>NC_090438.1:895255758-896493958 GCF_031143425.1 Pleurodeles waltl | reverse complement strand
CTGTTACAGGCAGACTGGTACCCCATTACAAACTGATTGCGTTTGCCACTTTTAAGCCGCACACAATTATATTTGTTCATTAACACTTGATATGTCGAATGCGGCTGAAGAAGGCCATCAGAACAATTAATTCTCAATCACGCCAACTCCGCGGAGGCCTGGAATTGACTTCCCTGACATTTCCCGCCAAAGAATAATGATTCTACCATTCGGCTCTCGCAATTGCTTAAGACGTGTGTGTGGCATTTTAGGGGCATTTGCATGCCCCGTGAACACGTTATTTCATTAACTCTGGCTTCGCGGCGATATAGGGCAACGAAGCTGCAATGTGGAATAGACAGACTACGTGAGCCAGGCGGGCGCTGCAGTAGTTTGCCTGAGGCAATTCCTGCACAGTTAGTTGTTATTATTAAATTTAGCAAAACTATTTGAGTGACTGACTAGCTTACTGTATGTTTTATGGACTTACTGAAAACATTTCATTTGGGTGTGACTCACATAAAAAACCGTGCTTGGGATAGACTGCACACCCGGTTACTGCCGTTTGCTTACGACTTGCTGGTAACCATTGCCCTGATCGGAGTTTAAGTCCGGCTAGACACAACTTTATCACTCTGGCAAAGAGTTTACGCAGCTACACAGAGAAAGGAACATTAGGTCAGCCCCCTCAGCCTGCAGCTGTTGTAAGTAACAATCACATACTGATCTGAGATAAACTGGAACTATCAATCAAGATGTATAGAGTTGCTCTCCCTTTAAAGACAGAAGACCATTTCATTGGTAGAGCAGTTGTACGAGTCTGCAGCTCTGATCATTTGTGCCGGGACTGGGAACATCTGAGCCTGGTACCTACACATTCCACACCACAGAGATCAGCGAAGCGTCAATCACATGGGGCACACTCCAGGTGCAGAGAAGACCAGTTCCTCACCTCCACAGAGATTGTTTGGAGTTCTCATTCTGCAGTTCACTCATGGCCTCCTTGGACACCGAGTGAGAGCAGAGTTATTCCTCTTCCTTCAGCCATACCCCTGTGGGTACCTTGAATCTTGCATCTGGGTTGTGCACAGCTGGGGGATGACAGACAGCTCCCACCATCTCTGAAGAACGAAAGCCAACCATGCCAAAGACACAGGATGGGGGGGGGGGGGAGGGAGCTGCTGTCAGCTGAGTCCAGAGCAGTGGTGTAACAAAGGCTCCCGCAGCCAGTGGGGGGGGGGGGGGGGGAGGAGGGGGGAGGAAGTTCCAGAAGGTGGAAGTTCTGGGGTGGGGTGGGGGGGGGGGGAGGAGCTCAGTAGCATGGCCTGAGAGCTCCTAAGTGTTTGCGGAGGTGGGCCCCTCCATGTACTTTTCGTGGGGCCCCCCTCAAGTTTCGTTGTGCCACTGAACCTGAGATTGAATCAGCGGTCCCCTGCATATAAGATTGGTTCTATAAATAGTGATTGATTATAGTCTACAGCTGCTACGCCATGCAGAAGTAAGCAGTAATCCCAGTACAGGAAGTGAAGGAGACTAGGCTCCCATATTAATTTCTCAAAGTTGCACCAAGGCTCATAGCTCTAAGGGACCCACTGAATCCTATTTATTAAAGCACAGCGTTTGTACATCAGAACTTTAAAGCACAGCACCCTGCACATCTGCAGTTGTGAGTGAAAGTAAGTTAGTGTGAAATAGTGAGTGCGTGCTTGTAAGTTAAAAGAAGGAATATAAAATAGCACGTTGTTGCTGGCATAGTGGAGGTATATTTTGGCATAATGGAGGGCACCCATGACAAAATACAGACACCGATATACTGGGGTTAATTCTTTGATATGGGTTTACTATGCAACTTCTACACTTTTCGCAATCTTTTGTCTGCTGTAACTTTCAACTAGGAATGTGCCTGAATCTTTCTTAGGCACCATTCAAACGTGTTTTCTGCGTAGAAATAAAAAAAATGTCCTTATTGCATTTAGGAACAGAAAATAAATCTAGGAGGCAGTAAAACAAAGGTAAGATAGGGGCCGCCCCACTCAAACTCACAGTGATATAGAATATGAAACAATGGCCACAGATGGTTTACCAAGGAGATGACTGATTCATATGTAGGGTCAATACACATAAACAGGCTGCCCGCTTCTACTATAACTGCTCAGGCTGCCCTAGGCAGAGCAGATATTGCTATTATTCATCCATCAAAAACATAGCCTTTTCTTGACAATCCTTCAATGGCTTAGTGTCCTCACACTCTACTCTGATACCAAAGCTTGGTGCTTGCAGGCTCAAGGCCAAACACAGAACTGTCTATTATTTTGCTCTTTGTCATAATCCCTTTCCTCTTTCCGTGGGCATTAAATGGATTTTGATTTTCTGTGCAAAAGCAGAAGATTAAGTCAAAAACATTTCACGCCCTACATGACAGCCTAAAAGTAGGCTTAACGTTTTATATCGAACACAAATTTCAGTCCAAACCCGGAAAAATTAACATGTAAAAAGAAGCACCCAAATACGTTACCATAAACAAAACCAATGAAGGGACGGCGGTAGCCTTTCTTTTCATAAGACATTATCATTAATAATATTGTTCCATGCAAAGCTCTCATTGTTTTCAAGTACCAATGTACTAGAGGGTATATAAAGTCTTTACAAAATACTTAACTTAGACTAGTGTTGAATAAATACATGAAAGAGTGAGTGAAATGCGCTTGGTATGCAGGAACTCTGTGCCCGGGTGCAGGAGTTGGGTTCAGCTCCCTTAGACAACTAAGCAGGAACAAATAATGAAATCTTCAGAAGCACGGGGAGGGAACCAAATTCTCTGCATCTGTGATATCTGAATGAAAGCATCCCGAGCTATTGCAGTAATGTTTTAAAAATGTATCCTCGAAGCCGTTTAAGGTGAAATTTGGAGAAAGAGAGAAGATTCTTTAACACTGAGCCCAACGATCTGTTGCAGAAGTAACAGGAGAAAAGACAGTTGATGAATGGTGTGACTATTTATATTGAAGGCTCTTTGAGAAAAACAGATACACTTAAGCAAGGGAGGCTTTTGCACCGGATCTAATATACAGTGTGCAAACGGGGGGAGGTGTGGGAAGATCAACGAGGCCAAAAAATTCTGAAATACATTCAAGGCTGTGTACTAGGCCTTTAGGAAACCTAAGGAGCAAGGAGTTGCAATAGTCGAACACAGATCAACAACAGAAGAGAGAAAAAGAGCAGAGAATACATTTATCAGAGAGTTTTCAGAAGAAAGAAGCAGATGTTTGTGAGTTTACAAATTTATTCTTTGACAAAAAAAAAAGGCATCACAGATTATGCCCAAACCCCGAGTTAAGGTAGCAGGGATTCTACATGTATCAAATTGAAATGATCCTTGAAACGGTCACAGGTCCATATGCAGGCAGCTTACTACTTACTCCTCTCCACAAAATAGCATTATTATGGGTCTTTGGAATAGGCAAAGATATGAATCTGCAAATGTAATGGATTCAAGAATATTTGTTATGAGAATAAATCATATGATTAGACTGATGAGTTTTTATTTCTGGATAGAGAGCGAGTCTCCATTCAACAAATGTGTGATGCAGCCGATTAAAAATGATTGCCATGTAAGATTTGCTGTAGAGGTTAGTAAGGCGTAATTAAATTGTATTACTATCATTCTGCTTGGCGAGGATGGAACTAGTGCAGTATTAGGGGAGCACACGTCTCAAAGAGCACAATTACACTCAAGATGTCAGCAAATCAAGTGACAGTGATCCACAAGGGCCTTTTCTCAGGAGAGGAGAATCCATTGCAAGGAAACTGAGTTTATGAGGAAACAGAAGTCTGGACAGAATCTGTCTTGAAGGATTATTCTTGTTGGTCCATTGACACAGCATATGATATGGCCTTTTCCAAAGAATGAAACTGCCGAAGCCACTCAAAACACCATACACCAACTTTTTCATAAAAACCAAGAGGAGAAAGAAGAAACCTGACTAATTAGATTATTTTTAAGTAGGCTACACCCTACGCATGCAATATTCCTTGTCCAAGTCCTAGACTGTAGCAATTCCGCACTGGTCTCTGTCAAGGTACCCACAGGGACCACATAGGCTTTGCATAGTATATAAGGGAACTCTGACATGCAGAGAGCCACTACATGTTAATTTCACTGAAAGACAACTAACTTTACATGTGATAATGTATTCATAAAGATTTGTTCCACCTCCAACGCTTCAATTTTTTTGTACGCACATAAGTTTGAGTATTTGTTGTTCTTTTGAAAGAAAAATAACTATTCAATAAACAAAGTAATTACAAAAAATCTCATTACATTTTAATACGAAGAAAGGTGCGCAGCAACAAACATGTTTCTCATTTCTAGTCAGACAAGTTCATGCAATACATATCAAAGAAAACAATCAGTGGTAGGTGAACAGCACAGGGACTAGTGCAAAATGTGCAAAAACATAAATCAAGCAAACAAAATGCAAAGGTATACATTTCACTCTTAAAAATATAGAAACATTGCTGATCAACTTTAGGGGACAACAAGGCAAAAAGTATATTAATATTTGGTGAATGTAAAAATCCTAAAAGCCACTAGCATGCAGCTGATGTTACAGCTCAGAAGAGCTATTCAATTGGAAAAACAAAGGATGATGGATGGAATGCAGAACAAATTAAACATTCACCCAAAGTCACAGATCTTGGTTTAATCCATCAGTTTTTTTGCTTGCCATGCCTTTCCAGTTTGGACCCAGTCATATGCAAATCAGTCTTAACCCTGTTTCCTCTAGGATCAGTCCAGTCGAACTGCCAGGCCAGGTTCTCCCTGGACCAGAATGAAAATGTCACTTACCCAGTGTACATCTGTTCGTGGCATCAGTCGCTGAGATTCACATGGTATGCATGAGCTCGCCATCTGGTGTTGGGTCGGAGTGTTACAAGTTGTTTTTCTTCGAAGAAGTGTTTTCGAGTCACGGGACCGAGTGACTCCACCTTCTGTGCTCATTGCGCATGGGCGTCGACTCCATCTTCGATTGTTTTCCCCGCAGAGGGTGAGGTAGGAGTTGTACTATAGTAATAGTGCCCGCGCAATGAAAAATGTAAGTATGTACCTATTAAAGGATTAAGTAATATATATACAAATATACAAAATTGAAGGTAACTTCTGAACTGCTACAGGCTTCCGGGGAGGTGGGTGGGTCCATGTGAATCTCAGCGACTGATGCCACGAACAGATGTACACTGGGTAAGTGACATTTTCAGTTCGATGGCATCTGTCGCTGTAGATACACATGGTATGCATAGACTAGTAAGCAGTTAGTTCCCCATAAGCGGTGGTTTAGCCTGTAGGAGTAGAAGTTGTCTGAAATAGAGTTCTTAATACAGCTTGACCTACTGTAGCTTGTTGTGCAGATAGCACATCTATACAGTAGTGTTTGGTGAATGTGTGAGGCGTAGACCAAGTGGCTGCCTTACAAATTTCTTGCATTGGGATGTTTCCTAAAAAGGCCATTGAAGCACCTTTTTTCCTTGTTGAATGTGCCCTGGGAGTAATGGGCAGTTGTCTTTTTGCTTTAAGGTAGCAGATTTGGATGCATTTAACTATCCATCTGGCTATACCTTGTTTTGATATTGGGTTACCTGCATGAGGTTTTTGGAATGCAATAAATAGCTGTTTAGTTTTTCTGATGTTCTTCGTTCTGTCAATGTAGTACATTAATGCTCTTTTGACATCTAATGTATGTAGTGCTCTTTCAGCCACAGAATCTGGCTGTGGGAAGAATACTGGTAGTTCTACCGTTTGATTTAGATGGAATGGAGAAATAACTTTTGGTAAAAATTTTGGATTAGGTCGTAGGACGACCTTATTTTTATGTATTTGTATAAAAGGTTCTTGTGTTGTGAACGCTTGAATTTCACTTACTCTTCTTAGAGATGTAATGGCGATGAGAAAGGCAACTTTCCAGGTGAGGAATTGTATTCCGCAAGAGTGCATGGGTTCGAAAGGTGGGCCCATGAGTCTTGTTAGAACCACGTTTAGGTTCCATGAAGGAACAGGTGGTGTTCTTGGTGGTATAATTCTTTTAAGCCCTTCTATGAATGCTTTGATAACTGGTATCCTATACAAGGAAGTTGAATATGTAGTTTGCAGGTATGCAGATATTGCTGCAAGGTGTATTTTAATAGAAGAGAAGGCTAGCTTTGCTTTTTGTAAATGGAGCAAGTAATTTACTATATGTTTTGGAGTTGCCTCTAGTGGTTGTATCTGATTATGATGGCAGTACCAAACAAATCTTTTCCACTTACTTGCGTAGCAGTGTCTAGTGGATGGCCTTCTGGCCTGCTTTATGACTTCCATACACTCTTGGCTAAGTTGTAAGTGTCCGAATTCTAGGATTTCAGGAGCCAGATTGCTAGATTCAGCGATGCTGGGTCCGGGTGTCTGATCTGTTGGTTGTGTTGCGTTAACAGATCTGGTTTGTTGGGCAGTTTGATGTGTGGTACTACAGACAGATCTAGCAGTGTTGTGTACCAGGGTTGTCTTGCCCACGTTGGTGCTATTAAAATGAGTTTGAGTTTGTTTTGACTCAATTTGTTTACTAGGTAAGGAAGGAGAGGGAGAGGAGGAAAAGCGTAAGCAAATATTCCTGACCAGTTCATCCATAGGGCATTGCCTTGGGATTGCTTGTGTGGGTATCTGGACGCGAAGTTTTGGCATTTTGCGTTCTCTTTTGTTGCAAATAAGTCTATTTGTGGTGTTCCCCAGAGTGTGAAGTAGGTGTTCAGAATTTGTGGGTGGATTTCCCATTCGTGGACCTGCTGGTGATCTCGAGAGAGATTGTCTGCCAGCTGATTCTGGATCCCCGGAATAAACTGTGCTATTAGACCAATTTGATGGTGGATTGCCCACTTCCATATTTTTTGAGCTAACAAGCTTAACTGCGTTGAATGTGTTCCTCCTTGTTTGTTTAGATAATACATCGTTGTCATGTTGTCTGTTTTGACAAGGATGTATTTGTGGGTTATGATTGGTTGGAAAGCTTTTAGTGCTTGAAAAACTGCTAATAATTCTAGATGATTTATATGCAGTTTTGTTTGATGTATGTTCCATTGTCCTCTTATGTTGTGTTGATTGAGATGTGCTCCCCACCCTGTCATGGAAGCATCTGTTGTTATTACGTACTCTGGCACTGGGTCTTGGAAAGGCCGCCCTATGTTTAAATTTATACTGTTCCACCATAGAAGCGAGAGGTAAGTTTGGCGGTCTAGCAACACCAGATCTAGAAGGTGACCCTGTGCTTGAGACCACTGTGAGGCTAGGCACTGTTGTAAGGGCCTCATGTGCAGTCTTGCGTTTGGGACAATGGCTATGCATGAGGACATCATGCCTAGGAGCTGTAGTATTGTTCTTGCTTGTATTGTTTGGTTTGGAGACATGTGTTGAATGACCCTGTTGAAATTGTGGATCCTTTGTGGAGTTGGCGTTGCTACTCCTTTTGTCGTGTCTATTATGGCTCCTAGATATTGCTGTACTTTGCTTGGCAGAATGTTTGATTTTGCAAAGTTGACGGTGAACCCTAGTTTGTAGAGGGTTTGTATGACTTGATTTGTGTGGTTTGAGCATTGTGTGAGCGAACTGGTTTTGATTAGCCAGTCGTCTAGATACGGGAACACATGTATTTGCTGCCTTCTGATGTGTGCAGCGACTACTGCTAGGCATTTTGTGAATACTCTTGGAGCGGTTGTTAAACCAAAAGGCAATACTTTGAATTGGTAATGTATTCCTTTGAATACAAACCTTAGATATTTCCTGTGTGATTGATGTATTGGTATATGGAAATATGCGTCCTTGAGGTCTAGGGTTGTCATGTAGTCGTGTTTTTTGAGCAATGGTAACACTTCTTGTAGTGTGACCATGTGAAAGTGGTCTGATTTGATGAATGTGTTTACTACTCTGAGGTCTAGAATTGGTCTCAGTGTTTCGTCCTTTTTTGGTATCAAGAAGTACAGTGAATAAACTCCTGTGTTTATTTGTGTGCTTGGTACTAATTCTATTGCATTTTTTTGCAGTAGTGCTTGAACTTCTATCTCTAGAAGCTGTGAATGGTATTTTGTTAAATTTTGTGATTTTGGTGGTATGTCTGGAGGGAATTGCAGGAATTCTATGCAATAACCATGCTGGATAATTGCTAGGACCCATGTGTCTGTAGTTATTTTGTCCCATGCTTCGTAATATTGACGTATCCTCCCCCCCACTGGTGTTGTGTGGGAGGGGTGTGTGACATGTGAGTCACTGCTTGTTGGTAGTGGTTTTGGGGCTTTGAAATCTTCCCCTATTCCTAGGGAATTGCCCCCCTCTATACTGGCCCCGAAAACCTCCCCTGTACTGTCCCTGGTAGGTGGGCGGTGCGGCCTGTGAGGTGCTAGCTTGTGTGGCCTGACCCCGAAACCCTCCTCTAAAAGGTGTTTTGCGGAAGGTGTTATAAGATCCTCTGCTCTGCGGGGAGTAGAGTGCGCCCATGGCCTTGGCAGTGTCAGTGTCCTTCTTGAGCTTTTCTATAGCTGTGTCGACCTCCGGACCGAACAGAAGTTTCTCGTTTACTGGCATGTTAAGCACTGCTTGCTGGATTTCTGGCTTGAATCCAGACGTTCTGAGCCATGCGTGCCTACGGATGGTAACCGACGTATTAATGGTTCTTGCGGCCGTGTCTGCTGCATCCATGGAGGAGCGTATTTGATTGTTGGAAATGTTTTGACCCTCCTCAACAACCTGTTTTGCTCTTTTTTGCAGATCTTTTGGGAGATGTTCAATGAGATGCTGCATCTCATCCCAGTGGGCTCTGTCGTATCGCGCTAGCAGCGCTTGTGAATTTGCGATGCGCCACTGGTTTGCTGCTTGGACAGCAACCCTCTTCCCGGCTGCATCGAACTTCCTACTTTCTTTATCTGGGGGAGGTGCATCCCCAGAAGTGTGTGAGTTTGCCCGTTTTCTGGCAGCCCCTACCACCACAGAGTCTGGTGGCAGCTGAGAGGTGATGAAGACAGGGTCCGTAGGAGGCGCCTTATACTTTTTGTCCACCCTAGGCGTCACTGCCCTACTTTTAACTGGCTCCTTGAAAATGTCCTTTGCATGGCGTAGCATGCCTGGGAGCATCGGCAGGCTTTGGTAGGAGCTGTGGGTTGAGGAGAGGGTGTTAAATAAAAAATCATCCTCTACTTGTTCCGAGTGTAGTTCCACATTATGGAATAGAGCTGCTCTAGCCACCACTTGCGAGTAGGCTGTGCTGTCTTCCGGTGGTGATGGCCTAGTTGGGTATGTGTCTGGGCTGTTATCAGACACTGGTGCGTCATACAAGTCCCACGCATCCTGATCTTGGTCGTCGTGGCTCATGGCGGTGTGAGCTGGCGAATGTGACGGGGTGTAAGTTGGCGAAGCCGGAGTTACAGGTGGAGGCGAGGGAGGAGGTGTTACCTTTTGTGTTGTTTGTTGCTGAGGAGTAAACTGAAGCGTTCTCTTTCGTTTGACAGGTGGGAGGGTACTGATCTTCCCAGTCCCCTGCTGAATAAAGATACGCTTTTGCGTGTGATCCACGTCAGTGGATTGCAGTTCTTGTTCAAATCTATGTTTCTTCATTTGAGAAGACATAGAATGCTCTTCGGTATAGGAGCCAGAAACAGGGTCTGATGTCGCTTTTTTCGGCTCCGAAAGCCCTGTTGATTGTTTTTTCGGCTCCGAGGTAACCTTCCTCTTTTTCTGTGCCGAAAATTCTTGGCCTCTATGGTCTTCGGCGCCACTGTCTCGGCGTCGATCGGTGTCGACACTGAATTCTCGGTGTCGATGCTTCTGTTTAGCACTCTCTCGGTCCCGAGGAGGCTGCGTGCCGGTGTCTCGACCGAAGTCGGACGATCTCGACACTGAATGGGCCTTTTTCGGTGCCGATTGTTGGTCACCGAGAATTTGGGTGGAGCCATGGCCGGTTGGCAGTGGCGTCCCCTGGGCCTTCTTTCCTTTTTTAAGGTTTGATCTCGACGTCTTACTCACAGTTCTTGTAGAGTGTAGCTCGTCGGAGTCTGAATCCTGGATGGAAAAGGATTCGTCCTGTTCCTCTTCTGTCTCGAACTGTGGACGCTCTTTTGGCGTGGACGCCATCTGGAGTCTTCTCGCTCGACGGTCGCGCAGAGTTTTTCGGGACCGGAACGCCCGACAGGCCTCACAGGATTCTTCGCTGTGCTCGGGTGACAGGCACAGATTACAGACCGAGTGTAGGTCCGTATAAGGATATTTGTTGTGGCATTCGGGGCAGAATCGAAACGGGGTCCGATCCATCGGCGTTGTCCTCCACGCGGTCGGGCCGACTAGGCCCCGACGGGGTGCCGAAATCTACCCCGAAGGGCACCGAGGCGCTTCGATGTTGAACGCGTCGTCGTATGTGTCTATCTCTAACCGGATCGCAACGATACCGTCGAAAATCTTCCGTCTTCAGCTAACTTTCCGTTCCGAAACTCGGAGCGACAGGAACACGTCCGAACCCGATGGCGGAAAGAAAACAATCGAAGATGGAGTCGACGCCCATGCGCAATGAGCACAGAAGGTGGAGTCACTCGGTCCCGTGACTCGAAAACACTTCTTCGAAGAAAAACAACTTGTAACACTCCGACCCAACACCAGATGGCGAGCTCATGCATACCATGTGTATCTACAGCGACAGATGCCATCGAACACAAGCATCCTGAGACCGGTTTCAGGGTATCACCCTTCATCAGCTAGGCTAGATTGAATCTGGTGGCATAGCAAGCACAGGAGCCACATCTGGGAACACTCTTCCTACTTGGGGTGACAAATGCAAAAACAACAGATGATGGACAAAACGCAGAACAAATCAAACATTCACTATGCCACTGGATTCAAGCTAGCCTGGCTGATGAAGGGTGATACCCTGAAACCGGTCCCGGGATGCTTGTTTCCAGTCCGGGGAAGACCTGGTCTGGCAGTTCAGGCTGGACTGTTTCCATGGGGAATAGGGTCAAGACTGATTTGCATATGTCTGGGTCCAAACTGGGGTGGCATGGTGAGCAAAAGAATTGATAGATTAAGCATAGATCTGTGACTCGGAGTGAATCTTTGATTAGTTCTGCATTCCATCCATCATTTATGTTTGTGAGCTATTCAACTGAGGCATTAATCAGAACCAAGGAATATTTTGGGAATCTGAGCAATATCAATATTGTAAAACTAGAGAGGAGTCTTACCTTGTTTGAATCTAGAATCGAACACCTGCCAAATATAGAAAAAGACACCGGTGCAGTGCCACCACTGAGCGGCCTACTAGTTACGGGCGAGATTTGTTCCAGCAAACTAGTGGTTCCTATTTATTATATTCATTCTATACCGCCAAAGGTCACTTAGCATGTGGATATTCCGACCTCCAAATACGTAAATGAATAAACAATCCAAATTCACATGTATACTTAAACCAATCACAAGGAGCCTCAAATCTCTGAGTAATGGAGTCCCATAGAAAACCTCCAGAATCTTCTTTCATTCCTTTCAATGCATGTCAATCATTTGAAATGACACTAAACAATTTCAGCTGGACGGATAAGACAGTGGAGTGAAATGACTAGTGTTGAAGGGCGATGGCTTCGCTCTTACACCATGACCCAACTGGAGTGAGACTCCAGTATTTATAATTATGGAAATTTTCTGTCCCAAATTTTGAATACGAAGTAATGAGAACAAAACTTGTTAGGCTGTGAACTTTGATATCTCAAATGCTTTAAGGTAGATACAAACTTACAGCATATAAGGAAAGTAGTAATTAACTTACCTTGAGTGGCGATATAGTGGTTTGGTCGATGATAGCCCTAAAAAATGAAAGTTTAAAAAAAGAAATAGTGGAAGTTAGCTTCAGGCTTTAAAGACCATCATGATCTATAAATGTAAGTAAACCATCTGTCTTGCATTAAACAGACTATAAACAAGAAACATGTAGGCCATACAGCAGAACCAGCAATGAAATCACAGGGGAGAGGAGTTCAGATGTGGAGCAAACATAGTGAATTTGTTTCTTGCATTCAGAAGAGGATACAGCCATGCATATGCTCGGCAGGACACATGACGTGTGCAATTAACACACGTGTGCCCTTTACATTTTAGTGCAGTGTATATCATAAGTTAAAAATGTAAGGAAGCTGCTGGATCACACTGGACTGGTATAGGAAGTCCTCCTTAAGGACCTGTATATGTGATGTACATTCTGCAGTATAGCTTGAAGAGACACATGCTTACAGGTTAACGCAGTCATTTGCATCAACAGATCATGAATGATGGTGTCACTGTAGGCGGGGCTGAGTAAATGCTGTGGGAGTCACTGCACGCCCAAACACATGTGCAATGATTTGGACTATAGCTAAAGAACGTGAAGTAATACAGCCTCCACAAGATCCCACTTCTGTGTGGCTACAGTATGGCAGGTTATATCCAAGCCTTCTCCACTTCAGGTGCAAAGGCGAGGTAGGGTGGGACCTGGAAATAAACAGGATAATGCTTCCATAAGTTACTGTAGGCTCAAAGTCAGGCCCTCCCTCCAAGACGAATCTGAGTCAAATTGAAGTTTTAGTCCAATTATGGCAGTAGCTTCACTTTTCAACCCCTGTACACATGTTTCCGGTGTGATAGATGCAAAGAGTAGAATTACATGCTGGCCGTCTCAGTCTTCATTGTGGTTTAGGCCTGGCTTGAGTCTTGTTGCCCTAGCCAAAATCCATCCTCACTGATGCATGTGCCTGTGAGACCAAGACAGACAGGGCACACATGCTGGGGCAAAGGGAGTGGAATGGCTGCATTGCTCTGCCACTGCATCCAAGATCCAATCAGGGAGTTCTCAGGTAAGTATTCCCATACCAGAGACACAACCCTAGCTGCAGTGCAAGAGGAACAATTTTAAACGAGAACTAGTAGCTGAATGGGCGTTAACAATTGTCAAAAGGGTACTGCTGACTGCCTGAGGGTCTCTTATGGCTGAATGAGGACTAAAGGCTCATGTAGCAAGAACTACTAACTTCAGGGGGTCTCTTGGATGATTTAAGTTGGTGCTACTGACTTGTGGGATTACTAGTTGATTGGGTGGTTAGTAATGTCTGCCAAGAGACAACGGACTGATTGGGGTGCTAATAGCTGATTTCGGCTCAAGAGAAAGGCGGCATACCTAATTCTGATGATTATTGAATAGCTGATTGGAGTTTTTATGTAACTCTTTAAAAAAAAATTAATGTACCAATTCTGATAAAACAGTTGGTCAAAGTCAAAATCCTTTTCCAATTTGGAAATATGTTTTGGTGAGACCTCCTCAAATTCCTTAATAAGCATAAACGGGTTTGTAACCCACAGAATCTAAACAAACGTCGGAAAGGCACTCAAACATGTATGGATCAATATGTCAAATATTAACATACTGTACAGAAAAAAATTAAATGGAGGAAATGTACTCATTTAAATAAATTGGGAAATTAAAGAAAAATGGAATATTTTAAGGCACTTGTTCATTTATTTTTTCACCAAACATAACGCCTTTCTGTTAAAAAATGCACTGAGAACTGGAAAATGTACAATTTGGCTCCTTTGTTTTCAAAGTTGTTTGGAGAGCCGCCACCACTCTACATGGGTAAGTGCATCTATCAGGAAGTGCTTCAAAAAGGCACCATCTGAGTTTGTTTTGAAAACAATTTTCAAGGCTTGACCAAATTACTCTCCCTCGCTTTCATTTCAGTATAATGTATTTTGTTACCCTAAAAGGCAGTTATAATACTGGTTGTGGGATGGTGTGGAGGGAGGTGGAAGAGGAGGTATAGTGCGTTTTCCAGATGGCAATAAATTACTTCCAGATAGCAATGTGTTACTTTCCTCAGGACCTTAAACTTCTTGTACAAGTCCATCATGGCAGATCTACCACAGTATTGAAGTGGAGACCTAGCGTAAAGCGGGTTTCTCGTCAGACCATACACTGTTCAGACTGTTGTGCATGTCTAGTTATGAGGCTAAGAAAATCTGCCACCTTTTTTCATACGTTAGAGAACTGTACTACTTTCAACACTGTTTGAAAAAGCAAGAAAGATTTCTTCTTGGAAAACCCTCAGGACTCGTACCCCACTATCTTTCAGAAGTAGCACGTGTAGCGAATAGAATTCTAGAATTGACATTTTAAAAAGAATGTTGGTAGTCCTCACAACAGGTCAATTTAATTAATAAATAATTAAGGCAAGCCACTTATTAGACCCAATGGCTGCAGACACTTTCAATGCAGCTCCATTGTTTCATTTCCGCTGCACTGTCATCATGAGTCTTTACACAGGAATACGGTGTAACTGGTCTTGCTTCAGAGTTCATTATTTATTTATTTATGCATTTACAGAGCACGGCCTAAACAAAAATTAAAGGGCCACAATAGACAACTCAAATGGTAGATAATATTCCACTGTGATCAGACAGAATGGAAATTGAGATGAATAAATTAGCTCTTTCAACCCTCCAAATATTTTAAAAGTAGTACAACACATAATATAAATTCAGCGGTAGTGAGTGAAAGATCATGGTTACTATTTCTTCACCTCACATGTACTGATTGTTTTTAGAAAAGGAGATAGAGAAGCATCCTTCAATCAACATTTTTGTAGTTACAGATCAAGAGGTGACAGGAGAACATGGCGGCTGGTTAAGGGTCGGCCGCAGCTCGGGCATATTGAAAATTTCGCGTACCCCTGTTTAGTGGAGCATAATAGTTTCTGGGGTCTGGGGTGCATCGAGCAGAGGACACGGAGGCGAGACTCTCTTTCTTTTTCCACCCTTGTCCCTCCGCATTGTACGAGCGGTGGCAGACACAGGCGGAGCCCCGCTGCGAGGAGACGCCGCAGACCGATGTTGGATGAAGGAGGAGGACGCGACGGGGGAGTGTGCTGGAGCTAGGCAGCCCTGAAAGTAAAGAAATTGCGTAAGCTCATGTCCAGGGTCACGCTGAGAGGGTCGAGTGGGGTATGTAGAGGCAGAGGCAGCACTAGCGAAAAGACAGAAACGTAGCTCTGTAAACACACAATTTCCGAGCTGGAGGCACCCCAGGGAGAAGGAAGGAAGGATCGGACTGCTGCACAAACGGTAACAGAGGATTTGGAGGGCCAGGGGAGGGCTGACTCCCACAGTATAAAATAGGAAAAGCAGGAAAATATCTGTTGAGAGCCTCAGTTAGAGGCTCTCTGGATAAAACTGTGGGGCAAGGTAAACTAAGTGATCGGATGGGGGAACTTCTAAAAAAAATAAAAGCCCCCCAAACCAAAGAGGTCAGATGGGGGCACGAGGAAGGAAAAAAGTAACCTTGATTGGTGGCAAGAAACAACAAAGAATAACCCCCTCGCTTAGGTCCTTTTTTAGAGCTCAGGGGGACCTTCCTGTAGATCCCTCACACCTCTCACACTCCAGGGAGAGTTCAGTTTCGACCATGGAAAATAATAATTGCGAGCTGAAGATGGGTTTAAAGCTGCAGGCCCCAAATTTACATCAGGGTCCAGAGGGAGCGGGAGGAGGGGAGTGTGAGGATCAAGATTCAATCATGCCAAGGGCGACTGAGACGCCGGGGTTGCCAGTTTTCAACCCTCCAGAGGGAAAAGAAATGAGGAATTTGAATTACCAGAATGCGGATCCCATAACTACGCAAGGGGGGGATAATGATCTTCGGGCCTCATAAGCACTACCAATCCAGCCTCTGGAACAATTGTTACAATCCTTAGCGGAAGAGGTCAGAAAGGGCTTCTCAATATCCCAGACCAATCAGAAAGACATCCAGGAAGTGTGTGAAGGCCTGGCAGATAAGTTAGACGTGTTGGCACAAAGAACGCGGATCCTGGAAATATAGGTCGAGGAACTGAAAGATTCTACCTGCAGGGACAGACAGGAAGTTGAAAAACTGAAGA
The DNA here is from genome assembly GCF_031143425.1 of Pleurodeles waltl. Taxonomy (NCBI): domain Eukaryota; kingdom Metazoa; phylum Chordata; class Amphibia; order Caudata; family Salamandridae; genus Pleurodeles; species Pleurodeles waltl. Next base: position 896,478,022 of record NC_090438.1, on the reverse strand, counting down.
TTAAATATAAAGAGAGTGTAGATAGGCTGGAAGTGCTGGAAAACAACGCAAGGAGAAACAACATTAGGCTATTGAACATTCCGGATGGGAAAGAAAGAGAAGACATTAAGACATTAGTTGTTGAGCTGCGCATTCAGAGCGGTGCTTGGGAGGGCCCAGAGGAGGTGCTGGTTAAGGATATTCAAAGAGTGCATCGAGACCCGTATCAGAAGCATGCAAACAAGAATAAGCCCAGAAGAATCTTAGTAAATTTCCTTACTTATTCCACCAAAGAGAAGATACTGACTAAGGCGTTAAAGCTGGGGATGCTTAGTGGGAAAGATTATACCTTTGATATAAGGTCAGATATCTCCCACATGACCCTAAATAAACAATGGGAGTTAGGGAAAAGGATGGATGAGTTCAGGAAATTAGGTGGTACAGCACAGCTGAAATTCCCAGCCATCTTAAAAGTTATCATAAATAATAAAATGTATAATATAAGGGATTGGGAGGAGGCTGACAATCTGCTAGAAATGCTAAGAAATAAGTCTAAACAGGATAGAAGTAGGGTGTAGTTCCCCTGACCCATAGGAAACAATAGGTAATCAAGCTTTTTTTTTTTTTCCTCTACTTTTTTTTTTCTTTTCCTTTCTTTTTGGGATGTTTCTCTTTAGGGAAAGCCAGATAGCGCCTAAAGGCTGTTAAAGCCAAGATGGAGCAGGGATGGGTTCTCCAGGGAGGGGGGTTATTTGGGTAATGGGGGATGAAGGGGATCACTGGGTGGGGAGCACTAAGGGGGGGAATGGGGGGGGGGGGATAAAATGGTGTGCCTCGGAGTAGTTGGCGATCCTCAGGACTCTGTAGTAGTATTGGAAGTGGGAATCTATAGGTCAGAATGTTTTCTTCATTTTTTTTGGGAAGCAAAATGGTAGATAACGTGAGAGGGTTTCAGGTTTTATTGTGGAACATGAATGGTCCTCGAGTAGGGCCTAGGAGAGATAGTATCCTCCAATATTTAAGGTATGTTTCAGCTCAGATAATTGTGTTACAGGAGACACACTTGACAAGCAAAGAATCCTCTGATATTTTCAAATCTCAAAAATGGGTGAAGCAGATGGCATGTACGGATCACACTGGCCATTCGAGAGGGGTTTTGATCTTGATTAAGAATCAATTAAATGCCTCAATAGTGAATTATAAATCAGATAAGAAAAGTCGATGGGTTATAGCAAAATTAATGAGAGGGTTTATGCACTGTCAGGGTATTACGGTCCTAACATTGATGATACAGAACCACTGCAAGAATTATGTCGAGAATTATTAGATACCCCATATCCTATAATAATTTCAGGAGATTTCAACGTAGTTTTAGATAGTTCTTCAGATAAATTAAATAAGAGTAGAGCTCAAGCTTGCCCTAAATCACAGACATATGTCAGATTTATAATGAAACACTTTGCAGTATTGGATATTTGGCGAGAGAGGCATGGCCAGGATCGAGTTTATACGTTTCATAATAAAAAGTACAGCCATCAGTGAAGAATAGATTACTTTTTGATAGACAGAGCACTTAAATCAGAAGTTATAGAGATTCAGCATATAGCACCTCATTTATTGGATCATGCAGCTGTTTTACTGGGGTTGAAATGCAACCCAAGTACTCAAATAAGAAGGTGGACCTTAGATCGCTCGCTTTTGAAGGACCAAGTAGTGGTAGACACTTTAAAGGCAAAAGCCAGTGAGTTTTTTTAGCTGAATAATAATTCCACAGCTCCGCATATAGTTTGGGATTCATTTAAAGCCTTTATAAAAAGTGTTTTGATTAATCTCTTGGCACAAAAGAATAGGGAGTATAAGAAGATGCTCTGGGAATCTGAACAGGCGATTACCTCCTTGGAAGGACGTTAGGTCTACAGTTGCAGGAAGTAGAGAGAGACGTTTTGTTGGGAGAGATCACAGCACAAAAAGCCACTGTAGCCGCCGCTGCAGAAGCAAGGGTTTAGGCTAGATGGGAGGCCAGTAAACTAGTGCACTTTGAATACAGCGAAAATGCAGGGAAACTTTTGGCATGGAAAATAAAGACAGATTTGGTTAGAAACGAGGTAAGGTAAATTAGATGCAATATTACAGGGAAAAAAATAGTGGCAGACATAGAGATACAGCAAGCCTTTGTTGATTTTTTTGAAATCCTATATACTGAAGATCAAGTAGTAACAGAATCCCAAAGATTAGAATGGTTGAATGGGTTGCAGGCTAAAAGCTTTACGGATTTGGAGAAGGAAGAAACAGAGACAACAATAATAGCAGAGGAGGTGTTGCAGGCTATTAGAAAAGGTAAAGTAGGGAAGGTGGCAGGACTGGATGGGCTGCCAAATGAATTATATCAGCGTGTGAAGGAAGTCATTAAACCTTTTTTAACACAATTATTTGATGGCATTTTCAGAGGAGATATCCCTATTCCAAGGTCTTAAGATGAGGCCATAATCACTCTAATATTAAAACCGGGCAAGGACTCTACGATGTGTGAATCAGATAGACCAATCTCACTGTTAAATAAAGACTATAAATTATTTTCAAATATTTTGTCCAAAAGGATGGGTAGGATGGTGGGGAATGTGATAGAGGAAGATCAGAAGATTTTGCTAAAGGGGAGCTATATGCATGAACTATCTCAGGAGTTAATTGGATCTATTGATTTGGCAACTACAAATAAGACCCCCCTGGCTATAATCACCTTAGATGCTACCAAGGCCTTTGATAGGGTCAACTGGGCGTATTTAGATTTTATCATGACTAATTATAATCTTGGGAAAAGTTTTGTAGGGTTCTTAAGGACATTTATAAAACCCGTACGGCTAGAATATTGTTAAATGGGCACTTAACTACGGCTTTCAGGATTACTAGGGGAACCAGACAGGGTTGCCCACTCTCCCCATTATTATTCGATCTATATATTGAGTAGCTTGCAGAGAAAATTAGGAGGGACTTGTCTATTAAACCTTTCCAATACGCTGGCTGGGATAAAAAAATATCATTATATGCAGATGATATATTGGTCTACATAAGCAACTTAAGCCCCACTTTGGAAAGTTTAGAGTGTTTGACACTGGAGTTTGGGAAGCTTTCGGGATATGTAGTTAATATGTCTAAAACTGAAGTTATGATGTGGTATATTGAGGAGGTACACAGCGTAATCAAAAATGAACAAAAATACCTGGGTATCAGAATCTGTAGTAGTATGGAAGAGATAGCTGAAATACATTTTAATAGTTTTATGAAAGAAGTTAATAGATCTCTCCTAAATTGGGCTCACCTTCCATTATCCCTCTACGGAAGAACAAATTTAATGAAAATGTTGATTCTGCCGAAGGTCACTTTCCTTTTTAGTATGTTACCTCTACACTTCAAGAAGACCTGGATACAAAAGTTGAAAGGAAAAATAGATTATTTTATCTGGGGATCCAAAGGAGTTAGGATTGCCCAGAAGAAACTAAGGAACAGATACGAGAAGGGGGGGGAATAGCGCTTCCTGATATACAGTTATATGTCTGGGCCTCCCAGTTAAAGAATACGAGGGATATGTTATTGGGGTCGGAGGGAATCGATTAAGGGGCACTATGCTAAAGGAGGAGGTTGGAGGCGGACCGAAATTCATGTATAAGTTTGGACATCCAAGATTCTACAAAAAAGTGAGATTAAAAGTATTGCAGACGGCTGCTCAGCTATTGGCCCAGTTACGGAAAATAACAAAGTTAACATTTTATAGCATGCATATCCCAGTGTGGGGCTCCCCTGGAACATCGGAATGTCTCCTAGACAATTTAGCATCCCGTTTGAGGGATTTAGGTATCACTGAATGGGGGCAGTTGTTGCAAGATGGGAAAATTCCTGCTTGGGAAGAACTAAAATCCAGGGAACCCTATCAAAATTTAAGTATTATCAACTACTGAGTTGGGCCTGAACCTTGCGTGAAATAGGAACGGACACAAACAATTAGGAGAAGAAGCCGGTGAAAGCCCCAATTCGGAACAAGGAAGTGACAGTTTACTATGGTTTACTTTTGGACATCGTGGATCAGGAAAATGACCCTGCAGTTTCTATTTGGGGGAAGTGTTTCCCAATGTAGACATTTCTCAATTATGGTCGACATCTTGGCATTTTTTATATCAAGTAGTTAAACCAGCGTATTTTAGAAGGAATCATCTTTTAACTCTTCACAGGGCATACTATACTCCCAAGAAATTAGCAAAATTAAGTGAAGCGGAAGCTGCTATTGCAGGAAATGTGGCCTTAGTAAGGCTGATGATTTACATGTGTTTTTTCTTTGTCCTCAGATCCAGGTCTTTTGGTTAGAGATCAGTAGGGTGGTAAAGGAGATTTTCCACCTAGAGATAGACATAGGTCCAGAGCTGGTCTTTTTCGGATGGTTACCCAAAGTAAGAAGCCTAAACAGGTACAAGTTAAAGTTGCTGTTCTATTTGATGTTATTGGGCAGAAGGGAAGTACGTAGGCAATGGACAGCCTCCAAGGTCCCTTCCAAACAGGATTGGCTGGATGCAGTAAACTATATTTGTAGGTTAGATTGTAGTTGAGTCAACGTAAATAAGATTACAACATTGTGGGCTCCTTGGTTAAGGTGGTGGGAGAGAAAGGTGGACCCCAGTCTTAACATGCTTATGGTGTAGCATGGAGTCTGATGATTAGGATTGCATGGGACGAAGGAATGGTTTGATTCTTGCTCCCTCCTCCCTGAGCCTTGCACTGTGAAAAACTGTGATCTCCCTAGGACCGTTTGGTATTAACGGGGGAAAATCCCACGTGGATAGTATGGAAGCATATCAGGCCAATAAGGACACCAAAAAAAAAAAAAAACTTTGGAGTTACAATTTAAACCTCTGACCAAAAGTTCAGCATATTTATCGCTTCCACCAAGTGCATCCACGTTTGTATGCGATTTAACTACATTCAACTGCAGATCACTGGGTCCACCGGGCACATCTGATCAGGAGTCCGTTGCTCATCAAGGTTTGGTTGATTAAATAAAGCAGCCAAGACACCAAAGACAGGCTGAAGACGGAGAATAAACTGCCACAGGAATAGGCCATGAAATGTAGCAGCCTCTTCCACACTTCACTATGGCCTGGGATGTATTATCGTAAGTGCCCCGTAGATGCAATAAGTGTGTGCACCTGCGTTTTGCACTCACAGAACACTTTGATATTACAGAAAGGCCCACAAGCCATAACTTAAGTAATACAGATTGCAACGACACAAATGTAGCACTGGGGTGTTTTCAAGGTGGTGTGGCACCACACAGATTAGCAAACATTTACCCTCTGAGCACATGCCATATTATAGACAAGGGCACAAAGGTAGTCAGGTAGCGGAGTGACTGTACAATACAACAATACAAAGAGGTGGCGCAAAGTATTACACATCCAGCCGCGTGTGGGAGCAGACTTTCTGCACATGCCCACAGGGGGATTTGTGCCCCGCTTTTAAATGCAGGCCAGGTTACCCTCTGCACAATAAATCACAGACTGGCAACTTCAAACAGACATTCACTAACGGGAGGCCCAAGGGCAGGAGCGAGTCTGTGGCTATGCTGAGGACAGCGCACTCATTGTGGCAGGCTGCAGTAATCTGATGTGTGTTCGGCACACTCAGGTAAAAGTCCACCATGTCGCAGACCAGGGCAAAGGGCGCTATGGGTCCTAGTGACAAGAAACATTGAACTCTATTCTTCTCAGAAGGAAGGCTGCTTCCGCACTAGACACACTTGTGTCAATCAGATTTCCCATAAAAAGCAAAGAGCTGATTTAGGACCAAGCGTAGTTTTCACAGGTATGGAGTTGAAATCTTATTTGTGGAAGAGGATACCATCAACGGTATCTTTGCCAGCAAATAAGCAAGGAGTCCCAATAGGAGGGACACACGTTGGCTGTGTGCCTGGGGATAAAGGATGTGTGCCTCAGAACACAGGAAATGGATCTAATACCAAAATGCACTAGTATTTCAATGGGGAGTAAAATGGAGAGACAGGTGTATGTATTCCTCTCCAGGGTAGCCTCTTGTGAACATAGCAGAATAGTTTGTTATAGTTCTTCATAGTCCTACACGTACTTTCGGTCCTTCGTTTATTTTCATGTTTTTGTCACGTCATGTACATAAATGTATCACAATATGGAACCCGTGATGGAGACCAATATGCTTTCCAGGACCAAAACGTGTAGATGCGGGAGAATTAGCCATCAATAAGTCACATTTGACATTGGAGTTTTGAGTACCTCTTGATAAGTTCTTTGTCGGGGATGTCCACACACTCTCACACGCAGACTAACTGTGCGGAAACAATTAAAATCACTGAACGGCGCGTGATCTCTGCGGGGCTGCAGACGAGCAAATGGGTGGGCTCCGATTCCTGTCAGGCTCAAGCATGTCTCCTCTTTCTCGCTGCTGTAATTTCAGTCAAAGCCCTTCGAAGTCCGCGTACAGCCGTCCTCTGCACTCAGTCCTACCTGCCATTACATTTTTCTGTTGATGCCAGCTCTTTTACAGGTAATTCAGCTAGTGACAGATAGCCTTGCCACTTTTAGCCCCGGGCCATCTTCCTTCGCACTCCAACTCTCTATGGCATTATGCAGCTATTTGGGAAAGAAAACAGCTCTATTTTTCGAAAGTGAGCACATTGTTTATAGCTTGCTTAGGGTTTAAGGAGTTGTTTGGATGACAAGAAATGTGTGCTAGCAGCAAGAAGCCAAAAAAACACATCTAGTGTTGGACTGGGAAATCGTTGCTCAATTCTTGAACTCGATATTATCATATTTAGCAATCTGCATTTGTTAAACATGAGCTTTCTAGACACATAATAAAAACAATTTCAAGCATGTATTTTTTAGCATTTCATGGATCTTTCAGTTGTACGTTTGTAATTTTATTTTTTAGTGCTTTTCCACCAAGTGAAAAAATAAATAAAGGAGGGGCCGAAAGATGGGCTTTCAATGTTAATTCCCTTTGGAAACACTGCTCTCAGTTACAGCAAATACCGCTGAACGGAATTAGACTGGCCTATAAAACTAGAACTTGTCTCAGAAGAAAGCTTCAGCTTGGTCGGTATAAGATCACTTACTCATATTTGAGAAATTTGCATTACAGAAAAAGGTCAAGCAGGCTTCCATGGGTTAATAAGAGGGGGTACTTTGTATATCTTGACTCTTAATTCACAAATATTTTGAAGCTTCAAATCCTCGAGAATACTATATTTAAAAAATAAATGAAATTTGAAAAGGGAGTATATTGGTCTTCTTCCAATCGAAATTTGTGGACCTTCTGAGTATTGAAGGCTCTGGCCTTTCTACTTGTTTACAGCATCCAATTTTTTTTTTTTTGGTTGTTGCGGCTATTACCAGTGCTTAATTTGAGCCGGTGGTTTCCAGTGCTCAGCACCGGAACTTAATTGTCAACACTAGGACTTATGACAGCAGACCCACATGGTGGCACAGTTTGTCTAATTTTGTGATGAACACAACAGCTATTTAATAATTCTATATACATTAAAAATGACTAATACCACCCCCCTCCAAAGCTATAAAAGTACTTTGGGTGGCAGGTATTAGTAATTTTTAGTGCATAAAATGCCTATGTTGTCATTAGTAGCACAATGGGTGGTGCAAGCTGCATTGGCCTCCTGACAAGGGCCCTGGCACTTATTTCTTTACATTTTAAGTATTGGCTATCACAGAAGGCCAGACATCGTAGATTGAGTCCTGTTAAAGGTGAAGGGATATAGAAGATTAGGGTGGAGTATTCCCATACCCAGGGAAGAATGGTTGGGGCAGTGGGGTCCCAGAGCGACACGTACTACTCTCAGTATTAAAGAAACAAATATTTTCTCACTAAATTTGCGGATCTAAAGACAGGTCGATAAATCTATGATTTTGCAGGTAGGGCTGCATTTTATTGGAAAAATGATATATGACTTTTTTTTAGAAAAATGAAAAAAAGAAACAAAACCGAGCAAGCAAAGTGAGGACTGTGGACCCCGAGCATGGCTTATGGCTTGTTGATAGGCCAGATCCTGTGTTTAGAGCTGGCATTACATGGCAAAAGTCATTGCACAGCAAAACTTGCGACAGACACCTGTGCAGGGTGCAGCTTCTGAACAGACTACTAGAGCTCTTTACAAAAGCTCTTTGTAGCTGATCTGGTGTCACAGAGGCTGGTGCTGTGCCTGGTAGATGGTCAACACTCCCTGTACCCACTGCTGAAGACCATAGACATTTGGTTCTGTTACACAAGGGTGGTCACAGGACCTGCCCTCCAAGCACTCTACAAAGGGTGGATTGCACACAATGTCTCTTACTTAGTAGGGTTGGAGATGAGTGTGCAGGAGGTCAGCGAGCACCACTAGCCATCCTCCAATGCACCTGGCTCACGGCTAAGCTCAGATGGATGGGTAAACAGGAGGATAGCCACAGGGTCTGTCCATAGGTCAAGTCCTGCAGCCAATCTCCACTGAGCATGACTGAAGGACATGTAACCCTATAGACTAGGCACTGCTTGAGTTGGGCGCAACACAGGAATAAGATGCACATCATGAGATACCTAAAAAAAAATCATACTAAAAAATATTACTGTAAAATTATGGTTTCTTCTGCTTCTATGACATTAATGTTTGTTTAATATTAAAACAAACCCCAGAAATTCTCCAATTCCCTTCAGTCCACTGTCCATAGTCCATCCATGGTCCTGCAATTGCTCACCTTGAAATGTGGCCTAACCCAGTTTCATGAGCTCAAGAGGCCACTAAAGTACCTAAAGTGCTAAAGCAGAGGATATGGACACCACCCCTGCAATTTTAAATACATCTTGTCTGCAGTCTCATGGACTCAGAGGGTTCATGTCTTTCAGAGTCCATGAACCTCTAAGAGGAGTTCACAGGCATTTTTTTTTTTAAAGTTACATTATTGGTTAGAGGGTGTCCCTTCGAGGGTCCAAACCATTTTTTTTTTTAGCAAGTATCCCATTCCCCTCCCACCCGCCCTGTAATGGCGGCCCCCAATAAAATTGAATAAATCACATTTTAGATATCAACATCCTGCCCCCTATGACCAATCTGCATGAAAGCTGTACCATGCCAAACCCAAACCTGATCAACTGTTTTTTTATTTATTTAATTTTGTGCAGATGTGCAGAATGGAGCCAAAGTTAATAAAACAAGCATTTGCAATGTAATGGGTCTCGCGCTTGCTCAATATAGAGCTATTAGCATTGTAAATTCCTAACTGGACATTTCTTGCCACACAAACTGAAAATAAAAAGTAAAACAATTGCCATAAGTGAGCCAGTTCAAAGCACCACAGCCGACATGAGCGTGTGAGCGAAGGAGAGACATGAAAGGAAAAAGAAGTTCACTCCCAGTCAAACGTATCAGCAAAAGTGCAGTTATCCATGTAACAGGGTCAATGGCCAAGGGGGTAACAAAACCGCCCCAAGGAGGGACAAACATAAAGCATTTACCAGTGATAACAAAGGATTTTTGAAAGGCAAGTCCATGAACAAGTGATGGGCGTGCAGTGTGCGTGGTTAAAAGCTCAGATACATACCAACACGTGAGAAAAGCAGCACTTGCGCGCTGCTACGCTCAACATAAAAACAAAAAGGGCCACCCAAATGAAAATTCTGACCTAAATATAACTACAGAGGCTCTATCAGCAGTGAGAGAGAGAGAGAGAGAGAGAGAGAGAGAGAGAGAGAGAGAGAGAGTGTGTGTGTGTATACACGCTCATCCTTAAGTCGCCTAAAATGTTCAAAATGTCTACTCCATTTTATCTCTTGATTTGCCAAACTATTAAGCATATCTTTCAAATTTCTAACTGTTCCCCTCACCAGGACAAATGCAGTGACACCAGGAAGAACCTTGAGAAGAACTGTGAATTATATAAATTTTGACAAATTGAGCGTAAACTCAAGCCACCCTAGGGAAAGACCACCTGCTGTTCATGAATATTAACACATTCACAAACGGTTAAGAATGGAAAGACTCCCAAGGACATTTAAGATGTTAGAACCACTGGAACTACAATCGATTACAACTAAAATCTATATGCCCTTTTACTCAAAGACCATATTAGACATTTTTGGAGGAAAAGGAGATAATCACAATTCACGGAATCCGTAGAAAGATTAAGATTAGAAAAACAGTACATTCATACTTTATAATGCAAACTAAGGCACAATGCACTCAAAACTGAACTAAAACCACTTCCAACCAAACATAAGACAACTTCTCTACAGTAAAGCACTTCATAAAGTACCTCCAGACCACTATGCATTCAGTAAATGGGTACTGCTTTGTCAAACCATTATTTGACTCTATTAAGAACCAATCAACAAGTTCCTTTTCTGTTAGCTCTGAAAATGGGCCACATCTCCCCACTTAAAATAATACAAAAGAAAAACAACATTGGAATGAGTGCTATCTTTGCACCAGCTTTCAAATTCACAATCCTGGTGAAATTAACTGAATGCCCAACTATCAACACAATGCTACTTGTATCCTTCTTGCAACCCAGCAATCAGGCTTCATTTCACGATGTAGCTTTGAGATGGCCACTCCTTAAGAAGTAGATCAGACTGTACATGTGACTGATGAGCTGAAGTTGTTAGACCTATTTACGGCTTTGACACTGGACCATGACGTTTTTATTTCCACTCAGGCTGCTATAATGGAGTTAGAGATGCCCTGGCTTAAAAATGTCGTCTGCTCTTTCAAATTTACTAATGTGACATTACTCACACTCTCTCTACTCAAACACTCATCAACATTCCATTACAATACTCACTGGGCGAGCAGAAGAGAATTACGTAACCATAGAGAGGATGCATCACAACAAGACCCTAGGGGACCATGGTGCCAGCAAACAATATTTTAATTCATTAAAATTAGGATGATATGGAGCTCTGCCAGAAGGTGAATGATTAAGACACCATGTCAAATAAGAAATCCTATATGGAACCATTAGACACTTGGATTGTCAGCTTCTCTTTCCAATTAACTCTGAATAAGAATAACTCCTCCCACCCTACATGGATTATTCTGCACCCAAGAATCAATTTTGGCTGAATGATTTCCCACTGTTAGAGGGAATCAGCCTAGACTTGAAGCTCAATACAAGCAAACGCAGAATTTACAAGACTACAATTTACTAACCACAAAGGTCAACAGTTTTCTTCCAAAAGACAATTACAGATCAGTTTGGGAAAAGTCGATGATTTCTCACACAGACTCTGGAAAAAAACTCCAAGGCCTGAAATCATCACTAGATCTCAGTGTATTTATGCTCAGCTACAGAGTTTACTTGGGCTCATTAATGAACAAGCTAGAAACTTACCTGAAATCTATAAATGAGACACTGACTGAAGCAACCATAACGTTCAAAATCTACATCAGTGTTTGTGTGATGAATGTCAACGGTATGGAACAAGCTATCCTGGAAAACCTGAGTCTTAAGCACCTAATAGCCCCCTTCCCAAAGCACTCAAAAATCTTCTTTCCCTTCACCATCTGACTTCTTCACAGACTCAGTCTACCAACCATTTCCCCTTCCCAACTTGGTTCTAGCATAATTATTACATTATAGGGCTCTGTAAAATGCTTCCGCTCTTGTGATTACGTCTGTGCTCTGTAATTACTTCAATAAATGAAATCATCATTGTAATCCAGATACATCCAGGCGCACAGTTACTGGCTTCCTAGAAAAAAGACTTCTGCTGCCAAAATAATTGACTAATGCCTCAATTATTGTGAGTCTAAAGCAGCAATAAATTTGTATTTTTCCCTTTACAAGATAAGGCTCCCTGTGAATTGCGTCTGTATAAAAATATATCTGCTACTGTGGGCCCTCGGATGAAATGAATATCTCTTGATTTCCAATTCCACTTTTGATTTTATTCTTTCAACTAAAAACATGCTGTCTGCTAAAGAATTTATTCTAATGTAAAACATTAAGTTAACATGATGCAGAGTGAACAAAGCAGTAGCCTTCAATAATTAAAGAACCTACATATTTAATGAAATGTCTTGCTTCCATTAAAAGTCCTGGTTAACAGCTGCAGAGTACTTTGAAGGCGACTTAAAAGTGTGGAGATGACAAGAAATTGCAAATCACTGCATTAGGAATTACAGAGTTTTGTCGTATTAATATGCAAACAGCTTGCATTTAAATATGGGATTATGCCAAACTGTTGACAAGAAATAAGAAAAAACATTTACTCTGCCCACATGTTCATCAGGAGACATCAAGCATATTATCCCTGTAGGCCACTGCCCACACGCTATACTTTTAGAAGTAAAGGATGCAAGCACATGCTCTGTGAATACCCCAACATTTATCCTTTGCTTCATTTTGCCATGTAATAAGAATACCCCATTTTTCCAACTACACCAGTTTGAAACCAAACCCCATGATATTTCATTATGTGAAAAAACAATGATTACAGAGTTTGGAATGCTAAGTCACTCAGTTCCACAGAGTCATTCACCACCATCCTACACATAGGTTTGTACAGTGTACCTACGTCAATATAGTTGCCATTAATGTAGTCGGAATTTGTTTCTTCCTCAATGATTTGCAGCCTCACACGGGAATGGTCATCTGAAGACAAAGATGAGAAACAAAAGGATGATGATTACTGGGATACTTGTAGAAGACAAAGTAAAAAGTGGAATTACATATCCTGAGTCTAGTTTCATCAAATAATGTCAGTTACATCACATGGTTTTTCTTTCTCAACAGCTATTCTCGATTTGTATCAATCTGCAATGGTAAATCTGAAAAAAAAAAATAAGCCTTGACTCCAAACTTTTCCAAGGAAGCTGCAGCCCGTTTACATCACGGAAGCAGCCAGCTTTTTTTTTTTTTTATTATTATTTTTTTTTAGCTCTTTGTGGCCCCTCTGTCCTGTAAGTAATTTCCATTAGTACTTAAAAATGGATTCCACATTATGTGTATCACATAAAATACAGTTAGGTCAAAAAAGCTTAACATAAAAGCACAATAGAGCATAATATATTCTAATATCATTAACACCACATAACATAACAACATAACAGTGCAGTTTTAAACTTTCCTTTTTATTACATATACGTCACTCCTATGTTAGGCCCTAGTTAGCCCCAGGGGCAGGGTGCTGTGTATTTAAAAAGTTGGACATGTACTTTTAAGTTTAACATGTCCTGGAAGTAAACACTTCTAAATTCGTTTTTCAATACTGCAAGGCCCATCTCTCCCATAGGTTAACATCGGGGTTATCTTAAGGCATCCTTTAGGTTTAACTTTCAATTGGGAAAATATAGAAATATTGAGTTTGGTGTCTCTGGACTCACAATTTAAAATCGCAACCAATGGTGAAGTCGTATTTTAAATTGCAAGTCTGAATATGTCACTTTTAGAAAGTTGGCAATTTCTAACTTTAACCATTCTGTGCCTCTGCCTGTCTCTGAATACACGTCTGAGGTGGATGACAGCTGGGCTTTCGACATTCCCTTTAGACAGTCACACACAACGGGAGCTTAGGTGTGACTTAAGGAGCCATTAACTGACTGGCTTGATTGAGGTGAGGAGCTTAGCACTGCCTCACCTATGCTTGAATAGGGCTGTGCCTCTCACCTACACAAAGGGCTGCATAACCCTCTATAGAATGTCTGGAGTCAGGAAAGGAAGGGCAGGGATTTTGTGATCTTCAAAGGCCTCGCTGAAGTGTACCACACTTCAAAGGCACATTCAGTACTGGACCCCAAACCCCTCCAAATCAGAACTCTACTAGAGACAAGGACATTCTGTCAGGAAGAGGGATTGCTGTGCTTCCCGAAGGGACTACCACTCTGCAACTGTATTGCTGTGTTGGCCTACTACTTGCTGTGTGCTGTGCTGTAGAAGGGACATCCACTTTGCTGCTTGTTTTGCTGTGATGGCCCGCTGCTTCTTGACTTTAGTGAGAAGGACTGGACCTCTTCTCTACATCCAAGGGCTTTTTGGCTTACCCTTTGTACTCTGCAGTCTCAGGATATCAAAGACTGCCTGCAACTCTCCTGGTGCTGCTGGACTCTGCCATCTGAGAGCTCTACAATTACCTGAAGTGCCCCCGCCACCTCAGTCCTGGGCCTTAGAAAGGGGTTTTGCAGCCTATTTCTGCAAAAACCAGCACATCGGGCCCTCTATGTCGATGCTTTGCATTATCAAAGGTACTGTTTCAGCTGACCCTTTGTGGGTTTTGTAGCTGGCCTACCCTCCATCACTGTTGGCCTGAACTTTGGATTTGCACTGGTCCCTCATGACCTCAAGTAACCTTTTGACAGCTAGTGACTTTGAAGCACTGTTTTCACATTTAGGCCCTCATTTGGACTTTGGCAGTTTTCTTTGAAGACCGCCGAAGCCGCAAGTGCCAGAAGACCGCCAGTGCTGGTGGTCCTCCGCCCACCATATTATGGGTACTGCTGGATTTCCACCACACTTTGAGCGGAAATCCAGCAGTAGTCGTGCTGGTGGGCAGTGGTCCATGGGTGGTTCCCGCTACCGGGCCACCTGCCAGGAGGACAGAGCCTGCCGTATGTGCAATAATACGGCGTGGCGGTGTCCGATTGGCGAGGTGCTGCCAGAGGTGAAAACGCCCCTTCCCTGCTGGATGACCTCCCCCCTGGACCAGGTAAGTCAATCGTCCGGGAAAGGAGGGGGATGGGAGGGTGGGGGTGTTGTGTGTGCATGTGTGAGTGGGTGTTTGCGTGTGTGTATGCGTGTTTGCATATGTGTATGTGTGTTTGTATGGGTGTCTGTATGCATGTTTGGATGGGTGTGTGCATGTGTGGTTGAATGCATGTATGAGTGCTGAGGTGAATGCGAGTATGGATGCCTGTGAGTGAATGCATGTATGTAAGTGTAGGTGAATGAGAGTATGCATGGTGCATGTGGGTGTCTGTGTGCTTGTGCATGTATGCGGGGAGGGTGGGGAATTCGTCTACCAGTGAAAGGAAAGAAATTCTCTGCCACCGGAAGCCTTTCCGCCATGGTTTTCGTGGCAGTGCTGCAGCCGCAGAAACCATGGTGGAAAGGCGGCTCCCTAACACCGCCGGCGGTCTTCTGTGGAACGCTGGGTTGGAAATACTCATCTCAGGCCCAGCGGGTCCAACCGCCCTGGCGGTAGGAGTGGAGGTGTGGCATGTTGGTGTTGACTCGTATGTTTTAACAAGAAATATTAATGCAAAAGCTTGCATACTGTGTGTTGAAACTGCATAGAAAATGTGTTTAACGGAGATGAAATAATGCACGCATCTGAAATGTGCCCACGGGAGGTGGTTACCAATATATACCAAGACTAATGAGAATGCTTATTAATATTGAAATGTTATGCGATATGGTTTAAATTTTTGTAGTAGTATATCATAATTAAGGTTTTATGTTAAGAGTTTGGTTTATGTTAATAAAAGGCCTAACTGTAGTGAGAGCTTTGGCCTAGCTACCTAGCCTCATTTTTTAATTGTATTTCTAACTGGTTTAATGCTGTTTTTCCTGAAGGACGCGAAGCTGTACTTTTCCAGAAGCTATATGTGTGTATCTGTAGAAGAATTCTTTCTCATGAGAATCAGCTTGCTCGAAGGCGATGTTCTTGCTAAATGCAACAGTGTAATTCGCAACAGGCACAAACAAGGTTAACTGTACTAGGAGAAGACAATGAAGACAATGACTGGAGTGTGAATTGTAACATTCGCTACCTGACATTCCAACCGTTGAAGACGTCAATACCATGGACCAATTCGTGACATGAGAACTGCGAATTGTCGAAGTTTCTAGTAAATTGTACGTGAAATAATAGTAAATTGTACGTGAAATAACTGGATGAAGATAACGATGCACCAAATTTGATCCAATAGGAAATCAAGGGATAGTTGGACAGTTTTGACTTAATGGACATACGCAAGGAGAAATTGAGCATTCCTTTTCTGGCAGTTACCCATCCTTCTTCCGAATTTTTGCATTCCTAGAGCCATTCTTGTTCGAGCACTTAGCCATTTTTTTTCTTTTGCCATTGAGTATCCTACCCGAGCCACTTTCCGGACATTTCTGTCCATTTTCTAGAGTTTGTTCGTAGTATTTTTAGAAACCATCCTCTACCCCATTCTTGCCTGATGCTAACTTCTCTACCCGAGGGAAGTGATCATTCCTTAGTTATGATGTCTTATGAGGCATGAAAGAGACAGTTGCTTATCCTGATGCTAAAGACTTTGCCCCGTCCAAACTCTACTGATGGTGAATCGACTGATGTCCTGAGGACGAAGACTGACGCTGCTTGCTGATCTTTTGGATTGGTAACTATCCAATGCACTTTGTGATTGTCTGTTTGCTTTTCCTTTCTAGGTACCAACTGCTAATTTTGATAGAGACCCTAGTTCAGATGTTTTCTAAATTTGTGTTACTAAATTGTTTTGCATGAAGCCCAACATGCTAATGCTAATTCATGGTTAGTTTGAGGTGTTCATTGAGTTCTTACGCAAATAGACAAATGACTGAGTTCTTGTTTTGTTGATTCATGTACTAATGAAACTCTGCTAAACTGATTCATATTAATGGTGCGCATTATAATCTGGACCTATGTAATCCATGTATTGATTGTGATGTGTTTATTACTAATGAGATTAACCTACTTGATATTAGTCTGTTAACAAATAGGGAAATAAATGTTCTAACTCCAATTAAACAGGTGTGGTTATTCAGGGCTGAAAGGTCATGGTGTGTCCGAATTGCAAATTCCTATTGATTGTTTATTGATTGGTTATTATTAAATGTCTATTGATCTATTGACTGATGGTGTTGAAGAGGGCATCTCGTACTGGGAAGTCTCCAAACACGGTCCAAAGGTTCATTGACTTGTTTGCCTCTCCTTGTAAGTTTACTTATTAAGGTTCTGACGCGCCATCATTGGCAGAGGCCAACCCGCCACACTCATAATGTGCCAGTCTTCACCGCCAGCATGTTGGCTGTGAAACCGCCACCTTTGACCTGGCTGGCAGAAGACCGCCAGGGTCATAATGACCACCTTAATCTTTAAAAATGTATTTTTCAACTTCTACTTATTGGAGTTTTGGTCTTCTTTTTCTCAGATTAATATCCTCTATTTAGCTAAATGGTTGTGGAGAATTATTTTTGGTATCTTTCACTGTTACTGTAATTAAGTGTTGCACAAATATTTTAAACATTAGCTGTTCAGTTAAGCCTGACTGCTCTATGCCGATCTACCAAAGGGTGAGCACAGGCTTATTTAGGGTGTGTCTGACTTACCCCGACTAGGACAGTGGTCCCTACTTGGACATGGTGCATACCTCTGGCAACTAGAGACCCAATATCTAACATAACAGAACAAAATGAAACAAATCCAGTGAAACGTAACACAACAAATCAATTTAATATGTTCGGACAGAACAGGAAACATAGGATATCAGGCAGTATCACAAACCATTAGATTACATTATCAGAATATTGTGAACCAGTCTAACAGAAAACCTAACCATAATATTTAGGGAAGAGTTGTACAACAAAGCTGTTGTTCAGTTGGCTGAAGCTTTCTTTTATTATTGCATTAAAAGAACTAACTGTTGAGTCACACAGCATCTGGCTGATGAAAACACAATGTGAACCAATAAATGCTATCATTCTAGTTACAAAGAAGAATTGGCAAATCCAATAAGTCTGAGGTTTGTAGGCAAGCAGTACAAACATCCAAACTACTGATGGTGCCATTCCTTGCTTGACCTGTAGCATTAGGGATCGAGCTCAGACCAAAACATTTACAATGGACAGATAATTAACTAAGCAACCTTTTTATTGTAGCACATTTTTTCACATTCTCTTGTCAGTTCTCACTCTCCAGTGCTCCAGGGCCGCTTAGGAATTGAATTCAGATGTAAAATGGTGCCTCACATATTCCAATTGAAGTGAAAGGACACAATAAAACAGACAAGGGTGAAACTATATCCTACTGTGGGCTGATCCGAGGTTGGACTGACAGTATCTCAAGACAATGGCTGAAGGCTCCAAAGCAAAAGAAGCTAATGGCTGAAGGAGTTTTACCCACAGACATTAATGTAAGTATAGAATGCATTATATTTGCTATATACTGTGTAATACCCATACACATCAAACCTAAAAATCAGATTTGTAGCAATGAGATCCTCTCCTGAGGGAGGTAAAGCATCTGTTCCCACTGGGAACCAGGATAATCTAAAATGCATGTCATTCATGGAGGACTACCACAGATACTTCAAAACTATGGGATGTAACTCCACTGCCTTTCAGATTGAGCAACACAATTACCAGGGAATGGTATTAAAGTGTTGTGGTGTCCTCTTGTATCCATAGAATCATGTCTAGCTAGATGTATATAAAATGTAGAGTTAACAGTTTGGGAGAAAATAGAGGAGAATAATAATATATTAGAGTTACAGTATATATAAATGTATAATAATAATAAGGGCTGTTGGAATTATGTGATTCTGTCGTCACAGCATAATCTGTATGATTATGGATCTGCAACATTTGTCACATAATCCACAATCTGCTCCATAATTTGCTAATTGTAACTCCCCCAAAATATTTCTAGCGCAGAAAGAGCAAAAGTTAGTAACGAAAGGCAGATGCGATTGTACACAACAGCAGACCCTTAGCTTTAGTAATGACTTTTTAGTTGCTGATTGCTGTGTCCATGTGTTAAACTGGTACTAATGAGGTGCAACCTTGCCCACAAAGGACGAAAACTGACAAAATAATAAAATACTGTCAGAGATTGAGTCGCATTATGCAGCACAATGTGCCTTGTCTTGCTGCACAGGTTTTTCAGGTTTGCAGTATAATTTGGCCCGTCATTGGTCCATGATGTCAGTGATCTACATATTGGAAAATTACTTTAACATTCCAATAGTGATGCCCTGGACAAATGTTTTTAATCAGCTTGTACTCAAATATACAGTTGTGTTTAATAGAGTGGTCACTGATCATAAGCAATTGAGGCGAAGAGTCAGAGGGACCAGGCAGGTAGGCAAAAGGCCTTGGGTCAGTTTACTCGCCATTCATCACAGTCACAAGGGGTAGAAAGGCAGAAGGTGCTAATTTCAGCCAGCTCTGCTAGCTCTGTTGAAGGAGGTGTGGTGCACGCCGGCATGCAGATCTCAGCTACCATCCGTGCATGAGGAAGAATCTTGTCCTCTCTTTTGGCCAACATGACAATTTGCTTCTGCTTGGAAGATGGTTGGTGCTCTCAGACTGTTGCTGGCCACTCGGCTCAAAAGGAAAGAAGCTGCCCAGCCCTGCTCTGTCTTGTTTGTGTTCTGGCTAGACCAGAAGTCACCAAAGACATGTGTTTAGCAGAACACCCTCTGTGATGGAGCTCCTCTCTTCCACTTACCTTGTAAACAAGTACTAACCATGAAGGGCTGTTTTGCACAGCTCATGTTCAAAGCGTGCATGGCTGTAAGAGGGAATCCAGCCCAGGTCCCTTGATGAACATCATTCCAATTTTGACAGAAAGCAATGAGGTCACAAAAACTGAGGTTTTGTACGAGTCGAGAAGATAAATTATTTATCTTTGGTAACAATTTATCTGATAGGCACTCTCTAGCTGCAGATTCCTTATCTTGGAATATTTCCCAGGTGTCAGGTTGGATCCAGAAAACTTCTGCATGGAGGTAGTTGGTGTTAATCGACTGTGCCGGAATCATCTGTGCCGGAAGTCACGTTCACAGTGCCTATATACATGCCACCTGAGTGCCCTGACATCAGGATTTTTGTGAAATTTCCATACCAGAATGACTGGGCTGAGATAGGAAGCTGATGCACCAGTGTGCAGATACTAAAGACTTAGAGTGGTTTCTAGATAGAAAGAACCCATTCGCAGAAGCAGGTGGATGGGAGGGTTAGTAAGGAATCCGCAGCTAGACAGAGTCTCTAAAATATATGGCATTACTGAAGGTAAGAAACATGTTCATCTGATAGAGACCTCTAGCCACAGATTCCTTACCTTAGAAAAGATTACCAAGCAGTACCTGCTTGGAGGTGGGTCTGCGAACAGAGTTACACCAAGAAGTCCTGGAGGACCCAACAGGCAAAGTGCCTGTTATGACAGACCTAAAGGTCAAGGCAGTAGTGTTTCATAAATGTGTGCAAAGATGCCCATGTAGCGGCCTAACAGAATTCCAGGACAAGGACTCTGCAAGCTAATGTAGTGGTCGCAGCTTTGGCTCTGGTAGAGTAAGCTTGCAAGCCCTCAGGGGGTTGCTTCTTGGCAAATGCATAGAACATGTTAATGCAGAGCACAATCGATTCAGAGGCAGCCCATTTCTGCATCGCTTTCCCTTTCCTTGCCTCGGTAAACCCTACAAAGAGTTGAGTGTCCACCCAATGTTCTTTGGTATGATCAATGTAGAACAACAATGCTATTTTTGGGCCCAGTCGATGGAGTTTCTCCTCCTCTTTAGAAGGGTGAGGCAGAGCAAAGAAGGTTGGCAGAGTGATGTTCTCGTCACCATGGAAAGCTCTCACTACGTTTGGTAGATAAGAGGCATGGGTGCGGAGTACCATCTTGCTGGAAAGGTGGTGGACTATGGAGGGTGCACAGAGTGTGTCTGAAATTCAATAAAGCTCCTGGTCAATGTAAGGGCTGTTTGGATGGTCAGGAAATATAGAGTGAAACTATGCATGGGTGCAAAGGGTGAACACATACAAAACATATTAAGGTACCACTGGGGCATAATGAAGGGCTTTGGCCGAAACATGCACTGAAGTCCTTTCAAGAAACAAGTCACAACTGGTGACTTGAATAGGGAGGACTGATCTAATAACCATAAAAAAAACAATATGGCTGAAAGATACCCTTTAACTGTGCCCAAAGAAACAGCTTTAAGGGCTAGTGATAAAACAAACACCACCTTGTAAAAGGGTGCAGAGAAAGGATCAATATGTTTAGCAGTGCACCAAGCCACAAACTTGTCCCAGCGGCAGGTATATACAGTCTTAGTTGAGGGGCACTTGCTTGGCAGAATGACCTCACAGACATCTGAAGGGAGGTTGAAGACTGTCAACTGCCACCACCTAATTTCTATGCTTCAAGGCGTAGTGTGAGCAGGTTCGGGTGCAGGACCCTACCCTGTTGCTGCAACAGGAGGTCCTCCCAAAAGGAAGCCTGGCCTGACAAATAATGCTCATTTTCAGGAATTCAGGATATCATACTCTACATGCCCAATATGGAACAACAAGAATGACTTGGGCCCAGTCATTCCTGATCTCCCTTATAACTCTGGACAGGAGCAGTATCGGTAAGAAGACGTACAGGAGACCTGAATTTTACTTTAGACGAAATGCATCTCAGAGTGAGAACTGCTTTGAAAACTGCAGCAAGCAGAAATGCTGACGCTGGGCATTCTCAGCAGTGGCAAACAGATCTAAACAAAGCTCTCCCTAGTTGTGAAGGAGACCTTGTACCACCGCCGAATGAAGACGACATTCGTGATCCGCGAGGTATCGACGGCTGAGTTCGTCCGCCGTGGCATTCAGACAGCGAGATGTTGCACGACCAGGAAAATGTCCTGACATTACAGCCACGTCCAGAGGCGTATAGCCTCCTACCACATGGTCCATGACCCACCCTACTCTGTTTGTTGCAGTACCACGTGGTGTTGTCTGTGCAGACCTGAACTATCCTTTCCTTGATGGAAGGGGAGAAGGTCTTCAAAGCCAAGAGGATCGTTCTCAAATCAAACAAGTTGATGTGGATCTTAGACTTTGGCAGTGAGGCAAGAGCCCTCCACCTGTTCCAGATGACCATTGCAATGCAGGAGTGATGCATCTGTCATCACTTTGAGCTCCGCATACGGACGGGAGAGGTGTCTGCCGCTGACCAAATTGCGGTTCATAAACCATCACTGCAGATCTTTCGCAGTTCCCTCTGATATCTGGACCAGGTCGGAGAAATGTCCCTGATGCTGCGCTTACTGGACTTCAGGTACCACTGCAGAGCCTGCATATGCTAGAGACCATGTGTCACCAGCAGTATGAAAGAGACCATAAAACCCAGCAGTTTTAAAGTCAGTCTTACCGAATAGAGTCTGAAATATTGAAATCATAGCCTGAAGATCCTGAACTTGCTGTTCCGGAGGCTAGGTCTGAAACTGCTTTGTGTCCAGAATGGCTCCAATGATAGGGGGCATCTGAGGAGTCAGGCGTGACTCTGGCACACTGACAGTGATCCCCAGAAAATTCAGGTCTGTCACAATCTGGATGTGGGTGAAGACTGCCTGGTGCGAGCTCACCTTCAGCAGCCAGTCATCAAGGCAGGGTAAGACTGGAAACCCTGACCTCCGCAGATGAGGTGCAACCACTGATCACCTTTGTGAACACCGGAGGGGTGCTTCTAAGACAAAAGGGTAGCGCAGCAAACTAAAAGTGCTTATGGCCCACCATGAACCACAGATAACATCTGTGGGTCCACAGGACAGGTATTTGAAAATAGGCATCCTGCAATTCCAGCACTACCACCATATCTCCTGTGTCCAAGCCAGACAGGACAGCATTTTGGATTTCTATTTTTTCAGTAAGTAGTTGAGAGGGTGCAGGGGTGCGGGTCTCGCATTGGGTGAAGGCCCCCATCCTTTTTTAGCACCAGAAAATAGAAGGCATGAACGTGATTAGTAAGGAAGAGTGGGCCTGATGCAGGCCAAAGAGAGCAAACGCACAAGTGCTATATCTCCTATAATGGCCGTTGTAACTGTGCCCACAATGCCTATTTTTCACCAGGAGCATGTCGGTGAATGGGAAATGATCAGCCCTCACCCCTCCATTGTACCTAATATTCTTTGTTCTGTGTAGAGGCCGCAATCCTCCCACCCTTAAGTCAGACTTCCATTGCTCTCTACTGGTTCGATGCACCTACCCTGGGGTGGCTTTCATCGACTCCCTTCACATGCACAGGAGATTTGACTGAACAGAATGCTGGACATGGGATTTCAAGCCTCACTCCCTTTTGGTTGGCATGTTTTGCTTGATTTATGCATTCCACTGCAAGACACCCAGCAGCGTTGAACACACTGCACTTCCTCCAAGCACTGCTTAGTTCTACACAACATCTTTTGGGAACCACAATCCATCGTTGCATACTTTAGCTCCTGCTTTAATATAGGCCTATTTAGTGTGTCCAGGCATATTTGGTAGTGTTTTTCACCCATACTTTAACCGGGACTGTATTACATTTCTCCTTCCTATGATGTCTACTGTTTTAGAAGGATGGAAGGAAAACCCTATCTATTTGTTACTGATGCTTCTAAAATATCCATTGTGCGGAGAAAAGGCATTATTCAATATTGTCTGGAATCTGAATGGCAAGAAATGTTCAAAATATAACCTAACGTTGAAGCGCATAAGAGAAAGGAAAGCTATGATGAATATAGGGAAGCATTTATCAGACAAGAACATCTTTTCAAAACTTCTGTAAGCATCACGCTAGAGAGGTACATTTTTACATGATAGGACTTAAAGGTAAAACCTTGGAAGAATTCTTTACTGTGTTTGGGTGTTTGTCAAGAACTACTGAATTTGGCAACGGCGCTGACAAAATGATTAGAGATCAATTGAAGGTGAACACAAACAGCAAGAGGATTCAAGAAAGACTGTGGATGATAGGAACCACCACTTTAGAACAACTGGTGAAAATGGCCAAAACCATAGATCAATCCATCTCCGGCATCAAAGAAGCTAACAAGGACATAGGTGATCTTTAGGTCAATGAGATGTGTAATGTCAATATTTAAAAATAATGAACTCACAAAGGCATGAAGAAATGATTTGAAAACAACGTGTCATCGTTGCTGGAATACCACACACATAGCATCATTTGAAGGGTGTCCAGCTACCAATAAAGAATGTATATTATGTAGACGACAGGGATACTTTGTAAGAAATCCAAACACACCTTTGTCACAGGAGTTTCTTGAGTGTCTGAGGCTGAGTAGCATGACAAAGAACAAGTTGATAAACAAAAAAAGAAGTTAGGCAATGTGTTCACAGTTGTACAAAGAAGTGCCTGTTTAAAAAAAGAGTTAGATGATGTGCCATCTAATTGTTCATTTCAAGGCAGGACCTGAAAATTATGGCGAATTCAGTTTTCCCCCTTAATATCCTCACCCATGTCTTATTTGATTTGCTTTTCAGACATTACCTGGACAAACTCTCAGAGCCCAATGTGTAGGATGATTCCTTCGATTGTCACATAAAATACTTCACTGGTTACTTTACTAGCTAAAAGTGTAAGTACAACAAAGGGGTGTATGCTTTGTTGGTTAAAGGGATCAGAAACTGCTAATAATCATTCTCAACTTCTGCACACTTTACCCAGCTCTAGCAGTACAAGAATACAATCCAAGGTCCTTTATCCTTTCTTTCCCGGTGTTCAATCAGGGGATTGGAAAAACTTTGGTGATTAACCCACTACATAATAGTCATGGATAATGCTAAACAAGAGAGGCAAAACCTTAGTAACAGTTTCTGTGCGTTTGGACTTACAAGACTTGTTGAAGGATATGTTGGACATAGATGTCAATAAAATGGCATCCTCTGAATGGATTTCACATTTGTGTTGGCCAAGAAGAGTAATGGAAATCTGTACCTTTGCATAGACATGAAAGTGCTGCACTCCAAAATAACTGCTCGCAAATACCCCCTCTCCAAAATTAAATCAATTTATCTCCGTCTATATTGGGTTACTGTGCTTTCCACATTCTACCTTCAGCATGCCTACCATTTAATTGGAGTGGCTGGGGACTACACATCACTTACAGCAATCACCACCCCTTTTGGGCTTTTCCAGAACAAAGGAATGCCTGCCAGCCTTCCATCTGTGTGGCAGATCTTGGGCGTATGAAAGGGATTATTGAAGGATCACAATACGATGAAGTGGAAGCATTTGGAAGGGCGGGGGAGAGGAGAACTAACCAAATGCAAGGTTTGAGACGTCAGATTTTATGATTTTTTTCAATTCAGTTAGTCATCACTCATATAAAGAGATAATGGTAGAACATTCCATATAAAGCAGCACTCCACTGCCTTTTGGCTAAGCTTGCATTGTATGAATACAACACAGACACACATTTGTGGATGAATTCCATGACTGTGCTTGTAGAGGAGTGGCAAAATAATCCTTGGCACCTACGGGCTCTCTCTGGTACAATGTTTGCTATTCAGAACATGTGCCTCGCATCATGAATGCAATGGTGTCATGGCTTAATGTCACCATTTTGATGGCTTTTCCTTGTACAATACTGGTAATACCAGGAAAGTTGGTAGTTTTGTCAGGCATGATGGAACCTTGAGTATACTTGCCATTAATGTGGCCAAACCTAACATAACAATGATCACTGAAGGTGTAGTGGTGGTGAACTTTAGCAAAAGGAAGGCAGTATATGTATAACGATGGCCATGAAAAACATAACGTTAATGGGTAGAATACCTGAATTATTCTCAGCCGCAGGTAATTACTTCAGCTGCTTTCCACTCCTTCATTCTGTGCCCACTATGACATTCTAGACAGAGACAAGCAGTATGCAAACTGGACTAGGTCCTGCTCCAACAGGAACAGTTCAGCCGAAAGTTCCATTCAGTCAAGGGCATAAAACAGACATCTCCATACTGGTGTCAGTATATCAGTCTATTAAGGTGTCATAACTCAGGTGTGCATGATTCCAGTGGCGTGGCAAGTTAATAACCAAAGTCGGGGAACACCTGTCACACTTAGGCATAATGATGGGCATGGAAAGCATATTGATAACATCCTTGACATAATGATGGCACTGGTGTAGTGTTACATTCCTGATATTACTGTGATGATGTGGCCATGCTAGACATAGTAGTGCTCCACATGGCATAGTTATGGACCTGCCATTAGGTGGCAATTCATTGTGCAATACAAGTATCGCCTACATTAGTGAGCCATCCCAGGCCTACTGGTAGCCTAAATATAATAGTGGCTGACCCTGACTGCTAACTGGCATCCCTAGCAACAGGTGGGCATCACTGACAAATCTTTGTGTTTCCAGAAAAGGCTAAGCTAACGTTTGAGACCACATTATTACATGCCATAATATGTTTACAACTGGCCTGCTCTCGGAGGTCACCACTGCTATCCGTTCATATTAGGCAGGTCCTTCAATTCAGCCTTTCTATTAATGACATATGCATCTTGTGTAACTTAGTAACGAAGAACAATGTTCACACTGTTGCAATTGTGAGCTTGTATAGTCTTTATACTGGTTCTTCTCTTTTGTTTGGATGTGCCAGCGAGGCTGTATGATCGGCAGTATTAGATTCAAGAAAACTGGTGACATAAATTCTTATTTATGCTCTCCTCTATAATAACTAGACATGATTCACTTAAGGGCGAAATCACCCACTAGGCTTTCTTAAAACCTATTTCAAAATTGATTCTTCAGTGAACAACAACGTAACATGGATGACTCAAGAGTGAACAACATGGCCCAAAGCAGATAATGACTGGGCATTTGCATTTTAGTCTCTATTAAGGGATTTAAAAACAGTCTGTATATTGTGATCCGCAATAGCAGGTTAATACTGGTGATCCATATTTAAAAATGTTGTGAAGAAACTGTCATTTTTATTTATATACCTTCCTATGACCTTTATATCACTACTTTTCACATTGCTTTTAGATGTCTGCAGGGAAAGGCCTCTTGCAAACCATACCAAACACATAGAGTGCACTTAGGGCCTGCCTATGGATTACATTGATTGGATTTAGTGTCACTTTCTTTTTGTTGTTTCCTATTTTTTGGTTTGCTTCCTCTACTTGCGTTTTCCCCTACCCTAGAGCATGTAACTCTTTCCCATTCTTTGATTTTCTTACTTGTATCCTTCCAATGCTCATATTTAGCAAACTACTTTTTTCATGAAGCATTCTGTGAGTGCATGTGCTTCCTCTCACTGCTCTCCCTGATGTTGTGCTGCCCTCATCATGTTGTGCTGGCCTGCCTTCTATTGCCCATTGCTTCTTCATCACCTACCTCTTTCAACCTGCTCCTCTGTTGTGCTCCTACCTCTCGGTGTACTTGTAATTTTTCTGCACATGGCAGCTGCCATTTCCTTCTTGGATGCTCTGCTGTATGAAAAGATCTGGAGTCCAAAATGGAATTGCATTTTTATGTAACGATGTAAGTGGAGCCTGCAATACTAAATCAGTAAATAAAAAAAAAGAAAATGGAACTCCTACTGTGTTCCGTAGGCATGCACATACTTCATTACACATGTGTGCGCTTACAGAATGACACCACCACCAGCAGTGGCACATAATGCCGCCTTTTCTCTCTCCCTTTTTCTGCAGATGCTGCATTAACAAAAAGCATTGGCAAAGACATTATGTTAACCAGGCGAGGATCTCATGGCTTTGCTGTTGTTAAGGAGAGCACTCTCGAGCCCCGCCCCCCGAGTGTAGCCAGAATTGATCGGTGCAATTTAGGGTGGCTATTTATGTCTCACGCTTTCATACTACAAAAACATTCACTGTGTAACTTTGTAGTTAGCAGTGCAACAGAGCAGAGATGCAATTTATCAGCAGAACACAAAGCAAAGACAAGGCTTCATATCAGTGTCAACACTTACATGCAATGATGTTCCCATATCTGTTCTTCATTCTGTTTTCATCTTTCTTTGCTGTGTCCCACGGGGCAGACTGTCCTTCAAAGAAACTCTGGCAAAGAAAATAAAAGATTATAAGTAAAGAACGTGACACACTATTGATGCACATTTAAAAGTATCTATGTTAATGGAAGGTTAGATACATATGGCTCTTAACAGCAGCAACATGGAGCTCAAGAGACCAAATAAACCACAATACATTTCTAGTTTAATTCTGCTGCATTACATTTGAACTGGCCAACTTTGACAACAAATATCCAAGACGTTCCTACTTTATGAGCACTCCCTTGGATATGAGCAACAGAAAGCATGCCGATTTAAAACAAACTTCCCACCAGATCCCTCTTTCTAAAGAACATAATTTAGGTATTTGAAAGAACTCAGTACAACTAATTTTTATAGCAATATGTGACTGACGGGGACGCGTTTGATCTAGTGGGGCCATTTGGAGCACTGACTACCATACCTGGTGGGACCGTTTGCCCCAGGGTAGGTGTGCCTCACACCAAAGCTGACACCCACTCCTGGTGGGACTACCTGTCCCAGGGTGCACTGCTGTTTTGCCTGCCATCTTCATTGACTGCACCTGTGGGAGGGAGGAGGTGCTTCATCGTGTTAAAAGTGCTCTCTCCTTTCCGCAATGTGGGACACGCGCGGCCCACGCCCAGGCAAAGCCCGGGCCAAGGGCGGACCCGTCCATGCCCGTCGGAGCTCGGAGGAGGCTGGGCTGACCCCCCCCCCCACTTCGTTTGCCTAAGTAAGGTATTCAGAGATTTATTCATATTTGGGCAAACAGATGACTTAGTATCAATGAAAGTAGTTCAATTGCATAATTATGTGAAGTCCCATTAGGTGACAGTAACTTTTGCTTGCGAAATAGCCAATAAGGGGAATAAATAAATAAAGAGGAGACCATCCATGAGCAAACATACCAACAAGATGGGCTGAATAGGTAGGAGCCAAAGATAATTAAAGAATCGGATTATGGGGAAACGTAAAGAAATTGAACCCTCTACGGGTAAGGGGAAGATACTCAGAAAGACAAGGCATGCCGGAGATAACTGAACTATCTCAGAGATTGACGATTTGATAGAAGAGGTCGAATCCCTGCTGTGCGATAAGTCCAAACTACAAGAAGCACCCCAAAAAAGATAACATCCTTTTATACAAAAAAGATAGGGACACATGAGACAAAAACCAAAGAGGTGTGGGGGCGACGTTCCACCTTCAACTAGCCAAAATCCCGATACTATTATAATGGGAAGAGGGAAAGTCAAATCTGCACAGGCCCTAAACCAGTTCCCACAACAAAGCCGAAGTACTGAAGGGGAGGACGTACCCCAAGAGAGTTTCTTAATCTGTTTCAATAGATATGTCGTTTTGGAACAAGACGATCTAAACAATGCTGCTGGGAAAAATGATATAGATAATTGCCTTCATTTTGACTCTAACACAATTGGCCAGAGAGGAAACAGTAGCACTCCATCAAGATCAGGACAGCAGCTTGAAATATAATCAGAGGGATAAACCAGATCTATATGAGATCATTAGTAATCTAACACGAGAGGTGAAGGAATTAAGGTGCCTAGTAGAAATCCTGGTAAAACATGCAAAGGATACAAAGGGAATGGTAAATGATGGAGAGCTAGACATAAAAGAAACTCTCCTAGACCCTTGCATCTACAAATCCAGAACAGTGTAATGCCACCTACCTGACACATGGACAGAGAGGATGGGACAACGAACGTAACAGCAGGGTATGGGAGTGCATTGGTTCCTAGATAGGTGAATCACACAAGGAAGTATGTAGAAATTCCTGGGAGGGCTGTCTTGAGGCCCAGATCCTTGAGATAGAAGTGAGGCACTTGGCCACTTGGCAAAATTACATGATCAACCTCTCAATAGGAGTGCAAACAGCTCCATAAATATGCGACATCATGAGAGTAGTTTGAGGAACTCCAAGGAACATGTAGTATATTTATCCAATGTGCCTAAATTGAACCACCCAGGCAGGGAAGACGGAAACTCCCTCAAAAATAAGCTTACCCACTGGATTAGACATAAGCGAAAATGCTTATCATTTATACGTTCAGCTATTGTAAAAGCAGAAAGGCTATCAGGAGGTAATAGAAGGTATGACGCCATTGCATAACAGTGAAGGATAAGAGATTAATAGATGGCCTTATAGCCATGGAGTTGAGATCTGGAACCTCTTTAAAATCAGATATGAGGTTTAGATTATTTAATCCATTTTCCCTAGATTTCCTAGCCTTGAGGGATAGCCAAAGAGGATTGGAACAGGAAGTGAGGCCAAAAAGAGATAGTGAACTTAAGACCATAGACTGACTGATTGATCCTAGCCCATCGGGCCAGGACTTGACCCCATATATAACAACAGATGAAACTCTAGGTGACAACAGCTAGCAGAATATGAGGCTTGGGAGGGGTGTGGGGTCAATACCTGACCACAATGACCCCCTTATATCCCAGGGATCGGCAACAAGATCTGTGTGCTCAATAGTTAGGGATACTGTCTCTATATTATCATGGAACGAGGCAGGCCTAAGGAGAAATCTAACTGATCCAGATTGGCATGATTATGTAGACCAATTTCACCTGTCTCGTCCAGGAGACTTGGTTAGTGGAACCACTGTACAAGTTGGGTTATAAAACTTATTTTGTGAGTGCCATCCCACCATCAAGTGGGAGAGCATCTGGGGGACTGGTCTTATGGGTAAAAATGTCCCTATATGTTGAGATAAATCTGCATTATATAGCCTCATCTGATTTTTTGGGGTGTCAATCAGTACTAAAAACAAAATCTTATACCATCTTTTTAATGTCTATATAAGAACAAGGAGAAAAAAACAGGAGTCATGTGCAATAAGCATCTTAGAGGCTAAGTTAGGAAACATCTCTGCAGATGAACCAATAATATTAGGAGGTGATTTTAACTGTAATTATGAACCCATAGTCGGATAAGACCGTTTGTTAGAATTCAAAGGTATAGCAAGAGCTCTTCCCCTTTTGACCATGAAGAAACAGATCCGTGCATGGCTGCAGCCCTGCCTGCAAATTTTGAGTTTTACTGTACAACACGAGTTAAGGGCATGCAATGGCAGAATAGTACAAGAGGACTCTAACTTGGATACATTCCAATCAAGACTCGATTATATTATACATAGCACAATCTCATGAGATAGGATAAAGACATTTAAAATTGATAACAGAAGAGAAAGTGTTCACTTTCCGCTACGTATAGAATTGAAGGGATTGAACCTAAATTTGAGTTGCTCAAGAAGGAATAGGACTGAAATAACACCCTCTGTCAGTAATAATCGCAGATCAGTAAAATGGCCCTCAGTACTGAGTAATTTGGAGGCTATGGCAAATATATATACCCATTTGCTAACTTGTTGAACCCATATGCCTATCCACAGCCTAATGAAATACCAATACTTGCCATATATCAATCCTTGACTACACCGCTGAGGTCCCATTATACTAAAATGATACAACAAAAGTCATATCAAGGAGAAAATGCTACTAGGAAATGTAACCCCTGGTATACATCTGAAAGCAAAGAAGGGAAAAATATATTATTCCAAGCCCTAAAATCAAAAAATCTGACAGGAATACAACAAGCAAGGGCTAGCTACAGGAAAATCGTGACCAAGGCAGAGAAAAGTTGTGAGGATCAAAATTGGGCTGACCTTCTTACTGCAGCCAAGCAAAAAGATACCGTAACTTCTTGGAGGATAGTTGCACATGGGAGCAAAGAGTCATATCTAATACTGAGCATGATATAGATCCCGCTACATGGGTCTGTCATTTTACTGATCTTTATTAGGATTCCATTAACCACTTCTACCACCCTCCTCCTACCGGGGAGCAATTGATAGTAGTCCCAGTGGAGAATATCTGCTTTAGTCTAGATGAAACAGTGGCAGCCATGAAATCAGGCCTGGACAAGATCCCAGCAGATTTATTTAAACATAATGTTGACATTTGGGCCCCATCATTAAACCTAATAAGCAATACAATAGCAAGAGGAGGCCCCACTCCTGAGACGTGGAAAGGAGCGGAAATTATTCCAATCTAAAAAAAAAGAAAAAGGATCCAGGCAAGAGCACGGGAACTATAGGCCGATCAGCTTAATTGATGCATCACAAAAAATCTATGCCAAGCAAGTGCTACAAAAAATTGCTGATTGGATGGAGGGGGGAAATATTTTATCATCTTGCCAAGCAGGTTTCAGGCTGAGAACTAGTGCAATCGGTCAGGTCTTCAGGTTTTTATGCATTATGTGGAAATATTCTAAATTGCAAAAAAGCCATCTTTATATAGCATTTGTGGATCTACGTGCCGCCTTTAACCTAGGTCAGAGGGGTAACCTATGGGCCTCGCTAAGAAAATTAGATATTCCAGAACATCTCCTAGCTCAGATAATCAGGCTGCACGAAAATAATTGCGCAAAGGTAAGTTGGGTTCCAGACTGGTAACTAACAGTTCCTATCCCTATAAATAGGGGAGCGAGACAGGGGTGCCTATTTGCACCCACCCTATTTTCTCTCTATATCAATAATGTAGTTAATCAATAAATAAATAAAGACTGACGGCAATCATTCTATATTAATGTATAAGCAGTTGAGGCATTTTTGCAATGCTCCAACTTTAAGCCAAAAAACCTCTGGAGTTTGCACAATGTATTTGTATTGGAAACTAAAAACCAAATTAAACGAAACAGTAATGCAATATGTGTTGCATTTGTAATAAAACGGAAATATGACGAATAGTGTTTATGATTTTCCATAAAAGTTAGTTAACCGTGCACTTTTCCGGTTCTTAAGGTGAAAAATCAAAAATTGTGATGTTTAATTTTCTCTCACAGAAAAAAGGAAATGTGATAAAAAACGACTTAGCTGGGTAACATAAAATATGGAAATTATGTGGTGTATTCAATTTCGTTCTTCAATTGACAACAAATGTCTGTGGAAAAACATTTCAAGTCTGCCTTCTCCAACTCTTGCCTCATACTGTCGGAAGCCTCTGTCAATCCAGTAAATGTTCCTCGACCAGGCACACCAGATTAAATGTTAGCAAGGAAAAGGGAACATGATAGTTTTTGCCAATGGTCTTAATTGTCTTTTATAAGAACTTTCTCCTTAGTAATGTAAGATCTATACATGGAAGGTTCCATAACAGAAAAACCTGGGATTAATTAGCATATATTGGAATAGACATTTAACAGCTGATTACAGTGTGAAAAAAAATCTTACACATTGGTTGTAAACTGCGTTCTATTTGCACAAGAGTTTGCCTGTAAACGCTACCGTGGTTTGCTTAACACTACTAGTAACTGACTGAAAAATGAATAATTCGCTGTACAGATTAACAAACCATTTGGCAGGTCCTACATTACCGGCAATGTTGGCAGATGATTTGCGACACCACATAGCAACAAACTAAATCAGCAGTTACCCTTGGCAAGCCTGCAATTTCTGTATCCAACCATATGCAATTGACAAAAAGGAGGTGTACATTTGTCTGCAAAAAATAAGTAAAAATGGCCCACCACAAAAAATAAATACAAAACATGAAATGAAAGCCAAAATTAAAACAACTATTGGGATACAGGCTATTACATTGAAGTGGGCTAATTTTAGATGGTTGCGAGTAAATAAAGGACAAAATGCCATGGCTCGCAGTGCAGACAACTAACGATTGAAGTGGGCTGCCCCACTGTCCCATGCTCTATGCTCTGGTGGGCAGAAACTAAATGTGATTGACCAAAAATCTTGTGATGTGTATATTCCTGCATGTATATTTATTAGGAACATTTTTGAAACCATGAGAATGGCGCGACAGCTAGAGTAGGCTTTTAGCTAGACTTAAAAATGGTGTTGTTTCCACACGATTTTTGTGTACAATAAGGGACATTTTGTTTCTTATGGCATATGGTAGGGAACGCACCTTTTGCAAGGTGAACTTTCGTGTATGCTAGGTGTGCCCATGCCAGGTGTTAGACCCTCATCATATCATGTGTTTTCAGCCACCAACACTTTGCTCTCTGGGACACTATGGGGGTTATTCTAACTTTGGAGGAGTGTTAATCCGTCCCAAAAGTGACGGTAAAGTGACGGATATACCACCAGCCGTATTACGAGTTCCATAGGATATAATGGACTCGTAATACGGCTGGTGGTAAATCCGTCACTTTTCCGTCACTTTTGGGACGGATTAACACCTCCTCCAAAGTTAGAATAACCCCCTATGTTTTTTCTTTTTCAATGCAAGTATTGAGAATAAACAATTCTGAAAGCCAAAAAAACCTGGACTGGCTAAAAGTGGCATGTCTGACATAGGCGACTTTGAAACTGGACCTTGTTGTATATGAATTTTGTGATATTACGGATGGAAAGCAGAATATGTCTACAAAGATTAAAAAAAAAAAAAAAAAAAGGAACTATATATTTTTAAAATCTGATCAGGTTAGTGTTGATTTGTGCGCTGAGAGTTGCAAGTTTCTTTTGAACATTGAAAAATAGAAAAGAAAGAAGGGGTTTCAGATTTAGAAACTAAGTTGACAGCTGGATGTATACAGAGCTATCACATTTGAAATATACTAGCATAGGAGACTATTGTGTTTTTGAGGTAGGATACCTTCATAGGTCTCATTCTTCTACTACCAATCTTCCTTCCACCCTGTTCAAGTTTGTAGAAGCATGACAGATCACGTCACTGACTAGAAATAACAAGTACTGCACAAAGATAATGTTTTAAATAAACTGGCTACACATGAACATAAAAGGCACACGCACCCTACAAGACTGTCCACCATCCCCAGAAATGAAAAGTACCTCTATCAAGCCAAACCACCAGCAGTGACCTTAGGCACGCACTAGACCTTGAGCACCACCAATACCTGGCTCATTCTCCTCTCATTCCTAAACTCAAGTACCTATGGTTCTGAAATTCGGGCCTGAAGGCAGAACATCTGAGACTTTCACATTTCTAATGTAATGCAGGCAAATATAGTTGTATAGAGTTTGGCTGAGATGTAAGCAACTTAATAGAAAATTTAATCAAATGAACAGACTTGATAGGGCTCAGGTTAAGTTTGTGGGATGTAGAAAGACACTGAAACAGACCAACTGAGTATAAATGTGATTTCTGGGATTATGCAAAAAGAACGCAGAACCCAGAAACTATTCAAGGAAGGTGGTTTAGTGTGGGTTTGCAAAAACCTTAAATGGAAACAAACAGCCCACCCTACACAGAGGTACATTGCTTTGTAGCTAGGATTACTTATTCCATTTAAAAGCCCACAAAGACATCAAAGTACATGAGAAAGTTAGACCAGCACTACTAAACCTAACACTAAAAATGGGCACGGTACCAAAAACCAATCCTGCATCACAATGGCAAAGAACCATACTGAGCTAAGAACCAAAACGTAGGTTTACATTAGAAATGAATCCTCAAGTTGTTAAATTATAAGCAGTTAGCCGGCTGCAGTAGGGCAGTTCATGCTTCCATTTCCAAAGGAATAAAACGCAGACTAGTAACATAGGCAAACACCCCGAGATAGCTGTTCACAACAATGCATAACTTGACGTGCAGACTGTGAACTCATGATTGCCCTTATCCTTCTGGTTTGATGAAGCGTGTGGATTCTCTGTCCCAGACCCCTTTGACTCGTAGTGGCATTTCTGCCAACTTTACTCTAAATCACTGCAAGTTCTGTGATCACTGGGTACTGTGAGTTTTAACTATTTAAGTGATTGTCTATGATGAGTCAGACCTTCTGATCATTTGCAACAAATGTGGTTTCACCCGACTGGAATACAAAACAACAGTGAAAACTACTGGTCACCTTAACCTCCAGATCCCCACCCACTCATCACTGATGAGCAGGATTATAGTCCAACCGTGATCTTTTGCACTCCGGTTTCAAATAATCACTCGTAACCCATCACCAAGCAGAAAACAGTGCTTATAACAGGCTAAGAAACTTGAATAACATCCACTCCAACACCCTTTGCCAAGTGGTCCTTGTCATTGCAGCCAGGTGGTTGCATTTCCTGAGACAACCTAGCCAAAATGAAAAGAGATGTGCCACTTTGCTGCAACAGACAGCCAACTATCTAGATTCTAGACCACATGCTTTCAAAACACAGTCACAAACAGTGCCAGACATGTGGAAAGACTACGATGGCTATGAGACAGTTACTCAGGATGAAAAAATATACTTTCACCAGAGTTGACAACTCATTGAAAGAAAAAGTGAAGGTTTGCTACAAGCTGGTGGATCTCCTCAATGTATTACGCACCCTCACAAATCTATGAGTATTCCTCTGCAATAAAATTAAATGGCTTGGCTGAGAGTTACCCAGTCGGAAGTAGAGAGAGTGGGTTTATGGGTGAAATAATGCGCCTGACTGCGTTTATTGCTTTATATATATTTTGACCAGGTACCCGAGATATTTCCTCCTTCGGGACGCCAACTAACACAGTCCACTCCAGCAGACGCAGTTCACTGCTGTGGCTTTCCTGGCTAATAAGCTTCCTTCTGTGGTTCACCTGAGTAACCCTGTGGGCTGAGGTGGTCTTCACCCATTTTTGATCATTATCCAATGACAAGACCTCCTTTATTTCGTATTACACTCAGTGAGGAGCTGGCATACTGCACCCCGCCCCCGAATAAAACAGGAGTCATCCTCATTCAAAGTCCACCGTTCATCCTATATGTACTGTCCTAATGATGACCCATTAATGAACTAGGGTCGAAACGCCATATTTCACTACTTGAGCAACTTAAGGATTCTAGTCGGCCTGTGACACAATATACCATGCTCTGATCTTGTCACTTTGTACTTATTGTTTTTGCTCCATTGTGATGTTTTCACTCCCACTACAAGTTCACTCTTCTCATCACCTTGTGAGATCTGTTTGAGCACCAAGCACTTCCTGAAGTAGCGCTAAATTAAAGTGAACAATTCCAAAGAGTGTGTCATTTTCTCTTCTTTTTTCTCACTCTTTTCAACAATTGATTTGCCTTTGAATTGCATCAGGGATTTGTTTTTATTTTGAATAAGGCAATAGTAGGATTTAATATTGTTCTTACAGCATTTTACCTTTGTTTCTTATGCAAGAATAAAGGGCTTCGTGATATGGTGACGTGCATGCAGAAGAAATCCTTTCGACAATGAAACTGAAATGGCACCAAAGAAGAGGAACTGATATAGGAAAAAAGAAATTATACAATTTGAGATCTAATGCTCCAGCAAACAAGCGCTAGCAAGGCCAAGAGGTCTGGCTTAGTATGTGAGAATAAGCAAACAGTATTTGAGTATGCCTTTGTTGGCATAATGAAACTAAACATATTGCCTCTGCCAATTTATATTTATCGGTACTACAATAGGCAAAATGTTAGTGCTGACTAAACCCTTCTGCAATACAAAGTAAAACATAAAATGATAGCACTCTTTATACAACGCATGACTGAGATAAAGAACACGAGATGATTCAGTCTACATTTAAGATGTAAAACAGTCTCTTGTACACTGCAATGTAAGCACAAAATAGACAGCTGAATGAGACAGCCAACCAACAGCATGAGGTCAGCAGGAAATACCACACTGAGGGGGGGCACGTCCACTCTATGTATATTTTAAAGAATTTTTAACACTTGGGGGCATATTTATACTTATTTTGCGCCAAAGTCGTGTCTTTTTTTTTGCAAATTTGGTGCAAAACTAACTCCATATTTATACTTTGGCGCTAGACCCGTCTAGCGCCAAATTTATGGAGTTAAAGTCATTTCTGGACGTGGAAACCTACTTTGCGTCAATGAGATGCAAAGTAGGCGTTCACGTGCAAAACATGACTATGGCCTTAGCGCCATATTTATCCCCTGTGCTAAAATCACGCATGGGGGGAGGGGGTCAAAAACTTGTGCAAAGCTTCATTTGCACCATTATTTAATGCCTGGGTCAGAAACACCATGGAATGAGCCCACAGATGCCCTCCCCAGGCCCCGGGAACACCCTCACCCACACCAGAGGGACAGCGGAGGATCGAGGACCCCATCCCAGGTAAGTATAGGTAAGTACTGGTAAGTATTTTTTATTTCTTTTAAAGTGCCATTAGGGGCCCTGAAGTGGGTCCCCCTACATGGCACTGGGTGCAATGGTCATGCCCAGGGGACCCTGGTCCCCTGTGCTGGCCACTGGGGTGGTGGTCGTGACTCCTGTCTTTTCTAAGAAAGGAGTCATGTCATATGGATGTTTTTGTGTCAGAAAATGATGCTAGATTGGTTAGAGTAATTGTTTTTTTAGTCTAACCTGCCTAACGTCATTTTTGGTGCAAAACCCGCTTCTTCCATACCACCTGCCCCACTGGCTAAAATCCTTTTTTTTTTTTTTTTTACACCAGCCTACCCTTTGCACCGACTTGCACCATACCATAAATATGGTGCCCGGCTGGTTCTCAGAAATGGTGCAGGCCGGTGCTAAACTTTTTGGTGCAAAACTGCATTGGTGCAGTTTTGCACCAAAAAGTATAAATCGGGGCCTAGGTATCTGATAGGTGTGCTGTCAAGCCAGACCTAAAAGGGATGCCATCAAGTAGGTGGAGTATACCTTGTCTTGATTTTTAATTCTTCTTTAAAAACAGACTGTGGGACCTATCTCGAGGAAAACACAAGAAAGAGTAAATGCTGCCATGATTCCTGGAACAAGGAACATAAAAACGTACTGTTTTTTATGCAGAAATAAGGGGTCATCTTGCTTGGGTGCAAAAGCACTGCTTCAAATACTGTGAGTGGCAAAAAAAATCAACAATGTAGCTTATCTGTTGCTTTAGATTTCTCTAGCAACTGCTGCAGTTACAGATCAAGAGTGTGCTGGTGGCAGAGCTGCCTCTGTAATTGACAGTGGCAAGCGGGGCGGGTGTGGAGGTATGCAGCTTGCCTGGCTTCTCATGGAGGAAGAACCTTTAGAGGGCTACAGAGGCTTGTAAATGCTTTTGGCATAACTCTCTTTAGGAAGAATCAGGAGGTCACCAAGTGAGGCAACAAACATCACCACGGGTGCATTAGCAGGTTAGCAGTGGCTGGAGTGACGCTCTCTCGTGCTGTTGTGTGGCTGCTTGCATTTAGATTCCCAGTGCTTGAAGCCAGTGAACCACAAGCATGCCGCCTTCTGAAGCAGCAGCTCTGTGGAATCGGGATTCTGGAGGACGGGGGCAAATGCAACGTAGCCTCTTCTGGCCTCCTCCTCTCTAGTGGATAGAAGGCAAAGTTCATGGTTCATACGCCAACAAGCTTTTAGAGTGTTTGAAATATGGACTGGACTATAC
Source organism: Pleurodeles waltl (assembly GCF_031143425.1). NCBI lineage: Eukaryota > Metazoa > Chordata > Amphibia > Caudata > Salamandridae > Pleurodeles > Pleurodeles waltl. The sequence goes on along the minus strand of NC_090438.1, from coordinate 896,438,942 downwards.
CCTGAGTATGGAAGCTATGCCCTAGGAGATTGTGTGATCCCTGCCTGGGTCTGGGGATGAATGACAGTTGCACAGTGTGGGTTAAGACAGCACTGTAATATTCCATCTACCAGTCTTCAAACTGATTTCTTGGTAGTTCAGACAGCCTCTGCTCTTTATTGCAGGAGCAAAAAGGAGTTTAAGAGCCTTTGACACAGACATGTTAAGTCTACATCACAGCATACTGCCCTTTGGCTAGAGCTGGGATGTCTCTAGCTGGGAGGCCACAGACTTTCTTTCTAGATTCATGGTGAGGGAGAAGCTGCCGCAGCCAGGTTACCATATGCAGGCGGGTCCTTCACTTGCCTTTGTAAGATGAGCCTCTGGTGGATGGTGGTTTTGTACTCTGGTCAGACTGAATGCCTGTGCTGGGCTGGTGCTGTCAGCTATAAAATATCCTCCGTCCTGGTTGCCCCTTCTCCAGCATCTTTGGTGGCCCCTACTGCTCACCTAGACTGTAGTCTTTCATTCAGAGAGGCTGACTTTCTGGGGCCTCCTGAAGAGGTTGGCAAAACTAAGGGTCAATGTTGTTTTGTGTTGTCATGATGGCGACTGAGGGGCACGCCACTTACCTATCAAATTAGTTCGTACTTGACGGCTTTTGGAAAGCTAATGGATGACATCAATAATATATGCATTATTCATACATCAAAATTTTTACCGTGGGTGGAATTTAAAATCTGTTTATACACTCTTGTCAGTGTTACTGTTTAAAATGTTACCTTCAATTCATTTTTCCCTGTGTAAGTTGTTCTGGTAGCTTCTCGACAATACAAAATCCGCAGAGACAGTGCTTTAATTGCAAATAGTATGAAAAAATGTAAAAGCACTTGAGCAGTCGGTTGATGGAAAGACTCTGTAAAGGAAATGAACGCCATTTGTCCTCATAACAGTAAATGAAGGCTACTTCCCCGCACAGCAGTGTCTTAAAAAAATGTGCGTGCAAAATGAAAAACCGCCTTAAAATGAAATGCAGGGTAACTCTTTTTATGGTGCCCAGAGGCCGATTATTATTTATGGAAGATTTGAAAAGCGTGTAAACATATTAATAAATCTGGAAGACGGATGATGCTAAGTTTCTGCCAGGATTAGCCTGCTAAATTATTATTTTAATTAAACTTTCCTAAAGAAATTTGGTATCAGTTCTACATGCCCCTTCTTCTCCCGCCGCATGGCTAAAACGTCTCGTAGATAACCCTCAGGGGATGTAATAATGGTGTTAAGAGCACGAGCTGTGGGCTTGGAGACTGGTGCATTGTGTGATCTGGGGCTGCATTTATACTCAGTGCACATATTCGGCATGTTGTTAGTTATACGGTATCCTCTACGAGCCATGTGTGCTTTGTGCACGCTTTCCGTTTACACACAATACTAGCAGCACATTCGTTTCAAATCCTGCAAAGTGCTTCGTCGAATTATATAGAAAAGACTCTGAAAGAAGCGACCACAGATATAGGAGGACACCACAAGCACGCGAGACCTACAATACCCTAAAGCTAAGTACATTTACTAGAATTAGTTTTCCCCCTCCTTATTGTAAAGCAATGTTAAAACAAAAAAAAACTAAAATGATTTCATAAGTACTAATGTAGTGTGGTTAGTTTTACGTATTCATTGCGCTTTAGCTTCAGGCTTTAGGCCTTTGTGCACTTTGCCCTGAATATATTTTATTCATTTGCTGACAGCTTAGAGCCTCTGTGCACTTTGCTCTACATGCTTTTTATTAGGCTTCGTACTGTTATTTTTCAAATAGCCAGTTCTACGGTGTTGTTTTTTTATTCATATCACACTGTTTTGCCTACTTCAGCACTGGAGTTCTCCATAACATATTTACTCTGTGCTTCAGTCAAGGATACAGTCTGGTACATTGCCGATAGACGTGGTAAGAGTTTAGACTTGGCATTCCTGCGTAGGGACATTTTGTGATCACGATGACATGTTAGTTATAAAATCACTTCCTTGTCCCAATACACGCAAGAGGGAGATTCAGACCAGTGAACCACAACTAGACGCTGACTGCCTCGTTGCAGATGCTGAACCAAGATCACAGGTCTTTGCTCAGGTATGAGGGCTGATGTCTCCACAGTGATTCTAATAGGCAAGCTAGAAGCTTAACATGCTGTGCTCTAAATAGAACAAGCAGAGGGAGAGTAGAAACTGTTAGACAATATGATAGCTTTGTTTTTATGTTTTACTCTCCTGGTGACTATTTCAATCCTACTGTGTTGTATCGTTCTGGTTATTGCGGCTCACGCCTTAATATCTAAAATACAGTTGTTTTATTAAAACATTACATAAAACTTATACTGTCTTTGTCATTTGTATATGAGATCATATTGGAAATAAGAGAGTTGGTTTGGATCTGAGTAACCACGACTTCCCTGAGAAGTTCCAAAGATGTCATGCGCTCGGCTGCCAAATCATTCCTTCCACATGGGAGAAATGAGGCACTGCTAGTTAGCCGGAGCAAAAACCGGATTTAGGGTGACAGAGTTCTTTACACGTGGGTCAGACTCAGTCCCCCACACAGTTATAGATCCTGCTACCCAGAAATCCAGTAGTCTCATTTAGAATAATGAGAGCCCATGCGACACTAACACGGTTGGAGGGCCACAATTGAGAACATGAAAACGCTATTTTACTGACACAATGTATAAACACAAATTCAAAAAGTGGTTAAAAAGAATCAGGAAAAGGAGTTCAACAGACTAAAATGCATTGAAAAGGAAAGGGGCATTCCAATAAATGGACACCACAGTCATCAATAAATTTGAACTCTGATGATGAATGGATTTTAAAGTTTAAACCAATAATCAAAGACTACTAAGTTAGCAGAAGTACGATCGCCTTCTTAGTTTCGATGGCATGGTGTGCAGCTGTTATTGGCCGCATCCATGAGACCTGCAGTATTTCCACAGATCTCTGATTGATGATGATTAAACGTATTGCATGCTTTCCTCTCATCACCTTCTGTGTGTTTGATACCAGCATGCCCACTAACCATGTAGGAGAACTGCAGTTAGATTAATTGTAAGGCAATATCACAAAATGCAGTGACAGACGGAGTGTTGAAACTTTTCAAACACTCACCACGAGTCACAGATCTAGGTTTAATCCATTGATATTTTGCTTGTCGCGTCACCCCAGTTCGAACCCAGCTATATGGAAATCAGTCTTGACCCTGCTCCCTATGGGAGCAGTCCAGCCCAAACTGCCAAGCCAAGTCCTCTCTTGACAGGATTCAAGCATCCTAGGACTGGTTTCAGGGTATCACCCTTCATCAGCCAGGCTAGTTTGAATCCAGTGGCGCAGCAAGCAAGGGACCCACATCTGGGCATACCCTAGCCACTTAAGGGGTGAGAGTTTGAAAAATTACAGCACTCCGTCCATTAACTTTTGTGTTGCTAAAGTTGCCCTAAGTGGGAAGGGTATGCCCAGACGTGGGTCCCTTGCTCACTGTGCCACTGTATTCAAGCTAGCCTGGCTGATGAATGGTGATACCATGAAACCAGTCCCAGGATGCTTGTTTCTAGTCCAGGGAGGACATGGCCTGGCAGTTCGGGCTGAACTGTTCCCATGGGGAACAGGGTCAAGACTGATTTGCATATGGCTGGGTCCAAACTGGGGTGGCATGGTGAGCAAAACAACAATGGATTAAACCCAGATCTGTGACTGGGGTGAGAGTTTGAAAAGTTTCAGCGCTCTGTCCATCATCCTTTTGTGTTGCTAAAGTTGCCCTAAGTGGGAATGGTATGCCAAGATGTGGGTTCCTTGCTCACGGTGCCACTGGATTCAAGCTACCCTGCCCGATGAAGGGTGATACCCTGAAACCGGTCCCAGGATGCTTGTTTCTGGTCCATGGAGGACCTTACCTGGCAGTTTGGGGGCGGGACTATTCCCATGGGGAACAGGGTCAAGACTGATTTGCATATGGCTGGGTCCAAACTGGGGTGGCATGGTGAGCAAAAGAACGATGGATTAAACTCAGATCTGTGACTGGGGGTGAGTTTGAAAAGTTTTGGCGCTCCGTCCATCATCCTTTTGTATTGCTAAAGATTCATTGTAAGCACATTTATGTCACATGGATTGCCTCAAAATGTGGCATGGGTTTGGCCCTCCAAGATCTACATTAAATGTCCCTTCACAATGAGTTGATGCCCTCTTTTATTGCTGGGAAATGTATCACATTAAAACTAAATTAAGTTCATGGTGAATTTTGGTTTTCTTTCTGCAACTTTCACCATTTGAATACTTTGTAAGACTTATGAAGCAGTAAGAAACTACAACTAAGCTGTTAGAGTAGGAGGGTAAAAAAAGCGAGAACATGTCATCTGGTGTGCTTGAGAGAGAATAAATGTAATGTTTCCTGCGGCGGCCGGTGCGCCCAAGTGGGGGCCATCCTTGATCAGCTCAGTATTCCTTGATGAGTGTAGAGCTAACACTGCTGGTGGGCTGGCTCAGAGAACACTGTTGTCCTTCACAGTGATGAACAGAAGCGCCTACTTGCACGTCCAAAACACCACGTACATCAAATATGTATCATCTGTATTTTCATTTTTTATTTTCAGGGCGATTTTTCACTCAGCAGCGAAGGCTAAGTTGTGATTACTATGCATAAATGAATATAAATAAATGATCTGACGATTTTCTCACTGAGAGATTATGGTTTATTATATTTTTTCCAGCAGCCAATCTACAGAACTGTGATTCCCTTCAAGAACTGAAACAGTTTAAGAGTACAAGGGCTTCTGACAGAAACCCTTTGATTACTAATTATTCACACAGGGTTCCTCTGTTGATTTTTTCCGCCTACATCATGAATACATACCTAGCCCGATAGTCAGAGAAGCCATTAAATGCGTAAACAATGGAGTTTTACCAAGAAAATGATTAAGGAACCCTATTAGAAAGAAACTCTTGTATAGCTCTCAGCTAACCAATCAAGGTTTCTTGGCGCTTTGGAGGCAGGTACAGTTTACCTAGTCAACCTTACTAAAGTCCTATGCTGTTAGTGTCCAACATCTAGCGGGATTTCTTATGGGACCTTATAATATTACATCTAACAATATCCATTTACTACTCTATTTCTGGATTTCCAAAAATTAAGAATATTTTGCAATTGTTTCTTACACCTCTCTTGCAAAATGCTGCAGAGGCACAAAAATCTGGTCAATGAATAGAGATCCACAAAGCTTTTTCTAGGAGTTGGTGTGTCTTACTCAGGGCTCAATTATGACTTGTACCTAAACTTACAGGGCTGATTTCCGAAGCATTTTCTATGAGTAAGAGTGTCTTACTTTATATTCACCATGCAGACTGCTCACATTCGCTCAATGCCTGAGGTACAGAAAGAGATTCTGAGCCTGATTTAGAGTTTGGCGGATGGGATTACTCTGTCACAAACGTGACGGATATTCTGTCCACCTTATTACGATATCCATGGGCCATAATGGGATTGAAATACCAAGGACAGGATATCAGTCACGTTTGTGACGGAGTAACCCACTCCTCTAAACTCTAAATCGGGCCCTCTGTCTATTATATTAATTCTGCAGCTCTGCCACATCAGGAAATATACGCTAAATATTCTGGGCGTTGGGCCCACAAACATCTGCAAAAAGGACTAGTACTTTTACCACATAATGTTTCATTTACAGTTGTCCCTCACAAGTGTTCACCACTAATTTGGATTACATTTTTAATAAATGTTAAGATTTTATACTTTGTGTTTTGTATCGCTCTACTTTGCATATGCACTTGAGTACCTGCTCATTTTGGAGTATTGATTGATTATCCTAGACTTTGTATATATGACGCTTGACTTTGTCATGAATGATTTGGGTGCTGTGGTACTATTTACTGACAGCTTCTCCCTTACTTTTGAATGTTCTTGTGCTATTTTTTTGTTGCAATGGTTAACCCAGAGACTGGAGCACCAGCGTTGTGGAACAACTTGGAGCGCGCTGACATACACCACAACCCTTCTTACTAAATACACTTACTTCTGATACAATTTCTGTGGTGCCACAGAACACTCACTTCTGAATCACGCAAAGACATCATCTATGCTAATAAAGCATTTATTGACATAATCATTAATATTATTAGTAAAGACCAGAGCCTTTAAGATTGGGGCATATGTCTTCTGTCTGAACCTTTACTTTCTCACTTGAGTGGCAGCTGTTGTGGCTTAGTTTGTGATTTGTGTCTACCCTGAGAGGTAGGTGACCGAGATTATGGTGACTGTGTAATCTCAGTCCTTCCACTTCATCTCTATAGACTGGAAGCCAGTACAAAAACTACAAAGCAGGTAGAACAATGAATGCGTTCACTGTAACCCATCCTATGCAAAAGATATGTGGCTGCATGCTAGTCCCTTAACGAACGTGTGGTTACATTGATGAAAGTGCCATGCATCAGGCAATGCTTTGGTCCAATCTGAAGTGATGGTGGCACTTAACATAGAGAGACAGTCAAGGAAGTTGAAAACTAAAAATATTCCATAGAGAAGATCTGATTAAAAACATTCTGGTAGCTGCACTTACCAAGAGGACTTAACTGGAGCCAGTGCCCAGCAAAGTTGTTAACCTTCCAAAGCTGGAGAACCTGAGTTATGCCCTTGCATGTTGCAACTAAAAGATCAAAACGTCAAAATAGAGGCCAGACAGCAGGTCTGTGAACAGGTTAAGAAAGCACTTCTGAACATACATGTCTCACATTTCACTATTGAGACCCAGCAACATTTGAAGAAAAGTCACAGTCTAAGTCACAATCACTCCAACAAAATACATGTTGATCCATGGTGAAGCACAGGACTATGTGCTCCAACTCTCGTGGAGCATAATACAACAGTTCACACATGGCTCAATGGACTTCAATGTTAAAATGCAGATAAAATAAGGCTGCGCTTGCTAGATCTACAGTGGTAAGAATCAACAGGATGGACCAACTGTTCAGCAATCAGAAGACCTACTGTGTCACTTGGCGACCAGGCTTCATGTCCTGGGAGTAGTTTGATTTTTCCCTAGAAAGTTCCTGTTGGGCCCCAATGCCGGAGCTAATGAATCAGGAAACCATACTGTCCCAGGGCAGACGTGCACTACAGGGTCCAACAAATTCAATCAATACACTTTGCTATCTGGATTCAGCATTTAGAAAGGTTGAATTACAAGTTTTAGAAGACGAAACCTGCATGGCTACTATTATTTACTATTACTGTTTAGATCAAAAGTCTCTTGCAGAAGTGAGTGGGGAAGTGGGAATGGACTAAGCAGGGGAGATCAAAGCAAAAGTTAACTTGGGGAGACATATGGAAAGGGTTTTACAGAAAAATAAAAAGTAATGGAGGGGTAAGGACTGAACGATAATGTGAAGCAGGCTGCTTCATTGTTGTGCCGTCACAGCAGCAAACTAACAAGCTCACACGTGCATGGTGCCAGTCAGCCTAGGGTCAGGGCTGTGGTCTAGGGCATGGTGACTGGCTACAGTCTGCATCTGGGAGCATGGCGGGATAGGGGCACAACGCCTTCCTCAAAATGATGGCCTCTTTGGGCTAGGATGAGTATGTGAAATACAGGTCATGCGAGAATGTGTAGATCCTGCTCAGGTTTTTTAAAAAAAACCTTGATTGATACTCCACTGTTTTCCTTGCTCATGAGTATTTTTATTTATTTTTTACAGCAGCAAGTGTATCACTACCTTTAATAAAGCGCATGATAACTACCCAAATAAAAAACTCCCATTCATCCCTATTTGTTCTCATCTTACTCTTTTTACCGCATGTTTGTCTTTCTCATGTTGCTATTCCAGGGCTTACTCTGAATACTGACAATTTTTTTTGTACATGCACAGAGCACCTCACTAACCCTCTGGCTAGACAGGTGCAGGGAGGTGGCCATATATGTTTTAGTCCCTATTGCAATTTGATGCTATTTCTCACACACCCTCCTCACACTTCTAGGCACTAAACCCCAAGATAAGATAAGAGTTCTTATCAGGCTTTCACGTATGAAGCCAACACATATATAGGATCACAACAAATGTAACATTCCACAAACCACTCACTCCCCCACTGTGGCAATTGGTATCCATCTGAAAATGTGCTTTAGCACCCTGCAACAGGATCTAGAAGGGTATATAACATACACCACAGAATACACCCCATAACAGTCGGGCAGGCCCGTTCATCGGCGTCACTGCAAGTCCTCTGCTCGGAAATGGTGACCAATGTGCTGGGACGGGGATCTGGCGTACTGGAAGAATCTTTGGTTCTAGAAGACCTTATACTCCTCTTAAAAGTGCAAGGCCCAGCCGCGGTCATCCTTTGGGGCTGAGGGGCTACGATCCCCCACCTTTTGCCCCTCAAGAAGAGTGTCTGTCAGGCTGAGCAAAGGTCAGCCTGACAAACACTCTTCATTTTCAGGTCAGGCAGCCAGGAGCTAGACATGAGCTATTTGCGTGGGCTCCTGGCTGCCTGAGCTGAACTTTGCTGGGCTGAAGAAGTCACAGCCCTGCGGGTGTTACCACTTCAACCTAGTAAAGGTGCCTCAAGGCCCTCCCCCTTATGATGAGGGGGAACGTCACTGATTGCTTCGGAACTGGGCGCTTCAGTTTTAAGCCCTGAAGCGCCCAGGGCTTAATGTCAATCAGTGACACCTTGTCACAGAATGTGTGATAATGAGTGTTGTGAATGGATGTGTGTGTGAATGAATGAGTGTGCATGTGCCTGTGTGTCCTGCCCGCACCTCCCTCCTACTAGCAAGGTCCACCGAACGGATTTGCGCATAAGAAGTTGGAGGTTAGGTGCAGCCATGCACTATTGAATGCACATCAATGACAGGGAATGAAGCCACTGTCTTGAGCACTCGCGCACAGAGTACCAACAGCATGTACTCTGTGCAGGGCGGAAATAAAGGTCTCTGCGCACTGTTTGTAAATCAGGCGATTCATTTCAAGGCATGTTTCTGTCTCTTAACCCTAGGTACGTTCCAGCTGGCGGGGGGCGCGCTCACAATCACACTGTTTTGTATGTAGTAATTTTACACGTACATTAAGAGTAAGTTTAGATTAACCTTCCCTGGGCCCCCGCTGCTAGTGTATGTTTACTTGCCCCGCAGGATAAAATCCGTGCACAGAAGCGCAAAGCTGCAGGTTATTCATTTTGTGCGGCAGCTCATTTGCGTGATGCAAATTGAACAATCTGCAGCGTGTAAAAGGGCCCGCGAGACGGAAGGCCTTCCCGCGGGCCCCACGGGTGCAATCTGGGCTTTGATGATACCCGGGCACTTATGAAAAGGCATCAGCTGCTGCTCGCATCGGCTGTGTAAGCACTGTCGCCATTGTGGGCAGATGCCAGGCAAACATCCACCCACTCCCCCCTGAGCAGCGAACTGAAACATGATAAATTTATGCGCAGGAACATATTTATTCAAATTGCCACCTAGTTTACTCTCGCTGCTTGGCATCAGGAAGCACAACAGATGCAACCGCTTGGCAGGCGGAGCCTCATTGATGAAGCTATGCTGCGCAGATCCCCTGCACACAACGAGCGGGCGAGGCGTAGATCGCCGCCCAGCAATATGGAGAGGCAGAATGGAATCACTCGAGGGAACAAGCACTTGCAAAGGCAATAGGCTCGCACTGCTTTCGGAGCCCTGAAAATGATAGCACAAAACAACCTGCTGCAGCGAACAACTGAAACAAAACCCAAATGTGTTCTGTATACAGAGCATCGGTGAAATACAGAGTTGCATGCGAGTCTCTGTACTTTTGAGGTGTAAAATAGGTGGAATGATACGGCAACCGGATGATTTGGGCTGATAGAGAACAGCAAGGCCACTACATCTATATTTTAAAGAGCTAGTAACAACAGATTAACTAACAGCTGTGCTGTTCAGCCAGTCATAAAAGTGGGATATAATACAAGGCACCGAGCAATCCAGAAACCATGAGTGCATCTCCTACATTTCCTGTCGAAAAAAATGTGATACCAAGCACTCAAAGTGAATAGTCGCCCTTATCATGATGGGGGTGACAATAATACAGTTGCAAATTGTTCATGCGATACTATTTACACCTTGGAAAAGGGGACAACATAAACAATACTGCATGCTATTCAACTGAGGCCTCAAAACAGGGATATGCAACAGTTGCTTCTCTCGAGCTGCACCCGGTTTAAACTGTTATTAATCACAGGCGCAAACATCCCAATTTAGACCAGAGGTTTTTAACCTGTGAGGCCTGCCCCCACTCACCCAAGGGGAAACAAAAGGGTCTGAAGGGTCTCACTGGGGTCCAAGCTATGGCCAAAAGGAGTATTTACCAAGCTCCTGGGAAGAAAGTCAAATATAGTGCTGACTTTTTAGTGAAATAAAACTGGATGGCAGTGACATCCTGTGGAAAAGGCCATCAATAATGTTTGTCACTTATGTCATATAGGTGTCAAAATGGTACAGGGATCCATATAACCCTCAAAGTCTCTCACACTGAGGATACTTTTACACTTCTAGGATGGTCGGGTTGATAGTATGCTGGTAAGAATTTATTTGATTACATTTTTTAAAAGGATAAATAAACATAACTGCAGTATTTGAATTGTTAAATATGTTCAGAGCTGCCATTTTATTGAATTATCAAGGGAAAATATGTTTGTAAGACTCAGGGGTTGGTGACTTTTTTGTGGATGGGTGACATTAAAATGTCTGAAGACCATTGCTTGTGACCCGCACTGCAAAGCATTTTGGCTGCAAATATGGGTTTTGCCCGTAACTGGATTACCACCCCATCGTAAATAGTGCAAAACTGAAGGCCAAGCAAGCAAAATACTATAATGAGCTTCAGGGAAGTTCTGTGGCTGTATGTCCTTGTACAGTTTTTGATCCTAGCCATTTGACATATCATGAATCTTGATTTCCAGTCGATTCTCACAGTTAGCCCTATTCGCTAACCCTTTGCAGGTGTTTACTCAAAGAGACGATTAGTGACACTAAAGTTGTGACATTTAGTTCACCGTGTGAGCACAGCTTGCTACATTGTGCAAACGTACTAGTTAATGCACATATGTGAATTCACTGCTTGCCTAAGGCATTGGATTGAAATTTCTGGGAAAATAAACCCTACTCAGCAGGGTGAGCTTCAATAAAACACACGTTTGTTGCCTAATCAAAATGGGAGGACAATATTCTGCTTCTATGGTACAGCTAACCAAATGGGTGTCGATTCTTGTCAAATAAAATCTTACATGTTTTATTTTAGTATCATCTGTAAAGTGCCAATGCCATCAAAGGCTGCGTCTGAGCTTGAGTACGAAGGAGCCAATCTCTGGCAACTGGGTTGAGACCACTTTTCTTCTACAGATGTGGTTACCAGAAAGCTTGCCACAGAGGTAACTGCGAACCTCATTTAGTAGGCTGTCTGCACAAGAATACACATAGCACCACACAGCTAAGGACACTATTCTACTCAGCCAAGGAGGAAGCAGAACAATGAGTTCCTGATTTTGAAAATGAAGATGGTAAATTAATCGGTCAATAACAACAGACTCCACAAGCCTGCATCCTAACTTCTAAACGGGCACGAACAAAAAAGCAGAAGGTATTGCCTCAGACATCTATCCTCGGCTGCATTTATTAAACACACGTCACGACACTCGCATCGATTTCTTGAATCAACATGTGGGTGCCCAATTTAAGGCAGGCAGGTAAATTGCTACAAGCACGTCACTAGGAGCTCTTCTCCGATTCACCAGAATAATCTACAAACCAGACATGTCATGTCAATCAACCTCACACATTTAAATATGTCCACAATGCCTCCAGCTGGATGGTGGGTCTCTCCTGTACGAGAGCCCCCCCGAGTCCACCACGGACCAATACAGGCCCTCCTACTCATGTAGGGGTGTCACCAGTATGTCCCAAGAAGCCGTCAGCATTACATCTTACGGTGCGAAATGAAACAAAGAGTCTGGCTACGTGCGGGGTGCAACCAAAGTAATCTAGTGCTCACCAGATTTCTACACCAAACATTTTTCATTCAAGGCTGTTGTAGTCAAATATCATCATTGTGCGAATGGCGAAGGAGCTTGTTTACAATGTGGGTAGGCCTAAGGGTTAGATGCAGAAGATGAGAACAACGTTTGCTTTTCAACAAGTTGAACTTTCAAATCCTCTGGACAAAAAAAGTTAGGAAAAACTTTTGCCGATCCCATTTTGAAGGTGGAAGATTGTTTAAATGTGACGTAGAGGCTATAACTTTGCCAGAATGTATCTACAACAGGACCAAACCGACCCAGAACCTGGCACCAGTGTGCAGTCTGAGGTGCGGGAGCATCGTCCAGGGGCCAGGAAAGAAACTCGTCCCTCGAGTGGGTGGTTGAAAATATGACTTAAGAATGCATTGATCCTGACTGGCAGCGAGGTGTTCCTCAACTGCAGAGGACAATACATATAAACTGGAGCTTCGCTCCTGTTTACTGAGAATCCTTACAAATGCATGGAGGCTACCTTCATGATAACGCTGCATTACCTCTGCTTGGCCGTGGATGTGCAGTTTGCACTAGAAGAGGATTCATCCATAAGCACTTGTCTGGACCCAGACTTTTCTATCTGACAAGGTCCAGGCAGTGTCTCTTCGCCATTATTGGTCCGAGTTGAGGAATCTCGAGCATGAAGTGCTGCAAAGGGCATCATTAAGCCTCATTCTTTGTGCACAATATAAAACTTTTAATTTACTTGGCTGCCCCTGTGCAGTCTTCCAAAACTGTTCCAAAACTGTTCATCATCCATTAAGGGCTGTATGTGACGAACAAATTACATACCTTTGGTAATGCATTATCTAGTACAGACAGGAGCGAGGCGCAGATTCCTTACTTTAGAATCTCCCCAGGTACCAGCCTGAATCTGGAAACTTTTTTGACCCACAGTTCGTCTGCGTGTTGGAATAGGGTGTCGCACGGCTCAGTTTCGACGTTGTCAAACCAGATGTGACATCAGTTGAGTCCATTTAGCTTCCTCGCCGATGTCAGTTTCTTCTGTGACTATTTTCTGTGCTCAAAATGTGGGGTCACACACAGAAACTGCCTATTGAAACAGTGTGCTTTGAACAAAGGAGACCCTTATGTCAAATCACAGAATTCTGAATTCTACATAACGATTTCCAAAATGAAATCCTCCGAGACAAAAGAGGAACTCAGTTTGCAGAGCAGGGAGGATGGAAGGGATTATAAAGAATCTGCGGGTAGATCCTGCCTCTACCAGATAATGCGTTATCGAAGGTAAGTAACTTGTTCATATGATACAGATATCTAGCTGCAGATTTCTCACGTTAGAACAGTGGTTTTCATACTTTTTAATGTCAAGCTCCCAGCTGAAAAATAAAAATCATTGCCCCCCCTCAAAATTCTTCACAATTATTATATTAAGGTGGCAATATTTAAATATGTCTAGGCTTATTTAAACATTACAGTTAAGTAGTGTTACTTTTTAAAAAATGCAATAACATGTTTTGCCTAAAACAAAGCACTGCTATCTGTATAATGCTTCCTTTGGCCAGAGCATGGCACCCCTCATGGGAGCACTTAAGTCTCCCCTGGGGGGGAGGGAGGGGCAACCCAGTTCAAAGATCCCGGCTTTAGAATCAGATACCAAAGCATAATAACCCGGATGAGAGTCTCTAAGCATTGTAAAACTAGTCCAGAACAAGAGAAAAAGACCGGATAAGAATAATAATGAGAAAGAGTAAGAATATATACTACAACATCCCAACCTATGAAAGTAACCACATGTGACTAACACTATAAAGCACGAGAGCAAGAAGTAAGCTCATCTATGATAGCATGTCAATGGGGTGTCATCAGCAATTTAACCACATTACAAGTCTTTTATCTGGAAGAAAACTAGTTTAGTGCTGGGGAATAGACTATGCAGTCATAATAATAATAATATGAAGGAGCACACACTCTTTAGTAAAAAGAGATGTGTAAAAAAACATTGTTATAAAAAGTTTTATTAACCTTAAGAACATGAGAACAGCCTCACCCATGATCGATAATTAAAATTATGTTCTGAAAACAAATTCGGTCTAAAGCAAAAAAAACTAACATGCAAAAGAATGCATGCGAGTCTTAACATATTTCACAACTAAAGACTCCTGAGGAAATACCACTGATGAGGATTCATACACAATCAAAAACATGGATTAAAGAAAATCCATGTCAATATGAGCAATCAGTGTTAAAGGCGAGCAAACAATCTACATTTAAGCTACTTGCTCCCTTGATGAGATGTGAATCCATGCACAAACATCTCGTAAACACTGTGGAATGACCACAGCGATGTCATTATAAAAGACAAAGAAAACATGGTTAAGAAAGACTACCTATTATCACATGGCAGTAGAATCAAATGAACTAATGAAGATAAATCTATATATTCCGATATGTATACTGAACCTGCATGTTCAATCCTGCTGGAACACGGATCAGCATACTCTGCCATGAAGCAGAACCATAAGAGCAGCTGCTGACTCCCAGGGTGAGGAACAAACTCTTGCCCTTGATGGAGTTTGAATTGATATAGGTAAGAATTGCTACCACTGAGATATAGCTCCCAGCTCTTACTGTGTAAAGGTAGAGGCCAACCAGGCAGTCATCATAAGACAAACATAAGTGGTGTATCTCCTGCCGAGAAAACATACACTTGACCTCAATGACTACAATTTTAATAATAATCATTTGGCACATAAATATACTTTTCCCCCAGGAAAAGAAGGAAATATAATAAAAACAACCTAAAGAGGTTTACAATATACAACTCTTCACTGAAACAGGAGTGAAAAAACGAACTCCTATATACCACCAATCATACAATTATACATAGATAATTATACACACACACACACACACAAATATATACACATACACACACACACCCATATGTCCCCATGAAAAGGACAATAACAATCATTGAGCATATAATAATACTATACTTCCATTCAAAGAAGCAAATAGAAGACAACATCATCAAGATGTTTACGATTATATAAATTCTTTTTTGGGAGGGGAAACACAAGGAAGGGCCCTGGTTTAGTAGGGGAATCCAAGGGCAATATAAGACTCTATAAGTAATAAGAGGCATCGAGATGCACTAGAAAGAGCCTCAAGGATGATGACTATAAAATTGACAAGATCCGCAAGAAAGAATCCGTCAGAGTGTGATAAAAACATCCAAGGGAAGCATGCCTCCAAGTGTTAACTCAATTATATTAAGTAGAAGCTAAGGGAGGGAAACCACTACTGACACACCTGGAGTAGAACCCTCACTTTCAGTATGAGGGTCTCTGACCCTAACCATTAGGACACAGGTAACTCCATGTGAAGGGAAGGTAATTGTACCCATATGAGGTATCAACAATAACCTTATCAAACATGACAGATATAAAATGTTCACAAAAAAGAAGTGGAAAAATCCCTGAAAAAGGTAAAACCCTTCCAAAGGAAGGAAGCCTGGCATAAAAAATGTAAAACAACTCCCAAGAGTTGAAAAACAATAAGTCTACACAATAGACCAATCATAAGTGATAAGAGATACATCTCAATAAAGACGTAATCATGAACTGACCAAAGTCAGAAAAAGAAAGAAGAATGTTTAACAAACCTATTAACATGTGGAAAAAGTCCATAGCACCAAAACAGTTGGTGAAATCCCCAGGTCCCTAAAAAGGGATGCTAGTACAATTGTAAGAGTTCAAAAGTTAGAAAACTAAGGCGGTCATTCTGACCCTGGCGGTCTTTGACCGCCAGGGCGGAGGACCGCGGGAGCACCGCCGACAGGCCGGCGGTGCTCCAATGGGGATTCCGACCGCGGCGGTAAAGCCGCGGTCGGACCGGCACCACTGGCGGGCTCCCGCCAGTGTACCGCCGCCCCATTGAATCCTCCACGGCGGCGCAGCTTGCTGCACCGCCGTGGGGATTCCGACCCCCCCTACCGCCATCCAGATCCCGGCGGTCCGACCGCCGGGATCCGGATGGCGGTAGCGGGGGTCGCGGGGCCCCTGGGGGCCCCTGCAGTGCCCATGCCACTGGCATGGGCATTGCAGGGGCCCCCGTAAGAGGGCCCCTACATGTATTTCACTGTCTGCTGCGCAGACAGTGAAATACGCGACGGGTGCAACTGCACCCGTCGCACAGCTTCCACTCCGCCGGCTCGATTCCGAGCCGGCTTCATCGTGGAAGCCTCTTTCCCGCTGGGCTGGCGGGCGGTCTGAAGGCGACCGCCCGCCAGCCCAGCGGGAAAGTCAGAATTACCGCCGCGGTCTTTCGACCGCGGAACGGTAATCTGACGGCGGGACTTTGGCGGGCGGCCTCCGCCACCCGCCAAGGTCAGAATGAGGGCCTAACTGTTTGCAATTGGAGGAATTGAGAACCTTCCAATGGAAAGTGAATAGAAGACATATGATGAGTGTTAGTATACTAACATACTACGTAAATACTCTACTTAGAGTATGATATATACCAAAGTGGTAACAACTCTTGAGCAAAAGCTTGTCTTCAGAGTGAAGTTTACAAGAACATCTTACTGCAGGTGTCTTATAAAGGGATAACTCTCTACTTGGAAAACAATGACAACATAAAGCATAAGTCTTTACTTTACATCAAGTAGTGAAGAAAAAGAAAGAAACCTTGAATATCAAGCATGAAAGCTTCAAAAGACTGTCCAAATTACTGTATTAACAATCCCTGGAAACTAACACATGGCAGACGTGAACTCCAACCGGCGTTCTAAGGAAAATGCAACAGTATAACTGAAGGTCTCACGGTCTAGCAGAAGCAAGACACGTGCGGAAGTACTCAAGAAAAAGTCACCACGCGAATTTGGCCAACCCAAAGGGTAAGAGAGAAACAAAGTTAACTTGTTGCCCCACTTCTACTATCTCGAAAATGACGCAAGGCTGAATCAGCCTGCATGCCAAACAAATGGGTGTCATCGAATGGCATGTCCAGAAATGTAGTTTGGACTGACTCTGAAAGCCCTGAGGTATGCAACCAGGCCCGATGACGAAGTGCAACAGAGGAAGCCATAGTGCGACCCACAGAGTCAGTGGAATCCATGCCGCAGAGAAGGATCAGTTTAGCCGTATTCCACCCATCTTAAATGAAAGTAGTAAGAGAGCTCCTGACATCCTCTGAAAGGAAAGGTAAAATATATGCTAAAGAGTCCCGGAGGAAAACAATATTTCTACTGCAGACATCTAGACTCATGGACTCTCTCAGGAGGAAAATGTGGAAAGGACTCTTCATCAGGGCAAGCCAATGCAGCCTGTGCCACCAAACTGCGATGAGGTAAATGCCTGATCAAACAAGGTGGGTCTCCAGGGGCAGGAAAGTGCCTGTGGAATATATCCCTGGTATCAGGCTTAGCCCAGGCACCCAACAAGACATCATGTAGTGCTTCACTGTAGGGGAGCACTGGCTCAACCCCTGTCTGGTTTGGATGGAGTATATCAATCAGGGAAACTGAAGTCAATTCCGTTGAAGGAAGGGTGAAACCCAACAGCTCCGCAACCCTCTTAAGCACATCCACAAAGGAGGAACTTGCTTCCGTAGCAAGTCCAGGAGATGAAACAAGGCCTGAGGCTGGAGAAGAATCCAAGCCACTAGCAGTAGCCAGATCACACAATCAAGTGTCCTTTCTAGGAGGCCCTAACTTCAGTATCACCTCTTCACCATCTCCTGCAATAGGAACAACAATATTGGATTAATGAGTAGAAATGAGGTGATCCCAAGAAGGTGAGGCCTCAACACTGGCATTGACGTCAGATGGAGAGGGGGAGTCAACTTTGATCAACGCTGCCAGCAAAGTTGCCAGAGTCGGCGCCTAAGGTGACAACCCAGAAGCGCTGTGCACCAGCACTGAGGTAGTTTGCATTGACTGACACTGAAAGCCTAACTGAAGCAGAGGGTGAACCTGCCGGCATGAACTCAGTCAAGGCACTTCTCACCTCCTTAGGACCAACAAGCACTCCAGAGGGATGTAGCTGACCAAGGATGGCGTGCAAGGAAGAATAATAGGCACACATCTTGTCTAGAGTCGTCCCATCTCCCAGAAAGGAAGGAAGATGCAGGGTAGATCCTGGCCTCGTCTCCTCAGCCAAGGAATGACAGGTGGTCGAATGCGGTGTGGTCTGAAAATGCTGAGGCCTCGACCGCCTATGCGACTTATCTTTAGACATTGATGGAGATCGGCGTCCATGAGAGCGACTCCTCGAACGGCATCGCAAACGGACGTAACACCGAGAATGGGTCTTTGATACGGAGTCGCGCTACACTCTCTACCAATGCGCAGATGCACTATGGGAGAAAAAAGTTTCCAGATCCAGGGAGGCGCCGGGGGAGATTCTAAAGTAACGAGTATGCGGCTAGATGTCTTTATCAGATGTTATACTCTAACACTGTGGTTCATAACCTGGAGTCCAGGGACCACTAGGAGTCTACAGCGCCTACTCATGGGGCTCACGACTGCTTAGAAAACAAAAATAATATCAACAGAATATTAAGGTGCATTAATAAAGAAGCAAAATGTAAAATCAAAGATTTTAAAACGTTCTATAAACGTGATGACATTTAATACTGAAGCTAGAAATTATTTTGGCATCCTCGTATTGATTTAAAGGAGCAGTGCAAGCGCATCAAACAGAATACAGGGCCTCATTACGATCTTGGTGGATGGAATATTCCATCAAAAATGTGACAGATATCCCACCTGCCATTTTACAAGTTCCATAGGATATAATGGAACTTGTAATATGGCAGACGGTATATACGTCACGTTTATCAGTATCCCACCCACCAAGGTCATACTCAGGCCCATAGTACGGACAGAAAATTCAAATTATTTATATTTGCTTGAGACTTGCATAAAATATTTCATCATATATTATTTTATTTATTTACTTATTTATAAAGTGCTACACTCATCCAAACAGGGATATCATGGCGCTAGATCACTTGTAAGCCCTGCAGCCAGTACACACGCATTTATAAGGGGACTAACCAGGTCTTTAATCTCTTCCGGAACCTGGACTGTTCTAAAGTCAGATGATCAATAGGTAAAAAAATTCAATTAAATCAAACATTTCATTAATTATTTGTTTGATGAATGTTTGTTTCTTTGTTTTTTGTGTATTGTTTTGCAGTTCAAAGCATCAAAATTGCTTAGGCCAGCATCCTCGGATTCCAATAATGACTCACTAGGGGTCACTGGATTTCAATAATGATTCAGTGGGGTGCTCCATATTCCAGTAACAATAAAGCAGGGGTCCACAGTAGTCAAAAGATTAAGAGCCACTGCTCTAATAAGTTGGGGTCATGGTGTTTGTCTTCCTTCACTATTGCCTTCACCTGGTATGCAGCACATTTTTAACTATTCATACACCATCAGTAAAGGCGTACTATTTAAAAACACCTTGAACTTCTAGCCCATAGATAAATAAGGTGACTTCCACATACTTTGTTATGTCACAACACTGAGGCAGGCAAAAAAATAAAATAAAGTAATTTCTCTACTTGGAGGGAAAGCACATGCACAACCAGGGCAGCTAACCTTACTCTCCAGCACAATGGAAATATATTCCACTTGGATCACCCCATTTATCTCATCCTCCGATTAAAGACAGCCCAGAATGCCACAGAGATTGGGTCTTAGTCCCAGTGGGGTAAATAAACGGGAGGGGGCCAGCCTGCAAAGAACATGGAGGCCCCCCCTTTCCAAACTCACACAGGCCAGGTGCTGCGTTGGGGGGAGGGGCTCAAACTCGGGGGCCCCTGCACTGCAGGGGCTGTGGGGACCTTTGTTACACCACTGCTTAGTCCTCAAACCTCAGTATCATAACATCTCTCTAGCCATCACTGACCTTCCTGTTGAAAATAAAACCACCTTCAAACTTTTATGCATGGTACTCTAGGCTCTTCACTCTTAGGGACAAGTCCATCTACACATTTCCCAGCAAAAACTCATAGACAAGCCTATATCGTCTTCTGGAATCTTCATTTTTCTGCTGTGCTATTGGTGCTTTCTTTGTAAAATCCACCCGTCTCTAGAATTCGCTTCTGCATTCCTTTCTCTACATGTCTGACCATCTTATCTTCTGGAAAAAATCTCAGACAGAATCCATCTCCTCTCTAGTTACATTTTCTGTCTGGTTTGCCCCACTGGTGGTGTTGTCTTTAGCAACACATACTTTTAGGTAGCAGTGCACATTATAAACTGACTCATCAATCAATGATTATATCTTTCTATGATACTTCTTAAACGTGTAGCTGCTGCCTGCTTCCTCAAACCAAAACTAATCCTGATATCCTGCAAAAGCACTGCTGACCTCATATATGTGGAAGCTACTAAGCAGTCCTTGTAGTCTGGAGACACAGAGATCCAATAAGTCCCTTTTACTTCTCACTACTGACTGGAGGAGGAACATTGAAATACCAGTATCTACAAGTTTAGGTGAGCTCAATTGTTACTCTTCCTGGCGAGTTAAGTTCCTCAAATTGCCAGCATTTATGCTTTTCTTTAGATGAGAGGCATATCTACCTCTGGGGTTTTCCTGGTTCCTAATATCCTTGACATGGTGTGCTGTGACAAAAGGTCAGCTAACAATTTACGAGGGCATAGGCACCAGAAGTTATGTCCACAGGCAACAACTTGGGGGTAACTATGGATATATTCTGCAGTGCAGAGATCAAGCACCTAGCTAGAATGTGTGCTGGCTTCATCCCCTGTTGTCTGAAGACATCCTGCAAGGTCCAAGTATGCCCTTGTGCCTCTGGCTCACAAACCAATTGCCAACCCTGTGGATAAAAGCACTACCTATCAGTACAAGGATTTGCCTCCTGTGACCATTAAGGAATTGACTTGGACTTGCTATGAACCCAGAGGTGATTCCCTTTTTGAAAAGACAGCAGACCATAATCATAAATTAGAAGCTGAGCACAACTCCCTCCTTTCACAACTCTAAATATAAGACGCTGATACACACACGATTTTGAATGGATGGATCATGCTTTCTTACTTTACAGGCAACTCCAAATGTATTGTTTTGGAACATTTCTGGTGTTCGCGATCAGTTACTGTTAGCAGTCCTAAACAGGGTTCAGAGACTAACTGTGATCTTGGTTGGAAGATTGCAACTTCTATGTCCTACTTTGAGGGATTGAAACCCAGCACATTTAGAACACATTAGTCACTTGCAATAGTCTGAGTTTAGACATAGAAGCCATTGCAGTTGTGCTTTGCAGCTATATCCATTAGTATAAGTAGGGAAGAGATTTAAGTGAAGGGTCACTCAACCAGCATAGGGCCTATTCATATATCTAATAATATTTCTATTTGCATGGATGGAGCATTGCCCTACTTCACTAAATATCCCACAAGATGAGGGTTCCACGACTCATAAGTAACCGACACTCAAGCATAGATCTGCAGTGAAATAAGACACCAGCTTTAAATCTATGTATACCAGTATTTATAACTTCTTTGATCAACGGTTTAATATCTATAAGATAAGCTCATGGAGCTGGTTGGTTCTAAATACTGTTCATGCTATTCATAACACATAGCAGGACTACTGGTAAACTTTACTACTGTCATAACAAATTCTTTGGGAGTTGCAAAATCTTAGGTTATACTATGTGCAGCTCTACCACGGAGTCTACTGCCACCAAGCCATCTCCCTGCCTATCATATTTCTAGATTGTTGAAGTTTTAATTTGTTTAGGTTTGGACAAAAACACAGTAAGAAAACTTTACATCTCTTGAGCCTGGGGAATGGATTCTCTGGGCTCTGAAATAGTACCCTGAAGGCATGCACCAATAATAAATGAGATATGCACTGTGAGCCGTGTAACGTTTTTATGTGGTCGTCAGTTTGTTATTCCACGGTGTTGCCGATACTATCTTGTCATCCGAAAGCAGAGCACAAGGAACAAGATATGAATGTTCTTTTGTGTCCTGCTCAAATATTTTTTTTGAAACCTGGAACATACTTTTTCTTTCCTCGCCTTATCCCTAGCTCCTCCTTTCTCTCTATTCCTTTTCCTTGCCTCACCTCCCTCTGATCTTCCCTTGAGACGAAGGACATTTTAAGCTGCCAACACATAATTCTTTTTTTTGATCTAGTAAATCCAACGTAAACGTATACCAGCACTTCATTTCTCTGACTAAGTAAACAAGGGGTTTAATGTTTACTTTCCTGTAGTACTGGCACTGAGCACGGGAGGCCAGCAACCACGAACAAAAACTAGCACTGGCAAAGTTAGTGGGTCTCGCCTACGGGATCTATTGCTTTGTCATTGGTTTTTAGTTTTGCTGTACAGCATCGGTGGTGCTGTGCATCATAAGTAAAAAAATAAAAAATAAATAAAGAGCAAAAAAATGTGCTATGGTGTGGTGGTCATTTCATGTAGGTATGCGCTACGCATGCATGTCTATAAAATTACGCTAGCAATTTTTTTGTTTACACATTTGGATTTGTAAAAACCTTTCTTTTTTTAAGCGCTTGTCACAAGTGGCCTTAGTGGGAGGAAGCAACATGTGTAGCAGAGCGGGGGGAAGCAACATGGAGGGCGCAGGAGGGGTGGAAAGGAGGAAGCAACAGCGTAGGAGGGGAGGAACTGCAACTGACAAGAGGGAAGGAAGGTGCAGGTAGGGAGGAGAAGCAAAGGGCAAGAGAGCAGGAAGTGGTTGGGAAAATAACATAGTGGGCAGGGGTGAGGCATAGAAGCAATCGGGGAGACAAACAACGTGGTGAAGGCTGGAGGAGAAGCACAAAGGTGAGAAAGCAATGGGGGGACTACACAAGAGTGAGCATAACATGGAGACAGGGAGAAGCATTTGGGCAACAGACAACAAACTTGTGCAGAAGGAGATAAGCACATGAGTTTTGTAGCTGGAAAACATATAAAAAAGAAAATGTAGTGCTTGAAAATCAAGCAGTGAAAGTGTAGAAACCAGCCAATCAAGAGAGATGGTAAGGAACATATGCTCCATTATAGGAGCAAAGAAGGATTGACAAGGTAGGACACAAATAAGGAGTAGGCTGTTAGAATACCAGTAAAACCATTCAATGGCAAGCAGTGAGTGTACTCTATGCCCCTATTTAGTCTTGGTAGGTTCACTCAAAGGCAAGCAATGATCATACTCTAAGCCACTGTTTAGTCTTAGAAAGTTCACAATGTATCTCACAACAGACAGTGCATGTGGTGTCTCGTTGGCTTGACCTAAAGAATCAAAAAAAGCCAACAGTTCGCCATCCTTTATGTGCTCATGCCACACAGAGTGAACACCACAAATGAGTTCCACATTACATAAAATAAAATGAAAACTCTTGCCTTTATTCAAAATGTGTTTGTTGAAAGTGTCCGACTTGCACACAGCTCAAATCATGCAGAATATGTAACAACAGCCTCTGCCAAGTTATTCTCAACAATTCATGTAATGTCTCTGTCTAACTTATCAACACTCAATGCCAAGTACCAAAGTAAACCACTTCATGAAAGCAACCTCCTACCGCCAACTATATAGTTCTGCACAGGGTTACTATTCTCATTTGTTAAATTGCACCATTCAATAAAAAGTCAATAAAGTAAACTGTTTTGTACACCAAACAAGCACTGACAAAGCCCCAAGGTCTGGTGTTAGCCACCAGCATTTTCAATTTATCAATGCTTGTTTTGTTTTGTCATGGTTTTTGCAAAACGTTATTGTTGCAGAAACTGCACACTCTTATTAACCTAAAACATATCCTGGATAAATACAGATATATTTTCTGTTCTCAAAAAGCACACATTGCCCACCTAGGCCCAAGCACTTAAGGTAACTACTTTGTGTATGTGCTCCTTGTGAAAGAGCAGAACACAGTCACTCACAGTGAAGTTTACTAATGGTTTAAGTGGCCTGAGCTTTAGTGAAAAGAAGATCATTTTTTTCAATAATTTTTTTTTTGCTTTTATATTCCAAAACAGCAGTAGTTGCCCTGTTGCACCCAAAATCCTGGCTCACGGTTCTTATTGTCTTACAAACACAATATTGAGGGTTAGTGACCAATCCATCCATGATAGTCCCACCATTTCTTCCATACCTTTTGGAATTTCTTGTGGCATCCTCTCGCTTTATAGATGGTTTCCGCAAGTACATCACTCCATACCCCTCCTGCATGCCTCTAGGGAAGGTGCATTGGTGGATGTCCATTGTTGGGCTATGACTCTTTTCGCAAGTAAGATGCCCAACCCAACCAGTGATCTATCTCCTCAAAACCCACCCATGTCTTCCATAATGCCCAGAAGAGCAATCTGGAATTGCAATTCGATTGGGGGGGAGGGGGCATTAACTGTGGAAAGAATCTCCATGAGAGTCCCCCAATAGGCCTGAATGACAAAGCAACTCCAAGCAACATAAAAGAAATCCCCTAGTGGATCATGGCACCTGTAGCATGTGATGTGGGTGATTTGCAAAGGCCCGTCCACCACTGGCATCATATATGCTAGGTGCAGATACTTGAACTGCACCAAGCAAACCCTGGCGGACATTGCCAATATCCGGGGTGCCCTACAAGCGTCCCTCCAGTCAGCCACATCCAACTCTCCAACCCAGCTCTCCCATTTCCTTCTCAGGGCATCCAGTGTCGCAGAGGAGTGCCCCACTAGTGAGCGATAAATCTGAGACACAACCCTTTTACCCAAATGACGCATGAGGAGCCTGCAATCAAGGATGCTATCAGAAGAGAAATTTAAATGACATAATAACAGATCACTGGATGAAGAGGTTTGGTTAAGTGGATAGGTGTGATCGCCTCCTCATCCTGCCTTTGTTGTAACGCGGGAGAGGGACATTTTTACGTACAGTGTGGAGGTGCCCGGCCCTCGATTTATTCTGGCACGGCGTGACATCCTGTTTGGGTGAGGTTTTGCACTGGATGAGCTTGATGGACCCCAAACTCACTCTCCTTCATATCAAGGACACGATGGGAGGTAATCGTTGTTGTTTCTGGGCCTAACGCTTCACAGCAGGGAGTGGAAGCCTGCGCCCCCTCCCAGATCACTAGTCGCATGGAAAAATGATCTAGACCACAGCATGGCAATGGAGGTGGTAGTGTACAAAGCCAGGGGCTGTGGACAAAAGCAGACTAAGATATGGCAGGCACGGGCAGGTTACAGAGGCATAGTGCCCTATGTGTGGTAAATGGCGGAAGAGGAAATCTGCCTGTTTATGGGATAAGATGGGATGGGAGGGGAATGGACCTTGGGATTTGGTGGCCAGACACACTTTGTAGTATATTGCGAGAAAATGGGTGACGGGGGAGCAGACTGTGCAGGTATGCGCTTTTTTAAAAGTATCTATCTTCTTTGTTTTCAATTCCCTTACTTGTCGGCCTCGTGGTCCGCATATGTCTTGTAAGACCAATAACATTTGTTCTAAAAAATAAAATAAAGAGAGAGGGCAGGCTGCAAATAAATTCAGACATAAAAAGAAAGATGTATGCATTTTTTATGTAGACAACAACTTCAATGTGTGTTTTGCCACACTGTCATAATTATTGTAGTCTGAATGACAGACTAACCACCTCTGGATAACATAGCTTCTACTAACTCACTTTTGTGAAGGTAGCATTCTCAGGTATGCAAAACTTTCTATTTTTAAAAATGATTTTGTGTTGGTGTAAGGAAGCATAACAATTCACCTGTTCTTTTAACATTTATAGTTTTCCAAGCACAATTTTCGAATATAACCCAAGCCTGAATCTGTAACTACAAGCCTTGCGGTTTTTCGGTGCTACACAATTTGCAAGTCTAATTCAGCCTCAGAACATCACAATAAATCAGTCCTTATTTCAAATTGAGAGAAAAATGACACAGCAAGTTTTAAGTATGAGAAGTCACCATATCAGGACTCTCAGTTGATCACAAGAAAAAGCATTAGCTCCCAGTATAAAAGATTACTAGGTACCTCAACAGGGCCAATACGAAGACACAGCCCCCTTATCGGAACCCCTCTGAATTGCTGACTCCTGGAGGAGCACCGAAGAGCAAAATCACTGCAGAACACTGGCCCTGATTTATACTTTTTGGTGGAAAACTGCACTAACACAGTTTTGCACTAAAAAAGTTAAGCGCTGGTTTGCACCATTTCTGTGCACCAGCCGGCACCATATTTATGGAATGGTGCAAGCCGGTGCAAAGGGTAGGCTAACGTAAAAAAAAAATTACGTTAGCGGGTAGGGCTGGCGGTATGGAAGAAGGCAGTTTTGCACCAAAAAATCACGTTAGGCAGGTAAGAGTTAAAATAAAATAAAATGACTGACCTGCCTAGAGTCATTTTCTGACGCAAAACCATCCATACCACATGACTCCTGTAGTCAGGAGTCACGCCCACCACCCCAATGGCCAATAGAGGGGACCAGGGTCCCCTGGGCATGGCAATTGCACCCAGTGCCATGTAGGGAGGCCCATTTCAGGGCACCTAATGGCACTTTAAAACAAAAAAAATATTTACCTGTACTTACCTATACTTATCTGGGATGGGGTCCCCCATTCTCTGCTGTCCCTCTGGTGTGGGTGTTCCTGGGGCGGGCACCTGTGGGCTTCTTCCATGGTGTTCCACCATGGAAATAGGCCCACAGGTCCCCTAATGCCTCCCCTGACCCAGGTGTTAAATAATGGGGCAAGGCAAGCTTTGCACCATTATTTCACCCCTCCCCACCCCGTGCCTGATTTTAGCACAGGCTAAATATGTCTCAAAGGCCATAGAGTCATTTTTTGCACGGGAACACCTACCTTGCATCTCATTAACAGAAGGTAGGTTTCCACATCCAAAAAATGAATTTAACTCCATAAATTTGGTGCTAGACGGGTCTAGCACCAAAGTATAAATATGGAGTTAGTTTTGCACCGAATTTGCATTTAAAAAATGATTCGAATTCCGGGCAAAACAAGTATAAATATGCCCCTGTATCTTTGCTTGGCAAGACTAAACTCTGTGGGTCGCCCAGGCCCACTTCATTCCAGCCTAGTATAATCCTGCAATAAATAACGTGTTTCTTACATAGCGCTTCTCGTCTTTGGAATAGTGTTTCTAATCAATGTAAGTAACAGGAGTTCGTAATTATCCTACTTAACCAGTGGGAGAGGCAGTAGGGAGGGAGATCGGGTGCATAGTTGAACAGTTTCTGTTCTGCTTGCACAGGAGCATCATAAATTCACACAAGTGAGATAATAACTGATAATAACTGTCGAAACATAAGGAACCAAGTTGAGCACATAGAGTAGAAGAAACTCTAGTAAGCTGCATCAGTAAAGTCCTAGATCAAACCTAGGTGAAAAGCAACACTATCACATTCAAATTCTCATAAAAGAAAGGAGAGATATAGTGCTGCAGAAGATTCTTCAGAATTCAATTTCACAGCATAAAAGCATGCTTCGCAAACCCTCATGCAAAGCACCTGGGCTCCATTGAGTTGATAAACAAGAAGAATGACAAATCTCTCAAAGAGAGAAGTGCTTGCCACTTCTGAGCGGCAAGCACCTGGGACCAAGGCTGCTCATACATTGTGCAAGCTTAAATGTAGCCTGTGTTTTTAAGACCCAGTAACAAGTATGTTCTCTTGACAGAGGTGGTTGAGGCTTGGAAGAAGCGTTGAGAGATGACCTTCATTCGTTTTTTCTGTTTTAATACAGTTTGGTGTTGCTGTACCCAGCACTGGGAAAAAGCAACATGCACAGACCTGCATGGCAAACCTTGAGCCCTAAGAGACAGGTAGAATCTGGTACAGTCACAACACCATCCTTGTGATGTACGAAGGACATACATGTGTGCATCGATTGTCAACGCACCTCGCTGAAGTCCTTTAGTTGCAATGAACCATAATACCATTAAGTCTGCTTTCAGAAAACGATTTGAAGCACGCGGCAATGAATGAAGGCAAAAACTGCATACCTTAAAAAAAAAAATAATGTCCCTGGTAATTTTTAAATATTCAAGCTTGTCTCTGTTCTGGTTCTGTAACAATCCTATGCTACATTTTTTTTTAAAGCAAAATATACATAGGGCCAAATTTAGAACTGCTAAACCACAGCGGTTCCAGCTCATAAGCACGTGCTACTGGTGAAGACATTAGGCAAGGCCTCTCACCACTAAGTTCACATCTGTGGAATGGAGGTCAGTTCTCCATAATCATGAACTGGGCCCTGGGGCGGCCACACAAGAGGGTCTTGGAATAATGACTAGAATAGTTTAGTGGTATAACAAGTATGGCCGACATCAGTGAGGAACGCAAAAAATAACCTTTGAGGTAAAAAAAACAAAAGGGGGAACATAAAAAATTATGAATATGCAACACAAGCTTAAATGTACTCCGTAACCAGATGAAATTATAAGACAATTTACTGCAACTGAACTAAAGGAAAAATTGAGTGGCTAATTTTTCAAACTACTTACATATGTGTAGCACGGATTTATAATTAACTCTGAGCCCTTGATAATTACATTCCACACCATCTGCATAATTTAAACTCGTGCACACAAAAAGGTTTTCCGTGTGTTCTTAATGGAAATAATGAATTATACAACATTCTGAGATTCTAGACTGAAAAACTGAATAATATTTGTGCGCATTAAAGTACAATGTCGTAATTTATGAGCACGGGAGGTGATCAATGAATTTTAGATAACATTCATAAGGGTGAGGAAATGATAAGTCAGCACTGTTGAGAGGTAATGCGGCATACAAATGCACATAATTGCAATAATATGCGGATGTAAGCGGTCAGCATGGCCTCACTTTTAAGCTATTACAGGCGTTCGCCTTGCCTGGCACTTGTTTTCTGCAGTTTAAATGTTTCTTTTCTGTCTGCATGAATATCTCTCCAATGAAAGAGTTTCACGATTTCTGAATTCCCTAACTTTCATTTTATTTTGTTAGAAGTCTATAGTCGCCTTTCATTCATTGTATTTGTGGTTTTGAATTCAGTATCAGTTCTCATATTTGTAAAAACATAAGAGGAGGGGCCCAAAGTTTTTCTCCGGATCACACGCCAGGGTTGCCGAATACGAAGGGTACCCAATCTTGATTCACTGAATGCCTTTTACTTCCACCACAAAATGCTTCCCATATATTTCACACTTGCCGTTCTTTTTCACGTCTACTTTCTCACTGTATCCCCTCTTTCTCCTCTATCTTGAGCCCTAAAGATGAGTGTCAATGCCTATCTAACTTGCAGCCCAGAAGCCAACTTCTGTGGGGCTCTTGTGCTATGGCCTCTATAATATATATATATATATATATATATATATATATATATAAAAGGAAAAAACAAAGCTTACAGGGACATTATAGTTAGGATCTGAATTTACTCACACAAAACCCTAGAAATTCAGCAGTTAGGGTTATTTCAAGTAATTATAACTCGCACCCTCACCATGCACAGTTTTCTGATCAAAAATGTTATTGCAAATTTTGCAGTGATCATATCAAAGATGCCAAAGAAGGTGTCATCAGTGATAGAAAATGTGGAGTAATTAGCTGCACGTGGCGTAGGCGCGAGTTATAGTTACCTTAGGGTGCCACCCGAGCCCATGCGACAAACCTAATGGTGGCAGCAACTTTTCTGTCAGGTTGCAGCCAGCCAATCAGATTCTTCCTGTGGCACGTGGATCCGTAGATCGATCCGCGGTGGATCTAGTCCCTATATAGCTATATTTTATGGCCTAAAATTACTCCAAAACAACTGAACGCATTTACGCCAAATCATAAAAAGCGTGATTTGCGCAACAGAATCTACCTTCATGCCAAATTTGGTGCAATTCTGTTCAGTGGTTTGGGTTGTAGGTGTGTCTACATGTCCTATGGAAAAATGAATGGGGAAAACGCTTATTGGGACCCAGTGTTTCTTGGCCTCCACTTGACAGATCATCTCAAAACTTCCAAAGCAAAAGCTGAACTTAGCAAACTATACGTTTTGAAAAATTTTGGGAGATTCATCAAATGGCGCCAAAGTTATTAGCAAAACAGGAAAACACTTTCTATCAAAATTAGGTCCTAACTATAACTATCTAGTGGCAACCACCACTAGGTAATATATATATATATATATATATATATATATATATATATATATATATATATATATATATATATATATATATATATATATTGTGCCCAAAAAGACAACAAGGGTGGTGTCCTTTGTTACTGGCACCAGCAGCTGAGTGAGCCTTTAAGAAAATGACTCTGACCATTTGGATAATATTATATATATATATATATATATATATATATATATATATATATATATATATATATATACACACACACACATACATATACACAAAGCTACCCATGGTGCACCTGTAACACATATAGCATCACGTCATACAAGTGCTGTAGGTGACAGCAGAGTTTTCCTTGTGATAAGAACTGCCCTCTGTGGTACACTCTCACTGTGGGCAGAAGGGTTTTTGGTAGGCATGCATTGTTTTAGTGAAGTGTGAACATTTGCCCATTGACAGCAGGCAACTTCCTATTGTACCGATGGATGGGTGTCTGTCAGTCAATCCCTGTAGAAAAAAACACTTAGTACTGGAAACTGTGCGACGTGTGTTTTTTAATGTGCGGTCAGAGGATACCATCTGATGGCATTAAGTTAAAACTCTACAGACGAGGGATCAAGCACTTGTGTTGCGTTACATGTGTTTGCTATTCCATCCACGGACTTTTAGATCACTTTTGTGAATCAATTCCGATGACTGAATACTAAAGTCAGGAACACCTGCCAACCTTATTGAAAAGGTTTCCAACGACCTGCACTGTGCTCTGTACTCCAAGCCATTGAAGTAGAAAGCAGGGCTTGCATTAAGTGTCCAGATGGGCCATGGAACAGAGTAGAAACCTTTATGAGCTGAAGGGGCAGTGAACACCGCGGGGAGTGTGTTTTCAAAGACTGCAGGAGCCGTCGGGCAGTGTGAAAGCAGAAAGGGCAGAGGCAGTGTGAAAGCAGAAAGGGAAGAGAGCAGGCAGGGGCAGAAACACGGTGAAGAAATTAGTGCTGTGGTCCGATTTTCAAACTGATCAAACTTGTTCCCACTGGATAACTCCATCACAGTCTCTCCCATTGGCAATTTGTCCAGTTTATATTCAGAAATGGTCCGATGACCCAGGCCACACCAATACTTTGTGGATCTGATTCCCATGCCCGCAGCTACCAGCCCAAATTAGGCAGTGTTCAGAACTTATTTTAGGCTTTCTGGTGCTGTCAGATATGACCTTGAACTGCGGCTGCAACGAAAAGGCAGCTTTTTGTGGAAGTTAAGCAATCATGCAATGGATTCTTGTTTTCAGACACCGATCATAACAGAATACCATCTTACTAAAGCACAGGTACTGTAAATATCATAATGGTATCGACTTTTGTCGGAAATACGTGTATTTTTTTCAGTTTTACAGATCAAAATATAGCAAGAGAACAATGCTGAGCCTGAAGCAATAGGAAACAATGGTAGCCTCGATTTAAAAACAAAAAAGGTTTGATCTGAGGCATCATATCAGGGACCAAAGGTATGGCAACTCCAAGCATCTACACTTCAGACATGTTTTCTAACCATCGGATTCAGTAACACTTTTCCATTAACTAATACAAAGAAAATTTATGTTTATGAAAAGCGTAAGTGGATCTAGAGCTGAAACAGAAAAGCAATTGCGCAATTTTTCATAAACCACTTGAAAACCCAACTGAAGAAAGTTAAAATAAAAACAAAATGGCCGTCCTGTTTATGACAATGGAGCAGTCATATTATTTTCGGTGTAGTGGAAGAAAAAACACAGACTCCCCCTCCTGCAGCTCCTAAAAGTGTTTACAATGCGAGAAGAGGAGGTGGAGTTGGAGGGGGCTGGGTTTTGTGCTGAACATTGTCGAAGAAGCACTTCTATCACACACCAAAAGCTTGTGAGCTGCCGCTGATGTCCCAAGAGAGGTTTCTAAACACATGAGGGGCATCATCTGTGGAGAGCTTGCAAACTTTGTGTACTATTACCAGGTCACTGTGTGATACTGGCAGTTCATGTTGTGACCTTATGATGCTAGCCGATATGGGGTGCCAACCAGTGGTTCAGTGTAAGTATAGACAGGTCTTGGAGTTAAATATCTGAATAAGCAAGAAAGTAGATAGTGCATGAAGGAAAGGTGGCTCGTATGGAGCAGAAATGAGCAGGTTCCATTCTTGGGGTCACTGCAAATACTCTACTTTGCAGCTAAGTTTTTCTCCCAACCTCATTGCCCAAATTGGTTGGGAGTACAGAAACCTGGGCCATTCCTTGATTCGAGATACAGTACACACCGTAGTTCTAAATTTACTGGGATCATCGTAGAGCAGGTGTAAAAAGTAATGTGAGTAGTTTGGAAAAACGTACCGTTTGTGGGACGTGTTCTCTCCCGGGTTTGGCCGAATTTAAAATACGAAGGCGTATTCTCACTTGGAATTCATATTCTGCTTTCGGAGAGGAAGTCAAAATGGGAGAAGTATGACCTTGCACTGCCAGAGTTGGCTCTGTGTTGAAACACAGCCTGTTGGCAGCCATGTTAGGATGCAGCACGGTCGGTGCCACTTATGTGAGGAGAGAACCTACCGGGAGGGGCAGCTGCACCGCGGAAGGAAGCGGCGCCGGTTCCTCCAACGTGTGTGAGATGATTAAAACAAAATCCCGGCTCTCCGGAATACTGAGCACAGAACTACATATCTTTAAAAGGAAAATGCATACTTCAGCTACTCAAAGCCGACGTTTCGCATGCAGTGGCTAAAATATACACCATTTGTAATCCAAGGAACGGTTTGCACTGAAAATGTACCTCCACAAACAACTCTCACATCTCCACCTCCATTCCCAACTCAATCTGAACCCCTAAAATAATACGTTACAAATCCACAGTCATTTTCACAGTGGGCTCAGATACATTATGTGCCCACTAGCCTATCATTAAACTGAGAACAATACCCGCATTGCATTAGCTTATGCGCCACTGCAACACAACATGCACCAGTGATCTTTGCTCATGGTCCCCTGGTGGTACACAAATGTATTTATTATATATATGTACACAGTGGAAAGAGCACCAAACAGTGCTTTCGAGGGCTTTGTAGCGGGAGCAGTGGTGGCAGTGGGGTAGTTACAGGAATCCATGACAGTTACCTAAGGTCAGTTACAAGAATAAAAAAATACTCTGCAAACTCTGCGTATGTACAATGTACAGATTGTACCACTGACTCAGTAATCATTCTTGATATCAAGAATAAGACTTGTTGCTCATGTGTTCATACTGTAAGAGGCATTTCAGATCTTTTTGAACATTTTCCTTGAAGGATTAGTCCAGTCCTCAGGAGAAACAGAAATCTAGATGGAGGAAGCACTCCCTTAGAAGACAACAGTGGTGGCCCCTCCACCTGGGCGAAGAAGCACCGCACTGCCAAAAAACACAACCGCCCCTCCCCCAAACGGAAAAATAAAATGGTGATAAACTTTCCTAACATTTTATTTTTCAGTACCCCGTCCTGAACCAAATGTCAGGACAGGGCAAGGCAATTGCTGCAGAGTGGCAGCAGTGAGCTGTGCACTTGTTTAAAGTGTGCATGTCCCTTTGGCCGGCCGTCTGGCGACGGCCAGCCCAACATGCACACTTTAAACATCTGTAACACAGCTGTCTTAAAACACTTGAGTTAGAGACAGCACAGGTCTCCAACGCTCTTGTTAGGGCTGAGAGAGGCCACTCCCAACAATTCTGACGCTTTTTTCATCCTAATTACCAGTAAAAAACCAGCGTCAGGATTGGCTTGTGCAGTTTCCTTGGTTCAGTGACCGTCGCACGTCGGAGCTGGGAGATGGCGAGAGGAGAGAAAATCATCGTCAGGATTTTATTCTATTTTATTTCGACTGGAAGTCGAGCCTACCGTGTAAAACAATGAATACTGTAGTGATGTAACGCAAAATAATATGCACTCCTGAAGAATGTGATTAGGGGGCCAAGTCTCCCATATCTCACATATATGCCTTGTACTGAATGAGAGTCCTCTGAAGGGTTGAGGGCCCCATGCACCGCGAAGGCTGCATGGGGACCCGTTATACCCTGGCTTCCTGCTCTGGCTACACTGCACAATTTTCCCGTTTTACTAGTCAGCCATTGCAGTTTTCAGTAGAAAGTTGCAGCCACTGCAGTTTTCAGTAGACTGTTGGAAGGCACCAATGCTTATTGGTGCTCATATCTCTGTTTTACAAACACAGAAAGCAGCTGAGTAACAGTCCCTCGTCCCAATGTGTTTTCAGGAGGGTTGTGGTGACAGACAATGATGCCAAATTTGAACTAGACGAACAAGTTACGTACCTTCGACAACGCCTTATCTGGTACAGACATATTCTAGTTGCAGATTCCTTACCTTAGAATTTCCCCAGGTTTCAGTCTGGATCCAGAGGTATTTCTTGAGCAGTACCCCTGAGCACCGTTGCATGGCTTTAGTCAGCTCCATGTCTGTTGTTGTGCGCCCTATAAAGGCGCCACACTGATGTCAGTTCTTTTCTTTATTCACCTGCCAGTGCTGATCCATGAAGAGCTACCCCTCGGTCACTTGTGGTCTTTTTCTACTTTTTGTCAATGATTTTTTAGTGCTTAGACTCCTGGTACGTTGAGGATGACTTCCCTTACGAATGGGTTCAAGCTATGTCGACACGATGAGGGAAGGGGAGCATCACAGTTCGAGGCCTCTGGTCCTTGGAGCCTCCGTCTGGGTGGACTCCACCTCTCCCTGAGCAAAGCCAAATCACATAACACTTTCCAAGGTGGAGATCTACTGACTTTGCCAATGCTTGTTTCATTCAGAATCAGGTGAGTATAGGATTACAGATAAAATGGGTGTAGTTGCCCCGGTGAGTGGACGGCACTCTTAAACTAAAGAATTCAAAAATAGGAGTGCTCATAAAAAAACCATGGTAGGGTCAGCAAAACAGTTCTAAAAAAGACAATATTAGAATGTTGTCTGCAATATATCTGGCGTCAAACAATGAGCCGTAACTCCACTTCTAACAAGTACATTAAAATGGAGAAATAAAGAGAAACTCCAGTTGGAGCAAGTGTGGCATGGGAAAGGATTTCTAGATTTTCTTTGTTGTGAAATATGTTTTTAGCACTTCCTATGTTCCAAACATGAGTTTCAGGAAATCATACAGAGCATAACCCTTTATAGAAGGATGAATGTCACATTTTCATAACCCTAAAGCGAACATTTGTGCTTCCCTCAATGATAGTTTGGAGCAAAGCATGTGGATAAGATCATTTTTTAACTTCCAAAGAGTGTATTTAAACTGTGAAATTTACTGACTCCATATACACAAACCAATGAGAAACACTGAAAAGACGGAGAACCTAAGAGAAGTGCACAAAATGAACTAGGAATCCTGGTGGCCATAAAAAAGCTGGCTCCTGTTTCACATAGCATTGGAATTCTGAGTATTATGATCTGATGGCCATCCCTTTACATATTTATGGTGGTTCTGGCATAAACTGTCACCCACTAACCTCAAGTAGTTGCTTAGCTATCTGATGGCCATCCCTGGCATAAGAGTCATCATGGCATTAAGGTGGCACTCACTGGCATCATTCTGACCATTCCAAGCATAGTGGTGGTCACTCCTGGCATATCGTGGTCACCCTGGAATAAAGAGGGCAACTTAGACACTGAGGGGCATATTTATACTCTGTTTGCGCCGGAATTGCGTCGTTTTTTTGACGCAATTCCGACGCAAAACTAACTCCATATTTATACTTTGGCGTTAGACGTGTCTAGCGCCAAAGTCCATGGAGTTTGCGTAATTTTTTAGCGTGGACACCTACTTTGCGTTAATGATATGCAAGGTAGGCGTTCCCGTCTAAAAAATTGACTCCGAGGCATGTGCGCCGTATTTACACTCCCGGGCAAAATTCACGCCCGGGAGTGGGCGGGTCAAAAAAAATTACGTACTTCCACTTTTGCGCCGTTTTATAGCGCCTGGAAAAGGCAGGCGTTAAGGGACCTGTGGGCTCGGAAGGAGCCCAGAGGTGCCCTCCCATGCCCCCAGGGACACCCCCTGTCACCCATGCCCACCCCAGGAGGACACCCAAGGCTGGAGGGACCCATCCCAGGGACATTAAGGTAAGTTCCGGTAAGTATTATTATTATTTTTTTTGTGGCATAGGGGGGCCTGATTTGTGCCCCCCTACATGCCACTATGCCCAATGACCATGCCCAGGGGACCGAGGTCCCCTGGGCATGGCCATTGGGCAAGGGGGCATGACTCCTGTCTTTGCTAAGACAGGAGTCATTTCTATTGGGTTTGGGAGTCGAATAAAATGGCGCAAATCGGGTTCAGGCGAAAAATTAGCCTCAGCCTGACTTGCCCCATTTTTTGATGCCCAATATCCCCCTACGCCGGCGCTGCCTGGTGTACGTCATTTTTTTCCACGCACACCAGGCAGCGCCGGCGGCTAACGCCGGCTAACGTCATTGATTAAATACGGGACCCGCATGGCGCTTCAGAATGGGGTTAGCCGGCGCTAATTTTTTTGACGCAAAACTGCGTTAGCGCAGTTTTGCGTCAAAAAGTATAAATATGGCCCTTGGTCACTACCCCGATCATTAGATTAGAGCCTTTTGTATCTGAGTGAGAAGTACAGGCCTGCAAGGCAGATTCCATCCTTGGTGCACATGAGCACCAGATGAGAAAGCCAAGCTGATGAATTGGAAAAACAGCATCAATTTACTAAAAATGAAAAAAATTGCATTTAGGTACAAAAATGTATACAACTTATAACATATCTAAATCTGCTAATTAAGTGCCTGGAGAAACTATGGCTTTTAGGAAATTATTTGGGAAATTGGACTGAAAATTCCTATTTTGCAATTGTTTCGTATCATATTCGCTTGGGCAGAGAGACTGCCGATACCAATGAGGAGGATCAAGCTTATTTGGCAGCATAAATGTTTTGGAACATTGCTCAAGTGCTTAATTTAAGACTGGTAGTAAAACCTAAAGCTATTCTTGATAAGGTATATAAAAACGTTGCTTTAAAATGCACAACATAGTCCACGTTTTTACAGAAAGGTCATCAGTGAAGCATCATTTTTGGGAAGGTCAGAATCATTAGGCAGTGCTTCAGGAGTCTGATTAGTTTATGAGTGCCTATTGAGAACTACTACAAAAGCTTTTTAATCCATATTCTTTGAAAATTAACAGTGAAATGTACCATGTGATCCTTTCCCTTCTCCAAAATTTCCTTCAGGGGCATTCCCTTCAAAACCCTGTAGGGAATATTATTTGGCTCACTGCATTTGCACATATGATACACAGCGGGGGATGTTTTGTACATCTGGGTTCTACTGCATAGTACATGCATTGGTAAATCACATGCATTATATAAAAGGCAAAGCAGCAGAACTGGTTAGGAGGTTTTCTCTTCTGTAGAAGGGGAATAAGTTGTCCCAAGGTGTGAGAAAATTATCTTTAAATCAATTTATTGTTTACAGTGCTAAAAGTGCAAAGCTAAGAATACAGACCACCGCATACCTCAGAAATGTTAAGCCTTTTCTGTACCATGATAGGCCCTCACAGTGAATTCCTTGGTAGAGCTGAATAAAATATTTATTCATGTATTTATAAAAGGCAAATCTATTGGTACAGAGAACAATTTACAGAGAATCCAAGTGAAAAAAAAACAAGCATTTGCAATGCAACAGGTCTCGCATTACGTCGAGTTAGAGCTATTAGCTTTGGAAACTCCAAACCGGACTTTTTCTTGCCACACTAAATGAAAAACAAAAATGAGCGCGGTCGTGCTGTGTAAAACACAGCGCGATCCCGCTGCAAAATAAAGAGAAAAAGTAGTACAAAAACAGTATGGAAAACATGGAGCCTCGTATGTTTCCAGTAGTTTACCGGTGCTCTCAAAGAGGGCTAAACGCCGGAAAAGGCATGGAGTATGCATGCCTTTTGCGAATGAAAACAAGCGCATTTTAAAACGCAAGCCCATGAACCAATGGAAATGAATGACATGACATGGGTGTGGTTAAAATCCCCATAAAGAGAGATTAGAAGGGGGAGGGAGCTCTTTGCACTCGCCCCTAAAAAAACAGTGAGCCACAGAATGCTACGAAAGAGGAAAG
This sequence comes from Pleurodeles waltl, assembly GCF_031143425.1. Classification (NCBI taxonomy): domain Eukaryota; kingdom Metazoa; phylum Chordata; class Amphibia; order Caudata; family Salamandridae; genus Pleurodeles; species Pleurodeles waltl. The sequence continues at coordinate 896,400,687 of NC_090438.1, read as the reverse complement.
GGGAAGGGGAAGGAGACAGGTCTGTACTTTTTAGGGAATAAATGTCCACGCAAATAGCAATTAAAAAGGGTGTGGGGGGGCTTAGGATATTTGTAGAAATAAGGTAAGTGATAAGGAAGAGTGAACATATAAAAATGAAGTGGAAAGCTAGGGAGGAGGGATATTTGGAGCTCAGGTAACCATTGCACTTTTTGCATATGTACAACGCCTGCATTTCAAGTTTGTATATTCATGTTTCGGGGCACACATTTTTCAATTATAAATGCATTCTGCATTTAGTATTTAGCTAGCACATCAACTATTGAATGATTTATAATATGTGTCAGAATTCAGAGAATGTGCAACAAAATTATTAAGTTTTTTCTGGCATTTTACTCCATTCGACTGGACCATCCTTTACAAAATAATAAGAAAAGGGCATTTAGGAATGGTAAGACAAGTATTAGGCAGAGAGGAATCTCAGAGTTCCAGAGATTTGGTTTGTGCTGCCTGGGCTTAAAATATCCTCAGTGAAGGCCATCCTCCCCTGGGAATTTGCCTGGTCCTATGAAGTCACTTGGGAATGCCTAAACTAAGACTGAGACAGAGAGCAACCTTCACAAACAACAGCAGAACAGGCTTGTTCTTCTGCTAAGGTATGTGGGCTGGAGACCACCTCAAGAAACACAGACGGACCATTTTAGTGCTAAGATAGTTTAGGTAGCAGCAAAAAGGGATGGTTCTGTGAACAGAGACTGGTTCCATCATTCAGTGCAATGAGCTTCTGAAACGTCTATACTAACCACAAAATAATTCATGTGGAATCTTTTCAAAGAGTCATTTATAATAGTACTGCTTCCGTACAGTCTATGGTGGAGACAGACATCTTAATAGAGAATCAGCAGATCGAAAAGACACCAACAGAAAATGGTGACATGAAACAGTGACATGAAAACACCCCATCTTATCTACCTAAATATGATGTGTAAGAAAAGAAGTAGAGACACTGGGTATTAGCATTAGGATATGTGAAAATGCCAAAGACGATATCATGTGACAAAAAGCAGTTGGCTTAGAAATTGCACACAACTCCAAGAGTGTTACAAGACTTTGGTTACATCTGGAATGAAGACCACAATTCAGTTATACTCAACAAGTGAGTCACTCACACATTAGAGGTGGTTTCGTATGACCATGGTTGCCCTATATTTTAAATGTTAAGACAGAGGTTTGTAGTAAGTTGGAGTAACAACACAGTACTGGAGAGATGTACAAGTGTTACAATATGTAAAGCTTTAATAAAAAAAATATGCATTCTCTATAGAGGCTGCTAATGCCTTTTTAGTTCTTTTGTAGAAATAAAAGAATATATTATCAGCTACCATAATGGTACTCAATACATTGACCCTGGAAGGTTGAATGGCCAAGCCAGCTCTATTGGGATTCAAACTTGTGATCTCTAAGATACTCTCAAATTGTATGAGCAAGTGCTTAATTCACTGAGCTAGCTTATAAACATGCAAGATGCAAAGGAGTTGGTGTGTGAAGACTAAGGGCCACGACCTAGTGATGGTGTCATTTTACTATAAAACACCTTTCACCCATATAGGGAGTACTTCAGAGGCAAATTTCTATTTGCTTGGAGCAATGGGTGCAACTTTGGAACAACTATAGTCTGCAGATCTGTCTCCTTGCACAAAAGCCCGCTTGCCTCAACAGCAATATTTATTTGGGTGGAACTGGAAGTGACATTTATTCACAACATGCAGAACAGCTGTACATAATGGTTTGCTATGATTTCTGCCTCTAGACTAGATCATCTTGCTTTAGCAGGATCGGCCACAAGAGTGTGGCACTGAAAGCCAGCTGTGCCCTGACCAATTCTTAAACTGGGTGCTCTATTATGTCCAACCTCTTCATTCAGCAAAACAAGAAATTGCCAGTGGTAGTCTACTTATCACTCTGAAAACAGTCCAGTGTAAGAATGAATATAGATCAACTACTGAGCTGGAGTGGTTTTTTCACTCTCAGTACTGAACCCATTTTTTGACATCTGCAGCATCTCACACATCAGCCTTTATAACTCATAAAGGGTATGCAAACCACAGTTGCATCACATGTTCAGAATTCAAAATGTGCCCAGGGTTTGGAGTTTCCCCTGTATAGAAATGAGAATATTGCCAAAATATAGCAAATGTTGTCTTTTTCTCTGAAACGTGGTATACAGTAATGTGCAGAAAATCATTTATTTAACCCCTTTGCTGCCAAGCATTTTCCCCCTAAGTTGCCAGGCCTTTTTTGGCTATTTGGGGCAGTTCGCACTTAGGCCCTCATAACTTTTTGTCCACATAAGCTACACACACTAAGTTTGTGTCCTTTTTTTCCAACATCCTAGGGATTCTAGAGGTACCCAGACTTTGTGGGTTCCCCTGAAGGGAACTACGAAATTAGCCAAAATACAGCAAAAATTTGTTTTTTGTAAAAAAAAGATGGGAAAAAAGGGCTGCAGAAGAAGGCTTGGGGGTATTCCCCTGAAAATGGCATCAACAAAGGGTTTGCAGTGCTAAAATAACCATCTTCCTAGCTTTCAGGATCAGGCAGACTTGAATCAGAGAACCCTATTTTTCACCACAATTCCAGTTAGCGACAGATATGGGTGTGAAACCAATGCTGGATCCCAGAAAACTAAACATTTCTGAAAAGTAGACAAAATTCTGAATTCAGCAAGGGGTAACTTGTGTAGATCCTACAAGGGTTTTCTGCAGAAAATAACAGCTGAAATAAAAGAATATTGAAATTGAGGTGAAAAAAACAGCCATTTTTCTCCACGTTTTACTCTAACTTTTTCCTGCGATGTCAGATTTTTGAAAGCAATATACTGTTACGTCTGCTGGACTCTTCTGGCTGTGGGGATATATAGGGCTTGTAGGTTCACCAAGAACCCTAGGTACCCAGAGCCAATAAATGAGCTGCACCTTTTAATGGGTTTCCATTCTATACTGGGTATACAGCAATTCATTTGCTGAAATATAAAGAGTGCAAAATAGGTATCAAGAAAACCTTTGTATTTCCAAAATGGGCACAAGGCAAGGTGTTGAGAATAAGTGGTTATTTGCACATCTCTGAATTACGGGGTGCCCATACTAGCATGTGAATTACAGGGCATTTCTCAAATAGACGTCTTTTTTACACACTGTCTTACATTTGGAAGGAAAAATTGTATAGAAAGACAAGGGACAATAACACTTGTTTTGCTATTTTGTGTTCCCCCAAGTCTCCCGATACACATGGTACCTCACTTGTGTGGGTAGGCTTAATGCTCGCAACAGGAAACGTACCATGGACAATCACATTATTACATTGAAATCTGACGTGTTTTTTGCAAAGTGCCTAGCTGTAGATTTTGGCCTCTAGCTTAGCCAGCACCTAGGGAAACCTACCAAACCTGTTCATTTTTTATACCTAGACACATAGGGGAATCCGGGATGGGGTGACTTGTGGGGCTCTCACCAGGTTCTGTTACCCAGAATCCTTTGCAAACCTCAAAATGTAGCTAAAAAAACACCTTTCCTCACATTGTGGTGACAGAAAGTTCTGGAATCTGAGAGGAGCCACAAATTTCCTTCCACCCAGCATTCCTTTAAGTCTCCCGATAAAATGGTACTTCACTTGTGTGGGTAGGCCTAGTGCCCATGACAGGTGGCCTCAAGCTCAGCTGGCACGTAGGGAAACAAACCAAACCTTCACATTTATGAAAACTAGACACCTAAGAGAATCCAAGATGGGGTGACTTGTGGGGCTCTCACCTGGTTCTTTTCCCATAATCCTTTGCAAACCTCGCAATTTGGCCAGAAACACACTTTTTCCTCACATTTCGGTAACAGAAAGTTCTGAAATCTGAGAGGAGCCACAAATTTCCTTCCACCCAGCATTCCCCCAAGTCTCCCGATAAAAATGGTACCTCACTTGTGTGGGTAGGCCTAGCACCCGTAACAGGAAATGCCCCAAAACACAACATGGACACTTCACACATTCCCAAAGAAAACAGAGTTGTTTTTTTGCAAAGTGTCAAGTTGTGGATTTTGGCCTCTAGACCAGCCGGCAGCTAGGGAAACCTACCAAACCTGCACATTTTTGAAAACTAAACACCTAGGGGAATCCAAGATGGCGTGACTTGTGGGGCGCTCACCAGGTTCTGTTAGCCAGAATCCTTTGCAAACCTCATAATTTGGCCAAATAAACACTTTTTCCTAACATTTTGGTGACAAAGTTTTCGAATCGTAGAGGAGCCACAAATTTCCTTCCACCCAGCGTTTCCTAAGTCTCCAGATAAATATGGTACCTCACTTGTGTGGGTAGGCCTAGTGCCCGCAAAATACTATGTAGCCACATCAAAATGATCAAATAGAGAACTACCTGTTTTTGCGGGGGGTCTGCGTTTTTGGTCCTGGGCTCAGCAGCCATATAGGGAAACCTACCAAACCCTAACATTTCTGAAAACTAGACTCCTGAGGGAATCCTGGGAGATGTGACTTGCGTGGATCCCCCAATGTTTTCTTACCCAGAATCCTCAGCAAACCTCAAATTTAGCTAAAAAAACAAAAACATTTTTGCCACATTTCTGTGTGGGATCACTGCACTGGGACAAATTTCCTATCATGCAACATTCTCCTCAGTCTCCCTGTAAAACTAATACCTCACTTGTGTAGGTGGGCCAGGTGACTATGACAGGGAAGAGCCAAAAACATGTTGAAATTGAGGGGGAACCAAAGATGGTCACAAAGGGCAGTTTAAAAAAAACATTTTTAGGCTGACAAGTGCAGCAGAATTTTTATCTCTATAGTAGAGACAATGCTTGGTGGTAGGAATTTTGTGGATTCCTGCATATTCCGGAAGGTTCCATCAGAAAAATGTGGAAAAAATGTGTGATTTCCAGCAAAGTTGGAGGTTTGCAGGGCATTGTGGGTAAGAAAATGGTCCGGGTGCATGTGAAGCACACCACCCTGGACTCACCCAGATGTTTAGTTTTCAGATGTGTCTAGGTCTTGTGGATTTTTCTACGTGGCAGCGTCCCAAAGTCCCAAAAAGTGCAACTCTCACCATTCCAAGTGGGATGATTTTGAGAGTTAGTCAAGCTCTCATGGCCCAAATGTAAAACCAAAACCCAAAATAATCAAATGTCCTCTTGCTTGCCGTGGGATTAGATCTTTTAGCGTGCGGGGGAGAGCTGAAAGACTGTTACCTCCTTCAGCTGGGGTGGGGGCATAAACATGCCCATACTGGTTGGTAGCCACCACCACACTTTTTTTTTATTCCCTGGCATCTAGTAGACTTTCTGCCCCCGTCCCCCCCATGGGTGTGGATCAGGGGTAATTGCCCCATCTGCCCACTGGTGGGCAGAACAACTTTGGCCCCATTTATTTGGGGTGGGGGTGTGGCCTTGGGAGCAGATGGCCCTTCCAAAAATAGGCCAATCTGCCCCCAAGGGGGGCAGATATGGCCAACAGTAATGTGTCCCCATTGGGGAGCGACCCTTGCCCAAGTGGCTGCCCCCACAAACAAAACACACACATACACGCACACCAATCCCTGGTGCCTAAGTGGTTTCTGCCCCCCCCGGGGGCAGATCGGCCTAATAGACATAGGCAGATCTGCCCCCGAGGGGAGCAGACATAGCCTAAAATAAACCCCCCCCCCCAGGGGAGCGACCCTTGCCTAAGGGGTCGCTCCCCATACATAAAAACAAAGTAAACAAAAGAATAAATATATCCCTGATGTCTAGGGGTTTCTGTCCCCCACGGGGGCAGATCGGCCTAATTATAATAGGCCGATCTGTCCCCCCGGGGGGGAGCAGAAAAGGCCTAAAAATATTTTGCCCCCCCTCCCAGGAGCGGCCCTTGCCAAATGCTTGCAGAGATATGAAAGGAAAGGCCTTTCCTTTCCTTTCATGCCTCTGCTTGCCTTCTCCTCCCGAGCAGAAGAGAAATGCTGAACATTTCTCTTTTGTATCGTGCTGGTAGCATGCGTCCAGCGCAATGGGAGGTGACCTCTGTCCTAAGATCACCAGTTTCAGCAACAAGCAGAATTGTAAAAAAAAAAAAAAAAAAAAAAAAAAAGGGAACTTTTTTATTTGGAGAAATGTGTAAACGCTGGGTCATAGGAACTGTTGGAACCCTGCAGATTCTGGAGCTTTCCCTCACATAAATGTGAAGAAAATTTAGTGACTTTAGCCAAAGTTTGTAGGAGTTTCTGGGTAATAAAATTAAGTTGGATCCACGTAAGCCACACCACCCTCGATTCCATGGTTGCCAGCTGATCCAGGGCCTGAATAATACAGCAACCCATCATGTCAAGAGAAGGAACTGGAACTTACTCCCCTTTCTGCCAGCCCATTTGTGGAAAATACACCCAAAGGCATACCTGCCATGGGCATTAGGATGGTTTAGATCTCGGAGGGGTGGGAGGGTGGAGGTGAGGAAAACAGCAGAAATACTACTGGTTCTTTCATGGTGGGAGTAACAGGACAGGACTGACACCCAACCCATTAGGTGTCTAGTTTTTGTCCTAGCATCCAGTGGGCTTCCTGCCTTGTTCGGGGGCAGACAGTCTGTGGAGAGTAAATTCCTTTCACTTACCAGGGGCTTGGATTCTCTAGGCCCAGGAGACAGAAAAGCTGTTGACCCATGGCAGTGCCCATACCCAAGGCCTCATGACAAAGTGAACTGCTCACACCTTCTTTTTTTTGTTGCTAGTTTTGCCATGGTGTCCAGTATATTTTCTGCCCCTTAGGGAGGGAGTAAGAGATTGAGGACAAGCTGCCACAGACATACCCCAAGGGTGGTGCATGAAGACTGTTAGGCCCATTCTGAAGAGGGTGCATGTTTCGATGCCTGGGTAGGTCAACCCACTTCTTTGTTTTGCTCTTTGTTGCCAGGTGTTCAGTGGGCTTTCTGTGCTCCTTCTCCCCCTACGTTAGGGGAGCGGATGAGTGGTGGTAATCTCCTTCAATCTGCCCTCCTCACCCCCCAGGAAAACAGGGACTATTAGGCCAGTTCTCAGTAGGGTGCATGGCCCAATGCCTGAACAAGACGCCTTAAGTTCTTGCTTTATCTGGTAGCTGGTTGTTTGAGTCCATTTGGAATTATTGTTTATTAACTTTCTGCCACCTACATATTGCGCACCTCCGATTGTTTAATATCATAAATATAATAATAGTTGTTGAAAAAATATTTGGTGAGACCCCCAATTTTTCAGACACATTTATTTTACAAAAGTACATTGGCTCAAAGGTGTCCAACCTCTATGACATCACTTCCTTGAATGCCGATGATGGGTCAAAGGATAGGTAATACCACTACTGCTACCCTCATAATTGCAGTGAAACAACATTCTGTTGTAAGCACACGCCATATTTGTGCCAGGGGCGTAGCATTCACTGATGTAGCAGGTCCAGTGGCACCAGGCCCAGACACCTGAGCAGGCCATCAAACCCTGTTTATTCCCGTTTTTCGCTACCCAAAATGCAGACAGGGCCCCCAACTTCTTTCCTTGTCTTTAAGTCCATGGTACCCTTGCAACGACACTGATTTGTGCTGTGAGCCAAAAGAAATAAGATTTTCGAACAGGGTCTGTTTCATCCACACTTTGCTAGTGCTAATTTGTGCCGGTGTTTGCCGATGCTCGGCACCGATGCTTATTTATAAACACCTGCACTTGTTCATGGAAGAACACCACATGGTGGCGCTCTCGGCCTATTGTGTGAACACGGCATGCATGGTCAGCAATTCATTGTAGGAAAAAAGGATAAACCTCGCCCTTCCAACCCACCCCTGCTGCTTCGGGTGGCCTACAATAGTGCAAAACGTCACACCTCTTTCAATGTGACGGTTAGTAGGTAATACTGGCAATAGCATTCAGCGACACGGGCTTTGAGCTGTGCTGGCTGCAGTGGAATACCCTAAGCCCTGGCAATTAAGTGTTTACAAATTAAGCACTGCACTTTGCAAAACGAACACTAATGTCAAATATTTCCATTGTAGGTGGCTTTGCTTCCATTTTGCATGTGCGGCCCATGATCAAATGATGGTAGTGCCAAAAAAACATCCGGCAACAACATTGCCACAGTGGTTGCTACAGTATAGGATCAATACGAGCATCCCTAAATATCAGGATATCTTGCAGCGCGCTGCCGATAGTTAAAGCTGCTGGCTCATCTCGACACACTGGCAGATTGCAGCTGTATTTACCCTGCCAGTCATTGCTTCCTCTCCGGGCCCGCCCGTCCCCTCCCTCGCGATGTTTTAATGCTTCCTTTTGTGTGTTATCTCTATCCTGCGGGACGCAAAACGACTGGCGCTGATTGTGGCAATTGATTGACTCAGCTGGTGCACAGGAACAGAAAACAGGAGCGGAAAAGGAGCACTGAAAAGCCTGATGCAGTCAGAGAGAAGCGGGCATTGAAAAGTGCACTGCGGTGACAGCGGGGCGGGCCAGTCCGCTGAATACACGCAGGGCCGCGGCCGCACCAGCTGGGACCTGTCAATGCCTATCCACCGAACAAGCATCAGCGAAAGAAAAACAGCCTTTTCCCCTCAATTGGACTTCATTTTGTCATGTGCAACAGATGTATTCTTGTCCTACAATGGTACTGATAGGAGTGGCTGGGGACGTAGCTATTGATGGTGCAGCAGCTGCAGTTGCACCGTGGCACAGAAGTCACTACGCCATGATTATTGCTGTATTTCACTACATAAGCATAAGTCAAGGGGGGAGTTTCCTTGCTTGAGATGGAGCAGATAACACTCTCCCTGCGCCACGGGGGGTGGCAGAGCTAATGAATGCTTTAGTGTCCTAAGCACTGGTAGGACCACACTGACTAGGCGAGGTACCTCTCTAGGCTACACCAGTAGGAGATGCAGAGAGGTCAAACGTTCTAAAATTAGAATGCTTTAGCCCAGAGAGCCCACCACAAACTTGAAATAAGCAGGAACAACCCTATGTCGCCCTAGCAGAAGTGGTGCTAGCGCAGCTTCTACTGCTGAGACAATTCAATGAGTGCCCAGAGCTCATTAAATGTGTCATCCATTCCAGGTTTTTTGTCTTTTCACTTGGTACTTGCCCTGAATTTGTATTAGGATACTTGGAACTGAAAGTAATAGACAGCAAAGAAAACTGGACTGGATGATCAACCCACACTTGGTTATTCTGCACCTGAGACCTCACACCATGGCACTGTATATTGCACTCTTCACAAAGCCATCAAGTGATGAGTGACCACTCAGTGAAAGAAAAGGTGCGATGAAACTCCTAAAAGACTCACACTCCTGGTCACGTGTGGAGTCTGTGCACTGCCTTAGTCCATTGCAGACTTTGCAGTCTGTGAAGGAAATTGCAGGAAGATGTGGGTGGAATGGCTTGATCTTTTGTGTAGTGCTAAATGTGGCTAGTGAGCTGCCCAGGAAGTAGTGCTCAAAGGCCCACCACTCTCAAGGGCCCCGCCTCATCAAAGGCCACTCACCCGCAGAATCATGTGGGCAAAATGACCTACTAGCCAGGAGCAGCTCGAGATGCACTGTAGGGGCGGTGCGCAGAGGGGAGCGTGGGGGAGGGCACGAGAGGCGCACTCCCCCTCAGGAGTCATCAGAGCCTTAGCACTGCACCTTTTAATCCAAACAATAATAAACCTAGGCCCATATTTATACTTTTTTTGTGCCGCGTTTGCGTCATTTTTTGACGCAAAAGCAGCGCAAACTTTCAAAATATAATTGTATTTTTTAAGTTTCTGCCACTTTTGCGTCAAAAAATGATGCAAATGCGGCACTAAAAAAGTATAAATATGGGCCATAGTCTATTATCGTTTTGTAGTAAATAGTTTGCAGCAGCCGCTACTGGTGGGGGGCAACGCTCCTCTGCCCTAGCGGGGGAGCCGCGCCTGCTCATATCACCCAACAATTCTGCAGCTTTTGAAAGAGATTAAGATACCCCTCTCTAAGAAACACTACATTACAGCGAAGTAAGAGTTCATTACCACTCTCTCAACCCAGCTTTCACTTCGATCACGCAGTGGTTTCCTCTTTACCCATTACTCTGTATAGATCTCTGCTGCATCTTGACTTGGATCGCTGTATACAAATGTCTCATGCGTCCTCCCTGTAAAAGACAATATCGGAAGCTGGAATTGGCTCGCATGTTTAGACTGTGGATATTTTTTGATTTTAGCCCCATCACAGCTGAAAAACTTGTGGCGTTTTCGGTCTCATTTCTAGCAGTTACTTTACGTCGTTTGTTTAACGAGAACCAGAATGATGAGAGGAGCGAGTTGTCTTGAACACAGCATTGTCGGTATTAACAGAACTGAATGTTTTAGGTGTTGATATTTGTATTCCAGTAAAAGAGACTTTAAAAATGGCTTTTCATGAAGTATGTCCAACTCTGCAAGAGTCAGTGGCACTAGAGTATTTGCAAAGTGTGGAGCCAAAAGTTTGTACTGTAGAATTTTTGACTGCAAAGAACCTGTTGTACGAGATATGGTGAAATAGCTACAAGACGTTCAGAAGCAAAACACCAATCTACTCAGCACCCATTTATCCCTGTACAACAGACATTTGTTATAAGTCATGCGGCAACCTGAGCCAAGCAGATGCTTTTCATTACCATTTTTAAAGCTGGATTTTCCTTCTTAAGCTCTACTGCACTTCTTCTAATCTAGTTTCTGTTTATCGCACAAAGTTACCTAGCTGTTGGCTTGACAGTCTTCCACACTGCAGTAGACAGCTTTCTAGGAAATGTTATGGTGCTCCAACATTCTTTCACCATGACCGACTGAGTGTCCTCAGAGGACATCTCAAGGTGCTTTAATGTGAATCCAGCATGTTACCGTTTTTGTTGATTTTTAGTACTCTGGCTAGCTGCGTTGTCCTATGCAGTAAGATGTTTCAACATGCACAAAATACAGACTAAATGCTATTAATAAACGTGAGAACACCTAGTTCCCTGACCCTCGAGGGTGCTGGAGAATGTTCTTATGGCAATGCTCCTCAGACATCATAAGGATCATCAGTAGGGACACAACGGTGTTTGAAAAAATATATACCTTTTAGGGCTCTGTGACAACTTCGGGTTAAAGAATAAGGTGATTTAGGTCCCCACTGTTTATGTCAGATTCATGTGATACTTCTACACTATAACGTGGACTGGTTAAAATGTCCCACAACATTGCACGTAAATCTTAAGACTCACCATGGCCCCATCGCTGGGGGAGTGGGCGAAAGGGTTGGACCATTGTATGAGCTTGGAAAAGCATATTTACAAGACAAGGCTAGATAGAGGTTGCCACAGGCACATTTAAGAATGGATCAGATAGGTGCCAATACAGAGAAATTGACAGACCTGGCTGTCTTCGTGGCTACTGTAATAGACACTGAAGTTAGAGGATATGACTCCAGATGAGTGGGCCAGGGACACGTGTTGCCCGACTAGGAAGGACCTCAGTGGTTGCAGGTATCCTTGCGCTGGGTTGTGATTAGGACCAAGGTGGTGGATTGAGAACTTTGGGGAAGGCAAGGTGGTTTGCCCTTTACTTACTACTGTCATTTTATTCTTTGTTTCCCCTTTTTCCCAGCAGCACAGTGGGAGCAAAACCAATAAACAATGGGTTGCTGAATAAAAAAATAATGTGCCACAATACAGTCCGCTAGAATGGTTCCTGCACTAAAATGTCTTAGCAAAAATATATTCTGCCACTGCGGCACCTAGACTGACACTGCACACTACCAAGGCACACAGGAAGGAAAAACATCTAAGGGCATAATGTCTTGTACAAGAGATTCTTCACTCTTGCAGGACATCACATATTTCTCCTTCTTTAGATCTGCAAAAATATATAAATTATTTATTATTAAAAAGTACTGGGTCAGTCATCTAAATACCATTTAAATGATGCCAGTGAATGAAAACATGTATTTGATATTATATATAGTCACTGAAAATACCCAAAGGTTAGAGGAACGGTACATTTAGGTTCTGAATTTCCATGCACAAAACAATCAAAATGTAGCTATTATAGTTACAGTTATTTCAAGTAACTATAGCTCACGCCCTAAGGCAACTATAACTCGTGCCCTCGACATGCACAGTTTTCTCACCAGAATATTACTGCAAATGTTACAGTGATACTATCAATGATGTCATGAGTGATGTAACATCGGGGGTAATTAGCAGTGCATGGAGAGGGCGCAAGATAATATTTACTTGAAAAAACTAACTGTAACAGCTGAATTTCTGTGGTTTTGTGCATTTAAATTCAGAAACTAACTATAACTTCCCTCCAACCTTTGGTTTTTTTTTTCAGTGAATTTCTATATATATATTTTTTTTTATTTATTTCCTACCTATAAAGTCCCTGTAGCCTCCGTTTTTTTCTCTGAATTTCTGTTTTTTTTTTTACTTTTTTTTTTTTTTTTACTTTTAGTAATATTTAATTACTTTACCTTAATCAAACCACCACCACGCACGGGCAACCCCCTTATGCACACAACCCTGTGTCACTCACAAGCTTTGGCCCTGCGAGGCTAGAGTCAGCCAAAAGCCAACCCTCCATAACCACCCAACCCTGTGCCATGCATGGCCTTGGCCGTGTCTGGAGGAGGTTGACTATACGCACTGGCTTGTAGCCAGGCCCTGCGGCCAACCTTCCATAAGCACCCAACCCCATGCCATACACAACCTTCATCCCTGAGCGGCAAGGGTTAGCTGCAGAGCCTGGCCTGTGGCCCGACCCTGCAGGCAACACCCCTTTAGGGTACCCCTCCCTGGCCAATTTGGGCTTCTAGCTCATTTTAAAAAAGGGGAGAGCAACTTGCTCTGCTCTCAACAGCACATGATAATAAAGAAAACACTTGTCACATTCACTACGTAAGATATAGTGCTTGAAAGAGCAATGATGCAAACACCTCCAGCAATTATTTCAGATAACTTTTGAAGGTGGACCTTCAGAGAGATGCAAGTGCTTTTCCTTGGTCAAGCACAAGAAGTTTCACTGATTTTTTTCTTAACAGAAGTGGAGGTTCAACCTGGGGCACCTGCGTGATTATATTTGTAAGTGCTTCTCATTGAGGTTTCATTTCGGAATAGTTTATACTGGGTAATTAGTTGCGGCTACACCGTAGAGCAAATGTATAGTGAATAATTAACACAATTAGCTGTGTAAAGAATGCTGAGGTAATGTCTCCAGTGACCTTGAGTGTCTGTAATTTGGCAATGTGATAGTTCCTTGTGGTCTACATACAGAAATCCGAGATACCACGAATCCTGGTGCGGAGGAGACAAGACTACAAAGAGTTGTATCTCCACCAAACAAAGGTACTTCCTCTTAATTATATGTAGTAAGTACTTCTTGGTTTGGTGGAGATGTGCTCATATTTCTCTGCTTAAGGAACTGTGGGGTGAGCATCAATGCCTGCGGTCCTTGCCTCCTCCTCCTCTCCAGTGGTAGCCAATATTGCTCCTACACGCAGGGAGCTGCAAAAAAATGCAGCTTCCTCCATACAAGAGCAATTCTTACACCTGTTTTTCTGTCCACTTGACACAGCAGGGAGGAAAACAGATAAAAGTCCCACTCCCAGTGAGTGGGAGCAGTTTTCCTGCTCCTGCCTGCTGGTAGTGGACCCCAGCCATATATTTTGAGTAGTTATGTGCCCTGGGGAGGTGGCAGGCCCCAGGGCAATTAGAAAGTGGGTCAGTCCAGCCTCCCTTTTTCAATTCATAAGCCCCAGGGAGCTTATGAATTGAAAATGTTATTGAATAATATCACAGTAAAAGAGTACTACTGAGTTAACCACATGCCGCTGACATCTGTGCCTGAAGAGTATGTCAAGAGGTTTAACTGCTACAAGGCAACTCAAGAAAGGGTGCAGTGCAATTTATGGAACTGCACCCCAGCTTCTTGTGTGTCAGCTCGTTGTGGATGAGATGCAAGTGTGTGGCAATCAATCAATCAGGAATTTGTAAAGTGGTCTACTTACCCACGAGGGTCTCATTTGAACCGTAAGAGCAGAATAGGCCAACTTCGCAGCAACTATTTTGCTTACGGAATGAAGAAAGAGACGACAAGTGCAATGGAAGTAACAGGTTTCAGTTCAGATATCGATCACTCTCCTCCCGCCCCAAGAAGCATACTGCTCCCCAAATGCTGTGGCCGAAAAACAGATTTTTAAGAGATGTTCACGCTGCCTCGGCTATCATTAGTCATAATGAAAATACTCCCAATCCTAGGACTAAAACCAGAGTCACGTGATCACTGTGAGTAGCTGAAGAAGGTCTAGGGGGGATTAGTGATGTGAACATATCCACTTAACTAAAAGCAAAGACTTATAAGTGAGCAGCAAAAACACAGGTCACTGAAATTAAGAGAACACACCAAAGAGAGAAATTGCAAATGAAAAGAAAGGGAATGTCACACGTTTACAGGAATGACACTGGAGGTTATGGCATGCTCCAAACATTTTAAAAGTAACTAGTAAACACACTGGCATATCCTACAACCAGGAAATACAGCATGTTGTTAAGATTTGGAGTTTATTGAAGATTAGATTGAAAATATGTTGTTGGACCTTCGTAAGGTGTAGGAAACGATGGCATAACCATACACTCAGTTGTCTCATTTAAGAGCTTACTTGTATTAAAAGTGTTTGTGGTGTCCCACGGAGTTACTTTTTCAAGAACTCCATCCATGTAATATTTAGAATTAGATAACCATTGTTCGACTGGACCCCTGGCATGGATGGAAGAAATATTTATATTTTAAATTCACTCATGCCTTTAACAAAATGGAATACCTTTTGTTAAAAAAAAAACGTTATTTTTACAAGTGAGCTTCTGAGATCCCAATGTATAATAGTTTGTGTGCGAGTTTTGTTTTGAAAAATGTAAGCTTATTTGGTAAATATAAACACACACAATTAACTGTTACAAATTGTGCATTGTATTAAACATTTCTAACATATTTACAAACATAAGACCATCTTAAAAAAAAAATCAATGCTTTACAAACAATAGAATTGTTACAAAAATGTGAATATTATATTTTGGTATCACAGAGGCACCACTTTTTAATTACATGAGTTATTTACGAGTTTCATAATTATTCAGACTTCTTTGCAGTATGAACCACCTTTTAATTATATGGGTTATTTACGAGTTTCACAATTATTCAGACTTCTTTGCAGTAAGATGATCACCAAGAACAGCTCTATGAGAAACAATCCGATTTATTTTAAAGACTTGTTGAGATTGTTTGCTAAGACATAAAAGCCATTTAAAACTTTGAAACAAATCAGCCATAATTTTGAAAGATATGAAAGTTATTAAATACTGATGCAAAAGGTTGACCTATTTTCCAGATTTCCCATTAATATGAACTCAGTGTGTGCTACTTCGTTCCACACAGAGACTGTAGGAGTGGCTAGACAGGGCATTTCCAAGCTCCTACATGAGTTGGTCCAGAAAGATACTATAGGATTAAGTTGTCAGACAATACAACTAGTTCCCAAGAGTGACTGGTGTTAATCAATCTTACTTAACCGTTGTAGAAGTCTCTGAGTAACCTCATCAGAAACATGGTCTTGCATGCCATTAGTACCCTGATTGTACTAATATGAAGCCTCTTTCTACAGTAGCCCCAACATTTCTTTCAAATCCTTATTGCCTGCCTCGAGTGGAGTGGCATGTAGTGGAGTGGTGTAGAGTGGAGTAAAGTGGCATGGAGTGAGAGAGTAGAATAGAGTGAAGTGGCGTGAAGTGGCGTAAAGTGCTGTGGAGTAGAGTGTAGTTGCATAGAGTTGAGCACAGTGTCATGGAGTAGAGTGGCATACAGTGGTACAGAGTGGAGTGCTACAGAGTGAAGTTGAGGGGGCTAGAATGGCACAGAGTGGAGGAGAGGGTTGAAGAGTGGAGTGGCGTACACTGACGTAGGGTGGAGTTGAGTGTGTTAGAATGGAGGGCGTAGAGTGGCACAGTGTGAAGTAGAGTGTTGTGGAGTGATGTACAGTGTTGTGGAGTGGAATTGATTGGAATAAATTGTCATGTAGTGGAGTAGCTTAAAGTGTAGTACGCATAAGGTGTTAGGACACTCTCATTACAGACAGCACATTTTTTATTGAAATGGCCATTATATTTTCGGACATACAGTCTTACTGATAAAACTATATATCACACAAACCATAATGTGAGGAAATTAGCATCACCTAGCATATTTATTTTGACAGTATTAAAAAAGATTTCCACAGCACATCAAATTTATAAAAAATTTACTTAATTTATGCTTTCCTAATTTTGATATATACCCTAAAATATTTGTACAGTTCATTTATTGACATTTCGTTTTTGTTGTGTAGCAGAAATAACAAAGCCCTAAAGTCTTTCCATTCACATTCCCACCAAGATTGTCACATAAATCCTCACACTTTGCAGTCAAAGAAAGAAATGTAAAGACCAAGCTCCCTGGAAGACAGAATTTAACATTGTCCTCTGTCTTTTCACAGCAAATGTAAGGTAAAAACAAACTTTAAAGGATTGTTTATAGCTCATTCACTTCCGAACTCCAGTATGGGTATTTTGGGGGTGCTTCAGCACCCAATACTCCTCTACTTCTAGCACCTATGGCATGGGTGTGAAACTGAGCAAGAGAATTAAGTTATGCTATTAGTAAAGAGCACTGACTAAAATAAACAAGCTTGTAGACAGAACAATATTCCTCGCATGAATGCGAGATTGATGTACTGCCAGAGATAAGTAGGATCAGTCCATCAGAAGGAGAGGAGGTAGGAAACCTTTTCAGAGAAACACAGTATGTAAAATGCTGTGATATAGTGCACAGGAGACCACTGTGACTCACGAAAAAAGAGTTCCTAAAAAGTGAATACACTTGGAAGAATACAAGGAGCCAATCAGACAGGTGGTAAACAGGCTATGCTCCACAGGAAGGCCAAAGACATGCTGAACAGCATAAAACAAATAAAGCCAATAAATAGAAAACAAGCAAATGCCAGTTACAAAACAATGGTAAGCAATGTGCAGAATGCATTGCTAGGGAAGCTTTCACCATGACCCCAATAAGTCTTTGCAAAACTCTGTCAGGCTTTAACATAAACATGATGGTGGCTGGGGATCCCATAATGCGCTGGACATGAAAGGACCACTTATATTACCTCCTTTTGTGTGTTCAGACCCTCCCAATGGCTGACTTTGTGTTTTTTCTTTACACTCAGCCAGTGAATAACGGCTGCATCTTTTTCATACATCTTTTTTTTCCTTCCAAAGTAACTCAGCAATTGTGTGATGCAGAAATGTGCTGAAAAAGTTCTATGGAATAATGTCCCTGTTTTCCTTTTGACAGCTGCCTTTCGAGTCTGCGTCACAGACGAGTCCTTCTCATCGAGCACCAATCTTCTTCACCTTTTATCTCAGCAGCGAGAAGACGCTTGAGGTTCAGAAACCTGGCATAACAATGGGTATTCTCAATTCTAACAATCCGCAAGAATTTGAGGAGCAGCGTATCTTTGCACAAAAAAGTAGGGAGCGGGCCAGACACCCCATGTCTTCATCTCCGCGACTACACGGCACCGAATGTAAAAAAAAAAAAAAAAAAAGACATGTGCATCGCACTGAACATAAAAAAAAAAAATTGTTTTTGAGAGGAATCACCGCGCAACGCTTATTGTCAACCCCGAGAGCTTTGCAGCGGCACTACTGATTCGCACTAACGTTTTAACTTTTAAGGCTATTTCCACAAATGAACAACTACGAACCACTCGGCTATATTCCATATGAAAATGTTCTTATTTAGACCGCGGTTATCTGAGGTTGAGGAGTGTCCCCTGTACAGGCTCCGTCATTAAGAGCTCATGATGGTTTATGAGTCTCCAAGTTAGTCACATGCTGAAGCATGCTGCTATTTGTCTGGCAACAGGAAAATCAATCCAAATGCCCGATTTGTTCCCTCATAAAAAGAAGACGTCTCTGCTGTGCCGTTATGTATCCTTAAACGGGTTGGGCGCATTGCAAAGCGTGAAACCCCCGAGAGCAGCCACACTGACACAATGCATTGAAGGACTGGTAAACACTCTACAAAGGCTACTTAAGATGCCAGAGGGGGGAAACAACCTACTCTTGTTCAAAGCGGATATATTAAAACCCATTATTTACTTTCTCACATTAAAGTAACTACCTATCTTCTCGTCTATGTATTTGGAATCATTCTCAGAATTGTAAAGTATTGTGGGTTTTTAATTTGCCACTCTGTGTGCATGTTTCATGCGCTTTAATCTCAAAGGCACAAAACATTACTCCAGAAAATCTACCAACAAAAGTTTGCCACCTGAGAATTTGCTGTTCAGCGTTCGAGTGGTTCTGGTCCTCACTTTCGGACGAAAGCCAATGGACCTGTGATATCCCACAAACGCCTCCTAACCACCACTCCATTTTTTACCATCAGTCTGCGGCAAATGATGGAGTAAAGCCATGTTAATGTAAGTAACGCCCCAGTTCAACGAGAATGCCACGCCGCTCCACAGTTGGTTTGGGAACAATAAGAATATTTGCACAAAATCATGACCTGCTTAGATCCATGCACTGTGGAATGATAAACAACATTCTGTGCCTGAACACACCAAATGCAGGAATCATCATTACAAGAGTTGTTCTTACAACATAGGTCCAGTGCTGCTGTCAGAGAGAGTGCCTGCAGCACCCAATCACATAAAGAAGGTGAAAACATTTGGGATGTGGTTTGAGTCACCTTCTCGTTTGCACAAAAAAAATCACCCGTGTCACCAAGAGTGCCAGCTTTACGTTCATGAAACTGAGAGCGTCCTCCGGCTTAAATGCGCAGAGAGCAGATCACGTCAAATCCAGCATTGAAGGCACCCCAGTGGCTATCAGCGGAGTCCAGAATCATAACCAAGATACTCTGTCATTACCACGGATCTGTGGAGCCTCATAGGGAGCGCGTGCCACCAGACTCCTCAACCTACTCAAACACCGACGCTGTTCTCTGGCAGTGCACGGCCCTACACTGTGGAACGCACTGCCCCCCCCACTTCAGAGCCATACCAAACTAAAACGGTTTCAGGAAACCCCTTCAAATGATCTATTCAGAAGTGCTTTCTACTGAAAACCCTCCCCCTAGGAGTGAGATCAAAGAGTGTCAGTTTAGAGATCTCTCTGCATTCTGCTGGACTCTAAAGAACGCTGTTCTGTTTCCGTTTGCTTTGCTTTTCTCATTGAGTTTTTTTCTCCAGTGTTCCTAAGCTTGCACAGGATGAGTCTTGGAGCTCTACAAAACACCCTATATACCTTTGTGGTAAGGCATTTGTGGAAAAGGCACGGTCAAACACTAAAGTAGCAGTCTGGCTTAACCCTTTATACTTCAGATGGAGGAGCTTTGAAAACATAAAATCTCTTGCCGTCTTCTTTCAGGGTTATCTGGTCTGACAAACAGCTCTTTCACATTATTCGACTCAGGGTGTGGGCTTCCGCAATATCGCATTATAAGATAATGGCACTCTTTTTTAAGCAATGCCAATCGAAATCTGAAAAATATTCCCCTATTTTCCAATGAATGACATACACCTAATGAGGTTAAAAAGAAATGTTCCCACGACCCATCTAGCAGAACACTGACCGCCCCAATGCCCCATCCTACCCCCACCGATCAACCAGGCTTCATCGCAGAGTCGATGCACAAGCAGGAGCTATGAATATGCAAATTCGTGCGGAGGTACTTCCCTTTTCCCTCTTCACACACTCCAATTGTTTAGAATAAAATCATAATTTAAAGGCATGTCACTGTGAATGTGACTGTTAATCAAAGGCAGACCTGACTCAAAAATGACTGTCAATCACAAAGGAATTTAATTCCGTCTGGGGCTGTCACTGCAATGTATTTGACAGGCTCTGAGTAGAGAGAAGATGGAGGGGTGGGTAGGGCCAAGCGGCTTCCATGCTAGGACAGGATCCAAATAGAAATATTTAAGAACAACTTGCAGAACAAAAGTAGAATTTTCTTCTATCGGAGAGAGAACCTTTTCGACCCGATTCAGGTCAGGAGCACATCGATAATGGTAAACTAGTACCTTGTGCATCCGATTGCCAGTCGGACTTGGATTATACACATGTACTTCTGAGGAACATTATCGCAATGGTGCTGCTATGGACCGCTCCGTCAAAGGGACAGATAGTCTGATGAAGGAATGGACCCTGGCATAAAGTGCAGGTTCTGGTAATTCTTCTCTTGTGCTAAAATTTGTGTCCCTCTGTCTCTCAGTAGAATAGGGAGTGTTCTCATGCAAGCTTGGAGAAGTGTTTCTTCAGAATCTTTCATAAACGTGATTAGACCACAAAATATTTCAGAGGTTTAAAAATTCGCTGCAGTCATCAGCAGTAAACGGAATGCCACATGTTCCAATCCTGTTATGGCTGACTGGACCTTGCATCATTGAAAGGCCAGTAAATCTGTTAAAAGGGGTCGTAGTAACATCTATTGGCTGTGCACAGAAATTAGGCACGTACAGGTTATAAAGTCTATTATAAAAGCAAATATTAGCAGTCAGATTGAAATGCTGGGAGCTGGCCATCCAATCAGAATGGTCCCCTTGCTGGTTATAAGTATCATTATAGGTCCACTCAAGGAGTTTACTGAGGCTTCCAGCTCTCAGTCCATTCCTCATAGGAGCAGCAGGAGCCATAACTCACCGTGAGCTCTTGAAAAAATGTATTTTCAGTCCCACAGCGCTCTGCTGCCATTGCCTTCAAAGCAGCCGCAGCTCCTCTGCAGTGGTGGAGGAGCGTCACCCCAATGGCTCATATGCAGCAGGTGAAAAATAAAACAATATTTTATTATAGTTTTATTTTTCAGCTGCTGGCTCAGCCAGCATGTGTAGGAAGGGGCGAGGTTGGGCCATGGGAGGCGAGAGAAGAGTGGAGTGAGTGCACTTAAGTGCGCATGTCAGTTTGGCCAGCCACACAGACATGCACACTTAAGTTTCATCAACCCAGCTGTATTTGACAGCTGGGTTGGAGAAACAGCACAGGCTCCCTGACAGCGGTAAACCAGCCTGCTCAGGCCAATCCCTGCGCTGCTCTCATGCTTGGTAATAGCATGAGAGCAGCACAGGGATTGCACATGGAGTCTCTGAAGCTGCTGGGACCAGGAAGAGGACCACGAGGCGGCCAACAGCACCAGGTACATTAAAAAATATATATATTAAAACGGCTCCTGTGCGCTCCCCCAGCCTCACTACTTTCAATTGCATCGGTCACCACTGCTTCAAAGGTGCTCCCTAGCCTGCATGCCTCTTTTTATTGCAGCCCAAGGCCACTACCGGGGTTCTCCAGCTCTTGCTCACAAAGGGACAATATGACCAATAAGACAAGCATTGGCAAAGCCCATGGGTCTTGCATATGGGACCTACTGGCTTTGTCAACAGTTGTTTGCAAAGCTACATAGCATCCTTGGTGCTGTGTCTAAATAATAAAAAAAAAATGCCTTTGAAGAGGCCTGCAACATCATTTATAGGCGCCTCACTACGCCTACAAAATAATGCTGATGCTTATTTTATTTTTTTACTTTTTATTTCCTGATGTGTTGAATCAGTAACTAAAAAGAAAAACACAAGCAAAAACATGTTTTCTTTTTAAATAGACTGGAGTGAAGCAATCAGTGGGGTTGGGAGTAATCGGGCGGAAGCAACACAGGCAGAAACTAAGAGAGAGGAAGCAATACAGAGGGCGAAAGCAACATGAAGGATGCGACAAAGAAATCTTGCAGGCGTCAGCATGGCTCTCCAAGTAAAGGCTTCTAATGCTTTTGATCCCAGTCCTAAAAAGTCGCATTGTATTTCTGTCCTGGAAAAAATAGTTATTAAGCACTTTTCAAGCTCAACAAAGAGGTGAGGGAAATGGTGATTTAGAAGGCTATAGAAGAAATCCCATGGACGAAACGATGTTGCAGATAAAATGGGGAAAAAATATTACACAAAAATGTGCCCAAGTTCGTACCTCAGGTTCCTTCCCCAGTCATTGCTGCCTGTAGCTATGTCTCGGCAACCATGGAGGCCCTTCTTGCCTTCAGAAGTGTGTCTCTTGTCCATGGCTTGCTGTTCTTGGGAGCCCAGTTTCAGTGAAATTCTAGCAATACAGACACTTCTAAGAAGGAGCGGCTACGAATTACTGGAGTTCTCCAATGCACTGCACTGATCTGCAAAGGTTAATGCCTCACCTTATGACGCAGGATGCTGCATCTACACACCTGTGCAAGTCCTACTTCACGTCCCTTGGGTGTAAAAAAATGAAGCAGCAGAACAAGCAGACATGGCTGAACCAAGCTCTCTGTTTGCTGATCCTCATCCCAGTTTTAGATTATCCACTGGAACTACAAGACTAGCCTGACTGATTATAAGATCACGCCTTGGAGGCCAACGCTACCTTCATCACCTTCCAGATCGCCATTGCTCCCGCTAGAACTGAGGAAACTGTTTCCCATCACATATTCCTTCTTCTCCCCTGAGTAGATGGAATACGGATATAGGCCCCACTAAGGCCCTCTGTGACAACTTACCAGCCTATTTTGTCAACAAGAATACAATAGTCGCCAGTGGAGGTTTCAGTCCTGCCTGTTACCTCAAAGGGTGAGATTGGACTAGCACTGGCCTTGATGTCATTGGGCAAATCTGTGACTTTAGCAATTAGTAACTAGCGTTTGACCTTAGAATGCATCCTTCTTCTGTGCACAAAAGGGGCAATAGCTTTTCTGTTTGAGGAAACTGGTCTGAATCTGGTGGATGCATGCCCCATAACTCTTCTCACTGCAGTTTCAAAAATTCTGCAAAACTGATGCGCAAGGTATCTAACCTTTCGGGGATTCCTAGAGTGAGTTTTGGCACTATCATGGGACAGGGCCCACTGTGATGGTAGCGCTGGATGAGGTACAGGATACTAAAGATAAGGAGTTGCAGGCTGGGTTACTGTAGCTGTATCTATCAGCGACATTTAATACTGTTCACCATTAAATTCTGGCTCATTGTCTCAGACTTCACCACTGTGAAGCTGGAGAGGTTTAAACCCGTTTTGATAAGGGACACAAATATTTTGTCTTGGTCTCGTACAGGTCTACTGAGTGGCTTGCAAATTGTGGATTACCCTGGGGCTAAGCATTGCCCCCTTTTATTTAATATCTATGTCTAACCTTTTGGTGGAGGTGGTGCGCTCCTTTGGATTTAAAGCTGTATCTTACACTGACTACACCAAAGCTTCTTCTCTAGTTCGTTTAGCAGACTGCTGATTCTATTGACAGGCTGGAGGATTGATCAAGTGCCATTTAGTCACTGATCATGCAGAAATATCCAAATTCAATGGAGATAAAATCTGAACCTTGATCACTGGTAATGATGCCTTTGGCTGGCCAGAGAGATGCTGGTCTACCCAAACTGGTCCTATGCCACCAAGAGGACACAAGATAAAAAAACTGATATTTTGTTTGATCAAAACCTCCCATTTTATGCAAAAGTACAGAAGGCTGTGGGTTTTCCACTGCTTAGACTGCTTCAAAACGTCTCCCGTTGCTCCCACCCTCCATGTGCTCATTGGTGCTGGTCACCTATGTCCTCTAGCACTTGAACTATTGTAACACTATTTATCCAGGGCACTTTGCATAACTAATCAAAACCTGCAGATTTTACATAAAATAGTTGTTGTGTTTGTATGCGTGATCTCTGTAGAAATGACCACGTCTTCCAATTAAGGAGTTTGAATGAATACATCATGTTTTGCAGTAATTTCAGAGCAATAGGTGATGGATTTGCTCTGTAACGTCTTTCAGTCATCGTGGAAACCATACTGAAGAGATTGGGACTCTGACAGTATCTGTTGGTGAGTGGGATCTGTATCCTAGGAAGGTGGGGTTCCATTCAGACTTCCACTCATCTATCACAACACTGGTTACCGATGAGGCAGTGGGTGCAGTATAAAGCTCTCTGCATTGCACTCTTGCTTTCTACAAGACAAGACCTGTCTTTCTCCGTGACTTATATTTCTATTTACCCCTGGTATGGCCTTAGGATCGGGGTCCCTCCATCTTCTCAAAGTACCCATTCCAAACAAGCACATTTTGGTGGTAGAGCTTTCAGTTTGGTGACGTCCCTGCTCTGTAATGCTCTACTCCTGGAATAGCACTGTAACATCGATTTTGTTCAAGTTCATAAAAGACCTAAGACAAACATTCTGTGAACAGTTTCCTTCATTCTTCTGCCTGAAATAACAACGCTTCTATTAACACACAAGTTTCAGAAGTGGTAAAGCAACCAATTTCACTCTCCAGATACTAAGGAACATTTTGAATAGCTTGCTTTTCCGTCAATGACAGCATTGTTTGGGGCTGCCTTCATTCAAGATTGACTATGGGAATCCTGGCTGTGGAACTTGACAAAGAGGGTAATTTGTGGTTTAAAGTCTAGGCGCAAGCCCCCCCAAACCCCGAACTTGCCACAGTTTAAGGTGGCTGTTATTTAAAGCAAGGATAAAGTTCAAAGCATTCATCACTGTTCACACCGCATTGGTGGTCAAAGGCTACTTATATGTTAAGAACATATGCAATAACCATTAGGTGGAAATACATCTTTTAATATTACATCCATTCTTTATGTTGGCAGCTTGAAGGAAGAAAGAGGTCAGGCGGCTGCTCTTTATGGGCAGAACGTTTAGGTTTTGGAAGTCTCTCTGGAACAACTTCAGGAGAGAGCTCGATCTGGGCTATATTTTTACAGATGTGTTAATCTGGGAATACCACTTCAGAAGTAGAGCTGGTCAAATCTTTATTGCCTGGATCACATAAGGCCCCTGACGATCTATTTGGTAGCCCACGTTTGTGAAGCATGTGGTGGGCCGTTTGAAACCATAAATAGAAGATCGTTCATCATCTGCTAGAATATTTGAATTTTGGACCTCGCAACTCTACCAAAAGTCAGCTTTGAATTATGTTGTTTACAGAACGTATTTGTTATGTTGTAGGAAGCAACGCATCAGTTGCGCTCACAGAATAGAGCAGAGTAGTACATCAGGATATAAGACCACACCCTTCTTCAGGCGAAAGGAATCGCTCTTGTGGGAGCGACACAAGGTGTATGGTCAATGTTTCCTGCATTTATCACACCTTATTTACTAAGGTGGTGGACACGTTCTGGAACAGCCAGGCTGCCTGGGGGATCGTTTTTTGAGACCCATCTGTACCACTCACCTCATATTCCTCTTTGAAGCCATAGCCTTCCGAGCACTTCATTTGGGTGATGTGTTGCAGCAGGTCAGCTACCCGGATGGCCGGATGGAGCTGGGCTGTCTGGTAAGGCACGTCTGCTGGTTCCCGCTTTTTGTAGGTGTGAGACTGGACTAAGCTGCTGGTGTCGCTGGCCATTGTGTGAGTCTCATCTGTGGAACAGCGAAAACAAGGGCGAGCAGGGTTACAAGCACATCGAACAAATCGTACAGCAATCATGGCTTTCTGGAAAGCCTGCTTGCTCGCACCTCCGAAATGGTTGACTGAAATAATGGCTCAATAAAACCTTGAAACAACGGCTAAGGCCATAAAGGGAAAAGGAAGTAAAACAATACATTTATTTTATGGAGACCGCAAGGCAGATGAAATAGGTGGAAGAACAAGCTGCGAATTCCTACAATTACAAGGCGGTCAAAATTATTCATTGTTTTAGAAATTGTTAGGGGGAAACTTGCACATCTGTCACCTGAAGCCAAATGATAAGGAAGCATTTTTTTTTTGCTCGAGCCTCTCAAGTCTCACGTGAAAAGATTAGCATTATAATCTAGTGTGCAGATAAATTACTAGTGCACAGTGAATCATTTGTGAGCAAAAACAAAGAAAAGAGTGCACAACATAACATACACAGCAAGGACTGTGATGAAAGTGTACAACATGTTGAAATGGAATACAGGACAAATGCAAGGGGTTCATCCACTCAATGGCTGGGATGGCATGCCACAGTGCGGTGTCACAAGAGGCGCAAAATGTTATGTGCCACCCATCATGCAAGCCAACATACAAGAAAATGCTAAAGCCAACCGTGTGGGAAGGGACATGGATGAATAGCACAAGCAGGTCTCCCGCCCACCCCTTTTCACACCTCTCTAAGGGGGCAAAAGGGGAACTTACCATTGATTGGCACTTTTAGGAAGATACAGATCAGGAGGAGAAAAGAGGAGGAGAGAAAGGAGAAAGGGCGTAAGCAAAAGCACTCACGAAAACTACAGGTATTTTCTTTGTCACAATGTGGTCCCTAGCTACAGGAAGGGAAGACTGCAGAAGTACTTGGATTCCATTTTCTGTTAAACTGTACCATGTATAGACTTTGTCGAGATTCGATTATGCAAACACAAAACCCAGCAACAATCTCTCTTAAGGAGACAGGGGTTTGTAAATTGTATCTGTTGGTGTCACATTTGGGGATATAGGCACCCAAGAGGGTGGACTATTTGAGTGTACAGCTAAGACATACATTTTTGGGTACTTGCATGGTGTTACATGAACAATGAGGAAGGTGTCAAAGAAAAGAAGGGAGATTTGTCTAGGAAGGCCAAATGGAACGGCTTGTAGGCTTTACCAACCGGGCATATAACAAAGAATGCTATTCAGCAAGGGTGGTGAGCTCCTTGCTTTGTGTAGGAATGACTTACCACATAAGGTCACAGTACAATATGTGTACGCAGAACATACTAAGGCTTTTAAATAATCTTGGTATTAAAACATGAGCCGAAGCATCTGGATACTGTCATGACAGTGGCCTGTCCAATGATGGTGCTCACAAAGTTGTGAGATTGGGACAACCGAGAAAGAAATGACTGTTGGGTCAATAGTTTAGTGGGATAGGACATGACTGCCTCTATCTTACAGGTGCCTGATGCTCATTCGGGGTTTTAATGCAATGACCTTTTTTAAAGAGACAACCAGCACATCATACCATTATGAGATTGGACTGGACATTGTTAGTGAAGTCCAGTGGTTAGAGTCTTCTCCTGTTAATGGCAATGGAAAGTAATGGTGCTTAGGCGGGTCCTGCAAGAGTGCTAAATGATGTCCCTTCAAACACTTAAGCAGCATGTTATTTTTTTAATATTCAAATTCAGTGCCAATGAGAAAGAGAACAGCTTAATTTAAAGAGCAGCAATTTAATTCATGAAATAACTTCCAGTACCTGTTTGCAGATTATATTTTAATACAAAAGCTGTTTTAGTGCAACAGCAGTGACAAGTTGGTTCATTAAGCTATGCTGTTGGTGTACCTGCCATTGTTAGTGATTTTCCATTTTCTACTGCATCTTGCTATGGTTGCGTTTCTGATATGTTAAGGACTTTTTCCACATTATTATCATTATGGTAAATGCTATAGCCACGTAATTCGAAAGAGGCCTAGCTCTAACCCTGAATTCTTGTTTACCAGCTCACTAGGCCTGTTTTTATCCTCCAGTTCGGTTTAGGTATGCCAGAGGCACCTACTCTGCATGGAATCTCAGCTTCGGACTGTTACACTTGCTCACATGTCATGAAGGGGGAAGGAGGGCCCCTCTACTGACTAACATCAAGAAGGGGAGAAGGCGACTTTGCCAATCTGACCGTTTTCGGCCTGAAGATGACTGAGTTTTGAACCTGAAGGGTTGTTTTTGGTTTTGATTTAAAACGTCACATAGGTTGGTAGATTCCCACCACCGTCACGTTTGCACAGTGCTGCCTGAAAACGTTTGATGTGTGCTTGCAATGCTGCCTTCGGTTTTCAAGAACATCTTTAAGGAGCTGCTGCGCTAAAGGTGCTAATTGCCAGTTCAGTGTTTGTATTCTGAAATTAGCAGATCCGAAGGATTTGTAGACCACGAAGCAGGAGTAAAATAGTGATGGAGCATGTTATGCTTATGTGATGTAACTTAATGAGAGTGGCCGATGATACGTAAAGATACCAGGGGGTTCCTTAATGCCACAGAAGACACTCCCGACAGCCATATGCTTTGTTATACATGGTCCCTCTACTGTGCAGTGAGACGTAGCATACAAAATGGAAGTCTATTGCACACTAGTGACACCATGGTGGGCCACAACAGAAGTGAATGTACACCAGTGTAATGTAAATGCAATAAGCAACACATTTTCACCACAGACTTCTGCTGTCTCCACTGGTACATATGTCCACTTCTGCATTCCAGGGGGCCTCCTGAACGCACAGGCAACGGACTGGCGGGACGGTGCACGCTTATCATGGCTAAACTCACCAGTATGATTGAGTCATTGCCAAGATTGGTCATGGTCCCATTACTCTCCTAAAATAGAGCAGAGAGCAGCACACTCTGTGAGGGGCATGGTTTGTCAGGGCAACGGGTATAAGGGAGATTATGTGCTTCCGCAGGTCATTTCAGCGATGTGGAGTATGTCGTTATAAAGACAAGGGAGTACACCAGATACTTCTCTTTGAATTAGAGTGCTGGTGGAGGTTGTAGCAAAGGGGATCGTTGAGGAAGAAGGCCGGAGGCACAATGTATCATTTTCCTAGAAAATCCAAGAGGGGTAAAAAAAAGAAAAAAAGTTAAAGAGCGGGTATTTTTTAAGCTGTGTGTGCCACTCTCCCTACTTTCCTTCTCACTCCTTGGACTGCTGCTCTAGGGGACAATACAGCAAGTGAGAAACGGGTGGGGTCCCAGGAATAACGTGGCATTCTCTTTTCATTATCTACAAGTAGGCGTTTTCCTCCTTTGGGGTCACACCTATTATCTCCGACACACTCTGAGCCCCTCAGGGGAACACATCCATCATAGATGCCGAGTCAACCACACGTTGTTTTACTCCATATCACAGGCAAGGAATTAAGGCTGTGGATTAAGAAAACTTTATAGTATCATATAGGTTAAATGGGTCATTGCCATCATTTTTCTTATTTCACAACAAATTATTATTTTGTGTTTTGTGGTCACCCCCACTTAACTTACTACTCCAAAATCAGCCTCCTTTTAGGTTTCACCCTTCCATTCATTCTCACTCCTCTTTCCTTCTCAAGGTAACAAGGAGACCCTCTGCACAGTGAAGGTTTAATGCTCAAAGCAAGGCAATCAACTAACCTGAATTCCAGGTTGTGGGTCAGAGGGTCCCTTATACCATAAGTCATGGATTAATCTGCAACACCAGGCAGCTCTGCCGTCCCCGATGAGGGTATAAGAGTCAGAGATCAACAGTCATCGCTGATGAGGGTATAAGAGTCAGAGATCAACAGTCATCGCTGATGAGGATGCTAGAGGCACAGAGCATTTAGAGATGAGCTGCACTGTTCGTCCACGTAATTATATGCTCCATAAGGCAGTGCCACCAGATTAATCTCCTCTATTTAGTACCATGATCAACGGATTCAATGCTTAAAATATATGGCAACGTCGTAAAGAGGTTTTCAAAAATAATTTTGGCTAATGACATGCCATCAGTCAAAGTTGAATTTATGACCTCGTCCTGGATCATCCCCCAGGGATCGTTATTTGCCTTATTCTTGCTCAACTAATGTACAACGCCGTTTGAAGGACTCCGCAATTTCTTTCTAGTTATCTTTATGCAACAAAGTCCATTTCCTTATAGTTCACTTTTTTAGTCTCATCCAGCAGGCAACTGGAATTAGAGCACCTAGAGATGACTTAGCCCAAGGTGCATCGTACAAGTGTCCTAATTTGCCAATAAGGGATGCGGTCCTAATGACACACAATGGCCAATGATGTCAGAAGCTCTCCCAGATAAATTTCGCCTATTCTACGTGATTGCTGGTGCCAATACTGTTCAATAAAACTAAAAAGGAGGCAGCCAGCAGAGGTTATTTGGTAGCCTGTGGATATTGACTGAATTGTTGTCTAGGATGAATGTCCATTGACTTGACTGTGACAAACTCCCATGGTCATTGTCATGTTTCCCTTTTGAACGTTTTCAATGGGTCTTTCTAGCCATGCAGACACTCAAACATGTAAGCCAAATTTAATGTGCGGAGTCTGAAATGTTCGGCCACGGGGTGAGTTGACTGCAGCATCCTTTAGCACATACTGACCATAACAAGCAGCGCACGGAACAACTGAAAACAACAACTAATTAAAAGCCATGCTAATTTCTGGTAGGGAATGTAGCTCAGGTATGTACAATAACAGCTAGGTTGAGTAATGCTTTACGCGGGAGAGCACTTGGAAAATGGAATTCACAGATAGTTGAAGGATGTCCAGTCTCTCATTAGAAAAGCAAAAGAAAAAACATTTCTGAATAACTTAACTGATGGAATGTTCCTACAAAAATGCTCCGGTAAAAAAGCTGCACTTAGAAGGAAATTCTTAGGTTTGAAACACAAATCACTGTTACATTTCAAAATAATTCACAATTACTGGAACGAGGAGAAAAGCGTGTTCTTTCTTCTTACATCAATAGTACACAATGCTGCACTACTCAGGGAATATCACGGCAATTACCCATCTTGCCCCTGTACTGAGGGTCTTTAAAAAGTTAAAAGCCAAGGGATACAAGAGGGACAGCTTGAAAGAGGGGAAATACATGTGGCATTCCAGTGAGCCTCTGCTTATTGTGTTGCTACTATCGGAAAATTGTTCTTCCTAGGTGGTAAAAGCGACCCTTTCTGATGTGTCCATTCTGAATGAGCTGCCCTTGAGATAGAAACGTGGTGCGCTTTGTGATCCTGCTGGGTGTGAATTGGAATGTTGCCTAGCTGTTCCCCTCACAGTTCTCATGCAGTGGTGTTGATGCGAAACACGGGGGTCTTTTGAGCAACTGCTATGATGCATAAATCCTAAGCCAAGACAACACTTCAGTTCCAATTCCCCTTTCGCCTACAGACGTGCATTCCCAACCAGTCATAAGAATTCCATTTAGCTCTAAGATCATCCTCTAATATGTGCTATTTGAGTCAGTCAAAGATTATTATCTGGTGTCGAGTGAGATACTTGGGTGATGAATACATTTCAAGTCAGTAATACATTTTTTATCTGACGTCAGTCAATCAATCAATCAACCCAGATTTATAAAGCACGACAGATCGCCCGAGAGGGAATCCAGGCGATGCAATCCTTTAGGGCTCAGTCAAAAAGCCAAGTCTTGAGTCCCTTTCTGAATTCCTGTAAGGAGGGGGCCTTTCAGAGGAAGAGGTTGTTCCAGGACTTTGCAGCCAGGTAGGTGAAGGATTGTCCTCCACTGTAGCTGCAGTGGATGTGGGCAGTGTGTGCGAGGGAAGCGGAGTGAGGTGTCTGGAGGGTTGGTGGAAGTTGAGACTGTGGTTGATGTCTGCTGATCCTATTTCGTGGAGGGCCTTGTAGGCATGTGTATGCATCTTGAAGTGGCAACTTTTATGGATGGGGGGGGCAGTGGAGGTTTCTGAGGTAGGGGGTGGAGGGTTGGGGGTGATGTGTATTCATTGGGGAGGGGGGGGCAAGGATGAGCCTAGCAGCTGTGTTCTGAGTAGTCTAGCATCTCTTCAGGAGTTGGGTGGTGATTCCTGAATAGAGCCTGTTGCCAGAGTCAAGGCAGCTGGTAACTTGGACTTCAGTGACGGTTTTCCTCAGGTTGAGTTTGCAAACCAGAATGATGCAGAGGTTCAATGTCATTGCAGATAACTGGTTGGTGTGTACATTTTGAGTCAGTCATACTACTAACTGATGTTGGATAAGATCATTCATTAGTACGTCAATGATAAGAATATTTGGTGCTGGATCCAAACATTGGTTATAATCTATATTTTGATCATTCATAAGGATATAATTATCTGTTATCGGGTTAGATAGATCCTCAGTTTGTACATACAGGGTCTATCATATGGATAATAGCATCTTGTTTTGGATCTAGTCATCTGTTAATCAGCTGCAAGACTTTTTATCTTTGATTGACAACGCAGTAAGGGCTCCGATCACTCCCAAAATAGGAAAAAACATATTTACAGTATTACTTATTACATGTGTATGTTGTGGATTTCATTATCATTTAGATGTTTAGGTTATTGGATGGCATTTATTCCTTTGCTCTTTCTTTCCAGCACCTTATCAATTATGAATAGTACTCATATGTTGGTCGGACTCTCAGGTTCATATACACTCTAGTACAGCCGGACATTTCAGAAAAGGAAGAGGGCCTGCTCACCAAATTCCATTTCCGAGTCAAAGTTAAATCTATTCAATTTTGTTTGAATGCCAATGAAGCTGTTGAGGATGTAACTCAGATACACTCCTATTACCATAGTCTTCTGCCTCCAGAAGCCAGCCATATTTGCCTGTGTACAGAGCCTCTCATTTCCATCCAAGCTTACAGCCATCACACAAATGTCACAAATATTCTGATTACTTTGCTAACTATCTGAAGTTGCATACTATTTTCTAAACAAGCCAATTATGCTCGAATAGCAATGGAACCTGTGGAAGTAAGGAGCAAACTTATTTAAAGATGGACTATTATAAATGCAAAACATACAGTGCAAGGGCATAGAAAAAAAAACATATTTGTGAATCTCAAGGCTTCAGAAGGGCAAACAAAAACCTCAAAGGAGCAGGCAAAAATGCTGCAACCACGAGGCTCAATTTGATCAAGTACAAGTTGAGTATTTCTGAAATAAACTGTACATGGGAGAAACTAAACTGCCAATGCCCTTCCAGACTATGGTGCAGTTAACAACTTGAGCTCCTTCTGCTAACACACACAACCTCTCTCCTACAACTATTCAGCTGTGTTCTAAACATTGTGATTCAGAGTGCTCACACTCCCACTGTTATTGAATCCATTCAGCAATAGTAACAGCACACTGGTAACCAGTCAAAAACAGGATCAGATTGACTGTCCCCTGCACTGCCCGAAAAGTCTAATGAGAATAATGGGAAAAATGTCAAAAAATACTTGAAAATCCTAGCCCAGCGGTACAAGCCAGCGAAAAACCCAGTTCATCAGCTGCAAACTTGATCTATCAACCGTAGTTCAAGTGGATGAAGTATAGAGGCAGAGACTGTAGAAAACACTCAGTGCTTCCCATAGATCAAAATAACATTTGCTCCGGGAAGCTCCTGAAAACGAAACTATTCAAACTCACCTTCCAAATGCATCCTACAGGCTCCTAGGGTTTGCTATCATAGAACCTCCACCCTACCAGACTGAACATGTTCACTCATACTTATCAATCATGCACAAGACTGGATAGCATTCCTATCCCATTGTAGAGGAAACAAAGGTTTCATATAGCATACTATAAAACTCCTAAATAACTAAATACAGAATTGTAGGCTTTTTACAATTGAACGTAAATGTGCCTGTAATGACGTGTGTTGCACTGCATTTTTAGGTCTGGCATTAGTCAAGATGTTTTGATTTTACTAAGATTATATGTATAATATATAAATGTACAGGGACTTCCAGCCAGACCTCTTCATCCATTGGTCAGTTATTGAGTAATTCACATTTTCTTCTGCCCACTGCAGCACGCAGCATGTGTCAATGGGTCAATTCACTTGAGCTATTATGTTAACTTCACTGTGAGTGAGAGCATTCTGCCCTTTCACAAGGCTACATTCACATACAGAGTAGTTGCTTTAAGTGCCAGGGACTACAATGGCAATGTGTGCTTTTTGAGACACCCCAAAAATATTTTTGCTTCTTGACATTTTTTTATTTATTTAAATTAAGGACCTGACAGCTTCTTCAAGAAAAATGTTTTGCAAAAAAAAAAAAAAAAAGACAAAATGAAACAAACATTAACAAAGCCAAAATGTTGGCAGCCAACACCAGAATGCATGGCTTGGCCAATGCTTGTTTTTTTCTGACGCCAAGTATTTAAATGATTGGTATCATATTATGAGATTTGGCTAGCACCACTTCGTCTTCCTCTCCTGTCAGAGCCCTCTCCTCTGGGAAGTGGAATCTCCACCCATCTACTATGTCTACAGTTCTGGTCTATAAAAAGCAAGCAGTTCTGACAATTACATGATGATCACAAACAGCACTGTTGCCATAATTGCACAAGCAGTCATTGTCTACACCAAATGGTCACAAATGAAGGTGGCTAATAGACACAAGGGGAAAGTACTATGAGTCATGAGCACACTACACAGTGGTACACTCTCAAAAAGGAAGAATAAAAATAAAAATTGTCTAGTGTAGTAGTGTGTGCTGATCCATGTGTTGCAGTAAGCGTTTTGTAATGTAGTGGGCATTGTGGGTCTGCTGCTAAATGTGAGTGATGTGTATATAAATTGTGAGGCTATCACACAGCCCACATATGAAGGTAGGTTAGGATCTTTTTATGCACATACTGGGAAGTTGTTTTAATCTGCAAATGAGAAAAATAAACAGGTGAATAATTGGAATTTCTGATAGGTTGCTTGGGATCTTGTGGGAGGCGTCTTATGTACTGAGAAAAGCAGTCTACTCAAATTGCAGATTTGAAAACTGGGAGCATAAATAGAAGGAGGAACGTTCTGCTTAGGGAGCACAAGAACAGAGAGTTGACTAAGCCTAAACTCTGATGCAATCCTCCATTAATACATAGTAAAAGTAGGTTCAAAAGTGAGGTTCTAATTTTTGAAGGCGACAACAAGGCAAACAGCTGGTATAGCATTAGTGTCCTTATTTGTGTAAGCCAAAGTAAAGCGATAGTAGAGTCTTTAGTTGAAAGCAAGCTGTGCATTATCATGCAATACAAAATTGTTGTTGGTGTGAGCACTGCATTTTTAAGGCAGGTGTATGTATTAGGTGGAAGTAAGTTTCGTTGGTCACAGTGTTCACTTGGGGGTTCTTGTACAATTCTCCATCAAATTAGAAGGCAATTATGCCATTTGTTAAATAACATTTTATCAACTTTCTCCCTAAAGATAGTCATACTCACTCTTCAAAAGATATTCCGAACATTTCAACAAACATATTTTGGATATACAACATATGGAGCTCTTTTGTATCGTTTCTTCCATGACACTGTACCCCTCTGCTTTTCTCCTTATATGCACGTTTTCACTGTCCCTCTGAAATGCTCATACTGTCACCAGAAACTCTCTGTACTTTTGCCAATATTAAGTTCTGCCATTTTTTGGAGAAAAAAAAACTCTAGAGCTGAAAATTGAGCACGAGGACTTTCAGGAAAAGGACACAGGTATATTATATTCTGTGCATTTGGGCTTGATCTGTGCCGTAGTGCATTGATTAGGTGGATAAGCGACTTCCGTTGGGACCGTGGTCATGTCTATGTACGTTGTCTAATAACAAAAAAGGGCTGGGTTATGATGTGTGTAAACTAGTGTGTCATGCAGCAACTGCGTTTTGTGGGACAGGAGGGTGGTTTGCAAATGTGCATAAGACAGCAATATTAAACAATAAAGACTCTCTAACTATGTGTCTACATAGGAAAGCAACCATTGCAAGTAAGTAGACATTCTGCAAAAGCCAAGTCTATGTTACTTGCCACTTCTTCCTTCTGGAGCTAAGCATGGAAGGAGTTCACTAATGCTGACATTTTCAAACACGGTGATTGGAAGCAATATATTGTTCGCCAGAAACGAACTAAATTAATTATATAATTTTGTGTAGATATATATATATATATATATATATATATATATATAGAGAGAGAGAGAGAGAGAGAGAGAGACGTGTTTTTTTGGGTTTGTTTGTATTATTTTACACTATATTTCTGTCATATTTGTATTATAAATACACAGAGGGAAAAATGAATATTTTCGGTTGATTAATATCGCTGTATCAAGTACACCTAGGGACATCCCTTTTGCTTTATAACTTCAGTATACGTGGTCACATGTTCTAGGCAACTCACTGCTTATCAGAACAAGAGTAAAACCAAGGTCGCTAACTGCACAAGAAACCTTGTCATTGGAAGAAAGTGCATTCAACGAGGTCAAGCGAAAGGCTTAAAAGTTACCGTCAAACTTTGATTTCAAAATACAAATAGCTGACGTTTTTGCTCTTCAATCAGCACTTGGCCTTTAGGGAAGATGAAGTTGCGTAATTGCAAGTCCAAGTCAACTCTGTAAAACAGGGCCCCGCCATGTTCAAGTAAAGGGTGATAATTTGCTTGTCTCTAAAAAATTATGTTATCTACCTTTCTGTTTCCCCCCCCATAGGTCACAGTTATGATAATGAGACTATTAAGTCAAACTTAGTGCGAATAAGTTCCTTCCCTGGTAGGTACCACATTATGAGACTGTATGGGGTTATTTAGGGAGACAATTATTGCTTTAAATGTACTCAATAGAAAAGAATCCTACTACAACCTAAACATGGAGGATGATAACATAAGTTGTGGTAAAACAAAAGTAGTTTGAACAAATGAAGCTACACGCAAAGGGTGCCTGCTACCAACAATATGAACCCATGTGCAAGACAACCAGGAGGTGAGAAGAAGCAGAGCACTTCAGAGTAAGCTGTGCCCACTTTCCACCTACATGTTCAAAGCATTCCTCTGGGTTCCTGCTCTCATCAGCAGCCACCTGCCATTGAAACCCACGGCAATCGCAAACGTTTTCTCACTCAGTGCCAAGTCAGACTGAGGTGAAGATTTTGAGCGCGCACTTTGAGCAGGAAGGCGCACATATTAAAAGGACACATTGAAGTGTGGGAAAGACATGGACATTAAAGAGAAACCCGATTTCGAAACGAGCTATAAAGCAAGTATTTTAAGATGGGCAGTGGAAAAGTATAAAATTTGCTTTGGGGAGAGAAACATTTTAAGAGGGGAACGGTGAATTCCCTTTATTGTAACGAACGCATAACTCAATAATAAGGCGAGACCTCAGGATTTAAACTGATTCTGGTACCAATTTTGTCAGTAAGCTGTGTGATACTGAAGAGGATCCCTTCTTGCATACTATCTTGTGATGTAGGATAATTCAAACATAATGGAAGGAGTTAACAGCAGAGATATCCACCATACTAGCCAGTGAAATACCTATGAATACATGTTCTGATAGGAATTCCCAACGATGTGGACCTTCCCAAACGCATGCTTCAGTTCTGCACTTCGAGACATATGATAGCAAAAATGGGACAGAATGGAGCAGTCCACACATTCCAATGAAATCGAAATGGTAGGAAGGCAGGGTTGGTCTACAAAATTCAGATAAAATGGGGTAAAGATGGGGGATCCACTATGGCTTAGATGAAGAAGAACCAAAGGAGCTAGGAGAGAAAGCGGATGGGGGAATCTAAAGTACACCTATACAGGTAACAACTTATTCTAGATTCAACATACTGATTTACACATGTGATAAAAGTTGACTGTCTTCTGCCCATCGGAACTGATGAATCCATGCTGCTTAGGAATACCTTTAGTTGTAAGTTTTAACTGAATAATCTACTTAAAGTAAATAATAAACATTAAAAAATACTTGGGATGAAGTCTGATAATCCACAATGTCCTGCTTTTATTGATGACTTAACTATCCAAAGCAGACGCTCCAGAATGAGTGAGGTAGTCGTTGTAATCCTACTGGTTT
The DNA here is from genome assembly GCF_031143425.1 of Pleurodeles waltl. Taxonomy (NCBI): domain Eukaryota; kingdom Metazoa; phylum Chordata; class Amphibia; order Caudata; family Salamandridae; genus Pleurodeles; species Pleurodeles waltl. The sequence goes on along the minus strand of NC_090438.1, from coordinate 896,363,164 downwards.
GCACAACTGTCATTGTAAGATAAGCATTTATACATATAGCACAGACTGTTTATGTGAAAATAAATCTTTGACTTTGAACTGAGAAGTTCTGTTGTATTCTTTTCTTTGTAGGCATGGGTTTAAAACAAATCCTTTATCAATCTTAATTAAGTATTTAGGCCCTCATTACGACCCTGGCGGTCCATGGACCGCCAGGGCCGCTGTGGCGGTCTCATCGCTGCAGGACCAGTGGTGCAGACCACCATTTTACGACTGCAGCAGTTTGGCCACTGCCAAACTGCTGCATCCCCGCCCGCCCCTCTGCTTTACCGCAGCCTGCCGGGCTGGATATTTCCACCTGCAGCCCGGGGGACGTCCAATAACTGCTGAGGTTATTCCAACTAGTGACACTGCCAGCATTTTCCTGGTGTGTCACTGCCACAAAAATGTTGGTGGAAAGGTATCCCGATGACAGGAACTTCCATTCCTGTTGCCGGGATACCCTCCGCACCCATACAATCACTCATAGACACCCCCACTCTCACACGCACTCACAACATTCACCCCCACAGACACGCATACATACTCATACACATCACACATGCATCCATGCACTCTCCATCCCCTCACCCCCTCCCTTAAACTACATACATACAATCACCTGCACAAACGCACTCACACCCCGCTTACCCCTTACTCATTCATCCATGCACACCCCCAACCCCGACCACGTGCATACACACACGCATCACCACATTTACACACAGACACACACCCACAATCACTCCCCCTCCCTCACATTAATAACACGCATACACACACACACACACCCATTCACACACCCTCACCCCTCTCCCCCTGCGGACGACACTTACCTCATCTAACAAGTATGAGGGGATGGGACCCGGCACTCCCACCGCCGGCACCGCCACGCCAGAAAAAGACAGCCACCCACAATTACTGGTCATAATTCTGTGGGAGGTCTTTCTGGCATGGTGGTGCCGGCAGTGGAACCGCCTAAGTGCTACCAACTGCCGTAGTGAATGCTGCTAGATATCTGACCCGCGATGGTGAGGATACTCTGTGGCAGTCATAATACGGTGGTTGGAAGACCGCCGGCACTGGCGATCTTCCGGCAGCCACAGCGGTCTTTGGAAAAGACCGCCGCAGTCATAATGAGGGTCTTAGTTTTTAAAACTCTAAGCTGACTTTTCTAAAAAGTCAACAAATGCAACTATTTTTAAAGTGGCTGCAGTAGAACAACTGACTGTACTGATTGTGCACATAATGAGCAAGCACAATAAGCAATTGGTATGCTCAGTAACCATTGGAAGGACCACTCCAATAGAAACAATAGCACACACTTCAGGCAAGTGTCCATGAAATTACTCTTAATGTGTTGATATGTACACCGACATGATTTTCTAAGTGCCCATTTCTGTGATGTCAAATTTAAAAAAACAGGAAACAGATATATGCTCAGAAGAACAGCATTCAATAGTGCCTGGGAAAACTCAGAATATCGGCATATTATATATTTATTTCAAACTTCCCTTTTAAGAAGGCACCCAAATCACAAATAATAGGCACATATATATATATGACTCCTTTTACACCATACTGACTAAAACAAACTGCTAGGTCATGAATACAATGATTGGTAGATAGAGTCTATGTGCAGTGAAGTGAAGTAGAAGAAAGATGGCTGGGTGATCTCTTGAATGAGATTGCACGTGCAACACTTTTCTCACAAGTTGGTCTTCAAAAAAACACAGCAGGCAAATGCTTTTTGTTATTACTGTGAATAGTGGGGTGCAAAACATTTGAGATGTTTTAGACTCTGTTCAAGTAACAATTAAATACTTCTGTCTTTCTAAAACCATAACCCACTTAAAAACACAGAAATGAAAAAGGCAAATGTTCTCACCTAAAATTGCAGTTGGCACAAAAGGATCTGTCAAACACCACAAGCAGGTCAGTGCAGAAAAAGGTAGAAAGAGAGAGAACAGTAAGTGATTGAAAGCCCAGAGATCTGTTGCTGAGAACTATCACACAGACATTTGGTTGCAGTAGGAAGAAGGAGCCTACACTTCATGCAAGATGGAAGACAAAGCAGCTACTCCATTACTGATTTCCATTTCAGGTACTGTTCCCCATTCTGATTACTTAGAGTTTGTTAACTAAGAAGAGACAAAACATTTCCCACCTTACCTGGGTAGTAGGAGTTAGGCACGGAGGTGCTCAGCGTATTGGTTTTCATTGTGAAAGATGATGGTGAGGATACAGCTGAAAATACAAAAAAAACAAGTAAGTTTCAGAAAAAGACAAAACGTCTCACAGATATAAAACATCAACCAGATATACTACACAATACAGTAACTATAAAGCAGTACCATTAATAATGTATTTACTTCAAGCATTTTTATCAAGTAATGTATGATAATAACTAAGTTCCATTAAAAAAATATGTCAAATTTCACTTGACTCCCTTAAGTAGACCAAATTCTGAACATTAAGCCAAATACTTCTGTACTACTTAGTAGGTAAATGAAGAGACAATTATTACTTACACCAATAATAAGATAAGACAGGCAGTATTTTCTACTACGTCGCAACCCTGCAGAACTAACCATCTCTAGCTACTACAGCCAAAGCCTGTTCATATTTTATACGTTCAAAGAGAATTAAGGAGAAAGCTGCTTGATACGTGGGGTAGGTTTTCACATTTGCAAATTCCATAGATTTTCTAAGGCCTTCCACCATGATATGATAAAAGGTGAGTGCAGGCCCTATAAATTCACAGATTTGGACCAGGACGATCACATTAATTAATAATTTTCTTACCACACATATATATATATATATATATATATATTTTTAATTTATAACAATTTTATCGGAAGTATTTTTTTCATGAAACATATTACCTGTCTGAAGTAAAAACTAACCTGTATGAACTGAAATTGTAAATGAACAATGTAAGTCTGTAAACATCTTTGATGGGCATCAGTCTTACTGAGTGAAAATAATTTTATCCCAAGGTTGGTCTTGGACTTTAAGGATACTCAGAATCCAATGCCAGCTATCTTGTCTTTGACAATAGTCTTAACAACCCTTTCGACTGCAGTAGCTTCTCTCGAAGGGTCTGCTTGGCATATATGACGTTTTAGTAAGTCGTCTGGGTGTGAAGAAAAATATTGTTGTGTAAGGTTCTCACTTAGCACCAGTATGGTGAATACCAGATTCTAAAACTAGTTTGTCACTGCTATGATGTACCAACATAAAAGTTACAGGATGGTTTGACAAGGGTTTCAAAGAGCCTGCCAGTGCAGCACTGACGAACAGAGAGCACAGCTTCAGAAATGGAGAAGTTAAGGCCCAGATTATGTTGGTGGTGGTTGTCAGGGGGCCCAGTAGTTTTTTCTCACATTTGCAGACGAGGAGAAGAGTCCGTGTTATGTATGGCTCTCCCATTACTCCTCTGCCCCTTTCACCGTGGGGTTCGGAGTGACATTGTGGAGAATTCTCACTTTTGTTGTCCATCACATGTCAGTGTTACTCATCTACAACTCTACCTACTAATGTCTTTAGAGCCTCTTCGTCGTTCTTATCAATTTTACTGCCAACCTTTTCTGGATTCATTGAAAATGATAAAGACATAAGTGATGCATTCATAACGTTTTAGAGTGAATTGAAAACCTCCTTTTAGGTGTAGGTTTACTCCTTATTTTGGGAAAAATCAGTGTGATATTGTGTCTGTTTTGAAACCTGCTGTACGTGCACATGTTGGTGCATGCAGCCAGCATGTCGAAGTTGCACAGATGTAAGAATGCCTGAGCCATTAATCATCCCAGTGGTATCCACTGATTTAAATTCCTATGGAGGATACTTCTATCTGATCTACAAGCAAAGAGATTATTACGTTAATTGTGTGTGACAACCCTGTAGTTTGCCAGATTAAATTATTCTTGACCCATTTTGTCCAACACTACCATGAACAAAGATCTTACTTAGAGCGGTCATTCTTTGGGAGTATCCTACATGGTAAGCTGAAACATCCCTCATTCACAGATGTACAGCTCAGTGGCCAGACAACAGGAAATTATACCAGAGTGTTCCGTGACCTCATTACCAATCATGTGTGAGATACAGAGGTGCAACAGTGACCTGGCCTTCAGAATACTGTGCGCTACTTTTTGGCATCCTTGTTCCTGATGACTATTTGGCTCCTGAAAGGAGAAATACAGGGAGAACTTAGTAGGGTTGTTTGGAAGATCATAGTAGTGAACTGAGGTTTGGCGTGAGACAGGAGAGATAGAGGAGGGAAGAGTCTAGGAAGGGTTATTTTGGAGATCATAGTATTAGAATGAGGTTTGGGATGAGACAGAGTGGAGGATAGACAGAGAGGTATAAGTAAGGTAAGAGAGTAGTGCACTTGAGAGAGTTTTTTTTCAACTTTTTTTTCTCTTCTACAGTCGGACTAAAGTAATATACAGATACATAATTAGATAGAAAGGGAATATATGTATAAAGAAGATGATATACATTGAGATTTAAAGTTGTATTGTATATACACAGATTTTCAAGTGTTGCAGTATTTTTGAAGGTAATTTACGTACTTATTAATAACATATTTTTGATCTTTTCCTCAATATTTCAAAAGTGAAATGCTAGCAGATATATAGTTAAGATAATATTTACCTATTGTGATGGAGAAATAAAACAGATGCGAATGAGCATCTAATCAAACAACGTATATAGAAACTATGCAATGACCTTTAAACATGTTAAGCATAGACAAATATATATATATTACCTAGTGGCGGTCGCCACTAGGTAGTTATAGATAGGACCACGTTTCTATACAAAAAGCTTTTTTTTACATGCCTATTTCTTTGGCACCTCTTGAGTAATCTTCACAAAAATTTCCAAAAATAATTGCCAGTACCGTGTGCTACTGCTTGGAAAGTTTCAGGGTGATCTGTCTGTGGAGAAGGGGGGAGTCAGGGTAGGATGAGAAAAAAGGGAGGGTCCCAAAACACGTTATCCCCATTATTTTTTCCATATGAATTTTGAATAGAGCAAAAACTACTGTATGGAATTGCACCAAATTTGGCAGAAAGGTAGGACTTGGTCCAGAAAGAGTGCTTTTTCCCCATTTTGGTGTAATTCCGTTCAGTAGTTGCTTAGAAATCAGTGGAAAAAAATGTGTTTATCTAGGGACACGAAGTATGCACAAACCCTAACGATCTTGTGCTGACATCTGATTGGCTGATAACACTTCAACAACACAAGCTGTGAAGTGTTATCAGCCATCTTCGGACTTTGCTTCAACCGAGCCCCAAAAAAATAGTAAAAAAACAAAAAAACAAAAGGGGTCAGGGTACGAACACCCTGACCCCTTATCTCTGGTGTTGGGGTCCCTAATAGATCCCTCCCAGGGCTAAAAAGCTTTTTTTTTTATTTTTATTTTTTTATTTTATGAGCGGGGACGTGGTGGATCCACGAATCTGCTCATAAAATCAAAAATAAAATAAAACTAGGGCTCCCGTGCTTTGTTAGCCTAATGTCCCCGGGTGGGCCGAGTTCCAGAGGGCTTATCTGGAAAAAAAATAGAAAAAAATAAACGGGGTGTGGGGCCTTCTGGACCCCTCCCGCTGCCCTGGGGACCATAATCTCCTTTAATTAATGTGGGAGAGGAAGGGTCCAGTGGAACTGCCGCTGCCCCGGAGAAACATGTATTTTGACCGGAAAGGGGGACGTCCCTCCGCCCCCGATGCCCAGGGGACCAATACCCACCAGGTCAAATGTTTACCAAAGAAAAGGGGTTCCCCCGCACCCCAGGAACCACCACCTCCCTGGGGGTATGTAAACATTGGAGGGGGGCTGCGTGCCCCCTCTCGAGGCACCTCTGATGGCCCCAGGACCACCACCCCCCCAGGGCTGGCTTCTGCTATGTCTCGGGGGTGCCCACTCCTGGGACATAGCTGTTTGCTGTGGCTCTGCATGAAGCTCTGCATGCAGCAAGCACTTTGGGTTTTGACTTAGGAAGCCAGTAAGGGCTTTGTGTTAAAAACACAACGTAGGGACCACAGGGGAGGCCTAGAGGGCTCTCTTGTGGTCCCAAGAAGCTTGTAAAGGGCTTTACAATAACAATTTAAAAGAAAATAAATAAAAAGGCAGGGTCCGTGGGAGAGCCCTGGAGGGCTCTCCAATGATCTCTACTTTTTTCATTTATTGATTTTAATACAAAGCCCACATAGGGCTAAGAAAAAAAAGAAAATAGCCATAGCTATGGGAGTTCGAGTCCAGCTGGACGAATTTCCTTTATTTTGATTTTCTTTTTAATTTAATCAATAAAATAAAAAACTTTTTTAAATATATTAAATACCTTTTTTGTTCTTTCAATCAATTCCTCCCACTCACCCACCCACTCACTCACTCACAGACCCACTGACACCCTCATGCAGCCACTCACAGCCCTGTACACAGACTGATGCACCCACTAAAACATTGATGTACGCACTCTCACACCCAGACAGACAACCTGACAGCCACTCTCACTCCCATATACACCTTCTCACACCTATTCTCATGCCCAGAGAAGCCGCGTATGGCAAAAGGGCTGTGCACAGCATGTGTTTGGGTGGTGTTGGCCGCAGTGTCTAGCTGCAGGCCAGGTCTTGCAAGCAACCTCCCCTGCGCATGGATGGAGGACGTGCACGGTTGGGTGCTAATAGGGGGTTGGCTTCAGGGCCTGGCCAAAGGCCCGGCCCCTTGGCCAACCTCCGTTCGGCTGCACGCGGTGGTGGTTCGATTAACGTACAGCAATTAAAATTACTATACGTTAAAAAAACATAGAAATTCACTGAAAAAACAAAGGTTACAGGGACGTTAGCGTTAGGAAATAGAATTTTTAAAAAACCTTAGAAATTCACTGAAAAAAATCAAAGTTTACAGGGACGTTATAGTTCGGTTTTGAATTTACCCCTACAAAACCAGAGAAATTCAGCAGTTATAGTTACTTGAGCTAACTATTACTGGCTCTCCTGTAATGCACTGCTTATGACCTCACATATTACATCACTCATGACATGGTCAGTGACACACACACACATATATATATATATATATATATATATATATATATATATATATATATCTCTCTCTCTCTCTCTCTCTCTCTCTCTTTCTCTCTCTCTCTCTCTCTCTCTCTCTCTCTCTCTCTATATATATATATATATATATATATACACACAACTGATAAAAGTTTACATACCCAGCGATATGCAGTACACTGCTGTTTGAGTATGGTGATTTTGTCGAAAAGAGCCAACTATTGAATAGTCTTCTGAAGATAAAATAGTTATCTGTGCATCTTATATGTGGGGATAATGAATTCCATAGCTTGAACAGAGAAAGATGTACCACCTATTGTCTTTTTCTTTTATGGTGTGGTTTTGAGGTGCAGTGGCAATCTTGAGCAGAGGTTCCTTTGGTGAATGTTATTGGTAATTTTATTCCTGATGAAAAGCGGTCCTCGTTCATTTATTGCTGTGTGGATGATACAAAATAGCCTGAAGGCGGATCTTCCGGCAACTGTAACCAATCTGGGGCCCTCAAGACAGGAGAGATGTAGGCTTGTGGCTTTACAAGTAAAAGTAGTCTGGCAGCAGAGCTTTGAATCGGTTGTAGCCTTTTCATAGTAGAAAGAGATGATCCATGGTACTGGCCATTGGCATAATACAGTTTAGAAAGTACAAGAGAGATAGTAGCATGTACCTTAAATCCTAGGCGAGGGAAGAATCGTTGCACAGTTTTCATGGCAATGAAGCTTGATCTTGCTAATTTGTCCACTTGGGCATTCATTATTAACTAGGAGTCAATGGTAATTCAAGCTTTCTTCCTTACTTACATACTTTAGAAATTAGACCCAGCCCATCAAGCTAAGCACAGAGTGGGCCATAATTTTTCCGGTCGCCACATGCAAGTATTTCTGTTTTGGGAGCACTTAGTGTGAGATCGCTCCATGCCATCCACTGATCAATGCCAATAATGACTTCATGTAGATGTTGAAAAGCATGCGTGAGATGATTGAGCTTTGAGGGACCCCTACATTTGTGAAGTTTGTTCTGTTTTGAAGGTAGGGTACGATCCAGTCAAGAGCAGTTCACTCTATGCCAGCCTTGTAGAGTCTTTGTATTGGGATTTCCTAGTCAATTGTGTCAAAGGCAGCTGAGAGGTCTAAGAGAAGTAGTGCAGCAACTCCTGCAGTCTACTGTGTTTTTAAGGTCATCCCAGATGGCAATGAGGGCAGTTTCTGTGCCTCTTCCTGGGCGAAATCCAGTTTAGCAGTCTAAAAGTGTAGAGTTTTCTTCAATGCATTGTGACATCTGGGCGAATACTGCTCTTTCTAACAGTTTGCCCATGAAAGGTTAATTTATAATTGGTCTGTAGTTGTAGGGGTCATGGGGGTCCAGGTTTTCTTCTTTTTAAATAATGGGTTTATGTATGCCTTTTTAGGTCTTCTGGGAAGATTCCAGTAGTTGAAGAATTATTGATAATTCTTCTTACTGGTGTGGCAGCAGAGGTAGCTAAAGGAATGTTCTTGAAAATGTGTGGTGGGGACAAGGGTCAGAAGGGCAGCCGAATGGCCTGCTTGCTTTGACCAAATCCATAAATTTACTTTATGATATCTGTTTGTTTGAAGGGATGCAGAGACTGGGTAGGCTTACTCTTGGAGGAGATTTTCGGGGAAATGGGATGGGGATGGTAGTTTTCCTTTATTTTAAATAGGAGTCCAATGTGTCGGCTTTGGTTGTGTAATGATTTGCCAGTTTGTCTGTGACATCTTGAGTAATGGGATGAGCTCCTTCTGTGCATGTAGGTTTATGAAATTCAGTAATTATTTTATAAAATTCTTTATTTAAGATTAAGCATTTTGAATTCTGTCTGAAGAGTACCTTTTTATTTTTATTTTTTAGAATTTTTGATTGTTGATTTGTATATTCTGTTAAGTATGTGTAGGTGAAGTTTGCCTTGATTGCTAATAGTTTTGAGCCAGCTTTGTTGTAGCTTTGTAATTTGTTTTATCTTTTTTTGTTCTGTATTTCTCCAAGGCGCTTGCTTTCTTTTGTCCCGTTTTGTTGTTCGTAGTGGTATTAGGATATCAAAAACTTCCTGTAGCCACTCAAAGTTTTTGAATGGAATTTATTGTATCTAGATTTGTGTTGGCTGTTAGTTGTGTTTCTAAACATTCAATATTGAGTTTGTTCCATGGCCGATAGGTGGATGCATGTGAGGTGGTCTTGGGTGTGTTGATTTGTGGTTTTATGTTGGAAAGCTACCAAATGGCGGTCTGGCCATGTGAGTGGAGTAATCCTTTAAAAAGTAACTAGTTCTAGATGTGCAAAAATGACATCTAGGATGTGTCCAGCGATGTGTGTGGCATAGTGTAGAATCTGACGTAGGTCCGTGTGACTAGACCAATGATGATAGTTTCTGGATGGGGCATATTGGATTTGTCAAAAGCAAATGTTTAGGACCCCAAGACTATATAGGGTGGAGTATAGTGCTATAACGTTTTAAACTGTGTCTAGAAGTAGGTCTGGGATTGTTATTTTATATATTGTTATATATTATATATTATTGCTAGGTGGTGGTCTGTAAGGAGGAGGAAGTTAGTGTAGGGTTGCATTTGGTGATGGGGCCTCAGAACTTTGTAGGGAAATGTCATCCATTTTGCTGAGATTTATTACTTGCTCGAACCTAACAGCTAGTCCACCTCCTCTTTTGTCTATGCAATTTTGTGTGATAGCCTGGAGAAACTACTTCATGCAACACTGGAGCCCTGTTATCTCCCAACCATGTTTCAGTTTTGAAGAGTAAGTAAGGTTGTGTGTCAATGAGTAGATCGTAGATGTAGTGCTTGTTTTTAGAGAGTGACTGAGCATTTATTAGTAGACAGTTTAGTGATTGTGTTTTGGTGGTGGTGTGAATGTTTTGTAGAAGAGTGAGAAGTATATGTTGAACTTGTAGCAAGTGTGTTATTAGTGCTGGTATTAATTGTATGAGGGTTGCAACAGTGTTGTTTTTATATATTGTGTTCCTCATCCAGCAGACTTAGGAGGCATTTTGTTGGGTCTGCGTGTGTCAGTGGTATAGGTGGTGAGTTGTGGTGTTTTTGTAGAGAAGCGTTGTTGTGTAATAGACATGGGGATGCAAAGTTGTGAAGAGTGCCATGTTGTTTATTTTGTTTTTGTCTGTTTAGTGTGGCAGGAGTATGGGCTGGAGGTAGGGTGAGCATGTGGGTCACATTCTAAGGCTTTAAATTGTGCAATGAATGAGAGGCAGGTGAAAGAGTTGTTGTGTTGGTGTATTTGTTGGTGAAGATAGAATATTTGGGAGTAAAGATGGATTTGTGTGTGCTATTTGTGTAGTAATAGGGGAGGGAGTGGATGTATGTTTTAATTTGAGAGAAAGTATTATGAAAGTGTATGTTTTGTTTTTGAGGATTATTGAGAGGAGATATTGACGTAGTAGTTTAATTAGAAGGGTTTGAATGTAAAGTACTGCTGAGGTGTTTTGAAAAATAGTTTATGTGGTGTGTAAGCGGGGATGAACAAGAGGTATGAGTGTTTGTGTTAGGTTTGTTTACTGAAAGTGGTAATGTGTCTGGTAGAAGGTAAGGATTGGTTGGTTGTGTGTTTTTGGTTAAAAGAAAAGAGCAGGAGGGTGTTAGTGAATGATATGATGGAAGGCTGAGTATAGGTTTTGTTGTGACAAAAAGGGGTCTGTTAGGAGAAAGTAGAGGATAGAGCTGGTGTCTTGTATGAATAGGGAGTGTGTGTCTGGATGCATTAAATGTATGTATATTGTGGCTTCGTGTTGTGTTTGAGATGTATGGATTTGTTAGTGGCGTAGGACAGGGTTTTGTTTGTGTGAGAAAGAAGGTGCCACAGAGTTGTAGTTGGGGTAGAACGGTGTATAGGTGTGTTTTGTTGGGTTTTGTAGCAGCCGTGGAGACACTGAAATCTGTATGAGGTTTGTTCATGGTACGTGAGTAGAATATCTTTGCTGATATTATTTGGATGTTTGCTTATATGGGTAGCTTAAAAAGGCTGCTGGTAAATGAAAAATTGGGCAGCATCTCTGGCCGTGAACAGTCCCAAACAGGCAACTGCCTACTCTGCCCTTATCATCGACATCTGCTCTGAGATGCCCTGAGTCCTAGGCTTAAATAGCCCTACTCGTCCATGGAAGCCTATCTCTAACCCTAACCCTAACCAATCAGAACCCCAACCCTAAATCCTAGATCCAATGGGAGACCTGGCCCTATTAACCAATCACAGCCCTAACCCTATTAGGCAAACAAAACCCAAACCTAAGGCCCAAGTCCAATTTGGAACCCTAGCCCTAATAGTCGATCAGAACTTAAACTCCAAGCCCTCAGTCCAGTAGAAGCTCTAGCCCTAGCAGTCAAATCAGAACTCAAACCCAAAGCTCTTCCTCCAATAGAAACAACAGCCCTATCAGCCAATCAGAAACCTAGCCCCAATAGCCAATCAAAACTCAAAGCCTAGGCACTTAGCCCAAGAAACGCCCTAGCCCTAGCAACCACTCAGAATACAAGATGCAAAAACCATTAAAACTCATATAAGGGGCAAGAGACCTTACGCACATGTTGCTGGTGCAAGTGGCAGGGAGGTGCTGCTCAATTCAGCACAGACAGGCTCAAGCTACACTTTATAGCTTCCTGATTCACCTCTTCAGGTAAGGCCCAATTCTGAAGCCCCTAAAATACTGCTTTTCGCACACTTAAACGAATCACTTTTTCAAGGCAAAAAACAAAGGCTACGTGCATGTTCCAAAGAGTTTAAACCATTAAGCAGATTTTTCATTCTCAAAAATACACTCTGTTTAGCCACTGAGGTGTATTTTGCCAAATGTTACCTTTCTAATAGATGGAAAAAAGCAGGTCTGTCTATTGGGACCCTGCTGGTGTAAAAGGCACGACTAAGAAATGTTGCTGATGTAGCCCCAGAAAAAATAAAGTATACAAAGCCCGGAAACACATTTTTAATGCATGATGCTACATGAACAGAATCTTGCATACTGGCAAAACAAGTAAACCATTTTCTAACTGTACTCCTTATATGCAATGGAGTCGGAGCCTGCCCCCACTGCTGAATTATGTGAATAGACTTTGCACAATCTACAACATTACACATGCTGTTTCCATTTATCATAATTGAAGGGGTCACTGTTGAACATGATCTCTGTGTATTTAACTGTGGCCATCATATGTCCCATATCACAGTATGATTTGTCTGTACAGTTTTTGGAAAAGACAGCTGTATCTGAGGAGCAGGGCTTAAAAGAGAACAGCAGAAGGCCAACTGGAGGAGGCCCACTCTTTGTGACTGGAGGCTGCACGTTGAAGTCAGGAGACTTATTAAACAGGTGAGAAGCAATCAACAACATTTAGCAGTTATCCTCTAATACCAACACTTTATGGAAACAAGAACTGAGCTTTAACCTCGATCTCCTTAGTCCTGAATTATCATAAACTTACAATGCTAATTACGAACATTGGTCTGAGTTGGAGAGCTCTGGACTTTTGGGGTCCCTCAACTTCCCTCAGGCTTGACCTTTTTGTTAATTGTTCAAAATAAATATGTTTCTTCACTGACATTCTTGGCTGAGCATTTCAACTTTTCATCTTTCATGTAGCTTAATGACACCCAGATACTTGCCTCTTTTAATGTACAGATATATTTTAAAACATCTAAGATGCCCCAAGCATGACTTAAATCCTATTTCCATCTCACGAAACACAAACTCCATTGTTGCCTAATAATGTCTGGCCATAACAATTAGGCATGGCTCCAATCCCAGGGTTAGAGGTGAAAAACTATTAGATATAATTAACTCAGGGTTGACCTTGGTGTCACAGAGCTGCACTACAACCATAACCTCCTTTTACCAGCTACACGCTATATAGTTTAATCATTATCTGTTCCTCCTCCACCACAAAGTGAGGATTGTAAATTACTATACAGAAGGTTACTTTTATTACAGCAATGCAGTTTATTTGGGAATTCTTAAAATGCTATTACCAGAATCCAGTCAGGGAATTATGCATCAGCAGAAATAATGCTAACTGGGGCCTGCTGCTAGAGTAGAGGATTCAACCACATCAAATACAATGCCCTGAGGGTCATGTATTGTGTTTGCATGTAGCACTTACTACCCTTGATGAGGCATGGAAGCCTTTATGGTGGAGAGTACACTACTCCGTGGTTAATCCAGTGGTCATTAGTTATTGTTGTACACTGTTGGTTAGTGATTGGGTTAGACCTGCGCTCTCAGGAAACCACTAAAGCAATTTCCTGCGGTTTTGTGTGGCACATTAAGCTATTGGTAGTTGGGTGTGATTATTAGTGAGAGTTCATAAAAATGGAGAATGGGGTGAGTAGACAGGCTGGTGGAGGTTGGATATTGTTGGGCAGCAAAAATGGGATACGCAGAAGGAGGATTTGTAAATAGTGATAAGTCAAAATAGGATGAGAAGGTATTCTGAAAAAGGAAAGATATTGCTAGACTGCAAGAAATTGTTACTCAGAAGGATAGTTTCTTCTCTGGTTATATTGCTGAAGTATAGCTGAGAGTAAGGCGGAAAGGCAGACACAAATGTGACAGAGAAGGCTACACTTGGGCATGAAAGCATGCACAGGATGGACTATAAGGAGACAAACATCCAATAGCAAGGAAGGAGAGAGAATACTCTCTAGCATTGGACAAGGGTCAATTTTCATGCAGGTGTTCGAAAATATGGTGGGGGAGGTTTTGAGAAAGAATGGAATCTAAGGATGTATAAAAAGCATAAAGAAAGGTTGATGGTTGCTACCTGTAAGCATGTGATATAAGTTGTGTCTTTGGATGTTTTCTTTGGAAGTTGATGGTGGTGACAGTTTGTCCATTCTTACATTAAATAGATATTGAAGATTACTTTGATTTGTTTAGACTTCACACTTGCTTTTTAAAGCAAGTTGGGTTACTGGTTGGGGAGTGAGAATGCCACTCAGAATCAATCACAATCCTTTTCAGGGTGAACCACAAAAGTCACTATATAAACGTGTGCTTAACCCTTTGGTACCCCGGCACAAAAGCAGTCAGGCTTGACTTAGAGGAAATGTGTAAAGCACTTATGCAGCACTCAAACCACAATAAAGTGAAAATACAACACAAGGAAAATTCCAAACCAACCGAGTACATTTTAATAAAATAACACCAAAATGACAAAAATCCATACAGTAGAACTAGAGATAAACTTTTTTTTTTCATTTGGGAGAAAATAGCACCAAGAAGAACAAAGCTCCACTTACGCTTATCTGGTTGCACTGGACCAGATGAAAGTCACAAGTTCAGGCAAACAGCGATGGAGTGCGGTTTTGATACAGGGACCATGTTCATCCCACTAAAGAGTTACCTCTGAAATCTGTCTTGAGTGGTGACTTTTGAGCAGCTAGGAGGACATAGCCATGTGTGCGAGGAGCAGGTCGGGTGTCACGGACCGTCGTTGCTTGTAATGTGAAGAGCATTAACTTTGCATTGGTCGATCGTAGAGGACCGCCTCCGTAAGTGCAGAAGTGCAGATTTTACGATGCCAGTCATCATGGACAGTAGCTGGCGTCCCGAAGAACTGGTCACACTGCATTGGCGGTCGTCTTGGGTGGTCGGTTCTTGTCACAATCTATCACTTCACTGTCGAGAGGAGCCCAAAACCTCTGTAACTTAACCTTTTCTTCAAGAAGAATACACAGTTACGCTGGACAAGACTCCAGGACCTAGGGGCATCTCTCAGCAGAAGCCAACAGCAGGGCTCAGGGCAGGTCCAGTTGGCAGCTGGGTAGTTGCAGGGAGGCCTCTGGAAGTGGGCTGTATCCCTTTAGCTCACATAGGAGGTTGGCCAAATGACCCTTGGAGCCTCTCTGGGTAGCCTGAGTTCAAGACAAGCAGGTCCAATCATCCTTCTTCAGTCAGCAAAGCAGTCCTTCCTCAGAGAGCAGGTTAGTCCTTCTTCTGACTACTCCACAGTTCCAGAGCTGTTTTGATGAGAGGTTCTGAAGGTCCCATTGTTATACCTGGTGTCAGCCTTTGTGTGGGAAATTCTCTAGCTTAACTCCAAAACTGGTTCTAGTCAGTTCTTTCCCTTCCCCTGGTCTTAGTGCCAAACTGTTTCAGTTTTTTTAATCATACAATTTTGAGTGGAAATTATCTTTGACTATTAATGATTTTTATTAATAATTTTAGACATAACTGAATAATTATTAACATTGTATTTAAAACATTTTTTATGTCATCCAGAAGTGTGTTTTTAATGAGGTTTAGTCGTGCCACATTTCATAAATCCCCCACATGAATATGGACAATGTTCTGTTCACCTTGCACTTACTCATTCACCCTCCCATCAAGTACCCCTGCATGACATCTCCCTCCACAGCCTACACAGAGCACAAGATACTGTGACATAAGTAGTTATTTTCCTTAGAGCACATGTAATGTGAATGAAACTTTCTCTGTGTATTAAATGTTGCTTACCCCAAGGACATTTCTACAGCAGTGCAGATGCAAGCCTGGTAGAATGCACTAATGCATGGGTCATTGTTTGAAAAATGTTTTATATTGTGTTGTGCATCTCTGGACAGTAACAGTGCAGTACTGTCCATTCCTTTATCATTTTACTGTCCGTTGGGATTTCTTAACTATGTACTCTGTATCTGAGCCTTCATGGCATGTATCTTACATTTCTCTGTACTGCTTAATTAAGAGTTTGTAATAAAACCTTTTAATATTTCCTTGATCTACAACTCAATTATCGAGTGGTCCCAAGTTAACAATTTTTTACTCTGCTAAACTAATTTTGGATCCGATGTTGAGGAGGGTGTTCCTATTGCAAAATCAATGGTGTCAGAGCAGAATTTCTGAAAGTAATATTTTGGTTGCCTAAGATTTTGGGGTTTGGTGTTCTGCTCCCACCCCATCTATTATGGTGATGAAAACAAGGGCAGGCATGGTGTCAAATTCCATTGTGTATGCTGCAGGCAGGGCTCTCTAAAGTGTAATCAGGGCAGGGCACAGCTCCTCCCCTACCGTCCTGTCAGGAACGCCCTCTTCATTTGTACCTAGGCCTTATTTGTTCCCATGCCGGAAAAGTATACACAGCCTACAACAGGAGAACCAGGATGCTGGCAAGAACACACAGTTGGTTTGGGCAGGAAAATGCCAACTTTCAGAATGGTTACTTAAAATCTGATCAACAAGTAAAGGAATGGGGAGGAATAATGGTCCAGTGTATGCCCTCCATAATTAGGACTTCCTTTTCCTTTCTTCTTGTTCGAACATTGTATTCTGTTTTCAGGTACTTAAAATCTGACTCTACCGTTAAAGAGGATTTTAAATTACAACTCATTTGAGCGTGAACATAATTTCTCTATCTGTTCCCAATTTGGAATTAGCACATGGGTGTAATTAGTGTTAGTCTATGGGAGAGCTAGGCTAAAAGCAATGAAATAATCTTTATGAGTTTTCCCCTGCTAGACCATTTAAAACTTAAACCCACATTTTCAGATTTTTAATTGCAATGCACCCTGCACTTTGAGTCTTTAGGGCCTTCCTTAAAGGTGACGTATAAGTACTAAAAAGGAAGTGGCAAAAGATTTAGTTTTTCCAGTCCAAAATGGCAGCTTAAAACTGCACTTAATGCTGTAGTGGCAGATCCAAGACATGTTTTAAAAGGCTACGTTGGTGGGTGGTACAATGAGTGCTGCAGCCCACTAGCAGCATTTAATTTCCAGGCCACAGGTACTTGTAGCGCCATTTATTAGGGACTTATAAGTAAATAAACAATGCCAATTAGATGTAGGCCAATTTTACTATGACTTAGGGAGGCCGAGCAGGCACTTTAGCACTGGTTAGCAGGTGTAAAGTGTACAGGTCCCTAATACTAACACAAATGAGTTCAGCAAGGTAAGGAAATGAAGGCAAACAGTTTGGGAGGTGGGGGTGTATGCCAAGGGTGTCAGGTCCAACAGTGAGGTATGGAGTTATGTGGTATGGCTGGAAAGCTGGCCCTTCTGGCTTGTGTAACAAGATTTGGAAGAGTGGACCACCTCTGGGATTTGCATTTAATCATTCTGTTATCTTTGGGTTGAGACAGGCATACGGGTGGCAAGATTCCAGGGGGATGTGGTTCTCCCTGAAGTTAACAAGGGGTGCCTTATAGGAATTCTACTGGATTAGTTCTAACAGGATCTTAGATAGTCATGAAGGTTCATCAGTGTGTAAAAAGAGAGGTCAGAAATTGAGATCATGTAGATTGTCTTTTGGAAGAGGTTGGGAATAATAAGATCTTAACCATTCTTCTGAACTCTCAGTGATTCTCAGTGGCTCTGATGCACAAAGCTGTTTATTGTGTGCACTTCTTTATTCTTGACATAATATTGTTTGGCAGAACAAAGTCTGCAATTAACAAATGTAAATCTGCTTTGTGTTCCCCACCTTAAGAAATCTAGGATTGGCAGCGTATTTTTCTCTGTACACGTTCCTGTTTTGGGAAACCAAAGAGAAGGATGTGTAGATGGTTTAATTTTAAGAGATTAGTGAAAACATGGATAGGGCAACACTATTTCTCTGCCTAACTATTCCTGCAAGTGAATCTTGGGTGTCAAGAAACTTAAGGTATGGATTTATTTTTGTAACCAGAAAAGTATATACTCCATTTTGTATCAAATTGTAATGTAGCACACAACCAGACTCTTAACAATTCCATCCACGAGGCAAAAAGATGATACTTTTTATTTTTAAATCACTTTGAAGATAATATACATTTATTATATAAATATGTCGGAAATGGCCCTCTTTGCAGGGTCATTCCTAAACTTTTTGCCTCCTTCCTCCTAGGTTTTCTGACCTTTGTTTGTTGGCTTTAGGACTCTGGGCACTTTACCACTGCTAGCCAGTGCTAAAGTGCATATGCTCTCTGTGTAAAATGTATTGTTGTTTGGTTTATCCATGATTGGCATATTTGATTTACTAGTAAGTCCCCGGTAAAGTGGACTAGAGGTGCCCTGGGCCTGTAAATCAAATGCTACTAGTGGGCCTACGGCACTGGTTGTGCCAACCACATTAGTAGCCCCGTAAACATGGCTCAGACCTGCCACTGCATTGTCTGTGTGTGCAGTCGTGCACTGCCAATTAAACTTGGCAAGTGTACCCACTCACCAGGCTTAAAACCTCCCTTTTTATCCATGTAAATAACTTAAATAACTTTGAAGTTCAGACTTCTTTTGGGAGCAGAAAGAAATATGGAGTTTGGTGTCTCTGAACTTACAATTTAAAACTACATCTTTAGTGAAGAGGGTTTTAAGAATGTTAGTTTGAAAGTGCCAATTTTAGAAAGTAGGCATTTTCTTGCTTAAACTATTATGTTACTCTGCCTATTGTGGATTTCCTGTCTGGCCGTCAGTTTGACAGTTGGCGGTTTGTGAATCCCCTCTAGACAGTGAGACAAAGGAAGCTGGGGTGTAGCCTGCATATCTTGATGAGCCACCTGTGCTAAAGTGGAGGGAGGAGTGGTCACTTACACCTGAATGGGCTGTGCCTGCCCTCTCACAATGCAGTCTCCAACCCCCTGGTATGAGTCTGGGGCCTGGCTCTAGGATCTTGTGAACAAAAGGGACTTTTCTTTAAAGTTGCCTACTTCAAAGGCAGAAAGGGGTATAAGTAGTGGACCCAAAACACCAGACTTTTGATTTTTTCCAGATCACTTTTGGATTCAAGAGGAACCTCTGCCAAGGAGAAAAGCTGAAGAGGAGTGCTGCCCCTGCCTGTGACTGTGCTTTGTTTGGGTACCCTGCAGTAGCTGCTTCTGCCTGTGAAAGCGGACAAAGACTGGACTTTCTGGTATATTCCTGCTTGTGAAGAATCTGAACTGAACTTGCCTCTTGTTTTGAAGTCTCAGTCCATTAAAGACTTCCTCTGCCACCACCTGGACTCTCTGCTGAGACTCCTGCCCTGCCAAGTGGTATCCTATCCAGTCCCTGGACCCTTGAAAGGTGAAGTTGGCAGAACAAGAGCAGAAATCCATGCACAGAACGCTGTGCAGGGCAATTTTCAATGCACCATCTGCAACGCGGCCGATAAACGGCGCACCCCTGGCTTCGCCGGCTGAAATCGACACTCCACCTGCATCACAGCTAGGAGATCGATGCATCGCAGCTGGATAAAAATATGCAAACCCCATGCATCGCAGTTTTCTAACACTGTGCAGTAAGATTTTCACATATCGTCCCTGGACGTCAAACTCATCCCGACTCTGTGTGGATTTGAGGTGCCCCATCCAGAAATCGACGCATCGCTCTCTTGCGAGGGAGAAAAACGACGCATCGCTGACTAGAGAAGAAACTACGCATGGCCTCCCTTGGGAGGAAGCAATCGACGCGTTGCTGCCTTTTGCGACGAGAGCTTGCCCGCGTGGCTTTTTTTATGCTAACCAGGTACTTTGTGTAAAATCTGCATTTTTTATGGAGTAAGACTCGTATTCTTTTGAATATTCATATCTTGACTTGAATATGTTGGATTTTTGTTGTTTTGGTCGTGTTTGATTTAGATAAATATTGTCTATTTTTCTAAACTGGTGTGGTGGCCATTTTGTAGTGGTCCACTGTATTACTGTGTGTGTTGGTACAAATACTTTACACATTGCTTCTGAGTTAAGCCTGCCTGCTCGTGCCAAGCTACAAAGGGGGTGAGTGGGGTTAACCAGTTGTGTTTCTCCTTTGCCCTGACTAGAGTGAGGGTCCTTGCTTAGACAGGGGGTAACCTGACTGCCAACCAAAGACCCCATTTCTAACAATATACATATATATATATATATACACACACACACACATATATATATATTTATATTGAAAACATGGTCTATAGAGTTTGACCAGCATACTGAGATGTTGATGAACATGCTGTCTTTTTGTTTAACACACAATGTCTTCCTAATTAATGAGTACTATCTACAGATACAAGATACGGCGATGGGAGCTGCGTTTGCACGACCTACGCCAACATATATATGGCATGGTGGGAAAAGTAGATAGGAGGGTCAGAGGAACTGAGTACATACATGGAGAAAAAGGTTGTTTGGGTGCGCTTTATTGACGATTTATCATCTGGGATGGCCTAGAGAACATGCTATGTGAATACATTAAAGTAATGAACAACAACAATTTAAATATACAACTCGTAGCCACCTGGAGTGGTACTAAAATTTAGTTTTTGGATGTCCAACTAGAGTTGAAAAATGTATAAATAGAAATCTATATCTATAGAAAACCAACAGCATGCAACTCCATTCTGCATGGCAATAGTGGACATCCAAAAGCCTTAAAATTGAGTATTCCCTATAGTCAATTTCTGCAAGCTCGCAGAATATGCTCCTCTGACACCACTTTTGAAAGAGAAATATCTATGATGATTCAAAGATTTCATGAGAGAGGGTACCCTCAAAAGGTTCTTATGTATGCCAATGACAGAGTCAAGAAAAAGAAAAGAGAGGACTTGTTATTCCAATTTAAACAACCCAGAGTATTTGAAGAAAACAGTGAGTTGTCTGAAACCAGACTCTTTTTAGAGTACAATAGAGAACATAAGACACTGAAAACTATTTTGACACATAACTGGCATGTTCTTCAACAAGATGAGCATCTTAAGATGAAGATTGGTCTCCATCCACAGATCACATATCGGAAAGCCCCTTCATTGGGGGACATATTAACAAACAGTTTATTCATGAGCAAACAGAACACAATGTGGCTGTCAAAAAAAGAGCTAGGGCTTTTGTAAATGCAGTCACTGCAAAGCCTGCCATTATGCCACCAACACACAGCCCTTTGAGACACTAAAAGGTAGAATATGCTCTATCACAGAGAGAATTACATATGATACAGAGTATGTTGTATATGTCATTCAATGTTCCTGTTTAAAGAAATATGTGGGAAGTATGATCCACAAGCTCAAGGTTTGATTTTTGCAACACCTCCGAGCCATGAAGAACCAAGACAGAGCATATCCATTGGCGAAACATTTTTGGGACATATACAGTGACTACACACATCTAAATTTCTAATTAAACACATTAAAATGAATCCCAGAAAAGGGGATAGGGTTGTAGAACTGAGAAGGTTTGAATCCAAAATGATTTTATCTGTGGGAACGGAACAGCCATGGGGGACATAATTTAGACGCAGAATTATATGTGCATCTGTAAATGGGGTACAATCCAACCAGTCCCCTTTCACCTGATATTCTCACTGTCCTCCTCTCTTACAAAGTCCTGGAACATGAACAGTATCCTCCTCCATAGAGAGACCAACAGGAAATGATAATATGAATTAGACTCACAGAACTTGAATAGTATAATGTTAAAACAGTGATTTTATGTGTGTATCCAATATCTTCATATCTGTATGTGTGCACTCACTAATTGAAGGAATGGGCTATACACTGAGGCACCCCTAAGGGGATTCATTGTTTGGAATAGATACTATAAATGCTGCCCTCTCTACATCTAGACTGCAAGGTCATGTGGGACATGGTATTTCAACAATGGTGCTGGTCTCGCTCCGCACACAAACACATAGAATGATAATCTGCTGACTGTTAGTGGCCATTTCAATTCCATTTAGAAGACTCAGTAGACCCTTAGTGAGTAACTTGGTATATATACAATCAAGTCATTATGGTTATATTCGAAGATCCCAATGAAGAGTTAGGGTGACACTTGTTTAAGCTGTAACAGTGTCACTAACTCAGTCTTATGAAATATTGCACTTGGCACTTTCATGTATGGTATTATTGAGGAACGATTATGTCCAACCTATTAATGAATTTTAACATTGTATTTTTAGCTGTAGGTCAGTTCCATATATGAATTACCATTAAGTAGAGGTCATGGTTGAGGCCTGCTATTATACATCTTGACTGCTGAGACATTGCAAGACAACACCTGTCACTATAATTTTTAGTGTTTGGAGTATTTCAGATATTCTAAGAATCTTGTTGACATTTACATATAAGACTCAACATGGGAAATATACGGTTGTGATAATTTAGGAATATCTAGACACATAAAAAAGCCTGAGATACAGCAGTTGTCACTTTAGCTACAGGCACTTTACTAGCCTTTGGATTTGATTAAGTCGCTGGTATTGCATATAACTGATGAACAAGAAGCTTAAATACAATTTTTAATAATATAAAGACAATACAATGTACAATGCATGTCATTCCAGTGGCTCTTCAGGAAATATAAGGAGGTCTATTCTGCCACACAGCACCTTAGTGGGCGTCTGTAGGGAACATACAAAATAATATATATATATAATAATAATGTATGAGAAATGGTTTTGACACACATGTGAACTTTTTAACAGGATGTGTTGGTTTCCAAAGTATAGATTGAAATTATATTATACCAACTATTTAGGAGGAGGTTAAATAGCACCAGTTACACTAAATGCCCTGTTTGGACTATCTTGCAATGTCCATAAACGTGACATGTATTGCCATAACTTAGATATTCCAGCTATCCAACTCATAGTTATTGAAGAGCAGTTTGCACAGCATCAGGAACTTTATATATTTCCATTTAATTGATGGTTGTGTCTTCGATCTATAGGCAACAGCACAAGAAGCATGAAGAAGATAATACCCAAAACATGATTGACTTTTCAGTGTTGAGAACAATGGTGTTTAATATTCAGTGGAATATTGAGCTGACGCCCATAAATGATACAATCCGAGACTGTATACAATGATAACGATTTTCCCTCTCGAGATGGTGCCCACAATACCGTTTGCACAGCACTAGGCACTCTATCTATGTTTCATATTAAGTGCAATGTTGAGCTGATGCCCACAAATGAAATAATCAGAAACTACAGACATGACTATGACTCTCCCTTCCAAGATGGTGCCCACAGCACTGTGGTGAAATACAATAAAACATTACCAGGTCTGAGAGGGAGTGAACAGTAAAGATGGACTAGAAATCTATATGGGGTACAGGTTTGTCGTGAGGAAAACACATGGAACGATTGTGCGCTTCATTTCTATATATTGGGTGAGAAAGATAGAAACAACAGGACAACATGGTTATGTGACGCTATGGTTCGGCTGTTGGCGCTGGAAGAGAATGTACCAAAGTGAGGATATATATATATATATGTATATATATATATATCTATATATATATTCACAAATATTTATAGATATATAATAGCAGACACTAGGGTGATGGTGAAGCTTTCAATAATAAGAGGGAGGTGGAACACTACAAGCCATAACAGTCTGTACAAAGCAGTCAAGCATGGGCTCATGGTGTAGTCAGCACTGGTGCTGCCAAGTTTGGCGTACTGTGTCCCATTAATGATCTTCGGAAGGGAGAATGTGGGTCATAGGGTCAGTCTGCAAGTGTGCAAGAAAGTAGCTGCTTGGCTAAGGCCATGAACATTAGGCCCCTCATTACGTGCGTGGTGGTCTTAAGACGGCCACACTCTCAGTGGCAGTTGGACCTCTGCCAAGGTGGCTTTCTGACCTCCACATTACGACCGTGGTGAAAACACCACGGCCGGACTGCGGGCACTGCAACTTTTAGGCTGGCCGATGACCTGGCAGTGCCAGCGGTCTTAATCAACTGCCCTCTGGATTACGACCCCCGTGTCCGCCAGATTTTGCATGGTGGTTCCACAGGCTGGCAGAGAAGGGTTTCCAGGGCTCCCATGGGGCCCCTGCACTGCCCATGAAGTTGGCATGGGAAGTGCAGGGGCCCCCACTGACAGCCCAGTTGTGCTTTTCTCTGCCTGAATTACAGGCAGTGAAAAGCGCAATAGGAGCTCTCGCACCAGACGCACCGCAACGTTGCCGCCGGCTCGATTACGAGCCAGCATCAATGTTGTGGTGTTTCTCTGGGGGAAACTCTGAATAGGGCCAGCAGGCGGAAAACCGGAGTTGCCGTCTTCCGGCCCAAAGAGTTTGGCAGGCATAATGAGGCCCTAGGTGTCAGTTGGAGGTTATGGGGCAGTCATGTACTGGAGAGATCTCAAGCAAAGATAACAGCCAGGTGTGCAGATGAAGGTAGTTCGGGCGGGATGGGTGAGAGGCAATAGAAAGATTTGGTTACTAGCATTAGGAGTTTGCAGAAGGTCCCATTTCTATGCTGTGAGACCGCCATCCTGCTGACTGAAGGAGGAGGAATGTAAGGATGCAGGGAGATAAAACCGGATTGTGGGTGACAAAATGGAGGCATATTTCAAACTGTATGTGGATATGATGTGGGAGACCAACGAGCAGACTGCAACGGGAGACATTTGAAGATAAGTACCGTATTCATGAGGGTACTTGCAGAGTGATATATATCAAGTTACGATGGGTCATGTGGCAACTGATAAGGCAGTAAAAAGGCAGAGGTGACTGATGAGACGATGATGAGGCGACAATGTGCTTCTGTTGAAGTAAGACTAAGGGTTTGCTGTTGATGAGGAAGATGCTGATAAGGGGAAATGACATGATAAAACTAATGCTTTTGGTGGAAAGGAAGTATATGTGTTTGCGTTTCCATGTTCAACATAAGGACAAGTGACAAACACTAACAACATCTATGCACTCTACCACAAGGGAGCCAGAGCGATGCAGTGAGATTGAAAAGCGGGCAGTGAGGTTAGAAAGCCAAAAATATGCTGACGGTTTCTATTAAGTCTGCCTATGTGCAGTAGGATTGAGAAAACACCCTTTGCAAGGCGAATAAGCAGAATTCAAATTACTGACAGGTTGACAGCTCAAGGTGCCCTCTTTCTTTTTTATTTATGGCAGTTTTGAGACAAACGAGTTTATGACATCGTTAGAAGAAACAACAGAGCTCAGAAATTTCAAGTGGGGGAAAACGCATAGAATGAGCCAATATATACTGTAATGGTACCTACCATTAAATGCAAAATACGGGAGAGTAGAAACAGAAGCGATCATTAATATTGTTTTTAAGAGCATCTCGCCTGAGAGTCTGGCTAATTACCATATGCAGAGTAATGTGGAGCATAGCAAGGGGCTTTCTGGATCCCTGATATTTTCCCGCGTTTTTTAATCTCATTAATGAGGGCGGAATGTGTAGAATGGCTCAGAACCCAGCACTCCCAAATCTGACCCTCGCCCAGTGCTCTACTCCAAGCTAACAATGCAGGCCTCTTGAAATCACTTTGAACTTACTTCTGCCATTTAAATTCTGCGTGTCCATGAACGAAAATGCCTCGTCGCAGTTGGTGCCTTGCTCAGCATAGCTTTTATCCATCGAATTCACCATCACTGTCATTTCCTGCCGAGTAGTGCTGAGCGTTTCTTTCCGCTTCTTGGCCAATTTTCTTTAACAATGAAAAGAAAGAGAAAAAAAACGTGAAGCCCAACAACACTAGACACCGCAAGCCAGTCTTTACAGTATCGTGGGAGTTAAAATGTTGAGCATACAGGTGGCGGAATGACTTTGTGGCTTGTGCAAGAGAAAGAAAAAATTCTATAGAAGGATGCTTGTTTCTGCTGACAAAATTATTTTAAAAAGTTCTGTCATTGGGCCAAGAATATGGATGAGGACTACATCTGCGAAAAAATTGAGCCATGGGGTAAACCAATCTTTTTAAAGTGCCGCCTTCTTCTAAAATGCGAAAGAATTTAAAAGTCAATACACACACTTTTAAAGTGAGCGCTTATACTGGCCATTAGGATGGGGATATAAAGACATGGAAATGTAAAGTAATGGTTTTGTGTTTTCGCACTAAAAGAATATCGTGTGATGTAAAATACGACTGCACACACAAAAAGAGTCAGAAACTGCTACACACTGTTATAGAAAGAACAAGGGAGAAAATATGCTAAAAAACTGTTTTACTTCAGAGAGAGAGGAATAGAGAAATACCCAAACAAGGACAAATGATATTAGGCGTTTTTTTATCTTGTGGATTAGTTGTATTAAGTATGTGCTCTTGACTCCATATGTGCAGATTCATATAAGTCTTGGGGCAGGAAAAACGTCAGCACCGTTTTAATAACAAATGTGGATTTTGGAACACATTCTTTATTAAAACTACATAAGAGACACATTAGTAGTAGCGGCTCACAGACAGAACTCTACAAGATGGGAAACCTGGCAAGACCCTATCTGAGTAGTTAAAAAATGTATCTTCTGGGGACTTTCCTTTAATAACATAAGAGAAGCAGAACAACGAAAAGAACCTGTTTTTGTTACATTTACATATGAAGCTTGAAACTAGATTTGACTAGACTTGAAGCCTTGAAACCAGTCTTCTGTGTCGGTAACTTGTCCATGATTAATAAATACATATAAAAAATAGATAAAGCTATCAATAACAATCTATCTTACATTGCACTATAGCCCTATTTTTCCTTCAATAAGAATAGCAAAATGCATGGATACGCTGCCTTTAGATATCATGAGAGCCTGGAAAGCAAGACATACAGCCGTACCTAAACTTAAGTCCAAGGCTTCTGTCTAGCACTACCAATTTCTCAGACAGGTATGCCTAGATGAGGATTCCAGTTGTACATCAAGCAGTCCGCTGCTATGTGGGATATGACTGCCTTAAAACATGCTATTTATAAATAATGAATAAATAATGTCAAATGAGTTGTGCTGTTGTTTGTATTCCACGCATGGCATGCAGTTTGGTATCTAGTTCATTCCTATACACAAAGAAACCACAGAATCTTGTAGAATCCAGAACAGATGTGTCTTTAGGATGTAGCAGCAATATACACTCATTCAACTGGATTCTCCAGTAGCACCCCTTGCTACAAAATGCACTTCACAAACCTACATGTGGAAATCCCTGCAATGTTGGCATAGATCTTGGCATACACAAATCTGCTATTGTGTTGTAAATGTTGAAGGGTCCAGAAGATTGGAGGAAAAATTGGAAATAATTACTCAAAAGTGGGCAGGGGTAAGAGGAAATAAAAGTGGGTTTTGGAGGGATATGATAATGCAACACATTCACCCATAAACAGTAATATCATTGCTATGCACACAATGCATTTCTAAAGGAACTGCAGCCCTAGTCATGCCTAATCATTCCAAAACAAGCTTAAATGTACTCCAACTCAGCCTTGAAGTAAGTCCGGCTCAACACATGGCCAACCACTAATACAGCAATACACTCTCAGAGAAACCAGTTTAGGCAGGGATTAAAACTAACATCCTTTAGGAATTACATTTAAATTAAGTAATTTATACATTTACTATATATGATAAAGAATTAAGGAATTAAGTATAATTATTTCACTTTTCATAATTAATAGTAGACTTAATCCATACAAATGAATAACCCTTTTTAATTTATCTTTAAAAAAATATAAAACGTATTGCACATTATTACATACATAACTTGCAACCAAGTCTACTACAAATTAAGCAATAATAAAAATGTTAATGAGGGTGGGTAACTTCAAATAAATATATTTAAAATTAACATTTATAAATTAAACTAATATATATGTTTAAATGACATATGTAATACACAATTGCTTAGAAATTAATTTGATATACATACTCTATAGTAAAATATTCTGTTAAAGAAATAACATTTATTCAACCTTCCTATACTTTCCCATGGGGAGATCTCCACCAACAGGTGAAAAGCTACTAATAGTAACTTTACACTTGTAAATTCAGACTTAGGAG
This sequence comes from Pleurodeles waltl, assembly GCF_031143425.1. Classification (NCBI taxonomy): domain Eukaryota; kingdom Metazoa; phylum Chordata; class Amphibia; order Caudata; family Salamandridae; genus Pleurodeles; species Pleurodeles waltl. Next base: position 896,335,386 of record NC_090438.1, on the reverse strand, counting down.
ACTCCAGCCCCCTATTGGAGACAGCGGGGACATGCAAGTCTACACCGAGAAATAAATCTCCATTCAGAAATGGCGAAGAGCAAAAAAGTGAGGAGTTACACCTAGATGTAGAAGTTGATTTACACAGGAGTAAATCCAATCATATAAATTTACCTTTGGGAATCAGGTTCATTGTGTTCGCATAACTCCCTGAAATGGCCAACAATCTGTGCCTTGTACAAAAAAAGCAAACCTGTCCAGCAAGAGTGCAGATGAAAACCAATATGAAACTTCTCCCGACAATATAAGTCGTACCACACTGCATTCCTGTGCCAATCCATCAATGACAATTATATTAAGCATACCACGCTATGATTCGCCAAAAGAACTGTACCTCTAATGTGCACTTAGAGGATCATATAAATTAGAGAATAACATGAAATAGGATCTCTCATTATCACTAAGGTGATCAACCAATTCCAAGGATAGAGTAATGAACATGGGTCGAAACTACTATGAGGCTTGACATTACCATGGTGAGGCACATGGCACTTTTTACACATGATTTAGTTCAGGCCCAAAATTCAATGTATTAGAAATTATTTATGACAACAGTTAAGTGGGCTAGACAGTGGGAGAAGTTCCGAAACGTATCTTCCTTCTGATACAGGCTGACCCAGAAACAGATTTGTCAAACTCTTTCTAGATAAAAAAGGAGCAAGCACAGTGATGCATTTTGAAAAATAGGTGTAATAAAACAAAATAAGTTCACATAATTTCGACAGGTCCTGGGAAGATTGAAAAGATTAAACATAATATTAAGTGAGCCTTGGTGTTACTGATTATAGAAGCAATGCTTTGAATACCGAGACTTGAGACACAGCAATACTCTCAAATGATTCTGTTAATCAGTTGGCACTCCATGACCTGTTTTCTGAGAGATTAAACCACATTATCTGTTTTTTTTCACATGTAATGCACTTTTGCTTAACTGTACTAGTGGCTGGTAAACCGTCTAAATGCTAATGAACTCTATTTGACACCTTCCTGCCTGAAAAGTTGAGCGGGTGGGCTACCTAGGTTCTAATTACTCCAAATGCATAAATCCATGTTTCCAGGAGTCAACGCAATGAATAACAGACACAAACACAATGTGTGATTGGACGTATTCACTGAAACCTTCTATGGAGCCTGCCCTTTCAATTGCAAAGTTGAAGAAAGGAAAACTTTCACGGGAATTGAGACTAGGGTGGTCATTACAACCCTGGCGGATGGTGTTAAAGCTGCGGTAATACCGCAAACAGGCCGGCGGACAAAAAAAAGGGAATTATGACCGTGGCGGAAACCGCCAACAAAGACAGCCACTTTAACACTCCGCCCGCCACGGCGGTACAGACAAGCAGCGCAGCGGTCACCGCCAACAGACAGGCGGAAGACAATGTACCGCCCACAGTATCACAACCCACCAATCCGCCACCTTTTCTGGGGCAGATTCACCGTGGATAAAAACACGGCGGAAACAGCTTTTGCAATGGGAAAACCCTCACCTTAACACACTCCACGACGAAGGAGCCCACCATGGAGCCCGAACTACAAATACTCCCTGCGCTTGTCTTCCTGCTCCTCTACGATCACCAGCAACATAGGCGCCGAAGACAACGGTGAGTACTGCACCTACAACATAGGGGAGGGGGGAGGCAAAAGTCAGGAACACACACACGCAACACCCCCACCCCCAACCCGACCCTCACCCACTACAACACACACACCAATGCATTTCCGAACATCAAAGTAACAACCCCCAACTCCCCCGGATAAATGCTAAGACAAAAGGAAATGAGTTCAAACATTGTAATGCATCAAAAATCATTAAGCACATATATACATCAATATATACACATTCCAAATATATACATCACGAATAGTAGTACAGGTATGCACATTTCAATGTCCGTGCACCACTGGGCCCAAAATGCATGGGCGAGGCCCACACACGATACCTGTCCTGGAACGGAGAGAACACTGCAGGGGCATCTGATAGAAATACAACAGGCACCTCAGGGGGAAAGGAAGGGGGGGGGCACCTCAGCCGGATGACAGCACCACGCCAGATCCACGACGGGGCTCCATGCCCATTGATGTATCCTGGGGAGTGCAAAGCCACAGTCTCTCAAGTCTCTACAGTGGGTGGCTTGCCCACTGTACCATCCTGGGGAGTGCAAAGCCACAGTCTCTCAAGTCTCTACAGTGGATGGCTTGCCCACTGTACCATCCTGGGGAGTGCAAAGCCACAGTCTCTCAAGTGGATGCATGTCTCCACTGGTTCTGGAGGGGGACTGGTGCCCAGAGTGCTTCATCCTGTGAAGGACAGACAGAGTGGATGCAGGTCTCCACTGGTTCTGGAGGGTGAATGGTGCCCAGAGTGCATCACGCTCCCCGTGACGGTCCCAGTTCCGTCACTGTCCCAGCTGCACATGGGCTAACGATGCTTGATTTGGCGGTGCTTTGCCCTGTTCAGCGGTCTTCACCATGGCAGTGCTTTGCCCTGTTCAGCGGTGCTTGCCTTTGCTGTCTCTGACCTGTTCAGCGGTGCTTTGCCCTGTTCAGCGGTCTTCACCATGGCGGTGCTTTGCCCTGTTCGGCGGTCTTCACCATGGCGGTCTTTGCCCTGTTCAGCGGTGCTTGCCTTTGCTGTCTCTGACCTGTTCAGCGGTGCTTTGCCCTGTTCAGCGGTCTTCACCATGGCGGTGCTTTGCCCTGTTCGGCGGTCTTCACCATGGCGGTGCTTTGCCCTGTTCAGCGGTGCTTGCCTTTGCTGTCTCTGACCTGTTCAGCGGTGCTTTGCCCTGTTCAGCGGTCTTCACCATGGCGGTGCTTTGCCCTGTTCAGAAGTCTTCACCATGGCGGTCTTTGCCCTGTTCAGCGGTCTTCACCATGGCGGTCTTTGCCCTGTTCAGCGGTGTGTGGCATTACGGTCCCTCAGTGCACAGCAGGGCTGTGGCTGCGGGGGCCCTCCAGGTCACTGACGCTGGTGGTGGTCTCCGGACCAGTGACGATACTGCTGCCCTCAAGGGCACTGACTCTGGCGGTGGTCTCCGGACCAGTGACGATACTGCTGCCCTCCAGGGCACTGACTCTGGCGGTGGTCTCCAGACCAGTGACGACACTGCTGGTGGTGGCGTCCTGGCCGGCGGGGAGGATGGCGGCCTTCTCCGCCGTGCTGCTCTTCCCAGACTTTGGAGACTTCTTCAGCCCCTTCACCACCTTGGGAGGAGTCACAGCTGACTCGGCACTCCCCCCGGGACCCTTGTGAGCTGTTTTGCCGGCAGGAGTCTTCACCCTCTCCTGTCGGCCACTTTCCAACTTAAGGTGCTTTACAGGGGGTGGACTGGCAGTGCTTTGGCTACGTGTCACACTGGCTGCCCTGGTGGCCGCTGCACTCCACACACCTTTAACACGCACCACTGGTACCGGACTTTTTTTGGCTGAGGTGCTACTAAGGGACCTATGAATTGGAGGGGTGGTCAACGTTGCTCAGGAAGAGTTTCTTAGGAACACTGGGACAGGTAGCTGGAGGGGGTCTGGGAGTGGAGGAAGAGGAGGTGGTTGTAGGAGGTGTAACTTTAGGTGATTTGGGTGCAGGTGCAGGTACTGGAGGCTGTCATGAGGTGGATGGATGTTGGGTGTGTGGGTGCCCACGTTTGTGTACTTTGGGAGGGGGCGTCACAGACACACTGGGAGTGGACACAGGGGACGTGTAAATGGTAGTGGGGGTGGTGAGTGCAGGTGAGCGGGGTGTGGTGCTGGGTGTTCTGATGCGAGTCCTAGTGCCTGTAGATGTACTGCATGCAGGTGAGAGTGTAGACGACAATGGGAGGGAGGAGGGGGACGACGAGGAGGGGGACACAGTGGAGGCAGTGGATGTTGCTGTGTCTGTATGTGGTGATGCTTGTGTGAGTGCCTGTGGGTTGTGTGGTGCTTATGTTTGCCTGAGCTACTTTTGTGTTTTGAGGTGTATGCATGCTTGTCTGATGGTGTGCTTGGGATAGGCTGGGGTACAGGGGACTGGGTCTGGGTGGAGGAAGTTGGAGGGGGGAGGCTAGACACAGGGACAATGGCTGCCATCAGTGCTGAGGCCAGAAATTGCAGGGTTCGATGAAGGGCAGCCTGACCAGAATGAATGCCCTCCAGGAATGCATTACTGTGTTGCAACTCCCTTTCTACACCCTGGATGGCATTCACAATGGTAGACTGCCCAACAGTGAGTGACCTGAGGAGGTCAATGGCCTCCTCACTGAGGGCAGCAGGGGTGACAGGGGCAGGGGCTGAGGTGCCTGGGGCGAAGGTGATGCCCACCCTCCTGGGTGAGCGGGCACGGGGCGAAGGCTGAGGGGCTGCTGGGAGGGCGGTGCTGGTAGGGGGGTGGCAGCTGTACCTGTAGAAGTGGGGGGCACAGATGGTGCCGCCACCACAAGGGAGCTCCCATCGGCGGACGAGTCCATGTCGCTGTTTGGTGATCCGGTGACCGACGTGAAGCTCCCTTCGCCCTCTGTCCCACTGGTGTATTCAGAGTCCGTGGTGTGGCCCTCTACGGCCATGTGGGATGCAGCTCCCTCATGCTCCGGTGCCACTGTACCTCCGCCTGATGATGCTGATGCACAAAAGAACAGGGAGAGCACAAAAAGGGGGGGGGGGGGACGACAGAAGAAAGACAGGTTGAGTGCATGGCTTACCGCTACCGTTGGCGGACAATACAGACACAGCAGCCCCCTGCACTACGCCGTGCTCTTGCCCTCTACAGATGCAATTCCTGGGATCTGGCCTACATGGCTATGGTGGACATCTGTACACATAGATGACACAGGGGCATGTATACCTGTACTTGGCACTCTACAGAGGTGGGGTGGAGTGCCACATGGCCTGCATTCCAGAGGGGCCTAGCCTACGTAATTCGCCCTGGCCTAGGGAAACCCGCAGCCCTTCTCCCCCACCCAGACCCCTCCACTGCGCGCAAAGTCAGCTGAATTATGTTGTACTCACCCCCTTGTGTCTGCTGTGATGCCCTCAAGCGCCCATCCAACTCCGGGTAGACCACTGCCAGGATCCGGAACATCAGGGGGGTCATCGTGCGACGGGCACCCCTCCCACGTTGGGAGGCCATCCCCAGCTGAGCCGCCGCCGTCTTCTTGCTCCAGCGGCGAATGTCCTCCCATCTTTTACGGCAGTGGGTGCCCCGTCTCTGGTGGACCCCCAGGGTCCGGACGTCCTTGGCGATGGCACGCCAAATGTCCTTCTTCTGGTGGGCGCTGACCTACATGACATATACAGGGGAAAAAGAGAAGTCATTACCAACTGCACCGTCGAAGTGAGTGGCCCCCATCCCTACCCTTGCCATGTGGCACATGCATTCACACTCCTTCATGCTCGCTGAACTCTGCCCCCTTCCTTCTCACAACCAGCCCTCTCCACACAGGCATAGCCCATACAAGGTGCTCCCTGTGTACTTACCTGTTGGTCTGGAGGACCGTAGAGTAGCGTGTACTGGGGGAGGACCCCGTCGACTAGCTTCTCCAACTCCTGAGCAGTGAAGGCAGGGGCCCTTTCCCCAGACGCAGCAGCCATTGTCTCTTCCAGACCGAGGTCATAGCAGCACTTGCAGTGTAGGTCCTCTCCTGTCGAAGATCAGGTATCGAGTGATTGAACAGATAGAAAATGGCGGTCACGTCCGCGGCGGTGCGTATCATCCCCGCCGGCGCACTTCATCATTGGCTCCTGGGACCCATAGGGTCCAATGTTAACCAATGCAGCATTGCGCCGCGGTCTACGACCGCCTACCGCGACGGTGTACAACGCCAACGCAAATACCTCACATCCCATTGTCCCAGTTTAGAGGTCAAGCAGCCGCCATTTCAGGGGCCCATATGGCTTCAATTACTACTGCGTCACACATACCTAGGCCTACACTCAACACACATACAGGAAGAGTTTTGTATTTGGTGTCGTGTTCTGTGTAGCTGTGTGTTCATACCTGGGAATTTGTTGACTCTGTGGTCGCTGTTGTCCTTCTTAGGCACCGTCAGCTGGGACATTTGAGGAGATGGCGGAATCCTCTGGTGTACCGACCGCTGGTGGACCTGTTAACAATGGAGGAGCGACATTTGATCATCACCTACAGGTTTGACCGTGCCACAATCCAGGAACTGTATACCCAGTTGGAGCCAGACCTGATCTCACCAATCCGCCATCCCACAGGAATACCCCCTGAAGTGCAGGTGCTATCAGTGCTCCATTTCCTTGCAAGTGGGTCATTTCAGACAACAGTGGCCATGGCATCAGGGATGTCCCAGCCTATGTTTTCCAACGTGTTGTCCAGAGTGTCGTTTGCCTTGCTGAAACACGTAAGGAGCTACATCGTTTTCCCTCAGGTGGAGGATTTGGCTACAGTGAAAGGTGACTTCTATGCCCTGGAACATATCCCCAACATCATAGGTGCTATTGATGGGACCCATGTAGCTCTGGTCCCCCCACGCAGGAGTGAACAGGTGTACAGGAACCGAAAGAGTTATCATTCCATGAATGTACAGATGGTATGTTTGGCAGACCGGTACATCTCGCAGGTAAATGCTATGTTCCCTGGCTCAGTGCATGACGCCTACATCCTGCGGAATAGCAGCATCCTGTATGTGATGGGTCAACTCCAGAGGCACCGGGTGTGGCTATTAGGGGACTCTGGTTACTCCAGCCTGTCCTGGCTATTGACCCCAGTGAGGAATCCCAGGACCAGGGCAGAGGAACGCTACAATGAGGCCCATGGGCGGACTAGGAGGGTGGACGAACGCACCTTCGGCCTCCTGAAGGCCAGGTTCTGTTGCCTCCATATGGCAGGTGGTTCCCTATTCTACTCACCAAGGAAGGTGTGCCAGATCATCATCGCCTGCTCGATGCTTCACAATCTTGCTTTGCAATGTCAGGTGCCTTTTCTGCAGGAGGATGGTCCAGATGATGGAGTTGTGGCAGCTGTGGAGCCTGTGGACAGTGATGAGGATGAAGCTGAGGAAGAAGACATAGACAACAGGGAGTCAGTCATACAGCAATATTTCCAGTGACACACAGGTGAGAACAATTGTTTTACTATTACATTCACTTTCACGCTTCTACCTCTATCCTGTCTGTCAATTAGTAGCAGTATTTGGTAACTGAGTTGTACATTTCCCTTACGGTTTCACAGGTGTGGTTACCAACATGTGTCATCTGCTTGCATCCTTCATGGACTTGTGATGTGTGACATAGGTATGTTGGCATTACATTTGAAAAGGCATTTTGTCACTGTCATTGCTAATATAAATTTTCCAAATCATAGACTGACTCCAGATTGTTTTGTGGTTCAAGGGTGTTTATTGAAGTGCTAATTATTGGAGGGGGGGGCAAAATGGTGATGGTGGAGGTATGTCCATGGCAGAGTCCAGTCTATAAGTCTCACAGGTGCACTGCCCATATGGGCATAGGAAGTGGAGCTAGGGCAGTTCCAATCTGGACAGGGTTACATAGTGAGACAGTGGGAGGACAATCAGGGTGGTCTCATTTCCTGGCGGGGGTCTTGCCATCTTGCTCTGTCCTGTTCCTGGATCTCAGGGACCGCTTGCGGGGTGGTTGTCCGTCTGCAGGGGATGGGGTGCTGGTGTGGTGGTCCTGTGGCGGGGCGTCCTGTCCACTAGCACCGGCGGAGGTGGTGGGCAGTTCATCGTCCATGCTAGTGTCAGGGGCCCCTTGGAGTGCCACGGTGTCCCTCATGGTCTTTTGTATGTCCTTCAGCACCCCTATGATGGTGCCCAGGGCGGAGCTGATGGTTCTGAGCTCCTCCCTGAACCCCAAATACTGTTCGTCCTGCAGGCGCTGGGTCTCCTGAAACTTCGCCACCGTCTCCTGGGAGTGGTGGTATGCTCCCATGATGGAGGAGAGGGCCTCGTGGAGAGTGGGTTCCCTTGGCCTGTCCGCCCCCTGTCGCACAGCAGCCCTCCCAGTTCCCCTGTGTTCCTGTGCCTCTGTCCCCTGGACCGTGTGCCCACTACCACTGCCCACAGGTCCCTGCTGTTGTTGGGGTGGTGGGTTACCCTGGGTTCCCTGTAGTGGTGGACACACAGCTGGTTGACGTGTCCTGGGTACGGAGGGATGGGCCCGCTGGGTGGGTGCTGTGCTGGTGTTACCAGAGGGTGGAAGGTCAGTGTTGCCTGTGCAAGGGGAACCGACTGTCCCGAGGCCCACGATGGTCCGGGCTGGTCATCTGGATCCAGTTGGCCAGAGCTGCTGTTGTCACTGTGGGCCTCTTCTGTGGGTGGAGTGGAGATGTCTGGACCCTCCTGTGTTGTGACGTTACGTAGTGGTCCTGCAGGGGTATAAGAGCCTGATTATTGCATCTGTGTGTGTCATGGTGGGCAATGGGTGGGTGAGCGTGTACCCGAGTGCTAGCATTCCTGTGTGGTGGCTTGTATGATGATGGTTGGGGGGTTGTTATGGGTATGTGCAGTGAGCATGCGTTAGTGCTGGGTGTCCATGCTTAGTTGTGTCATGCGGGGCTTGGTGTTGGGATGTGTGGTTTGTGTTATTAGTACATTAGTGAGGAGTTGGAGTGATAGGGGTGGGGGTGAGGGTGGGGGTGTGTGATAGCATGCAGGTAGGGTGGGGGATATGATAGTTAAGATTTGACTTACCAGTGTCCATTCCTCCACCGACTCCTCTGAGGCCTTTAGGATGCATGATGGTCAAGACCTGCTCCTCCCATGTTGTTAGTTGTGGGGGAGTTGATTCTGTTGAATCGCGATGTTGTGCCTGGAGACCACTGAACGCACCTTCCCCCGTAGGTCGTTCCACCTCTTCCGGATGTCCTCCCGATTTCTTGGATGCTGTCCCACAGCATTGACCCTGTCGACGAATCTGCGCCATAGCTCCATCTTCCTGGCTATGGAGGTGTGCTGCACCTGTGCTCCAAATAGCTGTGGCTCTACCCCTAGGATTTCCTCCACCATGACCCTGAGCTCCTCCTCGGAAAATCTGGGGTGTCTTTGGCGTGACATGGGGTGGTGTAGGTGATGTGTGGGGTGGTGTATGTGTTGATGAGTGTGGTGATGTGTGGTGGTGTGCGGTGTTTTGAGTGTGGATGTTGTATGGGTGATGGTGTTGTGTGCCTCTGTGTGGTGGGGTTGTCTATTGCTGTAGTCTCTCTCTGGCCTTCTTTCGGATTTTTTGCTCGTAGTGGTTTGTGGGTGATGTGGGTGTGTGTTTTATATTGTGTTGGGTGTGTGGGAGTGGTGTTTGTATGTGTGTCAGGTGTGTGTATTTCAAGTTGTCCAATGTGGCGGTGTTTTGGAGATGTGTGTGTATTTTGAGCGCGGCGGTGTGTACCGCCAATGGAATACCGCGGTTGAAAGACCGCTGAGTGGATTCGTGGGTCGTGATTGCATGGGCGTGTTCCTGTTGGCGTGACGGTGGAGGTTTTGTTTTTGCCAGTTTATCACTGACCTTTGGTGTGGCGGACTTGTGTTGGTGTCTGAATTTCGGCGAATTCCGAGATGTGGGTCATAATAGCTGTGGCGGTATTCTGCGGCCACGGCGGTGTATTGGCGGTCTTCTGCACGGCGGTAAGCGGCTTTTACCGCCAATGTTGTAATGACCCCCTAGATCTCATAACAGAATTCAAGGAAAGAACAGGGCATGAGCTGGATTATGTTGAACTGAGCCTGTGAATGTCGAAATGTCACACTGCTAAAACCAATGTTGTAAAAGACTAAGTGGGCCAGCTTCGTGGAAAAGGTATGAAAGGTGGATCACTGATGCTACAAAATCTGAAAAATATACAAATCAACTTGGGGGCTTCCTTAAAAAATGTTAAGCTTCACAAACAAACCTGGTAACAGTTTGGGGATAAATACATCCCTTGGCATGAAGCGGGACTGCTCAAGTGTGTATTCCTTAGATTGATGGTTAGTCTACTAGAGCAAGCAGAGGCAATTCTTCAGTTTACTCCTGGGCACCATGGGGTATTCTGTCTAATGGTGGTGGCGTGTTTACTTACTTTATGAAGAAGCAAGTTTCGAGACAATGTAGTGGTAAGTCTGGCTCCTGAGAGTACAAGAGGACAAAAGAGGAAGGGGCCGGCTAAGGGCCGCCAAACTAAGACCCTGACCCTATGAGGCAACTGAGCAGTGAGGCATTATTGGTTCTCTGTTGGCATTGACAGTCAGGTGATGCTGTGGACATGTTATGAGATGACCAATATGATTTTTTTGGATCAAAAGTTTGCTAAAATCCAGGTGTCTGATACGAACATCACAGATTTCAACGGAGAAAGAACTGCTGCCAGTCTGGCTGATGGTGCAACTTTGACAAAAACAACTGGCACCAGGATCCACGTTATGGCTTCTTTTAGCCATGCATTATTTTTATCCCTGCACCTCCTAAATGTTTGATTGAAAGACATGGAAATCATTTAATGCTGCAGCCTGTGATGCCTTCCCCCTCCCCCACTTAGGAGAGGAAATTCCTCTCCACAGCAGAATCACATCATTATACCAAAGCCATGCACCCTCTGTGCTTTTCCTGTGGACATACACTCTTCAGTTACTTTGTCCATTCCATTTCATGGAGACCTCCCTAGGTGTGCCCTTGAGATGACTGTCATTGGAGATGATTGAGCTTCAATAAAATGTTAAAGTTCGATGCTAGCTAAGTGAAATCCCTCACTGCGTCCACTAAAAAATCAGCTTAACATCTGACCCATTTAAAAGACCATATTGATTTGGGTGTTCCAACAAGTTTCCATTTCTCAGACTAGCATTGCCTCTCAATGACTCCTATCTCCTATGAATCCTTCCTTCATTTTAAATGAAAGTAGTCATACCTATTTTTCCGTATGGCTCTGGGGGATCTTTAATGCATTGAACTATTTTAATGGATCTTGAACTGACCTAATAGCTCCTATCTCGAATGTATTCCTCATTCAATTTAAATAAAAATAGTAATACCTATTTTTTTCTGGCTTTGGGGGTCTTTATTTAATGCAGTTCACTATTTTAATGGAGCCTAAACTGAACTTTTAAACCATTAGCTCTACTACTTTCTGAATTGTTAATCATTGCACTTCCACCATTCCTGAGGAGTAAATCCTAAGCTCATCACCTCTGCAGAGGTCCTTGGCAAGGGATTTGTGGAACTCAACTACAGGATGTCTAAAAATTAATAGCCACTCATTCCACACATAACTGCCCAGGAGGATCTCTTACATGAAAATGTCCTCCTGAAGTTAAAATTCCCACACTTGATTAAAGAATCTCCCCAAACCACACATATATAAATCCTAATCGGATGCCAAGGACCACACATTGGAAGTAGGTTGCAAGCACAAGAAAAAATTGGGTACCTGTATGAAAAATGCCAAAACTGGGGTAAAAAAATCGCTTTTTTAAAATTCAGCCATGCATGTTCCTGAAAGATGTGAAGATGGTGCCTTTAGCACGTCAAACCATTCATTGATGCCATTTCTACAAGAAAAAAACACACTTTTATCCAGGGCAATTTTATCCTCCCCCCCCCCAAATCTCCAAATATAGCAATATTTTGGCTATTTTCTTGGCCCCCTCCAGGGAAATCCACAAACCCTGGGTTGGGGAAAAAGGACACACATTTGGCATGGATAGCTTATGTGGACAAAAAGTTATGGAGGCTTAAGATAGCCAAGAAAAGTCTTAGCAATGAGGGGGAAAGGTCTGGCAACGAAAGGGTTAAAATAGGTCATAGGAACAGTATTCATCTACTTTCAGGTTCAGGTCAAGACAAGGAAGAAACTGGGGAGAGCAATCTGCAATTCCACCTGCCATATAATTTTTGCCTGGAGCGCCACTTTATTTGATGCTGCTGGGTCAACGGGGGTGATGCAGGCATTTCCCATACAGGGATCAATCATGCCCATCCCCAGAAGGTACATCGCCCCTGGCGCCCTCCCACATGCTATCCGGTCTTGAGGGGCCTTGCCGCGGCTTCATTTTAAGACACCAGAATATAGGACACCATTACTCTGCCTACTTCTGAGAGGTGTTCATTAGTCCACCACAGGTACTGTAATTTGGAGGTGGTTGCAGGAGACAGGACCAATTTGCATTGAACACACTCTGCTGTAAATGAGCTGTGCCCACCACTTTATAGTGCTAGATATGAACACACACTGAAAAGGATATACCGCCCACTGCAAAAAATGCTACTCTGTCTGATGTGTAAAGGAGGGCCACAGAAACATTACCTTTTCATAATAAGGCCCTCTGCCTCTTGTGAATATGGTGAAAGCAGTACCTGCACGAATTCTATAGTGAAGTGCTGGTTCAACCGGGCTAATCTCGTGGCAGGAGAACAGCCCAGCTTTTCCTATTTCCAGATATACAAACTCATTTTAAAATTCACTTTATCAAGTCATATTTTTCTATTCATTTCCAGAGAGACACAAAAGCTTATAGGATAAGAGAAAGCATACCCAGGAAGCCACGCAAGCTTATTACAGTTGAATGAATGCGACATGAATGGTGTGATGTGAAGTCACTTCATGACAGATTTGAAAATCACTTCCCTATATCAAAAAACACTTTGAAAGAGTTGATTAATAATTTAAGACCTCGTTTCCATATTCCACTCACATGGGCTGCACACCTTCCAAAGATTGCAGACTGCGGACCACATAATGCCACTTCTCTTGTGCGATATTAACAGAAAGTGGTGTGTGGAAACACAAATATATTAATTTGAAGCACTGTGCACCCCATGAGAAAAGCAGTCGAACTCGTTATGACCAACTTCTTGAAAATAAACGTTTTACATATACCTAGGAACAATGAAAGAAAAGAGCAGGAGCGACATCTCGAAACAACTATTATTAAACCGAGACAAAGAAGCTGACAATTAAAAAATGCTCGGCGACAGACAATGCCATTTTAGTTTAATTAAACTAGAGTCATACAATAAAGTCATACGAAAATACACGTTCACTCCCATGAAGTGTTGACAGGAAAAGAAAAAAGTAGTTTGCTAAATAGGAGCAGTAGAAGAATAAAAGTCAGAAAATCAAAAGAATGGTAAAGAGGCTACACCAGGGAGAGGGGCAAACACAAGAAGAGGAAGGCATGACATCAAATAAAAAGCAAGCAAAAGAGAGCAATAAAGTCAAGCAATGGTAAGCAATGGGCAGGCTCCAAACCCACTGTACATCTTCGGTATGGTTCACACGAGACACGCCTACAGACAGTTAACACAGTTAATGAAGAAAGATGGACAGGAGGAAAAGAAAGAAAGGAAGAAGTGGAAGGAAGGAAACCGAAAACAGATGAGCTTACGGCAAAGGAAGAGAAGGCGATAAAGAGAGAAAAAAATAAAGGTAAACAAGAGTGAAAGAAAAAGGGGAGGAAGAAAACACAAAGTGCATGTGGGGGCACTATCTGAAAGTATATGTCCATTAATTCTACTATGAATACATACATTTGTCAAATGATCTACAGTATGCAATCGATTGAGAACTAAAGCCTTTGCACTCAGAGGTGATATTGGACGGCTGCGTTATTGCATTTCAATGTTCTTTGGTACAAATATTCATTTGGTTCTTTAGTTGGAAAAAGACACAGCTATAAAACGAAACAAATGTAAGGGCCCTTACTCCACAAAGAACGATATAAGGCAACTACTGGCGGCACTGGATGGCTACCCCATTACCCTGACTCTGTTCCTGAAAAGCTGCCCTGCGCTGGTGCCAGCACTACTGGTAAAGGACACCTTGATAAAGACCATTGATTAGTCTCCCTGTCCAGTACTCAACCCACCACCATCTTTCAGATGCCTAAGAATGAGGAAAGATGAAGAATTAGCATCCAAATTTAGGTTAGCATTTGCTGATCTTGTTGTTGGTGGCTTCGTATGGTGCATCTGTTTAAATCCATACGTTCCAACCTAGGTGCAGGGCAGACCTCTGTGGGCACTCAACACCTAGTGGAGAAATAAGCCTGTAATTGTCAGCAGTAGAATTTAAAAGCCTTGGAATCCCACTTCAGATCTTAGCATCAGCAGAACTCGACCACAGTAATCTGCCCTCTCTGAGTGAGATGTACACACTGTAGTTTACTTGTTTACCGAGCTGTGTTAATGAGATGGGTACCAGCTTTTAGTCATCAATGATTCCGCCCTCCTCAAATTCCTTTCCATGGCTACTGCTAGAGTCTACAATAACTGAGAGCACAGCAGTTTCAAAATGTGTGCAAGTGACATTTTCGTGATTGATACTTTTCTCTTCTTGAAAGTTTTCAATAGCTTGGCCAATACCCTAAAATATGGGTGCATTATATTGCAATTTCAGAAAAAGAGTAAAGATTCATCCAGTAAGAAAATGAGAAGACAAAATAAGCAGGCTAAATTAAGTAGGTAAAATTATGTGAGATTACAGCTAAAATTACATGACATTACTCTGGGTGAGTGGGGCTAGAAAGCAGGATAGAGTGTATGGGGATGCAGACGTTAACTTGTTTCTATATTGTTTTGTTAATTTAATTTAATTTGCATACACAACTATTACCAACGAGTGCACAGCAATGAAGGCGGGCGTTTCAATACAGGGCCAACTTTAGGAATTTCCTATAGCTCATAGCACCTCTTAGATTGGCTCCAGGTGCTTGCCATTTAATACCTTCAAAATGGTTATCTTCGATCACAAGTTCTAACATGCACGTCTCCCTCACCCGATCTGTTCCAGTATGCCCCTTGGCACAGGTGGGTGAAAAGGTGCTGCAAGAGGACCTTGACGAGAAGAGTAGAGTTAAAGGCATCTCCAAGTGACAAAGATGATATTCCATAGGCATCTTATCTGGGAAGGTGTTTGGACAGTGGGACTCAGCCAGCAGGCCATGTGTCCTGTGAAGGTGCATTCCCTGTTGGATGAGTACGGAAGGGTATGCTATAAAAAAAACTACACTAGCATGCTGAATTACCACCTTTCTGCACAAGGCTTAGTTAAGTGGGGAACACAGAACGAAAAAGTGCTAGTGTGAACGAGTTCCAAGACAGGGAATGAGAACTGCACACACTATAACCCAAATTAAACAATGGGTGTATAAGTGGGTTTTCTTGGGTAGATCCCAATGCCCACTAATCTCTCAGTACTTCTGGACAGAGTGTGGATCTTGTGTATGCACAGGATGCTGGAATCAGAGCACTGGGGAATGTCAAGCTAAAGTTAGTTGTACTGGATCCAATAAACAAAAGTAGGTCATCTTACACACAGATCCAGAACTGCATGTATAATTTAACATAGTCCACAACACTCTTATAAGGCCTGTTGTTAGCAGCAATCATTTTAGTATTAGAGCAGGAAAGGAGTGCAGCAAAAAGAGTAGCCATGGAAAATGCAGAAATTTATTTTTTTAGTTTACTAAACAGAATGGTAGCTGAGCAGTCCAACGTTTGAAGTCCTCAGCGTGGTACACCATTTTCTCCCTTGAATTCGTGCACTTCTCTTAAATCTACCGAAAAACACTACGTTAATCTAGCATGGAGACCAGTAGTTATCAATCTATGGGGTGCATGCAAAGACGTAGCCCACTTTGAAGGGCATTGCACAGCCTGAAAACATGTAAAATGACTCCTGTAAAATGCACGAGAAGTGCTTTTCAAAAGTAGGTACCTGAATAGCACCAAATGTTACTGGGAAGGTGCAGAAAGATGTTTCTTTGCAGTAAAATATATCATGTTGTGGAAAAACTAAAAGAAAAAAAGAATTACATACAGCTGCACAAATAAACCTATATCACTCATCCATCCATTCTGCAGTAGTAAGATTACTAGTGGAGTGCATCAGGAAATCTAGGATTTGCCTAAATGTACATACGCACTCTTGGGAAGGAGGTTCTTGATACTGCCCAAAATGCCAGAAAATAAAGTCACGATTTTTATGGGATTTCTGTGCCTGCTTGAAAAAGTGAAAATCTTGATTCACTAAACACGTAGTATCTGAAAGGTAGTTACATTAAATAATCACATGTTTTTTACAAGCTCCTATGCAACGTGATTTTGCAGTTGAACATCAACAAGATGCTAGTTTCACGAAACAAAGCTGCTCTTTTAAAAGTTATAAAGAAACATAAAATATGAGAAAGGTAAGTAACTCTCCTAAAGAGAACTTAGATTCACATAGCAGACCTCGAAAAATCATTAAAATGTTACTAGACCTGCAGATCGAGTAGCTTGAATAATCTACACGTCCTAACAGTAATGTATTTGACCCGGAAATGGGTCTCAAGTTGTGTGACCCTAGGCAAATATTGAATTTTACAGTCACCCTTTTCTTCATTTTCACATGAGTACACCTTCAAATATATGAGTTCAGCATTTCTGCTGTAAAAGTCATCTTCTGTTTGATTAACTACACTAAACTTTGCTCCATGTATAATAAATCTAGCCCACATATGATCCATGGATGACTTGCCTCTTAGTTTACTAATAGCTTTGCCATCAGGGCAGGAGTATTCCTCAGTTTATGTTTAAACACTCACTTTTAATAAATATATTACTAAAGCATGATGTGGTAGCGCACTGTCATTTACAGATAGTAAATTTCCAAGAAATGTTCAAAAACCTTCCCACTAACTTGCAGCTTTACTGATGAAACTATATAGTGTATTAACAATAATCTGTGAAAAGTAGATTTTAGAAAAAATCTATTATTTGCACATCACCAGGTAAAGTGTTCTGACTTTTTTGTTCATCCTATTAAAATATTTTTTTCATCACACAGAAGTACAGAAAATTCTCTTTGGCAGCTACTTAAAATATATTTTGAAAAGTTTGTAACCATGACTTAGTTATATAAATGTTGTGTGTTAGGAATAATCTAATACCAAAAGCATTTCATTTCACATAGGTCAGACAGGTCATCTTACAAAATCCTGTAACTCTGCAGTCACAAGGAAAGGTATTTGCATTGCAAGAAGACTAACTGACTTTTGACCTCTGTCTCTGAACACAAAGCAAATGTGACAAGAATAAGATTTAAAGGCATCTTAATTGCTAATTCAGTTCCTGACTGAACAAAACAACTGTTCTTTGTCCACTCACCAGAAGGGTCGAGTGGAATCTAAAAATAGCTTGGCCTCATAAAATAAAAATAGTCACATGGAATGGTCCCTTAGATTTTTTGAGCCCTGCAATCCAAAGAAGGGATATGGATATTAGGAGTTCACCACAAATTAAATACAGAATTACAGCTAATCTATCCCTTTCAAGTACCCGGCTCCTGAAAATACAAAGAAACCATCACAGCAGTCTACAGACAAAAATCTATTTCACCATTTTGGATTCAATGAAAGTGTGTAAAATTGTTTGCCGGGTAAGTGCTGAAAAATCCAATTTTAAGTAATACGCTACAGACACGTAATTAAGCTAAGGGGTGGGAACTTGATTTCTCATTTTCTGGTTTAGTATTACAGAAATTCTACAAGTCAATATTGCAACCATCTAACTCTACAAACAAACAAAACTCACTCAGCAACCCCAGCTATACCATGTCATTCTGATTACACCTCCACCATCTTCTTCTTAATCAAGCCGCTATGGTTTTCAATGCTTGCAGTATCTGATGAAGTTGTATAAAGCGGAATCATTGTGGCATTTATTTCAAGTGAGTCAAATGCCCGCCTAAAAATATGCTTCACTAAAAACACACACATGATAAGCTTTATCCTTCCATATAAGACAGCAATCTTTATTTTGTCCCCTTTCAAGTTCTTTGCCTTGAAAATTACTGATTTATTTCAGACCATACAAGTGAACACCTATTCTCCTCTCATGCCCTGCTTTAGTCCATAATATTTTGTCTGAGTTCTATGGCAGAATGCAAGTACCTCACACTGTCCCAAGGGTGATTTATTTTTCTTACTGCATGTGTTCTCCAGTTTAACACCCTGCACGGAGCCTGACTCTCTGTCTACCCATGCACAAACAAGTCTGTTTTATAGAAATTTAACTTGGTGCACTGGGAGTATTTGTGTGACATGCCAAGTAATGAGGATGACCCTCTCAAGAAACCTACCTCTGCGGATAGCAGAATTCATGAAGGGTCAATGATGGTAAAGCCTGGATGCTGTAATCCGCATTTCTGTTTCCATTGCACAAGCTCGCCCTGCAGTGCAGAAAGGGAGTGTAAACACATGCAAGTACTCTTCTGTGCATGATACAGCTCTTTGGGGAGAAGGTGAACATTGGGTGAGCAGCACAAAAAAAGACTTGGGACAAATGGAGGGAGAAGAAGTTGTTAATAAATAATAGGGTCATATTCTTCTGACAACGTCAAACTCCTAATTTGGGAACTTGTGTCACACAGAGGGTGCATGAGAATTTATGAAATACTATCACAATGATACGGGAATGAATGAAAAAAACTGTTTTGCATGGTGGTTAAAAATTAAACTATACTTGTTGCTTTGGTACAAAAAAAGGGTTAGACGAAAAACTGTTGTAGAACTGAAACAGACATGTCCAACACTTGCTTGGGAGTGCAAGTACATGCTAGAACTTCAGGATAACTACATAACATAAATGCACTTAAAATAATTTTAATTGGGGATAATTTATGCTGACAACAGTTATCCTCAAAATGTTGCATGCATATGTTATTCCTGAATTCACATTAGCCAACACTAATCTAACGTATTGTGACTTGTTTATGAAGACTGGAGTTGGAAAACGGGGTAATCCATTTTTTTCAATAGAGAAATTGTGGGCAACTATTTTTGAGCTACACACAATTTACAATTTCTCATATCTATAGCCCTAGACTTAATGCAAATGTTTAAATTTGAAACATGCAGCAACTTCTGAAAGTTTCACTAATGTTTATGAAAATTAAAAAGGGGACAAACCATATCTGCATGAATTAGGAAACTAAAAAGCAACAACAGCTGCATTTTTTAACTGTCTTGTTAGGTAGCAACCACCCACAGTCGAGGCTGGAATGAAGCTAAAATATATTCTTAAAAGAAACCAATAGAGCACCAAATGAAACAATCTGACTTTCCCCTTTGGGGCAAACAATTTTACATAATTTAATGAAAGCCAGGATTTACAGGTAGCTTTTATACATGCTCTTCAACTATTCCACTACTTTGGTCCTGGCAAAATACCCTGTGGTATAGTTTCTTAATTGGAGAAAATTGTGCATATAAGAGAATCGTATTCAACTCAGGCCTGCTTTCAGGGCTTGATAGCAGCCCTCTACACCTCGACCTACTCAGGCCTTTCTCTGTGTCAAGTATGATCTGTGCAGCCCTTCCCTCTATTCTTTTCCACAATAACTTGTCTTTATTTTGTGCTTCAAACCACACTTATGCTGCTTCTAGGCAACTTAACAGATGTTCGCATCACCCAATTTAATGTTGTTCCTGGCCATCACATGATAGGTTCAAACATTTTTCGTCATTCTGAACTACTTCAGAATGCTGTGCAGGCCTATCCGGGCCTAGAGACGGATTGTGTTGTTTATACTAATTATTCTATATAATTAGAAGCCACATTTTTAGGTCGCAGCCTACCAGACAGCACAGCAACCTGCTTTGCTAAAGAGATGATGGAGAAAGTTGACCTAGGAATACATTTTGCCCATTGATTACCATTGGCTTTGTGGTTTGTAGCTCACATTTTCTGGATTTCTATTTGCTGGCTTTATTTGCTTTAGGCTCTCCAGGTTCAGATCTTGCCTCCTGTTGCCTGAACCGTGATTACTGTATCCTTCCATAAACTACCTTTCTGTAAACAGACCTTCAAATCTTCTTATCTTGTCACATTTCCTGTGCATTCAAAGGCCAAAGTCAAATGTCTGGTGCTGACTTCCGCTTGTTTACTTTTTTCCTCTTACTTCAAAGTGGGAGAATTTATGTGGCAATCTTGCTGGATAATGTGGGTAGGAAAGAGGTTTTTTACTAGCACACAACATTTAAATGAACTGTGTAAGAATTTCAGAATATATCAGAATTAGTAACACAAATGAAACTTTTTGTTATTTCTGAAGTGTGATGGAAACAAATACTTTAACATGATCAAAACAAATCATTACAATAGGTGATGCAATTTACACACATTTTCGTTTGTGCACTGTATAGTTTTATTAGTAAAACTGTATGTCTGTATAAATGTAATAGTCCTTTCAGTTAAAAATGTGTTGTCTACAATACTTTGCATACTCAGCTCTGCGCCACTCCACTCTACTCTGCACCACTCCAAGCCACTGCACTCTACACTGGACCACTCCACTTTATACCATTCCAGGAGACTGCACTCTGCACCACTCCAAGCCACTGAACTGTATGCCATTTTGTGCTACGCCTCTCTCCTCTACCCTGTACCACTCTACTCCACTCTATGCCAATGCACTCTTTGCTACTCAGTCCACTGCTTTCTTCACCACTGCACTCTACACCACTCCAGACCACAGCAATCTACTCTGTATAACTCCGCTCTAAAACACTGTACTATACGCCACTCTGCAACACTGCGCCCTACGCTACTGCACTCTATGCCAATGCACTTTACTCTGTAACACTAAACCCTAAGTCCCTGCACTCAACGCCAATCCACTGTACACCACTCTAATATACTCTGCACCTTTTTACTTTAAATCTCTGCACTCTACACCACTTTACACTACCCCATTGCACTCTATGCTACTCTTTGCAACTGCACTCTAACCAACACCACTCCACTCTATACACCATTTCACTCTACTCTGAAACAATCTACTCCATGCCACTGCACTCTGCGCCACTTTACTCCATTCTGTCACTGCACTCTACGCCAATGCGCTCTGTCACTGCACTCTTTGCCACTGCACTCTACTCTGCTTCACTGTACTCTACGTCACTCTACTCCTCTGCACTCTGACACTCTAATCTGCAACATTCCATTCTCTGCTACTGAAGGCTGTGCCACACTGCACCACTACACTCCATGCCATTGCACTCCATGCCACTAGACTCTATTCTGCACTCTACATCACTGCACTCTATGCCACTCTACTCTGCGCCACTGCCCTCTGCATCACTCAACTCTAATTGTTCTCACTTTACGTTTTGTGTGAGGAAATTGTGTGTGCCACAACATTCATCTTTAGAAGAAAACAAAATGCTATGTAGTCAGGTGGACTAAGTAACCCAGCATTGACAAAGCCAATAGGTTTTCCCTATGCAACATATATTGCCTTTGTCAATGTTTTATAGAAATGTTGCACAGCAGCATGGGCTGCTGTGCAATATAGCCTAAAGTTTCAAAAAAAAAAAAAAAAGCAATAAGGCAGACAGCGATGACTGTTCCATGGCGTTTATTCTTTTCTTTAAGCAGCCCGCACTGTTGTGCATCATGTGTAAAAACAGTGCAGGGGCAGGCAATCAACTTCAGGAAGGTGCAAGGAAGGAGAGATGAGCTTCAAGAATGAACAGTGGGAGAAGGGAGGACGGGGTGGCAAACCAAGCATGGATATATGGTGCGGGCAGGTTTGGAAAGAGACAGCAGGCATCTGGAGAAGAGCCAGGGATTGCAACATGAGGGAGGGAGAAACATCAAGAGGGCAGGGTCAAAGGAGAGGGACTGCAGAGTCAAGCACTCTGCAGGAGTGCATGAAGAAAAAAAGTACATTCGGGAGCCTGCAGCCGTGATAGGACACTGGCTACAGAAAGGAAACTGTACTTGGTCCATGCTCCACAGAAAGACACACAAAGCCCAGGAGGCGGCTGAGGCACAGAGGGCGCCCTGACCAATAAGAAGCAACGAAACAAGAGTCACACTGGAGCCAACAAATGGTAAGCAATGGCAAGTATGAGGTGGGCTCTAAGTCTGTTTTAAGCTTTTTTTTTAAATAACAGTAGACCATAATAGAAATAACTGCAGAAAAAAGCTGAATAGCGCCAATCTTTGGATAATCCTCTCTTACTTAGTCTGACCTCCCTGCAGGGCAGGTGTTTCAGTAAGGCAAAATAAGGCAGCAGTCTTAGGGTACCACCCGGTGGTGTCACAACATAACTACTGATGGCTAAAAAAATATATGTTTTCACAGCGTGCAGAGTGCTCCACTAAGTCACAGTATCATGCTGCTGTGTGTGGGAGTGCATGGTTGTAAGGTGTTGCATTGTAGTGAGGTCTACATAGGAAGGCTTTCGCATCAAGTGGGATTGACAAGAGTTATGCTCTTATCCTGTCATGGAATGCGTCCGTTACTTACGTTAATGGCATTACTCCTAGTCCTACTCCCTCGCCTTCCTTATAACCAATGAGGCTCCCTGCCTCCCCCTAGACCCCTCCTTCAACTCCCGCCAATTCGAGGAATGTCTGGCTTCTAGAGGCGACCAAAACCCCTGGACCCGAGCCGACCCCATCCAAGCCCCCCAACCTGAGAGGCTGGCATCGGTCGTCACCACCACCGGAGAGGAGGAGATAAAGACACCCCTACCCGAAGATGAGCTGGCACCAGCCACCAACCCAACTCCCTGTGTACAAACCCCGACACCGGAATCCATGCCCGAAGAGAACTCGACCCCGGAGACCAATGAACAAGGAACCAGTTCACCAGGCAAAGAAGATGGAACCGTGCCCATGGCACCAGAAAAATCACTAACGCCAAATGACCCTGCAGACGTAACCACTGAAGAGCTCTGGGAGCTGGCTGCGACAAGATCGACCCCACCAGAGACTGGAGGCCCTCCGACACAGTCACCAAGCCTTGAAGAGTCAGAAACCGGGCCCGAGAAAAACTAGATCCTGGGAAGGAACCAAATCTGACTTTCCCCAGTTGACCAAAAAAACGTGGTTTTGCAGAACCAACAGAACCCGGGCCACATGCCTCCGCAACATCACCTGAGAGGGCACTTGGATTAGAATATCGTCCAGATAAGGATAGATAAACACTCCTTTGGAATGTAGAAGAGCCACCAGAGGGGCTGAAAATGAAAATGGTCCTGGCCCACCGCAAAGCGTAGGAACCTCTGAGAAGACAGAGCCACTGGAATATGCAGGTAAGCATCCTGCAGATCCAGAGATGCCAGGAAATCCCCTGGACTGACCAGAGGAAAAATCGCCTGAATGGAAAGCATACGGAAATGCACAGTCCTGATCCAGGAATTCACCCCCTTTAGATTGAGGACAGGACGAAAGCCCCCTGACACCTTTGGAACTAGGAACAAGACGGAATAAGTGCCCAGACCTCTCTCCCCCACAGGAACATGGGAGATGGCCCTTTGAGAAGCAGGTCCTGGACCCCTTTCAACAACGCCTGCCTCTGGACCCCGTCCGCAGGCAGTGGAGTGGGACGCACCCCGGAATCTGGAGGCACAACTTAAAAATCTATGGCATAGCCATTGTTCACAATGTCCAGCACCCAGCGATCGCTGACACTCTCCTGCCAAACGGAAAGAAAGTGCCTTAGCCTTCCCCCAACCCGCACTATGCCAGGCCCACAATGATTGTCAGGACCCCTTCTTGAATCTCCCTGCCCCGAAGGAGCCGACTTTTTAGGAGAAAAACAGGGCTGGAAACGACGTTTCCTGAAAGAAAAAGATTTGGAATCCATTTTGGGAGAGGATCGCAAATGCTTCCGCCAACCCTTGCCAGAAGAAGAACCACCTTTGTAAGGCAAGGCATGTTTCCTCTCCTTAAAGGCCTTCAAAAGCATGGAAGGCAACTGATCACCAAATAAATTGCTCCCTTCAAAAGGCAGAATCAGGAGAGCAGATTTCTCCCCAGGATCTGCCTTCCACATCCTCAACCAGAGGGACCTACGAGCCCCATTCAAAGCTCCCGACGCCAGAGCAGAAGTACGGACAACATCAGAAGACATGTCAGCCAGCAACCTGGCCTGTTGTTCCATAACAGCCAGAAGTTCCGAGCACTCCGAACCTTCCTGAACAGCCACCGCCAGCTTGTCAAAATCCTGCACCAAAGATTGTGCCAAATAAGCAGAAAAAATACCCGCTCTGAGGGCCAAATTCTCTGCCGCAAATGCCCTTTTAAGACCAGAATCCACCTTATGGTCAGTGGCATCAGTAGGAACACAATCCTCCGGATTGACCGCCGTCTTGCCAATCAGAGTTGCCAAAATGGAATCCAGTTTAACTGAGGGTGGCAACACATCTTCCCCTTCCAGCAAGTATAGCTTCTGAAGGAAGCCTGGAACCTGAGACTTGTCCACATCCTTCCACTCCCTGAGTACCATATCCTTAACAGGGCCCTGAAAAGGCATGGCAAACCTCAAAGGCGTTTGATACTGAGGGAACAAGTGTGAATCCATCCCCGTAGGTTGAAAAACAGGAAAACCTAAATTGTCCCGAACATGAGACATAACCTCCCACATCTCTTCCCTGGAGACATATTTCCCCCCAGAAGAAGTAAAAGGTGCGCCATCATCATCACAAGAAGAAGACCCTTCCGCAGCCCCAGGAGGACGGGCAGTCGAAGAATGTCCAGGCCTGGCCGCACCAGCTTGGAGAGCACAAGACACAGCCACCTCAATCATGTCCTGAACCTCTTCTCTGGACATGAGAGGCGTAGGAGCCCCCACCGGTCCCTGGCGGCCCCCAGGAGTAGAGAGGGGAACCTCAATATCCTCCCCTGAAGAAGAGGAAGAGGAAACAATCCACTGTCGCTTTGCAGGAACCTTCGACATAATCCCAACAAGAAATGTAGGCCAGAAATGTAGGCCAGAGGTCCCAGTCCCCATTAAATAATGGAGAAAGCCCCCCCCCCTAAAAAAAATAGTAGCAAATGAAAAAGCGGCAACAATTAGCCCCAAACTACTAAAACGAGGGCAGAACGCCCGTCCTACCGTAAAAAAATGCTGAAAAACCACAACCGGCACATCAGCTCATCCCTGCGAGCCGAAGATCCGGAAGTACAGCCCCAGCCGCAAAGAGCCAACCGACCTTGTCAGCCGACTCCCAGGATGCATCTCCAAGGCAGTCACGCCTGCCTCCAGAAGACGCGACCACCGGGACCTCTCCACGAGGAGCCCCGCGCTTCGTGGAGAGTGTAGCCGATGTCCCCCAGGCCCTGCCGTGGAGGAAGAAGAAGGTAAGTCTAGCGGGGCTAGACAAAAAAGAACAGGAGGTGGGGGGATTTTTAAGGGGAAGGGAGGGGTCTAGGGGGAGGCAGGGAGCCTCATTGGTTATAAGGAAGGCGAGGGAGGGACGGGAGGTAATGGTTGATAGTGCAAAGGTGGTAAGACAAAAGAGAGCGCACTCTAATCGGTTGCTATGTGATATTCTAACTAGAATTTCTGAGTGACAGCCAGGCCACTAACCCGCGTACTGTGCTGGGTACAGTAGTCAAAACAGAAGCTTTATAGAAATTTGGAGGCAAATCTTGGGATACCAGAGAGAGCTGCAGCGACGGACTACATTAAAATCATTCACAACGCAAGCCATTATTAAACACTTATTTTATTGTGTTGAGGCACAAATCATATTGTTATTTAGGAATTTAATTTGGTACTATTCTAAGGCCACAGAGAGATGTGCGAATTCACAATACAAGAAAAAAAATAACCATCATCTTGCTCTATTTCTGGATGACATTTCATTGCCCTTCTTGTCCTAGTTTCAGAATTAAAGACTGTGCAATGTTAAATGGCTGTTTATTCAACACCAGCAGCAGAAGTTAATAGACAGTTCAGAACTAACTGAGTGTGTCTGCAGTGCCATCTTCTCATTCATCTCGTTCATTCAATTTAGCCATGTTAGTGTTCCATATGGTACAGTACCCTGCTGCTTGAAGCCTCAGTTCTCAGAGAAAAAAGACCTTCGAACACTAGGAAGCTAATAGTTTAACAGTTACCCTAAATTTGTTTGACAAAATTGACATTTCGTGCGCCATGTCACGTTGTCAAGCAATCTGTAATTTAGCCCTAGGCAGGCGGAGGAATGCTCATCTTATTTACCTCTTAGAGTTAAACGCGGAATTAATATTCTCTGCAGAAAGAAAGATTGGATATTTGATAAACATTGTAATTTAAATTCTTCATTAGAGAGACACATTAAAATCCAGCATCTTCCACATGCCCCGATGCATAAACGACATGTGTAGCAGTCATTTAATGTTTTATTTTTTAAAACCGCAAACTAATTTCAGCTGTCAGTTTAATGATCCGGAAAACACAAATCTTGCTCCTCGGCATGCGGGCTGTGAGACTGAACTTTAAGAGATTTCTGTTTTTTAACTAAATTAAACTCTTAGGCACGCTAGGAGCAAACGTCTGGTAGGAAAAAAGGGCAAAGAGGTCACCCTCACAAACAAAACCATGAAGGGAAAAGCAATACGACTTAAACGATGGGAAAAAATCTTGTATAAATTAAAATAGGCTTGGTCTGCAGAAAGAGTACACAATCCTGTCCTCAATCCCTTATTATAATCTAGTTTTGAGGAAGCTTATTGGACTTATTAGAACCATCTTGAGACCTATATTGAAAGTATCACTGATGCTGTAATGTCTTATTACAGTCAGGTTAGGTTATGACATCACACTGCTGCTGTGAAAACCAGCAGTGGTAAATGGCAAATCATTGGACAGAAGTAGGACGTATGTTTAAATAATTAAGAGGAAAGGTGTATTTTCAATCCTCTTTTCTTTGAACTACTTTCCCCCTAAAAATTCCGCTATTACATAAGATAATTGACACTACTTATTTATTGAATTGTTGGAAGTATTACAAGAAGGGGAGTTTCAATCCAAACGCTATCAGACAAATAGTAGGTTTTGAAAGTGACTTACAATAAACTGTTTACAATATGTTTTTATAACAAAACTCAACCTACAAATTGGTATATGTATTTTAAGAGTACAGATCCCTACGTGTTGAGCATATCTGCAACCACAGTACCGCTTTATAAGGAACAAGCGAGGTTTCTTTTTTACCGAGCCTACGGACGCATGGGACTGAGTGGAGCAGCGCAGGTATGAGGTCTCCAAGCCATCATCACTGAATGCACCCCTGGACCGGCCGCAGAGAGGGAAAGCTCCCCAGGAGTCTAGCATTGACAGAGTGAAAGGAGCGCCTATCCCGGTCCAGGCACAACTAGAACAGAAACAGGCACTGACTGCAGCAACTGCATTATGGGTGGACGAAGGGCTATCCATGTCGCATTCAATTCCATTAATCTTTTCCAACAATACCCGCAACCAAGCAGGTTTCACTGGCCGATACTCTAACTCAGAGTTCGTGTGTCCCCGTTACTGTGAGACTCCACCTGACACTCTACCAGAGGTAACTCCGCAAACAGCAGATCTGCTACTTTAGGAAGCACTGAATGTTTAAAATGTGATGTTGCATTAAGTTACTTAATATGTTTTTGGGGGTCTGGCAGCGCACGCACTGTAAGACACGCTGACACTGAGCTATAGGCCAACTAACCCCCCCCCCCCCCCCCGCCCTGCACCTGGGTGCCCACAGGTCACACTGCTGGGAAAAATGAAGACCCTCTTATTTGGGATTGTTTGTTTATGGTATGGGGGTACCTAGTTGTTCAAGGTAGCCCTGGGATGGGAGTTTCAGGGATCAGTTATAATTGTAATCAAGTTCAAGGAAGATGCACGAAAAAGTGCAGTCGCTAACTTGTTCCAGCAGCGGGGTATGGTCCTCCTTCCTGATACCTTCTTCACAGATAAGGTTAAATGGCAGAAATTAAGGTAGTAACATGGCATGTTCGGGTCTGGGCACCACCCGGAAGAGACATGCAATTCAGCAGTATATAAGGCGTCGCGGGGCGCAGATAGCGCTCTTAAAGGAGATGCATATAGTTGGGGGCGAGGATGCTAAGATACAGCGCAGATGGCGGGGACAATGCTACTGGACAAGATACTCTGAGTTTGCAAGCAGAGCCATGGTTTGGATCCGTGCAGGAGTCCCGTTCTGATCAAATAAGATGGACATGGACCCAGAAGGCTGTTACGTTTTTGTAAAAGGGTCCCTGGACGGTAGACCTGAACTGCTAGGCAGTGTTTATGCCCCTACCGTTAACCAGGCTGCATTTTTTGTGCGTATATCCATTGTATTGGTTAAATGGGCACATCTGCTATGGATTGTGGGTGGGGACTATAACAGTGTACTTAACATAGATCAGGATCGTTCATATCCCTAATTATCAGTTTCACAAGTGGTGTCAGTAGCAGCTCACTTTTCCTAATGGCTGCAGCAGTGGGCGTTGCGTGACTGCTGGTGCGTACTACATCCAGAAACCAGAGAGTAATCACACTATTCTATACGACATGACATACACGTTCGACTGGACTACATACTCTGTCAGTCCCCCACACAATTATTGGTTACCACAGGAGAGTATCTTGGGAAAACCTTCTCTTATCATAATCCCTTATTAGTACGCTTTCAATGGGGGCATCTGAGACCACCGGTCCCTACATGGAAGTTGCAAACTGCAAAATAGAGGACCAGGGATTTCTGGAAAGCACTCGAGAAGCTGTAGCACAGTACTTGACGGATAATTGGGGCACAGCAAATACATGCACGGTTGACTGAGAGGCACTGAAGTTAGTGATAGAGGGGCATTGGGGGACAGCAGTGGGGGTCCGTGCACCAATACAAATCAAATTAATGGGCTTAGAAACTATGCTTTGAAAGGTAGAACTCCAGTCACAGGCCACACCAGAAGGAAAGTGCCAATTACTCACAGCTACAGAGGCACACGCTCAACTCATAGAACTACACTGCCATGACTAGAGCGTTCTATGCAAGGATGCATGCTGACGGGAACAAGTTGGGACACTTACTGGCCTGGCTGCTGCATAGCTCGGCCCCGCACCACCAACCACAGAGATAAGACTGTCCCCCATGCAACTGATTACATCACAAGTAGATATCCATGATGCTTATACTGCTTACTACCGAGACCTATATAACCCCTTGCCGGTAAATAGAACCCAGAAGGTACGGGCCTTCATGCAGGAATAAGTCCTACCACTGCTGTGCCCCTCCAACGTAGAAGCCTTTAATGCACCTATTACGACACAAGATATATGCGAAGCAGTGCAGTCCTCAGCTACAGGGCAGACCCTGAGTATAGATGGGTACCCTATTGAGTTTTATAAAGCCTATCTACTGATATTAGCACCCAAGCTGTTAGACGTCTATCTGACGGCATTGCAAGAAGGTAGTCTCCCACCGTCTCAGTGGGAATCCTTGCTAATATCTCTGCCCAAACCACAGAAAAACCCGCAAGAACGGACTTCTTATTGTCCCCTTACAATGCTTGGGTCAGATTATAAAATCTTGGGCAAACTAATAGCCTCTAGGCTCCTAGCACAGATACCCCATCTAATACATATAGACCAGAACGGCTTTGCCCCGGGCTGATCCACAACACTTAACATACGTCTACTATACAGAGTAATGGAAAGTGCTCCAGCACAATGGCCCTATGCGGTGTGTCTTGTCCTAGATCTCAAAAAGGCATTTGATATGCTGGACTGGAGCTACATGTTTTCCACCATAGCTGCCTTTGGCAACACAGGCCACATGAATAAATGTATACAACTTTTATATGTGAATCCTGTAGCCCGAGTAAAGATAGGACAATGCATTTCCCCTGGTTTCCCAGTGACGAGAGGCATGCGCCAAGGCTGTCCCCTATCACCACTGCTCTTCGCCTTGGCGATGGAGCTGTTGGCACAGAAACCATCAGAAAGGAGGAGAATGGGGGATTCCATTAGATGGCAGTATGCATGTTGCTTCCCTATATGCACATGATGTGCTGATTTATCTAGGCAATATAAGGCAGGGAGAACGTGCCATAACTAAGATATTGTCTGACTTTATAGTGGAATCGGGTCTTGGGGTAAACTGGGCCAAGTCATGTCTATATCCATTAAGCCCCTGCTGTCCTTTGCAGCGCCTCCAGGTGGAGACCCAAGAAATTCACTGGGAGCCCACCACCTTTCTGTATATAGGTATAAACATATACCACACCAAACAAGACCTACTAGATGGGAACCTTACAAGAGCCACCACAGCTATACGCTCTCAAATGGCGTTCTGGTGCATCCTACCACTTACCATGCAAGGCAGGATTGCATTATCAAAAATGGTTATACTTTCACACCTCCTGTACTATTTTCAAAATCTTCCTCTAATTATCCCTAGGAAAGTCTTTCACATGTTGCACGCTGCACTGGGCACCTTTATATGGAACAGGGGCAGGTGCTGGGTGGCTCTATGAAAATTGCAAATCCCAATCGAGAAAAGGGGGTTGGGAGCTCCTAATTTTGAGCACTATTATTTAGCAGCGCAACTGCAGTGGCCACCCCGGTGGCTGGTGGGCCGGCCACTAGAAGAATTGGAGCAACACCCTCATAAAGATGAGCAGCATCTAGTTCAGGAACCCTTTCTCCTGTCTACTTCACTACCTCAGCGCTGCAGTACACTATTGGCTGTAGCCCACGCTAGCTATAAGCGCAGTACTGGAATTACGCCCTGAATCCTGATATATTCCCTTGAAATCAGATTAGTGGCCTTTAAGCCCTGTCTGATAATGTTGGGCCAAGTGGGACTGAGACCCTCACGGGTGAGTAGTGTGTTCTACAAATTGCTGATTGATTGATTGACTGCGACAATGGGAGGCAGCGGGGACCAGCACGGTCCGGTCCTTGTTCCGTGATGGGGTGTTTGAGCCCTTTGACCACCTGACACACAGAGAGGGGAGTTCCAAGGGGACACTTTATTGCCCACTCTAGATTAACTGCCATACTGTCGGAACACTGGCAAATAATTGACTCAGAACCAGATCCATACCCATTGGTTCATGCATTACACGTTGTGGGAAGAACTTAATCACTTGGTTCACCTAGGCACTGGCACACACGACCCAAGACCCCTTGCAAGTGTTACGTGACAAATGGGAGTGAGATGTGGGTAGGGAAATCCAGGACAAAGGATGAAGCAAGGTGTTGATCTACCATAAAAAAAAGTGTTGAGAAATGCAAAATTCTAATATATCCAGTAGAACATCCTACACAGGGCTTACCTTTCACCACATACACTGAGCAAAATATTTGGGACTTCAGCGGGATGCACACGTTGTCATGAACCAGTAGCCAATATGATACATATGTTCTGATCTTGTCCGGAATCGGATTTATTTTAGCAACAAATAACAGAAGCTCTTGCAGAATTGACTCAGCGTACAGGTATTCATACGGTAGAGAGCGTCCTACTGGGACTGTTTCGTTGTACCAAGCGGAAAACCGCAACTAGCCGCTTCATTGATTTTCACTAATTATAGGCAGGAGAGCCATAGCTATGAAGTGGAAATCGCACCAGCTCCAGACACTTCCCCAGTTGTGCACTGCCTTGCTAAACTTGGGTAAGGCTGAAGCAGTTGCGCTTGGGTGGGAGGAGGCCAGAGGGCTACGCAAAGTACCAATCGCAAGCGAATGAGATGTGTACATGCAGGAATTGGTTAGGTATCAAGAGTGAATACAGCCCTAATGATCACGCTCTAATGCTCGAGATAAACAGCATATAGACAGTTTTAGTAAAGGTCTTGGCCCAACCCCCGGACATATACATACTAGAACTACATAATGCTTCTCTACAACAGGAATATTGGTGGGAACTAACCCGCTGTTGTAATCTGACAGGGGTGTGATCCCAGACACTGGGAGGTAGCGCATACACAGATACCGTGCTAATGTTAATTTATGTAAATGCTGTGGACTGTTTCCTCCCTTGCCTTAATTTTAAAGATGCAATGCGCCTGTATGTGATCATATTGCCATTTATAGGAAGACATCTTCCAGTTTGTTTGATAACTGAGTTTGGATTGTTTGATAAAAAAAAAGGAACCAGCAACTCTTGTCTCACCACTGAAGCCTATATATTATATTGTCATCTAAGTAATGTGATACCTGGTGTAAGATGTGTACAATGATAACTTAACAGATTTGTAATACTGTCTTCAAAAACTAATAAAACTGGTTAAAACAAAGAAAAATAAGGAACAAGCGAGTGCGGTTTCACAGGAAGGTTATTATAAGGTATACAATACTCCACCATATGCTATAAGCATATTCTAAGTCAATTTAGACATATGTGTTCTTATAAAATACATCACCCTTCAGCTGCGTTCCTCTATAAGAGACTGAAATTCCACAATGACATTTAAAAGCTTTGCAAGGGGTACCATATTCCCTATAACATTTGCCATAAATATAGAAAACGAACAGGCAACATATATCACAGAAAAAAAGCTATTTTTAAATTTTAGTAGTGCTCCTTACAAAAAGAGAAAAGAATTTTTTTTTATTTGCGGAGACCTTTTTTACACTCTAGAGAACATATCATAAGAATCAAACATAGAGATAGTGTGGCCATCAGTCATTAGTATGCAAGTTCTCTAGTCTGCATAGACCAGTAATATATAAGTGGCAAGACTTATTTTGTGCTACACTGTGCCATTAAATTACAGGTCTTGACTACTACAGCATTGAGGCCCTACAATTATTATGTGCTGCATTACAAGTTGAGCAAAGACTACATTGCAGTTACTGACCTGGGGCTTCTGGAATGGTGGATCAAGTTAACTGAACTTTGAAGTCCAGACTGGCAAAAGTATGTATGTGCATCCACCACTTTGAAATGGCCAGAAGCACTGCCTCTTGTTTTGATGAGTATGTATGGTACTGCTCACAGAAAGACAGGTTTGCCACCTCATTAAATCATGGCATGAGCCATTAAATTGCCAACTGTACCTGCAGATGCACTTGTAAATATTACAAATGACTTGGCACTGGGTTACTGCAAAGGCCTAGCTGATGTGGTTCATTCTGTGTCTCATCAGATTGGCGAAGCTACCTTACAAATGCAACAGGAGATCTGCCATAACCTGTGTCCAGCGAGTGGGTTATGATTAAGAAGCATGTGAGGCAATCCTGCTTGGAACTGCGTTTAAAGGGGCACCACCAAGAAGTGTTGATCACTACGACAGCTGTGAAGTGTGCTAGTCGTGGTAACTGGGTGTACACTAGCCACACTTAAAAAGTTCCAGGTCCTCTAGACAATACAGCTACTGTACCTGAAGGGTCGGTTACAGTTAGTCAGAGGGATCAGATTAATCAAGCTGTTGGGGATGGGCAAGTGGCAAGTACAGCACAATTGGCATCTGAGGGGGCTCTGAGCTAGTCAACAATAGTGGTTGGTACAGAAGGATCGAGACAGAATCAGTTTACTCATGGAAGCTCAGATGCTAACGCAGGACCAGATACTGTAACAAGAAAAGTTGTATCCAGAGACAACTGGCCAAGTGAGGAAACTGTGTCAACTATACAAGTGCCCCCCCAACGAATGCTGAAGAAACTGAGGATTCAAGTCAATGTGACAGTGATGATGAGGGTTGAATAACTCAGAGTAAAAAAGGAAAGTGCCATTTCAAAAATACTCAGCTCCTGAATGGACATACTTGGCAATAAATGATTGGGAGGAGTTTGCAACCTTTTGCTTTAAAAATATGAATCCAGTTTAACATTCTTGAGTTTGTGAACTTTGAAATCTCATTACCGCTTGATAAACAAAAACATTATATCCTAATTATTGATTATGAGCTGTGCGTTTATTAAAACATTTGAACTTTTAATAGAGCCTTTTTAATCATTTGATAGAAAAAAATTTGATGACTTTTCAAGAAGATGAAGGAAATGTTTTGCAATAATAATTTGACATTTTTGCAAATCAGACTATATTTTTTAATATTTGCTTTGTTCAAAACAAAAAAGGACTGAAAGACAGTTGATATTCTGCAGTCGCTTCTGCAACTTTTAACTTTTAATTTTGATTTAGAATTTTGGTCTGAAATTAGAGAACTCATGGAGTCCACTGAAAACAAATCAAAAGTATTTGCTTAATGAGAAAGAATTACGTGAAGAAGGGTCTAAAGCTGATTTGTCTATAAATGTTAATTACAAATTATTGAATGAGTATGTGAATACCATGGAGGTTAAAGATTGTTGTATGTGCACATACTTGCCTTCTTCAGTTAGCACTGGGATCACTTATCATAGAATCCCCTTGACATATGGATTTTACTGTAGCCTGTTGCTAATACTTTTGTATCAGCATGAATAGTATTATTATTATTCACATTATGAACTTGTTTTCTCAGATGTCCTAATCATGAAACACATGTGCAGTGTTGCTAAAGCGAAGAAACATTGACACAGTAGGTTTCTTTGAACCTACACTGACCTTTGGCACAGTCTATTCCCATAGAAAAAATCTGACCTGTATTCTCACTATAGTAGTAGAAAAAAACAATTATAGGACAAGTTGAAGACAGAAGAAGAGCAATGAAAGCTAAGATAGAAAAAAAAAGGGTAGTTCTACAAACCTGGAGAAGAGAAAAAACTCATTCATTAGCAGAGAGACAAGGATCCCTTGCCTTAGATTGGCAGTATGTAGGGAAATTACGTGTATGTAGACCTAAATCGAAAACTGATGCACTTTCTGTAGTGATTAGTGAATGTAGACGTGTTTTTATTTTAAAGTGTTTGGACTTTTATGTTAACTGGATAAGAATCTGCCATACCAGGTGTTTATTTCACTTCTGGGAAAACAACTATTGCAGGTTGCCGAAAGCCTGGTAGGGAACATGTTACCTAGGAGTAGACTTTCCAAAGATTTATCATGTGGAGAATGTCAATGATCCTGTTTGGGATGAGAAATCAAACACCAGAGTTAAAAGAGGTACCAGTGCTTCAGAGATTGTAGGATATATTTTTGGTGCCATAATTCCATCTCTGGGTGTGATCCAGAATGACTGCAAAATAAAGAAGTTGTCAACGACTGTAGATAAGCTTCTAACAGATACAGCAGGTGCGTTCTTGTAAGTAGACATAGAAATTGCCGTAAGATCAATGGTTTCACAAAACAGTCGTGCATTAGATATCTTTCTCCCAAAAGAGGGTGGAGTTTGTAAAATGTTACAAGTTCAATAGTGATGTACCTATATTACGGATAGTAGTAAGGAGCTGAAAAGAGCTGTTTCGAATACGACAGACTTGAAAAGGGAACTGAAGGAGTTAGAAGCAACAGTTGTCTGGGAAGCAATAAGTAATGGTTTTTTAGCAGTTGGAAGGTGGTTTGGGAGCATAGGGAAAGGACTTATTTCAACCATCCTGAGACCTATATTGATTATAGCCCTGTGTGCCTTAGTTGCAGTTGGTCTTTATAAGTTAATCAAGAAGCTGAAAGAAATTGCAGCAAGGAGAAGAGAAAGAGAAGAGTAGTTTGAGATGGAGACTAGATGATGTATATACTCCAGAGACCTCAAGCAGTTAGAGGAGTCCAGAAGACCTTTCCTGGAACGTCCTCTGAAATTTTGAGTTGTCTCATGAAAATGAGAGATTAAAGTTGATGTAATGGCTTGATTCACAATTAGAGGGGGGACTGATGTAGCAGAAATTTCAGTACTGTTCTTGATGTCACAGTGATCACTTCCATGTGACAATTATGGCATTTTGTTAATTAAAGTATTAATAGTTTTGCTGTTACACTCAAAGCCACATTAATGTGCATTCACTGTAGAATAGGTTACTGGAAAGCATGTGGTTTGACCTTAAAACTTTGTTTAACAAGTTAATTAATTTCTGTGTTGTTTTTCATGATGTTAATCAACAGTCTGCACTAAAATAATAATGGTTTTCTGAAGAGAAATGTTTAAAATGTTACATATAAAAGTTGAAGATGTAGTTCTGTATTATAGTTACAAGAATGGGGTAACGAGTTATTTTGTTTTACATCTACTGTAACGTGAACATTGATAGAGCGTATTAATGCTGAATGTATAATTTTGAATATTAAATGTGTAGCAATTGCTTAGTTTAAGTGAGGCCTGAAAAGCCCTGTTTCCTAAAAGTTTTTAGTCATTCTTGCTAACGTGTACTTTTCTTTCAGACATCATTTTCATGAGAATGTTGGCTTGGTAACAGATGTTTTATTGTTTTACGCATAGTAAGCTTGAGAAACTAACCTCGAGGCAAGCACATTCAGGAACTGTACAACTGACAATGTATACATTCAACCTGCACGTATGAGCTAAGATGGAATGTTTTCTACATGTCAGTAGTGGGAACTTTTGGCAATGTTGCAGTTCATGTCGCATAACCAATTTCCATTGGATGATTACAACTTCTGCATCCTGTAGAGTAATGGATGGATCAATTATCATGCACTATGAACTCTAATATACCGTTCCCCCGTAGGATTGGCAGCATTCTTTATTGAACAGATTTTCCCCACTCTTCACTTCATGCGGAACACCTTGGACTCTGAGAGGTATAGTTACCTCTTCCCTTGCCCCTTTGAAATGCCTTGCTGAGACTTAGACATTTGTTTCTCCTAACCCAGAGAAGAAGACACTTGATCGAGCTTCTGAAATGCTGACGCTTTCTCTTTTCCTTTTTACTTACTTTTTGTCTATCTTAGTAACTAGTTTCCCCAGATGTCCTTCTTCCAAAATCTTTTTGAGCTTTTTGTCCACATGTGCTTGATCCAGCACACAACAATATGGATTTGTTCATTAATAGCATTACCCCTTGCCTAGGTTATTAAATTGAGAACTTAACGGTTAACAGATTTAGACAGTGTATGTTTCTTCCTTGTAGGATTTTTTTTATTGCTTTTGTGTGTAGCACTGATTGAGTGTTTAGTCTTTTGATGTTAGTTTGAACTTCTTTAGGAGGTTTGGACAGCCTATCATGATTCTGTGCTTAAATGTCTTGTTTTTAGAATTATCTATGTTACTGTGAGCCTTAATGTGGACTATGTTTCAGAGTGGAGTTTTCGTTGTGTGGCCACATTGGTGATACTGTCAATTTAAATTGATTGATGTCAAGTTTGATGCCTCTGTCTCCACAGTTCTGTTTTGGATAAAAAAGATTCATTGACCTCTTTCAAAGCATAATCCTAGGAAGGAATATGGTAGAACAATTGTGAACCTACCCTAAAGTCAGGGGAGGGCTGTATATGGTAAAAGGGAAGGATACGATCAACAAGTGACTAGAGGGGATGCTGGATACTTCGCAATGACAAAAGGGCCTCCTCAAAGAATGAATTTTGTAGTACTGCTACTCATATACTGCAAAATGCTATCCACAAGCCTATGGCCAGAGTCCTCGGTTCTGCCCTATATTTTCTTTCCAAACATCTCCACATACCTTGGTATTCAAATTACTAGTACATGGGGGAGGGATGAAGGAGAGTGCCTGAAAAATTAGGAATATCTACTGCTAAAAAGGAGTAGTTCAGCGAAATTTAAGAAAGGGTTTAGGCACGGACAGGCTAATACAAATACCCCAAGAAAAGAGCAAGACCACTGCTATTCACCAACTGCATTTCTAAAGTTAATACCACCGTAAAGGTGGTTAAAACAGGCCTACATAATCTCCAGCACAGCCTTAGAGTAATTTAAGCACCACACATGGTCACTCACTGCTCTTAAAATCAATTATATCAACATGAAATTATATGTCTTTTTTAGTGTTTATACATTGCACATAATTATTTCATTATTTTTAAATATAATAATATGCTTAAGTTAAAAAAAATCAAATTTAAACTGGTATTAAAATACGATAAATAATTAAAAAATACAATTATTGTAATTTATTTCTAAGAATAATACACTTTAAATATGTTCCTGGCAGATCTCCATCTATGGGTGCACAGTTACTATTAGTAACTTTACAGTTTAAAATTAACTTTTGTAGGAACCTCTCCCACGTGATCTGAGACTGCGTAGACATGTTACGTCTACACCTAGAAGTAAATTTAAACTCAAAACTAAGCAAATAACAAACAATGCAGTGTTATAGCTAGGTGTAGAAGTAAATATAAATGCATATTATGTACTTTAAAGAGATTTGCCTTTAGCACTTTCCTAAATCACGATGGACACCTGGATGACGTCCCAGACTCTGGTGTTTAAGTGGAAAAGAACAGTAACCTTGTTTTTAGTTTTCTGCACTTGAAGAATGAGGCTCTCAATAATGTTAGCAGATACAGGAGTGTGGCAGTGTGTTCTGTTATACTGCAGCGAGTATCCTCCCATTTGAAGGTCCCAGAAAAGACACTGCAGTCTCGTACTGACTTCCCAGGCAGTGTAAGAGCGTAAGAGAGAGAGCTGAGCTCTGCTGTTCCATTCAAAAGTCAGAATGGAGTAAAATATGACCGGGGCAATAGAAGGGGCCCTGAAAATGTATCTGTTCAAAATATTTCTGGTCACTTGAATGAAGCTAGGCTTCTCTGGTCCATTAGTAGTCACCTATCTTTCTTCTCGACCCTCTCCTCCCTGCAAGCATTCCTGCAACTACAAAAGTTATAATTTATTATTACAATATCTGTGACTTGATGTATAAATGATCAGAATGTATAATGCTTCAATACCTCACGACAAACCCATGATACAGATATACCTAAAATAATAAATAAATAAATAAATAAATTAAAGGGAGGGGGACAAGAACTCAGGGAGGGACAGGATTCTGGAGAGGGATGGGGTACAGGTGTGAAAAGGGGTACAAAGAGGCAAAGGGTGAGCAAAAAGGGACTGGCTGGAGAACAACAGAGGCAGAAAAAGGAGACTCAAATGAACTAGGACAGAGTCAACAGTGGGATTGGGAGCAGGGCAAACAGAAGTATATTAAAGCGAGAGCCAGATGTAGTGAGAGAAATAGATGCAAACAGAAAGAGGTACTTGCCAATGGAGACAGAGATGCAAAGGGATGGGGTTGTTCACAGAAAAAGAAAAAAGTCACACAGAGGAATAGAGGTACACAGAAAAGGGTAGAGGTACACAGAGAGAGACAAAGGTACAATGAGGGGGATTGGCATACACAGACAGGGACAGAGGTACAAAGAGAGGGACCAAGGCACACAGAGAGGGGGCGAGGCACACAGAGAGGGATAGAGGTACACAGAGAGGAACAGGGGTACACAGAGAGGGTTCGCGGCACACAGAGATGGACCGAGGTACACAGAGAGGGACCGATTTACCCATAGAGTGACAGAGGTAACCATAGAGTAGCAGGGGTAGCCGCAGAGAAAGAGAGGTACACAGCGAGGGGCAGACTAGCACAGAGAGGAACAGAAGTACACAGAGAGAGACAAAGGTACACAGAGTGGGACAGAGGTACACAGAGTGGGACAGAGGTACACAGAGTGGGACAGAGGTACAGAGAGAGGAATAGAGTTAAACCGAGACGGTCTAAGGGGCACAGAGATTGATAGAGGTACACAGAGAGGGAGAGAGTTACACAGAGAAGGACAAAGGTACAGAGAGGGGGACTGGGATACATAGACGGGGCAGAGGTAGACAGAAAGTGACAGAAACACACAGAAAGGCACAGGAGAGAGGTACCAAGAGAGGGACAGAGGTAACCATATAGTGGCAGAGGTACCCATGAGGGAGAGAGGCACACAGAGAGGGGCAGGGCCTAGAGAGGGACAGGGTCACGCAGAGGGAGAGAGGTACACAGAGAGGGACAGAGGTAACCATATAGTGGCAGAGGTACCCATGAGGGAGAGAGGTACACAGAGAGGGGCAGGGCATAGAGAGGGACAGGGTCACGGAGAGGGAGAGAGGTACAGGAGTTCACGGACATGCTCCCATGCTCTTTGGGAGCGGGTTCTGACTCCCAGGCATGTTGTTTTCGTTTAGGTGAGACCAACTTGCACACGGTCACAGACCACCTCATCATTAGCTTGCCATACGGTCTTGTTCATTCGATCCGAATCCTATAGCAGGCATTAATTTACTTCATGAGGAAGGATCCTAGTAACAAACCAACCGAGACAGTGACCATGCCTATTTATTAATGGTGTATTTATTATCAGATGACTCTTTGGCCCTGGAAACAGCGGTCCAGTCCAAAGAATTAATTTTACCAAACAGCGCAATCTGATGTACACCAAGGCAATAACTCCCTCAACATGTGTTTATTTATTTGGCTGCGTAGCATTTCACACGCAAACGCTTTGCAGGGGAATAGTAACGCGGCGTAGCAGCTAGTCCTTTGCGGTGAGGACTAGTAAAGCAGCGTGGGTGCTGAGTCTGAAACCAGGGGTGACCGAGAACGAGCGGCCGCAGAGACAACAGAACCATTTCAGGCTGGGCCCGTGGTACCGAGTCAGCCCTGGGAGGGCAGCGCCGCGGGGTAGTCTAATATGTCACCGGCAGCTGACAGCTCAAGGCGAACGAGGATAGAAGACAGATGGTTTGAGGGGCCGATGTGCTGAAGCTGTCTGTGTGCAAGAGCTGTTCCTGTCGAGTGAAGGCCACGACATCCTGATGAATTAAGCAGGTTATTGGAGGAGGGGTATAGAGTAAGGCAGCTAGAGACTACGCGTTCAGGTGTTTTAACCTACTCTCTGAAAGGCACCTGAGAAACCGGGTGGCAGAAGGAGAGGTTTTTTTCTATTGAAGAAATGATCCATCTGCAGATTTGAAACATTATTTGTATTTGCCATAAATGAGGAACTGATACAAAAAAGGAAAATGAGACAAAGGTGAACCCTAGAGGCCAGAGCTGGAGGTTTAGGATTTGAGGACTAAACAGACTGGAAGGGGCAGGAATGATTAGCAGACATGATCCATGGAATTAGTTCTGCTGGTCAAATGACAGGGAGGGGGAGAGGGAGCCACGGAGAATCAGAGCCAAGGAAGTGTAGCTCTGTGGCGTGATGGTCAAGTGGTGCGCAGAGCTGCAAGCTTTCAAGAATGATGGGAATTTTGGGTGAGAAACATGAAAAGAATGATGAGTGTGTGATTATTGTCCTGGTAGGCGATCAGAGTGTTGACAGCATATATAAGTCTTTGTGGCTGAGATAGAAATGAGGAGACGAGGTGTAAGAAATACTGTGATTTCGCATCGCCAGAGGCTAGGGTAGTGCATCTAATGCTTGTCCCTAAGAAAATTCTAGGTGTTGTGCCATTTGCGACGGAATGCTCTCATTCTGCTCTTCACTGAGCAAATGCTGGGCGCAAGTTGTAACAGAAGAGTATTTGTTAAGGACAACGCGTTTCAGAATCTTCTTTTTAGGGCAACATTATATTGGTCAAAGGGTGTAATGCAATCTCAAGAGGTCATTATGGATTTGATAGAGTAATATCAGGAGTCAGTCAGGAGAATGATTCCTTTTAGACATGGGGGAAGGTGCAGTACTGGGAGGTACCGATTGTGAGAATAGCATGGTCGGACTGAGAAGGGTCACAAGAAGGTTAGGAGTTGGTCAGTTAATGTGTCTGCTGTGCCTACTAAGTCACAGGGCTCCTCTGATTAGGAGAAGGCTGTGTGACAAGTGAGTGATCGGACAGTAGTTGGGAGAAGAGCATGCTTTGCTGTTGATAGGTTAGATTTAGGGCAAAGCCCCAGAGCACGATCACTGGAGTAGTGGTGGGAAGGGATTTAAGAACGTTGTCCAGGTCCTCAAAGAAGACCAGGTGTGACCTGCTGAGAGCTGAAGAGTCATAACGCAGGCTATAAGGGCAGAGACAACAGAGGTAGAGTGGTATTCAAAGGAGGCTCGAGTGAAGGTGGAGGTGGAAGTGGAATGACTGCGAGTGACTTTGCACGAAGAATGTATACTGCACCATCTCTGCAGTTACAGCAAGATGGGTGCGTGTGGTTGCAAAGTCAGTGCCAATCTGGAGTTCTATGCACCTAGTGACTTGCAGTCCTCTAGTTGCCATAGACTTTCGGGCACCTGATACTTCAGTATTACTAATCTGTCTGGTGGCCTTACTACTAGAAGCATTCAAACCCTGTGTGATTTGTGAGAGCCTCTGCGTGAGAGAAGTGAGACAAGGTCACACTGAAGGGCAGCTGTTCTTTAGTGAAGAGTGGATGTTCGGAGGCAACTACCAACACAACTGGCCCTACAAGGAGGCCATTAAATGCTTATAATCAAGGAAATATAATACATAATTAGTTTGCAAATGTATCTAATGCAAAATAATGTTCCTGAAAACATTACTGATATTTTTTTAGGAGGAAAATCTTTTTGAAACGCAAGAGACAGGCACATATATTGCAACCTGTCACAAAGTCAACGCATTAAGCCAAATGTAGAGGATCTTGGCATAAGATTTGTTGCACTGCTTTAGGGTGGTAATAGAGGCATTTAGTTGGTTTATAGTACCAGAGCCAGGGATGCACAAAAGAGATTATTTAATCTTCGACCACATACAAAGCAGAAAGGTCTCAGGTCACTTTAGACAAACTAATAAAGGCAGGTCAACTTATGGTGGATATTTACAGGTCTAAAGCTCCTTGAGTCCAGAAGACTGCAAACAGGGGGTGTTTACTATTTGAACGGTGTTGGGCCGAGGAGGGCACATGCAATGTTCATCAGCACACAATAAACAATTTCGATTATAAGTTCATCACTTTTTAAGGGCACCTTGGTCTGCAAAAGCACAGACCACGATATGTTACCTAACAACGGACGTGCTGAATGAATGTGCAAGGTTAACAGTGATAGGCATTTAAAGCCTTCGGATGTGCCAAATTACATACAGTAGGGCAAACGTGAGACTGAAAATAATCCTCTTGCAGTTGGATAATAAAAGTTTTGAGAAAATACAAATTGGGCCTTTGCGCTGATTGACAGTAACATCTGTAATACTGAGAAACACAAACTAACAAGAAGCCTGCAGTTCCTCTTGCCTCCTTCCACACTCTGTGGTAACCCACTGACTTCCTGACTTCTTCCGCAGACGTCATTAGTTACCGCCAGCTGCAATCTGCCTAGCTGTGCTACATGAGGGTCCCACTGGATGGGGATTCTCCCAGGTGGTTACACAGCAAACGGCGAATAAACGGGCTCACTTTATAACCCATCAAGGCAACATGTCTGAACCCTCACGAGCATCTTGCAGCACAGAAAAATCTATAAATATTATTAACCTTGCCAAGGTGTTAAATGAAAGAATCTGTACGCTCGCAGGGCTGCGGGCTCCGAAAAGGACGGCTGGTGGGGAGTTTGAGCTGCCTGCTGATTCTGGGAGGCATCAACTGTAGGACTGCAACACTTTGACATTCTTCTTCGCCATTTCATAAAAATATCAAAATGAGCCATTTCTGGAAGTGGTCTTTATTTTTTACACCAATTCACTGTTCCCTGATTTGCTTGCTGTGTTAGCAAAATCACCAACCTGTGCACAAATAAATGCAGTGTTTATAATAAGCTGGTTGGTAACTGTAAAATCTGTAGGCCTCTATTTGTGCAACTAACATTTGAAAACCAGAATCACTTTTTTTTTCAAAATCTTTTTAAAAATAGCCTTTCGGCATTTACATAGTGCAGAATAACATACAGCTGGGGCCGTATTACACATAATTCCCAGAGGGTTTCAACAGCCATGCGCTTTTTGCGCCCCCAGGCTACTACTACTGTTTTATATACGGGGCCTTTTATATAAGGGGCTCGTGCAGCCCCTTCTCTAATACTGATAGGTCTGGCACACGGCGCTATCTTCAGAGGGCTTTCCCGCATTTGCTGGGGGGGGAGGGGAGAGGGGGGAAGGAATTTGATCCACATCATGGGTGCATACCTAGATGGAAAAGGATTTTTTCTTTTAAACAATTTATAGTCTGGTGGTGTCCTGGCTGCAGGTGTGCAGAGATGGCGAACTTGTCTGCAAGAATAGCTGGGGTGCTAGTAGTGACAGCTTTGTAAATTAAGCATGGCGGTTCATCAGGATGCAGGGGATGTGATCATATTTCTTTAGGCCTTAGATGAGACATGCTGTGGTGTATAGGATGCCTGTAAGGGCTATCATTGTGAAGTCTGAAAAGCCATGTAGTAGGGCATTACCACCATTCAGATGCAAGGGCTTGAACACCAGTTCTAAAGATGCTCCCAGAAAAAACAGTTTGATTTTCTTTAGATGAGAGAGCTGGTACCGGGCCCTCTTTTTTAATGGCAATGTTTTCCTTGAGGGAGAGGTTAGTTACCAGAGTGAATCCAAGTGATTTGCAATTCAGTGAGATTAGGTGTTTAAAGCAGTCGAGGTCATGTAATTGAGCAGGTTTGTACTGTATTGTTTGCTTTTCTTTGCAAACAATAGGAATTCTGTCCTGGATGGGTTGAGCTTCAGGTAGATGCTGGACATCCAGGGCAGGATGATGTGAGGTAGTGTTTGACATGTTGGATGTCTGAAGTAGAGGCGGCTTTCAAGTAGAGTTGTGTATCATCTGCATATTGTTGAATTTTGATGCTGTTATCTGTGAGTAGAGCACCAAGCAGCTCCATGTAAAGCTTGAAGATGACAGGAGACAGTATGAGTACCACTTTGAAATGTCACACAAAATGGGGATCATTTGTGACCTAGAACTGCCATGCTGAATTTACATCTTGGATGAAGTAAATTCCAAGTGTGTGCTTCCTAAAAAATGCAAATTTATTGTGTTACAATAGTGTGCTCACACAAGAATCCAGGATTCCTTGCCATCAAAATATGTTCAATGAGTTCTATGATCTGCTGGTAGCACTGTAATATAGTTTATAGTGCCAACTTTTGCATAGATCGATTGACACAGCTGAATGCCAAGCCTTGCTGAATACACTCTCTACACATAGGAGCATCACCAACACCATCCTGCAGCACTTCACCTCTGACCTATTCAACAGACACAAGCTCATAGGAATTACTGTTTCACAATCTGAGTGCATCACAATACGCTGGGTGTACTTAAAAGCTCCATTCTGTCACAGGTCATCATCAACTCCTGCAAGAACAATATCCAGTAAAAAGGAAGATCTCACAAAGCTTTAGTTAAGCAGCAAAAGCAGCCATCTTAAGACCTGCATTTTCCAACATTCAAGACTTCATGTCAAAGGCCTATCTCACACTAAATGCCCTAATATCAGAAG
Organism: Pleurodeles waltl; assembly: GCF_031143425.1. Lineage (NCBI taxonomy): Eukaryota > Metazoa > Chordata > Amphibia > Caudata > Salamandridae > Pleurodeles > Pleurodeles waltl. Next base: position 896,290,429 of record NC_090438.1, on the reverse strand, counting down.
TGTCCCCTATTGCAGACAAAATACGAGCCTAACTACAAGAATGGTTCTAAGCAACAGACTCCAACAATTGACACTCCAACCTGCACCTTGCACAGTTTTTGTCTTACCATTTAAACAGCAGTCTCAACTTCATGGTCCACAGTGTAAAGAAGACCCAGACAGTTTAGCACCACCTTTGCCTTCTCCAAAGAATCAAGCAATATCTCCCTTAACTTGACTTCAGAAATACCCTCCAAGTTTTAGTGTTATCCCACCTAGCTGGCCTCACTGTCAAACTCTTCAACCCTAACACAAATGTAGCTCACTCCACTCAAAAGTGTCCAGCAAACAAACCCTTGAAGGTGTAAGAAAAAAATGACTGGATCACACAAGTGCTTTAGAAACTCTACTGGCACTGGCTGTCAAGCTGCATCACCATCAATAGCTGCTGCATTATCTTTAAGGCTGTTGGCTCCAACACATCATCAACTTATAACATGTGTGACACTTTGTAGAAAAGGGTTATTGTCCCCCCAAGTATATCATTGGTATTAAAAGATAATGGAAAAGGGCATCTCAGTCAACGTTTTGTGGCATGCTTAATTAGTGACATATCTTTTATCCTTCCACTCTCTTTCTTGTGGTAATAGCATCCTACACCTCACCCTATCAACAGACAAGATCTGCAGCAGTGAATGCAACACTCACAGTCTGAACTTGACCGGTCTTGAAATCAGGAAAAGCAGAGAAAAAGAGACAAGACTTTATGCCTTCTCCTGCTGCAAGCCATTTAACACAATGCCAATATATCAAAAATCTGTTTCATTCTTCCTTTTCCGAACACAGCTTAAGAACTTCCTTGTCGGGAAACACCTTATCTGCAAGTACTAACAACCACCACTTACATGACAAGGACTTATGAGTCTCCATTCCTGTACTCACGATTTACAATGTGCATGCATTTCACTCCTAGCAATGAACAATTGTTTGTTGCTCTCCAGCTAAATTTGTGTCTTAAAAATAACTAATGATAGATAAATACTTAAAATCTTCTGTAAAAGAACAGTATTTATTTTTTAAACAAAAAATGTTTCCGTGATTTTATTTCTCTTAATTATTCTTATTAAAATCCGAGAAAATTGATTTTTACAAGTTATTCAAAAGCATTTTGCAAATAAAGTTTACAGTCGCAATTCCAATCGATGCACAGTACTCAAGAAGATTCACCTCTATGGTTTTGAACTAGCCACTAATTTCTGATAACAGGTGTTACACTTACTTAACTAAAGCCCAGCCTTGACCTGGGCTTAGCTCAGCATGTTTCAGGTGTTGCAAGTAGTTCCTTAACAGAAGTCCACTTTCACCTCTGTTAAAGGTCTTTCTTCTAGTCTATTTTGCCTTTGTGACTTCTGTTCTCATCAAACACCTCACATCAAAAAGTAAACCTGATGGTTTCTTTGATGACATTTTAACACATTTATGTGTCGTATCCAAAATGTGCAACATTAATAATGTGTTAAACCAATATATCTAGACTCAAATTCACATGTGTATAACTGCTGCAGGTGAAACACATTTGCTATGACCTGTTAAAGTGTATGTACCTGGCTTACAATAACAAGCCCTCAGTTAGGCCTTGGCCCCATCTTGTCCAAAATGAATGTTATAACATTACGTTAATTCCCTGTTTATATTTCTGCTACGCATAGTTCAGCAAGATGTGAACTTATTTATTTATGAATGACATTTTTCTTGAAGGAAGCCTGCTAAAGGCTTTACCACACACTTTTTCAAGGACCTTCCGCTTGCACGTGGTACTGCTTTTATTTAGAATGATGCACTGTTTTTTATGCAACTATTTTTTTCTAAACCTCCGGATATCAATATGTCAGAGGGGCTGAATCAAGATTCATGTAGTGAGTTGGAGCTAAAGTGGTAAGGAAATGTTATATTTTACAATTGTGTAAGCTGATTAGTTAAGAATGTTATTCTGTGTCACACCATGGTGACTTTGCAATTCTAGTACTTTCACATGGAGGAAATGGCTATTATTAACCATTGAATTTGTGGATGAGTCAGATGCTTTTGGGTCTTTAGTAATGATGCTGACTGATTTTGCGTTAATTTTGCTGCATATTTTAGACCTACCTACAATTAAATATGCGTATTATTCTGCATTGCTCTTACTACTGAGAACCTTAAAGACAATGATTTTATGCATTTAAAGGCGATTTGTTACATCTGCACTTTACTATTTCTGTATTGTACCTTCTGAATTTTGTACTAAACCTTTAAGGTTTTCCCAAATTCCTCCCTCCGACTCACTTCCTGAGTATGTCCTTTTTTTATTTGACAGAATTTTTGAACATCTGTTCCGAAACCTTGTCTCTGAGACACACTGCCTTGTGATTTGAGGTTAACACTGTCGCTGATCCACCCAACTCGAGTCCACCACTGAGTTGTAAAATATTATTGCACAATGCACCCAAAACAATAACACTAACAACTACTGTACTGACCTTTTCTAGACATTCCTCTTAATATGCTGTTTCTTTTCCTCGGAATCCCAAAATATTTAGAATATTTCAGTTGACTACTGGTTATAATATTGGTGAAAAATAATATGTTTTGAGAAACAAACTCTCAACCTGATGTTGGAAATCTAGTGCTGGTAACTGTAAAAAAGCTGAATGACTCAACTTGACAACCAATCATCATTTCTTGTGTGTGTATATATATATATATATCAATTTTCTGGGCTGTTTGTTTCAAATCCATACCCAAACAAGGCAAATAAATCAGAGTATCTATATTGTTGTTTACCTTAATTGGACTGACAAAAATTAGCAATTAATAACATTAATACCAGCCAATGTGCACCCTCCACAGTTTTCTGAATATTTCAGAATGTACTCACATGCATTTGCATTCAAAATCTCTTCAAAAACATCACCAGGAGGCATGACATTTACATTATTGCCCATCATTCTGTTGTGTCTTTTAATCTACAAAAAACTCTGAGGTTTCTCTCTTACCGAAATTTAAAATGATGTACAGTTCTTCCTCCTCCTTTCTTTGGTTCCAATCCATTTTTTATTCAATCAGAACACTGTCTCTCCCTTGCCTGAATCCTGGATTCAGTGCACCTCCACTGTACATCTAATGTCATCAACTCTTTGCTCACCTCAATTCTGCATCCCACACAAATTGCAATTTTATTTTCAAATGAGTGGCATTTTGCGCACATCTAGGAGTTTGACAGTGACAAACTACTACAGCATGCTATAAAGGGAATAATGTATTTTGATGGAACACAAGGAATATGATCTTAACGCCTTTTCACCTTTTAGAATGCTAGGAATGGGAGTGCTAGGTATATTGACAAGATAGATCCAAATGTTTTTTCATAACACCATCTTTAATACTGACTGTATCTTTTTATAATGTTTTATCACATTCACCTGTCTGGAGAGGGCACATTAATGATACAAAAAGTGATTTACATCGCTGCACTCTGCATCTTTGATCAGACATCATCATCAGAAATAAAAGACAAAGGTGCTCATTCAGAGGTTGGCGGTCATTACCGAAGACCGCCGTGCAAACGGCTGCCAATACACCGCCAGCGATGGCAGAGTGAAGACGGCCACATTACGAGTAACCCACACAACACTGAAAAATAGACCGAAAAAACAACACCATCGGCCCAAACGACGGTATGAAGGAGGTGGCTGCACTGCCACGCCGAGAAAATACCGCCCGCCAAATTATGAGTCACAAATCAGCATCACGGAACCCAACACGGCGGTAATCCATTGGCGGTCCAAACCACCGCAGGGAAAAAAACGCACCATCAGATTATGGAGGGCGGGATGTTGGCTGCCGCCTGCATGTAGTTTCCTTCCGCCAGAGGATGCTGCTCGTCGGCGGTGGCGGTGAGTTGTCATCTGTATTGCGTTGGGTTCACCACCTTACTCATTATTTGGCAGTCTGCACCGCCACCCTACTGGCGGTCGCAAGACCGCCGTCGGCGTGGCGGTTTGGTTACCGTCAAACTTGGAAGGACCACCAAAATGTCTTCATACATTTCTATGTTTGCAGCACACAATTAACACTTCTACAACAGGAGGAGATGATCTATAAGGAATAACAAATCATTACCTGGGCCAACTGTACTGGGCATAAACAACATTGATCAGCACATTTATAGAGGTTAATATGGAGAACATACACAGGATTAGCAACATATATGATGGAATTTGGAAATTCCTTTGCCCAACTATTATCCCAATGATTGTGAATTTTACCAAGCTATACACAAACTAGTAAACAGGAACACACTTACTGATGACGGCTCAGTAAATTAGGCACTTGAAGCCTTCTTTAGTTGAAAATCTTTTCCACTTGAGTTGGACAAGAATTTCGGAAACTACAGCTATGCAGAAAGATTCTGAATTTGAACCTGATGAAGGTAGTACACATGAATATGGAAATAAATTAAACAAGTTCTCATCGAGGGGACAACTGAAATTGAGCAAAATGGCATTAATATTACAAACGGCTTATGAGCTCCGAAAAACAAGTATTATAATAAACAAGTAATGAACATTGGACTGGCCTATACGGCAATGGGGCAGCGTCTAAAGAGCTAATCTAGGCCGGGTTTTTACTATTGATTTTCACGATTTAAAAAAATAGTCTGTAGCAAGCTCAAATCCGCTTAGTCTCCCATACCTTGCAAACCACTTATATAGTATGTCTTCCCAATTTCAAAACTGTCCTAATTTGCAAACCTGGGGCCTTCTTTATACCTATCTAAATTACTAATGGGGACCACTTTTATTTTGGTGCCCAGCCCTATTTTCTGTCTCAGTCCCACCCTGGTAATGGATAAAAAAATATAATTTGGTCCAGGGGACATTCTTTGTGCATATCTCTTGATACATATCAAAGTGCAGCAAACTCAGCTGTACAAGGGACTTGCAGGTAAACTAAATGTGACAATTAGGTGTAAATCAATCATACCAACTTTAGTAGGGAGAGCACCTGCACTTTAGCACTGATCAGCAGTTGTAAAGTGCTCACAGTCCTAGAGCCAACAGCAAGAGGTCCGAAAAAATAAGAGGAATGAGGCGAAAAGTCTGGGGATGAACCTGCAAAAAGGGCCAGATCCAACACAACCCCCCACTATCCCAAAGCCAGGGGAGACCAATCAATACCCTGATTGAGGCGATAGAACATGGACCCTGGCCCGCAACTCAAACGAATGACCTAACTTGTTACCTTCCGCACCAGTAGAATCTTGAGAAAGCATAACCCTACATCCACAAAAGTTACTTTGATATTTCAGTACGGACTATGAGTGTAGATGGAAAAAATTATGGGGTTTGTCATAAAATATTTCAAAGAATAATGCTATCCAGCTTGAAATAAATCTCTATGGAGACTTCAATTATTGTTACAGTAGAGGTTCAAGGTGTGTCTTTCTGGCTGTTTTGGATCAATCCAGATAGTGTGTAAGAAGCCTCATTAGATTCAATAAATCACAAGGGATAGGTCTACATTGATAGACCTGAACTATGTAAGAGATGTCAAAAATAGCTGTGCATCTACACTGCAGAAACGTAAGAACCTTTTAAATGAAGTGGTGCAGAAAGGCCATGAGCTTAACAAATCCAACAGAGCGGTTTCTCACATGTGTACATTTTCTAGATAATCTTTCTAAGAGAGCTCTAGTGCACAAATCATTTATAATAAAAGATCAGTTTCTCTTCGCTAAATGTCTTGAGCCCACCATTAGAAAACTGATTCTGTCTGCAGAATGAAGTAAATATTTGTACTCATATGACTTCATAACTCAGGTTGTCAAGATCTTAATTATTGTCTTTGTGGCACGATTTTTCTTCTAGTTTGTGTGTCAGAAACACAAGCAGATCCAGCAGATATCAAGCCATGAAGGTTATATCTGCATTTGCCATTGCAAATTTCGTCAGTATTTTTGTGACACGAGGAATATGGAAAAATACCTTCAGAGGTCTTTGGTTCAAGTTTATCAAAATGGCTCTCCCTCAAAACTTTTCACAGAACAAAACTATATTTAACAATTTGCTAATTAAGCTATCAATGATGTGGGACTCTGGGTCTTTGTACATGATGTCCCTGGAACCCTCCCTCCCAGATGATTCCAGCCAAGTAAATTCATTCAAACGAATGGCAATTCTGTAAATTAAGAGTGGGAATCCTCCCTCCTCCCCCTTACCTCCCAAATTGCTACAGGCTTGCAGTACATCGAAATGTTAGCCACCTAATCTAGTTTGGCAATACTGAGGAATACTGATTGCGATATTGTGAGAATCATTTTAGGTGGTGCTTAGAAAAAAACCTGCTTTATTTAGTTCAGAAAATGCTAAACAAATGGCTGCTCAACAAACAAAGCATAGAGATTTGGCACAAATTTGTATGCGGAGTTGAGGAAACATTGTCAAACATTCTGAGTTTCAGCACAGCTTTCACTACTGTGGTCTAAACGTGTTGAAGCCAAGCAACAGCCCAGAGAACAGGAGCTGAATAAACCACAAGGCTCTTGGTCAGACCAGAGGATACAAATGCAATCACTGCAGTGACCTGGCTGCTAAAGGAGAAAGAGAAAAGACTCTTCAGTTGCACAGGCTGAAAAGAACAGGTCTTGATCATCGTGCCAATCTAAGGCTTAAAAGCCTAATCTGTCAGAGTCCACTTCAGCTCATTGTTACTGACCTAAAAAAAAAAAAAAAAAAAAAAAAGACTTCCACCAAGGGACATTTCCTGGAATTGGTAGGATATCTGATTTGGAGAGATTCAATTTAAAAATGTTGGCCAGTATCCACCATCTGACCAATGAAGGTATAGAGCAGATACCCATGCTCTAGAGCCATATTGTCCCTTGAAATTCAATTCAGAAGATATCTCCTAGGTCCACTCGCTATTACAAGTATTCCAGCCATGGCTGAATGCACCATCACCTAGGTTTATGAGATACCCGCTTCCCAGAAGAAAACTCTTTCAAAATATATTTTTTGCAGAAAAAAACACTGGGGCAATGTAGCGGGCTGAAAACACCATGAAACCAGATAATCCCTAGTCCTCAAAGATGCCACCAGCATCTAGGACAGCACTTGATATCAAAACATGCACCTCTTTTTTCCACATGGGAGACATATGTAAGAATGGATGACCTAGGTCAAACTGGCTTTGGAATAAATCGACACATAGGAACACGTATGTCTAGTGGATGTGCAATTGTTGGTTTAATACAGTGAAAAGGCTAGCTAGATAAAGTAATGTACATTGCAGGTGGCCTGAGAGACTAATGGAAATTGGTAACACTTTGAGGAAATTAGGCAAATGGATGATTGATGCTCGTGATCTGTTCCCGGGTGGGTTGTATTTTCTACTGCCTTTACTTTCTGGCTGTTTTTTGCTGACCACTTGTTGAATTAAGTTCCCTGCTTAATGGTTTTGCAGTAGAGGTTGCTCACCCCTCCCACCCTAGCCCCAAGATATCTGTGGGTACTGACAGAGTTGGCCTTTGTTATATGCCCTCAACACCCACCAACAGCCTTATCCTCTTTAAAGTGGTGTTAATACCAGTTACAATGTTGGTGTCACCACAAAATGCACAGTGAAAACTTTGACCTTTAAGCTTTTGCGTATCTGTGGTCTGTAGACGTTTTCCAGATGCTTGTTTATCCTGGGTTTCCTAGAGAAACGTCCAGAGTGTGCCAATGGATCCATGATTTATGTCGGAAGTCAATCAGACATTATAAAGAGCTACAACAGCATATCCGAAAGAATAACAAGCCGACAACTAACATTCTTATTACACTAGATCTGTAAAGTATCGTCAGTATTCAGAGGGCTTTTATCCGTCACGCGAACACGTATCCGTGCGTGTAGTTCATCCTCTCGGTAACTGACAGACCTGTTATTGATAATTTTATTAACTACAGGTCTTGCTAATAAAATATTATTAATCACCGTTTCGACAGCACATGAATCTACCACCATTGTACGCTCTTTGGCTTTTTGTTTTTGTTAAAACAAATCTCTGGAGCTTGTTTCTTACAAATCCCAGGTAATCCATTCATTGTCTTTCATTTTTAAATTGCCACTGAAGCAAGTGCCTTCTGTTTGAATAACCAGCAAGTAAATAGGTGTATTTAATATAATTGAATTTCTGTCATCTCAAGGGCTATAAATAATTAGAGGGCTTACTTCATGAGGTCAGATCAGTAAGGGCTAAAGTCTACAATGATTCAATAACGTTGCAAATTCAGCAGGATAGCTCAGCCAGTGAAGCCCTCGCTGCTGCGGCAGTGTGACCTGCAAATATGTCTCAATCCTGGCAGGGCAACTCAGCCCTATCCTCTCTTACACGTCAACAACAGGACTATCATTAACATGGATAACTGTAATTCTGTTATTTACAGCATCTAGAAATTGCAGACACGCTGGAATAACACATTCTAACTCATAATAAATAAAATAGTATTATTTATTATTATAATGTCTGCTGTCTGAAATCGGTTACCATCATCCAATCAGTGTCATGGGGTGTTTGTAGATTTCTTGTGATTTCTGCACCTTCAGGGCACAGGGAACCAGTAAACTACACACAGTTTTTAAAGGATAACATTATTAGTGTTGTACAAAATGGGAACATTGTCATTGTTCTGGAAGCATTTTCTAAAAGTCGTTTTTCTAAATATTCTGGCAAGGGTTTTCACAAAACAGTAAGGCTGAACCACTCAAACCCTGACATGGCTCTACCTCGTTTGGGAGAAAAGGCAAAATGGAGAAAAACAAGCTGGCAAATTTCTAAAACGAAGAAGCCGCTGTCCAATGAAAATATGAAAACATTAACGAAAACGCAGACAAAACGGGGCCGAAGTACATGAAACCCGCACAAGAAAACATGTAAGGAGATAAAAGGTGGAAATAGCAATGGAGAGGGAAGTAGTAGCGGTACTAGGCTATAAATAAGTGTTCTATGGCACTAGGATACACGTAGGGAAGAGGTACCTGGGCGCAGGTAGTGGTACTGGGGAATACGGGCAGGGGTAGACGAATTAGGGTAAAAGCAGATATAGAGGCACTAGGGAATACGCCGGGGTAGAGGTTTTATGGAATAGGTAGGGTAGAGTTCCTGGGGCATATGCCGGATACTAGGCTACAGGCAGTGTGGCGGTACAAGCTGACAGATGGGGCAAATGTACTATTGGACATGTGGATGGAGCCACACTAGGGCAGAGAGAGGCAGTGGAGAATGGGTATGAGTAGAGAAACTAGAGTATATGCAGCAGAGAGGTATTAGACACTAGGTAAGTGATGAAGTACTCTGCAAGGGGAGCCCCTCCCCCCTACATACAAGACAAAGAGAGTGTAGGCAGGGCAATGAAGAAGGGGCTAATGGGTTTTCCCCCTTAAAATGGTAACCAGAGATCCTGGTGGTCTTGGAACCAAAGAATAGTGCAGAATTTGTTTTGAATTTAAAGGGTGCTCATCGCGATGCATTCAACATCCTCAGAGGCCATTCACTGGAGACAAACTCAGTGAACAAGGTTGTGATTAAAGCTTCTCCTTAGGTGGGCTGTGCTTCCGGGTCATATGCAACCCATTAAAACTAAGGGGTTTTACCACAAACACTAAGAAATAACTGAGAGCTGTGGAAGCAGTGGTTCTGGGGACTATGAGCTTGAGACATCCGGCACAAAATAAATCCCAAATATGGATGAAACGAGGAGACACCTGGAAGTCATGTTAGTTGGATAACAAAGTTTTTTAGTTTCAATTAATCCTCATCTGCACTGTTTGTAAACAAGTAGTTTTGCATGGTGCGGGATGTGAAAGGAGAATGGGCATAGTCTACTCACGAAGAAAGACATTAGGGTTATAACTTTCAAATCATTCTGTGGCAGTAGTGGTTGGACAGTTAGGAAATTGTTACCTGCAGCAAAGACTTCAAGGGGCAACTGCGTTTTGAAGTTAATGCGATTTCCAAAAACAATTTACTTTTCCTTGGAGAGGAGGAGTAGAATTTCAAACCGAAAGAAGTAAAAAGAAAAAGGGTCGGGGTCTAGGGGTATGCTCACTCTCCAATATCTCCTTGAATTCTCAAATAGCTGAGATTCAATAGAAATTCTTTTCACACTTACAGACAGAAAAAAAGGGTTTTCACATAGTTTCAGATCTCAGATAACATATGGTGAAACTGAGCGACCACTGATGAGCACCATCAAAAATGTGGCGAGACTTCACAGAGCGCCCAGCTCCACTGGCCAAAATACTGGCCAACTTGCAACTAAGTCCTCCTGTTAAAAAGGCACAATCATTTACTGTACAGCAACAATTTTCGCTTCAAACGGCCAGAGTCCATTATGCAGGACAGAGCACTCAGTCGTTCAAATATCGAAAAGAACAAAACACTGCACCGTGCATTCCTACTTATGGCAACATTTCACATTTGATGCTTTCTAAGGGCAACACCTAGAAAATCCATGAATCAACAAGTTGTTGTCCTCCTTTTCTGTTTATTCACCTTTTGTTGTGACATGAATGTCATGAATGTCACCTGAATAGCTCAAGGGAAAGAGCACCCCAACGCATAAGGCAAATTTCCGAACCTTTTTGCTAGTTTTTCTTCACCCTACATGACAATCACAGTCACGGCCTGTGAAAATGGCGTGAGACACAGTGCTTGTGGTCTGGAGGAGCCCACAATGTGCACCCTCTCTTTTAGTTAAGAGTCACTATTGTCCTCTCATTGTACTGGGAAATACTGATATTGGTGCAGCAGATAATCTGAGTAGCAGAGACAGGCCTTTTTCCTGTTACCTGCCTCCGCAGAGTTGCTTCCCGCCCTCACCTTCGAGTACCTTTTACACGAGCCCTCCTTTACATCCATGCGGGGCATGGATGGAGTACGAATGCTTGCTCTGAAGAAGAGTGAGCGTGGTGTTTGGGCATGTGGTTGTTGTGACTGCAGGTCACTGGAATGAAAGATGGATCTCCTAAGTAAAAGCAGTTCACAAAACAAAGGATGAAGTGTCTGCCAGACAAGGGATGTGAATGTAAGGCAGTCCCTAGGACATTTCTGAAGGCTTTTGACATGGAGCTGTCTCCTGTGAAGTAAAGTGAAAGACCCGTCTGTAATGTAGGGACTGTCCCTTTTCAATCGTGCTCCATTCTTCCCAAAAGTTGAGCGCAGAAGCCTGATGTGTTTCAGCATGTGATGCAAACCAAACTCTTTTTGGCCTTTCATCTTGCAAGCCCGTCACCGAACACTGAGGTCCATGTTCCTGCCTACAACATGTAAGTAACAAGGACAAATGGATGAACAGTTAAATGTGAGTCGAAACGCGCTAGAAAGGAGACAACTCATAACCAGCCAGTCAACGGGAATACACATTTTTAGTCTATAGATTTAGAATGGCATCTCTAAACCTGTGGTACAGAGATTTTACATTAAACAGTCCCCAACAGCCCACAGCAATGGGCTGTTGACAATTTCCAAGCATAATAGCGTGGGGCAGCCAGCTTGCATCACAAGTCTGGAGAACCATCTGACGTTCTGCCACAATCTTGACAGGAGTACTGCAGGGAGGAGGCATGAAGGAAGGTCTGTTACTGATGAAAAGCAATTACTGGTGGTGACCCCACAGTTGCAGCATTGCTGAAATTCCAGTAGACTGAGAAACGCTCTAAACAGTTGCTTTGATTATACCTGCGTGACCTGTGTTATAACTTAAGGATTGGGTGGGTGACATGGCTAGTCCTCTTGTGAACTCCCCTAGCTATCTTGTCAAGCGATCCAGCATTAAAGCTTGTTTGGGGTGGGCTCTCCAATTAATGGGCATTCCTTCAAGTTGCCAAAGCTGCTTAGTCCTCTGCTTCTCAGTGAGGGCCACATGCAAGTGAAGATTGCAGACCGCATGCAAATGCAGTACTGGAAGAGTGAAAAGAGACTGGGGATGCTTTTGTTCTGTTCAAGAGGATCTAGCCTGACAGTTCGGGCTGTACTGTTCCTTCTGTAGCAGGTTTATTCATGTTAAACTGAGGTCTGAGTCCCTAACCCATCTCCCACCTCCCTCTGCAAGCCTCGGCTCACTCTGCTTGGGTATCCTGAGGATCACATGCTGAAAGAGTGCCTTCAATGTTCATTTTTGGGATCAAGTAAGCCAGGCCCTGGCACATCAGTAGTAAAAGGTGCCAATTGTTACAACAAGTGCCCAATCACACCTGCGTGCCTCCCTCAACGACTCACACTCCCTTGTTACACAGTGCAGGTGTGAAACAAATCTCTGATGTGATGGAAAACAACTCCACAAAAGACATCTATAAAGTGCAGCAAACCCCGACACCTCCAGGTAACGAGAGCATGATTGGTTCTCCTTTGAGTCCGAAGGGGAGAGGAGGAAAGCAGAGTGATAAACATGATCTTATACAATATGCCACTTCCTCACATAAAACTTAACGATTAACATTATGCGTGGTACAGACACAAAGGAAGTTTTCACAGAAACACAAAGGGGCCTCTGTTAGGAATCAAGTTCAATCCGAGGACTCCAAGTTCAGTTCGTCAACTCTCAATGGACAAACTCAGGGCATGGACACAAAGATTCAAAACGAAGAATTCGTTTTTGCTCAATCACAAGTTTTTTAAAACTCTTTTTTAGGGAACAAGAAAACTTAATTCGCAAAGCCAAGTCACTGGTGGAGCATATGTGACCCAAATAACATGATCCTGAATAACAGATTCTCTAAACCCCAGTTTTCGCACGCTTGCACGCAAAATCCCAATGATTCATTAACAATGTATAACCCGCGAGAAACTCATGGCATCTCGTTTGTCATTTCTTTCATACTTAATTACTGAATTACAGATCTTTATTCTACTGAACGTGCTCTCTTGCTCCCTGTTGTGTTGTAAATAGCTCTCTCGTTGTACAGTATTAAAAAAAAATGAACTAAGTGTTTGGCGCCTTCTCGAAACCGTAATAACTATAATTTTTCAGAAACATTATTATTATTATTTAAGAGCCCCTCTGCACGTTGCATTATTCATTGGCATTGTCCCTACAAATGTATTTACTTACTGCTAATAGGAAGAATACAATGTGCTTTCTTGCGGCGCCAGCACCTTCACTGAAGGTTCTGCACAGGCAGAGGGAGAACAATGTTCTGTTCGAGCCCTCAGACTGAGGTACTAAATCAAGCACAAAGCCCTGAAATTTGGTAAAGCAGCTGTCAAAGGAAATATGCTATTAGCAAGTGCAAGTGTGTGTGCTGCGGCAGTTTGTGTTTGGGATGGATGAGTCATTAAGCCGTTTAATGCAGATTTAATGGCACAGAGGTTTCACGTGCATCCGATTTAATTTTGGCCATTTCAGACGGTGGAATTTATGTCAGTGATAAATTCACACCATACGAGAATGATTTAGCGTGACAGGCCCGTGGGCGACTATTTGGAGAAGAGGAGGTGAAGGGGTGGGGGGCAATCAATCAATATTTGTATACCCTCATAGTGTCTTGTTTCCTCAATCCTGCAACATGGTCTTAACATCTTAAGATGGCCGCCGCCGTTCTTATATTTTGTGCCTACTGGTATACAAGCATTGGCAAAGCCAATAGGTCTCTCCTATTCGAGATCTATTGGCTTTGTCAATGTTTTTTTAGCCGTGTTGTACAACTTTTGTACAAAAGTATTATTATTCTGATTGGACAATGCACTATAGTAACCAGCTAAGCAGACTATAACGATGAGACATATAAAGCAACCTGCAGGTCAGTTCAAAGCTGAAAGCACACTGAAAAACATAAAACTGCACATCTGTCTCTCACACTTCATCATACACGGCACTGCGTATCATAACATGATAACCACACCTCAGTGGTCCTCACTCGCTACATAGAAACACCTCCCACATAGAATCACAAAAAAGAGGCAACACCGCTTCATCCACACACCCCACATGGTGTAGCTTGCTATGCATGAAGGTAAGCACTTCAGTGCCCCACATAGGGTAATCACTACATAAATGCTGCAATACTCTACTAAAAAACATCATTATATATATATATATATATATATATATATATATTTATTGCCACTAGGCAATATAATATGGGGGGGACACGCCCCCCCGTGCAGCCTCGGGGATCTCCACCTCTCCGGGGCTAAATTGGAGGTATTTCTAAATATGACAGGTGACTTTCTATCGTTTTGTAGGTTTAAAATGTGAGCCTAACTATAACGTCCCTGTAATATTATGTTTTTTTACATGAATATATATACATATATATATATATATATATATATATATATATATATATATATATATATATATATATGTGTTCAGTGAGAGACACTGGACGGTGAACAAGAACGTTTTACACCTTATCATGGGTGATGGAGAAAATAACCTCTATGTTGAATCCATCGTTGTGTAAGTTGATTTATGATTGGAAAAATAGTAATTTTTTTGTGCCAATATGAGTATTTGAAAGGGAGAATTCTGAGTTTCCTTATCATGGTAGTTTTTATATCAGTGATCAAAGCTTTGGTTATCCAGCTTCATGCTGACAGAATAATATATGTCAAAAGGCTATGATATGTGTGCAAGAAGAGCATTTGTGTGACTTCAAGCAATGAATACAAGGATTTGGTGGGCAGTATCCTGGCTATAACAGTGATGTCATATTTTCTTCACTGTACGAATTAGCCTTCAAAAAACAACAAATCGCAAAACACGTGTGGGCTGCATGTATTTTGAAGAAACATGAGAATGACTGTATATGCTAGCATAACATGGATACTGTTTTGAGATAATGATCATTTCTTTCTGTAATTCCATCCATTAGCTGATTCTCCTGTAGTTGTGCCTACACTGAAGTAATAAATGAGTAATGTATAAGATAGCATGGGAGGTGTTAGAAATGGGGTCTTTGGTTGACAGTCAGGTTACCCCATGTTCAAGCAAGGACCCTCACTCTAGTCAGGGTAAAAGAGAATCACCCTCAGCTAACCCCTGCTTACGCCCTTGGTAGCTTGGCAGAGCAGTAGGCTTAACTTCAGAGTGCTAGGTGTAAAGTATTTGTACCAACACACACAGTAACTTAATGAAAACACTACAAAATGACACAACATCAGTTTAGAAAATTAGAAAATATTTATCTAACCAAAACAAGACCAGAAACGACAAAAATCCACCATACAAAAGTGAAGTTATCAATTAAAAGCAAAAAGAGTCTTTATGTAGTATAAAACACACACTAACACTGTTAGCGTGAAAATGTGCCACGGGTTCATCAAAAATAATCCCGCACGGGCGAGGGTGCGTCAAAAAGGGCTTGTGATGCGTCGATTCCACTCACGAGCTAGACCTTGCGTGTGGTTTCTTCTTTCGCCGGGTCGGGCGTGTCGTTTCTTCTCTCCGCAGGAAAGAGATGCGTCGATTCGGTCAGCATTCTCGGCCACCGGGCAGGCCTTGCGTTGGAAATCCAGTCGCACGATGATGATTTGAAAACCACGCAGCACGGATTGCGATCTCCCAGCCTTCGTCAGCGATGCTGCGTGTCGTTTCTCCAGCTCAGTGCGTCGATTCTTCTGTCGCATTTCCAGCCAGCGTCGATTTTCAGTTGTAAAGCCGGCGGTGCATCGTTTCTTCAGCCGCAGATCGGAGTTGCGTCAATCTTTTCCCTGCACGGCACTCTGTGCGTGGATTTCCTCCTCTTAGGCTGTCAGCTTCTCCTTTCAGGGTCCCAGGAACTGGATGGGCACCACAGGGCAGAGTAGGAATATCTCCAGAAACTCCAGGTGCTGGCAGAGAGAAGTCTTTGCTGTCCCTGAGACTTCAAACAACAGGAGGCATGTTCTAAATCAAGCCCCTGGAGATTTCTTCTCAAGATAGAAGGCACACAAAGTCCAGTCTTTGCCCTCTTACTCTGGCAGAAGCAGCAACTGCAGGATAGCTCCACAAAGCACAGTCACAGGCAGGGCAGCTCTTCTTCCTCAGCTCTTCCCCGGCAGAGGTTCCTCTTGTTTCCAGAAGTGATCTAAAATCTGTTGTTTTGGGTGCCCTTCTTATACTCAATTTCTCCTTTGAAGTAGGTCTACTTCAAAGCAAAGTCTCTCTTGAATGTGAATTCCTGCCTTGCCCAGGCAAGGCCCCAGACACTCACCAGGGGGTTGGAGACTGCATTGTGTGAGGACAGGCACAGCCCTTCCAGGTGTAAGTGACCACTCCTTCCCTCCCTCCTAGCACAGGTGGCTCATCAGGAAATGCAGACTACACCCCAGCTCCCTTTGTGTCCCTGTATAGTGTGATGTGCAACCAGCTCATCTGTAATACTGACCCAGACAGGGAATCCACAAACAGGCAGAGTCACAGAAATGGTATAAGCATGAAAATGCTCACTTTCTAAAAGTGGCATTTTCAAACACACAATCTTAAAATCAACTTTACTAAAAGATGTATTTTTAAATTGTGAGCTCAGAGACCCCAAACTCCACATGTCCATCCGCTCCCAAAGGGAATCTACGCTTTAATCATATTTAAAGGTAGCCTCCATGTTAACCTATGAGAGGGACAGGCCTTCCAACAGTGAAAAACGAATTTAG
The DNA here is from genome assembly GCF_031143425.1 of Pleurodeles waltl. Classification (NCBI taxonomy): domain Eukaryota; kingdom Metazoa; phylum Chordata; class Amphibia; order Caudata; family Salamandridae; genus Pleurodeles; species Pleurodeles waltl. Next base: position 896,273,793 of record NC_090438.1, on the reverse strand, counting down.
CAGTATTTCACTGTCAGTACATATAAAACACATTAATATGGGGGTCATTCTGACCCTGGCGGTCGACGACCACGGAAGCACCGGCAACAGGCTGGCGGTGCTTCCTTTGCTATTCCGACCGCGGCTGTAAAGCCGCGGTCGGCCAGCCGGGTCCGGCGGTTTCCCGCCGGATTTCCCCCGGCTGGGAGAATCCTCCATGGCGGCGCTGCTTGCAGCGCCGCCATGGGGATTCCGACCCCCTTCCCGCCAGCCTGTTTCTGGCGGTTTTCACCGCCAGGAACAGGATGGCGGAAACGGGTGTCGTGGGGCCCCTGGGGGCCCCTGCACTGCCCATGCAACTGGCATGGGCAGTGCAGGGGCCCCCTAACAGGGCCCCAGCAGGATTTTCACTGTCTGCTTTGCAGACAGTGAAAATCACAACGGGTGCAACTGCACCCGTCGCACCCCTGCAACACCGCCGGCTCCATTTGGAGCCGGCTTCAATGTTGCAGGGCCTTTCCCGCTGGGCTGGCGGGCGCTCTTTTGGCAGTCGCCCGCCAGCCCAGCGGGAAAGTCGGAATGGCCCCTGTGGTCTTTCGACGGGGGAAGTTTGCCGGGCGGCAACCGCCACCCGGCAAACTTGGAATGACCCCCTATATGTCCTACCTTAACCATACACTGCACCCTGCCCTTGGGGCTACCTAGGGCCTACCTTAGGGGTGTCTGACATGTAAGAAAAGGGAAAGTTTAGGCCTGGCAAATGGGTACACTTGCCAAATCGAATTTACAGTTAAAACTGCACACACAGACACTACAATGGCAGGTCTGAGACATGATTACAGAGCTACTTATGTTGGTGGCACAACCAGTGCTGCAGGCCCACTAGTAGTATTTGATTTACAGGCCCTTGGCACCTCTAGTGCACTTTACTAGGGACTTACTAGTGAATCAAATATGCCAATCATGGATAAGCCAATTACATACACATTTTGTAAAGGAGCACTTGCACTTTAGCACTGGTTAGCAGTGGTAAAGTGCACAGAGTAACAGAAACAGCAAAATCAGAGCCCAGTACACATCAACAACCTGGGGAACAGAGGCAAAAAGTTAAGGGAGACCATGCCAAGGATAAAAAGTCTAACACGAGGATTCCAATATAAAGATTATATTGAGATGATGACATTGATGACATTCTTTTTTTAATAATCTTATGAAATTGCTGATTGATTGTTAACAATAAATGAGTCCGATAACATTAATAAATTGCTGTAATTTAGACTCAAAAGCAATTGCATTCTGCATTTATTACTGAATTTGGAGTGGCTTTATGTTATTATTTTTGGTGTACATATTTACTGAAAACACTAACGGTTAAAGTGATGTTTTAGTTAAGTGTTAGAATGAACCATGAGCTAACTTAAAAAAAAAAAACACTGAACTACATCACTTATCATTTAGGGCCAGATGTAGGTAAGTAAAATTTAGCGAGTTGCAAATTGCGAGTCATACCGACTCGCAATTTGCAACTCACAAAACCATATGCAGAAAGGTGTCTCAGACACCTTCTGCGACTCGCTGTGGGGTCGCAAAGACCCACCTCATGAATATTAATGAGGGGGGTCGCAGTTTGCGACCCCATAGCGAGTCCATGCACTCACAGGGATGGTGGCCTGCTGGAGACAGCAGACCTCCATGTCTGTGACTGCTTTTTTAATAAAGCAGTTTTTTTTTTCTTTTTGCAGCCCGTTTTCCTTAAAGGAAAACGAGTTGCACAACGAAAAACTTCCGAAACCATTTGGTTTCGTTTTTTTCAGAGTAGGCAGTGGTCCATAGGACCACTGCCTGCTCTGAAAAAACATTTTTTTGGGCATTCACAAAGGGGAAGGGGTCCCATGGGGACCCCTCCCCTTTTGCAAATGAGTTACCACCCACTTCAAGTGGGTGGTAACTGCGAGTTGGTTTGCGACCGCATTCGCGGTCACAAAGCAACTCAGCATGGCGATGCGGTCGTAAATAGGAAGGGAACACCCCTTCCTATTTGCGAGTCGCATCCCCAAATTGCGAGTCGGTACCGACTCGCAATTTGGGGATGAGCATCGCATTAGGCAATTTGCATGGCGCAAACTGCGTTTTTCGCAGTTTGCGACATGCAAACAGCTGCCTACATCTGGCCCTTAGTGAACTAACTACAAGTTGAACTCATCATGTACTACTTATGGCCTCACACCATACATCATGTTGGGCACCAAGAGTCCAGATATAGCAATTTTTTCTGTCTTTTCCTGGCCTCTCTAAGCACCTCTTTAAATGTATTGCAAGTGGCTAAAAAGGTTTACACCAAATCACAAAAAGCACAATTTCTGAATTAAAGTTCTAACTTTTTGTCAAATTTGGTGTACTTACATCCCGCTCTCTCTCTTTTTTTCTTACTTTCTTTCATATCGGTCAGTGGAGTAGTCTATCAGTGGCCTTCACTTCACAGACCACTCCAAAGCCTTCCAGGAAAGAGATGAGGCAGATAAACCTTTTTTTAAAGTTTCATGCAGATTTGTCAAACGGCACCAAATTTATTAGCAAAATAAAAAACGTTCTTCTTATGGAAACTCTGACCCAACTATAACATAGTGGCAAGTGCCTAAAATAGTCATGGAGTATGTACTCCTGTGCATGTTCAGAGAAGGAAAAATGTAGAAATCTCACTGGAAAAAAGCACAAAAATTAGTTCACTTAAAATTTTCATGAGTAATTTGTCCTTCCAAAAGGGGGTGTGAAACTCCAAACTTTGGCCATGCTTCCTGAAAAAGACTGGTTTAAAGTTCTTGATTTTCTGCATTGTGGGATTTCAAGTTGCAGAATACTGGTACTCTGAAAGGTGTTAATACCTACCAAAGTTGCCAATTTCCTAGCAAGGCAGTTTACAGCACTACCGTAAAGCACTTTATTTAAATGAAAACTTAGCTTCAATAGGAAGCTATCAGAAAGGGATCAGAGCTGGGACAATATGTGTTCAGATCTCCCGGTTACCAAAATAAAACTAGCAGTAGCGGAAAGAGCTGCAATAAGAGTGGCTAGATGGATTCTAGGTATGCCTATTAGTATGGAGTTGCCATAATCAAACTGCAATAGGACTAGTAACTGAGCCACTAATTTCAGACTTCAGAAGGAGCTAAGGGATTTTGGGTCTGATGCCCAAACAAGTAGATTGCAATCTGACCTCTAAACTAACAAGTCATGTTGCAAGGGAGTCTCAGAACAACCTGCCTAATGAACATTATTAGGCAAGTTACCATTTGTGTACCACTGCAATTGTTCATGACCACAGTGATGAGGTCTGCAAAAGACAACAGACCTCCAACCCTGCTTTGCATTCTCAAATGGGAAATTATTAAAGAAGCCCTTTTTCCTTAAAGGATGCTGCTTTAAAAAAGGTTTACTGTTTGGGAAGTCATTAGATAGCCAGTGGTGGTATCATGGGCCTCCACAAGCTCCCCCCATAATGCCAACCGATGTGATTTTCAAAGGGGAAGCTAACCCAGTGAGATATTTTCCCTTTGTGACTCTGTTATGATCCTAAGGATTTAGAGCATTGACAAACGGATGATTTCCATTGAAGCAGATTGAATGAATTAAGACAGGAGTGCATTACGAAAGTTCAATGTTCAAGGTGTCTCAGTAACATAATTTATAGTGGATTCAACTTCAGATGGTACAGTGACAACGAAGAATGTATGTCTGGAAACTGGGCAATGTCTTCTGGGTGAGCTACGGAGCTCAAGGATTGAAAAGAATGGGGAGTAGGAGTGAGCCTCGTGCAACTCCTTGATAAAGAGGGGTGGGGGTTTAGAGAATATCTGAAATTTGTTTTTTTAAGAGCAAGTCCCAGATAAAAGGAGAACCCTCTCAAAACTGTACCATGTTTGTCCGTTCGTTTTTCTAGGGTCTGTGAGTGAGTGGAATGCTGTTGACATGTCCAAAAGAATGAGAAGGCACGATTCTTCTTTACCTTATTTGCACAAACACTTATCTACTGTTAGCAGCAGCTGTCTCTGTGCTGCAACCAGTCCTAAAGCCCGACTGGGAAATACTGAAAAGGGTATTTTCGACTATGAACTGCTTACTCTGTGCTACCATGCAGATTTTGAGGGTGTTTGCTAGGAAGATGTGATTAGGCCAAAGGCAGAAGTTGGTTAAGTGTTCTTGGGCCACGCCTGGCTCTTTTCCAAACTATAAGCTGTCCTAATGTCACGCAGTTTGAGATTTTGCCTTGTGCTAAAGAGGTGTTCATTAAGTTTGACAGGTAGGGAGTGACAGAGGTTCGGATGGCTTAATGAAGAGTGGCTAAAAAGAATCTGAAAAATGTGCGGACGATTTGACAACCATTATAGTATTTATCAAAACAATTTGTGTGATCTTGTTAAAAGATGCCTAGAACTCTTTTCCATTCAAAGAACTGGCATTTAATATTACACCATTCCGTAGCTGAGGGACAGAAATAGACTGCCATCTTTTTTACTTACCATCAAGACTTTCTCAGTTCTCTTTGGTGTTATTAAGAAGGGGTAGGTGATACCTATCAGTTTACCAACATCTAACATTCTCTGGGAATTTTCTGGCTGCACTTATTATGGTTGTAAAGAATATAGATTTGGCCTCAAAAATATATATTTTTTTTATTGCATTTGTTGCCTGATTCTTCTCCAAGATGGTTTAGCACTACAGACGTTCTTCACGTCTAAAATATATTTCTTTCTTTATTCACCTCTTTTGAGAAGCAATTTGTTGTTTTTAACATTTTAGAAAACGGGGTTCACCCATGATTCCTACCATGACTACAATAGTGAGCAAGGTAACCTCTAGATGAATAGAGGTGACTAGTAATTTCCATGCTATTTGTAAAAGGAGGGCAAGTTGCTGTACTTGAACTCTGACCACTTGTCTTCTCAACTACTACATCTGACATCACTGGTAATTCAAAAACGTACCGAGTAATTTCCCCCAAATAAATATTAAGAGATATGAGGGATACTGCCTGGTAGCTAGTTATATTTTCTATAAAGTCAAACTCTTTTACTGAACTAGTGTTTTACCAAATACATATCTTGTTGTTTTCATAGCTTGGTAAAAATAATACACATTCTTTTTTTCTAAACGATCTAGGTGAGGCATCTGTGTGGTCAAGATCCATCTTCAAATGTGCCTTTTAAATTGTTCTAGGTATAATTTTTTAATTGTGTCCATTTTCATTACCAAAGCATACATAGAAGATGTTGTCAGTGTAGTGAGTAAACCACAAGTACAAAGAGTGAATTATTACCAGCACGGGTAGAGAATAACGGCTGGGATAATAGTTGGCCTACATTTTTTTATATAATCAGATATGCACTTGTCAGAGTGTTTTTTAAATAATTTTGCTTGAACCTTAATGGGAATGTTCAGAAAATTACTTCTTCACTTATACCTACACAAATGATGACGTGTGTGCTATAACACTCTGGAACATTTGTTACATCCCAACTATGTCGTGCTGAGTCATGTTAATGGCCAGAGATGATTTTAAGAAGGGCTACACATCCAGATCTCTATGAAGTGAATTGAAAATTAAGGTATTTTAGACATAGAATTCACACATAATCGGGGCCTGTTTTATGTTTATCGCAGGTGTTCTATTTCAGATGGGTGGAACAAGATCTCAAATCTTGAGGAGGTGTGCGCACAAAGTATGCTGACGGGCATGTTTTTGGCTTTCAGAAGAAGAGGAGCTCACTGTTTTCCAGTAAAATAAGTGTAAACCTATTTCAAAAGTACAAAATAGAATGCCATTACGCTCGTAAGAGTGAAACGCACATCAGTAAGTATTATCCCAAACTTCAAAAGGTTGCATAAATTGTCGGCATCCCATCAATTGGATTACTAGAACTGGTCTACAATGACTGCCCTCCTTTGAGGGATACCTTGCACTTGTACCTAGCTGTACATCTAATCAAAAACACTTCCCACCATGAAACAACACACGCCAGAACAACCAACACTACACAATATAGACAGGATTCCCCATAGACCTCCCCTCAAAATAAGCTGCAGTGGTGCTCCTAACAGCATTTGCCAACATGATACACCACGCACTAACAACAAACAGAACCTTTCACATGTGTCTGCGGAGCACAAACATGCCACACAACTAGCGACGCCAGGCCCAGAAATCGCAAGGCAAGCAGCATGGTACTGCACCTAGGGAAGGCTGAGGTAACTGAGACAAAGTCCGAGGCACACCATTTCAACATGCAAATCCCAGGCCCACGGCTCACAGAAGTGAGAGCACCACCCAGTCGCAACACTGGATGACTCCGTCTCACCCCCCACACAACTGATGGAGGTACAAGAGAAAACAAAGGGCAGACCGTGCACCATAAGAGTTCTGGTAACAAAACATCACTACCCGAAAACCTAACATTAAAGGAGGGCTGTAGGTCAACACACAGTGTGTTGTATTTACGTGCGTACCCTCGCGCACGGCCTCGCGACTAGAACCCCGAAGGTGAAGGGGTTGCTAGGCGTTTGGACGGCGGCGCGAGGGAAACGCCGAGGAGAGGGACGACGGTGAGGACGGTTGGACGGAGCGGCGGTATTTGGGGGCGCTTGGAGACTGTTGATTGGAGTTATTTTACCGTTGTGAAATAAAGAAGACTTGCGCTTACCGGCCTCTTTGATTTACTTCATTTTGGCGACGAGGTGGTTCGGTCTCCAGGCACAGCGAGCCCACGCATCAGCTGTTTAACAGCTATTTTCAACTTTGCCCCCAACGCCTTATTCGTGTGCCAGCACGATCGTGGAGGATATACACGAAGACAGCAGGCTGATTTTGGATCTGGCTTACTCCACCCCGTGGGAGGAGTTTCTTCTTCCTGTGTTACGCCAACCAGATATAGAAATGGCCTTTTTGTGTCTTGATGTGGAGAGGTTACACAATTGAAGACGAACCTTTGATGAAGAAGGATTTGGGTCTGCAACGCCTCCATTGTACATTCAGAAACAAGTTTGCTAAAAAGTTAAAAAGGAAAGGAGCACCTATACTCTTGGTATACACATAATGGTCATTTAGAAGGTATTTGAGGAGTTATTTATTCATGATTCAACTAGCTAGGAAGCAATAAGGGCTGGTTGGATTATTTATTTATATTCAACATACAAAAACATTTACAAGAAAAGGGGGTCACAATTTTTTGTTCCTGTTTCAAGGAATATTTCTTTAGCAATTTATTTTTGGGTCCAACATGCAATCTGTTCTCCCTCCACCACCATTTCTAGAGAGCCCTGGCGAACCACATATAGTATGGAAGCAGTGGTACGATGCCTTCGAGACGTACTTAGGGGCGATAGGGGCATCACGGTACAGGCCTGAACGCAAAAAATGTCTTTTCCTGCATTCCATTGGTTTTGAAGGGAGGGCTATTTTTAAGCACCTACCGGACTTGCAATTGGCCGATGGTGAAATGGATGAGTACCAAATAGCTGTGAAGAAAATGAGCGTCAGGTTTGATGCTCCTCCTAGCTTGGTGGTGGCCAGGAACAAGTTTTTTAAGAGAGAACAACGTTCTGGCGAAGATGTTGACACTTACATTTCGGCGTTGCGTCTTCTGGCTGCGGAATGTCAGTTTGAAGCGCTGGGTGATCAACTCATCAGAGACCAATTTATTTGCCAAGGGACAGACAAGTCTATCAGACAGAAATTGTTATCATTGGACAATCCAACATTGACTGAAACCATAAAAATTGCAAAGAGCATCGAATCGGCGATCAAGTCGTCCAGAGAAATTGAACAGACAGCAGCTACCAGGGTCAACGCCGTCACCAACAGAGAAGATAAAAAACCAGTAGTTAAAACAAGTGGACAGAAGAACATTAAGTTTGCTAATTCTAATGTTTTTTTCAAACAAAAAAATGTTTGCTTTAGATGTGGAAATATGCCTCATCAAAAAGGGTTTAAGGCTTGTCCTGCTTGGAATATCCAATGCAGGAATTGTGGCAAGGTTGGGCATTTTGCTAAAGTGTGTCAAGGTGGCAAACGTGAATCTGTTGTGACAGTGATGGATGAGAATGAAGAAGCAGTTGAACACCTCATGGGAGAGGTTCAGGATATGGTTTTAGTTGTTGATAGTGGTGTGGTTAAGTCTGGGGATCCCGATAACTGTGTGGATCCGTATGTGTGTGTTAGAGTTGGAAACAAGTCCTTGCGTTTGCTGGTGGACTCAGGGGCTAGGATCACCATGATTACTCTCGACTTGTTCAACCAGAATTGGAAAGATCGCGCTCTGGAGCCACCAGACAGGGCTCCAGTGTCTTATGAAGGGAGGAAGATTGAGCTTCAAGGTTTTTTTGAGGATATACTTGAGTTCAGGGGGAGACGTATACATGGGAAAATTTATGTAGCGGCTAAAGGTTTGAACATCTTAGGTTGGTTCCATCAGGGTTTGTTTGGTATGGTGTTGCGACCAGGTACATTGGAACAGGTTGCAGTGATTAGAGAAACGGATGTGATTGAAGGTCTACTCAACGAGTTTCCCAAAGTTTTTTCAGGAGAATTGGGAAAGCTGAAAGGTTTTAAACATAAGATAAAAGTAAAATTGCATGCTACCCCTGTCAAGCATAAGATTAGGTCGGTGCCTTTCAGTGTGAGAGAAGATCTGGAAAGAGAATTAGAAAGTTTACAGAACAAGGGGATCATAGAACCCATTGAATCCTCTTTGTGGCTTTCTCCACTGGTCGTAGCTAAGAAAAAGAATGGAGAGTTGAGGATTTGTGTGGACCTGAGAGCGTTAAACAGGGAGATATGGGTGGACTCTCATCCCTTACCTAATATAACGGAAATGTTGTCTACCATTAAAGGCGCAAAGGTGTTTACGAAGTTAGATTTGGCCAGTGCATATCATCAGGTGGAGCTGGATCCCGATTCCAGGTATTTGACAGCATTTGTATCGCCTTGTGGTGTTTTCCAGTTTTGCCGCATGCCTTTCGGGTTGGCTTCTGCAGCCTCAGTGTTTCAAAGGATTATGTGCACATTGTTGAAAGGTATTTCCAATGTAATGGTGTTTCAGGACGATGTCTTAATTCACGCCCCTGATCTACAGACACATAACAATACCCTCAGACAGGTGTTGCAGAAATTCAAGGATCATGGCATTGTTCTTAGAAGGGAAAAGTGCCAATTCATGAAATCCTCTGTGGAATATTTGGGTCATGTGATTAGTCAGGAGGGTGTTAGCCCGAAACCTGGTCTAATTGATGCTATTAAGGCAGCACCTCCGCCTACTGACAAAGCTGGGGTGAAAGCGTTTTTAGGCATGTGTGAGTTTTACTCCCGGTTCATACCGGAGTATGCTAGTCGGGTTAGAGTCTTGTCAAATCTATTGAAGGATAAGACCAGTTTTGAGTGGAGTGCTGAGTGTGAACGAGCGTTTGAAGATATCAAAGTCCACTTAACTCAAGCCAAAGTGTTAAAACCGTATGACCAAAGGTTTCAATGTTGCCTAACAGTTGATGCCAGCAATATTGGATTGGGGGCTGTGTTGACTCAAACTGTTGGGGGTGATGAAAACACCATTGGTTTCGCGTCCAGAGTTTTAAGGGCGCCAGAGGTGCATTACTCCGTAATTGAAAAGGAGTTGCTGGCCTGTGTCTGGGCCATCGAAAAATTCAGAAGCTATGTGTGGGGGAGGCATTTTGAATTAAAGACGGATCACAAGCCTTTGGTTTCAATTTTAAAAGGAACTAATGATAAGACAGGCACACCTAGAATTGCTAGATTAGTAGCTAGGCTCATGCAATATGATTTTGAGGTCATGCATATTCCTGGCGGAAGGAATATAAGAGCAGACTATTTGTCGAGATTTCCCAGGCAGTTGAGCTCAACGACGGATGAGATGGTGGACGATGAATGTTGTATGATTGCAACGGTTGAGGTTGACCAAGTCTGTGTTTGCTCTGAGACAGAGTGGAAGGAAAAGTTGGCTGGAGATAATGAGTTGTGTGCTGTAATGAGGTTCATTGCTGAAGGATGGCCTTATGAGAAAGACTTGACGTTGGCGAGCCAGCCATTCTGGAAAATTTCAGATGAACTTACAATTGAGGAGGGCATTCTCTTGAGAAATGATAAACTCATTCCTCCGGAGGAATTGAGGAGTTTAATAGTGAAGAAGGCGCATGATGGTCATTTGGGCACCACTATGACCAAAAGACGAATACGTGACAACTTTTGGTGGCCACGTATGGACAGTGAAATTGAGCATTTGGTAAAAAATTGTGCGATATGTTCAAATTCTGACAAGAGTCTGAAAACTGCCACGCCACCCCTTATGCCTATTCCGTGTCCTGGAGGTCCGTGGCGGAAGTTGGGGGTGGATATGGTGGGACCCTTTCACTTACTTAATACCAGACTACGGTATGCATATGTAATAGTGGATTATTTCTCGAAGTGGCCTTATGTCAAATTTGTACAGGAGCCTAATGCTAGATCTTTAGTCGCCTTTTTAAGAGAAGTGTTTATGAATGAGGGCTTTCCAGAAGAAATTATTTCGGACAATGGTGTTCAGTTCGTGTCTGATGAGTTTAAAGCATTTCTGAACCAAGGTTCAGTCAAACACCTGAGATGTTCCCTCTATCAACCTCAAACAAACGGTTTGGTGGAGAGATTCAATCGTGTGGTGGGGGACTGTATCAGGTGGGCTCTGAAGAATGGGTGTGATGTGTTGGCATCTGTACAAGCTATGCTTTGGTTTTATAGAACAACTCCTCATTCTACCACTGGGGTATCTCCTTTTGAAGCTTTGAAAGGGAGAAAGCCCAATACCCAAATCAAACCTGGGTGGATGTCTAAGTTTTTTGAACAAATGCTAGTTGGAGAGCGTGCTGATGTTATCAAGGCCAATGTGGAAGACAAGCAGTTTACACAAAAGAGATATTTTGACAATAAGAAAGGGGCTAAAGAGTCATTGTTGGTGGAAGGTGATTGGGTTGTGATAAAACTGCCAACGTTTGTCAAGAAAGGTAAAGCAAAATTTTCCGAACCGGTGTGTGTTGAACGTGTTTTGGGCAATGCAGTGAGGGTCCAAGGCAACAAGTGGTGGAACAAATCCAAGGTGGTAAAACTGAAAAGGAACTGGGATCCTCAGGCTGTCACCAAGAGTGAGTCAATGTTAAAATCGGACGTGAATAAGAGTGGAGATGAGGGTCCTGTGTTACGCAGGAGTGTTAGAGTACGTAAGTTACCTTGGAAACTGTGTCATTGACGGAACGTGTTATAACTCTGCATACTGCATGATTTTTCTGCAAACTCAATCAATGTTAATGTGTTTTTAATGTCTTAGTTCTTTTGTTTTTGTTTTAGGGGGAGGTTTGTTAATATTGAAAAAAAAAAAAAAAAAAAAAAAAAAACTCAATGTTGTATTTACGTGCGTACCCTCGCGCACGGCCTCGCGACTAGAACCCCGAAGGTGAAGGGGTTGCTAGGCGTTTGGACGGCGGCGCGAGGGAAACGCCGAGGAGAGGGACGACGGTGAGGACGGTTGGACGGAGCGGCGGTATTTGGGGGCGCTTGGAGACTGTTGATTGGAGTTATTTTACCGTTGTGAAATAAAGAAGACTTGCGCTTACCGGCCTCTTTGATTTACTTCACAGTGCAGGCCCTTTCCTGGCTGAAGGGCGGTGCAATCCGAGCGATGCCTCCGTCAAGCATACCACTTTCCACACTCAGTCGATATTACTAAACTGAACACAGTTAAGGAGCACACTAGTATAAGACTATGCGACTGAAACGTCCCTGGTCTTGCAGGTGTCACTGAGAACAACATACTGTCTGGCGTTCTTTTGTACTCCTCAAGCCATTGTGCCTTCTCGGCTAATCTTTCTCCAATTTTTACGTCAATAACAGGGGAAAAAAGCCGTAATGCAGCACTTCACTGAACGATTACAGGAACCCGAGAAAGAAAACAAGCCTATTTCACTTTTAAATGTCAAGATGCAATTCACCCCAGCATGCTTCTCTGTGCACACAATGCTGAGGGATAAAGCACATCAAAAATGCAGCAAGTGGCGGCCAGTGAGAAGCCTCAGGTTTAGGCAGATTGTTATTGACGAACGTCTTAAGAACAGTACGAGGCTTGCTCTAATGACAGTAATTCCAACCGCCCACCGCCAAACAAGAGTAGGAAGCCCGAGCAGAAAACAGGAAAACAGTCAGATGTCACATCATGGGCCGGTGGCCATCTAACATTGCCCAAACCCTGCCGGTCAGCGTCCATTAAAAACTTCATACTTTGTATTAAATGTTGAGAACCGCAAGGCAGATGATCAATGTAGGGAAAGGAATGACTTTAGAATTTGGAACATCAGCCTTAGAAGTTAGGGTTGCATGTCCAAATCCGATTTTAATGAGTAATTTATCGTTTCGGCTTTCGGCGTTTCGTTTGGCTGCAAGGCTTACTTGTGCCTTCAAATATGCGTTTTCCTCCCAAAAAATCCTAAAGGAAAAGAGTGTAGGTGTATTTCAGATGAGAATAGTGGATACCCAACCTTCCAATGAAATATGACTGAAGACGGTGAAGTACAAGTACTATACTTGGGACAAGTAAAGTGGTGTGAGTGATCCCTGGTGTTCCGCAGTGTTCATGGAAGGAGGATTCTTCAGTAGACGATCGGTAATGAGTGGCCCAAGAAATGTTTTTTAAGACTAGTTTCCTAATCTTATTTTTTGGGGGCATTTTTGAAGCATGGACCTCGGCTCACTGCTGTAGTGGGCAAATGAAATATGTGAATGTCAACAGACTAGTGGAAGAAGAGTGATGGCTAAAAGCCCCCATAGGTAACCATATCATTAATATCTCTATCTCTCTCTCTCTCTCTCTCTCTCTCTCTCTCTCTCTATATATATATATATATATATATATATATATATAATAGTATTATACAATAAGGATATAGTAATATAGTACAGACCTGAATGTTTACTAACATATTGTAATGTTATATTTGAAATGCCAATAAAGAAATATATGATATTACATATACACACACACATTACTGAAAAAAGCAAAGGTTAAGGAAATTTCAGCATAAACTTAACATGTTAAACTAAAAAAACCTTGAAAATAACGTTATGGTTTATTGAAGTAACTATAACTTTCTCCATTGCCATCCACAGTGATGTCATTTCAGACGTCATTAGTGATGTTATCCAAGATGTCATAGAACATGTCATAAGTGATGTAAGGTTATCCACAGTGCATGGCGAGGGTGTGGTTTACAGTTTCTTAATTTAAATATAAGTGGTAAATGTCAGCCTTTTTTTTTAAATGCTACATTCAAACTGGTATTTTTCACTTGACAATAAAATCACTTTAACCTTTGTTTTTTATTGAATTTCTAGGGCTTTTTTTAAAATTAAAATAAGATTTTGTTACTGTTGGACCTGGCTTTTTGACGGGGTCATCCCCAAACTTTTTGCCTCCTTCCTCCTATTTTTTCTGACCTGTTGTTGTTGACTTTTGACCTCTGGGCACTTTACCACTGCTAACCAGTGCTAAAGTGCATATGCTTTCTGTGTAAATTGTACTATTGATTGGTTTATCCATGATTGCCTATTTAATTTACTTATAAGTCCCTAGTAGAGTGCACTGTATGTGCCTAGGGCCTGTAGATTAAATGCTACTAGTGGGCCTGCAGCACTGGTTGTGCCACCCACTTCAGTAGTCCCTTAACCTTGTCTCAGGCCTGCCATTGCAAGGCCTGTGTGTGCAGTTTCACTGCCACTTTGACTTGGCATTTAAAAGTACTTGCAAAGCTTAGAACTCCCCTTTTTCTACATATAAGTCACCCCTAATGTGCGCCCTAGGTAACCCCTAGAGCAGGGTGCTGTGTGGGTAAAAGGCAGGACATGTACCTGTGTAGTTATATGTCCTGGTAGTGTAAAACTCCTAAATTCGTTTTTACACTGCTGTGAGGCCTGCTCCCTTCATAGGCTAACATTGGGGCTGCCCTCATACAGTGTTGAAGTGGCAGCTGCTGATCTGAAAGGAGCAGGAAGGTCATATTTAGTATGGCCAGAATGGTAATATAAAATCCTGCTGACTGGTGAAGTCGGATTTAATATTACTATTCTAGAAATGCCACTTTTAGAAAGTGAGCATTTCTTTGCACTAAAATCTTGTTGTGCCCTTCAATCCACGTCTGGATAGGTTTAGTTGACAGCTCCTTGTGCATTCACTCAGACACACCCCAAACACAGGGTACTCAGCCTCACTTGCATACATCTGCATTTTGAATGGGTCTTCCTGGGCTGGGAGGGTGGAGGGCCTGCCGTCACACAAAGGACTGCCACACCCCCAACTGGGACTCTTGCAGACAGGATTGAACAGAAAGGGGGCTTGGTGCATTTCTTAGACACTCTTTGAAGTCACCCCCACTTCAAAGGCACAACTTAGTATAAAAGAGGGCCTCTGCCGTACCTCATCAGACACTTGCTGGAGAAGAAACCTGAACCAGAAACTACATCCTGCCAAGAAGAACTGCCTGGCTGCTCAAAGGACTCACCTGTCTGCTTTTCTACAAAGGACTGCTGCCTTGCTGTTGGCCTGCTGCCTTGCTGTACTGCCTGGCTGCTTAAAGGACTCACCTGTCTGCTTTTCTACGAAGGACTGCTGTCTTGCTGTTGGCCTGCTGCCTTGCTGAACTCTTGTCTGGCTGTAAAAGTGCTCTCCAAGGGCTTGGATAGAGCTTGCCTCCTGTTCCCTGAAGTCTCAGGACCAAAAAGACTTCTCTTTTTCACTTGGACGATTCGTGCGCCGAAATTTTCGACGCACAGCTTGTTCCGCGGCGAGAAAAACGCCGCACACCGACGCTGATCAACGCGACGCCTTCGGGACGACGAAACTTTGACGCACGGCCTCGCAAGGACAATGCCGCCCGACTTCCAAGGAGAAATCAACGCGACGCCTGCCGTGAGAGTGAAATTTCGACGCACAGCCCCGCGGAATGACACACAGCCGGAAAACAAGCAGGAGAATCCACGCACAGACCTGGGACATCTGGTAATCCCCGCGATCCACAGAAAGAGACTGTCCGCGCGCCGGAAAACGACGCACGACTTCCCCACGTGAAAAATAACGACGCAAGTCCGTGTGTGCTGGGGAGAAATCGACGCACACACCATTTTTCCACGTATCTCTTCTTCTGCGGCCCTTTGCGGAGATTTTCCACCAGAAACCAGGTACTTTGTGCTTGAAAGAGACTTTGTTTGCTTTTTAAAGACTTAAGACACTTTATATCACTTTTCAGTGATATCTTTACAAATTCATATTGCATCTTTAATCGTTAATACCTGCAAATACCCAGATAAATATTATATATTTTTCTAAACACTGTGTGGTGTATTCTTGTGGTGCTATATTATGGTATTGTATGATTTATTGCACAAATGCTTTACACATTGCCTTCTAAGTTAAGCCTGACTGCTCGTGCCAAGCTACTAGAGGGTGGGCACAGGCTAATTTTGGATTGGGTGTGACTTACCCTGACTAGAGTGAGGGTTCTTGCTTGGACAGAGGGTAACCTGACTGCCAACCAAAAACCCCATATCTAACAGTTACCATCTGTAACTATGCCAACGCCCCACCACACACAGGGCGTGGTGTTGGCTGCAACCCCTGGAGGGCAGCCGACCCCCACAACACATGCCCTTTAGCCGTACACAGTGCGGCGTTGGCCGCAGGGCCTGGCCTGCTCCATTCAACGCCCACCCCATTTATTTTTACACCCACCCCACTTATTTGTTTTTTAATGTTTTTAGATCTTGTGGTCCAGGGGTATGGAGTATCCCTAATCTGCCCCCTTATACCTAAATTGTTTTCGTTTTCAGGACATGGGAAGTGTGTCCTTTAAAAGCAGCCACAAGATTTCTCTTCATGTTGTGGCCAGCCAATCAGAGCTCAAGCTACTGCTGGACTCACAGGGGCTTCTCACTCTCACGGGAGCAAAGTGGCAGATGGGAAATCGAAAGCCTCCTCTGGCAATCACATCCTGCTTTTTTTGTTTAAGTTGCATGCCTACAGGCCTACTGCAGGAGTCATTTGAACAAAACTGCCAAGATATCTATAACTTTTGAATCTTAATTTCAGAAAAAACTACTGGATAGGTTCACACCAAATCACAAAAAGCACAGTTCTGGGTAAGGGTTTAGTTCTCTGCCAAATTTGATGCAATTCCATTCAGCAATACTGCCTGTAGCTCTGTTAAAAAATCCCTAATGAAATTGCATGGAGACATTACATTTTGGGACCCCCATCCGATGGATCACCCTGAAACTTTTCAGGAAGGCGTGAAGTGGATGAACTTTTTTTGGAAAGTTTTGTGAAGATTCATCAAACGGTGCCAAAGTTATAAGAAATATGTATATATATGCATACATTTGTGTGTGTATATATATATATATATATATATATATATATATATATATATATATATTTACATACACACACATACAGAATAAGAGAAAAAAAAATCATTAATAACACCAATCAATCAATCAATTAATATTTGTATGGTGCTGCACTGTCACACCTAGGGGTATCTGGGCACTGTGGGTGCGACTTCACAGTTGAAAAGCTAGATCTTGAGTTTCTTCCTGAATTTAGCCAGGGAGGGTGCTGTCCAAAAATGGAGGGGTAGGTACTTCCAGGTCTTGGCGGTGATGTAGGAGAATGAGCGACCCCCGCTGCGGGTGTGACGGATGCAGGGTGTGCGCGCAGAGGCTAGTGAGGCAGAGTGCAGGTGTCTTGCGGGTAGGTGGAAGTTCAGTTGATGATTGATGTAGGCCAGTCATTGATAATGCAGTGCTTTGTAGGCATGTGTGAGGATCTTGAACTGGCATCTTTTCTGGATGGGAAGCCAGTGAAGGTTTCTGAGGTGAGGGGTGATGTGGGTCTATTTGGGGTGGTCCAGGATGAGTCTGGCTGCAGCATTCTGTATGGTCTGGAGTCTTTTGAGGAGCTGGGTGGAGATGCAGGTGCAGAGAGCATTGCCGTGGTCGAGGTGGCTGGAGACAAGTGCCTTAGTGATGGTCTTTCTGGAGCTGACTGGGATCCATCTGAAGATTCTGCTGAGCGAGTGAAGGGTATGGAGGCAAAAGGAGGCGACTGCAATGATTTGTCATCTCATGGTCAGTCCAATGTCGAGGATGATGCCTTGGTTAATTGCATGGTCTGTGGGTGTGAGTGTTTGTCAGAGTTCTGCTGGCCACCAGCTGTAGTCCCATATGGAGGTGTTCTTCCCAAAGATCAGAACTTCTGTCTTGTCGGAGTTGAGTTTAAGACAGTTGTCTCTCATCCAGTTGGCACCAGACCTAAAAATGAACTAATAGCACACTTCCTTGATTCCATAATTGCTGTTTAAATCCATATAACCAATCTACTTACTTACCCCAATCTATGCTATTTTTCCTGCAATTATTTATCATCACCACTGTATATTACAGTTTCCTCAGGAGGCTGACATTATATTGTGCACAGTAGCCACATGCCACTGATGTGATGTTGCAGAGTGGTGGCCTTTCCTGACTGATAGCAGTCTGGAGTTTCCACAACTGGATGGAAGGTGTATGACTCAAGTATGCCCTATATGTGTAGAATGTAATGCTGTCCATGGAGGCCAGAGATGTCTTTGTTCATATCACTGCAGAAATGACGTAGCAGCCATGTAAAAGAAGATAGAGAAGGGTGTACAGGCATTGTTTTCGAACCCTATATACTTTGTTAAAACGTAGGGTCAGCTAAGGAGCACTGCCCTTAAATTATGTAGAGAACTGGGATTAAGTCTGGAAAACTAACAAGATTATTCTGGAGAGGGTTCCTGGGAGAAGGTAGACAATCTTGCATCACAAGATGGAAAAAACAATTTATGATATTCATTCCTGCTTACAAGCCTGTTAAGATGAGCTCATCCCAACAAGGGGCCTTCGAGGTCAGGTTCTCTCCATGGTGGCTTGGTGGAACCAGTGATGTGACATAAAACTTACAAATGGTAGCACCCATTTTGAAAGGGTTTCTGCTCATACAGTCCCTGGATCCCTACCATTACATTATCACAACCTACCCATTCAAGCCAGTGAATGATTGCCAAAACATTCAAGGTGATATCCAGAGGTAGCCCTAGTTCCCCTAGACACAGGTCAAAAGCATACAGCAGCGTTCAGCTCATCACAATTTTTCAAGTCTTCACCTTGAGCCATTAGATTATTATCTTCTGATACACTTGAATTAGCTGATCTGGCAAACCCCAACCCTTCAAACTCCAATTCAGTTGAATTCAGATCTGCAGGTTCAGTGCTGAAACCTCTATTTCTGCAAGTTTTTGGCCTACAAACTACAATCCTGTAGGTCAGTGTTTCAACTTCAATGCTGTAGATTCAGTACTAGTAGCAGAAGCCAGAAGAACTTTTAAAGATGTTGGGATTGTGCGTATGGTGCTACTTGGCACTGCGTTCCAAAGGTCACCCTTCTGTAATTCATGTCTGGACCAGGACAGACCCACTGGCTCTGGGAGTAGGCTGTCCTCACCTCCAATCTTCCAAATAGGAAGCATTAGGGCTCCACTCCTTAACATTTATGCCTTTGGTTCTAGCAATGTATAAAAGGCAGGAGATGAGTGAGTACATAGGGCATCTATGAGTCTTGCCTGTTAACAAACTATTCCTGATCTGAACGCTGAATGTAGTTTGAAGCCAGTGGAGAATTCTAGGTTAGGTCTGGTTATCTCAACAATTTTCTTGGTGTTATCATTGCAAACAATCTGCAAATGTCTGGGTTACATATTAAGAGGGATACATGTAGAGGTGATTTCTTCCAAACATATCCTGCTGACTAAGTAAAGAATGAACAGGTTGGCTGCTGCAGTTGAGACATTGAGATGACAGAGGTGGAGTGTGAGATGATGGTTAGTGGATTTGACTGCAGTGCCTGCCTGAGCAGCTCATGTCATGCTGCTGTACCAGACCATGGCTGAACACTTGGCTTTATTGGAATACTGTACTGAAGGTGAGAGGTCTCTATTGGATGGTACTGGTCCTAACAATATATGTTATGTCTTAAAACCATTCAGTTTTAGAAACGTAGGGCACGCCTAATCCTTGGCCGCAATCACACCAGGTAATGGTCAACCTTCTAATGCACAGTTAGGTCTGTTGTTGTCAGCTTTAATCAGGAAGCCACACGGTTCCTACACTCATCACTTAGGTGACTGTAGGAAGTTGTTCATGTGTACCAATGCAAGAGCTTTTGATTTAGACATACGCATTATCGAAATAGTTTATGAAACTCTCAAGACATCTTCAGAGTCTAATTAGATGCTACAAACAAAAATCCAAAACTTATGAGGTGGGAGGTACAAAGGGACCAGAAAATTGTATTTTCCCTATTTCTGTCCTGGCACTGTGGAATGGTCTTCTGTGCCAGCGGAAATGGGCCACGGGATCCTGTTATGCAAGAATCAGCTTTAGACCTTTCTCCTCTTATCTTTGTAAGTGCAGCGCCTTGCGTTACTTCTAATAAAATAAAAACAAATGTAATATTTGACAGAGGGGCCCGTTTTTGTAGATTGAAGGCAAGCCTGTAACTCTGCAATCATATGCTCCGTGACACAGTTGATGAAGTTAACATTTGATGCACAAGTAAAACCCTTTGCAAAATGGCTGCACTTGTTCCAAAACATGGTGTGCAGCTTACACACAATGCCATCGAGTCATGTACTTCAGACATTCATATATCATTGCAATGCAAACTCCTAGGCAATGGTGCACCGCAAAAGGCTCAATGGAGTTTCAGTCAAACCCCAGAACGTCCGTTTTGGGAGCTGCTGGCGCCTTTCCTAGGGGTGAGCAGGACGTTCGCCCTCCCGAAAAGCACCAAAACCACATTTATTTCTCCACTGACACCAACTGCACCCCCTACACTCTAAGCAGCTCGAGGTCACTGTTGAGGGTGTCATCACCCTTTCAGGCAGTACCCCTATAAAACAGGGGATTTTTGGGTACGTTCATGCAGTCTGTGCACTACCTGTGCGTGGCAGATTTAGATGCACGTTAAAGGACTGGCACATAAATAACTGCATACCGCAGGTATATATTCTCCTTCTTTATTATATGTAACCTCATTTGATTGGTGCTCCCCTCTCCCTAGCCGTTGTTTAGCCTGCCCCTCTTGCATTTCCTTAAGAGCTGTTCAGTGCGCTGCAGTTCGTTGGGCATAGCTACACAGAACTAGAAACGAATATAATGTGACCAGCTGTATGACACTTGGTCGAGGTCGACAATTTCGACCTTCGATAACATTGCATCCAGCGCATGGGTTCCGCTGTTACCACTATTCTTAAATCACCCCCGCCCACCTCGTGATCGTGATACAGTGGCGAGGTCGGTGTAACGGTTGCGGTACCGTTATAATGGGGTATGAAGAACCATACAACAGAGGGGATGCCCAGCAAACACCCACCAATCGAAACTCGCTGAGAGCTCGTATCATTTGCACTCCCATTCCCTTGGGAACACCCGCTTCCGCACTCCTAAGTGCCACCTACACGTGCGGCACAATCTACGTTGTGTGCATCTTATGTGTGTAGGTGGAGCTTATTCCAAAGCACAAGTCACACTACACAGCAGAAAGAGAATGCGACCTCACGCGTTTCCTTTGCTCAGGGCAGTGTGTGCCTTGTGCATCATACAAATAACTGCTGCATTACCATATCAGAACTGTAAATCATTGAGTGTGTAGTGCGCAGAGAGCGTAATTTTGCACGGCATCTCCAAGCAAACATTTTGATTTAACAGATTACCATGCGAAGTAAGTTATTTTAACTGAACAATTCAGCTATGGCTCGTCATATATATGTTTTTTTATTTTAGGAAAGATGTCAACGTTTCAGCGCGTTTCAACTGGTGGTAATGTTTCCTTCCCTGATATGTGTTTAATCGGTTGCATAACAAATGCCACCGCAGACCCCGTGGTGCCGGGGAGCCCGAGCTCCAGACCGCCCCCCCAGCCCAGTACATTAATTGTGTTTAGGGGGAAGCCCCCTCCCTTCAAGGTACTTTGCAGGGGGCTCAAGTTCCGTTAAACCACTGTTTAGTGTGTAGAGTCAACAAGGCGTTAGGGGGGTTATGCTGCTAAGATTACCTGCCCTGCTTACCATGTTTTGGAATTCTCATCTCACCAGAGGTTTCAAATACGTTCAGAAATGAAAATCTCAACCTCAGTAAGCCAATCTATCGGAAGCTAGAGATCAAAACCACATTTAGATGCAAAAATTGAAACATATCCTCATTAAAAGTCGTTGTGAGGCAAAAATGTTTGTGAAGGTGTTCCATAATTAAAGCTAAACAAGGCAATTAGAGTTTGAGATATCTCTTTCAGAGTCAAAACTGTGTTTAATAACACTAGCTTTTACATATTTCGCAACCAGAGTAAACGGTTTTATCTAGTGAACATGTTTTTACTCAGCTTAAATAAATCATCTTGCAGGTGTGAGTATTTTTGTAATATTTCCATGAAATGGCATAAACAACGCGGGACAAATGTAACATGGCACTTGCACTTGCTGGGAAGCACACCCAGGCGCAAAGACAAACTGGCTTGGCGGGCACCTCATCACTTTTGACTACAGGCGCGACATCCGATTGGTTATTACTGAACACTTTCGTGAAGCTAGACCACGAATTGGAATTTAATCTGCGTTTAAGGCCTGCCTCCCTTATCCCCCTTTTTAACTTTATGGGGGAGTGGTCCCCACCGCGGAGCACCATTTGTCCTTCAATTTTGTTCCCCTGCATGCTTCAACTGTGATGTGCCATCCTGCTGAGCAGTGCATGGGGGGCACTGTCCGGCAGCGACGAGAGTGCAATGGGGGCTGCCTACCAATTGAGATAGGGGGAGGAATAGAAACAAGCATTTGTAATGCAATGGGTCTCGAATTTGCTCGAGTTAGAGCTATTAGAGTTGTAAACCCCCAATAGGACTTTGCTTACCACATAACTTGAAAATCAAAAGTAAAACAGTTTCACATAAGCGAGGTGATTCACAGCGCCAGGGCCACCATGAGCATCAGCGTTAAGGTGACACAAAAGGAAAAAGAAGTTTGCTCGCAGTTAAACTTATCGGCAAAAGTACAATTAGCCATGAAACATGGGCGATAGCTAAGGTGGTAACAAAACCTCCCCAAGGAGGGACAAAGCATTTACCAATGTCACCAAAGGATTTTTGAATGGCAATCCCAAGAACGAGTGATAGTGATGGGTGTGAAGTGGGTGTGATTAAAAGCCAGGAAACATATCAACATGTCGGAGAAAGCAATGCATGCCCGCTGCTATGCTCGACCTAAAAAGGAGATAAAACAAATCAGTAGCTTAGACAGAGAAGATAAAGATGAAGGATAATGTAAACCAGATGGCTCAAAATGAGAATTACACAGCTGGTGGATCAATAGAAACACAGATAAGATACTTCAAAAAGAAGATTAAGCAAGTAGATGGAGAAGACGGAAACAAGTTCATCGATATGGATGAGATAGAAAATAAAGTTGTATTGCAGACCTCAGCTAGCCACTGTGAAGGGGACACTGGATACAGCACAGCAGATGAAGCAACACACAGTGTTGTTTTCATAAGGTGATATGGCAGGCCCTCGTCAATCTGATATCCCATGTCTTTGGCAGGAAAATGTTGGTTGACTACATGACCAAACTGTTCGACCATGGCAGGTTAAACTGAGCACAAAGTGTTAGGAAGATCATGCTGGGTGGTGTGGGTATATTACTGACTCCAGTAATTATTTAGCAAACAGAGGGGAAGAAAGTACCCACCTTTTCCATGGGCACCCTAGGAAGTCAAGACAAATTGGAATATGTGGAACAAAATGCCTAACAAAGAGAAAACACAGGATGTTAGGTGGCAACTACAAACAATTAATAAATATTTGGTCGGTAATATTTCGGGTGCACGCCAGAAATGATTTCCATTGTTGGATCAAGTTAAGAGGAGGGGAAAACAAAGCACATTCCAAAATGACAGGTTCAGAGGAATGGCTAATGATCTATGTCTGAGGAGCTGTGAACAGATAGGAACCTTCTATGACGGAATGTGATCATGCCCTAATCTACAGAGAGATTTGGGACAGAAATATTAAACTTCAAGGCAGAAACAGCATAAATCACCCAGTTTCAGAAACCCAAACTATCTAAACTGCCAATCTGGCCAGTGGATATTCCTCCCCAAAACACCAGAATGTTTTTGCACTGTAGGACTGTTAGTGGCAAGGAGAGATATAGACAGAAAACGGAGTAGCAAAGACACTCCAACAGTATCAAGAGTGGAAAACCAATATGGTCTGGTGCATGTTGGCCGTAAAGACTATATAGAAAGTAAATGATATATTGGATGACAGGAAAAGGTATGGGAGAGTTGGGAAAACTATTGGGAGATCAAATGAAAATGTGAAGTGTTGTCTTTTGTACTTTCCCATCTGTCTTTTGCAAGTATCCGTGTATTTCTCCATCTACCCTTCTAGGTAGTGTCTCCTCCTCCTTCCTGCTATCCATTGCCAATGAGTTACTGTGCGTTGATCGTTGATCAAAAAATAAATCTATGCTCTCGAACCCAAGCCATGTTGCTATTAATGAATAAAAGTAACTTGATCTGTAAAGGTTTGCTCTGAATAATACTAACTACTAATATTATTCTAAAAACAATAGATATTGATCCTATAACTCATACATTAGTCAGAAATTCAACTGAAGAACATCAGACTCCACCTAATATATCATTCAGTGGGAATAGGGCCCACCATTTGCTTAATCAACGCAAAAAGGTAAAGCTAAAATATCCCCCAGGAATAGCCCACCCTGACCCAGATAGGAAAGCATCAGAATTAGGGAAGCTCACCCCAAGATCACCTAAGATCAGTGTTTACTGCTGTGTGCGACAGATGAGAGCTGTGGCCCAGATATTTATTGGATGTTATGTTTGATATGAATCCATAATTGATAAGGGGCATGGTAGGGAAAGCTTCAGAGAAAGAAAGCTGAGCAATGACCTGGAATGCCCTGTTGCTGGAACTTCTCAAACACTGAAGGTAAACTAGCATGAACATCACATGACAGACACCCAGAACAAGAAAATATCACAGGCCAATACAAAAGCCGGGTGCTCCAACTTGTTGTGAGGCTCTCTTGACATCTGTGAAGGAAATGTCACATTACTACTCTTCCACACATAGGAACTGCTTTAAAAACTGTGTACAGGGAAAGTGGGAGTGGATTTGGTGTGGTAGAATTGAATGTGACCCTAGTGTATTAGTGACCCTCTAGAATGGGTCTTTCCATCCTGTGTTAAACATGTTATAAATGTTCATCTTCATAAATGCCCAACCTCAGCGTCTTTGTGTATTGCTTTAGCCTCATTGGAATTATCCTAGACCCCCAAAAGCATTAAAGACACTTGAGTGATTAACTCCAATAAGAAACCCTACGAACCATTGGTGTTGAATAAAATGTACTCAGGAAAGAGCACATAGCATGTAACAACAAATATCAACCAGATAATTTACATTTCTTGAAAAACGCCAAAAAAAGACTGTTAACAGGAAAGTATAATATAAGACCATCTCTGGGCTAAGCTATAAGATGACCTTCTCAAAGTTAATATTATATTCAGCACACACTGACACAACTAGGAAATGAACAGCAGTTACCTAGTACAAAGTCAAATAAAAGCTGAAGATTGATGCAAGAGGTTCTAACCAAAAACGCATAGTTGTAAGCGCTTCCTATGGACATGTTCTAAAGTGAAATAATTTGGGTATGACGTTCTTTTAAGGATTCAAACTGAGACTCGTTTGAGTCAAGGAAAGGACACAATGCTGCTCTTGTTAAATAACTGGGAAATATGACCTCTCTGCAAAAGGACATAAATTTTATGACCAAAAAAAAACACACCTCTAATTTGAAATTACTCCTATAAAAATATTGGAAATCGTTAAAAAGATGTCAAGAAAAATAATTGGATATCCAAAATTACAAGCAGAAACATGGCAAATGATATACAAAGTGAGGGACAGTAGAGTAAGAAAGGTACCCACAGCTCAGGCGGGCCCAAGCTCCAGGGGGCCCCCTCAGCACAATACCCGAGCCTGATAGCTCCTGAATAAGTCTGGAGGGGGTCCTCCTTGTATTTCGCAGGAGGGACCCTCAAGTTTCTTTACGCCACTGGCGAGGGGAGCCACATATTAAAACATATTGGGCCAATACACTGAATTTTGAGTAAATGTGTCTTCATTGAAATAAGGGGTGTGTAATAAAATAGGTTTCAGTAATGGATGTTAAATAGCTTTGACTGACTCAGAGTGTAAACACTTAGATGGGGTAGGGAAAATCCTGCATAGATCTGAATTTGGCGTGTGGTGATGATGGGTTTTATCATTACAAATGAAAGTTGATTTACTATGTGCCTGAGATATCCTAGTCGCAGATAGAAGTACTTTAATGATATTTATAAGTAGTTCATTTTGGCTCCTCATCACAGCAGAACTAAGGACCCCGTGAAAGGATCCTATTGCTATCTACAACTGTATAAAACCATCTTGTTTACTACAACTTTACTGCAAATAGAGAGAGTTTCTAAAGCAATAAAGTTCTGAAGGCTTGCGTTCAATTTCCTTTAATAAATTATTAATTGAGATAGGTCAGAAGGTCTGTACAACCTTTCGGTAACTTTGTAAGAATGTTACTAGGAGGAGAATTGATTTGAGGTTCCTGCCACCAGAAGAGTAGGCACAATACTATGACTTAAGTAACAGGTAACAGGGCAGTAGCAAGCAGTAATCAGTCAGGATGGTTCAACGAGTTGAATGCTCATCGCTTTTACAAGCACCGGTCTCACGGTCACTGAATCCCACCAAAAAAGATGCAGCTTTCTATTTGTCATTGACAAGGAAATACAGTACCATTAAGTTGGGTAAAATTGTTATGTACTGTGCTTACAAAAAGCAGAAGAGCTGAAGTTCTATATAAAACCAAATTATTATTCACATCGCATATTGCTCCTAAGACCAAAGATATCACAATCAATGGACAAATACATCAAATGGTCAATTTATTCAATTGTGTAATAAAAACATTAAAAACTATGTGATGGTGCAGTGGGTGTGTGGTGAGAAACATGCTTGGTGTTCTCATACAAGTGACACACACGTGTGACAATATGTGATAGAGAGCGTGCATCTAGTAAGAACAACATGGCCCATTTTATTCTTATGTACAATCAAATTGGGTCTGTAGAACTAGCTGAAGTGACAACATTTTGATCCTAGAGACAAATAGAAGGATCATCATCAGGACTCTGAAAATACATAAGCCAGAGAAAAATAAAGGATGGGCACTAATCGAACATTGCTGAAGGCACCAATGGGCTAAATTCAGCCACATATGTGCAAGTATTGTATAGACTTCCAAAGTTGTCAAAAATGCACATAAGTAATTAATTTAGATCACATTCCTCATAAGCAGATGGGTGGTATTTACAGATGAGTCCCACAAGACAACTGTTTACTTAGTGGTAGGCATTACATATTACAAATGTTTGATTGAGGAACACTGAGTCAGGGTTTAAAACCTAACAATAGTTGACATTGGCTGGACTACTACAAGACTGTATTACTAGCCAACTGAACCCTTTTGGCAAACTTAGAACAATTAAAGATTGAGAAAACAATACGACCGCTGTTCTAAACCTTTGTCTTGCAGTTTGTTTGAAACTCATTTATGCAAGTTCATAGCTCACTGTACTATGTTAGAATGGTCGTAACTTTTGATCTGCAAGCAAAAAAAAAAAAAATCCCTTTGACAAAAACAGTAACCCACTGAGGTATACACTTAATTACAAATCTGTGATATGCATGTTACATGTTATGCTTTGAAGCAGGTATATGGCACTTCTTAACAAGTCAAAACTGTGACTAGGCAACACGCAGATCTCTCCAGAATTATCTTATCACTATTATTATCTCTTAGGAATTGCTGGGGAATCTGTGCAGAAGGTGAGTTAACCCCAGAGGAGCAGTCTGTTTGTGACTGATTAAGTAAGCAAGAACCGATTTAATATCACATTTGGTCTCATTGCAGTAAAGCTTTTAATAACCATAGAAGTTGATTTCAGACTCTGCTTTTCGGGAATCTGTCCCGGTGACTCTGAACCCCTTTCAGTTGCCAGATCTTGATCACCAATTTGTGAGAGCTCAGAGTAATGTTTTTCCATTTCCAGCACTTGAGCCAATCATGTGGCTGCATAAACCATCCAATCACCACCGTGGACTGAGACCACACTGCATGAGACGTCCAATGCATGGCTTGTAATTTGCCCAGCCAATCCCAACATTCTCCACGCATCTTACCCAGTGTTCATCTGAAGGTAAGCTTGGGCTTGAGGTTACTTCAAGGCATCTGAGACCTCTTTTGGCCTCCCTGTTTTTTTGGATGATGGACTGATAAACACTCAACTTGCTCCCCACGCCTGACCACTTAAGTAAAGCAGGGACATGACCAGCCCCTGGCTCCTCTCCCCAAGACACCACCTGTGTTGCACTACTGTTTCACCACTAGAGCCAGAGGTGCTTTACTATCTCCTCTTCAGGGGCATCCTCAGCCTGCATTATAGAATTGGCCCACATTAGCGACTTAGATAGCAAACAAATGTGCCCATGTTTGCAAATTGGGGCAGTTCTGAAGAAGTAAAGACACACTTTTAAAATGTTTTGCAATATAAGGAAGACTGTGCTGATTAGAGCTTCCAACAGGCAATGTTTGTTTTTAGAACAAGGATACTAACAGTAAAATTCGGCCCACCAGACCATAAAAAAGGCCCTCAAACAACCAAAACAAATCTCACACACAGGCCAGCTGTCAGACACGGTCTGACTGCCCTATAGGCCAGTCCGACCCTGGATGACTTTTCTAAAAGGTTGTTGGCTTTGTTTAGGGTGGGGTGGGTGAGGTAACTTTGCAGAGAGTTTGATTCCATAGTGAAGGCTCTAGACCTGCAAAGTATCAGCATCCTTCTGTGGATTCATGGGATCTTGAGAAGACCTGTCAGTGGAGCATACTGTATATCCAGGGTTGAGGCTCTATAATTTGTTGATGGGGAATTTTGGAGTCGGCTCAGGAGGTAACGGGGAGTTGGAGAAGAGATTTCAGTATCAGTCAGATGGCCTCCTAGATCTGCTTTCATACTACCAGGCATGTAGCAGTGTTCTGGATTACTTTGAAGTAGAAGGCTGACTATCTGGATAGTCCATGATAAATTGAGTTAACTTAGTTGGGAGTGAAAGGTAGACTACTTATTTGAGGTGGCTTCTTGAGAAACAATGTACGAAAAAGCAGAAGTAGTAGTGCATTATTGAGCACATCGGAGTGTCAAGGGTGATTTTCAGTCAGTAATGACTTCTAGTATTTTCACCTGTATAGCAAGTGTGTTGAGGGTGGGGTTTGCTGATTAACTAACCAAAGCTGAGTGTTGGTTTGAGGAGGGCAGTGTTCTTACTTTGAAGCAGCAGGAGTTCCACTTTACTGACAACGATTTTCAGGAAACTCCCTGCAAACCAGGGGTCAGTGTCAGTCATGCAGGTTTCATGAGCATTGTCGTTGGTTTTCCTTACTCACGACCACCTACAATTGGACATCATTAGTACTGGAGTGGAAAAATCAATCAGTGGCTAATCAAGAAGGGTCCGATCCAATGAGTTCCACAGCATGGGGTATATCTAGAGACAGCAACCTGGGCTTAACCCTCCTCCTCCATGCGTACAAGGATATGGGGGGAGGGCACTGGCAGGAACCTGTACTTGATTGAGAGGAACAACCAATCAAAGGAGACTTTCCCAGATGTCCGTTCTGTACCTCCTTCCCTTTAGGAAATGAGCCATGAAGCTCTAATCTTGGAGAAGCAATGATGAGTCACATTTAGAATCATATCACCGTCACACTGATGACTTCCAAAGAGTATGATTACATAGTGATAGGTTTTTGCTGGACATGGTCCCACATTTTGGGGTTTATGTGATGCATGTTTCCCTTTTGTTTATCTTTTGGGGAATCACCTAGCTTATATTTCAACATTGACTGAGACCATGAGCACCTTATTTCCATTTGCATAATAAATAGCATATGTGTTCCTGGTGGTCAGCTTCCTAGCACACATTTCCTTGTTGGTTGCTACCTTGAGCATTTTTCCCTGTTCGTGGGGGGCTAACTTATATTAACCAGTTAGAAAGTTATCTAGCATGCATCTTTGCTGTTGGTTCCTTGGGATGTGAGGCCCTGTCAGTGGGGTACCTGGTATGAGTTCTCCCACTGGCAATTTCCCTACATTGAACTCAGACTTAGGTGAGGGCCTGGTCTGTATATCCCAGTTGGCTATCACCTAGGTACATTCAATTGTTGGTGAGTGACATGACTGATCTTTTTAGTTTGCAGATTACTTGTTTGTTAAAGACATCTTGGGGACATTCGGAAAGCTGACCTAGGAATACAATCTGCCCATTGTTCGCCATTGGCTTTGTGGTTTGTAATTCACATTTTCATGCTTTCCATTTGCAGGCTTTATTTGTTTTAGGTTGTCCAGCTTGAGACCGTACCTTTCCTTGCCCAAACATTATTTACATTATCCTTCTGAATGCTCCCTTTCTCTAACATGCCTGTAAATCTTGTTCTTATCTCGTCACATTTGCTATGCATTCAAAGACAGAGGTCAAATCGCAGGTGCTGGGCCCAAGGGCGCCTGTTTACTTTCTTTTCTCTGACTTCAAAGTGAGAAGATTTATGTGACAGTCTTGTTGGATACTGGGGTGGGAGTTTTTTTTCTAGCACACAACAACATTTAAATGAACTGTGTAAGTATTTCAGGATATATCAGAATTAGGAACACAAATGAAGCACATTTTTTGTTATTTCTGAAGTGTTTTGGAAACAAATACTTTAATATGATCAGAACAAAATCATTACACTTGGTGATGCAATTTCCAACTGTGCACTGTATAGTTCTATTAGTAAAACTGTATGTCTGTGCAAATGTAATGGCCATTTCAACTGCAAAATTGTTGTCTGCAATGGTGGTGTGCTACCACACCATGAATACTCCACTCTATGCCACTCCACTCTACTTTGCACCACTCCACACCACTGCATTCTACTCTTTACCACTCCACTTTACAACACTCCTAACCACTATACTCTGCACCAATCCATTCTATGCCACTGCACCCTACACCACTTCATGCTATGCCTCTCTACTCTACCCTGTCCCACTCTATGCCATTGCACTCTTTGCCACTCTACACCACTGCACTCTTCGCCAATGTGCTCAACACCCCTCCTGTCTAGGCCACACCAATCTATTTTGCACAACTCCACTATACGCAACACAACTCTGCACTACATGCCACTACACTCTATGCCAATGCACTTTACTCTGCAACACTCAACTTCATGCCCCAGCACTCTACACCAATCCACGATACACCACTCTTATCTAGGCTGCACCAGTGCACTCTACACCACTTTACACTACCTCACTAGAGTTTACCCTGCAGTACTCCTTTCGATGCAACTTCACTTTACAAAGGCATCACTATTTTCTTCATCAAGTGACAACAGCTAAGCAGAAACAACGTGACATTTTCAAACCTAGCCATTAAACTGCACAAAGCCAGCATTGACAAGGCACAGAAGAAATCTGCTTTTGGCATGAATAGATGGAATATGCTGGACAGAGCTGTCTGCGGTCATGCTTGTTCCTGCTCCTGCTCTCTATCCAAGCAGGCCAAGCCTAAAAATCATTCTCACACTGCAATCACGACAGACAATTAACATCTAATGGACGCTGACCGCATCCACAGATACAGAAGGAAAAGCTTATCTCCAGAAAATATTTTGTGCAGTCACAGGCGTCTGCCTACCAACATCTCATCTTAGTCTTGGTTGGCCACAAAACACTTTGCTCTCTGCAGTATTGTGCTCAACACTCAACTCACGTAATTGATAAACAATAGTAAAGTCAATAAATGTGGCATTTGCAGGAATTTGTGGATCAAATGTATGCATGATACACAAACGGCAAACCTACTGACTTTGCCACTGATTTTCTCTAGGCAGAAAATGGGTTTTAGTCAAACCAATCCATATGAAAAATTGATGCTTTAGAAGAAAAGTTTTTTGTTTTTGTTTTTATCTGTAGCGTCCATTTTCAGATGCCTTTGTCAGAGGTAAAGCCACACCACTACCAGCACACTCACCAACTGATTTCAGATTCAAAATAGCCCCTCCGCCATTCCAATGGCGAGAGAAGCACACTCACAAAATACCAAAAGAATACTGATGAGTCTAAAATAGTGCAGCAGGCCAGTCCAAAATACGACAGACAATGTAAAAGCCAGTGACCGCACCATCCAGAGCAAAATAATCCTCTGGCTGAAGGGAGCTGACCAAAAGCTTCTTAAATTAAGTAAAGAGAATACAATGTTCATGGATGGTGCATGCGCCATTCATGTTGAATCCTAAAAACAGCATGTTGAGATGCAAGGGTATTGCAAAACACACAGAAGAGATTATTGCATAGGAGTTAGGACTACTGCTATCAGTAAAATACCACAGTTTACTGAAAGTTTAACACCAGTGGTAAAATCAGCACCATTTACAATAGTATCATTGCATGCTAATCCCTGTAACAGAACAAAAATACATGCCCAAGGATAGCGTAAATTAGTTCTGAGCTGGTTACAAAAAGAAAAAGCATTGCTAAAGACACCAAGTTTGGTATTGGCTGTTAGCTGAATGGCTTTATCTGTTTAATGTTTCTGTAGCGCTTATTACAAAAGCATCCAGAAAAAAGCCTTTATGCATACAAATACACCTGGATGCAAAGGCGTCTGTCTTTGAAAGATTTTGTAATACATTTCAACAAAAACAACAAATATGGCTACCAGTGCCTGCTCATGCATGAGTGCTATTTTAGAATACGTTAAGAACACATTTTAAAACGTGTTGGCTGCAAGCACTGTCCATGTGGAATACAACTAACTGCAAGCAGTGGAGAGGTCCCAGTAGAAGTGTCAGGAAAGCCATTGAAGTTCTTGGAAAGTTCAAAATAAGTTTTACAAAAAAGTATTTTTAAAAAACAGAATAAAAATACATACAGAAGTCCACAGTCCCTGGCACTCAGAGGTACTACTTTGTGGGCAAAACCTAATTTGAACGATACTGGCACTGAGCAGTGGGTGAAGAGGGCTGTCTGAAAGTTCATGTATATACAAATATACTACACACACACATACTATATATATATATATATATATATATATATATATATATATATGTACGCTCACTTAAAAAAACCAAAGATTTTAGAGACTTTATAGTTAGGTTCTGAATTTACTCGTACAAAAACCTAGAGATTCACCAGTTATAGTTATCTAAAGTAACTTAACTCGTGCCCTAAGGTAACTTTAAGTCGTGTCCCCGCCATTCACAGTTTTTTTGTCTAAAATTTTACTGCAACTATTATATCGATATTATCAATGATGTTATCAAAGATGTCACGAGTGCCGTAATCTGTGAGGTAATTAGCAGTGCATGGCAAGGGTGCGAGTCATAGTTACCTTAAGGCAGGAGTTATAGTTACTTGAGATAACTAACTGGTGAACTTCTATGTTTTTGTATGAGTAAATTCAGAACCTAACGATAAGGCCCCTGTAATCATTGGTTTTTAGAGTGAATATCTATGTTTTTTTAAATTCTATTTCCTAACCATAACGTCCCTATAACCTTTGGGCCTGCGCGGCGCCAGTTGGCTTCAGTGCTTGGCCTGTGGCCAACCCCCTATAACCACCCAACCTTGACCTGCCTACAGCCTTCAGCCATGCACAGTGGGGTTGGTCGCTGGGCCCGGCATGCAGCCAGGTCATGCAGCCTACCCCACTAACCACCTAACCCTGAGATAGAGTGATTCAGAGATTCAGAGAGAGAGAGAGAGAGAGAGATTTAGGCATTGATGAATATTGTACAGCGAATAAGATATTTTAGGACAAATTAAAAAGAAAAGTGTATGTGTCTTTTAAAACAAGTGACATCACCTTTTAGTATGAACCTTTAACTTTTGAAGTTTAAATTAAAGAAGGGAAAAGACCAGATACACAGCGGGAGTAGAAGCCTCACCTCATCCTAACCATTACATCACAGGTGACTCCTTATCCTACTGTTTCCAGACATACCTATGACATTCGACCCACACATATGACAGGAAAGAAATGTGAATCCCATCACTAGGAAGGTTTAACAGTCAAAACACTAGTGAATAAACAAACACACTGCCAAGCAATACTAGGAATTGAACCTTCAGCTTACTGGGTGACAGCACAAGACCTTGACCATTAGGCCAGAAGTGACGGTTCAGCTCTGCATCCTGACGTAATTGTAACATTCGTACCAAACATCTTGCTGGTTTGGCGCTCTGAAGTCTTTGCATGGAGAGCCTATTGCAATGACAATCTATTTCTCTTAGAGCAAGAGTGACAGAACTGCGGGGGAGCATCAAGACCCGGGTGGTCCTAGCCAGTCTCCCCCTCCTGTGGGAGCCGCCATTGCTCCTGCAAGCAGTGAGCTACTTTAAATAGCAGCTCAATGCTTGCGGGAGTAATGTTTTCATCTATATCCCTGCATGCACAGTTGCGTGCAGGAAAACAGATGAAAACTTCACTTTCTCCAAGTGAGCTGTTGACCCCTCCATCCCTCCCTGCATTCCACTGCATATTTGCCTCAGGAGGTGGTTGTCCCCAGGGCTGCGGAGGGGCCAGGCAGCACCCGCCCCATTCCATTAAATATTAGCCTGGGGGGGTAGGGTGGCCCCACGCGTTAAAATGTCAACGCCCTGGGACTTGGCCTACCCGGGGGCTTCAGAATTAACAAGCTCTGGAGCCCGCACTTTTAAAAAATATTTTTTATATTTCACTGGATCTGCAGTGACTCACAGCAAATATTTTTTTTAAAGTTATTTAGTTCTGTCTCTACCCTTGCCCCTTTTGTGTGTGTGTGTGTGTGTTTTTTTTTTTTTTTTAACATCTTTTTTTCTGGGACCTGGCTGAAGCAGAGTCCCAAGATGGCTGCTAACACTTCCTTGTTGAAGTGTGGGCAGCCAATCAGATTGCCCTAAGTGGAAAGGGTATGCCCAGACGTGGGTCCCTTGCTCACTGTGCCACTATATTCAGGCTAGCCTGGCGGATGAAGGGTGATACCCTGAAACCGGTCCCAGGATGCTTGTTTCCGGTCCAGGGAAGACCTGGCCTGGCAGTTCGGGCTGGTCTGTTCCTACTGGGAACAGGGTCAAGACTGATTTGCATATGGCTGGGTCCAAACTGGGGTGGCATGGTGAGCAAAAGAACGATGGACTAAACCCAGATCTGTGACTGGGGATGAGTGTTTTCATTGTTCAGCACTCCGTCCATCATCCTCTTGTGTTGCCAAAGTTGCCCTAAGTGGGAAGGGTATGCCCAGATGTGGGTCCCTTGCTCACCGTGCCACTGGATTCAAGCTAGCCTGGCTGATGAAGGGTGATACCCTGAAACCGGTCCCATGATGCTTGTTTTCGGTCCAGGGAGGACCTGGCCTGGCAGTTTCGGCTGGACTGTTCCTATTGGGAACAGGGTCAAGACTGATTTGAATATAGCTGGGTCCAAACTGAGGTGGTATGGTGAGCAAATGAACAATGGATTTAACCTAGATCTGTGACTGGGGGTGAGTGTTTTAAAAGTTTCAGCACTCCGTCCATCATCTTTTTGTGTTGCTATTTAATAAGGAGGACATGTACTGGTGTATTTTACATATCCTGATAGTGAAATACTGCTAAATTTGTTTTTCACTATTACAAGGCCTATCTCTCCCATAGGTTAATATGGGGATTGCCTTGAAATATCTTTCAAGTTTAATTTCCCATTGGGAGCAGATAGAGAAATGGAGTTTGGGGTCTCTGGTCTCACAATTTAAACATACATCTTTTGGTGAAGTTGGTTTTAAAATGTTAAGTTTGAAAATACCAGTTTTAGAAAGTGGGCATTTTCTTGCTTAACCATTCTGTGCCTCTGCCTGTCTGTGAAATACACGTCTGGGTAAGGATGACAGTTGTGCTATATGTGAACTCACTTTAGACAGTCTCACAAAGGGAGCTGAGGTGTGCCCTGCATATCCTAATTGATCTTCCTGGGCTAGAGTGGTGGGAAGAGCTAATACTTGCACCTGAATAGGGCTGTGCCTGTCCATGCACAAAGCAATCTTCAACCCCCTGGAGAGTGTCTGGAGCCAGGGCAGGAAAGGCAGTGTCCTGTGCACTACAAAGCCATCTCTTTCAAGTTTGCATACGCCAAAGACAGAAATGGGTATAAGTACTGGACCTCTGACCCCAAAAGGTTAGAATCATTATGGACAGAGGACATTCTGCCAGGAAGAAGAGCTGGATGCTGCAGGAGCGACTGCCACGCTGCCTTTTGCTTTGCTGTGCTGGCCTGCTGCTTGCTGCTTCTGTCCTGGGAGTGACATGACTGGACTTTGCTTTCTACATCCTGCTTTCCAAGGTTCTCGAAGGGTTTGAAATTAGCTTGCCTCTTGTTAAGAAGTCTCAGTGCCATGAAATACTTCACCCGCCAGTGCCTGGGCTCTCTGGCTGAGAGTCCTGAATTGTCAAGTGGTGCCAAATCCAGTTCCTGGGCCCTTGGGAATTAGTTTTTGTGCAACCAAGAAGAAGCCAAGCACACTGACTCCAGAGCAACTTTGGAACAGGTGCCGCTGCCTGCACCAAAGCCGCAGTCCGAGCTGAGTGCAACAACTGCAAACTATGCTGCTGCAGCACCTCCGAAGTCCCGCCACAGCATGAGTCAAGAGCACAGTGCCACCAACGTCTGAGGCACCCGGTTCTGACTGCGCAGCACCTGTGGCCCCGTGGTGCGATTGCGACACCGCAAAGTCCATACCTCGCGCCTTGACCAGCTGGATTCATCAACCCTGCCTTGTCATAAGGGACCGAAGCCTCACTGCCAATGCCACATCACCTCCTCTGCAACTGTAAGGAACCAACACCTCACTTCTTCTGCCTAGCAGCAAGGAACCATCGACTCACCTCACATAGCAGTAAGGAACAGATGGCGCACCAGCTCCAGCAACACCTCACCTCCCTGACTCCATGCAACATCTTTGTTTCCTTGTTTTGCAAGGTACTGAACCTGGGGTCCGTGCAACTACGTGACTGGCCCACACTCCCTTGATAGTGGCGTAGGACTGTTGGGAACGACTCCGTTAATACATCGTAATAGCCCCAGTTGGAGCAATACTAACATTTAATCTTGGAAAATGTGCATCTTTGCTTGCGTATGTTGGATTTTTGTAGTTTTGGCCTTCATTACTCAGATAAATATTGGCTATTTTTCTAAACTGGTGTGGTCTGGTGTGGTGTGTGGTGTGGTGTGTGTATGTGTGTGTGTGTGTAATTACTTTGCACATTGCCTCTGAGATAAGCCTGACTGCGTGTGCCAAGCTGCCAAGGGGTGAGAGCAGGGGTTATCTTAGCTGTGTGACTCCCTTACCCTGACTAGAGTGAGGGTCCTTACTCGGACAGAGTGCGAACCATTTCCAACTAGAGACCACATTTCTAACATCCACTAAATGATGACCCACATTTAAGTGCTAGACGTTTTGGGTCACTAGGGGAATCAGCCTTGCAAACAGCAACTTATATCCTCTGTTGGCCACATTCTTGGGTATCCCACAAATTTGTTTCAATGTTGCATTTCAATGTTTGACAAAGCAGTGATATTGATTTAATTATACTTAATAATAGGGCTGAGCGTCCATTAAAACTGAATTAACTTTACTTATTTATAGGAGTCCAGCTAATTCACTTTCACAGTCAAAATAACGTAACATCCTAAGTGCATCTAAGCTTCAAAGAATCTCCTTGCCTATGTTTCCGTAGATGGATGAACCAGTGTCTTAATTTAAAACTACTCACTACCAATCCTCGTGCTTACTTTCATCATCACGATGGCACAGAAAATATGCTTTTCCGACAATAAATCGCAAATACAGGTTTGGCCTCAGAGTGCATCTAATAACGATGGATGCACCGGAAGATCAGAGGCTTAATGCTGCTCTCTCATACACAATTTTCCCTGCATACACATTTGCGAAAATACAATTTGTAGGTCTCAGATAAGAACAAACAGGAGTGACCTACCATGTTATGGTTCTGTTCGAAAGAAGCAAATTGTTTAAATAAAGCAACAATAAAATACAGCCATGTCCTGTCCAAGTGTAACCTGGTATTCGTTTTTGGCTGACATGCTATGCATTCCTCAATTCCTAGAAGACCCTGCTTCAGAACTTCAAAATATTTTAACAAAAATGAATAAAAAGTAACAAATCACCTAATTTTGTGATTGCTAAGGTAGGAGGTAGGTGTTTGCGTGGCTGTGGATGAGAGGTGGAGGGGACTGTGAGTAGAATGGATACAGCATCCAACGGATCCCCAGTGGCAACCTTTCAGCCATCCAAGTATTCAACACTGTATCAAAGGATGCCAACACACTAAACACGATGCAGAATAAAGCAGACAGTAGCTAGACAAAACGTTAGTCCGGTTGTGGGCAACGTCAACAGAATTTGTCTTTCTGTCCAAGACCCAAACCTCAATAGCAAGTAATCAGAATTGACGGTAAAATTAAGAGTTACATGTAAAAAAAACGATTTCACCAGATGGCTCTATGAATACTGCTTCACGTCAACATTTTGCAACTGCCTTCGGGTCCGTTCATTTCATTCATCGATTCACTTCTCACATTAGCGAGATGGGAAGACTGCTCTTATCTAACAGGTTCAAGACTAACCAGGGTGAGGCAGATACGTTACACATTTCGAAAATATAACGAGTAGTACGTTACAGATGATTTAGGCAACACGCTAAAATCCCCCATTAACAGAAAAATAGTATTTTATGTACACTATGTCATGTCCGTGAATTATTTCCTGTAATTAACAAGTATTTCCGAACATTTATAGTAATAATAGGGTGCTTTTGGGATAGCACATATTTCAAAATACATTTTCTCTAGGCACGCAAAGGAACAGAGATACTATGCCATAAATTCTGTAAATTATAGGGTTCTATCCTGTCCTGTATTACAGAAGGGGACACTGTTATTAAATTGAGGAAAACAAATACAGGACGTCTCTTATAAGGATTAAGGGCCTGATTCAGATATTGGTGTATGAGTTCCTCTGTCACAACGATGACGGATATCACGTCCGCCGAAATCTAAATCCCATCATATCCTATGCGATTTAGAATTCAGCCCAGGATATCCGTCACCGTTGTGACTGAGTAACTCGTCTGCCAAAATGTAAATCAGGCCCTAAATTAGTAAATGTTCAACTTCTAAAAGCCACATTTTCTGAATCACATTTTTGAATATAAATTGGAGTACTTTCATTACAGCACAATATCCAACACTAGAAATAAAAGATGTGAGAAGCATTTCACTTCTTAAGAGAGATATGGTTTGTTATTTTACAAAATATACAGAAAATGCTAGTCCTCGTCCTACATATAAAAAGAAAAAAATTATCGATCATAAAAATGATGAAAAAAACAAAATTGTGCTTTAACCCAGATAGCATCAGTCATAAGTAATTTCTATACAGCCCTAGTCATGACAATCCTACAACTGCATGGCACTGTTGACTGCTGGGATACAGTCTCAGCCCTCTTACTGAGCATCCTGCCAGTACATTGATTTAGAGCATCAACTTATAAGTGGTGTGAAGCTTCCCATTTTAAACTGGGATTTGAAGTAGTTATGGTAGTTGTTCCTGGTTGTTTCACTTCTACTTTCCACTGAAAGCTTTCAGTTGACTCGGGCAATTTACAGCTACTTTACATATATAAGGTTCATTCATAATTAATGGAGGCACTTAAGTTGTACAAGTCAAAAATAAAAACCATAAAACATGTCTCAAGTCTATAGCATCCAGAAGCAACACTGCTTGTGCTACACAATATTATGTTGTGGCTCGGGTGAAGAACATGAACTAGGCATCCAGCTTAATGGCGCTACATATATTCCACTTCATGACAGGAACATCCAGCAGGTCCTCAGACACTACACCAAAATCTTTGCAGATAGGGCACACTAGGAAACTATACTGTTGTAAGCAGGCACATCAAATAAAGTAGTGTGCCACCCATCAACCAAAGTGCTATAGGGGTTCGCTAGAGATATAAGGTACTGCACAAATGCAACTACGATACAATTGTCTTGTCAGCGGAAGCACATTTTTTAGGACGCTGTGGAGGCCAGATGGAAAAACAATCATTGTTGTCTTACTCTGCACTTTATTTAAAACTGTGTGAGGTGCATGACAGCACCACTGACTTTAAGCCTGTGTTTAAAAATAAAATACACAGATCCTCGGGTTAGAGCAGATTTAACTTTGTTGAACATTAGAAGCAAAAGAGAAGCTGATACGGATGATCAATGCTGGGTCATGATACTTTGCGCCTCAGCAGAGAAACTAGCCTGAACCAAATAAAGAACAGATACAAAAATGGCATCCAACTGGTATGCGGGGCAAGGACATCATCCGTGAAGAATCAGAATGACAGCTTCTAGCAGGGTCCATAGCCCAGAGAGAGGTCATGCTTAAACGAGAGCAGCTTGTTTTAGACGCTGATAGTTGATGGCACCCGCTAGTTATCATTGAGGTTAATTTCCCATTTATAGGGTCACCAGAGTTGGCCTGTTTCGCTTGAGTGGGCAGTGCTTCTTCAGAGACTGCAGCACCGTCTTCCATTAAAGATGATGGCGAGAGCATTGCTGTCTGTATAAACATCTGAACTATCATCACTCACTGTCCCGCTCTCCTGCTTGGCTTATGTAGTTTATCAGGGTGCAATAGAGCAGCTTTGTTCATGTGATGTTACAAGTCACTACTCTTATCATTCTCACCCTAAAATACTCTAGAGATATAGCTGAGAAATTGGACCTAGGCTCAACAAGGTAGGAGAGTCAGTGAGTGATCATGCAAGTGTGAATTTCTAAATGGTTGCGATATGATAACCCAGAGATACCTGCTTATATAGTCAAGGTTTGGGCAGCTGTCATGATATCATTAGTGTAACATGAAACGGATCATAGATTTTTCAGTTAGCATCGGTAAGCGGCCTGGGACTTGTAATTTCACTTTTCCATGACAAGTATAAGACCCATCACTTTCAGCTGAAATATCAGGAATAGCAGAAAGTCTCCCTCATAACATGGGGGGCACAGATAGATTAGCAAGTGAAATGGTTTTTGGCGTCAGAGAAAAAAAGGTATCTTAAAAGTGACCAACACTGACCTCACGTCCCAATTCAACTTTCTTTCCAATAAAAAAGCTCTTTGGAAATTGGCTGGCATATATGACCAATAACCTACAAAAAGATGTATGTGCAACCGCACCAAAACCCTACACTGAGGTTTTGAACAGTTCCTGAAACATCACAAAAGCCCACCTCATTAGATCATTTTAGCACAGATTTGAAATCTGGGAGTACAATTACCCCCTTGTCATAGAAGGCAAAAAAAGTGATAGTGCTTCTAAAGGTGTAGTATATGTTTTTAATAAGAGTCCTTTCTCACATGTGGTCGGGAGATTTAGAAGTTATTCAGCATTTTTCTGCCTATTTCCATGATATGCTACAATGGATGTTTAACAGTCCAACAGCATCACACACCAGATTCTTAGTTCATCTCTTTGTTTAGAAGAGGCAACCCCTACCATGGGTATGGGACATGTTTTTAAGTTTCCAAAGGCATACACATAATGAAGGTTCCCAGAGGTCCCAAAGCACAAAAAAAGTGGCATTCCACGTGTTTCCACCTACCTTCGAATTCAGTCTTGCAAAGCAAATGAAAGGCACTTCTGGAGCAAACACTCAGCTTGGAATTTTGGTTTAATAACCACACTTTGCCTCTTGTGTCCCATGCCCATCTGCGCACTGGCCATTTCACAATCCGGACCCTCCCTCTATTTGGTACAAGGAGTGTCCGCGACACAGCCTTACGCCGGGTCCAGCATGCTGGGTGTTAAGCTGCTTCACAACTTGTGTAATGAAATGAGTGCGACAGTCTGCTCAACAGCCTACCCACTTGATTCACGGTTTAATATCATCAACATGATTCTCACTATCCCAAAGCCCTACATTTTTGTGTGTCATTTCACAAACAAAGTGGTACTGGCTGCATACTAACTCTGTTCTTCAGCAGCTTAAATGAACAAGCATTGGCAAAGGGAGTGTTGATGAGAGAAAGTAGGCACGCAACATTTATCCAGAAGTATGTGTGACATGTTAAAGTCAGACCTGCTGGATTTACCAAGGATTGCTTATGAGTGTCCCTATGCAGGCAAAATGGAAGTCCTGACTAGGACAATGAAGGAACTCTCATTCAATTGAGAATACAAAAAAAGGATTGAGTTCTGAATGTATGACAAGGAATTGAATGTGATGATTCAGTAGACGTTTTAGATATAAAATAGCCCCTCATACATTGGAAGCCAATCGCATAATATGTGGTCGAAGCACCACTCTATGTATATTTATTGGTAACAATTTCTTATAAATCGAGGCGTTGTGTAGGCAAACCTCAAATGCGTTTCTTAGGATCTCCATAAATATTAACTGCTTCACTTTACCTAATGCATTCGTGCAGTTTTTTTTTTTTTTTTTTTACAAAGCCAGAGATAATTAAATTGAATTTCATGATGTAAGATCTGTTTCAAGTATGTATACCGCCGGATTCTTTAACCCCACAAGTCGGCGATCGGCCATATTCTAACGACCACTTTACTTCCGTTTCTTTCAGAAGGGTATGGCAAACATTTTGAGTTGATAACTGAACCGGCGCATTTGATTTTCTGAGTTTGTCTTAATTATGCGGCTCCCTAATGAGGGCACAGAGAATGGGAGAAGGAACACAAAACCCCGCGTTGTGAAAGGCAGAAGACGATGTACTTACTGAATGGCCTGAATTAGCAACCCTGGAAGGCGGCCGCCAGCCTCTTCAACAGAGGCCCTGTGTTTAGGATTATTAACATGTGAACAGTGTCAGGCACGAGACACGTGGCCGTGACCTGTCCCTGTGATGAGGAGCGATACTGAGTTCTAATTTGGATGAAGGCGCGAACATTGCACCTACCCGGGAAGCGCGCGCAGAGTCAGGAGAATAAACACCTGCCCACTGTTGCAATTAATTTGATTCTTGTTCTTTTAAGGCCTTAAGCGTACATTTAATTAAATAGATGGGGCAATGGGAAATATATGTAATTATTTCTCTTCCGGAATGAGACACCTATGCTTATGGTTCAGATACTAGGGCCGCCAGGAAGCAGAAAAGGAGACTGCCCCTCCATGGCTCCACGAGGGTGTCCAGTGACAACACATGGGGTGAGTTAGGGACAGTGGGAAGTAGTGCATAATTTGTTGAAATATATGTGCTAGGGACCGAGGTATTTTTCAGGAAGCTACTGTGGTTGGCACAACCCAGTGTCGCTGCATTGTCAAACACTAAGCCTCCCACAATACATATGTGACTATTCCAAGTCACCTCGTGTTGA
Organism: Pleurodeles waltl; assembly: GCF_031143425.1. NCBI lineage: Eukaryota > Metazoa > Chordata > Amphibia > Caudata > Salamandridae > Pleurodeles > Pleurodeles waltl. The sequence goes on along the minus strand of NC_090438.1, from coordinate 896,231,052 downwards.
AAAGATGGCCTGGACCATCTCGTTTTTATTACTTTGGTGAAGCACGTTAAACACCTTATTGATGAGCACTGCTGAAACATAGTAAAATAGTGCCAACATGTGGAAGGGTGTTTTAAGTAAGGGCCAGGGCTTAAGAGTAAGTGGCGAGCACTGACAAACATCAACAGAAATTAAGCATTGGTGAGAAACAAGTCTTGCGGTGATCGTACAGGGACCAAAACAACGCACTAGTTGGGTGCCACCAAGGAATCATGTTTTGCCCAGTTCTCCAACACAAAGGTTTTTTTTGGTTTCTGACAACCCAAGGAAAATCTTTTGCAGTTATGCAGGTTATGCTTGATGTGGTAGCTATTAAAGTACAGCTAAACAAAAGTCTGTCACTGAGTCTGTCTCTGTGCATGCAGTCTTCCAAACTTTACTTCCACCCATGCTTGCTTATTGGTCAAGGCCTTTTATGGACTTAAATACAATTCCTAACCCCAGCTTCAGAAACAACTATTTTGGATCGTAAAAGCACGACCTAAGGTGCTGAATGGTTTCAGCAACCTTGGATCCTGGAGATTCTCAGCCTGTTAATCTGTAACAACCCAAAGTTGTCTTTCTGGAAAATAACAGGCCCCGCTCAGGGGCCACAAGTTCTAGTTTATTTTGCATCCTCAAATGGGGGAAGGATTAGCTGGCTGATCCAGTCTGTTTGTTTTGCAGGGGCATCAGTGATGCTGCAGCATTCTGCAGTGGGTGCTATTTATTCCTTTGCATGTGAGACGCCAATATATAGGACTAAAGCATGATACTGAAATTATTTAAAGCTGGGGCTCTGGCGTTTTCTACTTTACGATGAAGTGTTATTTGTATAAACTTATACATGTATAAACTTAGGTCAGCCAAATGTATAAACTTAGGTAAGCCTAATGTATAAACCTAGGTTAGCCAAATGTATAAACCTAGGTCAGCCAATGGGTGAACCTGACAGCAAACTATCACTTATCACCAAGACACATTCAGACATCAGTAGAAAGAGTCGTCATGTACTCAGACTATCAATATATGGAAGTACTGTATTTTGAATGAAAGAAGGAAGTGAAAAAGTCCGAAGAGCAATGACGAGAGAAGTGAAAAAAATTCATTTTTTGCTGTTAACATTAGATAGGCATGCCATATTTGTAAATGATAAGAGTCAACACAGCCTACCAGATGTCAGAAGAATGCCTTAGCAGAAATCATGCCCAGATGTTCAAACAGTTCTCTCCCAATACACACTACTGCTATGGTTTTGCATGCTAAGTCCTTGATTTTCATTTGCTAGCGTGACCATCAGTGGTAGGTTAGGAGCCTTTCTGCATTCTTGTACCAATTTTAGTATTTATTGCTGCTATGCTTGAAACTTATCACAATCTTCTTAACCAACCTGCTAGAGGCCCTATGCTTCCATAAGGCTATGTAGCGCAATAGACTGCGCCAAATAGGGGTGGTGTGAAATTACTACAATAGACTCATAAGATGATCACTTGTAAGGATTGGAGGAGTATCTCTCTATTACCCTGAGCACTGAGAATGATACCATTGTATCATGCCAGGTCTGACTCAGGGGTGCAACATAATCCTCCGCAGAGCAGGATGGGGTCACCCCTTCATAGGCGGCCCACTAAGCCCAAGGCTAATGAACATGTGTGAGATATAGAAGACTCTAGGGCCTTGTCAAATTCTGCAGAGGGTCCTCATTATTTGGGTTGCCTGATGCCTTGGCTGTCAACTGTGGAACTAAAGGATCTGCTGTTACTATTCTCATCTGCTTTTTCTCCACTCAGATAGTGATGCATCCTCATACAGAGGAGGAGGTAGACAGTAATAATTTTTGCAGTGATACATCTTCATAGGAGAAGAAAATGGACAGTTATCATTTTCATGGCAAAGCTCTACCAGGACTCAGACCAGCCAAATTAGAAAATGTTATCACCATGTGTGTGAGGAAGCAGGCTCTCAGAGCAGAAGGGGCAGGATATGGAGCAGGGCTCTCAGACCATAAAAGCCGCAGAGGGACAATGATGGAGACAAGACTTGGTGAGAGGAGTGGGGTTTTTCACTCACCTTGTCCAAGCAGACACTCCTACCCTCCTTCAAACTGCAAACAAAAAAAGTCTGAGGCCACCTAGCGCTTCCTGCAGTACATGTGTCTAATAGGTCACTATACCCCTGCAGAGCCTCCAAATACAAACTACTTTGTGTCCGTGCTTCCAGCTTGAGTTGTGATTACTTGTTGTAGTAATTATTCAAATTAGCTTTTCACTGGGTGGCCGTGTGAATAAAGCAGATATATTGTGTGGCCAGCGTGTTAGTTTGCCGGTCTGTAGGCTCAGGGGTCCAAAAGGATACTGGTGAATTGACGTTTGGCCTGCTCAACGTCACATGGAAATAAAAACACATCTGCCACTGGTGACCCACTTTAGGTTCTGAAACAATGTAAAATAATTCTATACCCACTCTAATGTTACCATCCCGGCTTTTTCACGGAAATATGAAAGGCTATCAAGCACTATCTAATGTCCAGTGGTAAGGACAATGTCTGCTGCCAGTTAAGACTTCAAACGTACAGGTTGGTGACAGCGCTGAAAAAAGATCTGCCTGTAACAGAGGTGATTTTGCAGAGACCACACAGGAAGCGTAAAAAGGTAGAGTTCACATCTCTGGTGCCAAATTATTTTTATGCAAAAGGGCTTCTTACTTATCCGAGTGAGGGCCTACACAGGTTCTGTTTAGCAAGATTATCCTTAGTGACATCCAAACTAGCTAAAGAATAGAAACCTCAGGAGAAGCATCTTGCAAACCGATTATGTGGATATTTAAAATATTGCAATTGTAAATAAATTCATCGTTTGCAAAAATGTAAGAACGCCAATGACAAAAAGACATATTGGGTCAAGGACCGCCGGGGCCGGGGTCGGCGGGAGCACTGCCAACAGGCTGGCGGTGCCCCGCAGGGCATTCTGACCGCGGCTGTTTGGCGCGGTCAGAAGAGGAAAACCGGCGGTCTCCCGCCGGTTTTCCGCTGCCCGACGGAATCCTCCATGGCGGCGCAGCTTGCTGCGCCGCCATGGGGATTCCGACACCCCATACCGCCATCCTGTTCCTGGCAGTTCGCCCGCCAGGAACAGGATGGCGGTATGGGGTGTCGTGGGGCCCCTGGGGGCCCCTGCAGTGCCCATGCCAATGGCATGGGCACTGCAGGGGCCCCCGTAAGAGGGCCCCACTTTGAATTTCAGTGTCTGCTGTGCAGACACTGAAATTCGCGACGGGTGCAACTGCACCCGTCGCACCTTCCCACTCCGGAGCCGGCTTCCTCGTGGGAAGGGGTTTCCCGCTGGGCTGGCGGGCGGCCTTCTGGCGGTCGCCCGCCAGCCCAGCGGGAAAACCAGAATGGCCTCCGCGGTCTTTCGACCGCGGAGCGGCCATTTGGCGGTTCCCGCCAGGCGGCAGCCTCAGAATGAGGCCCATTATGTCACAAACATGCAAGACAACCAACAAACGAGTCTCTTTTTTCCTGTACCATGATATAAAATGTACTCATCTAAAAAGGATTACAAATATCCATATATCCCTATTTGCCTATTGATATTTCTAATTCGAGAATATATTCATATGCCTGCTGACAAAAAAAGCAATAAAGAGCACACAATTATGGGAGATCGGGCCTCTCTCTAACTATGCTCTTTTCTTCCTTTCGGAGAGTTTGATTTTCTAAATAATGAAATCTACAAAAGAAACCCATCCCTATTGTTACCAATTCTTAATAAATAAATATAGAGTGGGCTTTGGCTCCATACAAAAGAGTTTTACTCTCTCTCTCAGCCTGCTGTCTCCTGTACCTTTCTGCCTCCCATGGAAGTGCTTTCATTGCCATGCATGAGGGACTATTTAACATCTTAATCTAAACACATTCATTCTTTTTTTTTCATGCATGCAGTTTGTACGGAAAGCCCTCCTCTTTGCATTTTTTAAAATGCAATAGGCTTTTTTTTTTATTTTATTTTTTACAATTTTACTATGGCTTGAGTGCAATGTTTTACCAATGTCAATACTACCATGATTAAAGGCCACCACACTGTTCGTGGATGTAAGTTTTTGCATACCTAAATAATAAAAGTCAGACCTGTGGTTTAGAAAAACTTGTAAAATATTCGACTCATGCCAGCACCCATCCATCCACAAACTACAGTGCACAGGCAACACTTTCAAATTTTGGGCCTGATTAGGAGTCTGGCGGATGGGAAGACCTGTCCGCTGAACTTCCAACGGGGAGGTTCCTGCCATACTGACTACCTCCCCGCTGGACCCATTATGACTTTCCCACTGGGCTGATAGTCCAAAACCAAGGTTTTCACCCATCAGCTCAGCGGGAAAGTTGCAGCAGCAATGTAACCAGCTAGTAATCGAGCCAGACGCAAGCTAGAAACATCAATTTCAGACCTGCCACATTTGACTGATTCTTCTGGCTAGTCCGAACCATGCGGATGATATAGTCGTACTCAGTAAAGCCCCCTATTTGGTTTCAACGTCTAATAAACACCCGGCCAGTGTATACCAAGAGGGATGAGCTTGAAGTACACATAAAAATAACCAAAGTTATGGTATTCGGCAACCAGGGGAAAAACAAATTTGGTCTGGTACTTGGAAGACAAACTGGAAATAACTAACACATACACATATCTAGGAGTAATTTTTGACTGCCAGCTTAATTTTAAATTCTATTTTCAAGCCTTAAAACAAAAAGCAAAATCTTTTATTTGCATTTTTTGTTATGCTCACCATTGTTAAGATAATTAAATTTAAACTGATACCTTTCCTCTACTACGGGTCTGAAATAACGGGAGATTGTGATATGAAGTCATCAAACTTTTTGGAAACTGTACAACCAAAAGTCTATAGAAGCTTATTCAGATTGCAACCCAATATTGTTCAGGCCTGGATTTACTTGAAATTCATCCTCATAAGGCAAGAGTTGTCACATGGCTTTTCTTAACTTTTGTGAAAACTTGAAACAAGTGCCAGTATCCTCTTTGGATTTCCACTTATGGACCAAAATTGAATCTGGCAACAAGAAATAAAACCCGTGGCAAAAGTATTTATCCTCCGCCTTCACTTTGGGACTATTCTTGAATGGAATTGTCAAACTCAGATGTACATCTATCTTTCCAGCAATATTTGGATATTTCCTTTTTGTCTCCCCTAAAGTTGAAGCTTATGCATGTAAGGATGGATACATTTCTCACAAAAGATATGATTCCACGCTGGCCATCTGAATGCTGTCATCTCTGTAGGTATAAACAAGTAACCTTATTACACATACTATGTACTTGTCCTAAGTTGATTGCTGCATGTAGCCACTTCTTACTCAAGTACTTTGCTATTCTGCAGATAAGAACCTACAGGCAAGCTTTGATTCTTTAAGTGGGTGGCATCCACAGCCGTCTTGCAGTTTTGTAAAATACATGGAAAATGTTTCTGCCTAGATGCAATAGTCCCAAAGGAATCTGGAGCATAGGCAGCTAACATATATATATTTTAGAATAATTTTAATTGGCAGTGCATAACATAGTTTTATACTGTAGTGCAGCAGTTCTCTACATTTTGACCTCTACAGAGGCCCAGTGAATCATTACTTGAATCTGGAGACCCCCACCCCCTCATTGAGTCAATATTAGAAGGTAGGGATCCCCAGCCCAAGCAATTTCGATGATTAGAGCCTAAATACACGAAAACTAAGGGAGCAAGTGTACACTAAACAAATGTCCAATACTCTGTTTAATTCACAATCATCTGTAGGAAAAAGTGTTCAAATGTCCAATTTTGATTCTTTATTTGTATATACTTTATTAATTGTAATATTATGTAATTTTGTAATTACACCTCGCGGACTCCCAGGAGCCTCAGACCTTAGGTTAAGAACCATTTCTCTAGTATATTTACATTTTCTAAGCTTCTTAAAAGCGGATCAGATGTGCATATTATGTCTTATGCGTATGGTGAACCTTAATGAAATAAGTAGTACTGGCAGTTTGCACATAATTTATATTAAGTTGTACTTTACTGTTTTATATCCTCTTTTGCTGTGTAAATGTTCGATGGATTTAATTAACTACCCAATTAAATAAATCATCATAAAGCAAGATTTTTCTACTAAGTTGCTGCAACTGTGCAGACAAAATGATTTACAGATAAAACAATAATACAAAACCATTATTTTGTGCTCAGACCTTCCAGTTCTACCCCTAGCCTGCAAATTAACAGATTTCAGAATCGTCTTTTTCACTTAGAAACATTTAAACTTGTTTGGCCGTCCCTTTATGGAACCACTCTTTGTACAGTAACCAATGTGGCTTTCATGCAATGCCAACCAAGACCCTTCAAAATATTTATCCAACTGATGTACTTTAAATGACAGGCTGAAGGTGGACTTCAGTTTCAATGACAGGCGTCGCCATGTGCTTAACTGTTGCAGGTGGTGAGTGCTACAGTATAAGTAATAACTAGTGGCCAACAATTTTGTATGCTGCCTGTAACATATTGTACATTATTGAAGAGTATAAGCAACGTGTTGGTGCCAAAGAAGTGAAAGTTGAAAACAATATACATCTCTACCGTAGCTCAATACTGCATCCAACACCATTCAGACAAATAGCAGGCGGGATGCTTTGCTCTGCTATTCCATAGCAGACAGAGTATACAGCAATACACAGACAGACAGGGTAAAGAAGGATAGTTTGTCTGGATTGGGCTAAAGTAATAAAAACAACCAACAACAAAATAATATGGACACCCAATACTGCTCTCTCTGTAGTTACTTAAACATTAGTTATTATGCGACTCGATGATCTCACTTTATTGGCCTTTTAGTGACACAATAGAGAGGCATGAGTCAGGAGCAAAGTGTACACCTTCTAACCACTTGATTCTGGTTGAATAATTTGCACTTCTTCCAACTTCCAGACTTCAGAATGAGGGATTAACATGCAAATTACGCATTTGTTTCCTGTTCCGAGGATAAAAAAAAAACCTACCATTTTGCACTGTCTGCCCTCTTGTTTATTGCCAGAATTTAGCTAGTGAACATCAGTAGCCATTTTTAGCTCAATTTGTTCCTAACTTGTAACCTTGTTTTGGGCACAAACAGATATTTACACCGGAAACAAGAATAGTAGTCTAACTGGAATTATGTTAGGATGTGTTGGCTTGTTAGGATTCAAACCTGTGGCCTGCAGGTTTCTGAGCTATCTTTCTAGCATTTGGTTGCTGTGCTTCTATAGTAATTACCCAGAAGCATTACTGGGGACATTTCTGAAATACTGCTTAGCGTCCGGCAAGAGACCATCACACAGCAGGTCTATATAATGGATACAAAAACTATTTCCCAGTCCATGTGACTGGCAAAAGCCAGTCACACAGATTTTGTGACTATTATTTTTTAGATCAAGTTATACAATAACTGAAAATACACCCACATAGCACGTTTAAACCAATACCTCCTAGATCTAGACAACAAACCCTGGACTAAGTATCTGAGAGTTATGTTACTAGGAATTATTACTCCACAAAGCATAAGAAACAACAGAATCCCCCACTTAACAACTGGTGTCCATTCAAACAAGTACCATGACCACCCCTCACCCGCAAGCTGTAGCATTAGTTTTTGTTAAATGAATAAAAATATTTGACTTTGTAAAAAGAATGGAGAAGGTCTAAGAAAATACATTTGCTCAACCGGCTACCATTGAATGCCATGAACTCAGCATGAGGGTAAGTGGAGAGAATGGGTGTATTTGCTTGAAAAGTGTACCAATCAAGAATAGTTAGCCTACGTGGACACTTGTCGTGTGGACTAATCGAGGCCACAAAAAACACAACAGACTGCAAAAATTCATTTTTAGCCAATTGCCCTTATAATTATGTTGCAGTCGCACAAGTGGTCAATATGGCGGAACACATTCCCTCTATACCGCATGCTAATAAAAACAATCAGCTCTACACAACAGTGCCAAAGCAGTGAGACAGCGTGCAAAATCCCAGCCACTGAACAGATTCATTCACTGGATCAGAAGGGTCATACATCAACAGGGGAGACTGCGCATTATACCAGAAAAAATCATCTGGCTCCATTAAACGAATTCTTAAAAAATCAATCCTGCCTGAAAAGACAGAAATTACATTGGCAATATCCTTTGTTAGCAAACCGCATGAGAATTTGATGAAAAAAATAATCAATAGAAGGTTATGGTTACAGAAGCCAAAATCATCAGAAGGTAGAGGCGGAGAACAACCTTAATCAGTTCCCTGACTGCTAGCGCGCTCTCTCACACACACACACATCATGAGCGTGCACGCACATACACACACAAAAAACATGTTTGGGTGTTTTTATTGCACAAACCACAGTGGTATAAAACCCATATTTCACAGGGAACTGTGAAATAGGTAAAATAGTCCTTTGAAGTATGTTTTTCATCTTCATAAAGACAGACCCTCAAACCACTCCGCAGAGTTGTACCACTATTCGGGCTACTACGATTATGTGGCAGAGAAGAACACTTTATATGGCAAGATTATCTAAATTATGGAGCAAAAAATAAAAACTGTCGTACAGTTTCTGGTAGTATAATTTTTCTCCATTTTAGCTAGAAACAACAGAAGCTAATGAATTGCATAAATACACAGACTTGCATCACTGTTGTTTCATCAGTTTATTCTTCAAGTGTAAACAAAATCTAAGCATTCAAATACCAATCAAATGCCCATGTTTAGTTTAACTTTAAAGAAAACAGCGTTTTCAAGTATACTAAACCAAAATAAACACAGAATAAAAAGTATATAATGGGTAATAAGGTCCCATATTGCCATCTCAGAGTACTATCTATCTATCTATCTATCTAGGCACCATTTTGGTCTTTTTCTACATGTCATTTTAAGAGCATTGTTACTGATACTCCCACAACTTGTACACTAGCTTAAAAAGCATAACTATAATAAGGGCACATAATTGCAAGCTAACCTATTGAGAAGAGTCAACATAGGTTTGTACAAACCATGTCGGTTCCACCTGATTACTTTGTTGAATAAAATACCAGTGCCCAGATGCAATACATTTAACTTTACATGCTTTGACCTTAGTAGAGAATAAAACCTCGGACATTTTATCAAGTACACAAAATACACACCTGATGTGTTGTATTTAACCAAAGTCTAATGGTAAACAGAAAAATAAATTATCACTAGGACAATGATATAGTGGAGTATGGCAGGGATTAGTACTATGACTGGCATTGTTACAAATATTCACATATTTTGTGGAGCAGGCAATCAAAATAGTATAGATGTCAAATCTGCCAGTGAAATAACATTGAAGCAGGTAGTAGATCTGCAAAACGTGCATAGAATGACAATTTATATTCTGAGTAACCTAAACACTGAGAGGGCAGATGAAGACCGGATCTACTTAAACTCAGATACATTGATATTGTATACTTAGATCCTTAACTAAAAGAGAAGCATGCAAAGGTGTAGGGGCATGGTTGGATTATAGAAACTTGGAGAAGGAAGTGGGCATAACCATGGAAAACGAACTATCAAGATATGAATAACCAGTTTGATTCATCAACAAAAAAAGCAACTACTTTCCAAGAGTTGATGTGGGTTTTAAATTATTTCTCTGCAAATTTGACACAGAGTATAGGCACACCAGCTCTTGGGATAGAACTTCCTTACCAATTCCCCTGTTTCTTCTGGGAAAGTGATGCATTTAATTGGTGGCAACTTGTTTGATCTTCAGATACACAGCACACCACACATTCCCTTGAAAGATGGAAAAGATCAACACACAAAAATACTAGGGCTTTTTATAGAGTATTAGGAACAATCAAATCAACAAAAACGGTAGCTCTCACCAAATCAAGGGTTCTTCCCCTTGTCTGCGGGCCTATATTAAAGACGTACGCATTTGTAGATAGCGGGTAAGTAAGTTATTGCATTTTATAGCCTCTTAGACATAAACAAACATACTACTACACTGCACGATCTTAATTTACATATCCCTTCATTTGCAAAGACACACTATGTGCAGCTATGTAAGTAGCACAGAAATATAAAGTGGCTGGCCACCCACATCCATGCCATGTTCAAGCAAATATGCTAGATTTGAAGTGGAGGCTCCACACCAGTAGTTTTAAGTATACACAATATAAAATAAATACATCAAATTAAAAAAAATAATGTCAGTTGTTACCTCACGGGACATTATTTATCCACTGGGTAGATATAGTTATGTCAAGCGTTTTTTGTGTTTCTAATAACTTTGGCCCCGTTTGACGAATCTCTGAGAAACTTTCCAAAAACGTGCAACTTTTTTTATTAGTTTGTGTTTGAAAAGCTTCAGGGTGATCCACCAAGCAGGGGCGAGGAAAAATAGGGGGATCCCAAAGCACAAAATTCGAATGTATTTTCAAAAGACTTCTTTATCAAGGGCTACCACAAAAACTGATGAACGGAATTTGGCAGGAAGCTAGGTCTTGGCCCACAGATTTTTTTTCTGCGATTTTGTAAATCTATTCAGTAGTTCCTTAGAAATTAAGGGCCAAAAATATTTCTAAAAATTACGGTTGGCTCTGCGAGAGGCTCAAGAGACAGTTGCAGGAGTGTCAATTAAAAAAAATCGAGCGTTCTAATTAGCCCAGGGAGCTTTTTCTGCTCTGATTGGCCTGAGTACCATCACAAAAATGTGACTGAAGCCATTACAGGACACGGGGACTTAGTCCACTGTCCTGAAGTGTAAAATAAAAAAAATATAAGGGAGCGAGGTAGGGATAGCTTGCTCCCCTAAGATCCATGGGGTGAGACCCAGAGGGACCCCCCCCGGCCAAAAACAAGGCATACTTTGCCACGCTCCCACAGGAATGAAAACAAAAAAAAAACAACCACCTTCTTTCATTAAGGAGAGGGGGCATGCTGCGCCCTCCCCGAGCAAATATATACCCCAGGGAGCCCATTGCAGGTGTCAAAATCACCAAAAAGGGGAGGGGCTGTGCAGCCTCACTACCGAAGCTATCACAGGCCCTAGTAAGCCCACCCCCTGGGCTGAAATGTCATCAAAAGGGGAGGGGACCCCATTGCCCGGGGCTGCTAAACTTTTTAAAAGGGAGGGGTGCCATGCAGCCCCCTTCTCCCTGAGCATTCCATGGCCCTGGGCACCCCTTTCCACCAGGGCTGATTCATAAACTGTGTCTATGGGTGCCCACAACCGGGACACAGCAGTTTCCCTGACCACAACTGCCTGGGCAGGGACACCTGTGTTTGCTCCCACCTGTTGGGAGCCTTTTTAAATATCCTGCCAAATGGGAGCAAACACAAAGCCTGCTCCCAGTAGACGGGCCCTTTGAAAATGCTCCCGTCAGCTCGGAACAGACTTGTGATGTGTTTTACTGCCTGCAATGGAGCAGGCAGGAAACATATCAAAAGATTGCTCCTGTCCAGAGGGAGCAGCAAAAATGACTGCTTCTCACATGCTGAAGCAATGCCGGCTTCCACAGCATGCAGGTAGGAGGTTGAAGTCGCAGGGGCCCTATGGTTCCTCCCACAGCCCACAACAAGTATATGGTGAGTGATCTCGGTGGGCACCAGTTTCCCGGGGCCTATAATGGCTCAGGGAGGAGACCCTGTGGCTCACCCCAGCCCAGAGAGGTGGGATTCCAAATGGCATAATAGGCTCAGACGGGATGCCAAGTGCCCCCCCCCTTACTTCAAAATAAAAAAAGACGGCCTCAGGGATTGAGTCCTCAGGGCCTAAAGAGGTTCAAGGAGGTGGGCAACGTGGCCCCGTACACTTTAGAATATATGTGGTCCTAGGGTATGGAGCCCCAGGGCCTAATGAGGTTCAGAGAAAAGGGTCACACAGCACACCCTCCCCTAAAAATAAAAAAGAACAAGCCCAGGAGATGAGGTGCCCAGGGATTAATAAGGCTTGGGAGGAGGGCAACATGGCTTACCCTCCTCTTTAAAATACATAAGGCTTTTAGGGTCAATCAATCAATCAATCATTGATTTGTAAAGCACAGCTAATCACACATAGGGTCTCAAGGCACTGAATGTAGGCGTGCTGCTCAGTCAAAGAGCCAGGTCTTGAGGTCCTTCCTGAACTGCTTCAGAAATGCAGTCTGCCTGAGCTTGAGGGGCAGTATGCTCCCAGTCAGGGCTGCTAAGTAGGAGAATGATCTTCCTCCTGCTGTACTATTCCGGATCTTGGGGGCAGCTGAAAAGGTGAGCTGGGAGAACGGAGACGTCTGTTGGGTATGTAGAAGGTGAGGCAGTGGTTGAGGTATGGTGGTCCTATGTTGTGCAGTGCCTGGAAGGTTTGGATCATGAGTTTGTATGTGATGCGCTTGTTGACTGGGAGTCAGTGTAGGTCTCTGAGGTGGGAGGAGAGTCAGCTGTGTAGGGGGATGTCCAGGGTGAGTCTGGCAGCTGCATTCTGGACTCTTTGTAGTCTTGATTGAAGTTTCTTGGTAATGCTGGCATAGAGTGTGTTGCCATGCTGGTGATGAGTGCGTGGGTGACTGTCTTCCTTGTGTTGGGGAATCCTCTTGAAAATGTTCCGCAGGAGATGGAGGGTGTGGAAGCTTGATGAGGAGATGGCATTAACTTGACAGGTCATCAATAGAGAGGACTCCAGGATGATGCCCAGGTTGTGTGCATGTTCAGTGGGGGGCAAGAGCGTTACCCAGAGCGGTGGCCAAGTCGTTCCAGGCAGGAAGGGGTGGCGCCGATCACGAGGATCCTGTCGTGTCCTTAGTTGAGGTTGAGGCAGCTGGCCTCCATCCAGGCAGCGCCTGCTCTCATCCCATTGTGGAAATTCCTCTTGGCTTGCACAGAGTTTTCGGACAGGGAGAGGATTAGTTGGGTGTTGTTGGCATAGGACACTATGTTTAGCTCGTGTTGTTTGGTGACCTTAGCGAGCAGGGCCATGTAGCTGCTTAAAAGCGCCAGCTGAGTGAGGATCCTTTGGGCACTCCGTAGCAAGTGTCTTTAGGTTCTGATGTGAACAGTGGTAGTCTGACCCTCTGTGTTCTTCTGGATCAGGAAGGACCTGATCCAGTTCACGGCTTTGTCACGGATGCCGGTGTCATGCAGTCTGTCACAGAGAGTGGAGTAGGAGGTGGTGTCAAATGCAGCGGAGAGGTTGAGGAGAATGAGTGCAGCAGTGCCTCCACGGTCCAGCATGATGCATATGTCGTCAGTGGCTGCTAAGAGTGCGGTTTGGGTGCTGTGGTTGCTTCTGAATCCAGATTGGGAAGGGTCTAGGATACGGTGTGCCTCGAGGAACGCGGTGAGTTGCTGGTTGACAGCTTTCTCCGTTACCTTAGCTGGGAAAGGGAGCAGAGAGATGGGTCTGTAGTTTTTCAGCTCCCTAGGATCGGCGGTAGGTTTCTTGAGTAACGGGCTGATTTTGGTGTGTTTCCAGTCTGAGGGGAATAGCGCAGTCTTGGGGGATAGGTTGATGGTTCGGCAGAGCTCCGGTGCTATGGGGGCACTGGCCAAGTTGAGGATGTGATGAGGGCATGGATCGGAGTGTGCTCCAGAGTGGATGGAGTTCATCAGTCTTTGGGTGTCCTCTATGGTGATGGGGTTCAGGAGTTCAGTATCTGGGGGGCGGGGTGATAGGTCTGTGGTGGTGAATGGTGCTGGTGGGCTTTGGTTCCTGAAGCCTTTGTAGATGTTATCAATAACCATAAGCAGTGAGGCCAGTGAGTCTCCAGGGCCAAATGACACCCACCCCCTTTTTCACTGGTATCACCCCAAGGATGGATCTCCAGGCCTAATAAGGTTAGGGAGGAGGGCAGCATGGTTCCCCGCCTCTTGTTTCTTGTATTTGGCCACAGATGGGGTGTCTGTGGTCTGAAGGCCCACCATACATGGTGCATGGGGTTGGGCTGCCTTCATGGGGATTTGGCTACAAGGGGTATGTATGTCTATACCTATGGTAATGAAATATTACTTCACAATAAAACAATCTACCAATGTACTGAAAAAAAACAAAGGTTAAGGAAACGTTTTTTGTTTAAGAAAAAACTGTTTTTTAAAATCACAGAAAAAAACAAAGATTAAAGTAATATAGTCAGGTGAATATATGAGTTACAACATTATTGTTGTGAACTTACAAATCCACAGAAATTCACCAGTTATATTTAGCAGAGCTAACTATAACGTACGTCCCTGCCATGCACTGCTGATGGCCTCACAGCTTATGGACATCACTCATGACATGCCCTAAGACATCATTTGATGACACCATCCAAACTTCTTTTGCACATATTACTCCATAAGCTAGCATGGCATTAGAGTCCTGAAAGTAAGTACAAAGTACGAATATTATGAAGCACCATTAATGCCATTACAGATACAACTCCTGTGGGTGTAAGCAAGCATGAGTTATGAGCAACATTGAACCTATACCATACACTTCATGTTAGCCTAGTTGATATTAACAATCGACCACACACATATGGGAAACCCTCATACCACACAGTGTTTAATATGTACACAACTGTTCAGAGAATGCTAAGTTTCTCAAGATACTAAACGTCTGCTCCAAAATGAATGCCCTACTATAGACAGCTTTTATCTCTATCAAACCTACACTGAAAAATAAAGTTGATAAGAGTAGAAAAATGGGTACTATAAACAGTGTTTACTCTATGGAGACAGTTTCCTATGTACCACATTGTTTATAGACAGTGAAATTCTCATGATAAATACACCACAGAGTATTGAAAAGTATCTACTAGGAACAGTGTACACTCTATTCAACACTTGTCAAAAAGAACCTATTCACTTAAATTAAATAAGGTCTAAAGATGCTAAAGATTATACTGCTGACAGCCTCATACTGTGGTAAAAACTTTACACATAGCCCATCTTCAGAACAAAAAAAGCACACATACATAGGTTAGTAACTGGTGAATGCAGCCTTCTATGATGTGTAGAAATTGTCATGCTGAGACACTTCTAATCACTCAAGACTCCTTGTAATACTTAGTATCTACTACTTAGAATCTTTGCCCTGTTTGAAACATTTTCTACAGAACCAAAAACATGTATGGAACATACTGGACAGAAGACATCAACTGTCATCCGCACAGAGAGTTACTCTTCAATACACAGATTTATAACGTTTTCAATACCTCTACACACCTATGATGCATTAGAAGCACACAGGTTTTGTAAACAGTTACACCCATTAGCTAGATATAGGCTGTACAAAATTAGGTAGAAATGTAATATGGTAGTTACCTGTACCTGTAAACTATGAAACAAACTAACGCACTCATTATATGATGTCAATAGTCATGTAATCAATTATGTCGTAAATGATGTTATAGAACATTTCATGATTGATGTAATATGTGAGGTCATAAGCTGTGCATGGCAGGGGCGCAAGTTTTAGTTAGCTCTGCTAAATATAACCTGTGAATTTCTGTGTTTTTTCCCCTTCAAAACATTAATGTCATCTCTGACATATTCATCGAACTATATCATTACTGTACCATTTTGGGTTTTTTTCAGTGACGTTCTAAAGGTTTTTTTTTTTTTTTTTTTTTTTTTAAACAAAAACAGGTCTTTTTACCACACTGAACTACAATGTTACTTTAACCTTTCTTTTTCAGTGAATACACGCACAGACACACATAGTTATTCATTTATATATTTATCTACATTACTATCCCTTAATGCTACGCTTACCTGAACCTGGAAAAAAAACCTTACCACTTTCTTTCTTTTTTGTGAACCCTACCCTTCATGGACCCTAAAACCTCTTGGTAACGCTACCCATCCCTGAACCTTAACAAACCCTTACTATCACTTAATGCTACTCTTCCCTGAACTATAAAAACCTTATTACATTTAATGCTAGCAAGCAAACTCCTTACTACCCCTTAAAGCTACCCTTTCTTGAACCTTAAAAGAACTACCACTTAGCTCTACTATTATCTGTACCCTAAACACACCTTTCCACCCTTCAACACTACACTTTCTTGAACGTTACAACACCCTCCCTACCCCTTAGTTCCACCCTTCACTGAACTTTAAAAACTCCTCACCCACTTCTTACCAGTTTAAATTAAAACCACTAACTTATACATTGTTTTCTACTATATTAGAAATTAGTATTTTTTTTATTTATATATGTACTTTAAAAATCAGTTACATTTAATCACTAAAGTGTACAATATTTTTATTTAGCAAACTAAATTCATTTTAATTAAACAGCGTATATGTGTGTGTTTACACACACACACGCACACATCCACACGTGTGAATATTAATAAATATATACACAGAAATACACCAACATATACAAGTTAATATGTATGTATGCAGATGTATATTTAATGCTAGGTCCCTTATGTAGCTAAAAAAGTAAAGTTAAAGTATAAAAACCTACCTGAGATGGAAACTCTCACAATGTATCAACTGAGATATAATGACCCCTGATGTAAAGCCTGTGAAGCAAAGGTCATATACCAATATATATATATATTTGCAACTATCACCCATTATACTGATTTATAGGTTTGCTGCGGCAGTCACGTTTTATCACTCAATGGATATACTTCCTCTTTCAAAATGTGCCTCAATCCTGTGTACGCCATGTCATAGATCCCAGTTATCATGCATTGCTTTTTAGAAACTGGCGAAGCTGCACAAGTATTCTTACATTTTTGGCCTAGGCATTTTGATTTTTGCATGACAAAGTGAACAGAAGACCCTTGCTTGCGAAAAAAAAACATTGGCCTCTGTAGAAATTGATTTCTGAATAAGTACCATTTAAGGCGAACTTCTTGAGAAAATTTTCATTTTTTATAATATTTCAAAATGTACAGCTACTAAGTTACAACACACACAACTATCAGTTTAAAACAACTACAATATGAAAATGCTTAACTGAAATGATACTTATATACCATCCCGTTGTACTATCATAATTTCAGTCTGCTAAGGAATTCAGATGATTAGCATTCATTACTCATGCATGGAAAACATGGCTGACAGCATGTCACTGGCGAGGCACAAAAAGGTTACTTACAGATAATAAGTGTAGGAGTGAGAGCTTCTTCTGCCATGGAAGGATTTAGGCAGTGGTGGGAAAGATGAAATGGAAGGAAAGAAAAGCCAAATATTAATGCATGAAAAATCAAGATGAATTGACCTGGTGATGTGAATGAGAGGTTAACAGTGGCATGACAAGCACATGTGCAATACAGGGGTAACATGCCAAACATCAAAAACACATGGCAAGGTGGCTTATGCAGCACTCCACAGCTAGGAGACAGTGCATGAAATACATTCGGGAGTAAAATAACAGCATTTCCATTCACATTAAAGTTCGGGCAGTATTATGAGGGGATTTAGGATCAGTCTAGGTGTATTGTGCTCCATGTTGAGGGCAAGCTTTTACAAATGTCTAACTAAGTTAATATGATGGTACTTCTCTAGCGACAAGACTTATCAAAGGTTTTTACTGGAAACACAAAATGAAAACAACAGCTGAATCCTGCCCTGGTATCAAAGTCTTTTCATATTGAAATCATTTAATCAAGCTACGGTATACAAATGAAGGTAAATCCTTTACATTTTAAGAATAAAGCAAAACAAATGCAGTGCATATATTTAAATACAGTGCATACGTGATACTTTGTAGACTTTGTTTTCAAAGCAAGGCCAAAAACAGCACATTTCATCCTCAACATTAACATTTTAAGATCTGAAAAGCAGTTACAACTTTCAAAGTTTGACATTGTTTGCCATATTGTATGTAAATAGCGGGAAAATGCAGCTGCTATATAGCAAATGATTAAGTAATAAAAAGTTCAATAAAAATTGCCATAACCCTGTACTGATGTAGATATAACCACAATATAATATATAACATTTTTCTTGTGTTGTGAATGGTTGCTTTTTTTTTATTTTTTTTAGAGAAGCACAATTTACTTCTAGAAATTCAGGTGCAAGTCACACTACATAAATCAGTCTCTCTGACAACATCCCATAACAGCTAATAAGGTACTCAATGCTAAGTTGCATAGTGAAGCAATCATGCTTGTGATGAATATACTAAAATATAAAATTTTAACACACAACCTTTCATTTCTTAAGCTTTATCTCACTAATCACAACCTCCAGTTCATCAATTCTAAAACCAATACCCAAGGGCACAAACAAACAATGTCACTATGAAGCAACTATGTCTCTGCTTAGAAAATACTGTGGTATGTGCTCATTGTTTATCAGGGCAATTCTTATTAAAAAAAAGAACAGAAATGGATCTTCACACTATCTACAGTGACTGAAAGATTAAATGAAGAGACTGAGTGCAATAGCTTAGCGATCACAAAATAATGCTTTGTCCAGTGTCTTATGTTTCGCTGCAGGGAAAATGTCAACTCTTTATAAGGACAATGGACTAGAATCAGTGACAGGTTGGGGAAAAAATGAATAGCTAGATTACTAACGACTTCAATTAGTGCATAGTTTGTATGTTACTTGTGGATGACTAAAGCAAGCACAAAATTGTATGTATGTGTGTGGGCTGTGTTTATGTCAGCCTTACTAGACCAGGCTCAGCAGTTTGGAAATGGTTAATCTCTGCTGATGCTTCCACCCTTGTTCAGAAAGTGTAACAGCCCTGTTGGCGTAAGCTGAATTAATGCAATTTTTATTTAAGTCTAAAGAAGGCAATGGGTTCTATTCAACCAATACGTGCTTTGTGTGAAATCCTCTATGAAGAAGCCTTACACCTGATAAAACTAAGGGTCAGGTGGCGAGGGATAATACTTGACAAAACTGTGCACATCAGACGCCATATCACTGAATGGTAAAGGGCATACAGTATTCAGTAAAACATGTCACTAACAGGACATAAGAAGACTTGGTAAGCATGAACAATATGGGCAAAAATGTGCTTAGTTTGATTAAGATTTTTTAACAGTGAGCAGTTAGTTTTTCTTTTTATCTTGATATGAACTAGAAAGTAGTTAATTCAATAACACTGAAAAAACCCTTTTAGCCGCAAAATCAGTAATTTAAATTAAGAGGCAGCAAAGAAAGTGTCAGCAGAAAAGCAGCACCTCTGTTAGATGTTTGAAATCTCAACACTCCTGTATGGAAAATAGATTGTAGAACATTGTCAAGATTTGGCTGTGATGTCTTTGCATGTTCATGAGATGTGTGGCGAGATTAGAGACATCCCTATAATTCATGCAGGGAAAGTTTAACTGTTTTAAGAACTCTAATTTGCATTTGTGATTATACAAGGATAAATAAAGGGTGTTTTGTTTGTGTGCATCTATATATAGGTATATATTTTCTTGAGCATCCATATCATGTTTTCCTCTTCCGATAAGTCAAACTGGTTGGGGGTTTTGAAACATGAATAAGGAATGTAGGCGAGATGACGAGAAAAGAGTCTTCAAAATATGGAATATATGTTGACAGTTAAAGGCTAATTATGGTAAGTGAACACAGATCCAAAAACCCTTGAAATTCATCTTTTACATTACACATCAAAACTCATGCCAACCACCATGCTCTGTCACTTACTGCTGGATGTACCTAACCCACTCCCTGCCACATTTCATGCAGATTCATCAACAATTGCTTAAGGTATTAGCAAATGAAAAATGCACTGCAGCTTTAGCTTAGCTCCTCCCCCACCTTAAAGGATTGGCATACAATATATTTGACATGACATTATTTAAATAAATCTGCAGACTTATCCACTCCCAAACTAACACTTTTTCCCCAAAGAATACAGAATACATATTTGTAGCACCCCAGACACGGTTTCCGCCTGCGGATAAAGGGCCACAGGATGCTCATCAAACAACTTTGAGATTAAATTAAAGGGAGGGGATGGTCAGAGGAAGGGAGAAGTGTTGATCACATCTATATGTGTGAAACTGTATTCACAACAGTGCTCTATGTCGGCATTGTTTTGCCTTTGAAACCAACAAAAATATATACATATATTCACCTTTTAAATTGAAAACAGCCATTGTGTAATTCATGTATATTTCACACTGGCAGTGCTAGCATCAATGTATTAAAGGTTAGGTCAGAGCTTCTATGGGATCATGATATTTGTTGTGCCTTCTTCATAACTTTGGTGCTGTTTGAAGAAATCTGTACAAAACTGTTCAAGCAAAAAAGTACATTTATTATGGGTTCTTTTGGCAAATTACATGCAGCTCCCTGGAAAGGGGGGGGGCAAGAAGCAAGGACTATATCAAAAGGGCTGTTTCCTATTTTAATTCCCATAGAATTCAAAAATTACAACTGAATGGAATGACACTAAATTTGTTATAAAGTTAAAACTTTAGTCAAGGAAGTGCCTTTTATTGGTTTAGTGTAAATCCATTCAGATGTTTTCAAGAAATTAACACTTAAAAAAGGTACTTTAGTTGGGCACGAAGAGGATACACTTTAGCGATATCTGGACCATTCATTCCTGGGTCCCCTGCAGCGCTGTGCATCAAATTAAAAAAAGAAAAGCACACTGTTGCAATAGGATGCCTTTTCTCCCATCATTCATTGCGGATCTGTGAACCCACTGCGTACTGATTGGCCCCCTAAGCCTCAAACTGCACCAATATGTCAATCAAATTAGAAAGCAAGACATACCTTGACAGATGAAAAATATTTTTATTTACTGGTCTGTAAGTTTAGGCCTTTGGTGAATTAGCTTAAAATTTTACAAACACTTAGCATGCTGATTTAAATTTGGGTTTGTCTAAAAAGGTGTAGATTTATCAGGGGTGTAGTGAAAAAAGAGGGTCAAAAAGAGTTCAATTGGTAATAACAATAGGATAATTTAAGGAAGTCAATGGTAATTTGGCATATTTAGGCGGTCATTCTGACCCTGGTGGTTGACTACCGCCAGGGCCGGGGACCGCGGATGCACCGCCAACAGGCTGGCGGTGCATCCATGGGCATTCTGACCGCGGCGGTACAGCCGCGGTCAGAAACGGGAAACCGGCGGTGTCCCGCCGGTTTCCCGCTGCCCTAGGGAATCCTCCATGGCGGCGCTGCCGACCCCCTTACCGCCAGCCTGGTTCTGGCGGTTTTGACCGCCAGAACCTGGCTGGCGGTAACGGGTGTCGTGGGGCCCCCTGCAGTGCCCATGCCAATGGCATGGGCACTGCAGGGGCCCCCTAACAGGGCCTCACCAAGATTTTCAGTGTCTGTCAAGCAGACACTGAAAATCGCGACGGGTGCAACTGCACCCGTCGCACCCCTTCCACTCCGCCGGCTCCATTCGGAGCCGGCATCCTCATGGAAGGGGGTTTCCCGCTGGGCTGGCGGGCGGCCTTCTGGCAGTTGCCCGCCAGCCCAGCGGGAAACTCAAAATTACCGCGGCGGTCTTTTGACCACGCAGAGGTATTCTGACGGTGGGACTATGGCAGGCGGCCTCCACCGCCCGCCAAAGTCAGAATGACCCCCTTCGTCTTCTGTGAGTATAACAAGCATGGTGCAGATCCGTCATGGGAATGGCAATAACAACTTCACATGCCAACAAGTGTGCTGTTCTTTAATGAATATGCATGAAATTTGGGAGCTGTTGGTAACTTAAATCCACTGCAAGAATCTTCTCATGATTCTTACAGTTCAAATAAGGGTCAAATGGGGCTCACAAAATAACTGATTTGCTGAGAACTTTGGTGTAGTTTAACAAATGATGACAACACTTGTCAGACATTTATTGTTTTTAGCTTACACTTGTCAGACATTTATTGTTTTTAGCTTACACTTGATATTTTGAGTGTCATGCAAATCCGTAAAGGTGGGAAACATGTAACATTGCAGTCAAAAATCATTGTTTTACATTTTAACTCCCATATTTGATCTCTGCTACAGAATGGAATTACACCAAACTTGGCATGAAATTAAAGTTTACTCAGGAAAGTGTCTTTACTTTGTTTGGTGTAAATCTATTCAATATGTTTTGAGAAAATAACATTACAAACATGTATGCGTGGACTTGAAAGAGTTAAACGTTTGAGATATTTGGACTATTTATCCAAGGACAGACCTCGAACCTAGGTTCATAGGCAGTCCATAGGCCTAAATTTAAGGAGCACACCTCTTTGTTCCTGTTGTATATTTTTGGGTCTAAACTTGGGCCGAAGAACTCCAAATCCAGGCCCATAAAACCTTCAAATTGTTTTTAAAAGATACAGGTCAGGCCCCACATCAGAACCCCCTCCATACACAGTCAAATATAAGGTCATAAGAACAGTACATGACAACGGTGCACATTATGGTTTGTGTGCCTAACCATAACTGGTGAATTTCAGTGCTTTTTATATTTAGAGTTTCCTTTGCAACCTTACCACCAAAAAATATTATATATAGAAGGACGTTGTAGTTAGGTTCAGATTTTACATGCAGAAATTCAACAGTTATAGGTGTACTTATCTCAAGAAAGTATAATTCGTGCCCTAAGGTAACTATAACTCACCCCACCCCGCCATGCACAGTTCTCTCATCACTAATTTTATAGCAATTTTAGCAGTTACATTATGAATGATGTACCTTAGGGCACCAGTTTGCTCACCTTCTAATACAGAGTTCACAGCCCAGCAATAACACAACAATGCTCAGTGCTCTGGGACACCCAATTATATGCTTGAGTAAGCAGACCCTGACATATTCTTTGCTTTGTTTTTTTCTTTGGGCTGTGTGCAGTAATAACAGTAGCCACATTTGCAGTGCCCCAAATGGTGTTGGTTGGACCTTGCCAAGATGATGTGCTGGTCCACCCATTAGGAAGACAAAAACAATTCTACACAGAAAACAGATAAGAGTGCAGCTCCTGACAGAAGGGGATTTCCATATTTCCATTGCAGGACCACACTTATCGGGATAGCCAACGTTCAGCTTGTGTGTGATGGCGATGCCCAGATTTGCACCCTGTATCTCACTATGCCATAGGACTTTCACTCCATTTAACTGAGGCCAAGCATCTCTGAAACCAGTCGGGAGGGGATGTGAGATACCAGTTAGGACTGGACCATTCCAATTAAAGCCCAAACAAAACTAATTTGCATACAGTTGATCCCTGTCTATAGCTGCACAGAAAGCCAACATATCCACATATTTGAAAAGTAATTACTAGCTACTAAGCTTAAGTCAAGCATTTTAGGTATGACTGTTTGTCATTGGTTTACACTAAGTGCAACCAGTATTCCCAGGTGTGGGTCCAGTAGCTTATTGTGCCAAAGGATTCAAGCTGCACACCTCACTGTTGGGCTGCAAACTGTCTAGGGTTGCTTGTGTTTCCAATCAGAGATCTAGTAGTTCAGGCTGTCCTTTTACTAGTGGAGTTTGACCGCAGCTCATTTGTATATGGTTGTTTCCCGTCTGTAATGGAAGTCACCATAAATGATGACATGTAAAGCAGTACGAGTGATTACAAGCAGCTGAGAATAATTAAAACATTGCACCAACACATCATTGCTTTTCTCAGCGAAACACCCTTAAGTAAATGGACCCACAGCGGTGCATTTTCATTGCGCTGACTGGTTTTGCACTTCGAGCATCACCTTAGTGAGTTGCAGCTAGAGATCTGTGCCACAGTCCGGCGTTGCTTGTGTTACCCTTCAGAGGGAACGTGAACAAGCAGGAGGGAGCTCAACTTTAGCAACTTAATCAAGGCTGATTTGCATATGGCTAGTGCCTGTCCGCAGTTACAGAGAGAGGAAAAAACTATGGGCTGGATGCGGCCTAGAATCACCAATGGCTAGTATTACTTTTAGCATTCTAGACATCACATTTTAGATATTTTTCTAGATAAAGGAAGCAAAAGAAAAACGTGCTTCGGACAGAAGGAAATCATCATCGTGACTGCAGTGGTACACAGCGTTAGAGTGATATCTGGTTTAGAAAAACACAAAAAACCTCGTAGGTTTGGGACACTCCTGCCCAGTTGGAACACAAGAATTCTTGCTGTGGCAGAGTCAGAGCAGGGAGGAAAAAAAGAACCCAAAGAATACTTTCTGCAACTCATTTTAAATGCAGGCACATATCTGACATTTCTCCAACAAAGCACGCGCACCTCTGTACTCTGGATTGCGTCGAAGAATGTGCAGTGAAAGGGACCGGCGCGAGGCTCGGGCTTCTGCGGATCTGCCTCGGGCACAATGCTGCAGGCATCCCTTTGAAAACCTGGCTTTCATCTAGTTTTCCTTCTCATCTCGGTCCTTATTTGCTAAGGGATTTCACAATCGAGACAGGAAGGTGAAAAAAAAAAGTAAACAGGTTCTGCAAAGATGATGGGGGCTTTTCTATAAGAATAACTGCACACTGCCCAACAAGACTGAAGAAATAATTGAGGGGGCCGATTTGCTGCAGCAAAACTACAAAAGTATTTTTTTCCAGAGCGCACCCCTGAGTCAGTGTTGCATTCATGGTTTAGGGACACCCCCTTTGGTCTTTTGAAAAGTAGAGACAAAGGGGGCCACTGATAATCACATGATGGGACAAGCAAATCTAGCTCTGGTGCGAGGACTCCTCTCGATTGTCTGAGTGCTGCAACGATGCAAAACAGGTTGAGCAGGCCATTCGATGACTGTACTTCTTCCCCCTCAAGCTAAGAAAGAGTGCTAACCTTACCACTTATGTGTATTTCCGTCGAAAATTACCGAAAATAAAAGGAAATGTATTTGTGACATCTCTAAAGACATTGCTCCTACTCAGAAGTAGGTTTTGCCACACATCCAGGACTAACGTGGTTATTATGGTGGTAGTACACAAAGTCAAGTTACCAAAAACAGTCTACAGCTAACAGGACAAGTAGTTCCTTTTTTTGCAATCAGAGGGCGATAGCTGGGTGGAAGAAGGTACACAGGAAGAGGGTGCACCCAGATAGGCAGTTGCTGCTGAGCTCCGCAATACCCGCCCGAGGAGGACCTGAGCAGGCGTGAGGTGGCAGAATGGGGTGTTATGTGTTATGACCTCGATGGCTGAGAGTTTCTATTTCTACTCCAATAAAACCTGCAAACTCGTATGTGGATGGCGGCAAAGTTACTCTGTTGCTGTTCACTCTGCACATGAGGTCCAGAGATGGACTAGTACACATATATCAAATACACAGCAGTCTCTGTGCTCTGTTACTGCCACACTGGACCACTAAGAGACTAGAAGTCATACTGCGGAGCGCTGAGAGGCTGTCCGGTATGGAAACAGCTGCTGTGCTGAGAAATACTGAGGGTCTCCAGAACACATTAAAGCAGACCACTGAAGTACTGGTGCAACCCATTAAAGTTGAAGTAGCCCTGCTAAAAGATGGAACACCTTATCAGAAGTATTTTCCAATGAAGACAAATCAACCCTGCTAAGAAAAGCCAGCTAAATGACATTAAAAGTATAGAAGCCCTATCAGGAAATGCCTTGCATTCCCCGTTTAAAATTAAATGAAAGGAGACATATAAGGAGGCAGCATGTCAACATAGTGGCTTCAAGTTAGAATTTTGCTAGGAGTTAGCTAAAATCACACAATTAGTGTGTGGCCAGTCATGCACATGCATGCATGTTTTGGTTTTGAATAGTACAGCGGTTGTTAACCTCATGACTTCGGTGGACCCCCACTAAATTGTTAGTGGAATCTGGGACCCCCCGTGAGTCATTATTGGAAGCAGGGACCCAATAGCCTAAGAAATTTCTATTGTTGAAACTTCAAAACAATACACTAGAATACAGAAGCAAGTATACACCAGCTCAAATACTGAACTACTTTATGTAATTCTCAATCAAATATATAAAAAAAAGATTTTACATTTTGTTTATTTGCATATACGTTATTAATTGTTTATTTATTATTTTAATATTTTTTCATTTTCTAAAAATGCAGCGGACCCCTTGAGTATGTTTTTCGGCCCCCCAGGGGTCCTTAAATCGCAGGTTAAGATCCACTGGTATAGTACAAACCTACATGGGAGAAATCAAGTGCCATAAGTAAGTTGACAACAAAGTGGAAGGACCAAAAGTGGCTGATTCAAGTTGGAGTACTAAGTAACCAAGGCATGGATAAGATGCGAGGGAGTCTTTAGTTTAGTCTTTAGTTTAGGAGGCCTGGGAAAAGTGCCACCTGTAGAGGTGGATAAGTTGGTCCTTGAGGAGATGCGTCTTGAGATCTTTCTTTAACAGCATGAGCAAATGATATGTCAAGAGATGTTATTCCATATTCTGGGTAGGTAGGTGGAGGCGTCCTGCTTTTGGCTTTCAAATGAATTTCTGACATGGAAATCATTATCAGGTTACTGGATAGTTGGGGGGGCACATAGGGTAACCAGGGGTCCCAGATTTGTCTCGACAGTTCCATTTTTCCAGCATCTTTCCTGTCCGATATCAGTAAATTTAGCACATGTCCTTGTTTTCAGACATGGTTGCCTGAATAAAGAGGGAGGCAGGTTTGTATGGGCTTTTGTACAGTAGTGAGCAAGGGAACCCCTAGCAGAAAGCAATATAATTAATACAGATGATAATGTCAAAACTTGCATTCAAATCCCTTTAGTACTGTATTATCGATGTTTTCTAAGTTGGCAAGTACTATTAATAAAATCATTCTGTAACCCTAGCTTGATGCAAAATTGGAGCCCTACTTCTAAGTTTGTGAAATATCAAGGTTTTGTTTTGGAAACAATGGTCACCCTACAAGGAGAGTGAATTTCCAAGGATGGCTTTCTTAACTAAGATAGTATGACCTCCTAAGCTGGCCTTTATAAAGCATTGTTCACAAGAAATAGTGATTATGAGGAGTAGAGAAAGTAATAATCGTAACATTTTCTCAAGATTAAAATATTGGGGTGGGGCTGGGGAGTGTTACCATCTTGAATGTCTGGTGATTTCAAGTAAGCAACTATTTGTGTAATGTAATATATAATTTGATTGAGATAATTATGGACACCATGTTCACTGAGGAATCCATTGGGACTCTAGCGCCTCATCCTTCTCCTTAACCCCTACAAATTTTCAGAAGACCTTAAGAGTGCTCTTGACAGTCAGCTATTTAACCAGAAATTGTGGAGAGGTGATCTGGCAAACGTGTGTGAGAAAGTAGCCTCTTTCTAGCCTTGTTACCCCCACATTTGGCCTGTTTGTGAGTGTATGTCAGGGTGTTTTCACTGTCTCACTGGGATCCTGCTAGCCAGGGCCCAGTGCTCATAGTGAAAACCCTATGTTTTCAGTATGTTTGTTATGTGTCACTGGGACCCTGCTAGTCAGGACCCCAGTGCTCATAAGTTTGTGGCCTATATGTATGTGTTCCCTGTGTGGTGCCTAACTGTCTCACTGAGGCTCTGCTAACCAGAACCTCAGTGGTTATGCTCTCTCATTTATTCCAAATTGTCACTAACAGGCTAGTGACAAATTTTACCAATTTTCATTGGCTTACTGGAACACCCTTATAATTCCCTAGTATATGGTACTGAGGTACCCAGGGTATTGGGGTTCCAGGAGATCCCTATGGGCTGCAGCATTTCTTTTGCCACCCATAGGGAGCTCTGACAATTCTTACACAGGCCTGCCACTGCAGCCTGAGTGAAATAACGTCCACGTTATTTCACAGCCATTTTACACTGCACTTAAGTAACTTATAACTCACCTATATGTCTAACCTTTACCTGGTAAAGGTTAGGTGCAAAGTTACTTAGTGTGAGGGCACCCTGGCACTAGCCAAGGTGCCCCCACATTGTTCAGAGCCAATTCCCTGAACTTTGTGAGTGCGGGGACACCATTACACGCGTGCACTACATATAGGTCACTACTTATATGTAGCTTCACAATGGTAACTCCGAATATGGCCATGTAACATGTCTACGATCATGGAATTGCCCCCTCTATGCCATCCTGGCATAGTTGGCACAATCCCATGATCCCAGTGGTCTGTAGCACATACCCTGGTACTGCCAAACTGCCCTTCCTGGGGTTCCACTGCAGCTGCTGCTGCTGCCAACCCCTCAGACAGGCATCTGCCCTCCTGGGGTCCAGCCAGGCCTGGCCCAGGATGGCAGAACAAAGAACTTCCTCTGAAAGAGGGTGTGACACCCTCTCCCTTTGGAAAATGGTGTGAAGGCAGGGGAGGAGTAGCCTCCCCAGCCTCTGGAAATGCTTTATTGGGCACAGATGTGCCCAATTCTGCATAAGCCAGTCTACACCGGTTCAGGGGACCCCTTAGCCCTGCTCTGGCGCGAAACTGGACAAAGGAAAGGGGAGTGACCACTCCCCTGACCTGCACCTCCCCTGGGAGGTGTCAAGAGCTCCTCCAGTGTGCTCCAGACCTCTGCCATCTTGGAAACAGAGGTGCTGCTGGCACACTGGACTGCTCTGAGTGGCCAGTGCCACCAGGTGACGTCAGAGACTCCTGCTGATAGGCTCCTTCAGGTGTTAGTAGCCTATCCTCTCTCCTAGGTAGCCAAACCCTCTTTTCTGGCTATTTAGGGTCTCTGTCTCTGGGGAAACTTTAGATAACGAATGCAAGAGCCCATCCGAGTTCCTCTGCATCTCTCTCTTCACCTTCTGCCAAGGAATCGACTGCTGACCGCGCTGGAAGCCTGCAAACCTGCAACATAGTAGCAAAGACGACTACTGCAACTCTGTAACGCTGATCCTGCCGCCTTCTCGACTGTTTTCCTGCTTGTGCATGCTGTGGGGGTAGTCTGCCTCCTCTCTGCACCAGAAGCTCCGAAGAAATCTCCCGTGGGTCGACGGAATCTTCCCCCTGCAACCGCAGGCACCAAAAAGCTGCATTACCGGTCCCTTGGGTCTCCTCTCAGCACGACGAGCGAGGTCCCTCGAATCCAGCAACTCTGTCCAAGTGGCCCCCACAATCCAGTGACTCTTCAGTCCAAGTTTGGTGGAGGTAAGTCCTTGCCTCACCTCGCTAGACTGCATTGCTGGGAACCGCGACTTTTGCAGCTACTCCGGCCTCCGTGCACTTCCGGTGGAAATCCTTTGTGCACAGTCCAGCCTGGGTCCACGGCACTCTAACCTGCATTGCACGACCTCCTAAGTTGTTCTCCGGCGACGTGGGACTTCTTTGTGCGACTTCGGGTGAGCACCGTTTCACGCATCCTCGTAGTGCCTGTTTCTGGCACTTCTCCGGGTGCTACCTGCTGCTGAGAGGGCTCCTTGTCTTGCTCGACGTCCCCTCTCTCTCCTGGTCCAATTTGCGACCTCCTGGTCCCTCCAGGACCACAGCAGCGTCCAAAAACGCTAACCGCACGATTTGCAGCTAGCAAGGCTTGTTGGCGTTCTTTCGGCGGGAAAACACTTCTGCACGACTCTCCACGGCGAGACGGATCCGTCCACCAAAGGGGAAGTCTCTAGCCCTTTTCGTTCCTGCAGAAACCACAGCTTCTTCTGTCCAGTAGAAGCTTCTTTGCACCTGCAGCTGGCATTTCCTGGGCATCTGCCCATCTCCGACTTGCTTGTGACTTTTGGACTTGGTCCCCTTGTTCCACAGGTACCCTAGATTGGAAATCCACAGTTGTTGCATTGTTGGTTTGTGTCTTTCCTGCATTATTCCTCTAACACGACTTCTTTGTCCTTAGGGGAACTTTAGTGCACTTTGCACTCACTTTTCAGGGTCTTGGGGAGGGTTATTTTTCTAACTCTCACTATGTTCTGATAGTCCCAGCGACCCTCTACAAGGTCACATAGGTTTGGGGTCCATTCATGGTTCGCATTCCACTTTTGGAGTATATGGTTTGTGTTGCCCCTATCCCTATGTTTCCCCATTGCATCCTATTGTAACTATACATTGTTTGCACTGTTTTCTAAGACTATACTGCATATTTTTGCTATTGTGTATATATATCTTGTGTATATTTCCTATCCTCTCACTGAGGGTACACTCTAAGATACTTTGGCATATTGTCATAAAAATAAAGTACCTTTATTTTTAGTAAAACTGTGTATTGTGTTTTCTTATGATATTGTGCATATGACACTAAGTGGTACTGTAGTAGCTTCACACGTCTCCTAGTTCAGCCCAAGCTGCTCTGCTAAGCTACCATTATCTATCAGCCTAAGCTGCTAGACACCCTATACACTAATAAGGGATAACTGGGCCTGGTGCAAGGTGCAAGTACCCCTTGGTACTCACTACAAGCCAGTCCAGCCTCCTACATTGGTTGTGCAGCGGTGGGATAAGTGCTTTGAGACTACTTACCACTCTTGTCATTGTACTTTTCATAAGAGAAAAATATACAAAACAAGGTCGGTGTATATACACATAGCCAAAAAGTTTTGCATTTCCTCTTTTCACTCTTTTCTAAGTGCTGAAAAGTACTTCTAAACTTTCAAAAAGTTCTTAAAAGTTTAAAAAGTTTTTTTCTGTCTTTCTAAAAAGTTCTGAAAACGTTTTTTCTCTTTTTCTATCACTTTAACTGTCTCTAAAAATGTCTGGCACAGGCCAAAATGTTGACCTGTCTAAGATTGCATATGATCACCTTAGCTGGAAAGGAGCAAGGAGTCTCTGCATAGAGAGAGGTTTGAGTGTAGGGAAGAATCCTTCCTTGGAACTGTTACTTAATATGCTTAGAGAACAAGATAAGGCTAAAAGTGCCCCATCTGTTGAAAAAGTAGCTAATGGTTCTCAATCTGATCCAGGGACTCCCCCAGGAAAAGGTTCAGGAAAGAAACTTCTTAGCCTGCCCATTACTAGACAGTCTAGCATAGTTGGTACAGAGGTTGAATCACACCATACTGATGGTGTGCTCTCACATTATACTGTTAGCCAAGCTGTTAGGGTGCCCTCTG
Source organism: Pleurodeles waltl (assembly GCF_031143425.1). Taxonomy (NCBI): domain Eukaryota; kingdom Metazoa; phylum Chordata; class Amphibia; order Caudata; family Salamandridae; genus Pleurodeles; species Pleurodeles waltl. Next base: position 896,200,200 of record NC_090438.1, on the reverse strand, counting down.
TAAGGGACAGGTCTCCTTCTGTTCATTCTCATCATACCTCTGTATCTAGAAATGTCCCCCCCACCAACCCTGATGACAGATTGTTAGAAAGGGAACTCAATAAGTTGAGGGTGGAACAAACCAGACTGAAGCTTAAAAAGCAACAGCTGGATTTGGATAGACAGTCTTTAGAATTAGAGAAGGAAAGACAGAAGTTGGGTTTAGAAACCCATGGTGGCAGCAGCAGTATTCCCCATAGTCATCCTGCAAAAGAGCATGATTCCAGGAATCTGCACAAGATAGTTCCCCCTTATAAGGAGGGGGATGACATTAACAAGTGGTTTGCTGCACTTGAGAGGGCCTGTGTTGTACAGGATGTCCCTCAAAGGCAGTGGGCTGCTATCCTATGGCTATCATTTAGTGGAAAAGGTAGGGATAGGCTCCTTACTGTGAAAGAAAATGATGCTAATAATTTCCAAGTTCTTAAGAATGCACTCCTGGATGGTTACGGCTTAACCACTGAACAATACAGGATAAAGTTCAGAGAGACCAAAAAGGAGTCTTCACAAGACTGGGTTGATTTCATTGACCATTCAGTGAAGGCCTTGGAGGGGTGGTTACATGGCAGTAAAGTTACTGATTATGACAGCCTGTATAACTTGATCCTGAGAGAGCATATTCTTAATAATTGTGTGTCTGATTTGTTGCACCAGTACCTGGTAGACTCTGATCTGACCTCTCCCCAAGAATTGGGAAAGAAGGCAGACAAATGGGTCAGAACAAGGGTGAACAGAAAAGTTCATACAGGGGGTGACAAAGATGGCAATAAGAAGAAAGATGGTGAAAAATCTCAAGATAAGCATGGGGATAAGGGTAAAACCAAAGATCCCACTTCAAATCTTAAACACTCTTCAGAGGGTGGGGATAAAACTAATTCTTCCTCTTCTTCTCAACCCACACACATTAAAAAGCCTTGGTGCTTTGTGTGTAAAAATAGAGGCCATAGGCCAGGGGATAAGTCCTGTCCAGGTAAACCCCCTGAGCCTACCACCACTAATACATCAAGCTCTAGTGCCCCTAGCAGTAGTGGTACTAGTGGTGGGACTGCTGGCAACAGTCAAGCAAAGGGTGTAGTTGGGTTCACTTATGGGTCCATCATAGAAACTGGGGTAGTCAGTCCCAAGACAGTTTCTGTCACACCTAGTGGCATTGGCCTTGCCACACTGGCTGCTTGTCCCCTTACAATGGATAAGTACAGGCAGACAGTTTCAATAAATGGTGTTGAGGCCTTGGCCTACAGGGACATAGGTGCCAGTATCACTTTGGTGACTGAAAACCTAGTGCACCCTGATCAACACATCATTGGACAACAGTATAAGATTATTGATGTCCATAACTCCACTAAGTTTCTTCCCTTAGCTATAATTCAGTTTAGTTGGGGTGGAGTTACTGGCCCTAAGCAGGTGGTGGTATCACCTAGCTTACCTGTAGATTGTCTCTTAGGTAATGACCTAGAGGCCTCAGGTTGGGCTGATGTAGAGTTTTATGCCCATGCAGCCATGCTGGGCATCCCAGAGGAATTGTTCCCTCTCATTTCTACTGAAATGAAAAAGCAAAGGAGAGAAGGCCTGAAAACTCAGGATCCCTCTCCATCAACAGGTAAAAAGGGTATCACAGTATCCCCTAACCACCCTGCCATTCAGGATACCATTCCTGTGGTGGGAGAAATCTCTCCTGGGGTGGCACCTGTTCCAAGGGAATCATCAGTTGGCAAAACTGTACTCCCTGAGGTAGAAGTACCTCTCTGTGGGATAACTAACATTGGTGAGAAAAAGAGCACAATTTTAGTTAACATGGAGCATCCCTCCAACCCTCCCAGAGAAACTTTAGTGCAGAAACTCTGCACTGCCTCACAACACTCAGGACAGCATCCCTGCCCTAGTGTGGAGCTCATAGGACAGCATCCCTGCCCTGCTCCAACTCAAGAGAAACAGCATCCCTGTTCTCTCTTCCAGCCATATGGACAAAGTTTTTGCCCAGCTATGGCTTTACTGAGACAGCATCCCTGTCTGGCATTTCCATCATTACAAATAGGTTCAGTGGACAATTCCCACTGCTCTAAACTAAAACTTACTGATAGAAACTCTGAAAATACATCTTCACATTGTTGCTTAGGTAAAAAACTTAAAACAGGGTGGTTTACATCACCACAGGGAAGTAACCATATAGTGGATGATAAAGGGAGTAACCAGTCTATTGCAGAGCTACTCTCTACTTATCACCACTTAGACAATAAAGTCTCAACTGGCCAAGGTTAGCCTTATTGTCCTTCGTTTGGGGGGGGGGGTTGTGTGAGAAAGTAGCCTCTTTCTAGCCTTGTTACCCCCACATTTGGCCTGTTTGTGAGTGTATGTAAGGGTGTTTTCACTGTCTCACTGGGATCCTGCTAGCCAGGGCCCAGTGCTCATAGTGAAAACCCTATGTTTTCAGTATGTTTGTTATGTGTCACTGGGACCCTGCTAGTCAGGACCCCAGTGCTCATAAGTTTGTGGCCTATATGTATGTGTTCCCTGTGTGGTGCCTAACTGTCTCACTGAGGCTCTGCTAACCAGAACCTCAGTGGTTATGCTCTCTCATTTATTCCAAATTGTCACTAACAGGCTAGTGACCAATTTTACCAATTTTCATTGGCTTACTGGAACACCCTTATAATTCCCTAGTATATGGTACTGAGGTACCCAGGGTATTGGGGTTCCAGGAGATCCCTATGGGCTGCAGCATTTCTTTTGCCACCCATAGGGAGCTCTGACAATTCTTACACAGGCCTGCCACTGCAGCCTGAGTGAAATAACGTCCACGTTATTTCACAGCCATTTTACACTGCACTTAAGTAACTTATAACTCACCTATATGTCTAACCTTTACCTGGTAAAGGTTAGGTGCAAAGTTACTTAGTGTGAGGGCACCCTGGCACTAGCCAAGGTGCCCCCACATTGTTCAGAGCCAATTCCCTGAACTTTGTGAGTGCGGGGACACCCTTACACGCGTGCACTACATATAGGTCACTACCTATATGTAGCTTCACAATGGTAACTCCGAATATGGCCATGTAACATGTCTAAGATCATGGAATTGCCCCCTCTATGCCATCCTGGCATAGTTGGCACAATCCCATGATCCCAGTGGTCTGTAGCACAGACCCTGGTACTGCCAAACTGCCCTTCCTGGGGTTTCACTGCAGCTGCTGCTGCTGCCAACCCCTCAGACAGGCATCTGCCCTCCTGGGGTCCAGCCAGGCCTGGCCCAGGATGGCAGAACAAAGAACTTCCTCTGAGAGAGGGTGTGACACCCTCTCCCTTTGGAAAATGGTGTGAAGGCAGGGGAGGAGTAGCCTCCCCCAGCCTCTGGAAATGCTTTCTTGGGCACAGATGTGCCCAATTCTGCATAAGCCAGTCTACACCGGTTCAGGGGACCCCTTAGCCCTGCTCTGGCGCGAAACTGGACAAAGGAAAGGGGAGTGACCACTCCCCTGACCTGCACCTCCCCTGGGAGGTGTCCAGAGCTCCTCCAGTGTGCTCCAGACCTCTGTCATCTTGGAAACAGAGGTGCTGCTGGCACACTGGACTGCTCTGAGTGGCCAGTGCCACCAGGTGACGTCAGAGACTCCTTGTGATAGGCTCCTTCAGGTGTTGCTAGCCTATCCTCTCTCCTAGGTAGCCAAACCCTCTTTTCTGGCTATTTAGGGTCTCTGTCTCTGGGGAAACTTTAGATAACGAATGCAAGAGCTCATCCGAGTTCCTCTGCATCTCTCTCTTCACCTTCTGCCAAGGAATCGACTGCTGACCGCGCTGGAAGCCTGCAAACCTGCAACATAGTAGCAAAGACGACTACTGCAACTCTGTAACGCTGATCCTGCCGCCTTCTCGACTGTTTTCCTGCTTGTGCATGCTGTGGGGGTAGTCTGCCTCCTCTCTGCACCAGAAGCTCCGAAGAAATCTCCCGTGGGTCGACGGAATCTTCCCCCTGCAACCGCAGGCACCAAAAAGCTGCATTACCGGTCCCTTGGGTCTCCTTTCAGCACGACGAGCGAGGTCCCTCGAATCCAGCAACTCTGTCCAAGTGGCCCCCACAGTCCAGTGACTCTTCAGTCCAAGTTTGGTGGAGGTAAGTCCTTGCCTCACCTCGCTAGACTGCATTGCTGGGAACCGTGACTTTTGCAGCTACTCCGGCCTCCGTGCACTTCCGGCGGAAATCCTTTGTGCACAGTCCAGCCTGGGTCCACGGCACTCTAACCTGCATTGCACGACCTCCTAAGTTGTTCTCCGGCGACGTGGGACTTCTTTGTGCGACTTCGGGTGAGCACCGTTTCACGCATCCTCGTAGTGCCTGTTTCTGGCACTTCTCCGGGTGCTACCTGCTGCTGAGAGGTCTCCATGTCTTGCTCGATGTCCCCTCTCTCTCCTGGTCCAAGTTGCGACCTCCTGGTCCCTCCAGGGCCACAGCAGCGTCCAAAAATGCTAACCGCACGATTTGCAGCTAGCAAGGCTTGTTGGCGTTCTTTCGGCGGGAAAACACTTCTGCACGACTCTACACGGCGAGACGGATCCGTCCACCAAAGGGGAAGTCTCTAGCCCTTTTCGTTCCTGCAGAAACCACAGCTTCTTCTGTCCAGTAGAAGCTTCTTTGCACCCGCAGCTGGCATTTCCTGGGCATCTGCCCATCTCCGACTTGCTTGTGACTTTTGCACTTGGTCCCCTTGTTCCACAGGTTCCCTAGATTGGAAATCCACAGTTGTTGCATTGTTGGTTTGTGTCTTTCCTGCATTATTCCTCTAACTCGACTTCTTTGTCCTTAGGGGAACTTTAGTGCACTTTGCACTCACTTTTCAGGGTCTTGGGGAGGGTTATTTTTCTAACTCTCACTATTTTCTGATAGTCCCAGCGACCCTCTACAAGGTCACATAGGTTTGGGGTCCATTCGTGGTTCGCATTCCACTTTTGGAGTATATGGTTTGTGTTGCCCCTATCCCTATGTTTCCCCTTTGCATCCTATTGTAACTATACATTGTTTGCACTGTTTTCTAAGACTATACTGCATATTTTTGCTATTGTGTATATATATCTTGTGTATATTTCCTATCCTCTCACTGAGGGTACACTCTAAGATACTTTGGCATATTGTCATAAAAATAAAGTACCTTTATTTTTAGTATAACTGTGTATTGTGTTTTCTGATGATATTGTGCATATGACACTAAGTGGTACTGTAGTAGCTTCACACGTCTCCTAGTTCAGCCTAAGCTGCTCTGCTAAGCTACCATTATCTATCAGCCTAAGCTGCTAGACACCCTATACACTAATAAGGGATAACTGGGCCTGGTGCAAGGTGCAAGTACCCCTTGGTACTCACTACAAGCCAGTCCAGCCTCCTACAACGTGCCATCAGATAATCCAGAGAGGATGTCATATATGGACAACAGAGAGGAGTAAACTATGGTAATCATCACACAGGGAATGTGTTTGCTAAGCATGCACCCAACACACAATACAATATGCTGTCTCTGAACAAAATGCACAGTGGTTAGAAATTTTGAGAATGTGTCATGGATCAGGCACCTACATCATTGACGTATGATTGAAGAACATGGAGAAGAGAGAGACGCTTTATATGATTTAGTGGGCATTGGTATTCAGTGCAGAAGGAAGGAAGTAAAAGGACATGCTTTGAGTAACTACTACTGCCATAATATTTGTATGCATCTGCAAATATATGCAAGATAAAGTGCAGCTGAAAGACAGTCATTTGGTAAATAACAATGCTGGACACATGGGATTTGAACTTAAATAAGACCAAAAACTCAGAAAGTGAAGGGATTCGCTTATCTCAAGTTGTTTTTCAAAGAAGAGTGTTATTCTTAAAAACAGTCCAGACAATAAGATTTGCAACTCTAGGCTTTAAGTGAGAGCTTAGTAAAGACATAAGAGAGAGCAAGAATACCAGAGAAGTAGGCCTCAGTTAGGGCAAAGTATGAGTTTGATCTAACAAGTCATACCATCCCTGAAAATCCATGCAATACCCTATGGAGTCCCGAGGCAGGAGTAGCTTAAAACTAATACTTCATGAAGTAATGATCACTAGGAAAAAGACTCCACTATTTCTTCAATTAAAAAAGGGATCTATTTAGACTATCAGTACAATGCTGTGTACTATACTGGCTACAATGCAAGCTAGTTTGTTACGGCTGAATGTCACACATGATAAGAGGTCACTCTCACACATTTCAGTAAGTAAGATAGAATTATATAAAGACAGGGATGCTGTCGTGTCCTCTTGCAGTGTAGGGCAGTGCTGCACATTTACCAGACAACTGAAATAATTACATATAATCACTACACTAACAACAGACCAGGCACAATCATTGCCTGTACCAAACTAAGCAGGCTATATAGATATAAATGATATAATATTAGGGAAAAGGAGTCAATACAATCCCTCCTTTTTATTAAAAGGTGCTCACATCATCTCGTATGTACTAGAAGACAAGTCACGCAATGTTTCAGGATTTGCAATCTCTCAAATGGCCTCTTTTGGTGTCATAGGTACATTTACAGGAAGCGGGAAGGAGAAGAATCTGACTGATCATTCTCCAGACAAAAGGGACCTCACTTTCAGGCAAAGTAAACATCCCGCCATTGCAAAGACTCAGACACTAACTTAGAGTGTGAAAGTTTTTAAAAAAACAAAAGCATGCAAATATTGATGAGTGTCACATCATAATTAGATTGGGAACTCTAGGGCACATTTAGACAGCATTTATTTCCCAGAAGGAGAATCTTCATGTACCAGATCGCTTAACCGAAAGATAAAAGGAGACTACACCGAGGAATTAAGAGGCAAAAAGGTTTAAGCAAAGGTAATTTCTATGAAGAATAGGGTAACCAATTTAATTAGAGAATCTAAGAGAACTTTATAAAATGCACTAACTGTAATATGGAGCTTCTTACTTAAAAATACTTAATGAACTGTTAAATGTGTTTGCCATTTTGTTTTTGTCTTGACACAAACATTTTTGTATCAAACGTCTATACTCATGACAGAAATAGTATCGTATCTCAAAGAACAAATAAACAACTTTGATTTTAGTTCCAGGAAAGTGGTTTGGATATTCCATGTTAATGGATTGAATAACTCTTGTTCAAATTATAGTCTGCAAGAATACAATTACTTTGATAAAAATTAACTTGCTTTACATTAAAAACAGAATTATAATAAATCACTCAGTTCTTACTTGCAGATCCATGGTAAAAAAAAAAAAAGGACCGCTTGTTCCCTACATAACGCTTGCATCCACACCCATTGACTCCCAGTTCATTGTTTCTTCAAACTTTTTGTTTAGAAAATTCAAGTGTTTAAAACAAATTAGTTTAAAAACTTAACTGATTCTCAGTATTTGTATTTCTCACTATTTGATTCAAACATATCACTTATTACCCATTGGGAGGAGACCATATGTATCCCATGGTACATATCATTTAAACCTTCAAAATACATTTGTTTTTTGTTTTCATTTTATTTCAGTCTATCACTGGATTGCTGACTTAAGCTCATATTTTAAACGTTTAATGTTTTATTGTCTTATCAATCATACTTTATACAGAGTGGTATTCTACAGTGTCACTAATGCACAATTTTTGACATCTTGGAGATTATATACTCTATAGTATAAAACGCCATGTTTAAAACACAACCCACTTGAGAACTATCAAATAAAAAGAATGACCACACTTATGCCAAACTAACTCTTCTCATAAACCACTCCTTCTCTCCTTGCTATCTCCTACCTGGTGCATGATGCTGCAGATTTAGACAGAAGTATGCATATTCATAGTACTACAACAAATACTTTCTAGAGATCCCTTTACAGAAGTTCTTTTTTACTCCCACTGATGTGTCCCATAGTAGCAAAGTCCGAAATTTTCTTCTGTACAATCTTTTACCTTAGTTTATTACTACAATTGTATCTTAGAGCATTCTGTCTCCCTAGAATGATTAAACTGCACTGTTTAATTCCACGTGGTTGTTGCAAAGTAACATCAAAGGGCGGATTCGCACTTCAAGTTCAGCAACAAATTTTATCATTGAGATAATTTTCAGTGACCATGCCACATGAGCTCATGTGCAAATATGTTTTCAGCTCTTAATGATCCTTTCATAACTTTAAAGATTCAGTGATTTGAAGCGAATACTGGCGTCTCTTTGCTCATCTTTGCTTAAGGTGTTTAGCCTGGGGACTGGCGCAAGGGGGTGAACGGGGCATGGGAGAGCTCATCATCCCCTTAGCACCCTACATTTCTGACCACAGATATTAGCTTGGGGCAGGCATGCATCTGTTAAGGCCTAAAGAAAGTGCCCCAGTGGTCAGCTGACCTTTTTCGACCATAAACACGAATTTATGAGAGTTATGTGCCAGTTAAGTGATGCACAAATACAGATATCCACCACACAATGTGGAAAAAAGAAGTGCTGGCACCCACATCAATACATTATCTGGAGGCCTTATGTACTGTTGCTGTATATTTGAAAAGTCAAAGAAAAGAAAAAAGAAACACTGAGGGCTGCTTTCGCCACGGAAGAGGCCAACCAAGCTTTAAACATGAAAGAGAAACAAGCCAGTGCCATTCCACCAATTCCGATCTCTTTTAGACGGCCCATTAAAACATATAGTTTATGGTGGTCTAACACTGAAGACAATTCAAGAAACTGTGATATACAGGCATGAAGGAAAAATGCAACAGAAGAACTAGAGGACAAAAAATGGACCAGACTGCACGAGTAGACTATGTGGGGATTTTGCTTCCAAGATGCAGGACATATTATGTTGCCAAATGTTTTAAGAAGCAACACTGAAGTGGAACCTGAATGCTCGAACCTGAAGCGTTCTGTATTTTACACTGGCAGTGTGTAAACATTATAAAGTGTAGTGACAGGAGGTACTCAAATTATAAATCGTGGGGTTTAAAACAGTGTAAACTACAATTTTTACAAAACAAACTTTCAGAAATTTAGCAAAGCCCATAACAGTATTGAATTTTGTAGTGACTATTTCTTGAATGATACAGACCGACATCGTGTTTAACAATGTCTCTGAGAAAACACTGCCATTTACCACAAATAATGTATTTGTCTACTTGGGAATACCAGAGCACTGCCAGTGCAGCTGCCATGGCATTCAGATAGCATCGTCAGAGAATTTGGTTTCAGCCACCAAAAAGTTATCCCTTGATGAATTGCAAAATGCATTGTGATACGGGCCTCTCTTGCTGAATCTACTCTGGTCTGTTGTTACTACAAAATGTATCCATGGGAGTGATCCAAGGCTTAAAAAGACAAAATGTGAACATCGTCTTGCTAAGGAGAGGCTATCCCAATCAAAGAGGCTGGCATATGAAGTGGTTCATGCACATCCTTTTTAAAATGTTGCTACCACGGTGATTTAGAAACACTACGTCAAATTTATTGGCGTGTACCTTTGGAGAAATGGACTACTCGTCAGGAGGAAGCTGCTGGATTCATTACAAATTTCTTCCATTCCAAGATATATCTTTACACCGACAAAGACTGGTTTCTATCTCAGTGCATAGTGGGTGCAGTGCCCATTCATTATGGTGTGCGCAGAATCTTGTTATGCAAAAGGCTGCAATGCTGACGCTCATGTGGTACCTGTTCTCCCTGTCTGACACAAGTCTAAGGAAATACTTCACTAAACGCAAGCCACAAACGATTGGCATTCACTGTTTTGTATAGTCTTATTTTCAAAAACCTGTAAAGTGTTTGAAAAACTTTCTTATCTTACTGTTATAGCTGTCTTATTATATTACTTTTATATTAGTATATATCACTATATTACTTACTAAATAAAACTCAGGCCATCTACGAAGCATACACTTGGAGCCGTTCAGAGGACAAGGCGCTTTTCAGGATTAACAAAACATAAAACAAAACTGATTAAAGTAGAGTCAATATTGGTGTCTATTCTGCCAGCATTGGTCACAAATTATTCCCATCTCTTCCTAATACTTATTGTTTGAAGTACATCCAATATGCAAATATAATAGAGAATAACCTAGTACGACGGGATTTGTGGTTTATTGTGCGTTAGCTAACATCTATCTGGACAGGGGCAATGCCAATTGATGGGGAGCCCCCAAGACAGGTACGAGCCAGATTGGACCAGTTCTGGGCAGCAGCCAACTGGGAATGCCGCATTTCAATTTTTTGCGGGAATCCCGCAAACCTCCTGACTGGCTGGCAGATGGGCAATGGAGGTGCCTGGGTGGTTCGTAGGGGTGGCCAGAGGGTTAAAAAGGGGATGTCAGCCACACTCTCCTTACCTGGTTTTTCCCCTGGTTGCCCTTGCCGACCTAAAATACGCCTGCATCCTTGACCTTTTTCTTTCCTCAGGATTTTTTTTTTTGCCTATCCTTGTACATAGCCTCATTGTGGGGGGAATTTTGGGAGGGAAGAAGTAATGTGGGAAGGAGGGAGTCGTGTTTGAACGCAAAGCAGGTGGACAAACATGGCATCAGGAATATAATGGCAGGCAAATTCAAGATGGAAGTGGAAGCCTTTGCTTCAAACCGAGGCTGGGGGTGCTGTGGGGTGTAAAAAAGGGCTTGGGACACCTGCTACAGCGATTGTCCATAGCCTCCCCGGTACTCCATTATATGGCCCAGGGCAAGTCAGGGGATGGTGACTGTGCCTGGAGATCAAGGTATTGCCCGGTTGCCCAGGACCATCTCCCATCGAATGCTGGGATGCTCCCTTCTTTGGGCTTGCTCTGGCATGGTTGTGTTTGGAGGTCCAGATTTCATGCTGGCCCGCACTTTCTCTATCTTGAGGGGGCAGGTGAGTTCGCTTTCTGATGCACAATACGTTTTAGGGGGAACACGGCCCCCGAGTCAATCAGAGTAGTTGATGCCATGGGTGCCTGGGGGGGGTGGTCAACCATGACTCCTTTAAGAGCTATTGTTAGGAGATACCATGTGTTAGTTATCTCCAAAAATTACTTGATGTACATATTGTAAATAGAATGCAGCAATACAGTGAAATGTTTTTTATGCTGAGTTTATGAAGTTGTAATAATACAAACTGAGAAACTGTTATATTCTCGAAGGCAGGACTTGTCAACTTATCTCTTTCCCCAAGGGAGTAATCTCAACCTTGCAGGGAGGGAGGTGGGATATGAAGCCTCGAGTGGGAAAATTTGGTAATTTGGGTACGTCTTGGTACCGTTCCCCCACCTACTTACAAGTACAGGTCAGTGTTGTCTAGTTACTTCCAGTCTTCATCACTGATGTATAAGGCATGTCAACTAGTCCTAAGTGTGCCTGCAGAGCTAACTGTTCAACTAATGACATTTGGAATTGCCTGGCTTCTCGGTCTGATTTAACTTACAACACTGAAACTGCAGCGATTAGTTTACTCACTGGCAAAAGGTTGGTGAAAGTCTCCCCCAGTGCGCAATGTCACTGGCTGAGGCTCAGCCAAGGTCCACAATGTTGGGATCATAACTTTTCCACTGCTCTGCCAATGACTGAGGTTAAGCCTATGACAATGCTGTTAGGGAGAGGTGTATGACCATGGGAGGAATGTGGCGAAGCTGTAATCAGCTCAGGGAAAACCCCCACTGTCCTTCAGTTGCCCCTGTTCCCATGGTCCTTGGTTTCCATCTGCGTCATTTTGCTTTGCCTTTTCTTCTGCTGGAGAGAATTTTTCAAACACCTCAGGGTTTCCCTCACTCCCCCTGCCGGTGACGAAAACATAAGCTAAAACAGTAAAAACGTAAATGAAACTAAAATATAAAAAGGAAGCAATAACAATTGAGAGCACAAAACAAAGAGGCAACAAGGAACAGATAGATTTGTGCATATGTGAGTGTATGTGCCCATGTGTGTTCCTGCCACTCTTGCTCCCCACCACTCCTAGGTCTGAGAGGTGGACACTGTCATAAACATAAAGGCTTCCAATGGGACTGTGAATTATCTCCCGTGCATTAAATCTTATGAAGGCTTTTTGGCATGGTAAGGCATTAAATTGCATCCACTCCCCAATTCTATTTAATGCGTAGATTATTTATATGTTACTGTGCACACACACAACTGTCTCAAAATGTAGTTTGGCAGAGCTTGGCACCTGTCCATTTGCATTCAAAATTGTGTTGGAGATATTGCAGTGTATTATGAAACCCTGTCTGAAGATATAAGCATCACAGTAATTTTCTCAGTTTGAAGTGATAATGAAAGAAAGTAATTATTTTTAATATTTACCTCTCCGTAATTTAGGCCAGCGCTCTGCAGTTTTTAGGATGTACATTGTCTATCTTTGTGTCTGAGACTTTAGATAAGCCATTTGAAAAAAGACCTATGTTCGTTAATATCATTCACCATTTACGTAGCATAACTACAATTTTACACCATGTCTAGAGGAACTCTCAAAGAAAGACAAAGAAAGGGAAGATTAAAAGGGAAGTGTTTTAAATGTGGTGGAACTTTATTAGGTCTCCTTGTGCTGTTAAGTAATCTGGGCAGTATTTCCACTGTTTTACTGCGCAGTGGGTAAGACATCTACACCGGTGTGCCCAGATTTTGATCAGACATTTTTCCCCTTGAGGTTTTTAAAATGGGGATAAAGTCCTCCATCTGCTGGCGATACCTGTAAATTGGGTTGTAGAAGACAGAATTCTGAACAGAAACCTATTCCTGACGTGATCATAAGTAGTGCTGGAGGGATATATTTCTGAATTCTGGATGAAAATCCAAAGAACAAGTTCAGAATAGCTTTTAAATGTGGGGGCAGTCAAAGACAACAATTTGGGATAGCTGAGAAAACTATGGGGGTTATTACAACTTTGGAGGAGGTGTTTATCCGTCCCAAAAGTGACAGTAAAGTGACGGATATACCACCAGCCGTATTACGAGTCCATTATATCCTATAAACTCGTAATACGGCTGGTGGTATATCCGTCACATTTGGGACGGATTAACACCTCCTCCAAAGTTGTAATAACCCCCTATATATCTCATAAATTGTTAATCTTTCTGACAGAGAATGCTGGCTGTCATTGGATAGCATCCTAGAGGCAACAAAGCATTGGCTCCCATTTTAACATTAGCTTCAGGGATGAACTGTTTAAGCATTTCAGAATTCACAACTGGAAATTAGAATTTATTTACCATAACCAAGGTATGACGTTGTAGCATTCCATATACCACCCAGAACAAATCCTAGTGGGGCTAATGTTATCAACAAATGTGGGCAGAGCATCCAGGCTGAGAAGAGCCAGAAAGGAGATGACTGGTGGTGCAGCAAGAAGTGTAGTTTGGTTCACCCACATTGAAAGCCACCAATGCGTCTAGGAGAATTAAGAAAAAGGATGTGGTGAACATGGTCAAAATTTTGTAGCATTGCAATCTCAAATATAATTTGGATCTTCTAGGACTGCAGTGGCTTTCTTTAAATGTGGTTTGACATGGCCAACTGTACTCAGCACAAGTGATTTGATACAAGGAAATGGTTTGAATGACAGCAGACAGTAGGGCTGGTGTGAACTCATCCCATGTGGTAAGTTTTTTTCTGAGCACTTAAGAGGAGAATTTATGGAGAGGTTAGATCTGAGATTATTGATTCTGAGTACAAACTTGTGGGCTCTGTTTTTGTTATATTTGTACAGACCCCTCACCACATTATTTCATACCACATCCAATAAATAAAGGAAGAGGATGTTGTGAGTGAAAATCTGAAGGGCCAATATTATATGTATGAGAGCTAGTAGGTAAACTTAACCCAGTGCAAAAGCAAACTTCCTGACTGCGTAGCACAAGAGGCTTGTGGCAAATTTCAGTGCCAACTTTTTAAATAAAAAACTAAAGCGGGTAGTATGTTTGCAAGGTATGTGCAGTCACTTTTCAGTTTCACTTTTTCTCTCAGATCTAATCTTCAGCCCAAACTAAACTTTAGTTTATAAAGCACTACAAGTCTTTTTTAGGTTGAGTATAGCGTCGTACATGCACTGCATTTCGACCTGTTGCAATTTAGTCTGTGGGGTTTAAACAAGGCCATCTCACACCCATCACTTTCATTTTTTCTTGGCCTTGCCTTTCAACAATCCCTTGATGTCCTTGGCTTTACATTTGTCCCGCCTTGAGGATCTTTTGTTATGCCTTGCAGACTATTCCTATTACGGAGATTATTGCATGACTGCTGATATACTTGTGGGAGGGTGAACTACTTTTTTCTTTTGTCTCTCCCCTTCGAGCTCCATGGTGGCCTTTGCTTTTTAAGCTTGAATGGCGCGAACTCGACTATCGGCATTTGAGTGCTCGTCACATTGTTCACACTGTAACCTAATCAGAGTCATTTCAATTTTGCTTTTGTCTCTCCCCGTCATGCTCCATGTCTTTCAAAAAAACCTTATAATTGGCAATTGCTTTACCTAAATAAAAACATATAAATCATCAAAGAGGCTCTCCTGGCACAACAGGAGATCCAATACTACAATATTCACAGCACTCGGGTAAGCTCGCCCCACGATGCTTTGCAAACATTATTTTTCAATTCTTTTTTGCCCATAACTCAGCCCGTGGTGATCCCTGAACAATGGGACCACCACCAGAATGTTCAGCACTTCTTCTGCCTAGGTCATCTTTGGGTCCCGACACTAGGTTATGGGGGACCCCAAAATAACCCATCCCACCATTCAATGTATTTTTAAGCTCTTTAATGGCTGGAACTTTTTTTTTTTTACAGATGTGAGTAGTTAATGTTTTAAGGGCCTTGTTTGTAATATCATTGCAGTAGGCGTGCTAGCCCTGAAAATATGTAATGCACTACACCCTCCAGGGGCTAAATATTTGGTTGCATTGCATTACTGTCTGCCATTCTGTTTTTATGTGGTTATGCCCTCTTGGGGCTAACTATATGGATACATGACCATGTTTCTTGCAAATGCTATTTTTACTGTGGTGTCCCCCAGGGGCTCTTCTGAGCATTGCAGTCAACATACTACAAACACTTATGCTCATAACTTAGCCTGTAGTGGTCCTAGGACAATGGAACCACTTTCAAAAAATTCATGGGGTCCCCACACCAGGTTAGTGGGGATGCCAAAATAATAACCCATCCCACCATTCACTGTACTTTGAAGCTCTCTTATCACTGGAACGTTTATTTTGCACCTGGGAGTAGTTTGTATTTTACAGGTGTCTTGTTTAAAAAAATATTCCTGCAGTTATATGCAAGGCCACTCGAATTATGTAGTAGAAAGGACAACATTTTCATCAGGGTTGACCAATTTATGTGGCAAAAAAGTCCAGCTATGCATTCACCACACCAATAGTTCCAACTCAAGTAAATGCGAGACCTATTGCAGTGCAAATGCTTGTTTGGTTCAGTCAGAGGGCAACGGAAGAGTCCGACTGTATAGTGACAAATACAAAGTGGTGGTGAGCTAGGGATGTTAGAATCCAGAGATGGGTGAATACCTCCGTCCTCAATTCGCCAACAGCCACTCCAGGTCCGTGGTTATTTGACTTTTCAAACGTTTTCTGAAACTGCAAGTAGGAGAACCCACTTTCTGAAATCCTAGAAATAATTATTTAAGTCCACTTAATGCAGTGTTTTGTCACAGGTTGAAGATAGTGGGCACCCAATATGAAAAATCTGATTAGATCGGTAAAGGGTTTAAATCTGAAGGGATGACCTTTTTATAATGTTTTTGTCCTACTAAGAAGATTGGGTTGATCAATAGGGAATTCTAAACATACAATTAACTGTTTTCAGAAATACTTTTTCTAACCTACATGATGCATACTCCTCTCTCACTTGTCTGGAATTGATAATGAGAATGATTGCATGGCGCATTAGTGTATGCAGGCAGATTACCTGTAATCTTTGATAAACTAGATCGGAAAGTGAATGTTGGTATAAACTGACTGATGAAGGAACTGACTGAAGGATTGGGTAATGCATTCATGTCGCACTCACACAATCCAATTTCATTCAGATACTTAAGTGTAGATTCTAATCTCCATAAATAGTGTTTTTAATTCCCCAGATGTGAAGCACTGACGGGTACTGCTCGGTTTAATCTTTACTTAGTAGACCTACCAATTTTAAAGATATTTCATATATATTACCCCCAAAAGTGATGGGTGACACACAGTGATGATTTGTCCTACGTTTAAGACACAAGCCTCCTTGGTATTAGCTGTATCAGTTTAAAGGGGTCCTTAGACATATCTTCCCAGTACTTCCTCAACAACTCAACAACTTTGTCTAAATGAATTAAGGTAAACAGGCCGTTAAAACCTCTAGCTCTGGCACAAGAGAGCCTGGGCCTCTGTCCCACGAGCATCAAAATATACTAAGTCCCCTCTTCAAATGGTGTTAAACCACAAAGCACAATGTGTGGGACTGGCTGAGGTTATTTCCTGGGGCAGCTTCTGTCTTTCTTCAGACAAGCAAATGCCTCAAATAACATCACAACACTCACACTTAACATGCAAGGAAACTGCTGAAGTTAGTGAATTCTAAAAATCCAAATACTCTAGGTTTTGACATCTTTAGTTACATGAATTGAAAAACAAATGCAACAATGGAGCAGTACCCTTGTTTCAGAGACTGAGAGGCACTGCTGTGATACAAAGCTGTCATTAAGTTTTTTTAGCACTTTGGGCTAGCAGATGAAAACCTAGTCTGAGATGCCGAACAATTATAAAGTAAAGCACTGAGAGTTGCACAATGAGAAATAGGAACATGTATAAATAGAAACAAACAACAAAGGGGTGAGATGTTAGTATAAAAGGTGATGCAACATTTAATAGGTTTTGTTCGCCAAATCCGTTAAGTAAAGAATATTTGACTGTACAACATCTTACAGGCTGTTTGCAGTACTTAGATCCTATTCACAAACAAGACTGTTGTCTTGTGAATCTGTGAAGTACTTTGTTACTAGAATCAACAAACAAGTTACTTTCCTTCGGTACCGATTTATCTGGTACAGACAGTCTAGTTGCAGTTTCCCTTCCTTAGAATTTCCCCCAGTTGTTAAACTGGATCTGGAGACTTTTCTTCAAGCAGTACCTTTGTGCATCATCAGGTGGCATCGGTCAACTTTGCGTCTGTCATTGGCATCGTGGTTGCCGTGATGATGTCAGGTCGGCGCCGCCTCGGCATGGTGACATCCGTTTCTTTTCACGACTTTCCATTCAAAAGCACAGAGCCATGAAGAACCCTGAAAATGGTGCACCTGAACTGAGGCCTGGAAAAGGGGATCCATATCCCTAGAAATCAGTTTGCCAGTGGGGAGGATGGATGGGTGGGTAAGGAAACTGCAACTAGAATTTGTCTCTACCACCAAAATCGTTACCGAAGGAAAGTCATTTGTTCTTCTGATAGAGACCTCTAGTTGCGGATTACTTACCTTAGAATAGATACCCAAGAAATAGCATCCTCGGTGGTGGGCTGTGAACTAAGACCATACTAAAAAGTCCTGCAGGACCGAACGACCAAGAGTAGCCGTCTCTGCGCACCTGACTGTCCATACAATAATGTTTAGTGAACGTGTGCAAAGATGCTCACGTTGCAGCCTGGCAGATATCCAGGACAGGAACTTCGCATGCTAACGCTGTGGTAGCAGCAGTTGCTCTGGTTGAGTGAGCACGCAAGCCTTCAGGGGGTTGTTTCTTTGCCAAAGTGTAGCACATTTTGATGCAAAGTAGTACCCATCATGAGATCGTAGCTTTTGCACAGTCTTCCCTTTCATCGCATCCACATTTCCAACAAAGAGTTGATCGTCCACCCAGAAATCTTTGGTACGACTGAAGTAGGACGCCAACGCTCTTTTTGGATCCAGACAGTGGAGTCTCTTCTTCATGAGAAGGAAGTGGAGGTGCGTAGAAAGTAGGCAAAGTGTAGCACCACTATGTCAGGGTGAACAGACAAAAATGGGGGTTTTGAAGAAAGAGCCTGAAGCTCATTCACTCTGCGAACAGAGGCGATGACAACAAGAAATGCAGTTTTGAGAGTAAGGAGCCACAAAGGACAACTGTGTAATGGCTTAAAAGGAGCACACATTAAGTAAGTACGGAAAATATTGAGGTCCTGCTAAAGCATGATTAGCCGAGTGGAGGAAACAAATGGGTGAGTCCCTTATGAAATCTATGAACAATAGGAGACTTAAAAGGAGAAGGTTGATACGGCAATCTAAGAAAGGCCAAGATAGCCGATAAGTAGCCTTTAAGGATACCCAAAGCAGAGCCCTTCTGGGCTAAAGAAAGGATGAACCTCAGAGATGGGAGTAGAGAGGGGAATCAACAGACTTGTTGGTACACCATGTCCCAAATTTATGCCAATGACAGGCGTATACCGTTTTGGTGGAGGGATGCCTGGCTGCCAAGATAACATCACAGACTTCGAGCGGAAGGTCAAAAGCTGTCAACTGCTGCCGCTCAATCTCCATACATGAAGATAAAGATTGGACAGGTTCGGGTAAAGGACTGTCCCTTGTTGCTGCGACAGAATATCGTCTGGAAGGGGCAGTCTGACTGGGGGATCTGTGGTCATGCTCAGTAGCTCTTGATACCATACTCACTGTGCCCAGTCCAGAGCCACAAGGATTACTTGGGCCCAGTCGTTCTTGATCTGCTTCAGAACTCTGGACAGAAGTGGTATAGGCGGAAAAGTGTAAAGGAGGTACGAGTGTCACTCAAGATAAAAAACAAGCGAGTGCTGCCTTGGAAACTCCAAAGCACAAAAGAGTTGACAGTGCACGTTCTCTGCAGAGGCGAACAGATCTAACCAAGGCTCTCTCCACTGCTGAAAGAGATATTGCGCCAACTTCAGAGGGAGACACCATTCATGATCGACTATGTATCAGCAGCTGAGTTTGTCTGCTCTGGCTTCCAGAGATCCCATCAGATGTTGAACCACCAGGGTAATGCCCTGATGTGCCAGCCATGCCTAGAGGTACAGAGCCTCTTGACAAAGGGTCCAGGACCCTACTCCAACCTGTTTGTTGCAGTACCACATGGCTGTAGTGTTGTCCGTGGACACCTGCATCCCTTTCCCTTTAAGAGAGGGAAGGAATGCTTTCAATGCAAGGCTGATCACCGGAGCTCCAGAAGATTTATGTGGAGTCCAGACTCCGCCAGAGACCTCTGATCTCTGCCTCTGCCATGTGGCCGTCCCATCCCAGGAGTGACGCTTCTGTCACTACTGCAAGTTCCAGTTGAGAAAGGGAGAGGGATCTGCCGTTGACCCAATTCTGATTCAAAAGCCACCACTGCAGATCTTTTGTAGTCCCCTACAAGATCAGGACCATGTCGGAACGATTCCCTTGATGCTGCGCCCACTGGAACTTCAAGTCCCACTGCAGGGCCTGCATATGCCATCTTGCATGTGTCACTAGCAGGATGCAGGAGGCCGTGAGGCCCAGCAGCTTTAGAGTCGTTTTCACCAAAACCCAGGAAAGAGGCTGAAACATCGGAATCATAGCCTGAATATCCGTGACTTGCTTTTTGGGAGGATATGTCGGAAACTGCACTGTGTTCAGAACAGCTCAGATGAAAGGGAGCGTCTGAGAGTAAGTAAGGTGAGACCTCGGCATGTTTATAATGAACCCGAGTACGTGCAGAAGGTTTGCCGTATTCTGAAGGTAAAAGCAGCCAGTCATTGAGGTAAACCCTAACCTGCGCAGATGAGCTGCAACCATCAACACCCAAGGGGTGTTTGTGAGGCCAAAGGTGAGCACGTTAAGTTGAAAGCGCTTATGACCTACCACGAATCGCAGGTAGCATCTGTGGGCAGGCAAGACAGAGATTTGGAAATAAGCATCTAGTCTCCTGGGTCCAAGGCAGTCAGGTCCTGAGCCAGAGTGAGCATTTTGAACTCCTACTTGAGGAAGAGATTGAAGGCTCAAAGGTCTAGGACAGGACGTAAGCCCTTGTCATTTTTGGGCCCCAGAAAGAAGTGAAAATAACAATCACAACCTATTTCTGATGCAGGGACCCTCCCTATGGCCAAGAGAGCTGCAACTTCCTCGTGGAGAAGTGCCAGATGATCCTTTGGTAGGTGGCCATAGGATGGAGGCATGGCCAGAGGGGTAGTCTCGAAGGGGAGGGAGTAGTCCCATTGGACGATCTGCAAAACCATGGATTTCCAGTGGGACAGGTGAGGACGATTCCTGCCACCAACTGGTCTGAAATGGGGGTATGGACTAGGAAGGCTTGGAGGCTGCAGCAGGGGTGGGGGTGGACTGGGCAGACCTCTGGTTCCCTGTCCCACAACCCAGTGGGATTCCACGTCCCCAGCCACGCAGGGGCTGAGTAGCATAGGTGGCACGGTGGCTGGGAAAGGGAAACAACGAGAGCCCCTTTGGTGGCCATGAAAGGGATGAAAGGCGGACTGTTGGGGATGAGGGGCAGTTGAAAGGTCAAGGGACCAAGCCATAGCTCGTGACTCCTTTAACCTCTCAAATGCAGAGTCTGCCTTGTCTCCGAAGAGACCGATGCCATCAAAGGGCATGTCCATAAGGGTATGTTGGAAATTCCCCAAAATACCAGATGTCCTCAACCAGGTATGGCGCCTTAAGGCCACTGTCGATTCAACAGATCTACCCAGATTAGGTCGTGTCCAGCCTGCATCGAATAGTGAACTTCATCACGTCTCTCCCATCAGCAACAGCTTGGGAGACAATTGCCCGGGCCTCCTCTGGGATCTGCCACAAGACTTGTGTGACCGTATCCCACAAGGAGTAGGTATAACGGGCCAAAAGGCACACAGAGTTTACTGACCGTAACGCCAGATTATAGAAAGAAAACATCTTCTTACCAAGTTGGTCCAGCCTCTTTTATTCTCTATTTGGGGCAGTGGATGAGGATACCTAGACAAACAAGGCTGGCAGGCGTGGGTTGTTGGGACAGGAATTTAGGGTAGTTCGGGGCGGGCTGATGGCGATGAGCAATTGTCCTATTCCCTGTCCTCGGTCTGGCCCAAGTACCCAGGACATCAGTCAGGACTTCACTGAAAGGGCAGATAGGCTCTGAAGCAGAAGCCCCAGGCTGAAGCACCTCTGCCAGGAGATTAGTCCTGACAACAACAGTGGGCACTTTGAGACCAAGGACCTCGGCCACCCTACTGACCACCATTGAATAGGAGGCTCCCTCCGCCATAGCGTTTGGAGGAGAAAGCATGCCAGCTACTGGAGACGTATCCAGACCACTGGCCTCACCCAATTTCTCTGCCAGGTCCATGTTAGGATCATCAAGCTAGTATTCATATGGGTCCAGCAACCCCTCTAATCCCTCCTCATATTTGTACCCATAGAAAAAAAGGGTCCAAATCCAACCTGGGGTGAGTAGGCCTCATCGAAGTCAGTCCAGCATCTGCCGACACCGTTCCGGATCCGGGTCATCTGGAATTAGCATTGGGTCGACGTCGATCGTAGACCCAACCGATATCAGGACCGTTGATGACTTAGCTAGCTCCAGGGAAGATCACAATGGTATGACCGGCGTCGGCATGGATCAGGCAGGAGATCCAGAGGGGCCCTGGGAGGCCGAGGCCAAGGCCAAAGCCCCTGGCGCAGAACCCAAAGGTCCTCCAACCGAACCCCTAGGCTCCGAAGGCACTGCCCGGGGGAGGGGCAGATTGCCCAAATAAGAGACTCATGGCATCATATAATTCTTTTAGTTGGGCAGTGGTTGCTCCAGCTTCCAGAAACTCGGGGAGGAGTGGAGCAGACCCAGAAGTAGGCTCCGCGGATGGAGGCCTAGAGCGTCAATGCTCATTCCGTGTCGCATCAGCCAAGCAATGGGATGAAGTCGAAGAATGCCTAGATTTCTTCGACTTCTTCTACTTACCAGAGTGACCCGAAGACTTGGAGGACAATGAGAGGTGTTGACTCTGCGAGCGGTCTCGAGACCTACCTCCCGAGTGAGACCAGGAGCGATGGGGAGTCATGCCCTGGGCCGCCATGAATTTAGGGATCGCTCCCTCAAAGCCTTTGGGTACATGGTCTGGCACTCGGAGCACGACTTCAGTTCGTGGTCGCGCTCCAAACACCACAAACAGACCCAGTGCGGATCTCTCACTGACATCATGCAGTGACAGTCCTCACATGGTTTGAACCCGGTCTACAGGAACATTCTCGACGCACCAAAACTCATCCACAAAAAAGTGAAAAAGTGGTGAAATTGGTCAAAAAAAGGAACAGTGTAGCTCTTTCCAAATCAGCGCGTGGCGCAGAAAGAAAAGAACTGACGTCACTGCACCAAGGTGGCACCTATGTACAGCCCGATGTCATCACAGCAACCACAACGCCAATGATGGATGCAGAGTCGACCAGCAGCACCTGACGGCGCGCAAGGGTACCTCTCGAAGAAAAATCTCTGGATCCAGTCTGATGCCAGGGGAAATTCAAAGGTAAGGAATCTGCAAATAGAAGTCTCTAACAGATGTATAAATTCTCATAAAAATGTGCCAAGTGTTGTAGAACTTTTTGTAACCCTGTGAATAAAATCCAAGGGCAAAACCAACAGGATACTAACAAGTCAATTTAAACCTACAACTACATACAGGGAGTGCAGAATTATTAGGCAAGTTGTATTTTTGAGGATTAATTTTATTATTGAACAACAACCATGTTCTCAATGAACCCAAAAAACTCATTAATATCAAAGCTGAATATTTTTGGAAGTAGTTTTTAGTTTGTTTTTAGTTTTAGCTATGTTAGGGGGATATCTGTGTGTGCAGGTGACTATTACTGTGCATAATTATTAGGCAACTTAACAAAAAAAAATATATACCCATTTCAATTATTTATTATTACCAGTGAAACCAATATAACATCTCAACATTCACAAATATACATTTCTGACATTCAAAAACAAAACAAAAACAAATCAGTGACCAATATAGCCACCTTTCTTTGCAAGGACACTCAAAAGCCTGCCATCCATGGATTCTGTCAGTGTTTTGATCTGTTCACCATCAACATTGCGTGCAGCAGCAGCCACAGCCTCCCAGACACTGTTCAGAGAGGTGTACTGTTTTCCCTCCTTGTAAATCTCACATTTGATGATGGACCACAGGTTATCAATGGGGTTCAGATCAGGTGAACAAGGAGGCCATGTCATTAGATTTCCTTCTTTTATACCCTTTCTTGCCAGCCACGCTGTGGAGTACTTGGACGCGTGTGATGGAGCATTGTCCTGCATGAAAATCATGTTTTTCTTGAAGGATGCAGACTTTTTCCTGTACCACTGCTTGAAGAAGGTGTCTTCCAGGAACTGGCAGTAGGACTGGGAGTTGAGCTTGACTCCATCCTCAACCCGAAAAGGCCCCACAAGCTCATCTTTGATGATACCAGCCCAAACCAGTACTCCACCTCCACCTTGCTGGCGTCTGAGTCGGACTGGAGCTCTCTGCCCTTTACCAATCCAGCCACGGCCCATCCATCTGGCCCATCAAGACTCACTCTCATTTCATCAGTCCATAAAACCTTAGAAAAATCAGTCTTGAGATATTTCTTGGCCCAGTCTTGACGTTTCAGCTTGTGTGTCTTGTTCAGTGGTGGTCGTCTTTCAGCCTTTCTTACCTTGGCCATGTCTCCGAGTATTGCACACCTTGTGCTTTTGGGCACTCCAGTGATGTTGCAGCTCTGAAAAATGGCCAAACTGGTGGCAAGTGGCATCGTGGCAGCTGCACGCTTGACTTTTCTCAGTTCATGGGCAGTTATTTTGCGCCTTGGTTTTTCCACACGCTTCTTGCGACCCTGTTGACTATTTTGAATGAAACGCTTGATTGTTCGATGATCACGCTTCAGAAGCTTTGCAATTTTAAGAGTGCTGCATCCCTCTGCAAGATATCTCACTATTTTTGACTTTTCTGAGCCTGTCAAGTCCTTCTTTTGACCCATTTTGCCAAAGGAAAGGAAGTTGCCTAATAATTATGCACACCTGATATAGGGTGTTGATGTCATTAGACCACACCCCTTCTCATTACAGAGATGCACATCACCTAATATGCTTAATTGGTAGTAGGCTTTCGAGCCTATACAGCTTGAAGTAAGACAACATGCATAAAGAGGATGATGTGGTCAAAATACTCATTTGCCTAATAATTCTGCACTCCTTGTACATACTCAGAGCAACACCTGTGTCCTGGGAAGTACAATGCCACAAAAAATTATGGCAAAATCAAATATAGGCTAGGCTACCTGTGAACCGAATATGCATTTAAATTCCAGCATGCATTTCACATAGAAGCCAAGTCCTCTTCAGCACACTCAGTGACAGCAACGCATAACCGAACGTAAATGTGGCACAGTGCAATGGATTATTTGCTTCCTGTGCTGTGAACTCTCTGTTGTGTGGTCAGTACATAAAATCAGTTATTTGATCTTTCCAATATCTCTAGGGCAAGTACAATAAACTACCAGTGGTAAAATGTCACAAGGTTCTTTGTCCAGCTGCATCCCAGACCACAGAAATGGTCATCAGCCCATTTAACAAAAACAAATGATGACTGAAGTGTACAAGAGTATGACATATGCTCTAGTAACATGTTGATTGCATTTGTAGGAGTAAGTACAGTGGTGTTGCATTGTTGGAGGGGTGGAACTTGAATGTTGGGGTTGTTATGGAGAATTCCATGCAGGTGTAGAGACAGATTTTGCATCTTTTGAAATTAAAGTGTCTATGTTGTAGTCCCTGTGTGTTCTGGGTCCAAAAGAAATTTCCACTAGAGGAACCTCTTTCAGATTTTTAGGCTGCTTGTAAATTTTGTGGAAATGTCTTTTAGTTGCTCGTGCCTGCTGAATTTTGGCACTGGTTCTTAATATTCCTGTTCAGTTCTTCCCAATGCAGGGTTTTATATATAATCATCAGATCCGCTGGCTCTGTAGTTCTGCTCTCTTTGTATTAAGGTAGGTTCTCTAGATGCACCATCAACTTGCTTGTAATTTTGTCTGTCTTCATGCACGTTCGGCAACAACAGTGACAATGGTAGTATGCTTTTTGTCTATTTTCCTCTCGTGTGTGGTGCATATGTAGAATACAAGACACAAAGAGCCAAAATACAGAAAATTGAAAATAGCAAACACTAAAATAATGAGTTACTAGGGTCAAATACATTTCAACAACTTATGTAGCTTAAAATCGTATAAATAAAAATAAGCGGCAAAGAGGGCATCCTATTATATTTAGTTACTATAATTTGTTGTACAAATAGTTTTTTTTTTAATGGACTGTGTGGGTGGTTCTCCTGTTGCATTAATCTAATTGTGTCCGTTAAGTGCATTCATTCATATTAAAAGAGAGGTACAGTGGTAGCACGCTATGCTTCAGTTCTTATCTTCATTTGTTTTGTGTCCTATAATCTATCTGTTTGTGTGTTTTGATGTGCCAAAGAGGTTGGCAATGCATACAGTAATTTAGATATAATGTAAAATTAAAAAAAGAGGAAATCGTATTTAATGGGTATAGTAATGTTAAATGAGAAACATTTTTAAAATTCATGACTTCTGCTTTTGCGTTACTTTAAAAAAAAAAAAAAACTCTTCATTTTCATAATAACTTGTCTTCTTACATAGCGCTTCATACCGTACCTATGCCTTTTCTAAGCACCATCCTTAGTAGCTGACTTAAGGAGAGCAAAATAGCACCAAAAAAGGTAAACTGGGAGGAAAGGAACAAAGCCAGCGATGCTCTCTAGGCCAAACTAATCTGGGATGTCAAGCACCACAACTCAAATAATTCAATGTGGAGAATGTTGAACAGGATTAACAAGCCTCTAAAATGTTCTAAAGACTCCAATCTCACAGCAAATCTGGGCCTACTTTCTATATGCTCACTTCAACACAAGACGAGTCAGTATCCCAGAGAATTTTAATCCAAAGCAACAAGGCAATCTAGTCAAGGAGGGCCAGTGTTTAATTTGTAAATAAAGAGGTGCCGAAGCCCAAAGCCCTCCTCTTAAACACGAGGGTGCTACAATTAAATGTGCGAACACAGAATACTGAGGCAGCGTAATCCTGAAGTAATCTCGGGCCTCTTCAATCCATATAAAGCCACTCTCTGCCCCTTCAGCTCACTCTTGCAGCTTTCTACTTTCTCCCTTTCTGACGCTTTTATGTTTTTCTCATCCTGTGTCATTCCCATGTGTCTTTTGCTCGCAGCAAATGCTTGAGGCAGAAGACCAAGCCCCGGCCCTCAAAAATAAGTGCTGGTGCTCAGCACCAGAAACAACAAGCACAAATTAAGCACTGAGGAGAGCCCAGCCAAGCTCTATGACAGCATACAAACTGAACAACAAGCTGCAAAAAAACATTATCACTTATCTCAGGACCCACCAATTATCGGTGCCAATTCCACTGAACGGCAGACTAACAAAAGCCACAGAACAGTGGCTCTGGGCCGAACGGCATTCCGCCAGTTATCTACATAAAGAATCTATCACAATGGGCAGCGTACATGGTCCCCCTAACAGAAAATGAAATTCCATCGTCCTGGAAAGGGTCAATCGCATCACCAATTTACAAAGTAGGGTAATAAAGCCTGTTCAGAGAATTACAGGTTAATTGCCCTCACTGACAAGGAGGCAAAGAATCATGCTGGCGTATTATTGGAAAATCTAATGAACTAGGTAACCACAAATTCCATAATCCCTATTAATCACATAGTTTTCATTACAAAAAACGAGAACATCAGCCAACATCATGGCATTGTTGCTGTTAATTGATTCTTCCGAAGCCAACCATCCCCCTCTACACCTTACCTCACATCTACATAGACTACAAAAGTACATTTGATTGCATTGATCATAACAGGCTGTGGGGCAAACTGTCTGACTGGAACATACCCCCACCACTCCTACCAGCAATGGAAAACCTGCATAACACCACATGGGTTAGAATAAAATTGGGAAACTGCACCAACCTGTCAAGTGCAATACCCACAAAGCACGGGCTCAACACTATATCTAAAGTTACCCGGGCAAAGATAACCCACATTCTGGCTTATGGGAGTGAATCACTGAAGGGCCATGATGGGGAGACCCAAGACAAAGCCATAGTGAGGATCTGCTAGTCAGACATTAGCCAGGAGAACAGCTTTCACCATCTGCTGCTACACATTCAAAACTTCCGATAAAAATGGCAGGAGATAAAAGACAGACTACATTCTCCTGCCAGAAAATATCTCAACCTGTCAATTTCCATGTTTGGTCTAGAAAAAGCCTGGGACCCCTCTGCCACTTGTGACTACTTCAGAAAAGTGGCAAATAAAATAGCAAAATATCTATTGCTTCTAGGGGATAAAGCTACTTTAGCCAAAAGACAGTATGCTTCGATAGTCTTGAACAGCTACAAGACCGTGAAACCGGGAGATGTTTTCAACCGTGTGCTCAAAGCAAAATATCAACTGGGCCGCCTGCCATAAATTCTGCAGGCTTCCCCTTGTTTAAGAAGAGATGACACAAGCAGCTGCAGGCTGTGTGGCAACTTGAGGATTTAATCCACGTCCTGTGCCTCTGTAAATGGATGCTCAGCCTCCGTCGAGCCTTGCTTCATTCAATCTAGAACCAAAAAGGTCCATGATCTTGCAGACAAGCAGCAATTACCTGCCTGTGCTCGGCAGACCCACAGCTGATATGCTGAACTGTAAAATATCTACAGGGATGGTTGAAAACGAACTAATGAAAGTGGCTGACCACTATGATAAAAGAAACTTCTAACCTAGTGGACTGTCATGAATTTCCTTAAGCATGAATCTGTGGGTTCAACACTTCATTAATTCTGTTTAAAGACATTTACTCTAACTGACTGCTCTGAATTGCACTACACACTTTAACTGACACTTTTTTCATACATTAAACACTTTAATGCCACCTTGACTCCAAGAACTAGTCACTCTGTGGGCTCAACTATTCCTGAACCTTGTCCAAAGACATCCATTCCAACTGGCAGCTACGAACTGCACTACATATTTTAATTGGTATTTTTTCTGTATTTTAACCACTCAAACGCACCTCTGACTATAAGCACTGGTCACTTGGCCAATACCTCAACCAATTTTTTGGCGGAGTGTTATAGTACTATGTCCCAGGACTGTAAATACCCTGAGGGCACGGATCGGCTTTGTGTACTCACCTCCGCTCGCTGATTGCACTTTGTACTTTCAATGCCAAAGTCATTGTTTTCTTTAACCAGCCTCGTTTTATATTTTAACTCTTCACTTAATTTATTTTTATGGATAAGCATAATGTCATTATATGAAAAGGTTTTTATTAATCGTGCATATAAAACTTATTGTCTTTTTGTCTATTAACCAATGTAATGATACTCAATCTAGTGACTTCAAAAGGAGGAAAAGATGAGTTTGCCTCGCCATGATTTAAACTTGTGACCTTTCGATCACTGCAGATGTCTCCTGCAAGCCTAAACTCCCACAGAAATTCAGTGGGAATGCTCTGCATTTCAGCAGACACCATATTTGGGAGGGGAACACTTAAGAGGCACCCTCTCAAGAGACCATAAATAGTGATATTTTATAAAAGGCTTGATAAGTAGAAGCTTTTTCTGTGGCTCGGTGGAAATTCAATCTGTCACCTGGGCTACATTTTTTCCAAAGTGGGCATAAGTCTCACAATTACTAGCTGTTCTGACCTTGTTTCCAAATCTAAAAAATGTAAGATATGAAATGATGTTAGGAGTTTCAGGGTTGGTTTGTAAAATTTCTTGTTCCATGTCTGCCATTTAATGGTGAGTAAACTGCAGTACAAATCTTGCACCACTGGCTGTACCAATGTTAAGATGAAAATGTTTCACTAAAAAGTAAACAAATTGTGATGTTGGAGCATAATGAAAATGTCACTTACCCAGTGTACATCTGTTCGTGGCATCAGTCGCAGTAGATTCGCATGTTCTGCAATAGCTCGCCATCTGGTGTTGGGCCGGAGTGTTACAAGTTGTTTTTCTTCGAAGAAGTCTTTCGAGTCACGGGACCGAGTGACTCCTCCTTTTGTCTCCATTGCGCATGGGCGTCGACTCCATCTTCGATTGTTTTTCCCCGCAGAGGGTGAGGTAGGAGTTGAATTGTAGTAATAGTGCCCATGCAATGGAGTGACTAAGTATGCACCTATTTAAGGTTGAGATGATACATATATAAATAATTGAAGGTAACTTCCAAACTGCTACAGGCTCCCGGGGAGGCGGGTGGGCACATGCGAATCTACTGCGACTGATGCCACGAACAGATGTACACTGGGTAAGTGACATTTTCAGTTCGATGGCATCTGTCGCTGTAGATACGCATGTTCTGCATAGACTAGTAAGCAGTTATTTCCCCAAAAGCGGTGGATCAGCCTGTAGGAGTGGAAGTAGTTTGAAATAATGTCCTTAATACGGCTTGACCTACTGTGGCTTGTTGTGCGGATAACACGTCTACACAGTAGTGCTTGGTGAATGTGTGAGGCGTAGACCATGTGGCTGCCTTACATATTTCTTGCATTGGGATGTTTCCTAGAAAGGCCATGGTAGCACCTTTCTTTCTGGTTGAGTGTGCCCTTGGTGTAATGGGCAGCTGTCGTTTAGCTTTAAGGTAGCAGATTTGGATGCATTTAACTATCCATCTGGCTATACCTTGTTTTGAAATTGGGTTTCCTGCGTGAGGTTTTTGAAATGCAATAAAGAGTTGTTTAGTCTTTCTGATGTTTTTTGTTCTGTCAATGTAATACATCAATGCTCTTTTGACATCTAATGTATGTAGTGCCCTTTCAGCTACGGTATCTGGCTGTGGAAAGAACACTGGAAGTTCCACTGTTTGATTTAGATGGAACGGTGAAATAACCTTTGGCAAAAATTTAGGATTGGTCCTTAGGACGACTTTATTTTTGTGTAGTTGTATAAAAGGTTCCTGTATAGTAAACGCCTGAATCTCGCTTACTCTTCTCAGGGAAGTAATGGCGATGAGAAATGCCACCTTCCAGGTTAGGAACTGTATGTCGCAGGAGTGCATGGGTTCAAAAGGTGGACCCATAAGTCTAGTTAGGACAACATTTAGGTTCCATGAAGGAACAGGTGGTGTTCTTGGTGGTATAATTCTCCTAAGGCCCTCCATGAATGCTTTAATGACTGGTATTTTATATAGGGAAGTTGAATAGGTAGTCTGCAGGTATGCAGATATTGCTGCAAGGTGAATCTTAATGGAAGAGAAAGCTAGGTTAGATTTTTGTAAGTGAAGCAAGTAACCCACTACATGTTCTGGAGTTGTGTGTAATGGTTGTATTTGATTAATATGGCAGTAGCAAACAAACCTCTTCCATTTACTTGCATAGCAGTGCCTGGTGGATGGCCTTCTTGCTTGTTTTATGACTTCCATACATTCTTGGGTAAGTTGTAAGTGCCCGAATTCTAGGATTTCAGGAGCCAGATTGCTAGATTCAGCGATGCTGGATCTGGGTGTCTGATCTTTTGGTTGTGCTGTGTCAACAGATTTGGCCTGTTGGGCAATTTGATGCAGGGTACCACTGATAGGTCTAGCAGCGTTGTGTACCAGGGTTGCCTTGCCCAAGTTGGTGCTATCAATATGAGTTTGAGTTTGCTTTGACTGAGTTTGTTTACCAGGTAAGGAAGGAGAGGGAGAGGAGGAAAAGCGTAAGCAAATATCCCTGACCAGTTCATCCATAGGGCATTGCCTTGGGATTGTTTGTGTGGGTACCTGGATGCGAAGTTTTGGCATTTTGCGTTCTCCCTTGTTGCAAACAAGTCTATCTGAGGTGTTCCCCAGAGTTTGAAATAAGTGTTCAGAATTTGGGGGTGAATTTCCCATTCGTGGACCTGTTGGTGATCTCGAGAGAGATTGTCTGCGAGTTGATTTTGTATCCCTGGTATAAACTGTGCAATTAGGCGAATTTGGTTGTGAATTGCCCAATGCCAAATTTTTTGTGCTAGCAGGCTTAACTGCGTGGAGTGCGTCCCTCCCTGCTTGTTTAGATAATACATTGTTGTCATGTTGTCTGTTTTGACGAGAATGTATTTGTGAACTATTATTGGTTGGAAAGCTTTTAGTGCTTGAAAAACTGCTAGAAGTTCTAGGTGATTGATATGCAGTTTTGTTTGATGTACGTTCCATTGTCCTTGTATGCTGTGTTGACCGAGGTGTGCTCCCCACCCTGTCATGGAAGCATCTGTTGTTATTACGTATTGTGGCACTGGGTCTTGGAAAGGCCGCCCTTTGTTTAAATTTATGTTGTTCCACCACAGAAGCGAGAGGTAAGTTTGGCGGTCTATTAACACCAGATCTAGAAGGTGACCCTGTGCTTGAGACCACTGTGATGCTAGGCATTGTTGTAAGGGCCTCATGTGCAGTCTTGCGTTTGGGACAATGGCTATGCATGATGACATCATGCCTAGGAGTTGTAATACCATCTTTGCCTGTATCTTTTGTGTTGGATACATGCGTTGTATGATGGTGTTGAAATTTTGAATTCTTTGTGGACTTGGAGTGGCTACTCCCTTTGATGTGTCTATTATGGCTCCCAGGTATTGTTGTACCTTGCGTGGCAGAATTTTGGATTTTGTGAAATTGACGGTGAACCCGAGTTTGAAGAGGGTTTGTATGATCTGATTTGTGTGATTTGAGCACTGTATGAACGAATGGGCCTTGATTAGCCAGTCGTCCAAATATGGGAACACATGTATTTGCTGCCTTCTTATGTGTGCAGCGACTACCGCTAGACATTTGGTAAAGACTCTTGGTGCGGTTGTTAATCCGAAAGGCAGTACCTTGAATTGGTAATGTATTCCTTTGAATACAAACCTTAGGTATTTCCTGTGCGATGGGTGTATTGGTATATGGAAATAAGCATCCTTGAGGTCTAAAGTTGCCATGTAGTCGTGTAGTTTTAGCAATGGCAATACTTCTTGTAGTGTGACCATGTGGAAGTGGTCTGATTTGATGAAAGTGTTCACTACTCTGAGGTCTAGGATTGGTCTGAGCGTTTCGTCCTTCTTTGGTATCAGAAAGTACAGTGAGTAAACTCCTGTGTTTATTTGTGTGTTTGGCACTAATTCGATTGCATTCTTTTGCAATAGTGCCTGCACTTCTATCTCCAGGAGATTGGAATGGTGTGTTGTTAAATTTTGTGCTTTTGGTGGTATGTTTGGAGGGAATTGTAGAAATTCTATGCAATAACCATGTTGGATAATTGCTAGAACCCAAGTGTCTGTAGTGATTTCCTCCCATGCTTTGTAATAATGACCTATTCTTCCCCCCACTGGTGTTGTGTGGAGGGGGTGAGTGACATGTGAGTCATTGTTTAGTAGTAGGGGTTTTGGGGCTTTGAAATCTTCCTCTATTTCTAGGGAATTGCCCTCCTCTATATTGTCCCCGAAAACCTCCTCTATACTGTCCCTGGTAAGTGGACGGTGTTGCTTGTGAGGTGCTGGCTTGTGTGCTTTGACCCCGAAACCCCCCTCGAAAGGGCGTTTTACGGAATGTGCTGTAATTCCCTCTGCTCTGCGGGGAGTAGAGTGCGCCCATGGCTTTGGCAGTGTCCGTATCTTTTTTGAGTTTCTCAATCGCTGTGTCCACTTCTGGACCGAACAGTTCTTTTTCATTAAAAGGCATATTGAGAACTGCTTGTTGAATCTCTGGTTTAAATCCAGACGTTCGGAGCCATGCATGCCGTCTGATAGTTACAGATGTATTAATTGTCCGTGCAGCTGTATCTGCAGCGTCCATGGAGGAACGTATCTGGTTGTTGGAGATGGTCTGTCCCTCCTCAACCACTTGTTTCGCCCTATTTTGTAAGTCCTTGGGCAGATGTTGAATGAGATGTTGCATCTCGTCCCAGTGGGCTCTGTCATAGCGCGCAAGTAGTGCCTGGGAGTTCGCGATGCGCCACTGGTTTGCAGCTTGTGCTGCGACTCTTTTACCAGCTGCATCAAACTTGCGGCTTTCTTTATCTGGGGGTGGTGCATCTCCAGATGTGTGAGAGTTGGCCCTTTTCCTAGCTGCTCCTACAACAACAGAGTCTGGTGGCAGCTGTGTAGTGATGAAAACCGGGTCCGTAGGAGGCGGCTTATACTTCTTTTCCACCCTT
Source organism: Pleurodeles waltl (assembly GCF_031143425.1). Taxonomy (NCBI): domain Eukaryota; kingdom Metazoa; phylum Chordata; class Amphibia; order Caudata; family Salamandridae; genus Pleurodeles; species Pleurodeles waltl. Next base: position 896,167,062 of record NC_090438.1, on the reverse strand, counting down.
GGTGTGATTGCCCTACTTTTGACCGGCTCCTTAAATATGTCTTTTGCGTGCCGGAGCATACCAGGGAGCATAGGCAGGCTTTGGTAGGAGCTGTGGGTGGAGGAGAGTGTGTTGAACAAGAAATCATCCTCGACCTGTTCTGAGTGGAGGCTTACGTTATGAAATTGTGCTGCTCTAGCCACCACCTGAGAGTACGCGGTGCTGTCTTCTGGTGGAGATGGCTTTGTAGGGTAGGCCTCCGGGCTGTTATCTGACACTGGGGCGTCGTATAGGTCCCATGCGTCCTGATCTTGGTCACCCTGGCTCATGGTGGTGTGAGCTGGGGAGTGAGATGGAGTTTGTGCTGGTGAAACGTTAATCACGGGCGGAGGAGAGGGTGGTGGTGTAATTCTTTTAACCACTTTTGGTTGTGGTGCTTGTTCCGTCTGGAACTCCAACCTTCTCTTTCTCCTAATGGGGGGAAGGGTGCTTATTTTTCCTGTCCCCTGCTGAATGAAGATACGCTTTTGCGTATGGTCCACATCAGTTGCTTGTAGCTCTTCCTCAAACCTATGCTTTTGCATTTGGGAGGTTAGCGAGTGCTCTTCTGTATAAGAGCCTGAAGCTGGGTCGCTTGCAGTTTGTTTCGGCGTCGAAACTTTGTCTGCGTGTTTTTTCGGCTCCGAGGTGACTTTTTTCCTTTTCGGGGCCGAAACCTCTCGGCGTCGATCTGTTTCGGTGCCGCTGTCTCGGCGTCGAGCCGTGTCCACACCGGCATCTCGGTGTCGAGGCTTGTCTCCAGCACTTTCTCGGTCCCGAGAAGGCTGCGTGCCGGTGTCTCGACCGGAGTCGGACGATCTCGGCACTGTTTTGGCCTTTTTCGGTGCCGACGGTCGGTCACCGAATTTATGGGTGGAGCCATGGCCTGGTGGCAGTGGCGTCCCCTGGGCCTTGTAAATGTTTCTTTGTGTGGTTTTCGACGTCTTACTCACGGTTTGTGTGTCGTCGAATCCTTCGGAGTCTGAGTCTTGGAACGAGAAGGTACCTTCTTCTTCCTGTTCCTCGAACTCCCGTTGGGCTGTCGGTGCGGACGCCATTTGAAGTCTTCTGGCTCGACGGTCTCGGAGTGTTTTTCGGGACCGGAACGCACGACAGGCCTCGCAGGTGTCTTCGCTGTGCTCAGGTGACAGGCACAGGTTGCAGACCAAGTGTTGGTCTGTGTAGGGGTATTTATTGTGGCATTTGGGGCAGAAACGAAACGGGGTCCGTTCCATCGGCGTTCTTCAGCACGCGGTCGGGCCGACCAGGCCCCGACGGAGGATCGAAAAACTACCCCGAAGGGCACCGGAGCTCTTCGATCTTCGATGCGGTGTGGAATCTAAGTACGCCGATCCCGAACGCAACAATACCGACGAAAATCTTCCGAAATTAGCTAATTTTCCGTTCCGAAACTCGGAGCGACAGGAACACGTCCGAACCCGATGGCGGAAAAAAAACAATCGAAGATGGAGTCGACGCCCATGCGCAATGGAGACAAAAGGAGGAGTCACTCGGTCCCGTGACTCGAAAGACTTCTTCGAAGAAAAACAACTTGTAACACTCCGGCCCAACACCAGATGGCGAGCTATTGCAGAACATGCGTATCTACAGCGACAGATGCCATCGAACATTTAATTACGTCATTGATAGCCACCATTGGAATATCTATACTCTTAGGGGCATATTTATACTCCGTTTGCGCCGGATTTGCGTCGTTTTTTTTACGCAAATTCGACGCAAAACTAACTCCATATTTATACTCTGGCGTTAGACGTGTCTGGCGCCAAAGTCCATGGAGTTTGCGTCACTTTTTAGCGTGGACACCTACTTTGCGTTAATGATATGCAAGGTAGGCGTTCCCGTCTAAAAAATTGACTCCGAGGCATGTGCGCCGTATTTACACTCCCGGGCAAAAATCACGCCCGGGAGTGGGCGGGTCAAAAAAAATGACGTCCAGCTGCTTTTGCGTCGTTTTTTAGCGCCTGGTCAGGGCAGGCGTTAAGGGACCTGTGGGCTCGGAGGGAGCCCAGAGGTGCCCTCCCATGCCCCCAGGGACCCCCCCTGTCACCCTTGCCCACCCCAGGAGGACACCTAAGGATGGAGGGACCCATCCCAGGGAACATAAGGTAAGTTCAGGTAAGTAATTATTTTTTTTTTTGTGGCATAGGGGGGCCTGATTTGTGCCCCCCCACATGCCACTATGCCCAATGGCCATGCCTAGGGGACAGTAGTCCCCTGGGCATGGCCAGTGGGCAAGGGGGCATGACTCCTGTCTTTGCTAAGACAGGAGTCATTTCAATGGGGGTTTGGAGTAAACAAAAATGGCGCAAATCGGGTTGAGGCGAAAATTTTGCCTCAGCCTGACTTGCCCCATTTTTTGGCGCCCAAGCTCCATATTCCCCTACGCCGGCGCTGCCTGGTGTACGTCATTTTTTTTCACGCACACCAGGCAGCTCCGCCTGCTAATGCCGGCTAACGTCATTGAATAAATACGGCGCCCGCATGGCGCTTCAGAATGGCGTTAGATTTTTTGACGCACAACTGCGTTAGCGCAGTTGTGCGTCGAAAAGTATAAATATGGCCCTTAGTGTCTTTTTGTAGGAATCAAATAGCCTTATGCAGACTGTTGCAATATAGGGATGATACATTTAGGGGAGTACCTTTATAGCCTCAGAAATCCCGCGGAAGTAGAGTGGGGTGTCACGTACAAATCTGGTAATGTCTCACACTAGCGGTTTTACAATGAATCCTTTATACACAGATATAGCTTCAGTTAATGTACTGGTTCCAGAGAAGTTCAGCGTAGTCCAGGGTTATTTATGTTTAGGGACATGTAGTTTGTCTCAGCTGTTTGTTGCTTAGTATTAAATAATGGTGGTTTTCCTGAAAACTATTTTGTTAATCAGACACATGTTTTAAAGTGATTAGAAACAGCATTTGATTGCCCCTTTATGATTTAAAATCACCAAATACCTTTTTTTTATCTTTTTACAGGTGTTAAGGTTATTTATCAACTATATAATTCATGTTGTCTGTTGAGCATGTGCATCTTCGTTTATGTTTTTTCTTCCAAATCATAATAAACATTTTCTAAATCTAAGTGAAGAGAAATGCAAATGAGCAGATATGTCATGTTAGCAAATTATATTGCACATACCACAAACTGCACACAAGTGTATAAAATCAACTTACCATAAATATAGTAGCAAAAGTAATAGACTAGAATTTAACCAGGAGGAATCCCAATCGGCAGTAAACGTAGAACCCTCCATCGTGGACAAGAAACGTTTAATTACACTCAAATTGCAATGTAATAAACGTCAAAGTACCATACGTATAAAAAAATAAAGCAAAAATATTTGGAGGGTGACAGAAAAAGTACTGTACTGATGTTTTCCTATATAGATTTTTAAGGACTTAGGGCCTGGCTTAGAGTTTGGCGAATGGTTTACTCCATCACAAACGTGGCAGATATCCCATCCACCGTATTACAATCTCCATAGGCTATGATGGGATTGTAATAAGGTGGGCCTGTCACATTTGAGATGGAGTAACCCATTTGCCAAACTCTAAATCAGGCGCTTAAATGAGATCCAATATGCTATTTCTCATGTCTACACCCAGGAAACAATGAATGTTGCCTTCTTAGGGTGTTCCCAAGGATCAGTACACGCTTCTTGGAAAAAATCTGAATCCGCTGCTTTTGTTAGATAAATATACACTGTGTAGGTGGAAACAGCGCCACAGTACACCGCGGTTTGCTTGATGTACATTCTGTGTGAGTAACGTTTAACCAAACAAGAAATGAAAACCACACCTGGAGCTCTTCTGTATGCCCATATATCTACAGTCAAAGGATTAAAAATGGATTGAGCTACGCAGAATATTGATTATGTTAGTAAAAAAAAAAAAACTGGAACAGGAAAGACGTGGAGGAAGGCAAAAGCCTTGCCACGCTGTAAGAGCCTAAAAATAGTCTAGGTATGTGCATAGATCAAGCAATTGTGATTGTTACATAAAAGGAATCCTTAACAGAACACAAATCATTTTTCTTTCTTTTTTTCTTTAAATTGCGGGTGTCCACAGTCGTTTCTGCGAACTTCAATCCCTTTGTAAGTTAATATACCAACATTAAACTTCTGTGAGAACAATCTGATGCTAAAAATCTGAAAGGGAAGCAGAGCAAAGAGGACATCACAAAAGTCTGCATGCTTTTATTTCGGTTTAAAGCAGCCTCCTACCCAGCAAATTGAAACAAGAAGCAGGTCACAATAGCTGACGGCTTGTTTTTTGCCCCATTGGTTCAAGAACACTTGGACGGGCGTAGATGGATGTATTCGTTATAGCAAAACAAGTGACAAAGAGCTGAGGGAATTGATGCCCGTATGGGCAAGAAAAGGGAGCCATGGAAAAGCAAAATACAAGAAACAGTAAAGATGTGCCAAAGAATTAAACTATAAAACCATCCCTGAGTTCAGTACAGGTTAGTAAGATCGCAGAGGGGCACCTTCGGCTCCTCAGCTGGAATACATACTATGAGATATGTTGGCCTGAAAAATGGCATGTTGTGCACTAAGTGCAAGTATCATCCCATAGCCAAAGTCGACGGTTATTTTCAGAAGCTTGTATACTTCTTTTTTTGACCAATTGTAATTAACACTTGAACAACCGTGAAAAACAAGTTCCCCAGCTATTCAGAAACAAAACTACATAAAATATATGCAACAAGTAATTAAGGTCAAATAATTTAGACTCAGTACTGTTCCTGCACTGCTTACACTATGTACATGCCCATGAAACACATTTTTGTGAATGTAGATCTGGAAGCTTACTTGTCTGTCAATATTCCTAAACATAGTATTAGAAAATGTTAAATGGAACCACCAATATTCAGGAAAAGACAACATTGAAAGAACAAAAAAGAAAAGAGTGTGAAACATAATTTTTATGTCTGCTCAACTATTTGTGATGTCATTGATGTATGATGATATGCTATTCCCCACTTAAGTGCGTGAATATAATACTTAACAAAACAAAGAATCAAAATTATGCAGAAACAGAAAAAGTGGGCCTTTCAGAAGTAAACGAACCTTGTGCACTATGTGATACCTGATAAGACCACTGAATAGTACAGTTCAGTTGTTTCTGAGAAATTTAAGGAGTGTAGTCCTGTAGCGTTTGAGGAAGTTCTCAACAGCATAATCTACCCTACTGCTCTCTCACAATATCTCTCCCCTTTTCGCTTGCTCTACCTTTTTTCTTCTGCTCCATCCTCTATGACGTAATAAACTGCAATCTATGCAGCAAAGGGCTTTGGATGGCAAAGCCCAAGTAGCTGACCAATATGTCCAAAGCCAATGGTCACAACATGAAGTCTGTACAATCAATAGACTCTATACAACCATTCATGGACATCAGCAGAATTCTACCCACTGAGACCCTGACAATCTGTAGACCCTGAAAAACTCATAAGCAGCAACAACCCATCCTATGATCAAGAGTGCTGAGGGAAATGGTACACCAGTATTAGGAAACGCAGAGACATAACCAAATCTGCAGCCTCAAATCAATGAAGTGAGTAAAGTCCCGAATGAATGCTATTCATGATTGGCTGTCCCGAAGGGAATTCCCAGCTTTGCCGTAACAACATTCTCCAATGCTAGCCACAATAAATCAGTAGATGGACAGCAAATTATTCCAGTTTAGCACCCTTCTTTATGTTGTTAGCACCTGTCTGTTTTAGGAAAGGAATGTTACAGTTATGAGAGCTAGGATCTGGTGCTACTGTAAATGAGAGTGACTTTTTGGTCTATCCTAAACACCCCAATCAAAAGCGCTGCAATGGCACAAATACTTCTGGGTCTTGGTTGATAACACTAAAATCTCCCAGAGTGTCTTTGTGCAGTTAGAGCATTATGATGAAAGGTTGATGGTAGGTAATACCTGGGAACTATGGGAAATGAAATCCCCTGTCCCTTGATGAGGTGTGTAGACTAAGGGGTCAAAGATACGTTCTCTCCTCTTTTGCAAACAGTTGGATGGCTTATCACAGTGACAGAATCCAAAAGCAGCAACAATATTTCAGGCAAAGTGAATAATGCAGCACAATGCAAGAAAGCAGGGTGAGTGCAATTGTGGTAAAGAAGCCCACCCAATAATGGTAGGTCCATTATAACCAAAAATGCATTTGGTGGAAATGCAATGGAGAATACATGCACATGGAGAGGGTTTGCATTCTGCTCACCTCTTCTTCATCACCAACACAACTCCAAGGAATATAATTACAAAGAGCAGGATTCCCGCAATGCCCCCTGCAATTTTAACAGTGTGGTCTGTCTGCTTCTCATGTTCTGGGTCGGGCTTGCGAGTGGCAGCACCTAAAGACCAAAGAGAAGATAGGCACTATTAAATTAAGACACAATATTGTCTTTCTTTGAACTTTGTTACATACTAAACATCATAATACGACTTATCAGACACAGCAGGCAAGCAGGTAGAAACGCCAGGGATTTTTCCTGGAACAGCTGTCATATTTAATGAAAGGACCTACATTGTTCATTTGTTCTTCCGAACTGTAGCTCAGCCAGAGCGCACGTTGAATGGTACACCCACACCGCACCCCCGCCCGACACAATAATGCAAACTACTCCACAATTTCTATTATCTCCGTTGACTCCCTCTTCTGTCTCCCATTGAAAAACTTGCTAACAGCACAATAACTGTCATGTGCCTTTATCTAAATTTGATTTGTTGCACCGTTTTCTTCAATAATTTTTCATAAATGGAGCAGTAATTCCATAACATATTAGCTAGAACACCTGGGAAAGGGTGATAAGCTCATTTACTAGGCATTTCACCAGCAATTGTTTCTCAGCACAATGGGCTTGCGGTTTTGCCTTTGGAAATCAAAATCCAGGTCACATCTGGTCGGCACAAGACTCCTTCTAGGCAATTTATTCACAAAGTGGGAAGCAGCTGATGATCACAGCTCTGGCACCCGACATTTAATATCTGTTTAAATGAGATAACTAGTGCCTTGCAGCGGCGACTGTCTCTGCGGCTCCCGCTCTACACCATCGTTTGGACTGTTTACAGAATAATGTGATGGAACGTCAAATCCATGTCTGATGGAATATCCATTTCCTCTGCTAAATGAGTTCAGGATGAAAAATGTTAGGGACGCAATGTTCAATTCACTAAACCGAATGCATTTTTTTCTAAAATGTAGTCCTCTTTTTTTTAATCAGAATGTGACAGTATTCATCATCTCAGGCACCACGCCGGCCTGTGCCCGGGAGATGGATGGCATTGGAAATAGGAACTTGTTTCTAAAATTCCCCGACTCCAATTTCTAGCAATTTTCAGTAGAGGCTTTGCTGGATTATGTTTGCGCACACCTGGACTCAGGGGGAATGCTTTACTGCAAAACACACAGTTGCTGTTGGGAAAATCAAGAAATGAATATGCCACCGAGCACGAGTGCTAAGTTATCAGACTACACAGAACACTAGAGTTGCTTGGAATGCCAATGCACGATATCCTATCCTTTCAATAGAACACCTTATCATAACAAGCAAGTGAGAAATTGCAGTTTTATAATGAGTACGGCTTGGTGAACACAAATATATCACTTCGACACACTTGTATCAACTGCAAGTAACACAGTATCACAGAGTAATAAAAATTTCTTTGCAAGTTTCACCCATTACTTTCAACGGAAAGGCCCATGATAAGCCACCGCAACGTTTAATTTTCCCTGACCTACCACCAAATCTCCTACAGACTACATGCAGATATGTCCATCTGAACCCACCAAATATCTTATAAGTTCCTTAACCTAGTGTTTTCATTTCCCAAAGTCGTCTTTGAGCCTTCTGTGGCACAGATAATAAAGATGATTCTCCTTTGTTTTTCTCATCCAGTGATTTTATTGCTGTCTCTTAAGAACCACCTGGTTGGGTTTCAATCACCCCCAGACATTAATTCACCATGTACATAATGATTACACCATGGAGTGCAGGTAGGTTATTTTAATATTGTAGATACAATAAACATCACAGGAACATTGAACTTCAGTGACTGAACAACAGAGACACAAGCATCACACATGGCCATCTAGCTGCTATGCCTACAAGTCCAGAACGCTCTCTACCTCTGGCTGCTAACTTCCCTCATCTACCTATTACAACGGCAACCAAAGCACTACCAACTTGCTCATCTCCCCCTCTTCATCCATAAGACCACAAGCAGCTCCTTTTATGACTACCTTAAAAAAAAATAAAAAAAAATAAAACCCCAAAGCGCATCTCTTCCATCTGGAATCCTCTCCTGTGGTGCGGGGAGCTCCACTATATTAACACTATAAACTGTATCTCAATAGAACATCCACAATTTTCAATTAATGCAAGATGGTGTTAAACCTCAATTTCATGATGGAATGTGTCCCAAGGTAATGCACCTCACCCCATATCGAAAACATGAAAATGCAGTCAATTAAGTAAAGAGCCTACTTAATCACCGAGTTCTAGATCAGTGGATTAGTGGAGGGTTTTATTACAAAAAAACAGAAATAAGGAGATACAGTATCAATGCCATGAAGGCTTTCAGTAAATAGGGCAATACAGAGAAATGCAAAATAAAAAATTAGTTCAAGTTCGGAATGGGCATCAAAATCAGCAAAGAAACGGAAGCATTCATATTTGAACAGGAGGGCCTCTGGCTCACCCCCAAAATCTAGGGTTTTAAAACATTATTTCCGCATATTAAATTAATAAAACTGCAGAATCATTGTAGTGTGAACAAATGAATCATTTCATTAGCAAATCAGGACACATGAATATTTAACAACATATTGTCTCAGCACCTACGCACTATCCCACTACGTGGATAATTATTCCCCCCCCTCTATAGCAATGTAATCTGGAGAAATATAAACTAGATACATAAACAACAACATGTTAGATAGGAATGAATAGGACACAGTGATGTAACGGAAAGACCTACAAATAACTGCAGATTTGGGACTAAGCCGGGAAAAACTCATTGAAGACAGCACGGACTCTAAAAATGGAAACTATTCAACCTCTTTTTCCAATTCTACTTGTGTACGTGCTGCAGACAAAAACAGTCAGTGAGATGTGCAGGGGAGAACAAGAGCTATAATAGTGACATCCATTTTGAAAGTCAAGGCAAACAGGCCTGCATTGAGACCTAGTTCACAAGGGTCAGAAGAACACACTTCTACGCATCATAGGAAAATAATTTGAAAGGCAATAGCACTATATTAGTGTGTACATGTGTAATCAAGTGTGAAAATAAAATGTTCTCGTTAATAATGTAGCACAAACATAGAAGAACACAAAAAATAGCTAACCCTCCCTCACTGCTATCCCCAAGGCTGAACGTTACTTCAACAAAATTCACAAGGTTCACTTAAAGGCCTCCTACGTAACTGATGAATTGCCCATGTTGATTCTAGCTCTAAATTAGAGAAATACTAAAGTAAAGATAATATACTAACAGTGTAAAGATGTAGAATTTATATTCCTATCTCAAGATACATTTGATGATTTATTTTAAGTTAAACCTTAACAAAGCTGTAAGTAGCAGCATGAGGTACTCACACTGTACACACGCATGGGTTTTTCTTTTTTATTCTGAGCTGTCTTATCTATATTCTACAACAACATTAGAGCTACTCAAGATGTAGGAAGGGTCTGTGACCTACTGGGATGGGTCATTGATTCCCTATGTGACTGTCTAGTGAATAGGGGAATGTCCAATATGCCTAGGTAGTACTGGCAGATATGATTATTCTGTTTAGACTAGATCAGTTGAAACTGTGTCGTCAGTGCTTTCAGCTGACCTCAAGAGCTATCTAAGTATTTCTAAGACAGCACTGATGAAATTTGCTCTCACAGCCTGAGGCAGCCTAAGTGCACTTCAATTTTGCTTTTGATGGAGACAACCAAACGAACGAGTTACTTACCTTCAGTAACGACTTTTCTGGTGGATACATTAGCTACCTGTGGATTCCTCACCTAATGAATACTCCCATGGCGCCAGCATTCGACGGAAATCTTCTTCCTAGTCTCTGCACGTCGACGAGGACGTCACTCTAGCCCACGCGACGCCGTCTGACGTCATACAGGCAATAAGAGGTCCTCGACGACGTGCCGACGTCAGTACCAACATTTTTTATGTGCATGAGAACAACCACCCAATGCAATGAAAGAGCAAGGCAACATCCCATAACCTTGTAAAATACACAATATTGCAATGAATAGCTGTAAATTTAATATAACGAACAAATATATGCAAATCATGTATGTACACAAAGATATATACATATATATATATATATATATACAGATAATATACACACGTATCCATATATACAACGTCTATTGCAACCTTGAAGACCAAGAGGAGCGCACTCAAGGATTACTTGGTAAGACCAGAAAGGCAACGGGGAGGCGGGTGGGACCGTGAGGAATCCACAGGTAGCTAATGTATCCACCAGAAAAGTCGTTACCGAAGGTAAGTAACTCGTTCTTCTGATGGATACAACTACCTGTGGATTCCTCACCTAATGAATAGAGTCCCAAAGCAGTACCACGCCCGGTGGCGGGTGCCTAAATGGTCAAACCAAGAAATCCTGCAGCACTGACCGTGCAAAATGGCCGTCCCTTCTGACCTCAGAGTCCAAACAGTAATGTTTCGCAAAAGTGTGAAGGGACGACCAAGTTGCGGCCTTGCAGATGTCAACCACAGGAACACCCCTGGCCAAGGCCGAAGTGGCCGACTTAGCTCTGGTGGAATGAGCTCTAATGCCCTCAGGAGGGTCCTTCTTTGCCAAAGAGTAACAGATTTTAATGCAAAGAACCACCCACCTGGAGAGTGTTCTCTTGTGGACTGCCTTTCCTCTCCTCTTGCCCACGTACCCGATGAACAGCTGATCCTCCAGCCTGAAATCCTTTGTTCTATCAATAAAGAAGCTCAACGCCCTCTTTGGGTCCAGACGGTGCAGTCTTTCTTCCTCTTTAGAAGGATGAGGCGGAGGATAGAACGTGGACAAAGTAATTGTCTGAGCCAAATGGAAGGGTGAAACAACCTTCGGGAGGAAAGCAGCCTTGGTCCTCAACACCACCTTATCCCCATAAAAAGTTGTATAAGGGGGCTTTACCGATAAGGCCTGCAACTCACTCACTCTCCTTGCAGATGTTATCGCTACCAGGAAAACTGTTTTTATAACCAAATACCTTAAGGGGCAAGAATGCATAGGCTCAAAAGGGGACCCCATAAGGAAAGTCAGGACCAAGGACAAATCCCATTGCGGCATAACGAATGGTTTTGGAAGATATTTATTTAGAAGACCTTTCAAGAATCTGATAACAATAGGGGATTTAAATAACGATGGTTGGTCTGGAAGACAAATGAAGGCTGACAAGGCCGACAAATAACCCTTAATGGTAGCCACTGCACAACCTTTCTGCGCTAGAGAGAGAGCAAAAGACAAAACGTCCGATAGATGAGCATGTAATGGATCAATCTGCCTCTCTCCACACCACGCAACAAATTTAGACCACCTATTAGCGTAGATAGATTTAGTGGAGTGTCGCCTGGCCGCTAATATAACATCCACTACATCAGGCGGGAGAGAGAAGGAACTCAGGTTGCCCCGTTCAATCTCCAGGCATGTAGGTGCAGACTCTGGAGGTTGGGGTGTAAAACCTGCCCCTGCGACTGCGAGAGGAGGTCTGCCCTGAAAGGGAGACGGAGCGGAGGGCACATTGAGAGTTGGAGAAGGTCGGAGTACCACACCCTCCTTGGCCAATCCGGAGCTATTAAGATGACTAGCGCCCGGTCTTGGCGAATCTTCCTCAATACTCGAGGAATCAAGGGTATGGGAGGAAACGTGTAAAGCAACTGGCCGCACCAGGTTATTTGAAACGCGTCCCCTAACGCTCCCTGCATCGGATACTGGAGGCTGCAGAATAACGGACAATGCGCGTTCTCCCGAGTGGCAAACAGATCTATCCGAGGAAACCCCCACATCTGGAAGATTAAACGGACTTGATCTGGATGGAGACGCCACTCGTGGTCTGCCGAGAATTCGCGACTGAGACTGTCCGCACGTACATTCAAGACCCCGGCCAGATGATTTGCTACCAAGCAAATCTGATGGTCCTTTGCCCAAGACCATAGTCGAAGAGCTTCTCTGCAGAGAAGGTACGACCCTACTCCTCCCTGTTTGTTTATGTACCACATCGTGGTAGTATTGTCCGTCAGGACCTGTACCGACTGACCACGAAGGGAAGGGAGGAAGGCCTTGAGAGCCAGACGTACAGCCCGTAACTCTAACAGATTGATATGAAACATCTGCTCCTCTGGAGACCAAAGGCCTTTGATCTCCAGATCCCCCAGATGAGCTCCCCACCCTAGAGTGGAAGCATCCGTTATGACCGTGGCCACTGGTGGCGACTGCGCGAACGGCTTTCCTTGTGAAAGATTGTTGCTCGCAATCCACCACTTCAAGTCCACAGCAGCATCTCTGGAGATCTTGACAGCACCTTCTAGATCTCCTTTGTGTTGAGACCACTGCCTTCGGAGGCACCACTGAAGAGCCCTCATGTGCCAGCGAGCATGCGTGACCAACAGAATGCAGGAGGCAAACAGACCGAGCAGACGAAGGACCTTGAGGACTGGAACTACCGCTCCATTTCGAAACATTGGAACCAATTCCTGAATATCTTGAATCCGCTGAGGCGGAGGAAAGGCTCGACTCAATGTTGTATCCAGTACTGCCCCTATGAACAGGAGGCGCTGAGAGGGCTCCAGGTGAGATTTGGGCTCGTTCACCGAAAAACCCAGGTCGAACAACAACTGAGTCGTTGACTGCAGATGATGCGACACAAGCTCCGGCGACTTGGCTTTGATCAACCAGTCGTCCAAGTAAGGGAATACTGCTATCCCCTTCCTTCTGAGCTCTGCCGCAACCACCGACATCACCTTCGTGAAGACTCGAGGTGCTGAAGTAAGACCAAACGGAAGGACCGCAAACTGATAGTGCTGCGATCCCACCATAAACCGGAGATACTTCCTGTGTGACTTGAGTATCGGGATATGAAAGTAAGCATCCTGCAAGTCGACAGACACCATCCAATCTTCCTTGTTCAACGCCCAAAGCACCTGAGCTAGGGTCAGCATCTTGAACTTTTCCTGTTTGAGGAACCAATTCAAGATCCTCAGGTCCAGGATTGGTCTCAACCGACCATCCTTCTTGGGAATCAGGAAATACCTTGAGTAACAACCTCGACCCCTTTCCTGCTCTGGGACCAACTCTACCGCGCCCTTTGAAAGGAGGACTTGTACCTCCTGTTCTAGCAACAGGAGGTGTTCTTCTGAACAATAAGATGGGCGGGGCGGGATGAGGGGCGGGAACTCCCGAAAGGGAAGGGTGTAGCCTTTTCCCACAATACTGAGAACCCAAGTGTCCGTTGTAATAGACTTCCACTTGCGGAGAAAATGCTGTAATCTTCCCCCTACAGGAGAGGAGTGAGTGGGAAATGGTGGAAGCCTAAGGCTGCCTTCCCTGCTGCACCCCTCCAGAGGACGAGGAAGAGGCAGAGTGCTGCTGAGAGGCTCCTCTGGTGCGGGCCCTCCCTCTCCCTCTAAAAGATCTATAGGGATGGGAAGAGGCAGGTTGCTGGAATCTCCCCCGAAAGGAAGAGGAGGAAGAGCCACGCCCAAATCCCCGAAACCTCCTGAAAATCCTGGAAGAGGCAGAGGAAGAAGGAGCTTGGAGTCCTAGCGATTTGGCTGTGGCCCTGCTCTCCTTAAAACGTTCCAAGTCCGAATCTGCCTTGGCGCCAAACAGCTTGTCCCCATCAAAAGGGAGATCCAATAGGGTTTACTGCACATCTGCAGAAAACCCCGAATTACGGAGCCAGGCCTGTCTCCTTGCCACCACAGTCGTGCCCATTGCTCTGGCCACCGAGTCGGTCGTATCCAGCCCAGCCTGAATAATCTGGGTCGCAGCAGCCTGGGCATCTGAAACAACATCCAAAAGACCCTGGGGAAGCTCCGTAAATGATGAGGAAATGTCCTCCATAAGAGCATGAACATATCTCCCCAGGATACAAGTTGCGTTGGTGGCCTTCAACGCCAGACTGCAGGACGAAAAGATTTTCTTGGACTGCGCATCCAGTTTCTTCGAGTCTCTGTCCCCAGGCACCGTCGGGAAAGAACCAGGCGCTGATTTGGATGAACAGGAGGCCTGCACCACCAAGCTCTCCGGTGTAGGGTGCCTAGAAAGAAAGCCAGGGTCAGTTGGTGCAGCTCGATACCTCCTGGCTATGGCTCTATGAACCGCTGGGGAAGATACTGGTCTCTTCCACACCTCTAGCACCGGATCCAGCATAGCGTCATTAAAGGGCAATAGAGGCTCTGCCGCAGCTGAGGCCGGATGAAGCACCTCTGTCAGAAGGTTCTGTTTTGTCTCTGCCACCGGCAAAGGCAGGTCCAGAAAACTAGCTGCCTTCCGTACCACTGCGTGAAAGGAAGCAGCCTCCTCCGTGTATTCCCCTGGAGACGAAAGATCCCACTCAGGGGAAGTGTCCAGCCCACTGGCTGTATCTAGACCATGCAGTCCATCAACCGAGTCCTCTAGTTCTCCTTCTTCCAGGACTCGTTGGTACTCCTGCTCCTCTAATAAACGGAGAGCACGTCTCCTCGAATGAAGCCTCTGCTCGATACGCGGAGTCGACAATGCCTCCGCCGAAGCCGAAGATCGGCGCCGATCTTCAGAAGCCACCGACGCCGCGTCCGGCGCCACAGGTAACTTTGGCGCCGATGAAAGAGCACTCGGAGCGGATGGACCCACCGGAGTCACAGGACGAAATCCCGACATCGACGGGATGAAAATCTCCGGGGCCAATCCCTCCGAAGCCACCGGAGCGGCCCCCGGCGCCGACACCGGCGCCGAGCCCACGTTCCCAAAAGGGAGAAAGGGCATAAAGGGTGCCGGCCGTAGAGGCGCAGGATCACCCAATGAAAAGGCCAAAGGGCCAGCCGGAGCACCCCCTGGAGCCATCTGTTGGAAGATGGTATACATCGCATTTAGGAATGCGGTACTATCGGCTCCAGGGGTGGGAAAAGCCGGATACTGGGGTGCCTGTATCGAAGGCGACCCCGACGCCGGCCTCGACGTCTGCAACGCCGGGGACAACACCAGAGGCTGCACCACTTCAATCACCGACGCCTGTCCAGGTGAAGTCGGTGACGCCGGAGAGGGCAACGGCGTCGATGGATGCGGCGTGACCGTGGGACTGACCTCCCAAGTCCTCCGGCGCCGATCCGAAGACCTGGAACGAGTCTCCTTGCTCGAATGGCGCCGTGATTCTCTACGGCGCCGGGAGTCTCGATGACGCCGATGCCTTGGCGAAGAAGACTTCTTATGATGTTTTTCTTTCTTCGACTTCGCCATAAACAACTTTGCCTCACGTTCCTTGAGGGCCTTTGGATTCATGTGCTGACATGAATCGCAAGTCGAGACGTCGTGGTCGGAGCTTAAACACCAAAGACAGTCGGAGTGAGGATCCGTAACTGACATCTTGCCCCCACACTCACGACAAGGCTTCAAACCCGACTTTCTGTGCGACATTATTACTGCAGCGAAGGACTACGCAGCAAAAAATACACTGTAACCACGAAAGTAACAGTTGCTCCCTCGAAGATAACCGTTTCGAATGCACGGAAAAAAGGGAACTGACGTCGGCACGTCGCCGAGGACCTCTTATTGCCTGTATGACGTCAGACGGCGTCGCGTGGGCTAGAGTGACGTCCTCGTCGACGTGCAGAGACTAGGAAGAAGATTTCCGTCGAATGCTGGCGCCATGGGAGTATTCATTAGGTGAGGAATCCACAGGTAGTTGTATCCATCAGAAATTCATCAGCCACCATAGCTCAACGTAATGATGCCTCTTTTCTGAATAAAAATGTTCTGGGCTGGTTAGTAGTTTTCTAGCACCATGTCAAGAGGTCTGGCCCTCTACCCTTTACAATATGTGTGGCAAAGCCAAGTTGTGAGCATAGGCCTGATCAACCTACACTGAGCAGTCTCATGTCTCTTTGCTGAAGATCAGAGTGGACATTGGCTTATTTGTAGGAGAAATTCGTTTTCAGTGTTTTGCTAACAATAAGAATCTAAAGGAGTACTAAAACTCAAACAAATATGCTGTGATGACAGGAATTTGAGAAAACATTGACTGCACCCTCAAGATCCCGATTTCAAATGCCTGATTATTCTCTTGGAACCTAGATGTACAGGTTAGACAAATCATTCATCGCCCAAATGTAGGTCTAAAAGAAATCACCTTTCAGTTGTTACTGATTTACTTTATCTAGACCTTCACTAAAGAAGTGCAACTAATTAGGGGAAAGTCGCAGCCAGACAGGACACCTGCAGAAACCAAGGCAACTGAAATTACATTATTGCTATTTAAATATTAGTATGTCATTGTAGTGCTTTTTAGTGGTCTGGAGTGACTTTCCAGGTGTGTCTGTGGTTTTGGCACAGAATGTAGTCTGAAGGCATTTGTACAGTTTAATAACCAGTGGAGGGAAGGATGATGTTAGGTAAATGTGTCGGATTTAAAGAACTAACACTTTGATGGGTGAAGCTGGCTCACTGTACCTAATGGCTTACTGGCCTTTTAAGTCAGTATGCATATATTCATCCACCGCTCACTCATTTTTTGCTCTTACTCTCATACACAACCACAAAGAAACAAACTCAACAACATACACATGGCAGGCATTTGTATGCTAGAGGAAATTAAATTAAATGTCGTAGCGGGTTGCCATCTAGCAATGGTATTTCACAAAACGGAGCCTTGCTTTATAGTTATAGCATAGCCGCCACATTTAGAACCAGCATCTTGGAATGGTAAAATAATGACACACCATAGCTATGCCTTCCCACAAGGAAATTATCTGGTGTATTGTAACAAAATGTCAAATATATTCAAAATTAAGTCAAAACAACATAAAATTCCTTCTTAGAGGGCCGAACAAAGGTTAATATAGTGCAAATTGCCTATCTGCAATTGTCAGGTAGGTCATCAAAACTGTCTGCTATAGAAATCTGTTAAATTCCATGTAATAAAATTCCTGCCTATAGGCGTTAACAGTGTGTAATAATAATCCACACTTAAAAGACCATTGCCTTTAACACATGCTGCCCACCATAGGTGTGCAGGCCTACTGATTTTGTCATAACGTTTTATAACAAACAGATCAAACTTATGGAATTTCGCATAGCGTTTCCCAATGAACTGGTAAGGCCTACAGCCTTTACCATTGGCATGAAATGATAACCAACATAGGCCTACTGAAGTTTGCATAAGCTGGCAACTGTCATCTACAGTTCTAAAGTTAAAAATATATACAATTTACAGTTGCCAAAACAATATCCAACTTCTCAAAAAGGCCTAAAAATGGTCATCACTGAGAAAAACGTCTATCCCAAAAGTTTGTTAGAGGTAGTAACCAACTTCAAAAATCTTGCCTACTACAGTGATATATTAGATTCCAAGTATCAGAATTCCTCGGAGCAGACTTTACTACAGAGTAATAAAATGTGAACCTTTAATGCCTACTGATTTAAATTTTGCTTTTGACAACACACATATTACCCAGATTGCCTTTATCATATATTTTCATAATAAACAGATTGGGTCAATTGCTTTGATCTTTGGCTGGCCACCATTAGCATAAATAACTTAGTCTTTCTGTACTGAACATGAGCTTTTGCACAAAGCAAAATGTGCAATACAAATACTCTTTTAGGGAAACATTACTTACAACGCAACAATACAGGTTTTGGATTCCTCTAAGAGAGGCATCGGGGGAAAGGAAAGGGTTTTCCTTTCCCTCGATTTCTCTTTCAGCATTCAGGATTCCTGATGCAATCGGGAAGTAGGAATGCCCACTAGACACCAGGGATTTCTCTGTTGGCCAGTTTCATGTCGAGGGAAGCAGCCCCTTGAGCAAGGGTCACTCCCCTTAGGGGGGCATACTGTTTATCACTGTTTCTGCCTCAGGGCAGATCGGCCTATTATTTTTAGGCCGACCTGACGCCAAGGGGGGCAGAAGCCACTTGAACACCAGGGATTGTTTTTGTGTGGTTTGTTTGTGTGTGGGGTGGTCCCTGGGACAAGGGTCGCCCCCCCAAAGGGCAAAGCACTCTTGAGCAGATCAGCCTATTTGTTTAGGTCCATTTGCCCCCAAGGGAAGCAGAAACCACTTAGCACCAGGGATCTTGTTTGTGTGTGTTTTGGGTTGCGGGGCGGCCCATTGGGCAAGGGTCGCCACCAAAAGGGGGCAATATATTTTGTGGCATTTCTCCCCCCTTGTAGGCAGATCAGTCTATTTTTTTTAGGTTGAGGCAAAAGCCACAGGAACGCCAGGGATTGTTTATGTTTGTATTTTTGTGTGTGGGGGGGTGGCCACTTGGAGATCGGCCTATTTTTTTTAGGGGGTCAAAAACCACTTAGCGCCAGGGATCGTGTGTGTGTGTGTGTGTGTGTCTGTGTGTGTGTTTTGTGTGTGTGGGCGACCCTTTGGGCAACAGTCATACCCCAGAGGGGGAAATATATTTTATGCCATTTCAGCTTCTATTTTTAGGCCCATCTGCCCCCAAGGGGAGCAGAAGCCACAAAGGCGCCAGGGATTTTTTTTTTTTGTGTGTAGTGGGAGGCCCCTTGGGCAAGGGTCAACCCCCCCTCCCAAAGGCCACAACTGTTGGCCATTTCTACCCCCCTTGGGGGTAGATTGGCCTATTTGTTTTAGGCCCATCTGCCCCCAAAGGGGGCAGAAACCACTTAGCACAAGGGATCTTGTGTGTGTGTGTTTTGTGTGAGGAGCAGCCCCTTGGGCAAGGGTCACCCCTCAAAGGGGGCACAGTACTGATGGCCATTTCTGCCCCCCTTGGAGGCAGACTGGCCTAGTTGTTTTAGGGGCATCTGCCCCAGACGGGGGCAGATACCATAGACACCAGGGAAAATTTCTAAATGTTTGGTGACAGGGTGTTTGTCAACTGGCGAAGTATTTGCATTTGTGATTATAACAGTTTGTTTCTCTTTTTTGTTCTAGTTCAAAGGTTTTGGCAATGGTTGACCTGCAGTTTGCGTATTTGCATGTTTTGGGTAAGAAAAAACAATTGACCTTAAAGGAGTATTGTTGCCATGCATGAATGACATTTTTGTAAGTGGTGTACTAAATGCAGGATTGTGTTTGAAACTGTCCTTTGATTTGTGCACAATGATATTTGTTTTGACTTATGTCTAATTTTCTTTTCTTTTTTCTTTTTAGTGGGATATCATTGATGATTGCTGTGTCTGTGCAGAGTAGTTGCTGGTGAGTCTAGCTTTTTCAAGCAAGTGAGTGGTATAGTTTTTGAGGACATAACTCTTTGTGATAAAGCCACACTTTGTTTATTACTTATTTTAGACAGTGCTGGTTGTTGTTGGCAATCCATTTGTTGTTAGAAAGGATCATGGCTAGCCGCAGGGTGACCGCTCAGCAGGTTGCTGGTATGCTTTTTGAGTTGTCTTCTGATCATGATTATGAGACTGACTGTATCTGACACAGAGGAGGAAGAGAGAGATTCTGGCAGTGAATTTTCTGTCTGAGAGGAATCTTCTGATGAGGAAGCCACTCTCAGTGCAGATGAAGGGTCTGTTTTAGAGGAGGACAGTGATGAGCCAACAGTGCAGCAGCCTGGGGCTGAAAGGTTTCCCATTGGATGGCCTGAACTCTGGGTTGCGCCAAACATGGAGCAGTCACAGATGCCTGCCTTTTTTGGTCTCCCCGGGTGTAGAGTGAATTCGGAAAACTTTTTGCCTGTCAATTTCTTTGAATTATTTATGGCAAATGTATTTTTTGAAGAGACTGTTGAGCAGACTAATTTGTATGCGGAGCAGTATTTGAGGGAGAACCCTGCTAGACTTATGCCACAGTCTATAGCTACTCAGTGGATTTCTACAAATCTGGAAGAGATGAAAAAGTTATTGGGTTTGAGTTTTTTGATGGGGTTGATAAGGAAGCCATCACTGGCTTCTTATTGGTCTACTAGTCCCTTGATGGCAATGGCTATATTTCCTGCAACCATGACTCATAATCAGTACTTGCTTCTTCTTCGTTGCTGCATTTTGTTGACAATGCTTTAGCCTTGCCACAAGATCACCCTGATTAGGGCCGTCTTTTTAAGGTTAGGCCAATCACTGATCACTTTGTAGATCGGTTTTCAGAGGTCTATGTTCCAGGCAAAGAAATAAGTGTGGACAAGTCTTTGGTCCTGTTCAAGGGTTGTTTGTTTTTTAGGCAGTACATTCCTAGCAAGAGGGATTGGTATGGAATTAAAGTATATATGCTGTCTGAAGGTAGTACAGGATATGTTTATAATTTCCGGGTCTACATGTGTAGGGATTCCAGTATTGACCCCCCTGGTTGTCTGCCCACTTTTGGAGCTAGTGAGAAAATTGTGTGGGAACTTGGTAGATGACTGTTTAACTAAGGTCACCATTTGTATGTAGATAACTTCTACACTGGAGTGAAGTTGTTCAAGAAATCATTCAGAGTGGACACTGCTGCTTGTGGCACAATCCGCTCTAACCGGAAAGGCTATCCAAGGGAGCTTGTCTGAAAAAAAAACTTGAGAAGGGACAGTGCAGTACCTTGCAGAATGATGATCTGCTAGCTCTGAAATCTGCAGACAGGAGGGATGTCTACGTGCTAACTACCATCCATGATGAGAGTACTTCACCCGTGGCTGTTTGGGGTCAAGTTGCTGAAGTACGCAAACCTGTGTGGCATTTTAGACTACAATAAGCACTTGGGTCGTGTGAATAGAGTAGATCAGAGGTTGAAACCTTACAATGCTGTTCGTAAGTCTTACTTTTGGTATGATAAATTGGCAATCCATTTATTTAATTTACCAACTTTTAATGCTTTTATTGTGTTAAAGGATTGTTCCCCTGAGTCAAGGATGAAATTTGTTAAATTTAAGGAGTTAGTGATAGAGAGCCTTGTTGTGGTGAACATGCAAGAGTTCCTAGAGTAGCAGTGGTGGAGGATGTGGTTAGATTGAAAGATCACCACTTTCCTGATCAGATTCCTCCCACTCCAAAAAAGACTTTCCCGCTAAGAAATGTAGAGTCTGTGCCCGAAGAGGTATCCAAAGAGAGACTCTGATGTACTGCCCCGATTGTCCTTCAAAGCCTGGACTGTGTGTGGCTGGCTATTTCAAGACTTACTACACAAAAATATTTTTGGGGAAATCCCGTGAGCGTAAACTGCCTGTTTTACATTTTCATATGTGCAGTTTCACGGTTGGCATTACTGTCATGTATTTAGTTAGAGCTTTTGTGTTTGCAGTTTTGTACTTATTTATAATTATTTAGTGGTTTCTTTGTTGTTAAAAAAAAAAAAAAAAAATGATGGCGGTGTGCGTGGAGTGGCACTTGGCTGGCGGTGCAAATAGTGACTTCCTGTTGGCCACTGCAACACACTGCTAGCCACATGCCAGTCCACAGACTTCGCACAGCTGGTGTGACTGCTGTGTCAGGCATGTGGGCGCATGAAAGTGATGGGCCCTTGAACGGCGCTGTCTGTTGATGCGAGTGTTGTAATGTGCTGAGCCTGCGGCTGGCGGCATGAATGATCTTGTGCATGGCATGTATGAAAACTGTGTGAATGGACTATAAAGCGGTTGATGCCTTAATGCGGCTTCACAGCTCAGGAGTCATTGGTTCAGTTTTTTGTCCTTTCTGTTTTTAACAGTCATTTCATTTTTGTGAAATCTCTTCTTAATAAAATTTTGATCTACTGAACCATCACTCACCCTTGTGCCAAATCCTACCAGTATGTGTGGTAAAAATGAAAAAACCTGCTCTGCTGTAATCAGGCGTCGAAGCACACCCGTGACATACTAGGTGTCTCGGGTGGGACCCCGATGATGAAGCATTTCACCAACTTGGTAGGTTTCCCTAAATGACTGCCATTCCTGGGATCAAAAACGCAGGTGCCCCCCCTTTGCAAAAGCAGGTAGTTTTGTAATAGATCATTTTGATGTGTCCACATTGTGTTTTGGGGCATTTCCTAACACAGGCACTGGTGCTACCCACACAAGTGAGGTACCATTTTTATCGGGAGACTTGAAGGAATGCTGGGTAGAAGGAAGTTTGTGGCTCCCCTCAGATTCCAGAACTTTCCATCACCGAATGTGAGAAAAAAAGAAAGTTTTTTGCCAAATTTTGAGGTTTGCAAAGGATTCTGGGTAATAGAACCAGGTGAGAGCGCCACAAGTCACCCCATCCTGGATTACCCAAGGTGTGTAGTTTTTAAAAATGCTCAGGTTTGGCAAGTTTCCCTAGGTGCTGGCTGAGTTGAGGCCAAAATCCAAAGCTAGGCACTTTGCAAAAAACAGGTCAGTTTTCTTTGGGAAAATGTGATGTGTCCACATTGTGTTTTGTGGCATTTCCTGTCGAGGGCACTAGGCTTCCCCACACAAGTGAGGTACTATTTTAATCAGGAGACTTGGGGGAATGCTGGGTGGAAGGAAATGTGTGACTCCTCTCAGATTCCTGAACTTTCTATCAACGAAATGTGAGGAAAAAGTGGTTATATTTTGGGGTGGTAGGGTATTTTTTGGTTTTAGGGTAGGTATGGGTTGTAGGGTAGTAACAGCATTTTGAGGTTTTAGGGTGGGTATGGGATTTGGGGTGGTAAGGGCATTTTTAGGTTTGAGGGTCGGTATGGGATTTTGGGTGGTAAGGGCATTTTTGGGGTTTAGGGTGAGCATGTGTTTTGGAGTGGTAAGGAGTGTTTGGGTTTTAGGATGATATGGGTGATGGGGTGGTATGGGCATTTTTATACTTTAGGGTGGGTATGGGTTTTGGGGTGGTAAGGGCACTTGTAGGTTTTAGGGTGGATATGTTTTTTGGGCGGTAAGGGCTTATTTAGGTTTTAGGGTTGGTATGGCTTTTTGGGTGGCAAGGTCATTTTTAGGTTTTAGGGTGAGTATGGCTTTTTGTGTTGTAAATGCATTTTTAGGTTTTAGGATGGGTATGGGTTTGTGGTGGTAAGGGCATTTGTAGGATTTAGGGTGGGTATGGGTTTTTGGTGTAAAGGGCGGTTTTAGGGTGGGTATGGGTTTTTTGGTGGTAACGGCATTTTTAGGTTTTAGGGTGGGAATAGGTTTCTGAGAGGTATGGGCATTTTTAGGTTTTAGGGTGGGTCAGGGATTTGGGGTTGTAAAGGTATTTTTTGGTTTTAGGATAGCTATGGGTTTTGGGGTGGTAACAGCATTTTTAGGTTTTAGGGTGGGTATGGGATTTGGGGTGGTAAGGGCGTTTTAAGGTTTTGGGGTGGGTATGAGATTTGGGGTGGTAAGAGCATTTTTGGGGTGGTAAAGAGTGTTTAAGTTTTAGGATGATATGGGTTATGGGGTGGCAAGGGCATTTTTATACTTTAGGGTGTTATGGATTTTTGGGTGGTGGGGCATTTTTAGGTTTTACTGTGGGTATGAGTTTTGGGCTGTTAAGGGCACTTGTAGGTTTTAGGGTGGATATGTTTGTTTGGCGGTAGGGGCATTTTTAGGTTTTAGGGTGGGTATGGCTTTTTGGGTGGCAAAGGCATTTTTAGGTTTTAGGATGGGTTTAGGGTTTGGGTGGTAAGGGCATTTTTAGGTTTTATGGTGGGTATGGGCTCTGAGGTGGTAAGGACATTTTTAGGGTTTAGGGTGGGTATTGGTTTGTGGGTTGTAAGGGCATTTTTACATTTTAGGGTTGTATGGGTTTTGGGGTGGTAAAGGCATTTTTAGGTTTCAGGGCAGGTATGGTTTTTTGGGTGATAAGGGAATTTTTTGATTTTAGAGTGGGTAAGGGGTTTCGTGGTAAGGGTATTTTTAGGTTTTAAGGTAGGTATGGGTTTTTGGGTGGTAAGGGCATTTTTAGGTTTTAGCGTGGCTATGGGATTTTGGGTGGTTAGGGCATTTTTAGGGTTGGTATGGGTTTTGAGGTGGTAAAGGCATTTTTAGGCTTTAGAGTGGATAAGAGTTTTTGGGTGGTAAGGGAATTTTTTGATTTTAGCGTGGTTATGGGTTTTCAATGGTAAGGGTATTTTTAGGTTTTAGTGTGGGTATGAGGTTTTGGGTGCTAAGGGCATTTTTAGGTTGTAGGGTGGGTATGGGTTTTTGGCCGGTAAGGGCATTTTTAGGTTTTAGGGTGGATATGGGTTTTGGGGTGGTAAAACAATTTTTAGGTTTTAGGGTGGGAATTCGCTTTGGGGTTGTAAGCATATTTTTAAATTTAAGGGTGAGTTTGAGTTTTTGGGTGGTAGAGGCATTTTTAGGTTTAAGGGTGGGTATGAGTTTTAGGGTTGTAAGGGCATTTTTACATTTTAGGGTGGTATGGGTTTTGGGGTGGTAAAGGCATCTTTAGGTTTCAGGGTGGGTATGGTTTTTTGGGTGGTAAGGGAATTTTTTGATTTTAGTATGGGGTTTCGTGGTAAGAGTATTTTTAGGTTTTAGGGTGGGTATGGGCTTTTGGGTGGTGAGGGCATATTTAGGTTTTAGGGTGGGTATCAGTTTTGGGGTGGTAAGGTCATTTTTAGGTTTTAGGGTGGGTATGGATTTTTGGTGGTAAGGGCATTTTTAGATTTTAGGGTGGATATGGGTTTTCAGTTAGTAAGGACATTTTTAGGTTTTAGATGGGTATGAGATTTGGGGTGGTAAGGGGTGTTTAGGTTTCATGGTGGTTATGAATCTGGGGTGGTAAGGGCATTTTTAGGTTTTGGGGTGGGTGTGGGATTTGGAGTGGTAAGGACATTTTTGGGGTTTTGGGTGAGCAAGTGTTTTGGGGTGGTAAGGAGTGTTTAGGTTTTAGGGTAGTGTGGGTTTTGGGGTGGTAACAGCATTTTTAGGTTTTAGGGTGGGTATGGAATTTGGGGTGGTAAGGGGATTTTAAGGTTTTGGGGTGGGTATGAGATTTGGGGTGGTAAGAGCATTTTTGGGGTTTAGGGTGAGCATGTGTTTTGGGGTGGTAAAGAGTGTTTAAGTTTTAGGATGATATGGGTTATGGGGTGGCAAGGGCATTTTTATACTTTAGGGTGTTATGGATTATTGGGTGGTAGGGGCATTTTTAGGTTTTACGGTGGGTATGAGTTTTGGGCTGTTAAGGGCACTTGTAGGTTTTAGGGTGGATATGTGTTTTTGGCGGTAGGGGCATTTTTAGGGTGGGTATGGCTTTTTGGGTGGCAAAGGCATTTTTAGGTTTTAGGATGGGTTTAGGGTTTGGGTGGTAAGGGCATATTTAGGTTTTAGGGTGGGTATGGGCTTTGAGGTGGTAAGGACATTTTTAGGGTTTAGGGTGGGTATTGGTTTTTGGGTTGTAAGGGCATTTTTACATTTTAGGGTTGTATGGGTTTTGGGGTGGTAAAGGCATTTTTAGGTTTCAGGGTGGATAAGAGTTTTTGGGTGGTAAGGGAATTTTTTGATTTTAGCGTGGTTATGGGTTTTCAATGGTATAAGGGTATTTTTAGGTTTTAGGGTGGGTATGAGTTTTTGGGTGGTAGGGGCATTTTTAGGTTGTAGGGTGGGTATGGGTTTTTGGACGGTAAGGGCATTTTTAGGTTTTAGGGTGGATATTGGTTTTGGGGTGGTAAAGCTATTTTTAGGTTTTAGGGTGGGAATTCGCTTTGGGGTTGTAAGCATATTTTTAAATTTTAGGGCGAGTATGAGTTTTTGGGTGGTAGAGGCATTTTTAGATTTAAGGGTGGGTATGAGTTTTAGGGTTGTAAGGGCATTTTTACATTTGACAGTGGTATGGGTTTTGGGGTGGTAAAGGCATTTTTAGGTTTCAGGGTGGGTATGGTTTTTTGGGTGGTAAGGGAATTTTTTGATTTAAGTGTGGGTGTGGGGTTTCGTGGTAAGAGTATTCTTAGGTTTTAGGGTAGGTATGGGTTTTTGGGTGGTAAGGGCATTTTTAGGTTTTAGCGTGGGTATGGGCTTTTGGGTGGTAAGGGCATATTTAGGTTCTAGGGTGGGTATCAGTTTTGGGGAGGTAATGTAATTTTTAGGTTTTAGGGTGGGTATGGCTTTTTGGTGGTAAGGGCATTTTTTGATTTTAGGATGGATATGAGTTTTCAGTTAGTAAGGACATTTTTAGGTTTTAGGTGGGTATGAGATTTGGGGTGGTAAGGGGTGTTTAGGTTTCATGGTGGTTATGAATCTGGGGTGGCAAGGGCATTTTTAGGTTTTGGGTGGGTGTGGGATTTGGGGTGGTAAGGACATTTTTTGGGTTTTGGGTGAGCAAGTGTTTTGGGGTGGTAAGGAGTGTTTAGGTTTTAGGGTAGTGTGGGTTTTGGGGCAGTAAGGGCATTTTTAGGTTTTAGGGTGGGTATGTGTTTTTGGGTGGTAAGGGCATTTTTTGTTGAGTATGGGTTTTCGGGTGGTAAGGGCATTTTTACGTTTTAAGGTTGGTATGGGTTTTTGGGTGGTAGGGGCATTTTTAGGTTTGAGGGTGGGTATGGGCTTTGGGGTGGTAAGGTCATTTTTAGGTTTTAGGGTGGGTATGAGATTTTGGGTGGTAAGGGGTGTTTAGGTTTAAGGGTGGGTATGGGATTTGGAGGGGTCGGGGCATTTTTAGGTTTTGGGGTGGGTATGGGATTTGGGGTGGTAAGGGCATTTTTAGGTTTGGGGGTGGGTATGGGATTTGGGGTGGTAAGGGCATTTTTGGGTTTTAGGGTGGGTATGACATTTCAGGTGGTAAGGTCATTTTTAGGTTTTAGGGTGGGTATGAGATTTTGGGTGGTAAGGGGTGTTTAGGTTTAAGGGTGGGTATGGGATTTGGAGTGATCGGGGCATTTTTAGGTTTTGGGGTGGGTATGGGATTTGGGGTGGTAAGGCATGTTTTGGGTTTAGGGTGAACATGTCCTTTGGGGTGGTAAGGGGTGTTTATATTATCAGGTGGGTGTAGGTTTTGAAGTGGTAAGGGAGGTAGGGATTTTGGGTGGAAAGGGGTGTGTATGTATACATACTTATAAGTATAACATACTTATTATGTATGTTATACTTACCTCTACTTTTTACCATGCATATGCCTTTACTACGGAATTTTTCAGGGTAGAGACGTGCGTGGTAAAAGCATATGCACGGTAAAAACATTTTATGGTAAGTGCATACATGGTAATGACCATGCATTGTACTTACAGCGTAGTAAAGGCATGTGTGGAAAGTGCATGCGTTGTTCTGTCAGACATCCCTCTTTTACAGTAGAAGCACACTGCACCCAAGTAAATGCTGCACCAAGAAAAAGTCCCTTTTTCAGTAGTACCACAGAAATATATTGTTCTGTTGATCACATAAGGTCAGGTTGTGCTGTCAAGCAACACCTAAAATGTTGCACACAAAAAGAAACAATATCACATGTACACACTTTTTATAGGAAAGTGTGCACCTTTTGTATTTGGCACATCCCAATTGTGTTTAAAACCTATTTTTAGTTGAAGGTTTACTCTGTATTCGCATTATTTCGTCCCTGGACACAATTTTTTCCAGCAAAAAGCAGTACTGCAAATCAAAGTTTTAAGATTTAAAACATCAGACCTTAAAACAAGATGCAAAATGCTTGGGGTTCTGAACTCTGGCTGCCCTCAAGAAATAACTGCCGCTTAGTAAACATTAACTGATTACCTGATCACCTGATTTGATCGTGTAAGCATCTTTTAAAATTTTAAGAAAGGAATGTTTTTAAATTGTTTGTTGGGCATTTTAACCTCTGAAGGTCATTTTTTGGCTTTCACTCTTTTTTTTGGGGGGAAATTCTTTTTAAAATATAAGGGACTGGAAAAAACGAATATTTCCTTCTTTGCTGGATTCACATGTATTGGGGGCACATCCTTGTTTCTGTGTGTGTCTCTGGGGGTATAACTTGGTTTTCTACCTCATAGCAACCTCGGGGCCCGTGTTCAGTGGTCCCCGGTTGCTTGTTTTTTTCTCTCCTCCCTACTTCCTGGTTGGGACCGACTAGACCGCCATTTTTGTTAGCGGTCTAGTTGTTTTTAGGCTCCTGAGCCTCGTTCGGCTCCCCCGGCTCATTTAATGCCGGAAGGACGCCGGCCGCGCAGCGGACGCGCGCAGCGGGCGCGCCGCTGGCGCGCCAAAGGCAAGCCCGTCTGCGCCCGTCCGCGCCCTGAAGCGCCCAGAGTCCAGAAATGCTGCTCTTTTTACTACAGACAGGTTAGTCTACTCTCCCTTGCAGCTTTACGCACTCAGAGGGGCAGGATCTGGCCCTCCTCTCTCAGTACCCCCTGGGTCCTATGCCTCTTCTTTCTGCCCGGCCTGCCCTAGTTCCTCTAAGGCTGTTTCACCCCCCTTCTCCCCCCCATCCCTAACGAGCAACATATTGCTCCTCAACTGTCGTTCTTTACCAGCGCACTCCCTTCACATATATACCCTCATAGAAGATCTTTCCCCTGAAGCCTTGTTTCTTACCGAAACCTGGTTGGGCAATGACAACCTTCTCTGCTGTAGGCTCTCTGAATTAGGGATAGGAGGCCTAGCACTGTCCTGGCTGTCCGCTTTCGTCAAAGGTAGATCTTTTCAAGTCCTGGACCGAGCCTACTTCTCTGATATCTTTCCATTGACTTGTGGAGTTCCTCAGGGCTCCTCCCTGAGTCCAACTCTTTTTAATGTTTATCTATCCCCGCTGGCTAAAGTGATCGCTCCCTACAATCTGTCTTTGGTCACCTATGCCGACGATACTCAACTTGTGGTGTCACTATCTAGTTCTGGGGATTCGTCGGCGGCCAACCTTTCGTGTTGTATGAAAGACATTGGAGTTTGGATGATCCAGTCTAAGCTTAAATTTAATGATGGAAAGTCAGAAGTCATTGTACTAGGCAATGCCCCCCCAGCCCCTCCCCTTTCACTATACTCTGAGGCCTTCAACAATCTTCCTCCTCCCAAGGACTAGGTAAAAAGCCTTGGTTTTTGGGCGGATTCTCGCCTGACCATGGATTACCAAGCAAAAAGAGTTTCCTCTACATGCTTTGGCATTTTAAGAGTCCTTAGGAAAATCTTTAATCTTCTTCCCCCTATGGCCAGAAGAATCCTTGTTCAAACTCTGATCCTTTCCCGTCTGGACTATGGGAACTCACTTTTTCTCAGCGCCCCGGCTTATGTCATAAAAAGGCTGCAAACAGTCCAGAACGCAGCTGCCAGGCTTCTTGTCAATCTTCCCAGACATTTATCCGCTAAGCCTGCTTTTTCCATACTTCACTGGCTGCCTATTAAGCAGCGTATTTATTTCAAGACCCTATGCATTGTTCACAGAGCCCTGCAAGATAAGGGTCCAATGTTCTTTAGAAAGCGGCTATATCTTTATGTCCCCTCTCGAAGTCTAAGGTCCTCCTCCTCTCGACTTGTGACCATCTTGCGGTCTAAGAGAGCCTGGGGGGCCAACTCCTTCTCCACCAAGGCCGCTCGTCTCTGGAATGATCTTCCCTCTGAACTCCGTCATGAACACTCAGAACTGCTTTTTAGAAAAAAACTTAAGACCATTCTTTTCTGTAGGTAGCTCTCTGAATTCTCCTATTGCTAGCACTGGTCAGGTTAGGTTTAGCGCTGGGATGCCTTCGGGTCACTACGCGCTTTATAAATCCTTAAAACTAAACTAAAACTAAACTGTGACACCATCATGAATTTGCTTGAATAGGGAAATAATTAGGGGCATATTTATACTCCGTTTGCGCCGAAATTGCGTCGGTTTTTTTGACGCAATTTCGACGCAAAACTAACGCCAACTAACGCCATATTTATACTATGGCGTTAGAGGCGAATAGCGCCAAAGTTCCCGGAATGTGCGTCATTTTTTAGCATGAACCCCTTCCTTGCGTTAATGATATGCAAGGGAGGCGTTCCCGTCTAAAAAATGACTCCCAGGCCTTTACGTGGTATTTATACTCCCGGGCAAAAGAGACGCCCGGGAGTGGGCGTGGCTAAAAACGGCGCATTTGCGCCGCTTTTTAACGCCTGGGTCAGGCATGGCGTTAAGGGACAAGTGGGCTCAAAATGAGCCCAGAGTGCCCTCCCCTGCCCCCAGGGACCCCCCCTGCCACCCTTGCCCACCCCAGGAGGACACCCAAGGCTGGACGGACCCACCCCAGGGACATTCAGGTGAGTATTTTTTTTATTTTTTTTTAATAATTTTTGGTGGCATAGGGGGGCCTGATTTGTGCCCCCCTACATGCCACTATGCCCAATGACCATGCCCAGGGGACAGAAGTCCCCTGGGCATGGCCATTGGGCAAGGGGGCATGACTCCTATCTTTACAATGATAGGAGTCATGTTGATGGGGGATGGGCGTCGAAAATAAATGGCGCAAGTCGGGTTACGACGATTTTTTCGACGTAACCTGACTTGCCCCATTTTAAGACGCCCATGCGCCATTTTCCCCCTACGCCGGCGCTGCCTGGTGTACGTGGTTTTTCTCGCGCACACCAGGCAGCGCCGGTCTGCTTGCGCCGGCTAACGCCATTCAATAAATACGGCGCCCGCATGGCGCTGCAGAATGGCGTTAGCCGGCGCAAAACTTTTTGACGCTAAACTGCGTTAGCACAGTTTAGCGTCAAAAAGTATAAATATGGGCCTTAATCTTTATGTAAAAATTGAATTATTCTTTTCACCCTGCTCAAACTGCATTTGAATTTGAAGGGCTTTGTCACCTGCCATAAATAAAATTAATTTGTCAACTCCATCAGCTCAGGATATTAACACTAGTCAAGGCAGATTCTAGCTCACAGGTCCCCAACAGTTAGCTCAAGAGCTACTAGTAGCTTGACAGTATCTTGGAAGTAGCTCTCTGAAGTAGCTCTCTGAAGTGCAGCATATTGCAGAGTTTCTAGTCATATTGAAGAAAGCAGCATTACCCCACTCCATAACCTTGAGATGACCTCCGGTCAAACAAATGGCAAGGCCACAAGCTTACACACAGACACACATTTGACAGTCTACAGTACCTTGAAAACAGCCATCTGTGTCTACACACAATTTCTCAAAGTCACATGAAGAAGGGTCATTTTGGGACTCCTCACTTGAAAAAGTTACCTGCCTTCAATAGCACTCTTTCTGTGGATTATCTATCCAACCGCTTAGTCCCCACATTAAAATATTCCCATGCACCATACTGATGTTTTCACAACATGCCCCACACACCGTTAGGTGGTGCCTTGTGACTCTGTGTAGGTCTTAGTCCACCTCAGAAGTGACAGAGCAGATTTGCATGTAAGCATCACTTGAGCGCTCCAAAATCAGTTTCTTGACAGATTCTTTCCATGCCTTTGCATGTGGAGCACAAAATAACTGTCGGCACCACTGTGCAGACCTCTAATTTGAGACCTTTTCAGATGGTAAAAAGAGGCCACTCAACAAAACGCTGAGGTGAGAGGACAGTAATGAAGCTGTGCTTTGAGTATCCACCATAAAGAGCGTTACGTAAGAGAAGTAACTTGTTCTTATGATGGCTATATCTAACCACAAATTTATCACCTTTAGAATGGTGGAGGATCTGTGAGTGGACTCAGACCAAAAAGTGCTGCAGGACCGAATGGGCAAAATGCTGTTGGACCTGTATGCCAAGTCGATAAGTGATTCGTGAACATGGGCACTGACACCTATGTCACAGCCTGGCACATGTCAAGGACAGGTACTCTGAGTGCCAAGGCAGTAGTAGCAGCCTTAACCCAGGTCTAATAAGCTCTCAAGCCTTGCAGAGCTGCTTCTTGACCAATGCAAAGCAGATCTTGATGAAGAAGACTACTCCAACAGTCCTGTTTTGCACCTCACCTATCGGATTGTCTTTGGTGCAATAAATACAAAAGCGCAAGGCTCTTTTAGGGTCTAGTCAATGGAGTCTCGCCTTCTCTTTTAAGGGTGAGGTGGGGCAAAGAATGATGGGAGAGTAATGGATTGTCTACGATGAAAAGGCATGACAACTTTAAGTGAAATGGTTTCCTGGTTCTCAACACCAGTTTATCTGAGGAAATAGATGACGTAAGGCAGCTGCACATAGATGGCCTGGAGCTCACCCATGTGAGAAGCTGAAGAAATAGCAATAAGGAAGATGCTTTTGAGAGTCAGAAGACACAACAAGCAACTATGCATTGGCTCATATGGGATATACATGAGGAACATCATAACCAAATAAAGATCCCACCCTGGATTCACAAACAGTTTGTGAGGGAGTATGTGTCAAACCTTTAATAAACCGCACAACGACAAGTGGCTTAGTCAAGGGCGTTTGCTCCAGCAAATGCAAAAGATCAAAAGGGCTTGCAAATAACTTTTATTGGCGCCCAAAGCAGGACCTTGCTTTGCCAAAGTTAAACAAATAACAAAACATTCAACAGTTTGGCTTGTACTAGGTCGTTGTTGAAGACACAACACCAGGACAAAAATTTGTCTCAGCACCTGCATGAATAGATTTTATAGAGGGATGCCTGGATTAAAGGATGACATCCACAACCTTAGGGGAATGCAGTCAACTACCACTGCTCAATCTCCACTCCTGGGGTGTAAATTGTGTAGGACTGGGTAGTGAACTGTGTCCTTGTGCTGCAACCACAGATCCTCCAGTAGCAGGAGCCTGATCAGAGGACAGGCGCTCATACCCAGACTTTCTCAGTACAACACCCTAATGATCCAATCTGGGACCACTAGGATGACTTGGACTGAGTTGTTCCTGATGATCTTCAAAAAGCAGGGCAAATAAGGCAGTGGTGAAAAAGCATACAGGAGTTCTGCACTTACCCTCTGGCTTGAATGTGTTTCCCAGAGAAAACTTTGCTGGGAACTCCAAAACGCAGACCTTTTGACACTGCACCTTCTCAACAGTGGCAAAACGAGCCAAAAATGGCTCTACCCACTGTTGAAAGATCTAACTCACCACCTCGGGATGCAACCTCCAGTCACGGTCCACCAGGCATTCTGGCCTGAGCTCATCCCTCTGACATTTAAGGATCTGGGCAGGCATTTGATGATAAGGGTGATGCACCTGACACTGCAGCCAACTCCAGTGCAGCAGCGCTTTACAGCACAGGATCTAGGACCACACGCTACCCTGCTTGCTGCAGTACCATACGGAGGGGGTGATGTTCCTGAGAACATGCACTGGCTTTCCTGTGCTGGACGGTGGAAGGTCTTCAATGGCAGAACTTTTTAAAGTAATTCACCTCCTTCGGCTCCTCCAATCCCATCCAAAATAGAGGGTTTGCAAGAGTTCTGCAACAAACTGTCATAATTGTTTCAAACAAAAATCATTACCATATATAAAGAGTTTGAATCTTCAAACACAGAAGTTCGCATTTCTTCAATATTGAGTGCTCAGTCGTAATCAAGCCCTTCAAAAACAGGAGGATTGGGAGAAACACCTAGCGGTGCTCTCCTGTTTTCCACATTTGACATGAACATATGGAGTCTCACCTCTTCAATTTAAAATCTGGATCATCGCTGGAACCATGTCCCCCTAAAATTCCACAATTGGCAGTTAGTACAATAGCTCCTCTATTAACAACCATTATAAATAACGCTATCAGCTCAGGATGCTACTCACATTTGTTAGGCCACTCTGGAAAAAGCCCAATTTAGACCACAATGACCTTAAAAACTTTCACCCTATCTCTTAATTTCTAACCCGGCCAAGATCTTGGAGAACCATCTAAACCAGGTTCTTATAGCTTATGTGGACAGGGCTGTAGAATGTTATAAAATATCTACTTGTCCTTGGGACAGGTTGCTTCATAAATCTACTTGTCCTGTAAAAATATCCACTTGTCCCTTTGGTGCCATGTAGTGTGGCGACAAATTATGGAAGCAATCACATTATATAAGAGCTCTGATAATAGACTCTCTGATTATCCCAGCACTCATACTATAGTAGGGCTTCAATACTAGCAATTTCCTTATATTGGCACCTTTCTGCAGATCTACATCCTGAGGCTGGAGACAGAGGTAAGCAGTAGTTCTAGGGTTGAAATGCCCTTTTGAGTCTGTGTAAACCTACTAACCTGTATGTTTTAGGGGTTTTCCCCAGATCTTCTTTAATCTTTTCCCACACAAAGAAAGGTTTGTAATTTCCTCCTGACAAGGGCAGAACTTCCTCCAGGGTAGGGAAAAAGTGGCTGGAGAGAAAGTGAACTTGTAAACACTCTACAGATTTCGCATGAGCAAATCCACACACGCATATTTGCTCGTGCTAAAATACAGTTCACAAATATTTTCTAGGAGTGCGATTTCCTGGTCTACTTCTGTAAATTATTTTGAATTAATGAAAGCCGTAAATCTGCACTAACGCAACGACATATACTATGTGTGCATTTTTGTGATTTTCTTTAAGTTCTGGGACTCTAACTGGTTATCCAAAACCTTTTGTTTGTATTAAAATTCTAGCTCTCTCTCTGTTTATCAGTTGGCTTCATTGTGAGTGGCAGCTTTCTACTCTTTCACAAGGAGCATATTGTCTCATAAAGTATTTTTGTTCAGTGCCCTGAACTACAGTAGCAAGGTGAGCTTTTTGGGGTCACATTTGTTTGTTGCATTTTTCAATAGTTTGTTATGATGGTGAGGGTCCAGCAGCTCCCACAACAATAAAGTTTTATGAAAACCATGTCAAAACAAGACACACAAACAAGACACACATTGACAAAGCCAAAACACTGACCATCAATGTCAGACCTATTGGTTTTGCCAAGGCTTGTTTATCTTAATGTTGCCCATAATCTTGCTGGAACTGGTTACACTGATTTTCCATTATGTTTTTTTTAGAAATACTAGCATCCATCAACACATTTTACTGAATGATGCTATGAAGAAATTGTACCTAAATTTCACAGTAGTTTAGCAAAACCTTTTTCCCTACTTGCATTTTTTGTGAACTTTTTATTCCGAAGCAAAGATAACCAATATTTCTTTCAAGCTTCTGCAAATATCTTCATCCAACCAGAGAGCATACTGGGAGTGTTATACATAGCCTCCTATTGTTAAACTTTGAAATGTGTATATACAGTTTATACTCGAACCACTGAAAGTAGTGCAGTCCGAGCTTACAACATTTCTTTAGAGTGCTCGCCCTAATAATAAAGACTGTGCATTAATGAACCATAGATACAAGTTTGGAAAGCATTAACACATGGACACAACTGTTACCTTAACGACACACAATGCTCGTCACTTATCAATAATGTGGTACTGTGAACTGGCATTCAAAGGGTCTGTAATGCAGGGGGCTGGGCCTACTTGTCCCAGGGACAAAATAAACATGAAAAGTTGACCCCAAACAATATGTCCTGGGCGTTAGGCTATAGGAATTCCACACCCCTAATGGAGGAACAGGGACCGCTGGATATGTCACAATTTGGCTTTAGAAGCAACCATAGGGCTAAGACAGCCATGGTATCTGCAATAGACAGTATTAGATGTCTGGTTGATACAAGGCAGGTGGCGGCCCTGATCCTTTTGGATCTGTCCGCAGCCTTTGATATCATCTCCCCAACTCTGTTCACTGAGCGTTTACAGAGATTAGGCTAGAAGATTGTTGGAAATGGCCCTTTTGCTGACCAGTGCTAGTGTGCAAGTGGTCTCTGTCTAAACTACATTTGTGATTGGTTTATCCGTGATTGGCCTATTTGATTTACTAGTAAGTCTGTAGTATAGTGTGCCCAGAGCCTGTAAATAAAATTCTACTAATGGGTCTGCATAACTGATTGTGACCGCCCACATGAGTAGCCCTGTAAACATGTCTCAGACGTGCCACTGCAGTGTCTTTGTGCTCAGTTTTAAACTGCCATTTTAACCTGGGAAGCCACTAGCCAGGCCCAAACCTTCCCTTTTAGTATATTTAAGTCACCCTGAAGGCAGACCCATGGGCAGGGTGCAGTGTATTTAAAAGGTAGGACGTTTTGGTGAGTTTTACATGTCCTAATAGTAAAATACTGCTAAATTTGGTTTTTACTATTGCAAGGACTATCTCTCCCATAGAGAGACATTGGGATTGCTTTGAAATATTTTTAAATGTGATTTCCCATTGGAATCAGATAGAGATATGGCGTTTGTGGTCTCTGAACTCAAAATTTAATAATACATCTTTTGGTAAAGATGATTTTTAAATTGTTAGTTTAAAAATGCCACTTTTAGAAAGTGGGCATTTTCTTGCTTAGGTATTCTGTGCCTCTGCCTGTCTGTGGAATACACATTTGGGTCAGGATAACAGTTGGGCTGTTTGTGAATTCACTCTAGACTGTCACACAAAGGGAGCTGAGGTGTTCCCTTCATATCATGATGGGTCTTCCTGAGCTAGAATGGTGGAGGAGCTCACACTTGCACCTGAATAGGTCTGTGCCTGTCCTTACACAAAGCAGTCTCCAACCCCCTGGGGCCAGGGCAGGAACAGCAGGGTCTTGTGCACTACAAATACTTTTCTTTGAATTTGCTTACTTCAAAGGCAGAAATGATTATAAGAACTGTTAAGTTACAATCCTTCTGGACTGAGGACATTCTGACAGGAAGAAGAGTTGGATGCTGTAGGAGGGACTGCCACTCTGCCTGTTGCTTTGCAGTGCTGGCCTGCTGCTTCTGTCCTTGGAGTTAAATGACTGGACTTTGCTTTCTAGATCCTGCTTTCAAAGGTTCTCTAAAGGCTTGGACTGTGCTTGCCTCCTATTAAGAAGCCTCATGGACATCAAAGACTTTATCTGCCAGCATCTGGACTCTCTTGCTGAGGGTCTTGACTTGCCACGTGGTACAAAATTCAGTTCCTGGGTCCTTGGGAGTGAGTTCTGGTGTAACCAAGAAGAAACAAGCACATCAATCACAGAGTGACTTTGGAACCGGGGCCACTGTCCGACACCGTGTGCCGCCTACACCAGAGCCGTGGTCCCCAGTGAGTGCAATACTGATGCCTCAGGCCTGACGCCGCCGCTTCTCCGAAGTCCCATCCCACCAAGAGGCCCGAGCGCCATGTCACCAACGTCCGTGACACCCGAATTCGCCACAGCACCTGTGGCCCTGTGGTGTGATGACGACACCACGAAGTCGACGCCTCACGTCCCGACCTGCTGGATTCATCAACGCCACTGGATCTTAAGGAGCCCATGCCTCGCCATCGACACCACATCACCTCCCCTGCAACAGTAAGGAACCAATGCCACAACTCCCTTGCCTAGCAGTAAGGCACTAACGCCTCACCTCCCTTTTTAGCAGTAAGGAACCGACGCCGCACCGGCTCCAGTGACGCCTCACCTCCCCGACTCCATGCAACATTTTTGTTTCCTCGTTTTCCATGGTACTGTACCTGGGGTCTGTGCGACTCCATAACTGGCCCACACTCCCTCGGGAGTGGCACCGGACTGTTGGGAACAACTCCGTCAAGACATTGTGATAACACCAGTTGGATCTGTTGTGTTTCTAAGCTCTATACTAAGATTTCATCTTTGAAAACTCATATCTTTGCTTGTGTATGTTGAATGTTTGTCATTTTGGTCTTCTTTTACTCAGATAAATACTGTCTATTTTTCTAAACTGGTGTGGAGTGGTTTTGTGGTGTTTTCACTATGTTTCTGTGTGGGTGTACAAATACTTCACACACAGCCTCTGAGATAAGCCTCATTGCTCATGCATATCCAATAGAGACACCTCCCCGTTCCCAGAAAAAACAGTTGATCTTATCCACATTTGGTGGTGGAGCACCACACTGGTGCCCACTGCACATCCCAAGCATACAGTAGTGTTTAGGCGAGCTCTGACGTATTTTGCTACATGCTTGCATTCCTGAATGGCTTGAGCCAAGGATGCCCAAAACGTCTCTGAGACCCGCTGCAAGATCTCACTGGCACAGAGGGCATGTGTATAATGATCTAAGGAGTAGATTGCATTGACTGACCTCAACACCAATCTAATGGAAAAGAACATCCACTTACCAAATGCTTCAAATCTTTTTGACTCCCTTGGAGGAGTCATGGGGAACACAAAGAGATAGGCTTTACTGGTGAAAGATTGAATCACCAATTCCTCAGGAGCTGGTGCTGTATAAGAAAGTCCGGGTCACCCAGGCCAATTTGTGGCAACTAGCCATTTGCCTCTTCTTAGGTGAGCCTGAGCAAGGCTTCGCCCAAGCAACTGTTAGGGGGTCAGCCATGACTATATTAAATGGAAGCAATGGGTCAGATAAGGCTGGTCCAAGGTGCAAAACCTCAGTACGGACATTCTTCTTGACTTCAACTGAAGGCAACTCTAAGTCCAGGACCTCCATGTGATATCTAATCCCTACAGAAAATGATGCACTCTTTTCTGCTTGCATTCCAAGAGGTGAAACCAAACCTGTGTCTGAGGAGATATCCATTAACACGAGCCTTCTACCAGGGCCTTGTAGATATCATCATCATAGTGTGATGTAAGTCATCCCCATAATCACCATGGTATTTATCAGGCTGATCAGAATCTGTGCCAAAAAGAGAATGAAGCCCCTGAGGAAGGCCTCCAGGAAAAGAAAGTGTTTTGTCTGAATCATAGTGCACAGGGACGGAGTGCAATGAAGTGGATTAAAGGCATGACCTTGGCCAAGGTCAAAGTGGATTCGGCACTGGGTCAAACATCAGCATCAGTAGTGACACACTCTGGTGGCGGTGAGGGTGGGACCAGCATTGTTGGAGGTAGGAGCAGCGCAGATCTTGGAGCTGGAGTATAAGTCAGCACTGTACTTGGTGCTAAACCTTAGGTGAGTTTTAGCTGAGGTGAGTTTTAGCGGAAAAGATGGCACCAAGGGCAGCCACTCCAGCGGTAACCCGAAAGGAAGCCTCTGTAAATGCTTGTGACCCAAAAGCCAAAGGAAATGAGAAGAGACAAAAAAATATGTAGCACGGCATCATTAAAGGCCTGCTGTGGTGTCACTGATGGTCTGGGAAATTCGGGGCACATTTGGACCAGTTGTGGAACCATCTCCTGATCAGGGATCAAATCGAGATCCTTGGCTTGTAGGGGCACCACTTATATGCCGCTCTGCACCACCACTTCCAGGGCAGAACAAGACTTATGCAGAGTCACAGGGCGCTACCTAGTGGCACACTGCACCCCTGTTGAGAAAACTTCCAGATCCAGTCTGTCACCTGGGGAATATGCTAAAAGTGAGGAATCTGTGGTTAGAGGTATCTTTTACAAATATAGTTTTAATAAAAGCTGGCCCAGATCTATATTTGTTTAAATTCTTCTGTGGCATGTGTACGTAGATGTGTGCATTTATGAATCTGTTGATTATGTGTCTGCCATTGTGACTCTCCTGGAAAGGCATTGTCTCTTCCTAGAAACCATTCCTGGTGTTACAGAACACCAAATGTATCTGATGCCCCAATCTAAGGGGTTTGTTTTGTGGTACAATTACATATTTTTTTGAAATAACGCTGGCACTGAAATAATAGTGGTAAATAATTTTGGCTATGCTGGCCATCCTTGGACTGATCACAGCATAATGTCACCTAGCAATGCTATATTGTGAAAATGACTTGCCTACTTGTGGCCCATCTATCACTTAATCATAGCCATCCTTGGAATAATAATGTCCATGGTTGGCATGTTGTGGGGGTTTGTTGGTATTATGGTAAGCAGCAATGCACAACTCTGGCCCTGACATAGCGATGGGCATCCTCGGTATGATGTGGGCATCTTTGGAATTATGGTGGGCATCACTGCCATCGTATGGTAAAACCAGGACAGGTGGGTCATCTGTCTTTTGATGAATTTGTACTAGGAAAATCACAAGATGACATTTAGAAGTTATGCAAGAAATATGAATTTTAGGTAATACTTGTGGTTTTCATTTTTTTTTTTTTTTTTAAGAAAGACAAGATTTTCTTTGCGTTAATTAATCTCAAATGGAAAATGCTTATTAGATAGAAAAACATTTATTTTTTTGAAACTGATAAGCTGATGTTTGAAAACAAAGTGACTGAAAAACCAAAACATATTCAAGCTGCCTCTTG
The DNA here is from genome assembly GCF_031143425.1 of Pleurodeles waltl. Classification (NCBI taxonomy): domain Eukaryota; kingdom Metazoa; phylum Chordata; class Amphibia; order Caudata; family Salamandridae; genus Pleurodeles; species Pleurodeles waltl. Next base: position 896,126,957 of record NC_090438.1, on the reverse strand, counting down.
AATGATAGTTCATAGGGAGTTGGAGAGATTTCAAGCTTTTAGCATTTTGCTTGTGCCAGTGGGTGCTTTCTTGCTGCCTGTACTAGTTCATTAGTTACATTGAAGCATTTTATAGTGATAAAGCTTTAAGAGACAATGGTGTTAGTAAGCCCGTCCTGACTGTTGGGGTACATGGTATTCTACTACAATAGGGAATTTTAATATCGTCCAACCAAAGGACTGCATCCATAATATAGACCACGGCAATATCATAAATGTTTTTACAGAGCAGTAATTTTATTTTTATTTACATGATTAAACTCCACATCTATCTTTAAGATATAAATCTTCAAGGTACATGGATGTGGAGTTTAGAATAGTATACTAACCTAAATATATATGTACCTTCATGATACTATATTTGTCAAATTTCTTGTTATGATATTTGGCATCACTCAATATTGTGGCATACCTCCGAGTAATCACTATTGGCAATCCTGAAAAGCATGATCACTATGGTAATTGTCTCTGACGTGGTCACTACGGCAAAAAATGTCAAAGTCCTTAGTAGCTCTGGACTATTTTCACTGATCAGTCGTGGCATCTCATCACAGAAAAGCATAATATAAAAAGTAGCAGACTGTGGATTATGTGGAAAATATGCAAACATATTAATACATTTCAAATACAGCAGTGCCCAGACATAGGCTTGCTAACAAACAACAAAATATACATGATCTGGGAGTTAGACAGGCCCTAAATAGCAACAACTCATTCCCACATTAAAAGCACTGAACTGCTGATGAATGTAAGGGAACAATTCGAATTATGCAACTTGCACAACACAATCTGCAAAATGCAGCAAGGTAAAATAACTAGAAGTGGGCCACACCCACAAATTCCCAGTCACAAATGTCTACAAACGGTCTTCCAATTTTAGTTCCAAAAGATAAATCACAGGGCTAGATCTTTCGGAGTATAAGGTCAAAATCACTGCACGGGCAAGCCTCAATGATTCAATAGGTAAAATCTGTGGCGGTGTGCCAGAAGGAAATTTGTGCTTTACATAATTGCCCTATTGCTGCAACATGGGGCAAACTCACTCATGAACTCCAGAATGATCCTAACGACAAGAGCCACCCACCGTAGCCACAGATGAGACCACTTGTATGGTTGATAATAGTCCCTGGAGAGCACAACTACCCCTCAGGCTCTACTCTAACACACCAATTGTGGGTGCGGCAAACCTATTCGGGCTACCAAAGAACACTATAGAGCCCAATGTGTGTTAACACACTCCAGGGGTGCAGGTTCAAAGTTTGGATCATTTATTCTTTTCATTTCCTGTTGTTGTTCTTCAAATTGTTATACCATCCTTAGTCTAAGCTTTGAAATGAGATGTATACACACTGTTCAATTAGTGCTTGATGCAATGAGAATGAACTTCTACGGCCATTGTATATACCATGCTATGTAATGCTACAAAACTCAATAAAGATGATTAAAAGAAAGTCTGAATCACCTGAACACATCTAACCCCCCACCATTAAGGCAATGCCAAGCCACGCCCTTCAATTTTCAGGAAACTGTTGGAAAGTGAACTATTAAGACAAGGCTATGGATGAAGTCGTAACCTGTGGGCCGGAGACCCCTGGGGGTCCAGGAAGCCTAAACAAAGTGTCCCCGACTGCTTAGAAAATTAAACAATAATAAAAGATTAATACATTTATATCAGTAAAAAAATCAAAGTGTAAATTTGAACATGTTGAAACGTTCAATAAATGTGAAGGAATTTGAAATTGGAGAACTAAGTTAAGTTAGTATCTTCAGAGTGATCTGTGGGAGCAGTGCAAGTCTATCAAACAGAATATAGTATAGATGAGCAGCTTCAAGTGGATTTAGAAAAGCTCCATTCGCCCCATTAAAATTACATTTTTGAATTGTTTCTGAATTAAATAAAATATTTTATCCTGTGTGTATTTTTTTATATGAATGCTTGTTACTGTACTTTTTGTGCATTTTTTGGGATTCAAATCATTGAACATGCTTAGGCTGGGTTCCCTGGCTTCTAGTAGTGACTCGGTGGGGGTGGGTGCCCAGGTTCCAGTAAGGATTAAATGAGGGTCTACAGAAGTCATAAGGTTAAGAACCACTGCTGTACAGGAGTGATGCTGCTAAGCGGTCCAAAAGTGGCATATTGGCCTAATAATTATCACAAAAATGCATTTTATTTCAATATAAAAAGCCACAGTCTCTTTTTGGCCAAAACATTTTAGATAAATAAGTCATTTTATGTTGTTACCATTTTGCATAGTCTCGGTGACATTAGAATGCCCGGCATCGATTCCTTAATCTTGTAACCTTTTTCACATGATTCTGCGATTTCCCTAAAACCATTTTGGTATATTTGGTTGTTTGTTTATGGTTAGAGAGACTCGTTAGAAAAGTCCTTTAGTAGTGTTTGGTTTTGAAAGCTGTACCACGCAATTATTCCATTACCAAATTCAGCATCCATATGCAGAAGTCATTGTTTGTTGCAATCTTTCGCTGCACACGTTTTGTTTTTGCTAAAACACACTGACACATAGCTGTGCACATGTTGACGAATGCCCACCTGCGTCTCCCTAGGGTTCTGTTAATGATCGCACACACACGGAGCTTTTACAACCCTTAGCGCTTGCAAACAATGTGCTCTTCAGACGCCGTGATCCACGTCTGCTTTGCTTTCAACACCTCCAACAACTAATTCCACGTCGCTGCGCGGTGGTAGTAATTAACAAGTCTTGTTATCAGACTTTCAGCGTGTTCATTCCAGAGACAGGAATTTCAGATTCGCGGGAGCGAGGCTTCCATTTCCAGACGCCGGGGATGCAGCGAGCCTGTCAGTATTGGCGGCTAGCTGCAACCAGTTAGCGAAGAAGCCGCACTTTCAGACTGTTCCTCGCGTTTCAACAGCTCGAAAGAAGTTCCATAAAGCTCTCCTGACTTACCTCAGGGCCAAGGGGTGATTTGGCGGGGGTACTGGAAGGGGGAATGTTAGGCACATATAAACGTTTCATCCAGTGTGCTGGTGTTGCTTTATGACTGCTGTCAGCGTCTTTCTGGGGTATGAGTTTGAACCTACGCACCTCCTCAAAGAAAGGGCGTTTTTTGTGTTACTGGGGTGAATTTCGCGAAGAGACAGCAAGAGGGATGTCCCTGCTAACTTGCACCTACACCGATTGCAGTATCTGTCCTGTACTCACAGTGACTCTATGTGACTCCGCAACTCATCAGTCCAGGGATGGCGAAATGATTACCACCAAGTTATGTGAATAATATGCCATTATGTACAGAGAGACGACTGACTTAAAGAGAGTAGACGTGTCTCAAAACACAAAAATGTGCTAACCCTCGCAAAGGATGTATGAAGTCCTGCTGGATTTAAAAATAACATACTCAATACATTATATTATTACTAACATCTCTAAAATCACTTTTCTATTTTAGGTCTTCTTCTCTTTTGTGACCTGCTTTAGTTAATACTTACATCAAGAAAGGTGTTAAGTGAATGGTTGCATTTGTTTTTTTATTTTACACAAACAGGCTTATGTACCTGGCAATCCTGGTCAGCCTGCCACAAAGGCTCCTACATCTGATGATTGAGTCCCACTTTACCCTTCACAGGCCTATTCCTTTCAATACCCAACACAATTTATTAGGAATAAAGCTCTTTGCTATGCTGGTTGGTACTAATGATGTCACTGCTGGTACTATTACTGATAATCGTTCTACTACTAAATTATTACAAATCGTAGCATTACAGGTCCTACCACTATAAACTTTGGGGTTAGTACCAGTAGTATTAGTTGTAAAAGAACTGGAGCGCTACTACTACCAGTATTACATATAGCAGTACTAAGACTACTAGCAACACTTCTATCACTACCGTTGCACATTCTAAAACTCATAATGCTTCTATAGCTCTGAATTATTGCACTAAATTCACTGCTACTAAGACTGCTAGTGCTATTACTAATACTAGTATTGCACCAACTTACAACTGCTAATATTATTATTTTACTAATAGCAGTAGCATAAATACCAATCCTAACACTGCTACCGGCGCCAGTACTATTACAATTACTACTAGTATCACTAATGGTTGCACTACTACAACTTTTAAAACTTCCAGTATTGCGGGTTCCTCTTGTTTACAGTCAATCAGCTCGGATGTCAGCATTGGATATCCAGTGCTAAGAGTCTACAACAATCACCACTTCCATTTTTCCTTAGTATTCTAAATAAAAATGCCTGATACTTGTGCCAACTGAAAGGAAAATTTAAGCAGAAGGAGAAATGATTAGGACCTAACGCAGTGGGACAAGACAAACCACCCTCCATGACCTCTACTTGCTCCCACTGCAGAGGAAAGGCAAGATGAATTTGCTAATTCTGATATCAGATCATTAACATTTAGCGACCAATCTACCTGTGAGACAATTACTCTATTTACTAAGTTGACTGCTATGCTCAAAGATATCTGGGTAGATCCAAGGGTAAAAACGGCCACTCGTGGAAACCATATACCAGTGGAGCAAATGCCATTTCACAAAGTCACTTTCTGGTCTTCTGTACTCTCCCCAACTGAAGTCCTAATGCATCTATTGCTATTTTCTCCATCGTAATTCAATTTTCAAATGTATGCACCTCTACCCAATGATTTATGTTGTTTTCCAGAATGATGTCAGTTGGATCAAAATGCCCTCACTTATTTGAGTCAAGTAATAAAGTAATAAATACACAAAGTCTACCACAGACAAATAAACTGAACACTAAAAATATTTACATACAAAAATCATGAAATAGATTCAATCATAACTCTGGCAACTGGTTGGATTAATAACATATAAGAAAAACAGTTAGTTGCTGTTACCAACATTTCTGATAAGCACTGCTACTAAAATTTATGATTCTGTATACCACATTGTAAACATTAAAACCTCTAAAACTGTGTACCTTAGTCTCATAATATCTGTCCTAACACAACGGTTCCTATCACACCTATAGTAAAGCTTCAGCTACCACCACTACTTAGACTCAAGAGCTTTGGGCGCATAACTGAAGTATGTTACTGCTAAGTCTGACTCCATTTGTGTACTGTTCATAAAAAAAAACTGCCTTCTTAAATATCTGACCAATTTGGTTGCTAAATAACTAGCCTTAAAAATCTTTCACTCGTCTCTAATAACCGAGGACACAAACAGATTATAAGGCCAACTTTTGCAAAGGCCTCTGACAGAACTTGAAACTAAAAAGAATTCAATTCAAAACGGATGTGCATGCCTGATGGAAGCTCAGAAAGTTATGTTTCACTAAGCAATTTGTTAGGACTCAGGAGTTATAGTTAGTAAAACGCCACAATTACCCTCATAACAGTTTTAATTCACCCAACTCTTTGGCAAACCAGACTTTTCAAAAGGGTTCATTATTCCAAGGGGTGCTAACTCAGAGGGCTACTACAATTGGCATTCTTGAAAGGTGACATTACGTTACTCAACCAATTCGAGGCAGGATATCATTTATCAACACTTGAGGTGTTTAAGTACAAGCAAAGAAGGTATGGGTCTGTGGGGCAATGGTGAAAAAGGAACTATAAAACCACTAGACATTTTTAAAGGATACATGCAAAAGACAGCATAGAATGTCACTTATTGTCATCATTATAAATGTTCTTGTGGGAAATGAAGATGTGCAAATCAGAAGGGCTGGACATTTATGCTAGACATTTATGCTACTAAGCAGCTGGAGAAGTCAGACACTTGGGCAACAGCTCTCCTGAGTATTCAGAGGATACTCACTCAACAATATCATACAGTGGTTCTATGTGGCGATCAAACTGAAGACACAGATTCCAATATGTCCAAATCAAGCTAGTGGAGGAAGAGCCATGTTAACCGCCACTCTTTACCCATTTGCACTGGCAATGCACCACAATTAGCCAATTATGAGATGTCTTTAAAAAGAAAATCTGACACAGTCCTGAAGAAGGACTTGCCTAGCTCATCAGTTCTTGAAGGTTTGATTTCTGTCGAACCCCAGTGAAGTATTAATAGAATATAGGAACCCATTTAAGTCATTATTGGAAGTCGGGGACCCAAAACCTCAGCAATTTCTATGACTGGAACTTCAAAATAACAGCCAAAAGTACAGAAAAAGGTACAAACCAAACAAATGCTCAGATATTGAAATATCCTGTTTATTTCACAATCAAGTAGAGAATATGTTTTCAAATTTTCAATGTTGCTTCTTTATTTGTATATACTTTATTAATTTTAATTTATTAGTTTTAATGTCATTTCATTTTGTAAAACAGTTGCAGACCCCCAGAGAAGGCCTCTCAGCCACCCAGGGGTCCTCGGACCACAGTTAAGGAACCACAGGGATAGATTACTAAGATAAATACTTTTAAGAATGGAATGAAATGGACCTTTCATTAATAGCCTTCCAACAACCGGGAGTGGGACACATCTCACAATGGCAGCTAAACAGCTTCCTCTAACCAGATAGAGAACCACATAGATCTGCTAGCAAAACAAATGTTAAGAGTAAAATTTGATAAGTACTATTGGTGGAAAAGCTGACACAGACTATCAACAATATCTGTGATTTGTTTTTGGTAACTGAGATCCCCTTACTAGAATAAATGTCCATGGTGTTTAGTTACCTAATGTGTAACAAGCATTTAATTGTGCCATGAATTGGAGAAAATATTAGGAACCCAACGAATACACAACAGAGTACCAATCATAATCAAAGTTCTTAGAAGAGTTATAAAAGGAGGGGAGACACATTTTTAACCAGTCTTAATGGTGGGACAAGAGCGTAGTACATAGGAAAAATGACTCAATATTTATGAGCGATAATAATGACAAGCAAGACATTTTAAGACATTGCTAAAAATGTTTGCTAATGTGTTCTTTTTTACTGTATCAATAATAATACCACTAAAATGAACTGGATACAACATTAGAATCAAGATATCTTTACATTTCATGGATAGGGGAAAGGTTAACTGGAGACAATTTGACACTTATTATAGGTTGCATTTTTTCCAATACCAATGCTCAAATTGATTATTTCCTTCAACTGCAATTAATATCGAATGCCATATTTGAGAGGAGAAAAGCACATTATCTATGGAACAATGAAATAATAAACTTCCAAACAATATATTTTATAGATCCCATAAAAGAAAACTAACAACATGTATATGTATAATGCATTGCATTTTTTTTTTTACAAATAAAATTAATTAGTGTAAGACCAAACTCCAGCTTGAGTTGTGCGTGACGCTTAATGTCTTTATTCAGCTACTCATTCCCTTTGCTTTTAAAATCTGGCGCGCGATACCGTAACTTACCAGTTATCACAATTTGTACTGGCCACTGACTTCTGTCAACACCTAACTAATTAAAATGTGTAGGCCATGCACTCACTTTCAGTGCTACTGATATAAAATGTCTTGGTATGCTACTCAGCTAAGTGGGTGACTCACGACAACTCCTACAATGCATGGAACATTTTGAGTTTGTCTTTCCTGGATCAATCATGGTACCTTTTTATTAAATTATAATGATTTTTAAACAGAAATTGTTATTATTATACATCGGAGCTCCCAAACTGGGCATAAAAGCCTGCCATTAATTTGCAGTGTACAGTCAAATTGTGATATCTCTAGGTACCTGTAATAAAGTAATGACTAGTAGCTCAACAGTGATAGTTTACTAGAGTTGAACTCTGACATAATAATGCCTGATGCCAGAGCTATCGGACAGGGTGTATGGTGGGTCATGGACCATAATTACAGCTTTAGTTCAAACAAGGAAAACAGGAAATGGCCATTCCTTATTCTGATCAATTTGTTTCTAATTAGAAGGAAAAGTAATCAGCAGGAAGGAAATGTTGAAGGAAACAAGTTTTTTTCCATGTTATAGGTCACTGCAGGAAAGACAGATTTTCTGCATGTTTCTACATAATTTGATCCACAATATTTTTCAACTTGACTTACATTAAACTGATTATAATTTTTTTTGCAAAAAATACTATTTGATTTTTGGCGTGTTAAATTTTGCAGTACAGATTCTACTTTATCATGTTTGCAATGAACATTTGAGAGCATCACACCAAGCACTGAAGTGGTTTGTGGGAAGGGTGATGGTGTGATCAAGTATTCTAAGGGATAAAAAAACTCTGCTTTACATTAAAAAGATACTGCAAGTGACCTCTGAATTCTATGACCTTGTAAAGGAATGCCTCACAATGCTATATCACTCTAACACACAACAGGGCAACTCAATCTTCCCTCAGGAGATAGGTGCATAATGCAAACAACACAAGAACTCCTGAAGGAAATGTTTTAGAAAATCTTTCAAGCATATATAAGATAAATGGCTAAATGGATCCAATCAAGTGAATCAATCAAAATCAAAGAGCAGAAAAAACAAAATAACATAATAGAAAACAGTAAGAGACACACTCAATGCTGAGATTCTAATAGAATATTATAAATATATAAAATAGTGTGTAGTCCTCGAAAGCCAATGCCAATAACATATATAATTAAAAAACATCAGTAGTTTTCCCAAACGCCAAATCACAAATATCATCCAGTCCAATATAATTGCCTTTTAGGGCCACATAGATACATGTTACAATGCAGAGTTGTAAAGTATTTCCATGGAAATTTACAAAAATAGACCTTGCATTACTAAGAACCAGCACTCAACCAAATCTCAGCGACAGTATGCCTAAACTACATGTGGTATGTTTAGCTAAATAGTAAAGGACGATGTTGGGAATAAGGTCGACATTTTAGATTCCTAGATGATCAAATCATTAGGTCATCTTCAGGACAGATTAAACTGAATAGGCCTCTTAAAGGAACAAATAAGAATAAAACGTAAAGAGAGGTTGTAAAGACTAAAAAGATGTACAGTGCACTGGAGTACACCAAAGCAAAACCTGCTAAGTACTGCAAATCATACATATTGAGCAATGCACGTGCAAAGTGCTATCTCAGAAAAATCACGGTGGAAGAATTATATAGTTCCCAAAAAGAGGAGAGTTTCAGTAGCAACATAGAGGTACTTGGGAGAACAAATGTGCCACAAAACTATTACCTTAGTATGCGCAACACCCAAAAGTTTCATGGACATAAGTTGTGGGTGCAGATCCAAAAACATGTTTTAGTTGGACAAGGTATGACTCTAAATATTGAGGAAAAGAAGAAATACTTTTTAGATGACTAAAAGTGAAAAAAGTTCACTAGTTAAGAACATGATGGGGCAATGCAACTTAGCAAATGAAAAAGACCAGAGGCACTTCTTTTAAATAGTAAATTGCCAGACATCCCTATCTGCATGCACACAAGAATAATAAGGAACATAGAAGGTGTTGGTATAGTCAACAAGCATTTGCAATGCAACCAATCTCACCTTGCTTGAGCTAGAGCAATTAGCATTGTAAACTCCTAACCGGACTTTTCTTGCCTCATAAATTGAAAATGAAAATAAAACAGTTTCACATAACCAACTGGACTTTTCTTGCCATGTTATCTGAAAAGTAAAAGTTTTACATAAGCGAGCTGACGGGTGTCATCAGTGCAAAGCAGACACACAAAGGGAAATAAAAGTTCACTCGTAGTGAAACCTATCGGCAAAAGTGTAATTATCCATGTAACCGGTAAAAGTGCAATTATCTACGTAACCAGCAAAAGTGCAATTAACTATTTAACAGGGTCGATGTCATGCAAAGTGCTCGACTTCTGTCCAGCGAGATTGCGCTGCGAAAAAAGAGAAAAAGTAGTCCAGAAACCGGATGGAAAATGTAGAACCTCATATGTTTTCAGTACTTGGTCACTGCGCAAGAGGAGGGCTAAACACCGGAAAAGGCATGACTTATCCATGCCTTTAACTAATGAAAGCAAGCAGATTTTAAAAGGCAAGCTCACAAACCAATGAAAGACACTGACGTGACATGGGTGTGGTTTGAAGCCCAAAGAGAGATTACAACACGGGACAGAGCGCTTTATGCTCACCCGTAAAAATATAAAGGAGTATGAATTAGCCAAAAGGCATACTGGCAGACAGCATCTTACCATGGTAGCAGTAGCTGAACAATCGGCTAACAGAAAGGCGTGGGAGTCAAACTGATGCTAATGGTCATGTGCGGTATAAAGACAAGGTCAGGACCCAGAACTGTAAAGCAGGCAATAATGGTTGCCATATTGGAATACTAAACTACATGGCCACAGAACTCCTTGATGAGTTGCAATATTACAGCAGGAGTACTTTTACCCATACATACATTCTCTACTGTAAAAATATACATTTGTAAACATAAATATGAATTATCAGCAAAAAAAGATTCTCTGCACAAGTTAGACAGCTAATTGCTCTATAGTCACCTATTGTGAAAAGGAGGATGGATTTCCATTGCCCCGAAGCAGTGTAAAGTTAACGAAAGAGCATAAACATATCCCAGTTACATTATCATTGCAATATAGATCTCTGAAAAAGGACTGCATATGATTCCACGACTTATTCTTCTTCAAAATAATTGAGTGAAGTTGATTAAATTAATGAACGAAGCTTCCCATTGATCCCACATTAACTAGCTTTCCCCAGGGAGTATTTATTTCAATTTTTCCAAACTGAGCAATAGTGGACGTAATCCAAGCAGTGATTTGACATTTGTTTATAAAGAACATTGCTTATCAGGTTTTATGTTACTGAGTATTTGTGTGGTGCGCATACACCAACTACCTGGTATCTTGACACTTTGGTGACAAAGACCTATGCTCATCGAGGTTTGAGTTAATTTAACTTTTCTCAAACTCAAAAAGAAGTGCAGCCGATTGCTGCCTCTCTCAAGGTAAGAGCACAAGTGACACTTTCTAAAGAATTTTGTTGTCCCTCACAAGTGCTTCTGAGTGTCATTGCATTTCTGAAGTAAAGCCATGATTTTGTTTCTTTTATCAGGGATGTAGCTATTAGTAGTATAGCAGATGAGGAGGCATAGGGCCCAAGGTAGTAGAAGGAGACCAGTACTCCCCTACTACGGCTCTATTTTAGTACCTTACCAAGGGGTGAGGACGATATTGCATAAGTAGACTAGGGTCCCTCACATCATTGCTATGCCGCTGCCTTTAACCTTACTTCTACAATGCTAAGTGAGTCCTTTCCCTGATATTACTCTTTATTCATGTTGCAAATCTTTAAAATCCTGTCTTAAAACATTGTTTTATCTCAGCCTGTCTGTTCAAGTAGTCAGCTTTTTCCTATCGCTGACCCATTCCTGTGCTCAGTCATTTCAGCTCACATGTAGTGCTAGGTGAGCCGCACAGTGCTGAGGTGGAAGCACTGTAACTACTTTATGTAAAAAGGGAATGACAGAAAAGGTTGCCCCTTTTCCAGGCTGCTGGAGAGAGATCCACTAGAGGGAAAGATATATCTCAACTAAAAGTTCTACTTTACATGGAGAGCAGAGAAGGTAGTGAAAGACAAATACAGACGCAAGAGAAACCAGCATGTTATACGCGGATGATATTCCTATGTTTAATGCGGATACACATACATTGACAAAAGAATCTAGCATCCTTTTGCAGGGAGGCAATGATCTTACATCGTTTCATGGGGTACCTTATTATTATATTTTAACTTTCAGGCTACACACTGTGCTGTCTGCAAATTAAGAAAGGCCATCTGTAGTATAATGGGCGTCTACAAATAATCGCATACAGATTCGACAAACCTAAAATACAATCCTAAAACCTACAGAGTGTGCAAAATCAGTAGATGCAACAGAAAACTGATAGAATAATCTGAAGAGGAAAGAAGGGGCTGAGTGAATCTTATGGAAAAGATGGGATTTTCCTGGTTGCTCGGGTCTAACCACTGTGCACTTGCACTTGCACTTCTGGCCCAGTGACCACGGGACTGTGGTTTAACACACACTTTTAGCTTTGGCTCAGTTGACAGAGTCGCTGGACCTTTTCTGAAAAATCTTACAAACTACATATAACATGATTATACGATGCGTCTTTTAACAACTGCATGATGCGAGGCAGCTACTGACAAGCAGCCAGACATACAGAAATCCACTTAGGATCTGACTGAAAGCAGCCTGCCACCATCACTTGTGCTAATCATGTATTCTGAAGCCTCAATTTTAGGGGCTTCTCTCTGGGGCGGCAACAAATTATTCAGCTAATTGCTGATGTAGCAGAGTGGATGAAAAACTAAGTTGGCCCGATTGCAGAAATTTTCATACCATTTTCTCCTCAATTCTGTTACTACTAAGGAGATTTTGAGAACGTTTTCACATTGCTTCTAGTCAAGGATACTCCAAACAGAGCAATTGGGTATACTGTAATGTTGACCATCAGCAGCAATATACAACAACTTTGACAGCAATTTGCCAGGGCATAACAAGGGTGCCAGGATGGGTCCAAATGCAAAGAACAACAAATTATACCCCTTAGGTCCCCACTGTCACACACCGGACCCGCATACTATTATGCCTCTGCATCATAGCACTCTAGGTCAGGACATCCCATAGGCCAATATGAGGCACTACAACCTACTTTTTACGGGTGAGCGCAAAGCGCTCCGTCCCGTGTTGTAACCTCTCTTTGGGCTTCAAACCACACCCATGTCACGTCAGTCTATTTCATTGGTTCGTGGGCTTGTCTTTTAAAATCTGCTTGCTTTCATTAGTGAAAGGCATGCATAAGTCATGCCTTTTCCTGTGTTTAGCCCTCCTCGAGCTCAGCGACCAAGTACTGAAAACAGACAAGGCTCCACATTTTCCATCAGGTTTCTGGACTACTTTTACTCTTTTTTTCGCAGCACGATCTCGCTTGGCAGAAGTCGAGCGCTTTGCGTAACATCGACCCTCTTACATAGTTAATTGCACTTTTGCCGGTTACGTAGAATATTGCACATTTGACGGTTACATGGATAATTGCACTTTTGCCAGTTACATGGATAATTGCACTTTTGCCGATAGGTTTCACTACGAGTGAACTTTTATTTCCCTTTGTGTGTCTGCTTTGCACTGATGGCAGCTGTCAGCTCGCTTATGTTTCAATTTATGTGGCAAGAAAAGTCCAGTTAGGAGTTTACAATGCTAATTGCTCTAGCTCAAGCAAACGCGAGACCCGTTGCATTGCAAATGCTTGTTCTGCTGTGGCATCAAACTCTCAAACAACTACACTTAAATTCTTTATTTATTTGTTATCATCTAATAATTTACGGTGTCGGTGATATAATCCTCAGTTTGATGTGGCCGGAGACCAGATAATTTCGCAATTATCTCCAATGTACACAGAAAGAAAATACATAGGCATTGTAATTTAAACAATGTGCTTTTATGTAGTTCGTGTTTTGGTTTTTGCACCTTGCCTCTGCAAACAGAACCTGCAAGTGTTGCGCAATTTAGTAGTTCTCAATAGTACTAAATTTATCAACTTTTTGTCATTGTCAGGTAACACAAATATCAACGAGGTGAGCCAATAGCTCATGGGCCTGTCATAAAGAGCAGGATGAGGACAGCTACCATTCACTTGGTTGTGTTGATATTTTTGTAGAGAAATGGCTCAGCAAGCTTCACAAATTCTAAACATCATAGGTGGAAGGAGTTTACTAAAATAAATGAGCATGAAGAAAGTGACAGTAACTCGTTTTTTCTTGTCATTACCTTTGATTTAACCAGAGGGATCTGGGAATTTTCACTGCAAAATTCCAGCCCCATCCCCACACCCAGCGGTAAAATGTTGGAAATGAACAACATTCAGAGTGAGAGGCTACATATTCATGGTGGCTGAAAGGGCTGGAGCCTGGATGACTGGACACAAGAGAGGACGAATCAGTGCCAGTCAGCCGACGAACGGTCACCGGATGTGAATTAATTATAGACACTCTGGAATAAATAAAGTTTACAACAAGGAGAACTGTAATAGTGAAGCTGATCTGTTGCTTTTTAAAGATTTGTCACAAAAGGAGCACATTACAAGATAGCCTGGGGATTATAGTGGTGATCAATGTAAATGTAGACAGGGTCTCAGTATAGTGCTCACTCAGGTTGCTCATGCATGATGCAGACATCTGTGCTCACAGGTCTGAATCATAGAAGACGCCGAAGGATTGATGTACCATCACCAAACAAGCAACTACTGACCTGGTTAGTGACTGACAGCAAACAGTTCCATTTAGGAATTTACAGAGGTTAGAGGGGAAGAGCTACAGTTGGTCTAAAATGTACCATTTTAGAGGAAATGATAATCTGGATCCCAGGATCAGTCTTACGATGACCACAATGAGGAGAAAAAAAAACACGGCTGCTGGTAGTTACAAAAGGTCTTTAATTAATTCACTCATTTCCTTCAGGGACCAAGAGCGGACATGCTCTGCCATGTTTTATACATTTTTGTTTTGATGCTAGAAGCCACTGCATTAGTACAAGCTCATTTTTAGGGTGCAGCCTGCCAATGCATACACTAGCGCATGGATTACGCCTGCAATACTCTGTTGTGTACAGTAAAGGGCTTGGAGCCCACCTGTGGCTTACTGTTTGTTGGCTTGCGTGGCACTCTTCTTTGCAGCCTCTTAATCAGTCACTGCAGGCCTGGCATCATTTCCGCTCGTCTGTGTGAAGCGGGGACCAAGCACTGATTGATTCAACTTAGTCAGTGCCTGTCCACTGCTACCGACATGACTGAGGTACTAATTTGGTCTTTTTAACTTCTAGTGCCCTGCAAACAGAAAGCTTGTGACTGGAAAAAATGTGCCCAGCAGGACAAACAAAACTGCAAAGTTTTATTTTTTATAGTCAACTTTCCTTTATTTTGCCAACTCATGTTTCCTCACTTTGCACTCATGTTTTCTTTTGCTCGTGGGCCTGTTCTCAAAAGATGACGATTTTATTGTTCTAAATATTGCAAAGTGACATTTTACTTTATCATGTGTAATTCTAAAATGATGTTTTAACACAAAATCGGATAGTACACCCCAATCTGCCCACTCCAATCCACTCCACCCCAAACCTCCCAAACCACCCCAATCTAATCTGCCCCACTCCAGTTTGTCCCACTACAATCCAAAACAATCTGCCCTACTCCAATCCAAAACAATATGCCCCACTCTAATCCAAAACAATATGCCCTATCTCCATCTGCCCTACTGCAATCTGCACCACTCCAATCCAAAACAATCTAACCCACTGCAATCCAAAACAATTCACCCACTCCAATCCAATCCAACCCACCCCTCTCCAATCCAACCCAATCCACCCCACTCCAATCCACCATAATCTCCACTCCACCACACTTAATCCAATCCACCCCACCCCACCGTAATCCTTTCCACTCAATGAAATCCACTCAATCCCATCCACCACACTCTAATCCACCCCACACCAATCTGATCCACCAAACTCCAGTCAACCCCAGTCCAATCCACCCCACACTTATCAAATCCACCTCACCCCAATCCACCCCACCCACTCCAATCCAATCCATCCCACTCCTATTCACCCCACCCCAATACCTCCTCCAGTCCAACCCAACCTATTTCAATCCACTCCACTCCTCTACCCCAATCCATTCCACCCCATCCCAGTTCAGTCCACCACACTCCAATACAATCCATCCTACCCTACTCCAAACCATCCCACTCCAATCCAATCCACCCCATGCCAATCCAATGCCCCCCATTTCAGTCCAACCCACTTCCATCCACCCCGCTCCAATCCACTGAACTTCAATGGAGCCCACCTCACTCCAATCCAATTCAACAAACCCCACTCCAATCCACCCACCGAATCCAATCCATTCCACTGCAGCCCTCCACACCTCAATCCAAATCCACAGACTCACTACAGTCCACAAACCTCACTCCAATCCACCACTCTATCGCAAACCATTTTACCCCATGACAGTTCAGTCCACCCCACTCCAATCCATCCAGCCCCCCCACTCTAATCCAATCCACCCCAACCCACTTCAATCCAGTGAATCCAATACACTCCACCCACCCCACTCCAATGTAATCTTCCCCCCACTTCAATCCAATCCACCACACCCCAATCCACCCCACCCTTATCACTCCAGTCCAAACCACCCATCCCAATCCAATCTAATCCACCCCACTCGAATCCACCCCAATCCAATACACCTCACCCCATTTCAGTCCACCACACACCAATCCAGCCCACTCTACGCAATCCACCCCACTCTTCCTCATTCCACTCTACTCCAATCGAATCCACCCCATTACCTCAGTCCATCCAACCCACTTCACTCTATTCTATTCCATCCCACTCCTGTCTACAACCCTCTCTGCCACTGAATTCAACTCCTCTCTACTCAACTCTACAACACTCTCCTCCTCCTATTCCACTCCATGGCTGGCCAAACACACATGCGCTCTGAAGGGAGTGCTCTGTGCACTCCCCTCTGAGGCTGTCATCCCCTATGCCCTGCCCCTTTCACAACAAAGGAATAATAAACAGAGTTTATTATTCCTTCGTGGTGAAAGCGTTGCAGCTTCTGCTGCTGGTGGGGGCTTTACGCTCCTCTGCCCATATGGAGGAACCGCCCTTGATGGGCGAGACATATTGGCTTTGCCAATGCATGTTTGTTTCAGTGAAGGCACAAGTTTATTTACAGAATGGGCCAAACAGAATATCCCTGCTGGAGACTGCTACTTGTGAGAGTAATCGGCCATTACCACTGGACTCACAAAACTGTCACCCTGGTTATTTAAAGCAGCAAATATTCATGTTTATGGTGTAATTTTCTACGACACAACATTTCATATACAGCCTTCTTATAAATTGCCTTCTCTTGGGCAAGCACATTATGCTATTTAGAAAAGAAGCAAAAACCTTGAGTGTGAATGGGCGAGAGCATCCAGATAGTGCAGTTAAGTGGTTGGTAGCCATGAATAATTTGAATTTAAAGGGTTTTCCTTGGAAGAAACGGAGGATTTCATCTTGGTGGCAACACTTACTCAAGTAGAGTCAGAGAGCTGCACTTTACTATTCATTCGAAGTACCTTCCTTGGGGTATTTATTATTCAGTATCACATACTAACCTGTAATTTCCTGTCACGGTGGTTTCACCATTATAGAAGGGCTGAAGTCATGGGTTAGTTGCAGGTTGGTGTCTGTTCGTGTCCTGGGATTTGTAAACTAATTGAATTACCGTCTGAACTTATTTTAAAGACGCCTCTCTCCAGGCTGCTCGGACAATGGAAAAGTCGCCCTGTATTAATTAATGTAAATAGCTTCCAGAGTCCCTAGGAAAACATAATCATACTGCTAATGTTCCCCACTTACACTTGTTAAATTAATGTTGTCGCTCTGGCTGGCCAACACTACCTTGGGGAGTAAGCTGGGCTAGGAAGGCGTTTCCATTATTATTCCAAGGAGTTACATGACACCTAAAAGAGTTAGACTGCTCTGACGTGCTTGGACAACGTGATAATCAAGGGAAGGAGTTGCCTTTCTTCTTCTCTTCAGAAATCCCGCACTCCCATGTCATATGTTTCAATACCATACGTTATATTGTTATTTCGATTCTTTCAGAGCCTCTGTACTTTGTCAGATACCGAAAACCTTCAGACAAATCATCGAAACAAACAAAGTTGTAAGTTACATCCAATCTGCATAACAAAAAGAACAGCATCTACAACGTATAGGCAGAATGAAGTCTAAGATCTTAAAGTTAAGGCTAAAACCATTACATGAGGAAAACTCACTGGATAAGTTACGATTTCAGGCCTCTGCTAAAAAAGGTTTTAGTTTTTACAGTGCGGAAACATAGGTCAATTAACTTTCAAGTTCTAGGTTCCCTAACTCCCACGGATGACTCCATGTTTACTCCACTTTAAGGCTTGTAGCGATGAGGTGTGCTGTTACTGAGAGGAGCTTTTGATTGGGTGGTTTCTGTGGTGTGCTTCCGCCTTATCCGAGGCCTCTGACCCACTAAAACTGGTGTGTACTGTAAAGAACCTGGATCTTTATTGTTGTAACTGACTGGGAACAATGCAGGTTTTGTGTGGTCATCCTCCTGCATGTTCAAACCACTTGGTTCTGGAATCTTTAGATGCTATATGACAAACAATATAGTATTCTAATCGGGATTCGATAAGGGCTCTCCTGAAATCCTCCCAGTGGTCGGTTTGGAGGAGTGGAAGGATCCTCCGAAAAAGGGAGCACCGTAGAAAAACGCCATGGACGAATGCACTGACTCAAGGAAGAAAGAAGAGTTTAGTGTTGAACATGACACCAAGCAAACTTACTTTTAGGTGGAAGGTGGTTGTTCTAGACTGGTGGGTGATTTCAATAGAAGAGAGGTGGTGTCTTTTCCTCCATTATTAAAATATTTTCCTTGGCTCCAGTAAGGCCAAGGATTCTCTTTCATCCAACGCAAAACGTGGTTCTAACAGTAGCGATAGCGACTCTTCTTAATTCTTGAATCTGCTCAGCAGTTTGTCATGGTCCGTGGTGTCATAGGCTACTAAGCGGTGAGGGAATAGGAGGGCTATGTTTCTGTTTTTATCCAAAGACAAGAGCAGCTTAACACTTGTGTTACCCAAGGCAGTTTCTGTGCTCCTTGATGGCCTAAATCCAGATTGGTAGACATGAAGAATGAGATTCAGCTTGATGCATTTGTTTACATGTCATGTACCCTGCATTTCCATGATCTTCCTTGCGTGGTTTACATATGCCTCTGGGTAAACTGAAGGCACGTTGGAAGCAGGTGTTACCTTGGTTTAGTCTTGCTTGTCTTGTATTGTCCCAACGAGATTATGTCATCTTAACTGTACCCCTTTTACACTTTTAGAATTGAAAACGTGGATGCAGTAGCATGCCTCTTTTCAGACAACATCGAGTAAAGTCTGGAATGTCAGTTTGAGCCATGTAAATTCAAAAGTATTCAAGAAATCATTTGCTGGTCAATTCTCAGCCCTCGTCTTACTCTGGCTCATCTTTTCTGGCTTCAGACTACAAGACAGTCTGGTTCAACAACTATGGGGGTTATTCCAACTTTGGAGGAAGTGGTAATCCGTCCCAAAAGTGACGGTAAAGTGACGGATATACCACCAGCCGTATTACGAGTCCATTATATCCTATGGAACTCGTAATACGGCTGGTGGTAAATCCGTCACATTTGGGATGGATTACCACCTCCTCCAAAGTTGGAATAACCCCCTATGTGTTTTCATATTTCTTTCTTGGGTAATCACAGGTAAACTCAATTACAGTAAAATAGTGTATAACAAAATCTGGACTGTGATGGTTTGTCTGTGTCACTCTTGGAGGTAGATGCTCTTGGCACCTTTTACTTTTTCATTCCTTTTCAAAATATCTTCTCCACTCACAAATATGCTGAAGTCACACAGCTTCAATTTTAGTGTCTGAGCTTTCAAACAGAATAAACTTGAAGTGATCCTGTTGTACTGTACCAAACTGGATATACTCACTCATAAAAACTGAATGCTCAAAAAATGAATTCCTTCCCCTATTGTTGACTAACAATGCCTCCCGGGTCTGAAATTGAGTGGCTGTTCTCTGCTGTATAGGCATCTATCCATCCCTGGTTCCACTTGGCTACTTCTTAGACAATAGCCTCACCCTAAGTGACCGCATCGCTAGGCTAATAAGTCCACCATCCTATTAACTTCCCCTGCTCAGAAAACGAAATCCTACCATCCCTTCTACATACGTCAGATACTCAATGCAGGGCTGTGCAATCAGCCATCTGGGTAGAGGATATTACATTTTAGCAAGTGGCCTAAAATTTATCACTGCACTTCTTCGAGCTATGCTACAAGCAGCTGCTCGAATAGTCACAGGAGCGAAGAAATGTGATCACAACTCCTCTATCATGAAGCTAGATTCAACTACATGATTTAGAGCATCAAACACAGTAATTCTCATAGTTGTAACTCCTTTCCTGACTAATATACTAGGCTCACAAATGGAATCCAAGAAATGCGAGCCAGAAACTGTGTAATACTGAACACATTCAAACAATGAAACAGATGTGCTCATGCTTAGCCCCTAGACGGCGCACTGGACTACAAAAGTCTAAATCCCACACTTCTTGTTTTCAATAAATATTTAAAAGCACATATATTCAAATTAAACTTCCCAATCTGAACTCATTTTTCATCTCCTCCCTATCACTTTTAAAACTGCACATGTTCTCTTGTCACTTGTGAAACTCTTTGTTATCTAGCGTCTAGGTCCAAGATATATAAATACTTGGTATAGATAAATATAAACACTTTGTGATGTATTTTAAGTATAATCACATTTTAATATAGACAGCACTAATATGGCAATCTCTTGTTTCCTTTGTTAAGGTTATTTGTAATGATCCTCAACACTGACATATTTTTACTCTTCGCCCCTGTAAAGCTGACATTTTTCTATTTTTCATAACCTCCATCAAAATTTTCTTTCTCAACTTCAAGTTGCCCCTGGATTCTAAAATTACCGAAAGTTAAAATAAATTGAGACAGTTAGTTCCAACTGTATAAAGGTTAATATGGAGTGTTGTATTGATAGCAATTTAAATGTTAGTTAGGAGTTTTAGAGCAATTAATGTTTGCCAGTTTTGGGTATGTGTCTGTGTATGAGAAATATATTTTGGCCGACTGTTCATGATTTGAATGTATTGGATATCGTTCAAGTTTTTTACTTGCCAGCAACAGGAACATTCACAAAGCTTCCCTTGTCGTCACCTGCTACTTGTACTTTGATTATCATTTAAAATGGCTTAGCATTTTTTCATGTGCTTGTGGTCTTTATGTTCAGGGTTTTCCTTTTAATATCCACAATATTTTGTTTCCGATATTAATATAAATACATATTATCTACAGCTTTTCACTCTCTTGGGAAGGATACTACTTCCTTTCAGTTTATTTCAAGAAAGAGGCCTCGAGGACAGATTTATCATTGTTTGCAAGAGGCAGCCTAAGATATTGATTCTCCATTTTTCCTTCATGTTAGCAGGGCGAATGTTATGGCAAACCCTGGATACAATTGTCAGAGAGCACCCTCTGCCTCGACAGTGTAAAAAGAGGAAAAAACTAACACTCAAACCATTCTGTTGATGCGAAGATTTCTCCCACTATTTTACACTATTTAAATTGTGCACCCAACTAGTTTCTCTCCCTGGAATCACATTCAAACAGGGGCTTGGAGGGGGGGGGGGTTATAGGTGGAAGAAATTCTCTCACAATTAAATGAGATGTAGGGCAAGGTGGTTCTCTATGGAGAAGTAAAATACCCTGTAGTTAAATGGGCAACTGTATATTTGCATACAGGGAAGTCTGAAGGATTTTGGGGGCCCTGGGCCAAACATATTTTGGGGGCCCCTTTTCAGATCAGATTTGAACTCATGATCCAATTTCAGCTTTTTCATGCCCTCTTTGGCCAAGACAGCGTGCAGGCATACCCAAGTTCTAAATGTGTTGACATCTAATATTCAGGGATAGTGATATATTCATTTAATATTCTAACACAGCAGCAGCTCACTAATAATACTGCAAATAATTTCTGTGACACCCTCCAATTTCTCATATGTAAGGTACCTTGTTCTGAACTAAAAAAAACAAAAACTATTTCATTGATGTTGCATGAAACAAACACAACATTTCTCTGCAAAATGTCTATAATAGCCTCTCACACATCACCCACATTAGGAATTTATTCAAGAAAAAAAAATATTTTTAGAAGAGCTGTTTAATAAATATTGAAGTTTATCAGGGCAAGACTGCAGAACAGAACTGGTTCCATCCGGATGGCCACTGAAAGACTGGGGCTCTGGGCCGCAGCCCACTTTGCCTACTCCTTAAAACGTCTCTGATCACTATTACATGTGAAGAATTATTCACAAGCTAGAAATCCAACAAGCATACCTTAATGTGAATCTAAGTACTAAAGAAGACGTCCAACTAACAAATTTCCTGGAAGATTCCTGGAATCCCTCGTGAATCACAAAAGCAGAGAAATGATCCAAATGCACATGTATTCCTAGTGGAGAACATTTCACACAAGACCGAGTTCGAACAGTAAAGCGCCAGTCTTGATCTTCGACATGATTCAAGGATGCACAGATTTAAGTTATGTCCCAGAAATGAGGCAATGCCATTGATTAGAAGTATGATCCTGCTCAACATACAATCTGGCTTAATGTTACAAGATAAGGTGACACCTTGGTCTTTGTGCAGCAGAACCACAACTCTGTAGTGAAATAGGGCACCAAAAAGCGTGCAGCTCCCGAGACTTCAATTTTACGAGCAGGTAAAATTACACAATTTGGCCAGTAGTAAAACCAGGACAATTCTTGAGTATTGCATGTGATGAAAGTGGAATTGGAAATGAAAAAAGGTAAATGCCTTTGACCAAAGGAGTTTATTGTACTTTTTCTTTTCTCTGTGCAGTGCGCAACATTAAATTAGTTGTTATATTTTCAGCAGCCCAGCGGATGCAATTTCTTGATATCGCTGTGCAGACTCCAATCTGTTTTCTATATTTCTTCTCTAGTTTTCTTCCCGTTTACTACTGTTTCCATCCACATGGCTCCCATGTACCTAAAATTGCTATCTAATACCTCACTACAGCCGGAATTTGTTTCCCATTTGGATGCTGGATTTTCTGGCCAAAACAAAATAATTCATTTAAATATTTTAACAAAAATAATCACCATTTCCTTGCAAAGTACATGGATTTTATTAGTTTAATGATAACTTTAAAGAGCCAGATGTGTCTGATTTCAATTGACACTAAGTAAATACGGGACAAATGGACCGTAAATTAAGTCCATTTTTTAAAACTTTTTAAATATCCACTCTCAAGGTATGTGGGATCAAAGCAATGTACAGAAATGACAAAGCAGCAGTGTGAAATGCAATTCAAATGATGGCAGGAACACTGGCAGACCAATGTCCAGTACACATACTCGAGGAGCAGCCATTCCCCCGTGAGAACTGTCACTTTCCTGCTCCCCTGCATTCTGGTCCATTCCTAGATTAACTTAAAACCAGTCCTTTCATTGGTAAACTGGGAGAAAGAGCTGCTTACGTACAATTATCGGCCTTTATAGAAGAAAACCACCTTCCCTCAGACACCCAGACAGGATTCTTCTCTGGTATGAGCTGTGTGAGACAGGACCGCAAGACTACGGGACAGTGAGACTTCTTCTACGACCTTTCCTTACATTTCCTCACACGATCTTCCTACATGTGTCTGGAGATTCACTACTATAGGATTACAATGCACTCTCCTTCACTGGACTGCCTTACTCCTCTCTAACCGATTCCTCGTGCCATCACTGCTCCCTTTTAGCACTGCTCCTATTTGCCTTAATGGCTGGAACTGCACAATGTTCCACCATGTGCCCACCTCTTCAACATTCATCTTAGCAGCTCATCTTCTCCATTAACCTCAGCATTTGCAGATGCACATGACATGCAAATTATAATAAGATTTCAAAGCCCATCTGATCATGATACCGGTACCATCAGCCAATGTGTTTAAGCCATAAACTATTGAATCCTAATGGATTACCGCCAGCTAAATAACATTAAATACTGAGATTCTAGTCTGTGGAAAATGGGCCACATACCTCCACTACACCTTAGGGTTAAAAGCTTGGCCCATCTTCAAACCCATTACAGCAAGTCTGGAAACTAGCCATTATTATGGACTCAACCACTCCATGATACCTCTAGTGAATCAAGTTCTAAGAGGAGTATTTTACAAGACGAGATACCCGTGTCAAGTTTTCCCTCATGTAGGCTTCCTTGACGGGGTACAAGACACCATCAACCTACTACTCTGCCCTCTAAAATGTATCAACAGTACAAACTGCAGCACTCTATGTGATACAGAAGCTACAGAGAATACAGCTGCAAGTCAAGCTTTCCACCTTATCCTGCGTATTCGTATTTCACCAGCCACTGAACCCGAACAGAGGCTGCCTGTGACTAGACCTATCCCGTTCGAAGCAATAAGCATAGCAGAAATTACCATTTGTGGCTCTGATCTCTTCTCTTAGACCATAAGCTCCATGGCTCACGCCAAACTAGAGCTCATCGACGCAGGCTGGTTCTATTCTTGAGCATCCATTCATTCAAAATATCTTGCACTGGCAAAAATGTCTTTTCACTTGAAATGTCTAAGACAAATCAATCTCTGCTGAAGAAAAAATAACTTACATCCATCTAAAATTCTGAAGTACATTAGAGACCTGTCTCTTCTCATGAGCATAACTAGTCTGCTCCTAAATAAAAAAACAAGTTTCCGCCAGCATTACTACATGTTTACCTTACACTACTCTTCACATGTAGGTGCAGTGAAGCAGCCACAACATTTTAATGTACATCTCCAAACTCCATGCACATCATTTAAAACTTTTCATATAGGCCTAACCACAATCAACACCCCATTCAACCCTGCCTATTGAAAAGGCATCCAGCAAACTATTGCAAACTAGAATGCTTCCCAACCCTGATAGGGATAGGAAGAGCTACATTTGTGGTCCAATCCGTGTTGAGCTAGTGGGTGTGGTGGGTCTAGCAACACTTATTTCTGAAGACCAGCTCTTATTCTGCAGGCCTGCTGCGTCCATGGTTCTATTGGCCCAGTAATTTAAAAATACACAACAAATCTGCCAGCCTAATGACAAGTGTTGCCTCTTCTTCTGCTGGTGACTTGCTGTTTCTTGCTAAGGCATTCATTTGCAGGGTGAGGTTGAAGTCACCTTGAACATGCTGAGACTGGTTTACACCTGCCCAGTGGAGTCTAAGTGCGCAGGTGCCAGTCCAGCAGCGAGCTCGTCTCTGCAGACTCCCCACCCAGCAGCATATTGGCCTGCGAGGCTGAAATCTACTCCTATACTCCCTGTAGAGCAGGACGGATCATCGCATAAGCAGGGCCCACGGCACTGGAGCCGCACTCACCTTGTCTGATCCTTGCCAAGTTAACATGAGGTCAACAGAAATATGTAGGATTATTCTAGTTTCAAAAATTATGCAGACGGTGCTATGAAATGCAATTCTAAATGACAACGTTTAAATATCCTGGGAAATTACCACACACGGCCAATCCAATAATAATACTGGCGGGGCAGCAGCTCTCAGGCCGGTATGAGGCACTCCTTCAATATTGCCACAACCTTCAAAAATATTTCACATCACGACTCTGCTCCAGGCATTCTCCTACTTCCCTCGCTCTCCATGTACATTTCTAAGTAAAGTATATAAGCAACTTGCTTTGGAATGTGTGTTTCCAAAGCCCAATCGGATTTCTTTCAGTAACAGTTTGGTTGAGTGCCTAATGTGAACCTTTGGAAGAAGTGGCACCCAATTCGTGGGCTGCAAAGTGATAATGCGAGACCACAATGTGCTAATTTTCTAGCCTGACTTAAAACAGTGGGGCTTTGGAATTAATGGGATTTGGGTTTCAGGGCATAATGGCAAACCACCAATCCACCTTAAGGTTCTGGTACCTTGGAGTGGATGATGTTTCGGTGTCTGGAATCACTGTTTACAACTGCATCCAGACTCCCAAATCCCAGGCACAGCAAGGCACAACCGGAGGCAGAACACCCAAGCCATCCTTTAGAGAGCGGTAGGCACTCACTTCCCTCGCTCCCTGTGCTTCAACATTGGAGACAGCAGGTGTGGATGGTGCCCATTGGGAAAGTGGATTGTACAAGTGGGAAAGGTGGTGGTACGAGTGGGGAAGCGGGTAGCTCTTAAGAAAAAATATTGGTACCTGCACTAATCTATTTATTTTGTACAAGTTATGCACTGGGTACAATACAACATCAGGAACATTGATTTCTGTTAAGTTATTGGTGCTTATGTGCTTAAAACTGTAAGGAGCACTGCCTCCTGGCGGTACTGTCTAGGATAAGATTCTGGCAAGGCACCACACATCAATTAATGCTGAGTGAAAATATTTTATCACTATTTTAGGAAAGGATGCTAAAAAAAGGAAACAGTTTCCCGTGTGTCTAACTTAGTGGGTTTTTTTTAACAATAAGAGCTGCATTATGAGGAGTAAACCCAGCAATAACACTCAACTAAGAGAACAAGTAGAGGAGTCACCTCACAAGAATACCAAAGGAGGTACTTAGGCAGACTTTTGAACTCTATCCGGGCTTCTCACCATTGCTATATCAAAATCTCTGACAAAAATGAGGGGAAATTACCTTAAGAAATAGT
Organism: Pleurodeles waltl; assembly: GCF_031143425.1. Classification (NCBI taxonomy): domain Eukaryota; kingdom Metazoa; phylum Chordata; class Amphibia; order Caudata; family Salamandridae; genus Pleurodeles; species Pleurodeles waltl. The sequence goes on along the minus strand of NC_090438.1, from coordinate 896,100,690 downwards.
TGTACTGCTGACTATGTATTCGAGTAGAGGGGTTGTGCACCTCCTCAAAGACCATCCCTAATGAGGGAATGGTTGCCAGTAGAGCGTCTGATAATTGGAAGGGGAAGTGCAACAGATAAAAAGGCGGGCAGCGGCATCTCTCTAATAGGAAGCACAATTTTCCTGCATCAGATTCCCATTCTTACAGCCATTCGTGGATCTTGCCCACCACCTTCAATATGTCATGCACTGGGCCTACACTTCCATGTGTAGGCTGAAAACTATTCCACCAGCTAAGTAGTACATCTGTACATGAATGGGAGAACGAGGCAGCGATTATAAGAGGCAAGTACCTGTGGATTAGGAGTACCACAAGTCCTGATAATTACATTTCTTTACTGCTACCAATTCCACCTGGAGACAATAACAAGCAAAAAGTATAATGGGGCGGTAGAGACATCTAGTAAACAAGGAGGTGAGAACAGATTGGTGAAAGTCAAGATTCTGAAGTGGAACTGGAAACAAAGTAAAACCTGTAAAAGGAAGAATTATGTTTCTTGAAAGACAACAATGCTGCCTGGCAGTACTGAACACAAGGTCTTTCTATGAAGGACTCTTTCTTTATAGGTCTTGTAAATATTGAGCTGTGAGCCACAATATTCTGATCTACCTACACCCAGGAACATACTAGATAAAGAACTGTACAATATGTGAGGATCCTTTATCCACTCCCAGTTTAGAGTAGGAATGCCACACTCCGCAAGATCACTCATCTAATGCAGTGGTTCCCAACCTCTTCACTTCTATGGACCCCCACTTTATCATTACTGGAACTTGGGGACCCCCAGTAAATTATTATTGGAATCCAGGGCCCCCGACTAAGTCATTACTGAAAGCTGGGGACCTAATCTGATAATATAATTTCATTTTCTAAGCAGTCGCAGACCCCCTGAGGAGGCTTTGCGGACACCCATGAGCCCCCGGACCACAGGTTCGGAACCACTGATCTAATGTATACACTTTCCAAGCTCTCTATCCATAGTTCCTACCCCCAAATGTAGGCACAGAGCAGCAGCTACTAGTAATAGCACATCCCCGAAGAATGCCCATTGTTTTACTTTAGTCACTCAAGCTCACAAATCCACTCCCAAGTTAAGGAATGCCAATAAGTTGTTCTACCCACAAAATGGCAAAATGGCAGCTAGGAGACTAAAATCAAGGTCACAATAAAACATCCCATCCAAATGTCCAGACTGTGCGCAGAGCTTTTTTTTCAAAGTTTTTTTTTTTTTTAGTTTTGGGAAGTGCTTAATTTAAGCCCATGGTTGCCACCGTCACTCAGTTTTGGGGAGCAGCACTTATTTTTCCGCTTCAGGCATTTCCGGAGAGAGAAAAAACACAAAGCCGATAAACTGAGGAAGAGAAAGCCATAACAAAGGTCACAAAGAGAGAAAATAAGAGTGAGGTAAAGGGGGCAGGGAGTGCCTGGTACAGGATTAAACGGGCATGAGGTGGATGTAAGACTATGCAGCCTTGGTATTTGGCGTGCAGCATTTAATTGCACAGCAGTGAGCTTCTGAGCAGAGCTTTGGCACCGGCACTTATTATTTTACAAATTAAGTCCTGGTTTAAAGCATTTGGCATGCCGAACTAGCTTTAAAAAGGAGAAAATTTTAAAAGGAACATTTTAGTTGCAACTCTAAGGACTTAAACATGTGATGCTTCCACAAGGAAAGAGAGACAAAAAGAGAGAGCGAGTGAGCGTGTGTGTGTGTGAGAGATGAAGTTGCAGGGAGAACACATGAATACATACTTGGAACAGTAGAAGACAAAACATTGTACAGTTTTCTTTGTACTGCACACACATTTACATATTAAAACACAGGAATCTAAAGTTTTCTGTTCAAAATCGAAACATTTATGGTCCAGGGCCGAAATTGGAAGTAAGGAGCAGGTCTTTCTCTCCAAGGTTCAAAATATGCAACAAAGCCACCAAACCAAGTCCTCTCTACTCCAGACAAGTAAAAAAACAAATGTCAAGCAAGGACTCCTCATTCTACATTTACCAGGGAATCACTAAAAGACAAACCACCTTAATATGAACGAATTCTGCCCACAACACAGTAACTTAGCAGAGAGATATATAAACTTTGATAGAACCATAAAAACCATGTTGCGTCATTGAAAGCAAACTTTGGAAAGCAGATAGCTATTGAAGCAGGCTTTTTTTTAATCTTGCAACACAAAATCCAACTAAAAGATGTATCATTGAAATGTGCCAGAGCAAAATGTCTAAAGAGCTCCAGAACCGTCTGTAAGAAAGACAAAACAATGTTCAAACGCAGACAAAAGGAATTGGATTTAATAAGCACAAAAAAATCTACCAAAATGAAACTTAAATCTAAAGTCTGTGAAAACAGCATGGTCTAACTGGTAGGCAAGACCCACTAATGCTATACAGAAAGTAGAAACAATCATAATTCTGCTTACACCAAAGTCAGAAGAGGAATATCCAATAGGGTGCCAACAGAAATCTATACAAAATTCCATACAAAAAAGGCCAAGAAATCAGAACTGAAAGAGTTAGAATGCCACGTTCACAACCTGCTCCTTATTCGACGATTTTCCTCCCTGAGTCTGTCCTGCTCCGGAGCATTTCGGCTGCATAGTGCTTTTATTGGATTAGTTATATCCTTCCACCCTGCACAGTGTTTTGATTAGCTTAGCTGCATCCTTCCGCCTCTGACTAAAGGGAACTATTTTTCATTTGTTTTGCTTTCACAGGTTTCTATAGCAAATGATTTTTAGCACTCAGCGATGGTGCATGTTTTTCTCCTTTCAGTTTTCATTTGTGTATGCACTTCATTGCTACCTCCCACCCACCCTTTTTCCTCTGTGTGGACTCTTCTTGCTTCCTTCCACCCTCCCCTCTTTTTCACGTGTCGGCTTCTCTTGCTCCAGCCTACCAACCCAATGGCCTGTGTAACCTGCTACTTAAGCCTCTCCCCCTTTCAATCAAACTCTGCCCTCTGGTTCAAAATGATCACTATTGATCTTTCAAGCTAGCTTTCCGAGCTACATCTGATTCAGACCATTGGGGGGAAAAGAGATGGATAGGAAAACTTTGAAGCCACTTCATGTAAATGCAGCAGGCGAGCACTGAGCATCCAAGCAGTTATGGGGTTCACTGTAGCCAGCAGCAGCAGTTACTCGGCAACCAGCGGCTCTAAAAGGTGCTCAGTGACTGTCTCAGGGGTGCCGGAGTTCCTGCAGCAGCTGCCTCTGACAGAGCGCACCTCCACTTAAGCCAGCGCCAGACCCACTCGAGAAGAGTGTGCTGTGGTTACACCAGCACTGAGTGAGCAGGTGACCGTGGCGTAACAAAGGCCACCGCAGTCCCTGCGGGGTGGGGTTGGACCAGAGTTCCTGGGGGCCCCTCAGTACAGTACACTGTGCACGGGTGGTAGGCCCATGACTGGATCCAGGAGAGAGGGGGCGCCCTCAAGGGATTTTGCATGGGGGCCCCTCAAGTTTTGTTGCACGACTGGCGGGTGAGGACAGAAGGGTCCATGCACACCAGGTTGTCCCTTTTTTTAAAATCAGTGCAGCGGACAGGAACAAAACGCTGTTTCAGAACTCCTCTTTACAACCAGAGCAGGCTACTGCCAGTCCAACATTTTGGCGGTCATTCCGACCCTGGCGGTCATGGACCGCCAGGGCCGGGGACCGCGGGAGCACCGCCAACAGGCTGGCGGTGCTCCCAAGGGCATTCTGACCGCGGCGGTACAGCTGCGGTCAGAAACGGAAAACCGGCGGTGTACCGCCGGTTTTCCGCTGCCCTGGGGAATCCTACATGGCGGCGCAGCTTGCTGCGCCGCCATGGGGATTCCGACCCCCATACCGCCATCCTGTTCCTGGCGGTTTTGGCCGCCAGGAACAGGATGGCGGTATGGGGTGTCGTGGGGCCCCTGGGGGCCCCTGCAGTGCCCATGCCAGTGGCATGGGCACTGCAGGGGCCCCCGTAACAGGGCCCCACCATGATTTTCAGTGTCTGCCATGCAACCCAGAATACCCGCGGCAGTCTTGTGACCGCGCAGCGGTATTCTGGCGGCTCCCGCCGGCCCTGCGGATACCGAGGCCGGCGGGAATCAGAATGACCCCCTTTGTCTTTTTTTTGTTTCTTTTATTTTTTGTTTGACAAGTTATTCCTAAGTCTATCAAATGCAGAGACTTTTTCAAAATGAAACCAGGGGAGTTACATTTAGGGCAGTGAACACTTAGAGTTACTTTTCTTGGATTTTAAAGATAACCAATGCAGTTTCACTGACATGGTACCAGTCCTTCTGTGTTGCACAGGAGGAGAGTAAGACCAAGATTAGCCTAGATCATATACCGAACTGGATTTTTGAAATTATGCATGCTTTTGTACTATTATTCTCTTGTGCATTCTTTTAAACGAAAAGCATTTCCAAGCTTTTTTCCATTTTAAGTAGTGTGTGCACTGGATTACTTTTGCCTTTTATTATTTTTACTGTTATATATTTCACCCATAATGTGTTCTGATTCTCTCTGCCTGTAAACGTTAAGGACCAACTTCACAGAGCTTTATCACGATATATCAAAGATGTTCAAATACGACTTCAGAGAAAAAGGTGATTTTGAAGCACCTTGTCGCGCCTTGATGCTATGCTTGAATACGAATACCAAGGTACAGGATAAAATATGTCACGAGCTTCAAGGCAAAATCCCCGAAAACCCTAAAGACAGCATGCACATTAATGCAGCAGAGTGCAGCGCAGGGTGCAGGCAACACACAGGACTGTTAGAGCATGTCTGCTTTATCCAGAGAAATGCAGGCTTCATATTGCAATGCGAAGTTCTACGAATCATAAAATACTAAAGTCAACATTCTTATGGAGGTGCAGAGGAGTCTGCTGAACAAATGGATACAGAGGCCCACCTGACTTAAGATTCTGCTAAAGGACAGGGGTCAGGTTCGAAAAGACCAAATCTGCTCCTGTAGGTTTTCTCCTTCACTTGGAAAAAAATGAATGTTTTTGGAAGGAAACCTACTCCTGCATTTCTATTAAATGTAGAAGGTCTTCTGCTCGCGATCCCATACAAAAGCGAGGCCTACTGGCTTTGCCAATACTTGTTTTGACAGTCCAGTTGTACTTATTGCAGCACAGTTCGCTGTTGTCTGCTCTAAATGTTCAACAGGAATCACTGCCATCTTGTTTCTTAAAGCTACTTGTGCACTGCTCTTAGCCTGTGCAAGTACCTCGGCATTTCAGTGTGTCCAGTGCTTAATTTGTAAATGAATGAGTGCCGGTGCCTGAAGTTCTGCTCAGATACCGGCAGCCAGCGCAATTAAACATGGGTGCGTCAAATGCCTAAACTGGTAGTCTTAAATCCACTTAATGCTTCTTTAATCCACTTCCAGACCCTCCCTGAACCCGTCTCTCACTCTTGCAGGTTCCTGTATTCCCCCTTTGAGACGGTCTCTTTCACCCTCCATCTTTCAGATTTGTGCTTTTTCCCCTGTCTTGCGCTTGGGAACTATCTGATGCAGGAAATAAGAGCTGGTCCCTAAAAACATAAGAGCAGGTGCCCACAACCGCCAGCTAAAATTACGCAGTGTATCATGTAAATCAATAGATGACAGGGAATCGGGCATGTAACTCCTTTGTGTATGAGGTGTTTAAAAGATGGTCGGCATTGCAGCTGATGAGCTCCAAATCATCAAAGAGGGTGATGCCCATATAACCCCAAATCCTCGGGCAAACAGCTATAATGCAAACCAACAAGGAAACCAGAATTATCATTGGGAAACACATTACTCCATGTCTGAATAGTTTTCCTACTTTTATCTGGGTTTCTAAATTTGATTGCTGTGGCATATCACCTTGTGGGTATAATCTATTTCTGATAAACACATAAATCACATATAACATATACACATTATACATTTCGTACAGAAATGACTAACAAAAACATGTCCCAATTCCTTGTGACTCCCCCAACTTCGTTAATACAGAGGTTTCATTCATTCAACTGGGTACCAAATTCATCCTAGGTAGTCCAGCAAAGCCAGAGTATATGCTCCAAGTGGCCTGGCTTACTATATATAGACCTTCAAAAAATTGCAACTTTGCAGTCAGGATTCCTTGAGAGCTTGTCAACACGTTTAGACCCATACAATTTCGGCCTCATCAGGACACTGGATGACAAGGAATACTCATAATTTCCTAACATATGAAAAACAACTCCATCAGAAACCTCATATTACTATATTAACATACAATTGCCATGAGCATTCATTAATTGTCAAAAGGGCAGCCTTGACCATTCCTCGTTCTCCAGAAAATCATTTCATGCAAAGCATGACATAGGTGAGACTTCTCTTATCAGTAACATAATTCTTCTATTTCCGTGTATCACATGCAACATTCCATATAGGAAGGACCCGTGAGCCTACTACATGCAATTATTACCGGTGGCAGATTAATCATGCTTATTCATCTTCCCATGTGTAATATCCATATCACAAAGACTCATAAATCCAGACAGATTAGTACCAGTGAGAATTTTCCTTATTAATGCAATTTGACAGTGGTGCTGCCATAATAGACAGCATAACTAAGGCAATATCCCTCTAGGGAAAACTGCCCAATTTTGAAAAATAAGAATCTATTTATTGGCAAAAATCAAATTATGAAAAAGGAGAATTTGGACTGAATGGATGTTTCAAATGCAACATCTAGAAAACGTGGAACTGATTATTTAATTCTGGAATACTACAAATTGTTCTTTGAAACTGCCAAAATGATACTTTTTCTTCTCAATGAAATTTGAGGAGTTCTGTCACTTTTACCCACTCCTGATATGCAACTCCTTTCAATTCAATATCTGGAAGAAGTGCGTTGAGGGCTTCGCTTTCAAATAGATTTGGTTTGAGAAATATCAATGATTTGAGACCATAATTCTGGTTGTAAACCCTGACAAGAGTTGCTAACTCCACCAAGCTAGGGTGGCAACTCATTTGCAGCAAGGAACAAGTTTCCCATTACAGCCCTTCCCATTTGTGAATGCTGAAAAAAGTTACAGGGAGTGTAGGTAGCGGTCTAGGGAACTTTTTTTTAATTGAAAAAATATTTTTATGCAGTTCTGTTTCTTTTAAGGAAAGCAGACTGATTTTTTTTTAAAACCGTAGTTATTTAAATGCAATCATAGACATGGCGGTAAGCTGACTCCGGCAGGTCACATCCCTGTTGCTAATCACGCTGATCTGCAATTTGCACTACCTTGTGAGACTTAAATGAGCTAAGTCACATTGCAGCCCGCTCAGGTTTGGAATTTTAGGAAAAGCCCTATAAGTAGCAGGCCGGTTCACGAAATTTAACTCCAGTCCAAACATACTGGTTTCAAATTTCAAATAGTTTTAGGAACCAGTGATACCATCTGGCTGTGCATGAAGTTAAGCTGCACAGGAGTGGATAACAACAGATTTCATGGACTGGATTTGACACATGCACTGGGGGAACAGCGCAATGTACACAAATGATTAAACCAGGTATACATGGACAGAATACCACCAGAAAGGGCCTCTCAGTTGTTATGGGCTTTAATGGTTGAGACATGGCGGTTCATCCTTCTCTGAAAGCATCTACCTAGCCTGCTGTCCTCCAGGCAAATGCTTAAGTGGCAGAATGGAAGAACAATTACATAGGTTATAGGCTGCAAAAGGTGCCCTTCATAGGTTTTCACCTTATTTTGTGGCATGTACAGATAATTCTGTGTTCGGCTGAGGAGAAGTCAGACTGTCTTTGATTCTGCTGTTAAGACAGTTTTAGAAATGCACCATTTGGCTGCTTTGCAAGTCAAAGGGCTTGAAGGTGTTGGCATTGGATGGAGCATGCAATCTTTGAATAATCTGAAAACGGAGTTAGGCTTAGCTAGGGCTTTATGCCTATCTGCAGCTCGGTGTGTTCATTTTCTGCGATGACAATTGCTAAACTGGTTGTTGTATAATTTGTTTATCACAAAGATCATAGATATATCTGGGCTTTAGTTGAACGTACAATTACCCTTGCAGTTCCAATTCCATCTTATTCACAACAAAGATAATGTTACTGGTTCAGACTGGAGCTACATCACAGGCACTCTGCACTGATGAGAAAAATAGGGCAGTCCAATTTGCACTGTTTTTGCTGTTTGTACAATATGGAATGGAGACAGAAGATTATGCTCAATATCTGCATCATAGAATTGTTTTTGCACCAGAATAAACACTTAGAAAACGGATTGTGAATCCATTTAGAAGAGCAGTAATGCTTACAAATCATTGGAAGTGATTTTGGGAGAGTTCAACAGACAGAATATAGGGCCAGATGTAGGAAGGAAGCAATTTGCGAGTTGCAAATTGCGAGTCCTTCCGACTCGCAATTTGCAACTCGCAAATTGCTATGCAGTACGGTGTCTCAGACACCGACTGCAACTCGCTATGGGGTCGCAATGACCCACCTCATGAATATTCATGAGGTGGGTCGCAAATTGCGGCCCCATAGCGAGTATAGGCACTCGCTAACATGGAGGCCTGCTGTAGTCAGCAGGCCTCCATGTTAGCGACCTGCTTTTCAATAAAGCAGTTATTTTTTTTTTTGAAATGTAGCCCGTTTTCCCTAAGGGAAAACGAGCTGCATTTCAAAAAATCCGAAACCTTTTGTTTCGGTTTTTTCAGGGCAGGGAGTGGTCCCTTGGACCACTCCCTGCCCTGAAAAAATATTTTGGGGTCCATTCACAAAGGGGAAGGGGTCCCATGGGGACCCCTTCCCGTTTGCGAATGGGTTACCATCCACTTCAAGTGGATGGTAACTGCGACTCCATTTGCGACCGCATAAGCGGTCACAAATGGAATTGCATACCATTGCGAATCGCAAATAGGAAGGGAACACCCCTTCCTATTTGCGATTCGGAAATGCATTTTGCGAGTCGGTAACGACTCGCAAAATGCATTTCTGCATAGGAAACACGCATTTGCGAGTCGCAAACGGCAAATTTTGCCGTTTGCGACTCGCAAAGTGCTTCCTACATCTGGCCCATAGTTCATTATTAGACGTTTGGAAAAATAAAGCAAATCGGTTTTGTACGATATTTACTATTTTTGTGACACAAAGGAAACAAGTAAATATTGCTTCATAGAGATGTATTTTGGCTTTTTAGACCATCATCTTGAGGTGAGCACACTACTTTAACTTAGGAGTCTGGATAAGAGATAAACCGTTATGCACTGTAAGCAGTGCACAATAATTATCAGTGGCTGAGATTACAATATGGAATGGAGACAGAAGATTATGCTCAATATCTACATCATAGAATTGTTTTTGCACCAGAATAAACACTTAGAAAACGGATTGTGAATCCATTTAGAAGAGCAGTAATGCTTACAAATCATTGGAAGTGATTTTGGGAGAGTTCAACAGACAGAATATAGGGCCAGATGTAGGAAGGAAGCAATTTGCGAGTTGCAAATTGCGAGTCCTTCCGACTCGCAATTTGCAACTCGCAAATTGCTATGCAGTACGGTGTCTCAGACACCGACTGCAACTCGCTATGGGGTCGCAATGACCCACCTCATGAATATTCATGAGGTGGGTCGCAAATTGCGGCCCCATAGCGAGTATAGGCACTCGCTAACATGGAGGCCTGCTGTAGTCAGCAGGCCTCCATGTTAGCGACCTGCTTTTCAATAAAGCTGTTTTTTTTTTTTTTTTTTAAATGTAGCCCGTTTTCCCTAAGGGAAAACGAGCTGCATTTCAAAAAATCCGAAACCTTTTGTTTCGTTTTTTTCAGGGCAGGGAGTGGTCCCTTGGACCACTCCCTGCCCTGAAAAAATATTTTGGGGTCCATTCACAAAGGGGAAGGGGTCCCATGGGGACCCCTTCCCGTTTGCGAATGGGTTACCATCCACTTCAAGTGGATGGTAACTGCGACTCCATTTGCGACCGCATAAGCGGTCACAAATGGAATTGCATACCATTGCGAATCGCAAATAGGAAGGGAACACCCCTTCCTATTTGCGATTCGAAATGCATTTTGCGAGTCGGTAACGACTCGCAAAATGCATTTCTGCATAGGAAACACACATTTGCGAGTCGCAAACGGCAAATTTTGCCGTTTGCGACTCGCAAAGTGCTTCCTACATCTGGCCCATAGTTCATTATTAGACATTTGGAAAAATAAAGCAAATCGGTTTTGTACGATATTTACTATTTTTGTGACACAAAGGAAACAAGTAAATATTGCTTCATAGAGATGTATTTTGGCTTTTTTGACCATCATCTTGAGGTGAGCACACTACTTTAACTTAGGAGTCTGGATAAGTGATAAAACGTTATGCACTGTAAGCAGTGCACAATAATTATCAGTGGCTGAGATTAAGCTTAACATTCATCACTTTGTGTGCTTCAAGCATAGGCTTTGATTTACACATTAACAATTAAGGAAGTGCATTTTATCCACATACATAACACTTGGTAGACATAGCTGGCTCTTCGACTGATCCTCAGCTTCCCCCACCCACCCACCCCCCAGTGCCTTCAGACCCTCATGGGTGAGTAACCATGCGCTACAAATCCTTGATTGACTGATAGCATGAATCAGTTCGCTCCATGTTTTGTCCAGGTATAGACACCATTTTCTCCAGTCTATATGACACAAACAGCAAGCATGGATGTGCACTATTAATGTGCATTACTGCAAATGTTCTGTTATATGTCGCTGGTTGCTGAAAGAAGACTGTATTATGTTTGGAGGCAAATCCCAGTGTAAGTGTTTCTATCAAACAGTCAAGGGCATAGTTAATAGTTCTAGTGGCACGGGTCCCATTGATGTGAAGGGCCCTCATGACTCCAATTAAGACTATTTTGCAACTAGTCTGAAGCTATGGTGGCCCTTTCCCCTGCTTCATCAGTGATTATAGGGTGTGATTTCCAAGTATTTAGCCTCTTGCACCAGGAAGTGGATTACAAATGTTGTAGTACACTAAGTTGATCCCACTTGCTGTATATCCTTAATCAACGATTCAGGCTCACTAAGAAGCAAACCTTCCGCTTGCCACGACTTGTATTACTGCCTATCACAATACTCGTTTTATGTGTCACAATGTCCTCTCTGCGCTTTCTTCCATTCGCCTGCCCTATGCCGCTGCACCTTGTCATAATTCAGGAACATTTCAGTACAAAGTTCTTCATAAATCTGAAACAGACTACATTTTATTTGAAATTGCATTTCATATTGCATTCACTTTTATGAATACCTAGCGGATAACTGCAGATGGAATAATTCGGATTTGCATTTAATATGTTCTTTATATTCTGATTACATTTTCGGATGTCTCACTCCTCCCCTGACTGTCCTTTTATTCCACACTGACTCACGAAGAGCAAGCTCAGCCTCGGAAGGGAATAACTAGAAGCATAACTTTTCATGAAAGGCTAAATTCATTACAGATGACATGATTACAGCAGCATACACTGAGAGGAAAATTCAATTACACTCCTATTCTTCATATCCTGCTCAACTACAGAAGCCTCAACTTGCATTGATAAAGCCCTGTTTGGCATGCTATTCTTCCGGCCATGTACATCACACTGTCATTGTGCCTACCCCTCGGACACCAACCTCTTCACAAACAACCTATAGAGAGAAATTTTGCCATAACACAACATTCACCAATTCAGGTTTGAAAGCATTTAACCTTCAAGGGGAAGTTACAACCAATACTGTTTTTTGGCCACAAAATGTCCCACAATAAAGAAATCACAGAATTGTCCATTAATTTTACTTTATCCAATATAATTTCTGTAACTCTTTCCAACATCAACATATGAAATGTAACAGTTGGCAGAAACCCTCTTCCTCCGTCGTGTCAGTTTCACCAGTTTTCACCAAACGGGTCCAGTATCACCAGCCTTAGCAAAACATTCAACCTCCCCCTGCTGGGAGGTCCCACTTACCCAGGAAGAATTAGAGGAGATCATCAACAAAGAAGAGGAGCAGTGTGCAGAGGGAGAGGGAGCTCTCCTCTCACACATAGATAAGAATGTCAAACATCCTAGTACTATAGGGGAACAGGCACTTGAAACAGCAAAAAACCATAGCCCCACGGATACGAAGGATGCCCCGCTGACCGGATGGGATGCCCTAAATAACACACTAACCACCATAGCCAATGCAACAATCTTAACACAGACAAATGATACATCCAAATCGAAATTCTGCAAAGTTTGGCAACCACCACAATGGCAATAGACAATAAGATGGGCAAGTTAAGCACACTCATTCGAAGAGCCAAGAACTGCCATCAGTCATGTCCATATTAGTGACAGATCTAAAACAAGAATTGGTCCACGGGGAAACGTTAAGCAGCTCCCATAGTGCCTTCAAAGCCCAAACAACCCACAAAAAGAACATCTATCCAAGCTGCCCAGGATTCAGCAAGTCCAGCACAGTCTTTAGGATCTTCAGTTGAATGCTCAAACCAGGAACACAGAGCCACGAAAGGTCCCTTCACTCCTGTATTTTCAGGAAAAAAAAAAAGGCCTCAGGAAAATGCACAATAAACCAGTGATGGAGCTGGAAAGTAAATACTCACACCCCTCCAACCACGGCTATCACAGCTTACCAAGAGGAAACCCCAGGGCAAAACAAAAGCAATCCACAGCCACCCATCCGGGTGATTCAAAGTCGCCAACCACAACAGACCAGCGGTTGGCCCTGCTGCCCAGGAACAATCCTACAAGGCTGCAAGAAAAAGGAAGAACAGGACAAACTGGACATAAGATCATGGGGGCACTCGGTCTGAAAATCACAATCAGAGACTCAAACGGATTACAATCAAGCCACTCAGGACCCAAAACCAAGACACAATTCTCAACCCCAGAAGCAAGCACTCAACTTCAATCAATGGAGAAGATGGACGGTTCTGGATTAAATCAAAGATCCATCCCCAGCTTAATGACACACCTACCCAAACCCTCCAAATCACCAGCATCATACAAATACCACAAATCAAGTGATCACCGAATCAGAAGAAAAGGCAACCATAGACACTGCAGTTACATCAGCAGACCAGACGTGGGAAACACAACACAAACTTGGGAAATCAACAATTAAGCTCACACCCCAAAAGTCGGGGGTGTTAACACCCTTACTTTTTGCCCTTCCTACAAATCTCAGGGACCTTGGGACATCCTTAATTGAGGCAATCTTCTGAGAATCTGCAGCGCAATCCAAGGACTGGAAACAATAAGTAGTAAAGATCTGCAATGCGTGGCCTTCGTAACACAAATAAAGGCGATATGAGTGAAAGTACCGAAGTCTGCTTCAAAAGCACAGAGATAGTACAGTTAGAACGGGCCAAATCAGAGATATTCGAAGACTGGGGCATAGAGCTAAAGGAAGTGTGTAAAGCAAAATACCCCTCCTTGCTAATCCCGCAAGAAGAGATCAATAAAAGGGACAACTTCTTGACAACCATCTCCCGAGCAGCTAATCAGCAATCTTTTTTGCATCACGCTAAAGGGGCAACCCGTGCCTTCACCAAGAACCCAAGAGAGATCTCTAAATCCATCGCCCAGGGCATCTCACAGACAAGGCATTGTTAGGAAGGTGGACTGCAAGACGAGGGATGCAGCTGGTACAGATCCACTCCTCGATACTGACGGAACCCTGCAGCATAATGTCAGATCTGGAAGTTGCTTCACCAAAACAACCCCAACTGGACTATGCTGTCTAAAAGCAAGTTGTGGGTCACAAATATAATATCTTGGAACATTGCAGGGGCCAGCAAAATCATGCAAGACCCAAATTTGGAAGCCTTCTTAAACGACTTCGACATTATCTGCATACAGGAATCCTGGAAAGTATCCAAAAATCCTTTAGTTGGATTTGAAGAATTCCTAAGCCCGGTAGCCAGACTTAAACCCAAAGGGCACCCAAAATGTGGGCTCTCAATCTACATAACCACACACAAATCTTTCAACACCAAGATCACAGACCTGAAGTCAGCTCACATGTTAGCTATCATTATCGGAAACCAGATGTTGAAACAAATACCCATGTCCATCTTAATAATAAATATTCACATCAATACTAACATCACGTGTAACCAGCACCTACTAGACACAACCGAAAAAGAGTTGCTATCTCTAAAAATGGCATTTGGAAAAGCCCCCTGAATCATCACAGGTGATTTTAACCTTAACATGGCCAATCATGGCAAAAGAAGCTCCAGAGGAGGCTCCCAGGACTAGAGTCTGGGCATTCTACCACAAGAATCATCTTTTAAGGACAAGGTCAAATGTGATCACCCCCTGGTCAGACTCCTAGAGGCACTAGGACTAGGGGCCCTAAATGGCAGATTCCCTAAAGATAACCCAATGAACCCGAGCCACACCGCCAAGAGGTCGGTTCCTAACCTAGACTACACGTTTGTCTCAACGGACATCTTCAAGTATTTCCAAGACTTCAGCATAGAAATGAGATGCGAAAGTGACCATCACCCACAAGCAATGACAATAGTGAACAATAATGTTCTTGCTACTTCACTACAGAGGATAGGCTAGCAAGACCCGGGAAGTCACCTTCCTTGCATAAGATGGTCCAACAAGTGCATGGAGAAATATGAAGTATGGAATGCCAACTTCACGTCCGATCAAACGGAACAGGTGGACATAATTTAAAAATGGGAGGCTACATTAACATCATTAAGGAACCAGCTAGAGCCTAATCAACCATTCAAGGCCGGCCCACTAATGAAAAGGAAAGGTTGGTTCAAGCAGACATTAAGGCAACAAAGACAACAGCTTAACAAAATCGCCAGACTCCTAAAGAATCAACCACCAGGCATCAGCTACCAGAGCACCTTTCATGAACTAAGAAAGGAATAAAAGAAGGCAACATGGGAAGCAAAGCAGGCTCACAGAGATCAGGAATGGATCAGAATTGTGGAAGCCACTAAAGAAAAGAACAGTCGGTCGCTGTGGTCTATTGTCAATCAGCTGGAGCGCAGGACAACCGGGATCCAAAGTAACACAGTTCCAGAGAGAAAGTAGATTGAACACATTTTCAACCTCTACGGCAGCCCTAACAGAGAGAAGCCATATCCCACCGCAAGCAGCGAGGCAAAGCCATTATCACTCAAAATACAAAACATAGGGGAACGACTACCATGCTGAAGACAGAGTGGGGCTCCTGGGTCAAATGGTCTCCCAGCAGGAATACTAAAACACAACCCTGCCCTTTGGACTGGCCTGCTCGGAAACCTTTTCAATGTCAGCAGATCGGAAAACAAAATTGCCGATTCCTGGAAAGGGGCAATTTTCCACCCAATCTACAAGAAGGGCCCCTACGGGAACCCAGAAAGCTATCGACTAATATCACTGCTTGACATTGATGCAAAAATATTTGCGAGCCTCCTGCTCAAGGATCTCGAAGAATGGGCTAGCAAATTCAATCTAATACCTCTGAATCAAACCGGCTTACAGCCAATGGCAAGCACTTCTGACAACCTGATAACGCTAGCCATGCTTGCTGAAAAATATACAAACAAAAGGTGGCCCTTTACATCTGCTTCGTGGACTTGTCCAAAGCCTTTGATTCAGTGGACCGGAACAAGCTGTGGGGGGAACTAGCAAACCTTAAAATCCCTCCAGAGCTGCTAATAGGAATACAGCATCTGTACTCAGAAAATTGGGCATGGGTGAAAGTTGGAAATAACCGGAGCGTTGGCCAGAATTCAGATAGACAGATGTGTTAAGCAGGGCTGTGTTCTGGCTCCAAAGCTTTTCAACCTTTACCTGGCAGATCTGTGCACACAACTAAACACCACTACCTCCCATCCCCCCAAAATGAGTAAACCATCCCCTAACTGCGTTACTATTTAAAGATGACACCGTCTTACTGAATCTCTCAGGTTCAGGACTCCAAAAAGTGCTAAACACCTTCAATCAATATTGCACGACTAATGAGCTGGTGGTAAACAAGGAGAAAACCAAAGTAATCATCTTTGGAAAACAGATAATAAAAAAAAAAATGGTTCTATGGGAATCAATCTGTGGGAAGAAGCAGAAGTTATAAATACCTTGGCGTCTGGCTACAGGAGCGCTGGTTGCATCACCTGCACCTAAACACCCTGAAAGTGAGGTTGGCCTCTCTACTTGCATCAGTCCTAGCCCTGGCCTCAAAACTACAAACCCCAATCTGGTGTCCACTCCTTACAGTGATAAAAGCAAAATTCCTGCCAGCCCTAACATACCGTTCAGAAATATATCCAAGCAAACTGAACGACTTCATGAACATTGCACAAAGCAAGGTCTTTCTCCCTCTCTTTCGCCTTCCACACAGCTACTCACCAGCTCAGACTAGGTTGGATTTCGGTTTACAAGATGAAACATTAGAACAAGACGGGGCATTGCTCAAATATGCATCCATGCTAAGACAGGCCCAAGCAAACACATTAAAGGCACTGATTTGGGAGGAAATCAACACAAACCAGGTGGAAGTCCCAAATCCATGGCTAAAGAGAATCACTTTCGCCATAAAGCATCTGCAGGCAGAGGACCTATGGCAAAAGTCTTTACCTCATAAAAATTTAAAGCAACTTCTAAACAAACAAATCAAGATGCTCTCCTGGAGCAAGGACAAAGATAAGTTCAAAAATCGATCACACTCTTGGATGACAATTAACACATAGAAGGCTCCAACAGCACAACCTTACATGGCAGAAATATTAAAAACATCACTAAAAATAAAGGTGCTACACGCCAGACTCTGACTACTATCAGCACTGGAGGCCGAACTAAAATGGCTTAGACCCACAAAAAACAGACGATGCAGACTTTGCGCACATCATCGGGAAGACTTCATACACATCCTTTGTATTTGCCCCGCTCTACTACCCTGGAAAAAGTTGTATCTGAAAAACATTTTCAATGCTAATGGTATCATAACATGCTGACAAGCTATCCTGTTTAGTCTAAAAGGATCGACTCCACAACACATGGCCTGTTTTGCAAAACGTATTTTAAAAACAGAACATTCCTTAAAACATGCCACAAAAAACCAAGATGAGAAAACAAGCCCTCAACTGGCATAGGAAATTAACACTGTTTGCTCCATGCATTCCCAACGGCCCTCTGCATACACCCCTGTGGACTGAACTATTTATATTTTATCAGTTAAAAAAATGCTTTCTGATGTTTTTCACCTAGATTCCCTTCAAGAAATGTCTAATTTAACAGTCAGTAATTCAGTGTTGTTCCAGTAAGTATGACTATACATCTCAAGACGATCAACAGTGAACAGGGCTTAACTGGACTAAAAACCACAAAGAAAGCAAGAATGTATTAACTGTTTTATGGTGTTTTTAACATCTTCTCTTTTACTGTTGCAATGATTTTAAGTAATTACGCAATAAAGCATAAACTTCAAACATCTTTCTCCGTCTTGTCAATTTCACTGGCATATTTAGAGTGGAAGAGTGACACTGGTTACTTTGTTTCTTTATGGTTAACTACACTTAAACCAATGCATCCATGTAAAGTAACTAAGTATCATGTATGGATTGCACTGTATTTCATAGTAGTTTTCTAGCTCTTGTTGAGGACACAAAGCAATTTCTCAAGTGGTCCAGTGAGTGATCATAACATCTCTAGAACATGGACGTGTCAATGGTGAAGGCCATAGTCAATTCTATAAGTGTTGAGTTTTGGTGTAACGTGGGAGGCCCAGAGAGGATCCTCCAGACTTGATACAACAACATGTATCCACTACTTAAAACTGTGACTGAAAACAAAGAAGTGTGATCATAGCATAGCATTCTGCAAATGCCTACGGAGCACACATGAATGCATTGGGTTCAGGTTGTCGGTACAGTTATTGGTTCAATACACTGAAAATTGTATAGATCTGCTTTACCTGTATGTTTTTATAATGTAGTGTAATGTCATTGTAAATGCATTTCTCAGTACAGTGATGTCACATCGATATTAAAATGTAATTTAATATCAGTTCATATAGAAGCATAAACAGGTGGCAGTACTGGCTCTGGATATGGTGTGCGATACAGGGACTGTGATGTGTTGTCAATCACAATATATAGGACAGTTCACTTGAATTAAATGCTAAGGAGTTCAAAGGACCTATTTTTGCACATCGACACAAAACGCTAAGGTAAAACTGATATACTCTCATGTGGTGTACTAAAAAAAAGTCACTCTTTTGAACACCAGGCACACATCCTGAGTGCATTTGATAAAACAGACAGCTAGTGTGGTGACCCTCGTACTCACTCATCCCCTTCTCAATTGAAATTCTAAACTCTAGCAATAGTGGAGTCAGGCGATATAGCATGAGTTGCCTCGTGGTTTATTTGAATACAAAACCAAGATTAGCCATGAGTTGAAATGGCCTGATTACACACCACGCCTACATAAAGGCCTGAACTTGGAGAGCAGATAAATAGTGGCTCCACTCTCAAGTCTAACCTAAATGCTTTCATGATTTTTTGTCTCTATACAAAATCCAGACCAAAACACAGTAAGGTGAAAGCTCTGCCACAACGCAACCAGTGAAAAAAAGGAGCCCTCCATCAGCTGTGGACCTAAGTTTACATACGTTGGTAGCAATAATGGCAAATCTTCAAAATCTATGAAATACCTGCTGTTCTGTTATCAGTTGTAATGCTAGTTGTTCCAAATGGCAGCCAAAGAATTAAAGTGCAATTAAAAGTAAGCCAAAAGACTGAACATTGGACGATTAAAAGGCTATCATTCCAGATAACATTATGCTGCTATTCTTTGGGTTCAGGAGGAGGCAGATTTCCATTATCACTTTTAAGCTGAAACGAGGTTCGACCAGGGCGTACTAATCCCACAAGAAAGCCTTCAGTAGCAGTCTAAACTCAAATTCAATATTATACTATAAAAATTCTGTAGAAATAGTTTAGGTCAACTCCAAAAGCAAGCTCTGCACAATTAGTCTGATTTTCAGAAGTAAACATAAAATATTTACACCCTTAAATAACATCTAGATGTACAAATACCATGGGGAACAGACCCCTGGGAGAACAACTACCAAACCCCCAGAAACCTCCTTACCATCTGAGTTCTGAATCCAACCTCACATTATTTAGAAAAATCCTTAAAATTGAGATCTTAGCAGAGGGTTATGATTGACTTGCACATGAAGCAGAAATAGAAGCTACAAGATTTCCAGTTGTCATGTAAAGCAGCTTCTTTCCATGCCACCCTGCCTTACTTTCATTGAGGTTGAATTCCTTAAGAGTAGTTGGAGTTAGATGAATCCACACTAATAACGTGATGCATGTTAAGCACTCATTCATTAAAAAGGTTTATCTATGACTTGTATGCTAGGGATCTAAAACAACTGCTAGAATGCATCCCAGTGCTTTCCAGAACCTCTTAATAACTGGGTTAAGAGCAAACAAATATCCTTTCACTCTTCCGGTCCAGCATTATTTTCTTGCTATCATTTGTACTTTAGCAATTTACACACACTTAATACATAGCCTTATAAAACATGAAATACATCAAACCGTCCATCAAAGTTATGTTTTTGGAATCTTTTTGTTTCTTATACCGCTGTATTTAGGCCTTCTGGTGTGTATTCCTCTGGTTTATAACAAAACGTCTTGAAGTTGTGTATTTGTTTTCTAGGGATAGCTGAAGATCTTAGTGATTTTTGAATAAATGTAGAAAAGGAAATAAAGCCATGAAACAATTATAGTTTAAGCTTATTTCTTATTCTCACTTACCTCAACCTGTGAGGCAGTTCACATAACTGATTACAGAGATGCACACATACGTCTTATAGTAAAACCTCAATAGCTTTTATTCCTAGAGTTCCCACTTTATGTGCCTTATTTAGAGTTTGGTAGATGCGTAGAATTGTGGTGTCTTATAATACACAGAGGTCTGATAACCTGTAATGAGGGTGAATGGGACTTCCGCCACTTTTTGTCAGGGTTCCAGCGTCTTCCAAATTATAAATAAAACCTTAAGTCTTTACTTCACACAACAGTTTGTCTCTTGGTGAACTTATAGTACCCTGTGCTATTCACAGTTAGTCATGTTAGCATGACACTTAAGCAGTAGTTCTTAACTTCTTGACTTCTCTGGACCCCCAGTTAATCATTACTGGAACCCGGGGACCCCCACTGAATTAATATTGGAATCCATGGACCCCTACTGATCACAGCAAACATGGGACCCCGGGCTAAACATTTTCGATGGCTTGAACCACAAAGCAATGCACAAAAAAATACAGAAACAAGCATTAATCAAACAAATATTTTATATAATTTAATTCACAAACTCAAAAAAATCCACATTTTAATTTTTTGGGGAAGGTTGGAGCGAGCCTTTCTAAATTTAATTCAGGTCACTCATCGTCCATTATAGCTTCTGCTTGATGCACTTGCACTGCACCCATGAATCATCTGGAGGATCCTAACTTAATTTTTAGCTTCCAATTTTAAATACTTTCAATTTACAGAATGTTTCAAATTTGCAAATTTACATTTTACATCTTTCTTTATAAATACTTTATTAATTGGTTATTATTATTATTATTTCATTTTCTAGGCAGTTAGAGGCTCCCTGAGTGGGCTTCAAAGACCCCCAGGAATCTCTGGGGACAGGTTAAGAACCATTGCCAAAGAGGATGCCTTCCCCTTGGACTGCTCTGAATGTATGCCATGTATGTTCCCACTATCCTTGGTACCTACAGAGTGCTTGTGAAGTCCTGTGACCCTTGACAAAAGCTTGCATATCATGACTCTAACATGGCCCTGCCATTCCACTGCTAGTACTTATGACATTTTAGTCAAAGGAACTGACTCTAGACCCAGTTTTTAGATTACTGATATTGATTTCGGAATCAGATTTTAAAATCTCTCTTTCATTTGACGTCCCAAGAGTCTAATTCATGAGCAGTAGCCCTTTGCAAATCTTAGCCCATGTTATGTTCATTTTGCAATCAAGGACAAATGGTGCGAATTAATCTTGCATCACTTGCTGCTTCTATATCCTTATGTTAACTTACTTTATGTTAATGATTCATGCTCCTATCGTTGTGCCTTATTAGCACAACTGAGTGTTAAAGGGTCCTTTCAACATAAGTGAGCACTTTTAGAGCAGCCTTCTATCTGTGGAGTGCTGCCTCCCTTTTCCATTGTCAGTATGTTTTTGATCCCTATGTTAATATCACTTTCACCAAGTGTAATTTTTAGGTAGAGCGTGCAAGCGCTTTGCCCTGTTGTAAGCAGTGGCGTAGCGTGGTGGGTGCAGGGGGGCCGGCCGCACCTGGCGCAACATCTTGGAAGAGACTAAATCCACGGGTTAGGGGGCGCAGATTACTTGCCTTGCCCCGGGTTAGGGGGCGCAAATTACTTGCCTTGCCCCGGGTGCTGACAACCCACGCTACGCCACTGGTTGTAAGTATTGTGGACTTCTAACCACGCCCATCACTTTGACCTGTTCGTGGGCTTGCCTTTCAAAAATTCTTTCACGTAACTGGTAAATTCTTTACGTTTGTCTCGCCTTGACCTTGAGCAAACTTCTTTTTCCTTTTGTGTCTCTCCTTCATGCTCCTGCTCATGGTGTCCATGGGGCTTTTTATGTTCTTTTCCTCCTCCACGCTTTGTAAATAAACTCCTGGTGGGCTCTCATTCCAAGAAACTAAGGAGTTGAGGGGTTGTTGAGACATCCCCCCTCCCATCTCCCAGTCTGCTGTGGGCTTTTTATGTGAACAAAGGTTAACATTCTGTGGGGGGGAGTGGGTTGGGCAGGGTTTTTTGTGCGTTTTGTTTTTTCTTTTGATGTTTCATATAGCGCAAACGCTGAGTCTGCCCTCTGTCCATGTAAAATAAGGGGAAGACGGTCGCTGTATCTTTTCCCCCTCAATATACATCAATGGTAAAATTGGATTATAAAAAAAAATGTACTTTTTTTTAAATATAATCTTCAGTTGACCTGTTGCAACAGGTCCCCTGCATTGGTCTGTCACAGCACGGGTGCATGTTTATATTTGGGCTGGACTCCTGCTCCCGTGTCTCACAGCATATGCATGTGCTGACACTGTGTGCAAGCAGCACCTGTTGCTTCTTCTACTGTCACAGCATGTACCTGGAAGCCTCCGTCAGACCCTAGCTCCTTCATGTCACATGCGTGTAGCCGGGTCCAAACTAAGGTTCTATTCCAGTCACAAGTTGGCCACGTCTGTTTATAGGGTGTCCACGTCTGAGCGGTGAAGTCCCTTTGTCGCAGTATGTAGCATTGTGCCACGCATGTAGCGCTTTCATGCCTCCTGCCATGGCTTCAAGGTGCTTTCCAGCAGTTGGGTGAGTGATTACTACGTCTGTGCTGCAGGGGTTGCTGCCCTGTGTGGGGCACCGGGAATGTGCTTCAGATTTAATGCATCAGTTTAAGCTGTGAGGGTAGGGTCTCCAGCAGGGTAAACAAACCTCCCACGACTGTGCTCTGCCTTCACTCGGATACAGCAGGTGAGAAAAATCACATATTTATTCCTTTCTTGAATTTTTGATGCTTGTTGATGGTCAGCCTCCTCCTTAGGGTAAGCTTTTGATATACACTGAATGTTTGCAGGTCTGCCTCGGCGCTCTGGGGCATCCCAGACCTAACCGTGAATAGTTCACACACCCAGCTGTTTTCTGTACCTTCTGTGGCACATCCTGATTTATTGAGTTGAACAGGACTGCAGTTTCCCCTGTGCAGCACATGCATGCAGCTCTGCACGGCTGCCCAGAATGGGCTGCGCTTGGCCTTCTCTATAAACTTTAAGTGGGAACCATCGGACCTTCAACATCCCAACCCCCAGAGCTTGTCTTGGCTGTCCCGAGTGAGAAGCAACGTTCTCAATCTTCTATAAAGCTATATACATTAATATTCCGACAAAACGATTCCCATTTATCCTTGTTATTAAACTAGTCTGAAAATCCTGTAAACCCGCTTTTTGGTCCCTTCAATCACTCCTTCCTTGTTTGCCTATTTTTGTTTTTTTCAGTATCATATTGACGTTTAAACCCCAAATGCACCCAGTTCTGGCTGCAAGCTGAGGAACAAACTGATAAACTGAATCCCCTAGAAGCACACCATCTGGTAAAAAGTGTGGTAGGCAGTGCTTAATTTGAGCAAGTGGTTTCAGGGTGAGGGGCACCTGCTCTTATTTTTGGGGCCGGCTCGTATTTTTTTGCATTAGGTATTTACTGCAAGCTAATGTCACATATGGGAAAGACGAAGGAAGAGAAAAGCGAAAAAGCGCCACAAAGAGGGAAAGCTGCAAGAGTGAGCTGAAGGGGCAAGGAGTGGCTGTAAATGCATTAGAGAGGCCTGAGATGGCTTCAGGGTTACGTTTCCTCAGTATTCTCTGCTCGCACATTTAAATGCAGCAGCTGCATTTTCAGAGGAGAGCTTTGGGCACCGGCACATTTTTATTTACAATTTAAGCACTGTTGGTATGGTCACTCTTTAGTACAAGCCCTCTGGAATGAGATTACTGGTGGGAGTTTTCGGGATTGCATTTTGGAAAGAATTTAAGTTTCTTTGTGCCACCCAAGTTTGAATAAGCATCTATTTAAGGGGAGACATGATTTCACAGGTTCAACAGTCTAATTGGAATTTCTACAGTGACTTTCAGGAATTATGAATTCCTCACACCCCAGATCGCCCCCCTTATCAGATGTTTTGTTTTGTTCGAATAAACCGTGATAACTTGCTAGAAATACAGCTGCTACTAACTGCAGCATTTCTCTGAATGTATTAGGCCTTCAGGGAAGGGGACTCCCCCCCCCCCTAAGTAATGCGTTGCAAATTCCTGGTAAATTACCTCAGCAGGGGGTCAGATGTAGTTTACATTAATTTTATGTTAATTTGCCATTTGAAGCATGAAATCTTTTAGGTGGTAGAATGTTCACAAATATGGTTTCACTACCCTGGTATATATTTATCAAACTGTCCAACAGAGTTGTCTGCTGCTAGACCAGCACTGTGAGGAGTACATATAAAAACAGGTTGTAGTCGTCTTAGATTTGTTTGTAACTCTTACTGCTGAAGGATGTCTTGATGATCTCTTCGATGGTTCGTTCCACACCATCCCTAGCAGCATCCCTAGCAGCAGTAGAATGTCTTGGTTGAATCTGGAGGCTGAAGCGGTACTGCACCAAAGCTGTAACCTATTGCCTAAAACATTTGGTAATTTGTAGAAGTCTCCTCTCCAGCTCTTGTGGGCAATACAGCCTGTTTCCTGAAAGCAGCCTGAACCACTTTTAATTGTTCAACACAATGGGACCACCATTAAAACAATCAGCACTACAGGCTCTTTCTGTCTAGGTCATCTCTGGGTCCCCACACTAGGTTGGGGGAGACCCCAAAATAATAATATACATACAATAATTTCAATATTTTCATTTTCTTCTGCAGAGAGAGGAAGAAGGTAAATGGAAGTGCTTTATTTAGTTATATGCAGGGCCACTGGAATTATGTGGCAGAGAGGACCAAATTATGCACCATGGTGAACCAATTTATGTGCCAAAAAAAGCCCCTATTATGCCTTTATGCCAATAGCTCTAACTCAAACAAATGCAAGACCGATTACATTGCAAATGCTTATTTTCTGTTTATGACAAGAGTCTCTCCTACCTCAATTGTTGTTGTGTCCCTCTGCCTGGCTCGTGACTCTTGCCCCATGTTCCAGTGGCTCCCATTGTTGGTACATCACAGTCCTGGTGTCAGCATGTCACTTTTCAGTGTCCAATAGTACCTGTCCCTGTGTCTGTGAGTCACTGTACTTGTGTGACCCTGATCCAGTGTCACCCTGTCTTTGCATATGTGTCTTCTTATCCGTGATCTATGTTTCAGTTTCCGAATGTATATGTTGTTTGCATTCCTCACCTCACACTCGTTTACTTACAACCACTACTGCAAAAAGCACATACATACTACTGTGTCAGATCTGCAGTACACTCTACGGGCCACAGAAATAACACCAACACTCAACAACAATATGTATGACTATTGTCATCTGTCCACACACTACTTTTCTTCCCACACAACCTTGGACAGCAATTATGGACTGCTTTGTATATATTGTTTGCAATTATGGACTGGTTTGTATATGTTGTTTGCAATTAGTTTGTATATGTTGTTTGCAATTATGGACTGGTTGTATGTCTTTTAAAGTAGATCTATACAATTTTCAGTTTATTAAATCAGTAACTCCACCGACGACGTGAACCTGAGACAAATGTGTTCATTTGTACTTCATATGCATTTGCAAAATGCGAGTCTCCTCCAGTCTTAAATTATAAAGAATATAATTTTGGCACTGCCTGCCAGTAGAATTTGTTCTTGTTTAAACGCCTGAAGTCCTTTGCTGATAAGATATTCCACATATGTCCACACTTCAGATCTGAATATGAATCAATTCAAGGATTACATTTATGATTATGACGATACACCAATCATATTCATAACGAGTGCCATTCATAACAAGAACGAATGCGAAATAGCCTTTTTTCTGAAAAATATGCTATTTACCAGCTGGCACACTTGCAGACTATGAAGGGAACATTAAATTCAATGTAAAGGATATGAGATGAATTTCAAACGTTTTCATATGAATGATTCTCATAACGGGCTATTTTAAATAAGAAGCTAAACCCTTGGGATACTGCTTTCCAAAGAGTCAAGCTCCATCGGTTTTGAAATGGCTAATAATAAATAAAAAATTTGAAAAATATTGGAATCAAAGCTAGGTTTCTTATTTAAAGCTATAGAGTACGAAATACAAGCCCTTAGATGTGGCATACAATATGCAGGAGCAATTTTGGTAAAGTGTGCAGCAGATGTATGTATGTGCAAAGTTGAGGGTATTCTCTTTTTTATATAGTTTTTTATACAAAGGTTAGAATGTGAGAGCAAAAGAAGAAAAATCTAAGCAAAAACTCACTTTTAGTAGAAGAATTATTTTTAGGAACGGTTTTGTGGAAAATTCATAAGAAAAATATTTTTTGCAAGACTATTCGCTAGCAGGTAACGTTCTCTATAGTTCACAAAACTTGAACATATTGGTAAAGCACCTGCCTATATCATTTGTGTACTGAATTTAAATTTTCAAGAAAAACATTAAGGTGGTCATGAGGAGGGTTAGTTGCCGAAAAATGAATACCTCTGTGTTTCGTCCATGTGAAAAAATACATCACAGAGGTTTTCAACGTTGGATTGGGGTGCCATTTTTTAAAATGGACAATTACGGGGGTGTGGAGTATGGGGTGGGTGGTTGAGGAGGACTTCTGGATTTATTTATCCACCCTCACTTCTAATAATCACGCAGTTTATACTTTTACATGTTAGTAAGGCCTGCCTGACCAGAACAGTATGTTTGGCATCATGTACTTGATAGCATTTTAAAACAATACCAGAACTTAACTACAATGCTTAAACAAGTCTACACATATTTAAACATTGCCAATGTATAGAATAATTGTGAAAAATTCGTAGGGGGGCTTAGATATTTTTTTTACTCGGGGGGAGGGGTATTAAAAACTTTGAAGACCACTGCCTTAGAGATTGAATCATTTAGCTGACGTGTTTCACTGTAATGCGTTTACCGATTTGCTGGGTGGTCATTAGACAAAAATATTGGCAACTCAGAAAAAGTGGCTAGTGGAGGCGTAATCTTGCACACCAACAGATGGCTGTAATAAAGTTCATACTCCACCTTTAAGAGGTTGTTTGGTCACTTTTTTGGTTTTTCTTCGTAGATCTGTTTGTGGATAAGAATACACAATGAGGTACTTCCATTATTTCGGATAGGGCTATGTGTATCTATAGGGAATGTACACAATAAATAAGAAATAATCACATATCGACCTTTGGTTTGAAAAAAAACAATAAAAATACTGACTGTTTACTTATGTTCTTATGAAGCGGGAACTTCACAAAATGGCACCTGAACATTAGATCCAACTCTGTGGCTAATCTACCCACTCTCTGGTTTCCAGAATTCGCATATTCTCTATCAATCTCTGCCAATTCTGAGTTGCACTTCTTCACTCATAGTAATATATAGAACGGATCTTAGATAAGACTTCTCTTTGAAAGAAAACAGGGCCAGTCAGACAATCTCTCGCAGATTAAGGTTTAAAATATTCTGAATTTTTGGGAAAAAAAATTATCATGATACAGAACGCTTGGCTAAAACCGGGCAAAATGGCTGACACCTCCTGTGGCCAAAGTTAATCAGTGACTCTCAAAAGGACGACCCCAGCCTTCCATCCTTCTAGGATCAGCAAACCATAAACGAAGGCAGTACTAACAGCTCTTATTTATCGAGTTTAGGAACAAAAAAGTGTACATACACGTGCAAAGTACATAAGAAGTTTTAAAACCGTCCCTAAGAGCACACATACAATACTTTCAACTTCATCCCCTGATGAAAGGCTCACATCTCCACATTTTAGTAAGGATATTGTCCATGATCTGCAGTGCACAAATGAAGTCAAAGGTCGTTCGTCTTTGGACGTGCTCTGCCGTTGTGTCCCGCCCCTAAAATGGAGTGCTGGTGCCCACACCGTGCAACCGCTTGTACAAATCAGACACTCGCCATCGCGAGCACAGGGTAAACCTTTGAAGAGCAGCAATGGGAGAAAACAGTTTGAGAGCCTACTTCGTAAGAGAGTCTCCAGTGCCAAGCTGGTCCTTCAGGAGAGACATACGATGGCTGTGTGGACAGCTGTTGTAAAGAAATATTCAAGAGAAGACCTACATTGGCATATTAGAGCATGTTATCAAAAAGTGCACAATCAACCAGGTGGATTTGTTGTGGTATTTAACAAATGTGTATTGCTGCCTAACTCAATCATCCTCATTTTATTGACCTCAGAAGGATGAATGGTTGAGTGAAGCCACCAGGATTCAAACCTGTGACCATGAGGTGAAACAGAGATACTGGTACTAGATTCTTTAGGACACTCAGCATTAAGACTTAGGTATAACGATGCCAAGTGTAAATCATGTGCTCAGACCACTACATGCCATGGCAGACGAAGGTGGAAGTCTAAGTGAGTTTTGAAGGGTCAATTTACAGGAAACAAATATCCCACTTATCATATTAAAAGTCTTCAAAGTGGTTGAACATTTGGAAGTCTAAGATGCTCTGATTTATACATACCCAAGTTATTGTATAATGGCCTGAAATCTGTACATTGTGGTCACTGCAATAGCAAAATTATGACTGTTATAGCAGTGTAAGAGAGATTTCCACTTTACAAAACTGAGTAAATACAGCAAAAGAGATAATTATTTCTCCTTAGATGTGCTTCTTGCACTGAAGATCTAACTGGGATGGATCTCCAGGATCAATATAATTTGTTTTGCGACACTGGAGTGAAAGTATGGGATGGCATCCTGGAAGAAGTGGTAACAACAACAGTTGATGCATAAAAATAACCTGAAGCATCTATGGTAGCACAGAATATGTGAGCAAGGAAGAAAAAAACTGGAGATCGAGTATGTCTTTTTTTCCATAGTGTTAAACAGGTGGCCTTGTAGCCTCTTCAAGGGACTTTTTACTAACATCCTAGTATTAAAGTAGTAAATAAGTGCAGGAATATTCAAAACGTGCAGTCACTGGCTGCTGGCGGACAGACAGCTGGTCTGGAATTGGGGACAAAACAGTGACATCTGATGTTGATAGTGGAGTATTGCTGGCCTAGGTCTTTGGAAGTCATCCTGTGACTGTGCTAAAAAATGAAATGAGAAAAAGAAAGTAGACTGAGTTGAACAGTAAGGGAGCAGCCAAGTTGCGAGTTGGAGCCATTGTGTGAAATTATTAATTTCACTTTTACTTTCTCAGCACTTAGCAATAGAGGAATAATTTAAATCTATCAGCATTTAAGGACAAGGCGTTTGGATATGCTCAAAGGATATACTGAGGTCCTGCTAGAGACCGGAGCCATATACTCAAACAGATCTGCCTCCTTTCTTTTTTAACATTCACTGTTATTGGTTTTCCGGATGGCTCTGATGATGTTTCTTCAGGTATACATAATGGAGGCCTGCTTCTGCAAGTAACGTAGCACCATGATTACAAAGAGTTAAGACTTGTGCTTTTCAAACATGTTTGCCACTATAGAGATAAACAAGCATTTTCAATGCAACGGGTCTCGCATTAGCTCGAGTTAAAGCTATTAGTGTTGTAAAGCAAAAAAAACGCAGCGCAATCGCACTATGTAAAATGCAGCGCGATTGCACAGCGTGGAAAATAAACAGATAAAGTAGTCCGGACACCATGCTGAAAACATCGAGCCTCGTATGTTTTTATTAGTTTACCGGTGCTGTGTAGGTGGGCTAAGCACCGGAAAAGGCATGACGTATGCATGCCTTTCACAAATGAAAGCAAGCGGATTTTAAAAGGCAAGCCCACGAACCAATGTAAGTGACTGACGTGACAGGGGCGTGGTTTGAAGCCCAAAGAGAGATTACAGAATGGGACGGAGCGCTTTGGGCTCGCCCATAAAAATAGAAGCTTCACCCTTTGAAGACTGTAGAGCAGTGGTTTCCAACTGTGGTCCGGGTGGTCCGGGGGCTCCAGGGAGTCCGTGAAGCCTCCCCAGGGGGTCCATAACTTATTAGAAAATGAAATAATAATAACAGATTAGATCCTAAGCTTTCAGTAATGACTCAGTGGGGGGTCCCCAGATTCCAATAGTGATTCAGTGGGGATCCCAGATGGTTCCAGAAATTATAAAGATGGGGTCCATAGAAGTCTAAAGGTTGGGAACCACTGCTGTAGAGTTTAAACCCTGCTGTATTCAGCATCTAAATTCGTTGCACTATCAGGCTCTGATCTGTCCAAATGACTCCAAAGTGGGTGGAGGTTGAGGGGGGCAAAGGTCAGTGAATACAGTTCAGAGAGTAAGAATATCTCTGCAGCCGAATGTACTTCGTGACCTATTAACTATGACAATTACACTGAAAGTTCACAACTTAAATGCATCTTACCACAGGGGTATCAAAGCCATATAGAGCTGTGTCTGCCTTCTCTGCTGTAGTCCTTGGGAATCTCTGAGTTAAAAGGGAGTGAGACAAAGGGGGCTCTGGCCTTTCATAGAGTTGTTCATAAGCACAAGATGTGGTTGAATATAGCATCAATAATTCAACTAGTCCAAATACAGGCTTCCTAAGATAGGCGGGAGTAGGACCTCAACATGTTTTTGGCTAGGTAGGTGGCTTAGAATATGATCTATGCACAAATATATCATTGGACTGGGTGCAATGACTCAATGTTGAGCCTTAAACCCAGAAAGTTTCTGGATGTCTGAAACCAGAGCTAAGGAGCTGGAGCAGAGATCACAACAGGTCTGGAGTCAGATTCCCACAGTCCATGAGGCCTCAAACCAACAGCAAAACCCTGAGGCATTTTAAAACAAGCTGCTGATTCACGTAGCATAGGATTCTTGAGATCAAATTCTACGTGCTTGAACAAAGATCAGGACAGGTCGAGTTCTGGATTTTCAGCATTCATGGTTCCCCAAAGCCCTACCCGCCACATCGCTGCTATTGTAAATGGGTTCCACCTGTTAAGCCTACCAGGACATTTTGCTTTTGATCACCTGATTTTCAATCTTTAATGTGGATGAGTCTCACTACCCGAGTCTCACAGTCATTTCATGGTAATTGGACTGAGCGTGTTTATCATCAGTGTCCACCTTTTAAGGTAAGGCTACTGCACAGATAAGGTAAGGGATCTTAGGCCGTTTGCAAGTGAACATGTGTGCGTGCTTGTGTGGAGGTTGCATGTCACAGATTACAGTCCTACACAGCCAGGTACTTATACACAGATAACATACCAGTGGCTTTTTTTAAATGCAAATTCCATCTGCTAAAATAATCCCTCTTGACAGACCTAACCCTTTTTTTGAAATATTATTAAGGCACCTCTAAGAAAACCTTATTGCCCATAAAAGCAGGGTGGGTGGTATTTAGAAGTAGGACATATTAAAGTTAATGTTGGATACGTTCTTACTGTGAAATATCCCCAAAAGCTGTTTTCACTGTAGGAAGCCTGACTACTTCCATAGGGAAAAACTGGGCTACATTGTTGCATTTAATAATAAATGGTAAATTCAGACTGGTAGCAGATAAATAAATAACTCAAGGACTCGTTGTTATAGTTATCCAAAATTCAATTTATTTGTAAACTCAATATCTGTCTATTAAGCAACAGGTATTTTTAAAATGTTACTATTTTCCTACTGAACGTTTTTAAGCATTCAACTGTCACCTGGTAGCAGGACAGCTTCCCTGTGGCAAGATGTGGATTGCTCCCAGACAGAGGACAAAGGGATTTGGTGTGGGGAGATGCTGGCCTTCCCTTGGCAGGATGGCCTGGGTAATGTTCCCACATAACTAGTTACACTACAAAGTGACCTACTCTATCACAAGCAGATGAATCTTACACCAGCCCTGGACCCTTCTTTTGTTCCTCTAGCCAACGTAACTCCAAAACTAGTGGGGGTAGAGTGCCCTAGAACTAGTTTAGAGTGAGCACAAGGAAGGGTTTGCTATCATCATAGCCACACTTCTGGGTGGGCACAGGGTGCTATGACCATATAGGATTGTCCCTGAATGCTGTGCAGGAGTGTTGGAAAAAGGGGTTGAGGGATTATGTGGAATCCCAGAATTGGCCAGTGGTGCCTGACATCTAGAACTTTCCACCCAAACTTACAAACCCCTGGCCAAGGGAGAGACGGAGAGCAAGACTCTGGACATAGAAGGCGATGGAACCATGAACAGCTGCAAGGAGAAGCCACCTCATGTCCTAAGGACTGTCGCAGGTGACTACCAAGACTAGGTGAGTCTCTCCAGGGCCACTTGGCCCCCTTCCACCCCAATCACTGGCACACAATAATAACACTCAATAAATCTTTGTCAAGTCAGTACTTTTTCTTTAGGAAAGGAGAAGTGCATTTATTATGCACACACTACTAAAAACTACACAGTAATTTACAAATGCACATTGGCAGATGGAACATACCACAAATGGCATTGTGTAATCACTGGTGACCCCTTATAGTGGGTCACCCAAACATATCAAGTGTGCCAGTTCTCCATTGTGGCTTTGTTGGTGGGCACAGAAAAGTCCAGGGCCTCCTCCAACTGATCTTTCAGGGGAGTAAAGGGACCGGTGTCACTGGCCCTTGGGGAGACCCACTGGTCCTGGTGTCAACTGGGTAGAAGTCCTGAGTGCGGGCCAGGCAGTTCCTCCTTCCAGTTCTCCAAGGCAGTCCCAGGATCCAGCAGCGCAGTGAGTCTAAAATCCGCAGGTAAGAGTGCGTCTTCCCCTTGTGCAAGAATTTATAAAGCAGAGAGAAAGGTTCCAAAAGTCAGGCACTCCTGACCAATCCTGGGGTGCCACATAATCTCTCCACCCCTGTCCCAACCCTCCTGCACAGCATATTGGGACAATGCAAAATGGTGTCATCAAGGGGTCAGTGGTGACATCAGCTCCTGGGGTCTCAGCTCCACCCTTTGCTGACATCACTGCCAGAAACCTGCACACTAGAATGTCAGAGGTCCCCGCCTCCAGTTGTCTAGGCACTCATTTGTTCAGTGCGCTTGGGCAGCCCCATCCCTGGTACAGTGTGACAGCTGGTGATTGATAAAGGCCATTCCGCCCCACCCCTTTCCTCTTCAGGAGCAAGGAGAAGTAAGGAGAAGTAGTAGTCCTTTGTGTGGGGGCAGCCCTTGTTCCTGCTGCTGGAAAGAATGTAATTACTGGGCAGAGCAGGCTTGGGCTCTGATCCTGAGCTGAGCCAGGGGAATATAAAAACTCTGAATGACCCACAAGATGTACAGTCATCATTTTGTTTTGCTGCACAAGTTATACTTTGGTTCAAGATGTCAATGGTCTCTCTAGGTCAAGAAGAAGGGGAAACTACACTCTAAGGCAGTTCCCTCCCTAAGTGTATTAACTATAGTGAAACACCATTAAACAGTAAAGCACACTGACTTTTCCCTAACAGTGTACCTCCTGAGACCTTTCCCAGGTGAATACCTATACGTGCAGAGTCCCCATTGTGCCATGCTACCTGTGCGCTGTTACAGGGCTGCGCATGACAGTAGTCTCCTACACGCAGCCCACACAAGTGTGCCCACACGTTAATGTGTACCCAGCCAAGTGCTCCTTACCCTTGCTGCATCGCAGAGGCCTTACCTAAAAAGGCGGGCACTGGTGGTAAACATGCGCAGTCCGTTTACCATGTAATTACCGTGGGTGAGACACCGGTAATGAGGCACACCCACAGTAAAAAGTCCAAAAACTGGGTGAGCAAAAAAGCAAAAAATCCAAGTGTACTTCTGGGGTAGAAACCAGTGCACAAACTACCCACTGTGGTGTTCTGCAGGACAGCCAGAAGGCCATGATGCCTGTGGAGAACAAAGCAGACGAGAAGGCTTGCGCTGGGAACTAGTGAAAACAGCTCCCCGCAAAGTGTGCACTTTAGAGGCCATGAGGCCTGATGAGAATGCTCCTGCTGGCTATAGCCCACCACCAGGAGCAAAACAAGCTAAAGATCATCAAAATCAGCTAAACGGTGCCAGAGATATTCAGTGTTAAGCAATTCGCCCTTTGACCCCTGCACAACAAACTGAATGCATGGAGCTCCATCACAATTTCTAAAGATACCCCTGGAGTGGGCCAGTGCCCAGCAAATGGATCATCATTTACTGTGCCATGGGAAGGGCGTGCATGAGGCCCCCTACACAGTGTCATACTCAGCCCAGGGACCACATCCCCCAGGCCTGGCTCAGTTAATGTACAGGGGATCTAGTTCCATCCCCGGACCAAAGAATGAGACAGGAGGACTCCGATGGCAGGCTAAAGCCCCAGCATTGCAAATGGAGCCTCTCCGTCTCCCTGTGCCCATATTTGGAAGGGTACTCCAGTCATTTATTTCCCACTCATAATGACTGTCGGACAGAGAAGAAATATGCCACTTTCCATGCCGGTCCAGAGTGTGTCAGCAGACAGTGAGCCACCAGGCAGCGAGTGAGTGGGCTCCCTGCGCTGCCCCGGAAGGCATCCATCTTGCAAAAAAAATTAAAATAAAAAAAGGAGTAAACCACACAGCAGGAGGCAGAACAACAAAAACAAAGCAGCTGAGGCCCGCTGCGTAGATATTCTCCTCTCCCGAGCAAGGGCTTATTGGCAAAGGTTTCTTTTCTTGCAGTATCCCAAGGAAGGCCAGGGGCACCACAATCATACTCTGCTGAGTGTTGTAGGGGGGTGGGCTGCAATGAGGGCATCAGCCCACAAGGGATATTTTACAAAACATTGCCCTGTGTCTCCTGTGGCATTGAATTCATGACTCGAAGGAGAGGCGAATGCTGATTTTCAGCCTTCTTGAAGGCTATACTTTTCTAAACAGGGTCAGGAGTGCAAGATCCCTAGTAGCTATGTTATGTGTATTTGTAAAGTGCACTATCATCTGTGACAGTGTCCTTGTGCTGAGTAGGTGTGTATGACTAGCCCTGCCTATAGCAGGTTGGTTAACTGAAAAGCCAGGTCTTCAGTTTCTTGAGTAATTCAGGAAGAGAGGAGGTGGCTCTGATGTTGAGTTAGAGGTTGTTCCATGCATTAGAAGCCTGTCTCCTGATTTATGTGGTTCTGTGTATGCATTAGTGCAAGCAGGAGTCTTGCAGAGCAGAGGTGTTTGGGTGGTTGGTGGAAGCACATGTGACTGTTCAGGTAGGTGGATCCAAGTTGTGTAGTGCCTTAAATGTGTGTGTGAGGAGTTTGAATTAAGCACGTTTGTGTATCAGAAGCCAGTCTAGTTCCCTGAGGGGTGGTGTGATGCCAGTTCTGTGTGGGAGGGTGAGAATAAATCTAGGAGCCAAGCTCTGGATGGTTTGTAGTCTTCTAGTGAGTTGCTTGATGATTACAGAGTAGAAAGTGTTCCCATAGTCCAACTTGTTAGTGACCAGACAGTTGGTGAGAGACAGTTTTTCTAGTGCTGCTTGGATGCCATCTGGAGATCTTCCCCAGCAACTTGAGGGTGTGGAAGCAGGATGCAGTGACAGAGCTTACTTATGCTGTCATGCTGAGTTTGCTGTTGATTATTCTGAGGCTCCTGGTGTGGGTTCGGGGTGTGGATCTGAGTTCGGCCAGCCACCAGTTGAAGTCCCATGATGAGGTGTCCTTGTCAAAGATCCCAACGTCTGTTTTGTCTGTGTTGAACTTGAGACAGTTGTCTTTCACCTGTTAGTGACTTAGGTCATGTAGGTGGTAAACTTGTTTCTTGTGTTGAGAGTCTTAGAGAGGCGGGTATGAGGAGGGTGGTCTTATGGCTGCTTTTTTATGTGGCCTTTGTGTCTAAAAGGAAGACTAACACAAGCTTTTTTTTTTTTTAATATAAAGCTTTATTAACACATTTGATGATGACCATCGCCATGCTTATTGTTAATGAATGCATTTAAACCTAATTAATGAATCCATTAGCTTTAATGGTCAGTCCTATTATGCAATTATTATCTTGTATATTCATGGGTTGACCCTTTGACAAAATCAATAGGTTTGTCTTACATATTGTCAGGTGGTGACCCCATCACAAAGCAAAAAGCTTTATTTAAAATGGCACATCTAATATAGGCGTGGTGTATTGTTATTATGGATGTAAAGACCAAAGAGTGGTCAAATGGGATTTGAAAAAATCATCAAAGGTATTTTCATCAGACTGTGGTACATGTTTGTAAATTAATGTGTCATATTTAGTAGTGTGTGTGTGTAATAACTGTACTTTTCCATCTTAAAAGAAAAGGCACTTATGAAAATCCTTTATTGAGTGTTGTTGTTGTGTGCCAATGGATGGAGATTACTAGCCCACACCACCTCCTGAGTAGGATTTGGACTGCTCAGCTTTGTTACCTTAAGAAAGTCAAGTGATACAAAAGGTACTTGGTTCCCAATGTGCACACAACTGCTGTGGCTGTTACTTGCACAGGACTCACAAGAACCTCAATTTCTTGCAGGCCCATTTTAAAAGAAGCTACTGAATCCTGCAGTGTGCCCCATGTGCAGGTATTGTGTGGGTAGTTCCCAGGACAAGGGAGGGCCAGCTGGAAGCCCAAAGTGGCTGGGCCTGATCTCATTGACTTTGGCCATTCTGCCTTGCTGGTTCTATAAATATATGACATGGGCAAGCATAAAGCACAACTGATGGTTTTCTGTAACCCCAAGTCAACCGATCCAGTTTCTGTGAATTCTGTGTGCCATAACCTAGCTTTAACCCCTGCTCCTTGTCAGTCATTGCTTCCTTCAGCCAATATATTGTTATCTCTTGAACTGATGGAAGTCATTCACTGACTACTGAAGGTGGCCTTTTAGAACAATCCAAATACACTGTCAGCAACTGTCTATTAATCAGATTTGGTGCTGTCGCTTACAGGTTGCCATGACTAGGGGTCAAGCTCATACATTGACACACTGCTAGCCTAAAGAATGCACTATTGAACAATAACTAGTTGAGTTTCATCCAAGAATTTGACATTATTATATTGTGAAGAATTTAGGAGAGCTATCAGTTTGATCACTGATTGCAATGCTTTTTGTGCAATCTTGGGTAAACCTACCTTTGGTAGAGCTGATGGAGGGTTATTAATATGTACTGCAGTTGTTGTAAATTGTGAACTTGGTAATAGATCGAATAATGTGAACTGAAGTGCAGGAAAGGTAGGGATTATTTACTTTTAATTTTATAAGGACAATTTCACACCAACGAACACTGCAAATATCCAAAAAATTATCCAATGTCACAACCTGCTTGGTCATGGATGGGAAGAGTAACATTACACTGGCTTTTGATAATCCTCGCAGGTGATGGTACGTGAAACTAGAAGACCTGCTCATGAGTCAGATAACACTATGATCTTTCATCAAATTTTGGGGTTTGTAACCCCCCAAACTTCTGCAAGCGTATGTGCCAAAGGGAACATACACCATTTTAGCTATAATTCTCCATCTATTAGTTTGCATCCCATACATATTCAGAAAAAGGTAGGCAAAGCACATATTTGTGGCCACTCTCATGCTGGGGATTCTAAAGGTATTCAGGGTTTGTGGATTTCCCTGGAGTGGACTAAGAAATTAGCCAAAATATAGCTGATTTTTCTTTTTTAATGGGAAAAGCAATGCTGTAGAAGAAAGTACACTGTCTGCCACACACTATATATGACCTATAGTGGTAAAATGACAATTTTAAAATACATCAAGCAGTCACTGTTTCTCTGTTAAGATGAGGTGGGTGAGACGGATTTAATTACAGCAGTTTTACAGAAGACTTCTCTTGTCATTCTGGATATTTTTAAGGCCTCTCATTGTCTTTGTCCTAAATGTGACTCGGGGAAATAGTTTGATAGTCAAAATGAATTTACTTCATGCCCTGAAGCATCCCCTTTAGGATGCGGGCGAGGTATTTTCTTGTAAATCAGACTAAAAAAATGCAATTTAGGTGAATAAGCAAATAATTAAACAAAGCCTAGGATGACCTTAGAACAGCCCAAGGTAATAACCACTCAGCTGCTTTGTGGAAAATGATTGCTCTTTGTTCCAAAGCCACAAGGTTAGATGTTTATATAGCAGAAAATATGTGTGTTGCTCATTTTAACTCTGTAAGTGGGGTAAGTGGCACAGAAGCCCTTTCAAATGGTATTAGCCTCACATTTACTCTATCTGAGGTGCCTAGTGACAATAAGTACAGTCATTTCGGTAAAGCTCCATACCCGGAAGCAGTAACTATGTATTTATTAAAACAGAACATGACTCTTTGGGCACCAAAGTTAACAAACACGCTGGATGGTGCCTGTGTCAGTAATTTTAAATCCACTTGGTCTCAATCTATCATTAGCCCAGTTTTCAAGAAGGGTGTTACTGGAGACCTCAAATGTGATCATTCCTCATCTGATAGATTCTACAGTCAAAGTGGTAGTACCAATGTTAATGTTGACAATCCAGAAAGGGGCTTCTTCCTTTAGACTGTGGCAGATGTACTGTGTGCCTTGAAAGCTGGCTTGGGCAGTACTGAACAGTGTCTTAACCTGCATTTGATGTCATACAAATACAAATCTGCACTCAAGGGGCCTTTACATCTGGCCTTCATTTACCTTAAATTGGTGCTCCATCAAAGTCAATAGGTCTAAACTCTGGTCCACCCTAAAATCTATGCCTATAGACTCAAGCCAATATTTATTGCTTGAAGTGCTTACATTTCAACCCATGCTCCAAAATGAGACTTGGCCCATGGGTAAGTTTAATGTTAGATTTGGTCTAACTAGAGGAGCTTGATAAGCTTATGTACTACCCTCCCCCTTCCATTTCACTTTTCACACTAACCATCTTGATGAATGGTAATGAGGGCATAGGCAGGACACCCATAATGTGGGCTCAACATTTATTCCTCTCTTACTTTATGCTGAAGAGGTGGTTCATAGGCCTAAAAATGCTAATTGGATCATGTTTGTTGATGGTTACGTTTCTTTCGATGGTTATGTTTTTTTCCTGGATGACTTAGAAACTAGTTTATTCAAATCCTTCATTTTAACAACGGACTGCAAATCCACTTAGTCCAGGACTAATACTAGTAAAAGTAGTGCTTTAAAATAAGTAACCCATTTATTCTATTTAAGAGTTGCATTTGAAAACATTTTTAGTTGGAACAATTTAATTTTTTACACTAAATGGTGGCTATTTATAATTATGCAACCCATATAAGGAACAGGCCTTTAGAGGTAATGAAATCTCTATACACCGCAATAAATGTGTCCCTATTACTGAGCCAGTGTCTGGGGTGCACTGACACTACTAGTTTGCTAGTCAAAGAGAACAGATTTATCAAGTGCCTACTGGAAGTTCTCCATGACACCTCATCTTTTATTTGTCATGAGGAACTGGGCTTAAGATAGGTGGAGAACATAATTAAATGAGTCCTCGTTCTTTTATGGATTTCAATACGGACAAACTATCCAGACACCTTGAATTGGGAGATCATTATGGATTGCATGAATAGTGAAGCAAGCCACAAGTTTATCTAGATAAAACATAAAGACATGTCGTGAATTAGGTTGTCATGAGTTTTAAGAACTTCATCAGAATCTTCTCACACTGGTTAGGATCAGAGGTGAGCATTTTAGGACAGAGACTTTATGCTCATATACTCAGAATATTGAGCTTGACAAATTATCGGTCAGGTCATTTGCAACCATTAAAACTGTTATTCGAATACAAACAGTTGGGATGGAAATATCCTTTGCAAGGCAAATGGATGTTTATCACTCCACTGGGTGCCCAACTGCATGCAAAACTGGTAGCCTTTACTTTGATGGTGTTGTCATTCTAATCAAGTGTGGGTGCAGAGGGCAAGGCCTGCCCCCAACAAATCACCTTCCAGGAGCTCTGATGTGACCTGGAGGGGCAAATGCTGCTGATTAGTTCTTCCTGAGCACTGCCACTTAGTGGGTGTTAGGGTAAGGAGCGGGACTGCAAATTCTGTTGTTCAAGGTAAAGAAGTTCCAACGCATGGCCTATACTTTTTGTCATTCTCCGGTTACTGCTTCAGGAAGGTTATGGCTGCCAGGTAAAGAACTCACACTTCATGTCGCCCATGCTTTGGATACTGCTGATTGGAGTCAGCCTTATTGCTATCGGCAGTGACAATCAGCACTGTGCACAAAGGCAGTGTCTGGTGAGCAGCCAACAAATTACATTTAAAAGAGAAGAAACTCAAACCAGTTCTAAAGTCTGAGATAGATGATTTACGTCTCCTGTCTAGAAAATGCATGAATTCAATGTGTCGGATCCAAACCACCCCATCTTGTCAAATCCTTCATGACAGGGGATGGAGTACTCTCCTAGAGTACATAGAGGACTGCGGTCTGACGAGCCTGGTATCTGCATGACAGTCAGTCTCCCAGAGGTGAGAGGACATAAAAGGCTGCAACTTGCTGGAGAACCTGAAGGTCTGCCTAAGTCCTTAGCAAACTGCCTTTTCTGCTCAGAGAGGGAAGGAGACTGCCTAGTCCTGAAGAAGGAGAGACTGTCCATAAGAAGATGCCCAGCATCTTTCTGAGGTGCAGGCACCCACAAGTAGCTGACTGATGAGAGAGAGTGTGAAGCTGAACATGGGGGGCAGTCTTCGGGGTCTTTGGTCTCCCACTGAAAATTTCACCATGAGCTATGGAAAGAAGTATTCACCAAGTCGTCACCATACAGCCAAGCATTCCTGCCATCAGTCCCACAGGGTGCCCATCCGATAGGACTTCCTGAATCAGCCTCAATGGCAGCAACTGTTGAAGTTGAGCCCAGCCAGCAACAGTCTGCAGGGCCGCAAGAGACAGCATCAGCCTCCAGTGCCGCAACTGCTTCACTGGCTTCAATGACTTTAACTGTTTAGGCCAAATGACTGCTTGTTTTGGCCCAAAGCTTACGACCCTGACGAGCCTGCCAAAAGCGTTGCTCAGAGCCAGTGATCCGTTGTCTTTCGCTCCGGTGCCAAAGCTGAAAAGTATGAAGACGCCAATCAATTAATTAGACCCCGTAGGGGGTATGAAAATCAACTTGAGCCACCTTTGTGATGTGTAGTATTTACTAACACTTTGTGATTAGAGTACTTTCTCTTAGTTAGAAGACTAGCATTGGACTCAACTATACATTCATTGTGTTTCTTGGTTGACGGCTGAGTTCTGAGCTCTTACCACCCCACACTACTTCCCGGAAAAGCCAGTGACTGCACACCCTCACTAACCTCAGAGTCAAATGTGGAAAGGACTGTACTTTGCTCAATGTTTAGAGCTATAGTCGAAGGAACCCCAGGTCACCAGCAGCAAACTACCTCAACCACCATGGATGGGCCCAAAATTTGTTGTCTGTCATGAGGGCCCCTGAACAGGGTCTGACAGAACTTTATTTAGAACCTGCCTCCAGTGTGCATGGACAAAACCTGTTGACCAGATTCAGAGTGGGTAAAATCCATTACTGATTGTCTTTCCCCAAGGTATGGGGTATAAAGACGATTTCAGCCCATGTTCATTTGACAACTGATCACTTTAAACTCTAATGAATATCATTTTTGTTATGGTTTCTACAGCTCAGTACATAGGGAATATTCAATTCCTGTGTTATGTCGCGAGAAATGTGTTAATTGTGGAGTAGCTTTCTATTTTTGCAGACTTTGTCCCAATTGTTTTTTATACACGGCCATTAAATTGTCTTCCGTTTTAGATGACCAACACGTATCTTGATGAACATGCCAAAGGTTTGTTTCTCTGGAATACTTTTATGGCGCTTTAACCCAAATAAACTATTACTGCTAATGAAGAAAAGCATCCAGAGACAAAAGCATCAGGGATATTAAAGTACTTATGAGGGCGCTGGCCTCGGCTTGCCTGCCACCTTTCAGTAAGGAAAACACAGGTCATTTCCTCCAGTTTTCAAACTCTAAAAGGGCCACGAATTCTGACAGT
Source organism: Pleurodeles waltl (assembly GCF_031143425.1). NCBI lineage: Eukaryota > Metazoa > Chordata > Amphibia > Caudata > Salamandridae > Pleurodeles > Pleurodeles waltl. The sequence continues at coordinate 896,059,096 of NC_090438.1, read as the reverse complement.
TTGTTTTTACAATGATTTAGAAATAGAGTAGACAATTCTACAATACGCCTAAAGTAATTTGTGAAGAATGTCCATCGAAACATGGACTACCTCCAAAATCTGAATAAAGTATCCTCGACCTGTACCTGCCACAAACAAATGGTAAAACAAAGGGATATATAACCAAAGTATCCAAAGGCGCATCAGGATATGGAGAAAGCTAACTGCGCTGTGACCAAATGCATAATGAAAAGAAAGCATAAATGTTGTCAGTTTTGTTTAAAATGTAGATACAAAGTGACAGAACTGTGAGACATAATCACCATGCACCTCTAGGAGATATAAAAGCCACAAGAAAGTTATGTACAAAACTAAGTAACTTCCCTTTGTTGGATAACAGAAACTCCACTGCAAGTACACCGCCTTAGAACAGCTCTGCGTGAAACAGAGGCACATTAGCTGCTGCTGCTACACAATTGCAGCAATCTCACTGTCAAAGTGAGCCAGGCAACGATGGGGCACCGTGAGAACTGTCAATCTGAAAGCTCCACGTGAGGTGCAGAGCCTCAAAACCATGCGCTGTATTACTGGCTAGAGCTCGTTGAAAGCTCCATAAATGTAAATGCAGGTCTTGTGGGGTGTTCATGGTCCATCAATCTTTTACAATCAGAGCATTTACAGTGTACCCTCATGTTATGAGGCAAACTAGGTTCCCTGCTGCACATTTCTTACACAGGCCAATTCTCATGTCACAGTACACAAATACAATTGCTTTGTTAATTGCCTGCTGTACAACCACATTCTCGCCATTGTGGCTAGAAACAATCCAATCAGATACCGTCAGACATTGTGAAGTACACATTTTAAGAATTGCTGGAGTGTATGCGACAGAAATGTTATCTTTCTCGGGCCTTTCCAAGGACCTAAGAGCTTTCCGCTGATTCGTGCAATGTATCAATATTCAAAACATTCCACCCCCGACAGCTCTTTCAGATACTTTTCTCAGCCCTGGTGAAGCCTGACCAGTAGCAATCACCTTAAACAAGTGGTAGAAGCAAAAGTCACTGCTGATTTCCGACTCTGAATGGCTTAATACTGCAGCTCAAATATTGGATGGCTTTACTGTCGCTCTAGTATCTCATCCGCATCCCCATTCCACAGAGGGTAAGCCCTCGATGACCTCCAAGGACCGAGTGGGCAGTCTGAGGATAAGGAATAGTTTGTCACCAGGTATTTTAGAAGCAAACCTCACTTTGGATCCAGTGGAAGTCTCTGTGAACAGAGTTTCAGAGAAGTGTGCCCCAGTAGAATGAAAACAGGATGCATTTATGGGCACACTCACATTTCAGATGTGTAGGATAAGGTGAAAGCAAGAACTTCTTCCAGAGAGAATACAAAACCAGCAGTCTGAAGGTAACAGTGATCTCAAGAGAAGAAAAAACGACTTCAAGTGCAATGCAATACAAGAAGAAACCACATTCAATATATATTAATTTGAGCAGCTTCACATGAATAGGTGAAAAACTGTGCATCCTGGCCCTCAGTTATATCTTTTTGTCCCTGCCTTTCGATGGAAGATGTCCACTTCTCACCTTTATATATACAAAATTGTATTTGGTAATAAAAGAGAAAAGAAAAATATGAACACTCAACACATACACAAGAACTTCCCCCACCACCAAATTCTTCAGTCAGAAGGACATGGACAAAAATACTGTAGCATGATAAGTAGGTGCAATCTTGATTTTTTCCCAAAGCATGTGCAATAATTTGAGGACCACCCACCAAACAAAAATACACAGTGAAACATACCGGCGTTCAGGGAATTTTAATCCGTCAAAAGAGCATAAATTGCAACTCATCTGTCAGTAATCTCAGAGAAGCTGGTCATCTGGATACGTGAGGGTGAGGGATATAATGCCCTATACATCCAGTTCTTGTCTTATTGTATCATTAGTGCTTCACATTCTGCAGAGGTCCATGTGAATTAAAGTAAGACCATACTGCTAATGAGTGAGCTCATGATTGCCTCCAATGCGTAGCATTTCACTTGGCTAGAGCTCGGCCAAGTGTGATTAATTTTGTGGGTTCCCTTTCTTTTAAGTTTGAGCGTGCAAGCATTCTGAACTGTGGGAAGAATTGTGGGCTTTTAACCATGCACATCATTTTCATTCGTTAATTGGCTTGCCTTTCGAAAATCACTTGATGTCAAAGGTAAATCCTTTACGTTTGTCCCATCTTGGGTCTGTTTTTGTCACGCCTTGCAGACTGCCCCTGTTACAGTTATTACTGCAAGATTGCCAATATACTTCAGCATGGGCAAACTATTTTTTTATCTTTTGTCTCTCCCCTTTGTGCTGCATGGCGGCCATGGTGCTCACAGTGCGAACAGGCACAACAGTGTGAACTCGATGGGCGGTATAGGAGCAATGGTCACGTTGTTCACAGTTACCTAATCAGTTATTTCTTATGGCTCTCCACTTAACACACTTGAAATTGGTAAATGCTTTACATAAAAACAGAAATCCTCAGAGCAAAAGCGGCTCTCATGGCACGGCGGAAGAGCCAATACTACAATATTCACTACACTTGGGAAATCTGCCCCATAATGCTTTGCAGCCCATTACTTTTAGAAAACTTAACTCGGACAGTAGTGAAACTAAGACAATGGGACCACCACCAAAATATTCAGCACAGCACACTCTCTTGTTTATGTCATCGCTGGGTTTCCACACTAGATTAGTGGGGGATCCCAAAATAATGATCCCTCCCACCATTTAGTGTATTTTAAGCGCACTCATGGCTGGACCTTTTTGTTTTGCAGCTGAGAATAGCTTGTGTTTTAAGGGCTTTGTTAGTAATATCATTGCTATAAGCTTGCTTCCCTGAAAATGTAATACACTATGCCCTCTAGGGGCTAAATACATGGTTACACTGCATTATTTATTGGCATTTTCTTTTTGTGTGGATATGTCCTGTAGGGGCTAACTATATAGTTACATGACCATTTTTCTTACAAATGCTTTGTTCATTGTGGTGTCCTCTAGGAGCTCTTCTAAGCATTACAGTCAAATCAATATACTAAAATATTTGTGGCATGGAAGCTTGCCCTATATTGCTTTGCAAGGCATTACTTTTACAAAGAAATTTGCTCATAACTCAGCCTTTGGTGGTCCTAAGACAATGGAACCACCTTCTAAACATTGACCACAATTTGCTCTTTCTTTATACACCATCTCTGGGTCCCCACACTATGTTACTCGGGACACCAAAGTAATAACCCCTACCACCATTAATTATATTTTTAAGTTCTCTCATGGCTGGAATCTTTGTTTTACAGTTGGGAGAAGTTATGTTTAATGGGCATTATTTGTAATATCATTGCAATAGGCCTGCTAGCCTTGAAAATGTGTAATGCACTATGCCCTCTAGAGGCTAAATATATGGCTACACTGCATTACTTTCTCCCATTCTTTTTTTCATGTGGTTATGTGGTCTAAGGGCTAACCATGTCTCTTCCAAATGCTATTTTACTGTGGTGTTCTCTAGGAGCTGTTCTGAGCATTGCAATCAACACTATAATATTTGAGGCACACAAACGTGTCCAATAATGCTTTGCAGGGCATTACTTTTAAAAAACATTTTTGCTCAGCCTGTGGTGGCCCCATGACAATGGGACCACCTTCAAAATGCTCTGTCTACATCATCTCTGGGTCCCCACACTAGGTTAGTGGAGGCCCCAAAATAATAACCCCTCTGACCATTCTTTTAAGCTTTCTCATGGCTAGAACCTTTGCTTTACAGCTGGGAGATGTTTTTTTAAAAGGCCTTGTTTATAATATCATTGCAATAGGCCTGCTGGCCCTAAAAACACCCTCTAGGGGCTAAGTATATGGTTAGCAGCATTACTTTCTCCTGTTTTTTCCATGGGGTTATGCCCTCTAGGGGCTAACAATATGTTTACATTACCATGTTTCTCACAAATTATATTTGTGTTATGGTGACCTCTATGGGCTGTATTGAGCATTAAAGTCTAATGTCAAGTGTATATTCAGAAAAAGGTTTAGATGATAATTGCATATGTTTTAATAATCTCTCCTTATTACAATTATGGCTTAATATACTATGACTGATTGAACACTCCTGATATGTTTGGGTGACCCTTCTAGTTCATTTCTCCGCTGTGGCTGCCTTGTGTCTTTTTTGGGGGGATTGTGTTAGCCAGCCTACAACTCTGATGGTGGAGTGGTGAAAGTGGCATTGTATTGGACTTAGCATGGCAGTTTTAAATTAGGATGCTAAATGGCAAAATTTTCATTTTGTTAGGTAGATAAAGGAAGAAGGTTAATGGAAGTGCTTCAGTTATATGCAGGGCCACTGGAATTATGTGCAGGAAAAGACAAAATGATGAAGCAGGGTTGACCAATTTATGTGGCAAGAAAGTCCAGTTATTAATTTATAATGCCAATAGCTCAAACTCAAGCAAATGCTAGACCTTTTGCACTGCAAATGCTTGTTTTGTTTATCTCCCAAAAAACATTTGCAAGATGTGACTGTTAACCTCTTATAAGTCAAATGATTCTCCTAACCACCTCTCACCATCATTTTTAAATCACCTCACATTACTTCTTTGTAGTTTATCTTCCAGAAGATATATGCAGTTGCCCTCCAAAAGAGCCCACTCTATGCTAAAAAAACAAAAAGAAATGATGGTGTTCTTGATGCAGTAGTGCACTTTATGCTAGTAGAATTTATGATGATGGTCGCAATGTGGCGTTTCCTGCGAAAGACAGTGAAGGGTGGAATGCATAAATGAATCACAAGCACTGGTAATTACTCAGGCCTGGAGACAAAGATAGAGATTCGGGGAATAACCGGTGTTTCTCTGGTACACTACTGAGGTGGGATAAGGAGATTGAAGACCAGGTCACATAAGTTCAATATTGCCTAAAATGGAATGGAACATAGTGATGAGGTACATTAACATTTTTGTTTTGTAGAATGCTGGTAGCTCAGGGAAACAAAGCTTTCTCTACTTAACTTGTGCAAAATGGATTATTAGGACAGTACTTTCTCCATGCTCAAAATCACACTAGTATATGCAGTACAATAGGTAATAATGTTTTTTGCCAAGACATACTAAAATGCTTGTAATAATATGGCATTAACACATAGACACGCAAAGGCTATTTGAGGAGGGAAAACATGTTCTTTATGTTTAGACTGACTATATTGAACATAGGCCTGAATTTTAAAATGGCTAACGTTGCTTTCCATCTTGCTTTTGGATACATGAACATTTAATTTCTAGGTAAGCTGGAGTCTTAATTAATGGACACAATGTTCTCTTTCCTTCTTTCCCAAGTGAAGAAACACTTTTTTCTCGTTGTGATAATCAATTAATATTTTAATGAATAGCGCATTCAAGAGACACCTGCAGTGTCCAGGCTGGTCCCTGTATCTCCGACTCTTACTGACGGTTTACGTTTGAAGGATGATGGGAGGAACAGGTATTGTGTGAAGTCCTGAGAATCCATCGAGCATATAATTGTATCATCTTGCTTTATCCAGATTGGACAGTTTCATTAAAACTATATGTAGGTGTGCAACATGTTAGAATTGTATGTTTTAAGTTAGTGAAGGGCAGATTAGAGATTGGAGAGTTTTGATGCAGCGTAGAGCAGAGGAGGATATTTTTCTTAAGTAATGCCTCAATGACAGACTTGACTTTCCTTTGTCTTTCCCTTTTAAGTTGACTCAATGCTAGATCATCCACTGACTTATGCGACTTCAAACTGACGTTTTTTGATTATTAATAGATGCTAGTTTGATTTTTGCCTTCTGTAACTCATTAAGCTATATTAAACCTTCAGGGTTTGAAACTGATATACTCTGTCTTTCTTGAGGAGCCTGAAATGCTTCAGATTTACTGAATGTATTGACTTGTTGACCAAGTTCAGTTGTGAAATACGGTCCAACCAATAAAGCCTTATGGTCCCTGAATTTTCACAAAGAAACAGTGCTAGCATAGGCAATGCAGGTCTCAACGGCTCTTCAAAGATGCAGGCAGCCCGATGCTGCCATTGGGCGGAGTGTCCCAGAGATTATAAGCAGCCATTTCTGTTTTACTCTTAATGCCTGAACTTCATCATAGAAGGACAGAGGAATCCTCCGTAGGACAGTCTGGTGACCAAGAAGTTGTGAGTGTCAACCAGGGCAGAACAGATAGCACACGATGAAAACGTCTGCAATGAAGTAGACACATGCAGATGTATGCCTCAATATATAGCAGAGCCTATCTACCACAGAAAGAACTGAGTGTCCAGAAGAACAAAGGTCAAACCATTGTGAGAGAGGGGCAGACAAAGATACAAAGTTGTTGTGTGCTGCTTTAATGGCTGATAATTTGCTTAGTGGTATTAGCCAGCATTTCGCTTACGAGTAGCTAAGGGATTCAACCCAACAGACATCCGTGCACTCAGTTTGGTGTGTGTTAAGAAAAGGCAACAACTGTTCACAATTTCTTCTATTGTGTCTCTAAAGACAGTGCCATTGTGTCTCACAATTCGAACTGTCAGATAAGTGAAATACTCTCTTACATCTTTTCTAACCTTTTCTCTCTCCTGCTAGTTTTTAAGTTAATAAGACCACTTGGCACGTCTGGTAAGTTTTGTTCTTGTTTTTTGTTTTTTTCTAGGCACACAGTCAGCTACACTGGTGTTTAGCTCTTTTAAATTTCTGCTATGTCTGTTGGAGAAACATCACAGTCATTCTCTGTACTTGGATGTCTATCAAGAACACAACTTCAATTGAATTTAAATTTGGATCACTGTTTAAGCTGCTTGATGTAGAGTATGGATTTTGCGGATGAACATTCTGGATATTGTTTGCTAACTGCTGCTCACATTTATACTGAAAACTTACCCCTGAAGACCTACCTCCCAACACAGACTTCATCCCCTTCCTAATGACAGAGGCGAGGCCTTAGCAGGGGTCTCTATCCGCTACACTGCCCTGTTAACGTACACTACATTTACCTATCCTGATCATGCGACCCACCTGAATAGTACTGTATGATTGACGTGTCGTTATTCCAACCATATTAGATTGCCCATTGTTATGTGTAATATGGCTGTTTATTTCCTCTTATGTCAAAAACGACGAATAAAGTTCTAAAGAAAATACTGAAAACTTACTTGGTGATGAAAATTCATAGTATTTGGAACCCTCCATATAAATATTAGTTTCAGTTTACCTACCATTTAACCAGGAAGCTGTGGAAAACTGCGCTAAATATTGGGCACCCTGCCTTTTGTGAACCTTTAATTTTAATTCATTTTGTTGCACTATGTTCGAGATAAAATCATGTTGTTTTAAATGGCCATACATCAAATCCTGGGTTTTTTGGTAATTGTCCCTCCTCCTTTTTTACAAGTTGGGCTCCTTCTGGATTAAACAGTCCTAGATCTAAATTACATGCCAATGAAAAATCACTTTGAATTAAAAAAGGAACAGACATTCTAACTACTAGGCAAGCTTCACAAAGGATAAGAGAGACATGAGCAAATGTCATATGAACTTTGCATTTCTGATACAATTTTCGCACATTTCTTCATGTTACAGACTTTCCAAATAACTCCATGCAGTGCATGGAAAGCCATGCAAATCATAGTTTTCCATGCATCGACCTAAACGTACACCACCACTTTTCCACAGTTAATAATTCTGCCAGAATATCAGTGAATTTAATTTGGAAAGCAACAATATTTTTGTTTTTCTTTCTCCACCAGGAGAATACTTTGTTCTTAGACATATTGGGCCAGATTCACAAACTGTGTTTTCTACAATGTAAAGTACTACAGATAAATTACTACTTAATTACTAGAAAATGAAACTCACGAACAGACCACCTCCGGCACTTTTACCTATTCCATGCGTGGATCTCCACACCTGTTAGGTTAACACTCAGTAGTATACTTAGGAAGGAGTGGTGAGAAAATAGGGAGTATCTATTACAAAATTGGAGAGGTTTAAGGAAAAATAAGGAGGATGTTAGAAATTGTGTTACTGGTTTACTGGGGTGTAAGCCCTGGTCAAGCAGCAACCACAATCCTTGTCAGGGTAAGGCACAAGCAAACATCAAGTTATACTGTGCTCAGCACCCTAGTAGGTTGGCACAGGGCAGTCAGGCTTAACTTTGAGGCAATATATAAAGTATTTGTGCAATACTTCAAACAGGTACACAGTGAAAACTCGCCACAAAAGGAGCCCATTACAGATTTAGAAAACAGATTAGGATTTCATAAAGAAAACAAGACCATAATGGCAATCAATCAATCAATCAATCAATCAGGAATTTGTAAAGCGCACTACTCAATATCTAGTTAATAGAACCAGAGTTACTGAATTTTAGAGGTTTTACTGAAAATACTGCCAAAAAGCACAAAGTACTACTCTGCATACCTGGTCGTGCCAGAACAGGACAAAGTCACAAGTTCAGGCCAACTGCGATCTAGCACGGGCCAGGTAGAGGGACCGAGTTAGGCCCAGTGAACAGAGTATCCTAAATCCTGATTGCAGAGCACTGTGTGGATCCGTGTCGAAGATGCGCTGCGATGCTTCAGTTCCATGATGCAGCAAAGCTAAGGTGTGAGATCCTGTTGTGTCGTAGTTGAGGACTCTGTCAAGGGGGCTTGTGATGTATAGTCTGGCATAGGAGATGCGGTGTGCAGCTCGCGATGCATCAGTTCCAATGAGCTGCGATGCGGAGACCGGCATTGTTGCCAGGGCTGTCATCAACGAGAGATGCAAGGACCTGGGCTGTGGATGTGCTGTGACACCTGGACGTTGCGTTAGTTTCAAGAATTGCAGTGTGTGATGGGAGTCTTTGCAACTGACTCAGTTCACACAGCAGCGGCGATGCATCAGTTGTTCCCGGTGATGTGCCGCTCAGTCAAGGAGATGCACCAGTTCTGCTAGCCTGCACATTAGTCCCACTTCCAACGGCCCAGGACTGGGGCAGGGTAGACTCATAGATGGAAGCGTCCAGGGGCAGGGGAAAGGTGGTGGTGTCTGAAGTTCAGTATTTATACCCTGGTTCTGGAAGGTAGGAGACGCTTTTAGACAGTGGCTTTGAAGTGCAAGGAACTCCCTGCTTCCCCTGTGCTGGCTGGAGTGACTATACAGGGTTGTTAGGTCCTTTGTATGTGGACAGGACACAGCCTATTAAGGTGTAAGTGTGGATGTGTCCAGCTCCTCCTCCCATGCTGCCTGGCATGGACCATCAAGTCACACCTAAGTTCTCATTGTGTGTGGCTGTCTAAGAGGAATACACAAAGTCCAACTGCAAACTACACCCAGTCACATGAAAAGAGACAGGCTGCAGGCACTAAATGATCAAGGCAAAAAAATATCCTCTTCTAAAAGTGGCATTTTCAAGATTGCAGTTGAAATCTAACTTCATCATAAAATGAGATTTTAAATTAGGATTCCAGAGACACAACACTTGCAGGAATTATCTCTTCCCATTTGGAAACTACACTTCTAAAATTTAATAAGGCAACTCCGATGATATCCCTTGGGAGAGATAGGCCGTTTAGTACTGAAAAATGACTTAAGAGTATTGCCTCCAGTTGGATCTCTGTCCCCTCTTTGAAGTGCAGAAGGGTTGCCATCAGTACAAAGAAAGACAAGCGGCTTCTTCAAACAGCAGTTCTTGTCTTTCACCCAACGTGTGGGTTCACGTCTGCCCTGGGGGCAGTGCATTATTTGAATCTAAAATATGATACACTGTCCTTGTTTGAGTGCAGGGCACCTGTTCAAAGGTAGGCCAAAGCGCAAACAGGGGCAGTGAACCTTGTCTAAAATATGTGCCCTGGTCCATTCTTTTCGTTACAAGAGAGTTCCTGCGGAGCACTGCAGGCAGCTACCTCCAGCTAGAAGAAAGCAAGCCATGATGTCTAGGCCTCCATCCTCATCTCACTCTGAATATAGGGTTGTCCACAGCTACCTTCCAGGCAACACTAGAAGTACCCATCAGTATTATGTAAGATAGGAAGGATGATGAAATGGCCCAGCTGAAGTACAAGAAGAACCAACCATAAGACAATACTGTACAGAACAGCTATACAAGCTAAGAAATCTCCCCCCTATAAAGAAGACTGATCTTTGACTAGTGTGGAAAAGGCCCCAATAAACACCAGGCTCAGAGGTGGATTCAGATACGATTTTACCAGATGAAGAAATGGTCCTGGTTTTTCGTAAAAATTTGCAAATGAGGAAATGCCCGTTCAAGATAGTGCTGGCACAAGTATTACAGAAGGGGCTGCACAACAGCATCCGCAATCCTTTCTCAAACACTACAGTGCCACTGGAGTGCAGAAAATGGGTGCACGTCTACTGCAACCTTGGGGCACTGTGCCCAACACAGCCCCATCTATTGATGATAGTTGGAAAAACGACAACAAAATGTCAACATAAACCTATGTCAAGAGAAAACAGTAAAGAGCAAACTCAGTTAAATGCTCTTGTTACGATTTGACCAGAAGTACTTTTCAGGATATATCTGATTTCTGTCATCCTTGGCTAGATTTCTTTCTGACTTATCAAAATGAACGTCAGTTTCAAAACAATGCCAAGAATCCTGAGCCAAGGAGCAGGCATTGCACACTTCTTCAAAAGTTCGGGGTGTCTTTTGTGCCATTTCTTCTCATTTCACATGTATTTATGATGGTCAAGAGGGAAAGGAGGCCAAATTAATGGTTGTAGTTTCTGCTCCAAATCCTGGGGGGTTCACATAGAGTACAAGATGGTAGTCGCTCTGGGATGGTTAACTGGGTGCACCTTATGCCCTGAGCCCTCCTTGCCTCTTGAGAAAGATATATCCCAACCTTCTCCTGCTGGAAAATGGAAATGTAACAATGTAGCACATATGTGCATCAGAAATTGTGACTGGAATTTGTTAGTGCCATTCTCCGCTCACCCTCCACTCATTTGTACTCCATTCTGTCTCAGTGCACCTAAAGAGTTGTCAGACTTGCCTAATTACTAAAACATAATTTATATTTACCTTCTGGTAAACGTTGGTCGACCAGAACAGGAGTGTGCATGCAGGCTCTGGGAAGGGAAGGGAGTTCATAGTGCTGTATGACTTAGTTATTAGTTTTGTGTTTTTTATCCTCCTGCCAAGTCTTCTCTGTCTCCCTCTGTGTGGGTGGTGCAATAATTACTCTAGCTCATGTTCTGGTCCCCAATTTGGGTCCCTGAGTTTCCCTGTGACCTTTTAGGTGAAGTCCTTTTTCGTAGCCATTATCTTGGCTTAGAGAGTCGGTGAATTAGGAACTGTCTTATCATGAATCGTATGTACAATTCTGCCTAGATATGTTGATGCTTAGGTTTAAGTCAAGTTGATACCAGTTTATCTTTTAATGTACAGAAGAATAAAGTGTTGCCGCATTTTTGCCTGGGTCTTTTTTGTTTCATCAGGCAGGAGCTTTTTTATCCTTCAAATGCCAGTAGGTAAAGGACTTCAACCTGTTATTGTGATGCTTGGTCCTGGAATGCTGCTGTTGTTTCCATGGCTGATTCCCACAAGTTGGTTCATTTAATTTTTGGACCCAGTGCTCACATTATTGTACTGGTACATCACATACCAAAGTTACTTCCTTGGTCTTGTCCAACAAACTGGTAATGTGATGAGGAATGAGACTGTAATGATTAAGAACTGGTATTGCACATCAAACTAACAATCCTTCATTGGAGTCATTATGTCCCCCTTCCCATTCTTGTCTGCAGCATGGTTTTGGCCTGCACCAAGGTAACTGCTTTGGCAGATAGCAACAGAGGTCTGATATGTGATGGCACCTCTATGAGGCCTGGATGTGCAGCAAGGCAACTGCTGGATGCTGTCAAGGCTACAATTTGATTTTTAATTTATTTCTAAAATTCTCATAACTAGGCTAAGTCCTAATATGATGCCAAATATTAAAATACTTATTGAGACAAGAGAGAGTTCTCTGAAAGACTGCTACCTACAGACGGGAAACACATTTTTGATGGTCACCAAATTAAGCTCTTTCATTAATGCTATAAAAAGCGCCTCAGGTAGGGAGCAAAAGGTTTTGCACCTCATCCGGCTGGTAAATTCATTTCACCGTTTTGGGGTAAGAGTAATTTCCTAAAGACTAAACACCACATATTGGTGTGTAGAACTAAATCAAATCAAGAGATTGCCTCCTGTGTGTAGACTTAAAAAATGCGGTCTGGTGAGGGACAACTGGACACGGTGTATTAGAGATTAAGGTAATTAATTAAGTGGTGCCCTAACACAAGGCCTACAAGTAACAAGCCCATAGAAAATTGTTGGTGGAATTGATCAAAATATCATAACTGCATTGCATTGACGGTCTCAAATCAGAAAACAAAACAACAAATACAACATGGATGGATTCACAATTTTGAGAAATTGAAAAGTGCAGTTCTGATCCGGAGAAATCGTAAAATGGGAACATTTCGAATTTCTTAAAGTCATCAGGTTTAAAATAACATCACACAAAGTAAACTGGAGCATGCAGTGAAGGGGGTTATATTATAGACATGAAAATGAGATCTTTGATGCTGCAAAATTCTTCCAACAAACTGAGCAACAGTAGTAAACTAAATGAAAAGGAAATAGTGGAATGCAAGAGATTCAGCAGAGTGCAAGGAGACAAATGATGAAAAAGAATGAAAAAAAGTAGGGTTAAATGGGAAATGTGACGTGTCTTTAATTTAATTATCTGACCTGTTAGTTGGTCGTCGCCTGCAGCAGGGGCGATGCGAATGTAAGGTGTTGTTAGCTGGGTCACGATTATCGCAGCTAAGACAATGGAAGATTCCCAGGTCAGCATGCATGAGGAGAAAAGAAGCCAAACTGAAGCTAGACTAGCAAGAAGAATCTTTGACAAAACGTATAGTCTCAAGGTCTTCAAATATGTGTATATACATTAAAACAGATTCGACTTTTATTTTCCTGATATTTTTCTTTTACTCATAATTTCAAAAGAGATCCCTCTTCGGTCCTTGGGTCAAAATGGGACTCAAAATAGGAAAGCCATTTATACTGTCAGTATGTAATGCTTGAGTGCCAACTGCTCTCTTCCAAGTGGCCAGAAAAAGCACTGCAGCCCATTCACCCAATGGGCTTTGGCACTCAAGCATTACATGGCTTAGTAATAACAACTGCCACAAACAGGTCAAGCCAGAAGTTGCAGAGATGCTGTCTTGCATCCTAGAGAAAGGACACAATGGTGACAATGGTGATGAAGTACCCAGTGGCCGCAAACCTCGGAGGGGGGGGGGGCTGGATGATGAGGAAAATACTTTAATAATAAAATAAATTACAAACTTACCGTTCCCAATGACAACGCTCCCCACGCAATCTTGGCGCTGCTCTCATGCTCTATACCCAGCATAAGAGTGCACCAGGATTGGTCTGTGCAGCTTGGTCTACCCCTTAGACACTGTATGGGAGTATGTGCAGTTTCTCCAACACGGCTGGCCAACAATGCCAGGTTGGAGAAACCTAAGTGTGCATGTCAGTTAGGCCGGCCTAAGACAGCCGGCCAAACTAACATGCATCCTTAGGTGCACTCCACTCCCCCTCCCCTCTTCGCACGGTCCAACCCCTCCCCGCACATGCTGGCTGTGCCAGCAGCTGAAAAATAAAACTATAATGAAATATCTTTTTATTTTTCAGCTGCTGGCTCTTAGCCAGAGGGGCGATGGTCCTTCGCCATTGCGGAGGAGCCTCCCCTACAGCACCATGAAAAAGTCAAGTCTTATTTGGACATGAATTACTTAGCTATGTGGGTTCTTCATTTATTCCGCAACAAAACTCACAATACTACGATATAAAAATAACAGTGTCTACTGTGCTTATCAGAGTTGCATGCTCTCGTTTTCCCATGACGTCGACTCATCCGCAACAGTAAGAAATGTCTATTTTGTTTGAAACACTGAACTGCCTTTCTTTTCAATGGAACAGTGATTACGGCCAAAAATACATTCTGAAAATGTCCGCACTTACTTTACATAGCCCATCCCTTTTTATTTTAGTATCAATGTCAGTGCTGTGGGACGTACCACGAGTTGACATAAGTCTGGACACGTGTGTTCAGAAAACATGAAAAGGTCAGATGCAACACCATACAGCTGGAAAACAGAGTTAACACAAAACCCCGGCAAATTAAAGGCAGGCTCATGTGAAAGATCCTTAATTTGCATAGAACAGACTGGGTGCTATTACAAATGTGGCAACGACAGAGGAAAATAGATCATCTACCATCTGCAGACAATTAAACTCGAAACTGCTGCTGCATAATATTTTCAACTCCCCCTCCGCTCCAGGCAAACGCCGCGCTACACCGAGCTCCTCGACTACAGTTGCTAGAGGGAACCAAAATATCATAATAGCGGTCGCTGGTAATAAATAGCACCGCCGCCATGTTGTAGGGGATGGAGAACAGCAATCGTTTCCGGGTGGAAGCAGGTTTAAGCACCCGCGTGGGAAGCAACCAACAACCTTCTCCTGCAGTATCTGTTTTCCTAGGTCTCTGCCAAACACTGCAATCTTGGCCTTCGGTTCGCTTGGAAGACGGCTGCTTCGACGGTTCTCTCTGGCTCTGTTTTCTGTTTTAACTGTTGCTAAAGGAAACGTTCGGTTCAGCGAAATATTTCTTAAGGGCAGGTCCGATTTTTAGGAAAACAAGGGCCATATCAAACCAAAAGGCTTAATCTAAGATGTATTTCTATGATGAAAGCCTCATACTTTTGAATCATAAAGAGTGCTGCAATAACCCTGTTGGTGCAACCTAACTATGTAAGCAGAGTTCAAATAAGAATGTTTTATCACATAAAGTATTCATTACGTGACAGAAAATGCATACGCACAGGTAGAAGGAACACAGTGATGAAGGTCTATTTCATGTTCTCGGAGCTGCTATAATTCTACAGACCTGCCAACACACTTGGTACCAACGTCCGTCACACGATTTCGGCTCCTTCCACAAAGTGACCTGCAGAGGAGGCAATTTCTTACGTTAAGTCTAAAGGTAGGTAAGAAACCCCTGAATAGAGTGGGTTCCCTGCTTGTGTTTGGATATTTTCAACAGCTGATATCCGTTACGGTGGGTGAAAATACCCCAGGGCACCGGGGACAGAATGAAAAGCTTTTTTGGAAGGGAGATGGGAGTAAAAGTGCTTCACAAGCAGTGCTTGGCACAAAGCCCCAACTATTCTTCTCACACAGTGAAAAATATTTATACGTTGGAAGGCCTGCTTCTATAATGGTTTCATTTTGAACTGTGACTCTATGCAGCCAGTAACCAACTTCAAATGTAGTAACGACCATCAGCATGCAAAAACCCAGACTGCTAAGCAAGATGGATGCCAGTTTCAGACAGCAATGGGCAATGCAAAATGCCTTTTCACCACCTGCTTTAGTACCTTCATTGCCTCTGCATTCTACAAATGATGTGCTGACCAGAACTGAGGGGAATCAATTAAATTAGGTCTAAGTCTGCTGTTCTGATGATCACAAGTGATCTCAGACCATATGCTTTGGACCCGGGTAACATGCTACCCTACAGTGTGATTTGGTTAGGACTTATTTTGTTTTGTCTAGCAGTACAAAAATTGTAAATCTCTTCAGCTTAATGGGGATATTACTCCACCTCTATGACTCTGCATGTGACAGGTATGCTGAGATATGATTCCTATGCTCACTGTACCATAAGACTCAAGCTGCACCCTACTGTCAAGGATAAAATAGGCGAAAATGTTCGGGGGTTGCTTATCATCCCGTTAGTTAGGGACCTGGCCTGACAATTCGGAATGGATTGACCCTACTGGATCAGGTTAAGATTGATTGGCATAGGGCTGGTTCCTGTTGCCAAGGTGGGCGAAAGAAATATGGACTTGAAAGTGTTGCTGAGTAATTATCAGTGTCTGAGAATAATTCCAGCAATTCACCCATCACTTTTTTATTAACCTTTATGGGCAACACCTCTTTTGCTCATCAGGAGAGTGCTCTTTTAGGCTTTGTTACGGGTTGAATGGTTATAATTGCTTATTCCTAATAGCTGTTGTTGTTTGAAATGGGTGTTAGCACACAGTTGTAGCCATCAATAGAAATCTATTTGCTTCCAGGACCAAGACAGTTGCCGGTTGTTATGTGTAGAATCCTATGTATGTATGCATGTCATTAACTGTCACCTCAGTATGAAATGTTAAAATTATCAATTTAGGTTGGAATTTGTGAGAGAGAATTTCAGCTTTGACAGCAAGAACTGGAGGTGCTCCAGAAAATCTTCCTAGGAACTCTCCTCTGCTGGGGGTTAACTAATAAGAAAGGTTCATCTTTCTATTAGTGTTGTCTCATCATAAGATTAGTGATATGAGATTGTTCTTCACAATGAACACATGGATGCTTGATAGGGCTCAGACCGTCTTTCATCCCTGATGTCTTGTTCTGTGGATCTAACACTTGGGGAAGACTCATTCAGGCAATGGTTTTACCTTTTGTTTCCTTACTACTACATGCTATGTTGCGTAATTCTACCAGGCTACAACACAAAACCTCTGAGGGGATACAAACGGGGGACTGACAATCCTGGCTTCTTAGATAAGCAATGCATGCCATCATCTCTGTTTTAGATGGTGGTGTTCTTGCATCTGGCTCAGTAGTGAGGCGGCTACTTCTGCATTCCATATATCCAAAGTCATTTTGGATTCAAAATATACCACTGCTCCTCAAGTCCGGGCTTTGAGGTATATATGAAGGAAAACATCAATCAAAGGTGACTAAGAAAATCATTGAGTGAATTACAGCTGAAATGAGTTTATTTTGAAAGTACTGATTTCCAGAGTGTGCTTTATAGGGAACCCATGAATGCGACCAATATGTCCATTGTGATAACAAATCAATGGCACAGAAACCAAGTAAACGCCATGCACTGTGGTGGTGACACTTCCTGAACTGCATACATTAATTCTAAGCAAGAAGCCTCCACATGGCCTTCTGGGACCTCTCTGTAGAGATAAAACACAGTTACTGTAGTTTGGGGGTTACACCCAAAAAGAAAACAGAATGTATGCTCCAGAACAGCAAAGAACTGAAGTAAATGGCAAAGCAACAAGGATCATCCAGTCCTGAAGATGAGCTCACAAACTCTTTAGATTAAAACATATCACACATAGGTCATATCAGGGAAGAAGATTTATAATTTGAAGTGACTGAAGAGCAGAAGGGACTGCTTAATCGCCTTCAAAGACCAGGTGCGTCCTGCCCCTATTCCAGCTTGGCAGGACAAACCCTGTGGCTGTTATTCTCATTCTGGTCCTTTTTGTACATGTTGCACGTAACCTGCATATGGAGAGTGTAACTACTGAACCCAAATGTTTGTACTATATTTGGACAGTATTTACTTAATGTGTGCACGAGAGGATCATTCGATGAAAGACACAAATACAAGGTGAACTGAGCATTGAATACTTTTATTCAACAGCAGTTTTGTCAGTTAACTATTTAGAATTGCATTTTGAATGTACTGTGAAAGAAAAATGAGATCACATTAGCTACTTGTAGCCTCATTTCTGCACATTACAAATAAATCAATGACCCAAACTCATGAAGTGTGGACATGAGTGCTGTAAATAATACCTTTCAGACAGTAAGGTGAACTTGTACGCTTTTAACAGAATTTGCTGGTGGTGTTGAAAGGGCGAATTGCTCAGTCAGCCACATGCTGAATTGCATCCTAATAATGTGCAGTCTACTGTGCTGCCACCACCACCCCTCTTCCTAAGATTACTTGGTGAACCCCTCGTCGGTTGCTAAGAATGCTTCTGGAGTTAAATGTTTATTTGTTGGTCGCAGATCTTTCAGATTCCACCGAGAGAAAAAGATTAGCCCTCTACAAGGCAGCACTAGCCAGGGTCACTGCAAAGATTGTATTAGTGCCATAGGCATAGTATTATTTTGCTCGCTCCTCATTGGCTCTGGGGCCATATTTGATGCTTCTAGGGAAAATCAGATGCCCCTTGCAGATGACTCCCTAGGCAGCTCTACAGCATTACCTCAATGTAACACTAGCCCAGTCGCCGCCGTTCGCAGCAGTGGGACAGCCCAGCTTGAATCCATTGTAGTGTGGACAGCACAAACAAATGCCACAATCATTTAATGTGCAACAGTTTACTGCACTTAAAAGAAATTCATTACATATTTTTTCAGGAAATGATTACCGATGGTTAGTCATTTTTATACATAATATAGATTAAACCACCCTCATCAAGTGTAAAACCCGCGACACACAGATCTGATTATTAGTAGAACGAGGGTAAACTAAGCCTTACCAAATTTCTGTTTCATCAATGAACATTAACTTTAAAATAATTTAAGAATCACGTTAGCCTATCAAATTATCTACAGAAAATGGTGATTCTGACTAACAATACATTTTGTGAAGTGTTACATTCAACACATTTTATAGTCTCTAAACGCTGTAAATAACATTCTACTATTACCCAATGTAATGGTAATCAATTTCTCGACCTCAGAAAAGATGATAGGCTTAGGGGACTTGTCAGCTTTAAAGGTGTCCCAACAGATGTGACCAGTGAGAGCTTAAGTGACTAAACCATCAGTGGCTCGGAGACCCTGGTTCACTGTGTCACAAAATGCTATCATATGGTCTGCACCTGGTGATGTTAACTAAGCTTCATGACAATAATGGGCGACTTGAGAACTACTTTAATTGAACGGATGAAGCTTAAACGCGAAGTTTGACAGTTTTATGGTTTACTTATGTTTACAAGAGGAATGCACATTTAATAGGACTTGCACCATGACTTCCAGTTGTGGAGATGGGCCAGTCAGGACAGCGTGTAAGGACTAAACTGTCAGGAGTCTTGGCGAGGTTGTTTGAATGAGTATCAAAAAGGAGATGAAACACTGGCACACAGATTGCAGACAAAGCCTACGTGCAGAACACAAATCACGCGAGCTGGCTGAAAAGACGGGACTTTTCTTCAGGTACGCACATTTCCCTGTCTGTGCTTTAACTATTTATAATGCAGAGGTATTGTCATGAAAGTGAGGTATTCTCATATCAGCTATACTCGGGGTTCAAATGAGATATGCAGTCATTGGAAGAAGTCAGTCGCACCTTCTAAGTGTGTCAGTCCCGACATTTATGCTGTCACCAACTGGCTAAAACAGACGATTTACAGAGACTTTAGCCGCAGGTCGTGAGAGTAAAAGACAGGCGACCAAAGCTTAGGGTCATATTTATGAACAATGCCTGAAGACATCAAACGAAAGGTACGAGAAAAACACCCACGCCGTTGGAAGTAATTTCACCAGAGCTGAGGGGCATCTTTTTTGCCGCATAATTCCAAGAATCACTGTCAACTGCCTACAAACACATCTGCAGAGTTACAACTTCACGGACCCTCCATATCTTATCTCTGTTGCAGCGAAGTCAGAGGCTATACGGCTTGTAGTCATCAACTGGCCTGTAGTGATCAGAAACCGGGCACCAAAGGGCCACTGACTAAACACAGGGCAACAAAAATATATTTCTATTTACCAGACTGGGAGTGAGTTTGATAAAATTAAATCCAACCAGTGCTAAACTACTCTGCTACGTAGAGTATCACTGGACGACGAATTATCAGCTAAACTACTATATATTTCAAATAAAGCGGCAATAAAGCGGGACTCGTCACAACTTAAACAACTGTCTCTACTGTGTAACCATACATTGAGGTACCAATGCAAGGCACGTCTGTGTTTATAGTGGTGCCTGGTTTACAATCAATAAAAATTCCTATAAACAAATAATGTAGGTATCACCGCCCAGCAATTTAGGTTCTTATCATTTTGCTGGGAAAGATGGTGGCTTATTCCACATAGATGAGCGGCATTTACACCTTTGGGTTCTGCATCAGATTTACTTGCACTTAATTATTATCAGCAACCATTACATAAGCACTCACAGAAACACATCTATGTTTCGGTTTTCTTGCTCTTAGCCCTTACTAGATAGCTAGGAATATGTGGATTTCCATAACACCACTAATTATATGAATCATGACCTGTGGCTTGCCTGTGAAAATCTTGTTTCTTAACAGAGGTAGGTGGCATCTTCTGGCATGTAAACTGAGCACGCCGAACATAAATTAGATGTAAAACAACTCTTGGGAGGCTAGCCAGGACGTGACTAGGACTATAGCTCACATGCACCAACATTTATAACAATTGAGAAAGAACAATGGTAAAGCTGGAGGGAGTGTGGTGATCATGTGCTACAGTGGGTAGAAAAATAGGCAGAATGCAGTGTTATGTTTGTATATTACCGCGTAGCGGTCGCCACTAGATAGTTATAGTTAGTTCCATGATTCCACAGAAAAAGTGTTTTTGACTTGCCTACATCTTTGGCACCGTTTGATGAAGCTTCACAACATTTTCCCAAAAAGTGTGCTAGTGATTCTTGTTGAGCACAGAAAGTTTCGGGGTGATCTATCAAGCGGGGTCCGAGAAAAAGGAGGGGTCAAAAAAGTTGTGTTTCCCATGTTAATTCCCATAGCACTTTTGAACACGACTACAGCCTGAACCACTGGACGGAATTACACCAAATTTGGCAGAAAGCTAGCTTTCGGTATGCAGATTGTGCTTTCACTTATTTGGGGTAAATCCGTTCAGTAGCTTTTGAGATATTAAAGAGAAAATACATTTTTTATTTCTAGGGACGCAGATCCTTTGCGATGTTTTCACGAATAATGACAAGCTTGTGCAGGGAAAAGCACAGTTGTGATTGGCTGCCTACACTTAAAATCAGGAAGTGTTGGCAGTCATCTTGGGACTCTGGTTCAGCCAAGTCCCATGAAAAAATGGGAAAAAAAGGAAAAGGGGCCAGGGTAGGGACCTTCTGACCCCGTAGCTCTGGTAGGGTCCTGCAGGGTCCACCTAACCCCCCTCCCCAGGCTAAAAAGCATTTATTTATATCTTTTGCGGTGAACTCACAAAATTAGAGAATTTGAGGCAAAAAAAATTTAAAAACACAAGGCTCCTGCGCTTGTTTCTTTGAGGACCCCAGGTGGGCAAGGACACAGGGACATTTTTAATGTGGGGGGCCCTTTAGACCCCCACAACCCTGGGGGCAGCCACCTTCCCAGGGCTTTAAAAAATGAAAAGTAGGGGGGCACCGGCCCCTGCCACAGCCTCATACCCACCACCTCCCCGAGGCTTTAAAAAATTACTACGGGGTAGGAGGGCTGGCCCCAGGGACTACAACCACCATGGGGCTTTATATCAATATAATGTGGGAGTGCTGCGCAACCTCCCCCTCCCCCCCCCCGGAGCATCGGGGACCACTACCTCCCTAGGGCATTTGTCATACTGTATGTGGTGTGCACCCCTCCCTCCCGGGGACCACCACCTCCTTGGGGTGTTTCTGTGATTATGTGCAAGGGGGGTTCGCGCCCCCCCCACACACAGCCCTGGGTATAACCACTTCTCTGGGGCATTTCTCATTATGTGCAGAGGGGAGCCATGTCCCCCAAGGCCTGGGAAACATTACCTCCTCAGGGCGTTTCTGTGATTATGTGCAGAAGGGGGGGGTGGTCACAGCTCCTCTGAACATAATCACAGAAACGCACCGGGGATTTGGTGATTGTAGCTTTGACAGCTCTGCCAAGCCACAGCAAACACTCTGCTAGCAGCGAGGGAGAGCTATCAAACAGCTCTCCCTCACTGAGGGCAGAGGTTTTCTCTGTCTCCGCAGAGATGTAGGCAGGGAGACAGAGGAAACTGCTGTTACAGAGCAGAGGAGGCGGGGAGCCAGCTGGGACCGTGGGGGCTTTCAGGCTCCAACCACATTTTAAATGTACAAAACAATAGAAATTCACCTGTTATAGTTACTTGAGTTAATGCCAACTATTACTCATGCCCTACGATAGCTATAACTCGTACCCTTGCTATGCAATGCTAATTACCCAAAAATGATGACACTAATGACATCTTCGATAACATCATTGATAATATCAATGTGATATTTGTAGTAAAAGTTTTGATGAAAAAAACCGTGCATGGCGCAGGGCCCAAGTTATAGTTACCTTAGGGCACAAGTTATAGTTAACTGAGATAACTCAAACTATAACATGTGAATTTCAATGGTTTTGTACGTTTAAAATGTGAGCCTAACTATAAAGTCCCTGTAACCTTTGTTTATTTAAGTGAATATATTAGAAATGCAAATATATATACAGCTAGATATAGGCTCACAGCCTGTTCCCGTCACTCGCACAGTTTAGGGAGGGCACTTTTCTCACCTAAAACTATCCTTCCAATTACTAGTGAAACAATGCTGAACTAAAATGACTTTGCTCAATCACTTACTTCATTTGTTAGACTAAGAGTAACAACATAAAAGGATGATGGACGGAGTGCTGTAACTTTTCAACCACTCACCCCCAGTCACAGATCTGGGTTAAATCCATTGTTCTTTTGTTGACCATGCCACCCCAACTTGGACCCAGCCATATGCACATTAGCCTTGACCCTTCTCCCCAGAACAGTCCAGCCTGAACTGCCAAGCTAGGTCTTCCATGGACCGGACACAAGCATCCTGGGACTGGTTTCAGATCTGTGACTGGAGGTGAGTGTTTGAAAAGTTTCAACACTCCATCCATCATTTTATTTTGTGATGTTGCTATGTTTGCCCTAAGTGGCTAGGGTATGCCCAGATATGGGTTGCCACTGGATTTAGGCTAGCCTGACTGATGAGGGGTGATTTCTGTCCAGGGAGGACCTGGCTTGGCAGGTCGGGATGGACTGTTCCCATAGGGAGCATGGTGAAGACTGATCTGCACATAACTGGGTCCAAACTAGGGTGACATTGCAAGCAAAATAACGATATATTAAACCCAGATCTGTGACTGGGGGTGAGTGTTTGAAAAGTTTCAACACTCTGTCCATCATTTTATTTTGGATTGAGACTAAGAGTAACTACAGTCTGAAGTAGTGGTTTGTGGTTTTGCCTTCTACTCTCTATTTAAACATGCATTGACAGAGCCAATAGGTCCCATCAATGGGCAGGCTATGGGCCTTGGCAATCTGGTGGGTGACAATCAAGCCAAAGAATGGTAAGCAATGGGCGGGTTTCAAGCCCATTATTTAACCCAAGAGTCTCGCAAGAGAGCGCATGCGCCAGCGCATGGTCACACAGGTTCAACCTTAAAAAGTGCTATTAAGCCGCCAGCGCTGGCAGTTTCATTGAGCTTTTTACACCATCCTGTTGTTCAATCCCCACCCATTTGCCATTGCCAATAGCTTACAGATATGCATGACCTATTCGTATGTGAACTGGTTGTATGCTAAGAAAGACATTACACAGGCCAGGCTAAAGAAACTGCGGCATTTTAATGAGTAATCCACATCTTCTCAGGTGCTTGTCAAGCATTTTTTATTTCCACAGAATGGCTACAGAACCTGTGCACTGTATCAGGGGCCCAAAGTGATTTGGTGTATTCATAGTTTGCTGTGGAAATCACTACGTCAACGACTTTTCTCTTGAACACACAGACTATTTATAATAGTACCTGAATTGCAATGCAAGCAGCAGTGGACACTAATCAAACGTAATTAGTCTGTACATAGCCCATGCTTCACTAAAAGAAAAGGAAGTGAAGCATGGCACACTTAGAAAGCAGCAAACAGAATGACAATAATGCCTATGAATGGTAAGCAATGGGCAAGTTCTAAGCCTCATTATTAAAAACAAGTCTCCCAAGCAAGAGCGCATGCTCACACAGGCTCGACCTAAAATATGTCCATGGGCTTAAAATACTTCTCACTACATTTTATTACGTGATATAAATATTCAGTGAAAAATGTAACAAAACTGACAAAAAAGAAAGCACATTCACTCGACTTGAAAAAATGACTTCAGTTTAAGCTCTCCCACACGCGGTAATTAGTAGGAGAGCTATTTTACATGTTTATCAAATGTATTTCGGGAAATATGGTACAATGAGAAAAAGACGACTTTTTGTAGTGAAAAGTCAAACAGTAATGCAGCTGTACAAAGTTTGATTCAATGTTTCCAAAGTTTCATTTCATTCCAAATAGTTTAATTTTTTCCTGCAAAATTTAGATGCTAGATGCTTATTTTAGTGAGACGACAATGATGATAGCATTGTTTTCATGCTTTAGCTGGGCACAATTTTTTATTGGCTGCAATCTAAAGCAGTTGTGTGCCATGTTTGTATAAAAATGTGTCTCAACTTTATATATCTAAAAAAGTCACCTCACTATTTGGTGCGATTTTGATTTATCAGTGAAAGTCACTTGTGGCACAGTTTTTCCATGTTTAGGCTTTTATATAACATGGCGTTAACAGAACAATTGTTCGAGATTAGCATTTATATAAGTAGATGAGGCCTGTACATATTGTATGTCAAGTGATTCGATACATGTATATAGTTTAAAAAAAATAATCAGTAGCACCTTTTGGAAAATGTCATGCATTTAAACTTATTAAAAAAGTGTTGTTGAGCTAACCATTAATGTTATCTGCACAAGACAATCACAAGGATCAAAGATACTGGGAATTTAAACATAACATTTTGAAGACAGGGAGGTTCCAGCATTGTGCAATATACCACACAATATGATCTATTAAATCGGCCTAGAAAGTTTTCTCTACAAGATGAAATGTAATTTAGTTATGTGTGAATATATAAACATATGTCTTAAAATATAGCTTTGGCTTGTTCATATAATTTAACATTAACATAATCAAAGGAACTATTGATTTTCTACACAGCTCTCTGGTGCATTCTGAAATGACACCCCCGTAAAATCTATTACATTGAGTAGTCAGTCCTCAGCCTTGTGTGTCTAGTAGCAAGGTGATCTCAGTTCTTCAATAGGTCCCCTCTTTTTGAAGACAGGAATTACTTTTAACACCTCTCAATTCAATTGTTGAGGTGATTCAGAGTTCCTAAGCAGTGTGGGGCAGGGGGGAGCAAATAAACAGTGAGTGCCTGGCAAGCAGGGGGTTTGCGAAACCCCGGCTTTAGCAGCTATAGTGGGGGGTGAGGTGGTGTGGGGATAGGATCTTCATATTCCTCTCCGCAGACAAAAGTGCATCAAACAGGAATAAAGCGTCAATAGAAGAACAAGCGGGAGCAAGGAAAAATTGCAGCTGGGTAAATAGAAGAGGGAAAAAATAGTGGAAGAAATGAATAGTGGAAGGAAGGATGAAAAGAAGGAAGTATGATTGAATGAGTGGGTGGATGAATGGGTATGTGTATAAATGAGTGGTTTTAAAGGGTGATTGAATGATAGGTGGATGGAAAAGTGAAAGGATGGGAAAGTAAAGGAATGGGTGAACAGATGACTGAGTGAATTTATCGGTGGATGGCCAGGTGAAAGGATGGCAGAGTGGATGGATGGATAGCTGATGAACAGGTGAAAGGATGGCAGAATAAGGGGATGGAAGGATGGATAAGTTAGTGAATCGACAGGTGTACAGATGGCAGAGTAAAGGGATGGATAGATGAATGGGTGAAAACATGAGTGAATGGATGGCAGAGAGGCTGAATGGATGGTGGATAAATGGAAGGGTTGATGGATGGCAGATTGGATGGGTAGATTAATGGCAGAGTGAATTGATGGCAGTGCCTAAATGGATGAATGGCAGAGTGGATGCATTGATGGATAGATGGCAGAGTGTATATGTGGATGGATGGCAGGATGGACGGATGGCAGAGTGTCTGGACAGGTGGCTGGATGGCAGAGTGGATGATGGGTGACTGATGGACGGATGGCAGAACAGATAGATGAATGGATAGAATGGGGAAGATTGAGTGGTGGATGAAAGGATGAATGGATGGCACAATGTAAAAGATGAAATGGTGAATATCAGCAGGTGGATGGAAGGGTGAAAGAATGAATGGAGAGATGCATGTGTGGAAGAGACAAAAACTGTTCTAGGGAGTGTTCGGCTCACTTGCTTTATTGCATGGTGGCAACAGTGCTTTAGTTCAAAGTAGGGGCTATTTTAATTTTCTGGCTAATCCCCTGCTATGTGAAAGATCTTGAAGTTGAAGTACAGCACTACAAATCTGTAGGCATCAGTGGGTCCTGTACGGTGTCATTTATCTGAAGTATTTTTATCAATATATATTTCTAAAGCAATGGAAATTCTCACCTAGACTTGACAGCAAGTCAGGGATTTTTCTACCTTAACAACTGCTTTAGTGACAAAGTGCTTCAAGCCAGGTCTTGTGTATCATCCAGTTATGACGCCCAAACATGACGTTAACTGATATTTCCTCAAACTCTGAATCCAAATCCTTAAATTTAGACCTTGGAAAGATTTTTCATCTTCAAAGATGGAGCTACTTATTTCTCACAGAAGGTGGATCTTAGTCACACCAATATATTCAAACAGTGACTAGCATGTAATGCATGTAGTTGAGCTTCTGATCATGATAATTAGGTCCCAGGCATTCCTGGATAGGAAACAATTCCTATTAAATAGGCGCATTAATCGTTTAGCACACAAATAGACACAGACTTGTGCTAACAAACTGTTTGTTGGTTGTAAGTAATGCTGCAACAATGCCTTTTTGTTGTTTTTACGAGTCCTGTTCTAGGAGTATAATAGCCAGGTCTTTACATATGCTGAAATAAACCACATTGGTATTATGAGCAACCGAAAAAGGGTATGTGTGCTTCTGATAGTCACATCATTTATATTTTGGGCGAATGTAAGTATAATTCATGCAAGATTTCTTCTTATAGTGCAGATTAAAAAAGACAGTGTTGGAAATGGAATTTTTTTTCGCAGGGTTATCCCCAAACTTTTCATTATCTTCTCCCTATTTGTTCTGATTTGTTTTTGCTGGTTTATTGTCTCTGTGAACTTTACCACTGCTGATAGTGCTAAAGTGTAAGTGCTTCCTGTATAAATTGTATTGGTGATTGGTTTATCCATGGTTGGCATATCTGATGTATTCATAAGTCCCTACTAAAGTGCACTATGTGTGCACGGGGCCTATAAATCAAATGCTACTAGTGGGCCTGCAGCACTGATTGTGCCAGCCAAGTACCCCTGTGAACATGTCTCAGACCTACTACAGTAGTGCCTGGGTGCAGTTTTAAACTGCCAATTCGACCTGGCAAGTGTACCCACCTGCCAAGCCCAACCCTTCCCTTTTTGTACATGTAAGGGACCCATGGGTTAGGCCCTAGCTAGCCCCAGGGGCAGGGTGCAGTGTATCTTAAAGGTGGGACATGTACTGATGTGATGTGTTTTACATGTCCTAACAGTGAAATACTGCCAAATTCGTTTTTCACTGTTGCAAGGCCTATCTCTCTCATAGGCTGACATGGGGACTGCCTTTCAACATATTTTAAGTGCAGTTTCCCATTGGGAGCAGAGGGAGATCTAGAGTTTGGGGTCTCTGAACTCACAATTTAGAAATATATATTTTGGTAAAGTTGTTTTTAGATAGTCAGTTTAAAAATGCCACTTTTAGAAAGTGGGCATTTTCTTGCTTAACCATTCCTGTGACCTCTGCCTGTGTATTCCATGTCTGGGTCAGACTAACAGTTGGGCTGTTTGTGACTCTCCATTAGACAGTGACACAAAGGGAAACGGGGTGTAGCCTGCATATCTTGATGGGCCATGAGGTAGGAGTGGTCACTTTCACCCGAAACGGCTGTGCCTGCACTCACATAATGCAGTCTTCAACCCGCTGGTGTGTGTCTGGGGCCAGGCAGGATCTTGTCAACAATAGAGACTTTCCTTTGAAGTTCGCCTATTTCAAAGGCAGAACTGGATATAAGTAGTGGACCCAAAACTCCAGACTTTTAGAACACTTCTGGATCAAGAGGAACCTCTGCCAAGGAGAAGAGCTGATGAGCTGAAGAGGGAGTACTAACACTTTGCTGTGTGTGCTTTGCTGGGTTGGCCTGCAGTTGCTGCTTCTTCATTAAAGAGGGCAAAGACTAGACTTTGTTGTGTATCCTGCTTGCAAAGTTTCTCCAAGGGCTTGGAGTATGGCTTGTCTCCTGTTGGAAGTCTCAGGGATATCAAAGTCTTCAGCTTCATCTGCCTACAGCACTGGGAACTGTGTGTTCTTGAGCTGCAACAGAAGAAACACCACTGACGCCGTCAATTATGCCGCTGCCTGCACCATGGCCTGACGATGTCACATGAAGCCATGTCCCAAGTCGCACTGCAACCCTGGTTTCACCAATGCCGCCACCTTATGTCATCACAGAGTCGCTGCTTGCACCGTGACCTGTGGGCGACACATTCCGCATTGCTTGCTCACACCGCAGCCCTGGCATCCCATACGACACCACTCCACGCTGACACGACCCCATTGCCTGCACCGCGGCCTGTGGACACTGTTCGTGAGGTATTGGAAGCACTGTCTCATCCGGCACAGCAGCCCCAGTCCGATGACGCCAGTGCCATCGACTCCAGTGTCATCAACAGATGCCACTTTCTGCACTGACACCCGTGGGGGCTGCACAGAGCCCGCCCCATTCCACACCGCAGCCTTGGGCATACCGACAACAACGCTTCAGCAACGACGCCACCGCTGCCTGCACCGTGACTGCGAGACACCGCATGTCGCACCACCGCACTTCACACCGCAGCCCTGGTCTCACCAATGCCGAAGGACGCCGTCACCGAGCCGCTGCCTGCACTGTGACATGCCACCCACGCCAGCGCTTCTGACTTCAGCATCAGCCCGGAATTCAATCTGCAACACTTGTGATTTTAAAAGCCCGACGACCCCCGCACTGACCTCTGGAACTGACGCCTGTTATACTGCACTCCTGATCTCATTGCAAAGGTCACAACACCCTACATTTCCAAAGTACTGTCTGCAGGTCTTCCCAACACCGTAGCTGGCAGGAGACGCTGCGGCTGAACTGAACTGTTGCGATTTGTTGTTCACGACGCCGTGATAGCCCCAGACAGAGCTTTTGACTTCAAGGAAATGTATTTTTAAGTTAATTCTTGCAAAATTGATAGCTTTATTACTGTATGTTGGATTTTTCTTGTTTTGACCTTGCTTGGCATATAAAGGTATTGGCTATTTTTCTAAAACTGGTGTGGTGTCCTTTTGTAGTATTTTCATTGTATTACCGTGTGTTATGTGCAAATGCTTTATACATTGCTTCTGAGATAAGCCTGACTGCTCGTGCCAAGCTACCAATGGGGTGAGTTGGGGTTATCTGAGCTGGGAATCTCCCTTATCCTGACTAAAGTGAGGATCCCTACTTGGACAGGATGCAAACCGACTGCCAACTAGAGACCCCATTTCTAACAGACAGCATAGAGTACATTTTAACTATTTCTCAAAATTACAGATCAGACTTTTCAGAGAAAAAAAGTTGTGGTCAAGTGCTTCGCTGAGAACACTACACTTCATTTATGACTTCATAATTGACATTACAAATATATTAAATGAAGTGGACTGTTAACATACTGTACCTTTTGTGGCAATCCTGACACAGTCAATTTTGATTTCCTGTTTAAAAACAATGAAGAACATATAATTTTTGGTGTGATATCTAAACAGAAAGATGTACCACAAATAACATTCTATCAGTAAATCTATTTAGTTTTCAATAGAAGTGTCTCGCAAATATATTTAAGGATGCATGCCCAACTATTAGCAGTGAATATCCAAACTGTGGTAGCCTCCTGGTGCTTCAGTAGATCATTGTGGTTAAGGATAATTGACGAAAATGTAAACCCTAATATGCGATACTTAAGCATTTACTTGCCACTTGATCAAACGTTAAGAGAAGAATATTAAGTATGACTGCTCGGATTTTTTTTCCTTACATGTCAGCTCGCTGTTTTTTCAGAGCAAATCAGATCAGACATCTTATTTGCCCTTTAAAAGGGAGGCCAGTGGTGACACAGCCAGAAACATCCCCAAGTGGGGTAGAGACAGCCAACAAACAGGGTGAAAGTGACTGGCCAACCCTGCTCAGGAACATTTTTCCGGAAAAGTCAACAACCCCACGAAGACTGAAGAACATGAAATCTTGCTGGGGTTCACTGTCTGAAAAGCAGACTGAACAATCTTTTCATAGTTCCTTTCTCAGCGGCGAAATACAAAGTGCAGACCATTGTAAAGCCTAGATGTGCTGAGCAGTGACAGCGAGGAAGGCACACGCTGCAGCAAGCAACGAGACACTCAACCTGAAGTGCTAAAAGCAAAACTCCAAAAAGCACGGGTAAAGGTAATCACTGGAGCCGTGCCGGGGAGGCTTCCGTAAGCGCCACTAATAAGCCTCGGCGTCTTCGCGCTAGCGAGGATGTGCAGACAGAACATCTCCTAATGAAACAACATGCCCTGCAACCTGACGCTTTCGAAGACAACATGCCAGGGATAATGATTCCTCTCGGGCGGACACCGTGTTCCCTCTGCCCAGTAAGTAACCGGGCCTGACAAGTTTTAGGGCCTTCTTGTTATCTTGCCGGTTTAGGAAAACACGTGACCTTTCAAATGTAATCACAGCGCGCGGGCCCCCGTCACGAGACTCACCCCGTTGGCTCTGCTCGAGGCCTGGAAATAAACGCTGTAGCTTTTGTGCGGGAGGAGCGGGCTGTTCCAGAAGCCGCTGTAGGTCCGGTTGTCGCCGATGCTGAAGGGCTGGGGGATGAGAAGGGCCCTGGCCGGGAACTCGGCCGCGAAGTAGTAGGGGGAGTTCAGAATCGATGCATTCTGGAAGTGAATGGGCACTGGGTAGCACTTCAGTATTTCCGTTGTCTTCTTGATCCTGCGGGGACGCTCCTCCTCCACCACGATTTGGTAGCCACTAAAGCAAAAAAAAAAGACAAAATTGGCTTTATTTAAAATTATTTTTTATATCGGAGCTTAATGTAACAAGCATTTGCAATGGAATGGGTCTTGCGTTTGCTCGAGTTAGAGCAATTAGCATTGTAAGCCCCTAACCCGACTTTTCTTGCCACATAAATTGAAAATGAAAAGTAAAACAGTTTCACTTGACTAACCTGACTTTTCTTGCCATATAAACTGAAAAGTAAAAGTTTCATATAAGCGAGCCGACGGCCGCCATCAGCGCAAAGCAGACACACAAAGGGAAATAAAAGTTCACTGGCAGTGAAACCTATCGACAAAAGTGCAGTTATCTATGTAACCGGCAAAAGTGCAATTATCTATGTAACCGGCAAAAGTGCAGTGATGTATGTAACCTGCAAAAGTGCAATTACCTTTGTAACGAGATCAATGTTATGCAAAGCGCTCGACTACTGCCCAGGGAGATCGCGTTGCGAAATAATGAAAAAAAGTAGTCCAGAAACTGGATGGAAAACATCGAGCCTCTTAAGTTTTCAGTAGTTGGTCAGTGCGCTTAAGGAGGGCTAAACACCGGAAAAGGCATGACATATGCGTGCCTTTCACTAATGAAAGCAAGCAGATTTTAAAAGGCAAGCCCACAAACCAATGAAAGTGACTTACGTGACATGGACATGGTTAGAAGCCCAAAGAGATTATAATGTGGGACAGAGCGCTTTGAGCTCACCCCTAAAAATGGCTGTAAGAAATCATGATTCTTACAAAAGACTCACATTAAGAAAATCAGTGTAACAGCTCTGCACCTGAGCTACTGCTCAGAACGTATCAGATGTAGGTATTATATTTCATTTCAGCGATCCGAGGGATCCTTAGACATATCTCACTGTTGTCAGCACACACAAAAACTCAAGCTTTTCCTTCTATAAAATGCAAAAACAAACAAAAAGTAAGCCTTACAATTTTATAACGGGTAGCTATGATTGGACAATGTTTAAAAAGGTCACCCATTGGTGTGGCCTTTTGCACAGTGTCTTCTGCGGAGGATTTCATTCAGGGGCTTGCATCCGTCTATCCTGGGATGAAGTGTGCTCCACAAGTGAAATGTTGGATGGCAAGTGTGAAGGCCAGAGATGTGTTGCAGTGGAGGTTCTGCACTTTTATGTATGGCTGAAGTAGCATGGGTGTGGTGAACCTAAATGGATAGACTTGATAGTTGTCTTCCAGAGGGCTGCTTCACTCGTAATGCTATGCATGTTGTTGCTGTAGAAAACTGTATTTGACAGGAGACGTGCTGCACTTTCAAATATGGCTGTAAATAGCATGGGTGTGGTACATCTTAAATAGAAAGAGCCGGTGCTGTCTGCCAAAGTTGTGCTCCATTTGTATTGTTATGCATGGTGTTGCTGTAGGAAGTTGTAATAGACAGTGTGAGTCACAATTACAATCTTACCAAGGTGAGCGCTCTGAAGTTAAATATTAAGACTAAACACTAAAAATCAGTTAAAAAAGATAGCTAAGTTTAGAAGCAAGGAGTGAAGTCAAAGCATATGTTTCATCATATCTACCACTGTGGAGCGTTGGGAGTTACACCATGGGACCATTATCAGGATGGAGATCCCTACTTAGGTCAGTTTACCAGGAGAAGTGATGGAGAGCTGAGACTTGCACAGAAGTGACAAAACTGTCATGGAGACTGCCAAACTACAGACAAGCCAGTAAGATCTAATATCAGGTCCACTACACACATGAAATGGCAAACATCTAAGGGAATTTCAGATGATGAAACTATTTCAGGTTATATTATAATTTCCACGTTCACCCAGATGAGAAAAAAGGGCCCAGGGATGTACTCAAACTCTCATCCTTATTCAAGTCCACCTGAATGAGAAGATCTGATGGTAGCTGAGAATTACTCTGACCACAGTCTGGGTAAAGTCATCCAGATAAGTTGATACGAGAGGGATCCCATGATTGTGACTTCTAATAAGATACACGGAGGGCAGATGTGAATGATTTTCGGTGGCACAGGCAAAATTAAATTTAGCAGATGTTGCACTTTCAATCACCCCCATGAAAGGGGGCTGTATTTGAAACTCCGAGCTACAATTTGATGTCCATCCCCAACTGCTTGCCTTACCTCAGCATATCCATAACCTTGGCAATGACATAATGGCCAATGCTGGGCAAACTGCGGATGTACAGCACATTAATACCTTCCATGTTCAAGGTGAGAAGATGTTTCACTGAAAAATCTTTGGAGCACTCATGCACTTAAAACTGCTTGATCGGCCAAGAATTCTACCTAGCAATGGTGGAAAAGGACACTGCAAGAAACCGACTTGGTTAAGGCTTGTGCAGTGTGTGTTTTAAAAGAAAATCAGAATAGATTAGTCAAACTATAATGTTGACCGTGGTCGTTCTGCCTCTGGTGATCACTCTGTAAAACTAACATGCGCATTATATGTTTGGCAAATTTGGTGAGTATATGCAGGTTGTCTCTGTAAATTCACTAGACAATGTCAACCAGCTTTAGTATTTTTGACCATGCCATCCAGCCTTTCTTTAAGTCATATACATACTCAAGTTTCAGGCCAACCTAGAGTGAGAAGAGAGATGCTCCCTCTATGTTTAATGGTATACTGTAATGTGTTGTATGATCCAGCTTTTCCCCACTAAGACCCACAGAGTGAGGTGTACACTGCTGACCTGAATTGAACTGTATATCTCATACTAGGAGTTGGCCAACATCCCAGTCGTGATGCTTTGTAATTCGTGTGTGACATCCAAGTTCTCCACAGGACAAACTCCTCACTGGGCTACGGAATGCACCCTACTACGATCTCGGACAGTATCTTGGTGCTAGACTCTTGTACAAAGCTCGTAATAAAAGTTCAACAGGGGGCTGCGTGGCAGACTCAAGTCTTTCTTATCTGGTCCCTGACAAATATTCTGAAGAACAATCAAGAACTACACTGAGAGAATTAAGTACAAAAAACTTGTTAGGGAATGATAACATAAATGACAGCGGTAGAAGTAACCTGGCGTCATTCATTTAGGGGAACATTATTTCTCATAATCCATTCCCTCGTGGTACATTTTTGTATTGAGGCTTTTCTTAATATGGATAGATTTGTTTTCATTAAATATGTGATATTAGTTTTATTTGTATAGAATACATTAATTTGTTTGTGTGCACGCATTAGGGCTTAACTTGTTATTGTTGGCACTGTAAATAAGGGTCATCTGACCTTAGACATTCTCAGTCACCATGAATCAAGTACTAGTCTCTCCCAAGGCCAGACTGGGAACCAAGAGTAGCGTTGGCAAATATGTCAAACATGTTCAAACCATCCCTACGCCCTTTCTTCTCGCTGTCTCATGTCTCTCCGTCCTTTCGTCACTGCTGGAGCAGCCCCCGATCCTTCATGCCTGCTGTAATTATCTAGGAAAGTTGGTTAAAGAGACAGATGCACCAGCAGCGAACCCTGTCCTAAAAAGCAGCCTCTAAGACTGCACACCACCAGGGAAATGCACAGTGGAAAAAGCGAGCAGACCGGACCTGCTCTCCTGATGTTCTCTCATCTGGGGAACTACCTCCCTCCCAAGGGATATTGCCAGCTCACCCTCAGTGCATCCCAGGGGTGTCTCTTACTTTCCAAGGGAAATGAACAGCTAACTGTTGGGCAAAGGAGAGACCACCATCTTACCTCTCTGAGGATTCACACAACTGCAAGGTAGGCCCTTAAATCTCTTATTGGAAGCCTGTGCTTTGCACTCAACTGAGTGCTCAGCCTGCGGCTGAACCCATCCCTGGACATAAAGCGTAGACTCATGTGTGGCCTTTTTCAATCACCAGGTCGGTAGCTCCATAGTGACCAGCTGTGCTGCCCACTTGCTGCCATGAATTAGGGCAATTTCTTCATGTCCAAGGTTCAGCATATTCTACAGACACAGCCATGGTAGAGGAAGGTCTGCCCTGTAGTACATGCTTATTGGGCGCCCCTAGCACAGAACAGAACAGTGAACACAATTCTGAATAAAAATGCCATAAGCATAAGACTAGAGGAAGTTTTTCTTTGTAATGGCCACTACTGAACTAGCGCTCTGTGAACACTTTTTAAGTAACAATAGTGGAATTGCAGTAAGAGAAATGTGCACCGCTCCCCCTCAAAGCCCATGGGAAGCCTTCCCATTTTTCAAACTATGACATTTCATTGAAATAATGCAATATACAAATTCCAACTTTATGCTTTTCATGCCCGGTGATATTATTTCTGCCATTATTTTCTCTACCACTTTTCTTGGCATTTGTGCTAAAATGAGCACTTAAAGAAAGGCTTGACTTTCCTGTACTCCAGATTTGAAACTTTTTTGTACTGCTTTATGCGACATTAACAATGCCTGCTTTCCTGGAAGCCACCCCACTCTGACGCATGATATTTGAGTTTTTGTACATTTAGAGTTTTGACATGAGTATATATTTTTTTAATGAATATTCAATCCATTACCCTCAAATTAACAAAGTTGAATCATTTCTGGCTATGCCAAACAACCGACCTTGTAAGGATGGGATTGTCCATAATCTCCCCCTAAATGTCTTTCTGTTATAAAATAGAAACTTTGGGTCTAATTTTCACACAATCCAGGAGAGAATCAAAAAGTACACAAAAGAAATAACAAGAGTATCGCAAAGGAAAATCTAAGAAAATTAATGAATAATAGGTCAATGCTTTCTAACCAACTTCCATCCAAACACTGGTAGTACGCCCCCAGCAGCAGCTCTGATCCATACTTAGCGTAGCTTCCCGGGCTATGTTCAATTATACATTCAATGGGGACGTTTTGTTGACTGACGTAAAACTGCCCCACATCTTATTATAGATAACTGGAAGACCATTAATACACAGATTCAAAATAGTCTAATGTCCACTTGCACACGCAACAACAGAAACCTGCCGAGTACGTTTCACATTCTGTGATGCAGTCGGGCAGTTATGCTGCTGTGAATCCCACTGGCACGTTGAACTTTCTTCGCGTGGAAACGCTGTGGCCGAAATGTCGCCACGTTCCACGGGGAGGGAAAATGTCAAACAAAGTTAAGTGAACGCTCAAACAGGTAATGGGTAAGGACAAGTAAATGCAGGGATTTCCCCGCTTTGGAAATGCTAACACAACTTCTCTTGATAAAAGCAGAGTTACGTTCTTTATTTAAAAAAAAATGATAGATGAGGTAACACCCGATACCTAAAGAGAATGTAGAGAAGGTGTTTTTAGCACGAGGGAAAAAACCTTTCCACAAGGAGGAAAAATAATAAATTATGCATGCACGTATATATTTACACGGGTTTTAATCCTGTAGAATTTCCTGTGATAAAGGTTCCTCGTGAGTACCGTGCATTTATGCTCCCCTGGAAAGGAACCACAGAGAATTCTATACAAGTCAGAGAAATCTACCCTACTCATAGGAGTAAACGTACAGGAGTAGATTTCCAACTTTTATCAGATGGCCTTTGAGATTCAAGACTGGCGTCTAATTCATCGTTCGAAACAAGATAAATCTACCAGTTTTGTTAGTCACATTTCAACTCAGGAATATCTGAATATGTTCATAACTTGAGTAGGCATTTTTGTCTTTAAATTGTGCTGCATTCCAATGAGCGTTAGTTGCCTGAAAGAATCACATTATTAAAAATAAACTTTTTAAAAATCTTTCTCCTGTTCCCATAACTTTTACCAGCGACAACGGTAGCAATATGACAGTTCCCATTTTGATTTAGCTTCAGTAATTCTTTTAAGCTTGGGCTACATGGTCAGTTTTGTTCAAAGTCAAACCAGTAGTCTGCAGATTCTGTTTGGCAATTTGACTGATTTAAATGTGTAATTTACTAATATAACCTAAAACAACCAATAACAGAAAATACCTTTTTTATTTGAGCATTTATGCAAATTATGCATTTATTTCTGGTTATCGTCGTTATTTTCTCAACTTTGTGCGAGCAACTACTTATTAAACAAAAAAAAGACTGTGTTTTAGTAAGCTAGTGTAAAAGCTCCCTAGTTCACCCTACAAAGAAAGTTCAGTTTGACTTTAGTGCACAATAACATAGTTCTTCGTATGTTTGAGATATTTCTTAATGGGCTTACACGTGCCATCATAATGTTATTCACAAAAAGAGACAACTATGCTACATAGTAATAATGTGAAATAGGCTCAAGACCTGGGGTCTCCAACCTTTTGCAGATTAAGAGCTACTTTTGTTCAATGAAAATCATTGCAAGTTACTATTATTATTTGCGTTGTAGCACTGACCACATCAGGCAAAATTACATTCATTGCATCAGCACGGTTGCCAGCACTAATGTAAAAAACAGGCTTTGTCAGTCTGGAATGCCTTTATGCGGGTAGTACATGCCAGCACAGCTGCAGTCTACCTGGTATAAAAGTAATATTAATAGTAATAAGTCTCCCCACATGATTTATCACTCGAAAATCAGCTTTAAATATATTTTGGAAATTCAACCATTTTTCTTCAAACATCAGCTTTTGAGTTCTACAAATACACATATTTTCACCTTGAGCAAATTGTTTGGAATACATATTAATTCAATCAAGGAAAAGGGTCCCATTAAGTAGGCCGAGATGTACACAGGAGAGCTCCTTACAGTCTGCTGGAGAGATACCAGTAGCTCATGAGCTACTCGTTGGAAAAGCCTGCTCTAAACACACATATATTTTGAAGACCCTAAGTCTGGTATTAAACACCTCAAGCTAGATAGCATGTCCTCAAACATCACTCCAAAACTAACTTAATATCCACCCACTAATACAGCACCAAAGGACACTAGACTTGTCGTTCACAATGAGGCATGTCAGTGGCCTAAAAAATGACAGAAGATACTTCACCCTGCAAACACAACTGCAAGATTCACCTCTCCTACAAGTCATGCACACCCACATGAAGGGCTAAGAGGCCAGGTAATTTGCAAACGTTCCCCCATGAAAAAATAATCATGTAGCGTAATGTATCAAAATATTTGGCTGGGGAGTAACCTTGAGGGGTGATCCATAAAGGCCAGGTCCACGTAGTAGAACTGACTGCTACCGACAGAATCAAAGATGGTGCTCTCAATCCTGCTTTTTCAATCGGTAATGTGAGAGAGTTGGCCTTCTGACCCATCTGAAGCAATCTTATCAAGCAGGATAACATCCACAGACCTAGGTATAGTAGCACTATAGTCTGTACATATGCCCACTGGGGGAGGAACAGTCATAACCGTAACCTTGCTATACGTGGGGAAGGCAATTAAACCTCTGATACCCAAAGAGGTCAAGAATACCATGAGGGAGCCCCATGCATCTTTGCCACCATAGCATCCAAAACTAGAGAGAGCTCGACCTTTACTCAACAGTCTGGTTTCAATAATCGGCATGGGCGACTTATGCATAACTAGTTTAAGTAATCTGCACACAGATACTCAATTCATTCAGATGAAGAATCCTGGGGTAGAATCTCTGGTTTGTGTTCAAAACACACTTCTACAAGAACTCTGCTCCTGCTGTACCGAAAAACAGTTTAGAACCACAAGAACACCTGTTTTCAATTCATTTTCACAGAAGTAGTGCAAATAACTTAGCTGCAACATAAATTTATGGAAAATAAAATATCATAAATGGATATCCTGTGAAATAGGAACATTTTGTTTTCCTTCCCTAGTGTCTGCTTTCAAAACAGAATTAATAAGGCAATGCTTTATTTCCTGGTTTAGAAAGTGGGACAGTGCCCTTTACTTCTTTAGGTCACCTTATTTTTCATGCAAAATCTACAAGCGATATTAAAATAATTTATTTTCACATTTGACATAAGAACACGTTGAAGAACAAAACACAATACAAATAGGGCCTTCAAACACTTAACCAAAGGTACCACAGTCTCCCTATTTTTAGCTCAAACTTCTCAATTCTGCTCATCGTTATTATTTTTTTCCTTTGTAGGGTTGGCTGATTGTAATCCCTCTGTGGGTTTCTAACCACGCCCACTCTTGCTATTCATTCTTTGTTGTGCTTGTCTTAAATGTTTCATTTTTATTGGTGCATTTTGTGAACTGTCCCTCCTTTGTGTGCTGAGTTCCCTCCCAGACGATTTCACTAAGTGAACATTTGTGTTGGCCATCACACTACGTCATGCTTCCTCCTGTTACAGCATGTGATGGTCCCGCCTCTAGTTTTGGTTTGCCTTTCATCCCAGCCACAATCATTTCTAGACATTTAGGCAGGGAGCCAATAACTCTCACGCTCACACTCATGACGGCCATGGCGCTTTTAACTGACTTGCTTCTGTTAACCGTTTTACTTTTCATTTTCAATTTATGTGGCAAACTCGAGCAAACGCTAGACGCATTGCGTTCCAAATGCTTGTTTAACATGGATGGGATTTGGGCCAATCTTATCAATCTGTGTCAGAGGGGTGTTTTGTTTCACTAGTCTGGAAGAAAGAGACAGCATTCCTTTGATTATATTAAGCAAGCTTTATGTTGTATATGGAGGGCACAGGCATATACGGAGGGCGGCGCTGGGAAAGCCATATACTGGTAAACTACACAGGCAGCTTAGCAACAGTCTGGCCACATGCAGCAATACAGAAACAGTAGAAAAAGGGCTGGTGCGAAAGTGTAAGCAGAACGTCTGGGCAGTGGTGTAACAAAACAATGGGGCCCCTGCAGGAATGTGTTGATTGACCCCTGAGAATCCCACATGTTACAGATATTCATAGTTCTAAGGTTGAAATAGGGACTGGGGGCTCTTGTATGGTGGAGACCATTCCCACCGGGGGCTTCAGGGGCCTGTGTACAACGATGTTTCTAATTATAACAATATATTGCCCTAGCTAAAACATTAAATAAAAATGGGAGTGTCATTATAGGAACAATAGAAAACAGCCTGGTTCATAGAGGAACCGAAGATAAAGGCCTGGTGCAACTGTATAAACAAGGCATCTGGGCAATCTTGAGACACAACATGATGGGGTCCCTGTGGCTCCCATATGTCACAGACCCTCATAGTCCTGAATCTGAATGGGGCCTTTCTTATGCCCCTACAACTGGGTAACAATAATGTCACTGTTGATGGCCATATAATACCTTCGCCAAAACAGTCTTTTTAAAAAATAAATAAGTAACTAAAATAGATCAGCCAAAACAGTAACAGTAGAAAACAGTCTGGTGCTTACAAGAACACTAGAAAAAGGCCTGCTGCAAATACATAAACAAGACATTTGGTCATATATTACTTTGGCCAAGATATTTTAAACATGCATTTGCAATGCAACAAGGTCTCGCATTTGCTCGTGTTAGAGCTGTTAGCGCTGTAAACTCCTAACTGGACTTTTCTTGCCACATAAATTGAAAGGAAAAAACAGAGTGCGGGCGCACTATGTAAAACCCAGCATAATCGTGCTGAAATTGAAAACCAAAAATCGAGCGTGATCCCGCTATGTAAAACCCAGCGCGATCGTGCTGCGTGAAAAACAAAAAGATAAAGTAGTGCAGAAAACAGGCTGAAAACATGGAGCCTCGTATGTTTTCAGTAGTTGGCTGATGCGCCTGAGGAGGGCTAAACACCGGAAAAGGCTTGACGTATGCATGCCTTTCACAAATGAAATCAAGCGGATTTTGAAAGGCAAGCCCACGAACCAATAAAAGTGACAGGTGTGACATGGGCGTGGTTAAAAACCTAAAGCGAGATTACAACAGGGTAGGAGCGCTTGTGCGCTTGAGCCTAAAGAGCATCAGCAGCAATATAGGAACAGTACAAAACATCCGGGCTCATACTGAAACAGCAGACAGAATGTTAAGGTGACTCTGTGACTTCCATATGTTAGAGATAGTCGTAGTCCTTAAACTGAATGGTGCCTTTGTTATGCCCGTGCATCAACGATGGTTCTATTTCTGGCCATACATTACCTTGGCAAAAACAAAGATTAATCAACCCGGCAATTAATTACACATGCAAAGGTGTTTGTGATTCCCACCTACATCAGACCTGACAGCTTCTACAGGGAGTGCAGAATTATTAGGCAAGTTGTATTTTTGAGGATTAATTTTATTATTGAACAACAACCATGTTCTCAATGAACCCAAAAAACTCATTAATATCAAAACTGAATATTTTTGGAAGTAGTTTTTAGTTTGTTTTTAGTTTTAGCTATGTTAGGGGGATATCTGTGTGTGCAGGTGACTATCACTGTGCATAAGTATTAGGCAACTTAACAAAAAAAAAGATATACCCATTTCAATTATTTATCATTACCAGTGAAACCAATATAACATCTCAACATTCACAAATATACATTTCTGACATTCAAAAACAAAACAAAAACAAATCAGTGACCAATATAGCCACCTTTCTTTGCAAGGACACTCAAAAGCCTGCCATCCATGGATTCTGTCAGTGTTTTGATCTGTTCACCATCAACATTGCGTGTAGCAGCAACCACAGCCTCCCAGACACTGTTCAGAGAGGTGTACTGTTTTCCCTCCTTGTAAATCTCACATTTGATGATGGACCACAGGTTCTCAATGGGGTTCAGATCAGGTGAACAAGGAGGCCATGTCATTAGATTTCCTTCTTTTATACCCTTTCTTGCCAGCCACGCTGTGGAGTACTTGGACGCGTGTGATGGAGCATTGTCCTGCATGAAAATCATGTTTTTCTTGAAGGATGCAGACTTCTTCCTGTACCACTGCTTGAAGAAGGTGTCTTCCAGGAACTGGCAGTAGGACTGGGAGTTGAGCTTGACTCCATCCTCAACCCGAAAAGGCCCCACAAGCTCATCTTTGATGATACCAGCCCAAACCAGTACTCCACCTCCACCTTGCTGGCGTCTGAGTCGGACTGGAGCTCTCTGCCCTTTACCAATCCAGCCACGGGCCCATCCATCTGGCCCATCAAGACTCACTCTCATTTCATCAGTCCATAAAACCTTAGAAAAATCAGTCTTGAGATATTTCTTGGCCCAGTCTTGACGTTTCAGCTTGTGTGTCTTGTTCAGTGGTGGTCGTCTTTCAGCCTTTCTTACCTTGGCCATGTCTCTGAGTATTGCACACCTTGTGCTTTTGGGCACTCCAGTGATGTTGCAGCTCTGAAATATGGCCAAACTGGTGGCAAGTGGCATCGTGGCAGCTGCACGCTTGACTTTTCTCAGTTCATGGGCAGTTATTTTGCGCCTTGGTTTTTCCACACGCTTCTTGCGACCCTGATGACTATTTTGAATGTAACGCTTGATTGTTCGATGATCACGCTTCAGAAGCTTTGCAATTTTAAGAGTGCTGCATCCCTCTGCAAGATATCTCACTATTTTTGACTTTTCTGAGCCTGTCAAGTCCTTCTTTTGACCCATTTTGCCAAAGGAAAGGAAGTTGCCTAATAATTATGCACACCTGATATAGGGTGTTGATGTCATTAGACCACACCCCTTCTCATTACAGAGATGCACATCACCTAATATGCTTAATTGGTAGTAGGCTTTCGAGCCTATACAGCTTGGAGTAAGACAACATGCATAAAGAGGATAATGTGGTCAAAATACTCATTTGCCTAATAATTCTGCACTCCCTGTATGGTCCAAACAGCAAAACAAGCATAGGATTCGCCAAGTAACTCCTGAGAGTCTAGGAGGCAAACCTAATCTGGTAAAACAAATGTATACACTTTCGAGGGAATTAATTTATATTATTTCCCAAAAAGTGTTAAGGGGAGTAGAGGAAATTCAAAAATAAATTGAGAATCGCCCTATATATTACCAACCCTCTTGTCCGATCCCCAAATAGAAAAGAATGATTATCCAAAACTCAATCCTCAATTACAATATTTCTCAAATTAATTTACTCACGGCGGCTTTCTTTGTGATTTTATATACATTTGAACATAGAAACAAAATTAAATATCCAACATAGATATTTGCACATGTAATATTTGATGAACACATAAATTATACACGCATTACATCGTCATCCGGAAAGTGATCTTGACTGATAAAAAAAACTCAATGCGTCCAAGCCTCCTCAATTTCTTGATAATGGCCTCAACAGACACAAACAAGGACTGAATCACATCCACGCTAGTCTCAGTCCCACAGCCCTTAAAACTAGGTGTCTGCTGAGTTTTGGAGAAGGGAAATTAAGAGGCTCAAGAAGGGCACAGCTCCTTCCTACACCCGTCTAGTGGCACTACTTTACATTCAGGAACTAACCCCAGACGGGTCCCCCCATTCTAAACCAGAGTGAAAGGTCAAGAGTATCCACCCTAAAGGCGCGCTCCTTTGAGGTATTTTTGGAAATCATA
This sequence comes from Pleurodeles waltl, assembly GCF_031143425.1. Classification (NCBI taxonomy): domain Eukaryota; kingdom Metazoa; phylum Chordata; class Amphibia; order Caudata; family Salamandridae; genus Pleurodeles; species Pleurodeles waltl. The sequence goes on along the minus strand of NC_090438.1, from coordinate 896,015,877 downwards.
TAAATTCATCCCCAGAGAGTGTACATTGTACAAATATCAGCACAATGAACGCGCCATCGAGCTTTCCACTAAAGATGCTCCAAATAATGTAGTATAATAGTGAACATTGAACATGGACAATACACCACATATATCCTCATTGATAATTAACTATAGAGGTATAAATAACATACAGTATTGTGAATTGGGATCGTATGGTTCAATGTTCCGACGATTGTGCATGATTATGTCTACCAACCATTAAGCACAGAAATATATTGACTTCTCATAACTCGAAGGATCTGAATGTGGACCCTCATGCTCACAAGTTGTTTTAAATAATGTAGTTAGGTGAACAATATTACATATGTGTTTAGTATAGCTTGCACATTTTCAGTTTGCCTATCGAATCAATTGGCGCAAATGTGACAGGGCTAGGACTGAGTAATACAGGAAGACACCATCAATAAATGTTATAAAGGCACTCAGTGCTAGAAAGAGCAGAGGGATGAAGCATGTTATCATATGTGGGCGAAGGCTTATATTTTATGTTTTAGATGCACAAGTTAGGGCACTGCCTTGACACCAGCAGATTACTTACTATAATCATATTCATAATCATCATGCTATACTCATAACCGTGAAACAAGTGCAAATTCAAAACCAAGCTACACAAATTAATTTTAACTTTACTATCCATGGCCGGACAGCTCAGTCTGAGGAAAAAGAATTGTGCCTCCAAACTGAGGCAAGCACAAAGTTAAAGTCCCTTTACTTGTCCCACAAAATGTAAGTAAATTGGGCCTCTAGCTGGCAGAGGTATGACCCTGTCCAAGTTGGGACCACAATCGTAGTCAGGGTAAGTCAGTTACACACCATAAATTAACCTGTGCTCACCCTCTGGCAGCTTGGCACTGAGCAGGCAGGCTTAACACAGGAGTCAATGTGTAAGGTATTTGTTCAACGCTTCAAAAAGTCAAACACTGAAAAATAAGACACAAAAATATTCCACACCAGGTTAGAAAAGTAGAGCTTAATTTAATGAACAAACAAGACCAAAATGACAAAAGTCCAATAAGTATTAGCCAAGATATGAATTTTTAAAGAATATTTGCAAATATACTGCTTAAAAGCATAAAGCACCATACAGGGCAATTTGGTCGGGCTAGACTGGGTGAAATCTGAAAAGTCAAGTCGACTGGGATGGAGCATGGGTCAGATTCAAGAACCAACCCTGTCCAGCTAAAAAAGTACTTTGGATAGAGGGATGCGTCGATGTTTAAGGCCCGATGTGAGGGGTGTAGGAGGCAATGCTTTTGTGTTGATCCCTTCAGTTGCAGGTGAAGTGTGGTTCCAATCTGCGCAGTCAGAGATGCGTTACTGTCGAGCTGCGCAGCCATTGATGCAATGTCCTTGAACAGCACTGTGTCACCGAACCCCTTTTTGTTGAAGGTGATCTGTCATTGTCAAGCCACGCAGCTGGCGATGCAAGTTCTTTGTCCTCAGTGGCAGTGCTTCACCGTCAAGGGGAGATGCACCGGTTCCGACTAGCTCAACAGCAGCGCTGAGTGGATTTTACAGTTGAAGCAATTTATACCTACTTCCAAGGGCCCAGGACTAGTTTGGGACCTCTTGGCAGGACAAGACTTGAGCAAGCACGATAGAATGAAGTCTTTGCTGTCCCTGAGACTTCAGAACAGAAAGCAAGCCAGTAAGCCCCTGGAGTCACTTTGGTCTGGGACGTAGAGATGCAGGTCTAGTCCTTCTCAATCCCAGGCTAGGAAAGCAGCAGGCAGCAGAGTAGCCAGAGCAGGAGTCCAACAAAGTCCAGCAGAGTGATAGTCCCTTCAGTAGCACAGCAATCCTTCTTCCTGGAAGAATGTCCTCAGGTCCAAAAGTGTACTGATTTGGTGGTGTTTGAGGTCAAGTACCTATACCCAGTTGTGCCTTAAAGTGGGGGAGACTTCAAAAAGAGGCTTGCAAAGTGCACAAAGTCCCTGCCCTGGCTCTAAACTCAATACAGGGGGCAATGCAGTTCTTTGTGTGGGGACAGGCACAGCCCATTCAGGAGCAAGAGTCAGCTCCTCCCTCCTGCCCTTTCCAGGATGACCCTTCAAGATGTTAATGGCCCACCAGGATGTGCATGACCCATCAGGCACACCTAAGCGGTCTAGAGGGAATGCACACAGCCCAGCTGTCACCCACCCCAGATGCTTATTAAGAGACAAGCAGAATGGTTAGAGTAACACAATGTCAACTTTCTAAAAGTGGCATTTTCAGTCTTGCGACTTAAAATCCAACTTTACCATAAGTTGCGATTTTAAAGTGTGAGTCCAGAGACACAAAACTCAAAATAGCTATCTTTTCCCAACTGGAAATTACAATTGTATTAAGGCAACCCCAATGTTAACCTATGGAAGACATAAGCCTTGCAGGAGTGAAAAACAAATGTAAGACTTTCTCACTGCCTGGACATGTAAAACTAAAAAGTACATGTCCAACATATCAAATACACTGCACCTTGCCCTTGGCTCTGTCCAAAGCCCACCTTAGGATTGACTTATATGTATTAAAAAGGAAGGTTTGGGCCTGGCAAGATGGTTAACTTGCCAGGTCCACATGGCAGTTTAAAACTGCGCACACAGGCTTTGTAACGACAGGCCGGAGCCCCTCAATTGGGTGGCACAACGGGTGCTGTAGTCCCACCAGTAGCATTCATTTAAGGCCCTGGGCATAGGTAGTGCACTTTACTAGGGACCCATAAGTAAATAAAAATGCCAACTGTGGACTAAGCCAATGTTATCATGTTTTAGGAAAAGAGCAACTGCACTTTAGCACTGGTCAGCAGTGGTAAAGTGCCTAGAGTCCTAAGGCCAGCAAGAATGAGGTCAACAAAACAGGAGTCAGAGGGCAAAAAGGTTAGGGGGAAACCATGCTAAGGATGCCAGATTAACAATAAGAAACACAAATCACAAAGAAATCTCAGACTTTCAACTGCAAGGTTTATCAGACAGTTGCAGACAAGCTGCATTGCAATTACCCTTTGGAGCCCTTTCCCGGGGATTTTACTTTTTATGACTGGGAAACAACTTTTGGGTTCAATGTCCGTGCTCCAACCTCCTTTTCATCTTTCTGTGCATCACTGTTGATACATTACCCCTCTTCCTCATACAGAGAAACAGCTATTTTAACTGTAGACCAAGATGAATAAGTGGATAACAACACTGTGCAAAATTTTCCAGAGTTATTTTTTTAATTTCCTGAATATTTGTATAATACTATTATGATAATCAAAATATAATATTAAACTTAGACTATTACATCTCTAATACTCAAATATTAGTTTGGAGCCTTACAAACATAGCACATAAGCTTTTTTCATTATTAACCAATGCAAGAGACTTTAAATTATGAACCTCTTCGGTGTGTTGGATGTCACCCAGCTGTCCACACACATTGCACTGAAAGTCCCTCTGACACGGGCACCAGATGGATTTCCTTTACAAGAAACAGCTTTAGGGAGCCAGTGGAGTGCTTCCCCATCTCCCCATGCTGTTTCTTTGTTTTTAGTGAAATGACAATCAGCACGCTGACATCTCACTGAAAATGAAAGTGAAAGGAGGCGATTGGCTCATTTCACTTTCTCTGACTCAGTGCTCAGGGGGCTATCTCAGGGCCCCAAGCATCGAGACACATGGTAGCTGTATCATTGGAAAGGGAGAATCTCCCCTTACCAATGGTATCCCTTCCTAGTGCTTGGGCAGGAATCCACCACTAGACACCAGGAAGAGGAAAGGGGCCCCTTGGGCAAGGGGTTTGCCCCCCCGAATCTTTTGGCCATATTCAGTCTTTCTGCCCCCCCTGGGGGGTTGGGATGAGAGGAGGGGAGAGGGGTGTCAGAAAGTGCACTTGGCACCAAGGCACCAGGGATGTTTTCTTAGCTAGGTTGAAGGGGCAGAGGCTTCCCAATATGTGTAAGCCAATGATCCCACCCAATTTTAATCAATACGCAGTCTTTCTGCTCTACCAGAGGGCAGATGTATATTATTACCCCTGATCTGCCCCCCCTCCAGTGGGGGCAGAAGCCCACTAGACTGGCCATGCCCCCACCCAAAAATGGGGCTAAAGTCTTTCTGCTCCCCCAGACAGGTGGGCAACAGCACCCGCTCTACTCTGGGAGGGGAGAGGTGGCGGGGGGGCAGAAAGTCCACTGGGAACCAGGGATTTTTTTTTAGTTAGTGTGAAGGGGTGGGGACTGCCAAAAATGGGCAAGCCAATAAATTCACCCCATTTGAATCAACAGGCACAGGCTTTCTGCCCCCTCCCCCGGAGGGCAGATGAGTATTAATTCCCCCGATCTGCCCTCCTTGGAAAACCGGGTTACTTTTGGGTGGAAAAATGTGCTGCGTCCATGTTGCGTTTTGGGCTGTTTCCTGTCGCAGGCACTAGGCCTACCCACATAAGTGAGACTTGCAAGAGCATTGAATAGTAGAACATTTGTTATTACCAATTATATTTTGCTGCATTTGTGCCTTTCAAATGTAAGCCAGTGTACGAAAAAGGTGACATTCTGAAAGTTACCCTCCAAATCATACGCTAGTATGGGTAACTGCAAATTCAGTGACGTAGAAATAACCACTGGTCCTAAACTCCATATCTTGAGGCCATTTCAGAAATACATAAGTTTCCTTGATAGCCATTTCCGAAAGTTATTTTCCTTGGGAAAATCTTGAGGGATCTACACATATGACCCCTTGCAGAATTCAGAATTTTGTCTACTTTTCAAAAATCTATAGCTTTTCTGGATCACCCATGGGTTTTATACTGGTTTCCAATACAAAGTAGATTCACAGCACAAAAAACAGGGAAACAGGCTAACTCTTAGAAAATTTACAAAGCTGTGGTACAAAATTAGGTTTTCTGATTCAGCTCTGCATGTTCCTAAAAGCTGGGACAATGGTGACTTTAGTACAGCACACTCTTTGTGGATGCCATTTTTAGGGAAAGACCCAGACACTTATCTGGAGAACTTTTTCACTATTTGTTTTCCCAAAAACTCAACATTTTGCTATATTGTGCCTATTTTCTTTGTCCCCTCCAGGGGAATCCACAAACCCTGGGCACCTTTAGACTCCCCAGGATGTTGGAAAAAAAGGAAACAAATTTGTGTGGATACCTTATGTGTAAAAAAAAAAAAAGTTATGGAGGCCTAAGCACCAACTACCCCAAATAGCCAAAAAAGGGCTCAGCTTGGTGGGGGTGGAAGGGCAGTTAATAGAGGCCTAGCCGCAAAAGGATTAAGATGATGAAGACAATAATTAACCCAGAATTAAAGCCTACCACAGGATATTCCCTTGTCGGTATAGACGAAAATAGGTATTTCTCCAAGAGTAAACTGCTTCAGAAAAACACAACAGATCATAAACCACGCCTTCATATTTGAAGTACATCTGTACATATCTTGGTAGGGTTGAATATATACCATTAAGAAAATCATGGTCCCAATTCTTCTTCTTCCCCAAGTCAATGCTACCTCATAATAATATCACAAAAGATTTTTCTTGCTACAGATTCTGTATGCATAACTTTTACTACAAAGGAAAGAGCAAAAGCCTCATTAAACAAACGTGTAGTATTACACTTCCTGACTTTTCAGGGTACTCTTTGCCGATTGCCCTTAGAAACAGCACTAGATTGCTCATAAGCAAGATGAACACCACAGCCTCCCTAGTGGGCAAAATTAAACAAGTCCTGTTACATAGATCTAGTTTTAAGGAGTTTCTATAAATGCCAAACATTGCCTTCCTTCCTTAAACTGTGTTATCCATCGTGCTTCGAAAGTTCTGTATCCAATAGCAACAGAAAGCAGGTCTCAACATTACACATTCTTAGATCGACCATTTGGTTTGGTGTCAGCATTACGATGCTAGCATTAGGATAATGAATCACTCTAGCTATTACAAACTATAGATTTATTTTGTGCAGCAATGGGCTAAAGGAGAATATATTAAAAGTAATAAAAACAAGAAACTTAAGACACTAATAACGTAGGAGAAACACAATGTTATTTGTTCAACAGACAAGAAACAAAGCCAAGCTTAAAATATTTACAATGTCAATAGCACAAAACAGTAGGCAATCATTTTCTTCATCTATAATAAATACCCCATAATGCCAGTCCTAATCAACAGTGGCAGAAATAAAATGTCACTTGGCAGTGTGTAGTGTACACAAAGGCACGTTTATGAACAAGTTATATGAATAAACTGTATTCTGCCTTTTTGAGAGACAGGTGTTGGTAAAAATAAGGATCTTAATATGGATTTGAATTTATCCTCCTCAATTATGCTAGGTCAACTGGATGGATCCAAGCACCCCCAAGGTAGACAAAACCCAGTTTTAGATTTGCCTATTGCACTAGCATTGCAACAGATAATCACTCATTGGAAGCAACCAACTAAACTGCTGGCTCAGGGATTCAGGAGTGAAGTCTTACATAAACAAAGGTTAGACAGAGCATGGCCACAATCTAAATACTTCTTAACATTAACCCAAATTTTACAAGTATTTATTGACCATCCAAAGCCCCTTCGCATATGAATTTACCAAGATTTAAGATAGAAGGCTCTGTCGGGTCATTTTGAGTAACTCAAACAATTCGTTTTTTTCAATATTTTTTTCATTTCTTAATATTGCTTAAAATCTAGACTTGTTTTTCAGTGTTTACATTTAATGGTAAATGTATTGATTCTATAAAACAGATCTATGTGGGAAATCAGTCAACTGAATAAATAAACTGCTTCAAACTTTGTTCTATAACATTATTGTGATCTGATCCAGCAGTCCCTTCTCTTTTTCACGCTTCCAATACTTGTCTCTCCTTTCTGGGCTCTTCTGGAAATTACTTTCAACCACATGGTAACATTATTGTTTAGCTAATAACACTGTGATTCAGTAAGTGATTTATTTTGGATCACGACAAACAGAAATTGTTTACAAAGCAATACAGGCATATCCAGCATGGGTCGTGGAGACCTGCATTACTGACAGATTTTCAATGTATCCACTAAGTAAATGATCTCCATGAGATTAAGTGTATTTAAATTTAGTTTATAAGGACAGATAGAAAATCTAGACTGGATCTGACCAATAGTGACCCATGCTGAATACCATTAGTGTGAACAATGCCATCCGAACATACATATGATGTAACAGATATTTTTTTAGTTTTATAAATGTGTACAGAAAAGTCTTAAGTTTTGTGGATCACTAATATTGATTCATATCTCAAATGAAAATCGTGGTTTCTTTCATAAATAAATAAATACAACAGACAATCACCCCGAAGAATCCAGAGTTTTTCATTTGTAAGACGTTCCTCTTCCATGTTGTATAATAAAACAAGAAAATGTAAAGTAAAATTATACTTTTTTCTTAGTATGCAGAAGAATGCACCTCCAGAGCAGCACAGTTTTCATCTCAAGGCTCATGAATCAAGAGGGTTTGTCACACACGGTTATCAGAAGCATTCAGCGGTGTAGTGTATTGCTGCAGAAAGTTCCCCAAGCAAAATGTACAGAAGATGGCAAAAGGTCAAGCATTGTAAATCCACAATTTGAAAACTTGTGGAAAAGCAAGAGTGGTGGTGGCAAACAAGCAAGTTGCAAACAGCACACCAGCAGTCATTTCACAATTCCACTGTTATCATTGAGGGACACAATTTCTGTCCACCCAGCTACAAAATGATCAGAAAATATGGGCATCTCTATTGATCTCGTACAGCACAGATTGCAAGTGGATCTACATAGCAAATGAAAGATGGGTCCGGTTCTTCCTCTTTCTTGAGAATTCAAGATAGCCATTTCAGTTGATTTATAATGAGGGAGCATTTACAAAACAAAACAAAAAAATATGTAGTAATGTGTACATTTAACATGTAGGCCTTAGATGAAAAATTGAATGCTTCAATTCCAGTAAACGCAGTAGACAAACATTTACACTTATTAGGCTTGAAAAGTTAATGCTGCAGCTTGCCAACTGGAATGGGAAATGTTGGGGATGTGAAATGTTAAACTTTCAATTAAGCTAACTTGTTTGGAATATGGTGACAGTGTAAGAAAGGGTAGTTTTAACCTTCCCATAGGCATATTTTATAAGACTATAACAGTGTTGTAAAATGTATTAACTTATTTATGCTAAATGTTTCAAAATGAACAATGGCTTGCTCTTAAAATCAATAGATAGCTTGTGATTTAGTAGAATGATGTGAAAATCTAAACATGAACTGAAGTTTCCCCTAACTGACGTCAATGGTGAGAACTGTCACTGATGTATTTAAAATTCTGACAACAATGTCACAGGTGAACACTGTTGTGTATAAACTATTGTTTTCATTGTGAGAAGAGGATGAGATGTTTCTGTTCCCGTTAAGACCCTGTTTGCTAAACTGGCTGATGCAAGGAAGAAGCTGATACATGCTGCAAAAGTTTAGAGGCTTTGTTTAATATTATTGCTTGTTCCTAGAGTAGGGGGCCACCATTCTCTGAGACTCTTGCCCAGACTTTCAGCAGATTTTCTCTGTGCCATTCTATGTCCCTTGTCCGAATCATGCTGTTTTGAGACCCTACTGAGTTTCTTGAACATCTCATTATGGTAAATTCTGCTTTGACTGCTATTTGAGACTGATTCTGAAGCTTCATGGTTTAACCTCTCTATTTGGAGCTTTGTATGGGTTCTGACTGACACCTTTTTCTCTTTCTGCCCCGGCTCATTCTTAGACTTAAATTGGGGAACTTTTCCTTTATGGAACACACTTAATGCTTCAATTCTTTTATTGACTGATTATGATTTACTAATCATTGATTCACTATTGATGATCTTCTATGTTGATTTCAATGAAGATTTGAGCAACTAAAAGATTTATGAATAAAGCTTTTGCACTCACACCAACTCTCATTACTGACTGAAAAAAACAGTCCCTGGTTAATCTCACTTATGTCAAAGGTCTATTCTTTGGCATGAGGGTTTCCTCCCTGATGAGATGGTAAATCTGACTTGGTAAACTAATATTTAACTGCTATCCCTGCGCTTAGTCTCTCAAAGCCATTTAAGAATCAGGGTCTTAAGGCACTTTCAGGGACTTGGTAGATTCTGCTGCAGTTTAACATTCACCGATCTAAAGTGCAAGTAAGGCAAAATAGCCTGGTTTGCTGATTTACATTGGCAGTGTTCAGGAGCTTTAGATAAAAAGACTAAGGCCTTCATTTTGAACTCAGCTGACTTTTCCAAAGACCGCCGAGGTACCGCCATGCTGAAGACCGCCAGTGCAGGCGGTTTTACGCACAGCATATCATGACTGCTGGCAGCCCTCCGCCCTTTTCCGGATGGAGAGCCACCAGCAGCCATACTGGCAGTAGGTGGTGAAGTGGAGGCTGCTCCACCGCCACGTAATCAGAACACCGCCCACTGAATCACATCCCAGGATTCGGTGTGGCGGTGTTCTGGTGACGGGGAGCTGGCGGCGGAGCAGCCCCCATGGATCCCGTTCCCTCCCGAAGGATCATCGGACCAGGTAAGGTGATCATCCGTTAGGGGAGGGGGCGGGTGGGTGTTTTGTGTTGTGTGCGTGCATGGGGGTGTGCGTGGGCAAGTGTAGAGGGTGTGTATGTGTGGGTGTATGCATGCAGGGAATGTGTTGTGTGTATGGGAAATGTGTGCGTTTATGTCTGTGTGCATGTGTGCGTGTACGTGTAGTAGTTGTGTGAGTGTGCGTGTAGGGGTGTGTGTGTGTGTCAATGTTTTGGGGAGGGTGAGGTGGGGGGTCCTGCCACCTTTGGTGGGTGGTAAGGTGGTCGTGGGTTTGAGGGGAGGACTGTGGGGAGGGAGAGGCAGGGAGGGAGACCCCTATCAGTGCCAGGGAACAAATTCCCTGACACTGATAGTGCCTACCGCCAAGGATTTCATCGCGGTACAGAACCCCATGAAATCCATGGCGGTATGCGGGGTCGTGATACCGCCGGCGGTCTAGTGACGGCCGCCAGGCTGGAGATCGAAGTCTCCAGCCCGGCGGTCGTTACCACCCCGGCGGTCGGAGTGGAGAAGTGGCGGTTTGGCATGGCGGTAACCGCCATGCTTGTAATTTCATTTTATTACCGCCAGCCTTTTTGCGGTATTACCGCCACTTCTGAACCGACCGCCAGGGTTGTAATGAGGGCCAAAGTCCATTAACAGAAAGAGGGTCCGAATAAACTCATTTAGAGTCTTTGGTCCAATCCTCTGTCCTATATCCATTAAAAGGCAGGGCTTCAATCCCCTAGTCTATTTCCCCACATGTAGAGCCTTTTTTTATATTTAAAGACATTCACACATAGGTCTTCGTAACTTTCTTTTGTTTTCTTCAGCAAATGGCTTCAACAAAAGGTTTGCAATGGTAAGCTCATGCTCTTTTCAGCTTCTAGAAACAGGCAGAGTAATAATAAAACATTTTTCAGCACAGTTACAGCAATACATGTCTAATATTCCATTTTTACAGGGAGCATGGCCACGCAAGATGGCTGAAAGGACGCGTCCTAGTGCGCCTCGCTGCAGGCCCCGTTGCTTCATTCTGTCCATGATGGCCTGACTGCCCAAGATTCGACCCACACTGTGTAAAGACCCACTGGGGGGGCTGGTTTTCATCCGCTGTGTGGGGCCTCCATGGAGAAAAGGTGGATGCAACGTGAGTGGGCGTGGCTGTGAGGCCTGCTGTTGGACTTGAGTCTGGCACTCATCTACAGACAAGACACTGCAGGGCAATGCACCAGATTGCTGAGGCCAAGTAGGGTGTGACCACACCCGAGGACACCATCGTCCCAAAGATTTTTCCCTGCTGCTCGACTGTCTGGGTGGCTTCTGGAGGGAGCGGTGAGGATGGCTGAGTGAGCACTCCGGTGCTTGGGGATGCCTTCTTTTCTCTTGCCTGTAGGGGCAGGCTGATCGTGCTGGTGTTTCCAACGGCTAGGCGGCCACACTTGCCTTCTCGAGGGCAGCCATGCGTCAACAGACAAGTGCAACGAGAGGAGGAGGTGGGGTTTCGGGGGCCGTGGAGGGCCAGTCGGGCACGGACCAAATACCTCATTGGGAGGCTGAGGCGATAAGGAGGGGAGTCTGGCTGCGGTGGAACGGGGATCTCACTGTCTCCACGGTCCTCGCCTGCCCCGAACTGGGACCACCGCATCATTACATGTGATGCTAGCCATTGGGGAAGTAAGCAAATTGTACCGAAGGGGACCCTTCCTAGGTCTTCAGCTGGTTGGCGCTGTTGATCTGACGCTGGGAGACAGTGAATTGAAAGTATGGGCAGATTGCTCCAGGCTGGCCACTGGGTGGAAGCATACTGAGGCATCACATAAGATCGACGAAAATAGCCAGGGGCCCCAGCACATGGCTGTCGAATATCCAGGACCCCCCTGGCTGAAGTGCATGCCCTGGACTCAGTGGGGCTCTGATGGCAATGCGGCCCATATAGTGTGCTGGACCCTGAATAGAATAAAAGATTGACCATGGGATGGGCCACTGCCCAATAGCCAGGTCTTGAAGAGGGACCCAGGCACTTGGCCCCATGTGGGATGTTCCCCTCTTCTCCCTCTTCTTCAAACAGATGTTGTTACCCCTGAATCCTTGATGACGTGGCCCTCTGGTGATGGTGAGCTGCGTTGCAGGGAGTTGGACACTGTCACTCATTGGATGGCTTGAAGTGGGGCTCTAGGTCAGGGAAACTTAACAGACGTAGAGTGGTGGCCCTGGGTGCAATAGATGCATTCCCCGCTGTGGCACAAGAAGGTGCTCCTTAGCAAGGCCTCATAAGGAAGGGAATGTCTCACAGCCCGCACAGGGGAACAGCATGCAAGAATATGCTAGGCTAAAGCCTGACTCTCAAAGACAAATGCTTAAGGAGGCACTCGTGGTGATGTGGCATTGGCAGAAGAACCAACTCAAGCAGACATTCTAGTGGCCACCAGGGCTCCCACGCCACACTGGAGGAGAAAACAGAGGTCGCTTCCATTGATGTGAATCTCCTTAGCACAGATCTGCAGGAGGTGTCAGACAAGGTCCGTACCGCTGAGAGATCTACCATCAATCTCCAGTCGGAAGTGACTGCACTAAAAGAGCATGTGCCTACGCTACCGTCGAAGACGGGGACCCAGGAGGCGCGAGCCGAGGATGGAGAATGAAGATTGTGCCGTAATAACCTCCGCCTACTGAGGTTCCCTTAGCAGGCTAAGGGAGGAGCAGTGGAGACCTGGATTCATGACACCTTACAACCCACAAGTCTATCACCTTTCTTTGTGGCCGAAAGGGCAGGGCACTGATGGCCCTCCCACTGCCAGGGGCCCTGCCACGTGCCATTATTGCAAGAATCCTCAACCACAAGGATCAAGACAGTAGACTTCATTCATCCAGCGAAACAGATAACGGCCATTATGAAAACCATAAAATTTCAATTTTTCTGAATAATACGCAGAAAGTTCAAGGTCATCGCAAATTCTTCCTGGAGGCAAAGAGGAAATTGAAAGCAATGAGTCTCAGATAGATGCTTTTGTACCCTGCTAGATTCTGGGTGATCTCGGAGGGCAAATCTCACTTCTTTGATACACCTAAGGACAGTTGGCAGTCGCTGGAAGTGTGGGACAAGGTACCCCAGGAACAAAGGGGTCCTGGAGATCTGTAAAGACTGGCAGAGTAGGATTGCACTTCCCAGACTAGAGGGCATGAGCTTTACACACGCACAGGCCCAGCAAGGACGGTGAGTGCTGGAATTCCCAGAGGATCATCATCAAGGATGATGAAATCATGGTGGCAGCTGCCTCCTCGCCGGGGCTTAGCCCCTGGAGGGACTCGTCTGACCCAACAATGAACATGTAGATAACGGAGGCTCCAGGGGGCCAAGGAGAGATTTGATTAACCTGGGTTCCATTTTGCATGGGGAATGTCAGTGGGGGGAAGAAGGACTTACTTTGACATAATGTGTAACAATGGTACAGCATATAATACTAATGTAAATCGGGGGTGGTCAGGGGTGATCTATCCATGCGAAGCGGTAGGCCTGTTTTTGGAGGGAGGGATTTAGCTGAAGGTCCTGGCTACAAGACAAAAAGGGCGAACATACAGTTCTGTTGTGGAGTAGTATGTCGGGAGTGGGGGTGTTATTTGGTTATTGTTTGTTTTAATTCCTCGTTCTTGTGGGGATCTGGTTCATTGTTACTGTGCATGCATGGGTGCGTGATGGTGGGCCTCCTCTGGAGGACGTGTTGACCGGTCTTCCCCCCTCAGGGGTGGATTGTCTGGATTCTGGGGCGGGCCACATGTGTTTATGACTGATCATCACCTAGAATGTCAGGGGGTTGAAGGGTTACACCAAATGATATAGAGTTTATTCACACCTCTGGTGCCACCGGATTCAGATAGCAAGTTTGCAGGAGACACATTTGATGGGCACGGAGACTCAGAAGCTAGCCAAAATTGGAGGCAAGCTATTTTTGGCAACCTATACTACATATGCCAGGGGGGTGGCAATCTGAATAGCACCCAATGTGCTGTTCCGACATGTATAGTGAGACAGACGTGGAGAGACTCTGTGTGCTCCTTCAGGGCACGTTAGATGGCAAGGAAATCACTATTCTGAACACCTACGGCACCAATGTTGACGACGAGCAGTTTTATGGCCAATACAAGAGCGGCTTGAGGGCAGTGTAGGGTCCCCGAGAGTGTAGGCGGATGGCTTTAACTGCATACTAGATGGGAACAGGTACTGTCACCCACAGCACCACCAGACGTTGGAGTCTCTGGCCTGGGTCATACAGAACTTGGGGTTCCTCAACTGCTGGCGGACCCATAACTGCATGGAGGTGCTAAAGATTTCCAGCACCAAAAAAGTGAGAGCTCCTATTGAAAAGTGATCCGGTCTCTCTATAAGAGAGCAGTAGGAAGGGTGATTCCCTATTTGAGTAAAAAGTGCCTTTACCTACTAGCAACACCAGTGGCATGCCTCATACTCATTTCCTTAACCACAATACCTTCGGTATCTGGGTGGGCTCTATGTTGTCTAATAACGGAGCTCTTTGTTAGTATTTGTGTGGGTCTGTAATATAAAAATTGCCTGCAGGTGTCTCAGCTCATGAACGTTTTATTTGGGGGGGGGGGGGGAGTGCTTTGGCAAGGTTAAAAACACAAACTGATGGTAGTGGGGTTTCAATAACTCCCACATTAAGAGTTCTATATCACCCAGGAATGGAAATAAACCAGTAAGGTTGAATGGTATTGTGGGTAAGGACCCAAGGATGAAGCATGCCACTAGTGTTACTAGTGGGTGGGGGTCCTTTTACACAAATAGGAAGACCCCTGTTACTATCCACTGCTTTCTTATAGAGAGGCTAGCTCGGCCTTCAAAATGAGTTCCCTCTTTTTGGTGTAGGATACTGAAGTAGCTGGAAATACCTCAAAGCCATAAGATATTCTGGAGGATGAGAACACCATGTCCTTCACAATAAGGACATTCATTCAAATTATATCAAGTACTTGGGTTTGAAGAGTGATGACAAAACTTATCATGTACTGTGCTCTTACGAGACATTTGATTATTGAGGTCTCAGAACAACTGGCTAAACAGGTAATAAAGCGAGCAGATGCTTGTCCAAAAGAATGCCTTAATAAAAAAAGACATTATTGGAATGTCTTTCTCCTGATTTAAATAAAATTTCAAAGGGTAAATGAGTGCACTTCTATAGGAAGGACAAATTAACATGTTTTTTTTCTTTTGATTACTCAAATGAAGTTAAACGTCAAGAAGAGGTGCAAAATAACCTTGGCTAAGACTATAGATCTGAAAGAAAAATTTACCAGTATATCTTTAATGCTACTAAAATGCCAGAAATAAGCAATATCTCATTTACAAGTGGTTTCCTCGACTATTTTCAAAGGTCTCCAGATTAAAAAGACCCATTGTTATGCTTGGATTTCGAGTAGGAGCTTTCTACCTGTAAATAATAAGTCGCCACTATTCTTTTCAAGGAGATATGGCCGAACTCATGCCCGCATATCCCTTGTGTTCTGTCAGTTGGCAAATCTGTAAAAATGGCAATGTAAGGGGCTATTAATCTTTTTTTCATTTACCACAAAATGGTAAATTACTGTGAAACGGTTGATATCTTCTGCCCTCTCTGATTAGGCCTAGGTAAGCCCCACCCAATGTAGGGTTGCCTGTTCTCCCATCTGGAGGAAACCTTGCTGGGGTTGACTTGCCTACAGTGGCACACTGAATGAAAAATGAAAGATTAAAACGAGGCTAAGCTATTGCCAGTGGCCGAGATTAATTCTAGCATTTTAGTGCTGAATCAGTGGAGACCGATAACAAAAGGTGGTTTCTGATGGATGAAAAATAGGTGACGCTCAATTTATTTACTGCATTTGATATACTGACAAAATATTTCTTCTGAATTGACAGTTCTCATCCTTCTTGCAAGGTAAAGTAGTATAGATCTATTAAAAGTTATACAAGGACCAATTGCCACAGGATGTCCCAGAATAAAGCAGTGATTCCCTCATGAAACCACTTGTTTAAGGTCTATCTATACTATGTGATCAAATTGTTCGTGTCACCTGGAGTGGGCTTTACTACTACAGTTGCTCAGGTGTTCTTCGGCCTACTTCGAGTTTTAAGTTGGAAACAGAAACACCTATCGGTCAATATAAAGACACCCAGGCGTGTATGAGAGCAATGCAAACTGGTGAAGCTCGTGACTCCTGGTTTCAATGGGGAAAAGCAAAAACCTGAGGGGTGACCTTCAATCCCAAAACAGCACTGGAAATATATATGCTCATAGCTCTGAGAACTGCAGTTATAATCTGAGGTTTCCCCAGAGGCTGTACCGCCTAGCAGAGAAGGAAAAAGAAACAATAGTACAAGCATGCTTAACAGCATGGTTAAGATTGTTTCAGCGCACTGTGTCTAACACTGCATCAAACTTAGAAAGAGGAGTGCCAGGCCGCAAAAATGAGTGACTGCGAACCTCGCCTCAGACCAGTGCTGCAAATTAAGCACTGGAGGCAAGAGCATCCACGTCAAAACAACAATGTCAAGTGGCACATAAACGTATACATCTTTAAGCTCAACCCCACTTAAAACGATTAGTTATACCCCATGTCTCTGGAGAAAATTCCGTATAATTCGTTAAGTACCTTCTGACCAGCCTGTTGGAAACAAATGACTAGAAGTGGTAGATCATTCACAGTACTAAGAACACAACTCTGGGATGAGCTGGTCCTAGAACTAGGATCCAAATCACATCAATCGGCCTTTAGACAGAGACAGAAAACTCACATGTACTTGTCCACTACCAATGCTATAGGGATACATTAGTGCTGAAGAGGCTAAAAAATCCAAAGACATGACTAGCCACCCTCTCCACCCATGATCCTTTGTGAAACACTAACCTCTATTCATCACCAAGGTCTCTGGTGCTTCTGCGCTCCTATCATGTGCACTGCTATTAAGAAAAGGCTTCAGTGTGACATTTCAAATGAGAAACTAGCATATAATTTAAAAATATATAGCTTAGGTTTTCTAGACAGTACCCGATTCTCCAGCAAACTGTACAATAAAATCCAGACTTATAAACTCTCTAGCGAAGCTAAATTTAGGAGGACTGTTCAATAAATGGGTAGACGAAAAATAAACAATCTATGTTGACATTTTCAATACTAGCCACTGGCCAAACAATAGACTGTGCATAGGCAGCCAAACAAGTTATTTCTGTGTACTCAAGCATTTCATCACCCCTTAAGTACAAAACACAATGTGAATTTTAGGAAAGAAAGTAGTTATAAGCTTAAATTCAGCGGTAATTAAGCTCTGTATGACTTCTTTGGACCTCCACTGATTCATTACTTGTAGCCATGAAGCCCGATACTAAGCAATTTTTATGATGTGAGCCTCAAAACAGTACAGAACCACACGGAAACAAGTACACGTCAAACAAATACACAAACTGTGAAATATGGAATTTATGTCACAAACAAAAAAATATAGAGAAGTCTAAATTTTAAATGGGAACCTTGCAGTGTTTCAAAATGTGTTTTCATTTTTAAAAGGCGAGGTAATATACTAGACTCTATAACCCATGCTCTCTTCTTGGTGGTGCATACTAATACTTTAATTGAGGCTCTCTTCTTGGTGGCATATACTGACACTTTAATTGAGGCCGCCAAACCTCCTTGGTAATGTACTTATGCTCCTCCCACAAATCATGCTACTGATACTAGTTTAATTTTTAGGCTCAAATGTCAAATCCCTTCACACTTACAGAGGGGTTTAAGAGTTTCACTTTTACATGCTCTTTAATGCATTTATACTTTATCGATCTGCTGATATTTAACAGTTTAACCAATCGCGGACTCCTGAATAAGCATCACGGGTCCCCCCACATGTCTGCGGACCATAGGTTAAGAAACACTGCTTTACACTCTGCAAGCTAATGAATACTGCATTCTAAACTCTGGTTTCCATTAATCCCCAGATATGCTGCAGAGACAATCAAATTAGAAGGAGCTTTTTTAAATCCTAAATGTCTTCTCGTCCTTGCACAACAAGACAAATTAGATTTGCAAGCATCCGGCCGCACATCTATTTGCTGTTTAATAATTTAAGCAGTAAAAGGTCAAGCAGCCCTTTTCTGTCCCCCTTTATCAAAGTTCGAGAGATAATGAAAAATGGCTAAATCCTATCCAGTGCCAGGTTTCAACACACCCTGTGCTCAAGATGGAAATTTGCACGTTCTTAGCGCTGGCTCACTGAAAGATCAGACGGATTCTATGCATGATTGTGTTTTTTTCAATGTGCACACAGATAAAATATCTCACTAATGATCAAACAAGTTCATCCCAAATGAGAAATAGTCCAGGGCTGGATGAAGGCACTATGTCGCCTCTGAGGACGTCACACACAGCAATCCTTGCAGTACCCACTCCTAAAGAGATTTTTATGAAAACTCTAAAATAGGTTTGTTCAAAAAGGTATTCTTTTCAAAACATGACTAAATCCTGCTTTTATATATTTTTCCAATAGTCACCTTTTGAAAATTGGATTTCAATTATTTGATATTGCTGGGATCTGGCTCCAGAAAGAGCTTTACACATAATACTGTTTTATTGCAGTCCACTTTGGAGGTAAAGGGGGGGGACTGCAGTTGAGTCCAGACTACGGAAATGATGAGTGATGTGGAGCTGAGAGCATGTAATTGGGACAGAACTGAACTGAATAATTACAAATATTTGTATTACGCCGAACACATTAAATTATGTGTCCAGAGTCACACAATTTCTCCTGTTAAAGTCTGGGAGCAAGGATTGGAACCCTGGCACTTGGGGTTCTAAATAAGCATCTTAGGCACTAAACCACATCTCCACTTTAACTTAAGTGAAACTTCGTCAAAGGAACTATATTCTGCATCACAATGGAAAGAGTAGGTTATTGGGGATCAACATGCAAATAGGGGCACTGTGCATGATAGGGCCATGTCTGGCCTTTTAACACAAGTGCTGTTCTGATTTGTCGGCAGATCAAAAACAGTAAGAGCCAATACACTAATATTAGCTCACTGTAAAGAACGGCTGACCTAGCTCATCCTCTCCTTACATGCTGCAGACCAGAAGAGCATCTTAATTTACACCCCTGACCATAGTCTCCAATTAACATGACTTCAGCGTCTTGGCAGGACCTTGCAAGGATTTCAGTACCCCAGACATAGACACCTAATCATCCTGCGGAGAACTTCATGATACTCCTGGGCCTCCCACCTAACCATCCCATCAAACAGCACCTTGTCCTAGAGCCATATATTTGGTTGTACAGGTCTCTGAGGCAATCATACTCAAGATATTTAAATGTACCTACCATAGACTCAGCACCGCCTTGGAAGTGCTTCTGAGAACAGTATTCAATTAATATTTGTAGTTTTAATGTGTTGGCTCTGGAGAACGACAAATATTATAGCAGAGACCTTGTCTATAGCTTATACAATGGAAAGACAATAACCCCTTTTTTCCTTCTGTTTGTTTACCCTCCTTTGTAAGGTAACTTCAGATAATGAATGGATCATCTTTTCCTAAATTCGTCTCCCAGAACTTTCTCTGACACAAACATACCACTTTTGGCTACAGTAATCCGTAAGTGTTGACTCTCTGGTCACGCTCGGGGTTTTCTTAATGTTGTCCTACTCTTTTCCACTTAGTCTGGGGTCTCAAAATTGCTGCCACTTTTAGAGTCACCTTAAATGATGCATAACTTCTTTTCTTATTCCTCTTCAATACAAAAACGATGACTTCAAGTGCCGATGCAGGGACTTCAGCCGGTCACCAATAGAAAACATGATTTTTTTTCTGTTTTGCTGTGCCAAAATTCTATATTCTGAGAGGAACCAAATTATCCTGTGGACAAGTCCACTTCTGGGGATTTACATTTACTAAAAGGTGGCAAACCTGAACCAAAGTTTACGCCCAAGTCCTTCACTTTACCTAGGCAGAACCACACACAGACAAATGCATCCACAGGCTCATAAGACTGCTCTGCAGCAGCAGGATCATGTTGTGTCTGATCTAATAAATAGGAGTGCCAGGAAAGAATTTCCAGAAACAAAGTGTATATAACAGAATAAACATTTTTTTAACCTGTTCGGCGCCATGGACGTCATGGTTACGTCCTGACACCGGCCCAAGGGGGGAGCGCTAGCGCTCCTTGCATGGGTTTAAATAGCAGGGATGCCAGAGGAAGCGCTTCCCCTGCCCACCCCACTCAGTAATGTCTGATGACGTCAGCGCGCAATTGCGTGCTGACCTCAGGGGTTGCCCCCATCGCGCTGGAAGCTCAGCTTCCAGTATGAAATGCTTTCATTTCTCTTCCTAATGGGGGAAGTGACAGGTCGGAGAAGCATCGGAGGAAAGGAAGGGCTTTCCTTTCCTCCGATGTCTCTCTTAGCATTTCTGCAGCATGATCACATAGCAATCGTGCTGCAGAAATGCCCACTAGACACAAGGGAGTTTTTTTTGTTGGTATAAACAATTTCTTTTTATGTCAGTTTCATGCAAGGGGAGACACCTCTTAGGCAAGGGTCGATTCCCTGGAGGGGCATTTTTTTTAAGGCCTTTTCTGCCCCCCTATTTTATTTAGGTCGATTTGCCCCCAAGGGGGGGCAGAAACCATTAGGCACCAGGGATTTTTTTTTTTTTTTTTTAACAGGTGGGGAGCGCCCCCTTAGGCCTACTTTTATTAGGCCAATCTGCCCCCAAGGGGAGAAGAAACCACTACACACCAGGGATTTTTTTTTGTTACTATTTTACATAAGGGGAGCGGCCCCTTGGGCAAGGGCCATTCCCCATGGGCAAATTATTTTAGTCCATTTCTGCCCCTCTTGGGGACAGATGGGCCTAATTCTATTAGGCCCATCTGCCACTTAGGCACCAGGGATTTGTGAGTGTGTGTTTCGTTTGGGGGGGCAGTCCCTTGGGCAAGGGTCGCTCCCCATGGGGGCACATTACTGTTGCCCATTTCTGCTCCCCTCTGGGGTAGATCAGCCTATTTTTGTAAGGCCCTTCTGCCCCCAAGGTTGTGCAGAAAGCCCAACCAGGGACTTTTTTTTTTTTTTTTTTTTTAAAGAAAGAGGGTGGGGGTGTGGCCATATCCTCACCCCAATTAAATGGGGACGAAGGTGTTCTGCCCACTGGTGTGCAGATGGGGTAATTACTCCCGATCCACTCCCCCGAGAGGCAGAAAGCCTACTAGATGGCAGGATTTTTTTTAAAAAAAACAATAGTGGGGTAGTGGCTACAAACCAGTATGGACATGGTTATGCCCCCACCCCAACTGAAGGGGGTAACAGTCTTTCAGCTCTACACTAAAAGATCTTATCCCAATGGCAAGCAAGGGGGCATTTGATTTTTTTGGGTTTTGATTTTACATTTGAGCTTGGCTGACTCTCAAAATCGTCCCACTTGGAATGGTGAGGGCTGCACTTTTTGGACTTTGGGACACTGCCATCTAGAAAAATCTACGAGACCTAGTCACATCTGAAAACTAAACATCTGGGTGAGTCCAGGGTGGTGTGCCTCACAAGCAGCCAGAGCCATTTTCTTACCCACAATGCCCTGCAATCCTCCAAATTTGCTTGAAATCACAAATTTTTCCCTCATTTTTGTGATGGAACCTTCCGGAATCTGCAAGAATCCACAAACTTCCACCCACCCAGCATTGTCGCATCTATACTGATAAAAATTCTGCCCCACTTGTCAGCCTAAAAACATTTTTTTCAAACTGCCCTTTTGGACCTGCTTTGGTTCCCCTTCAATTTCGACATGTGTTTGGCTCTTATCTGTCACAGGCACCTGGCCCACCTACACAAGTGTGGTATCATTTTTATCGGGACACTGAGGGGAACATTGGGTGGTAGGAAATTTGTGCCGGTATGGTGATCCCACACAGAAATGTGAGGAAAATGTCATTTTTTTTTAGCTAAATTTGAGGTTTGGTGAGGATTCTAGGAAAAAAACACTGGGGGATCCACACATGTCACATATTCCTGGACTCCCTCGGGTATCTAGTTTTCAGAAATGTCTGGGTTTGGTAGGTTTCCCTAGATGGCTGCTGAGTCCAAAACCAAAAACACAGGTGCCCCTCCCTCCCTGCAAAAACAGGTAGTTTTGTAATTGATAATTTTGATGTGCCCACGTAGTATTTTGGGGCATTTCCTGTCACTGGCACTAAGCCTACCCACACAAGTGAGGTACCATTATCATCAGGAGATGTGGGAGAATGCTGGGTAGAAGGACGTTTGTGGCTCCCCTCAGATTCCAGAACTTTGCAGTACCGAAATGTGAGGAAAAACTGTTTTCTTTTCCCAAATTTTTAGGTTTGCAAAGGATTCTGGTTAACAGAACCTGGTGAGAGTGCCACAAATTACTCCATCCTGGGTTCCCCTAGGGGTCTAGTTTTCAGAAATGCCCAGGTTTGGTAGGTTTCCCTAGGTCTGGATGAGCTAGAGGCCCAAATCTACAGCTAGGCACTTACCAAAAAACAGGTCAGTTTTCATTAGAAAAATGTGATGTGTCCAGGTTGTGTTTTGGGGCAATTCCTGTCACGGGCGCTAGGCCTAGCCACGCAAGTGAGGTACCATGTTTATCCGGAGATTTGGGGAAACACAGAATAGAAGAATAAGTGTTATTGCCCCTTGTCTTTCTCTACATTTTTTCCTTCCAAACTTAAGACAGTGTGTAAAAAAATAAGTCTATTTGAGAAATGCTGTGTAATTCACATGCTAGTATGGAGACCCCAGAATTCAGAGATGTGCAAATAACCACTGCTTCTCAACACCTTATCTTGCGCTCATTTTGAAAAAACAAAGGTTTCCTTGATGCCTATTTTTCACTCTTTAGATTTCACCAAATGAATTGCTGTACAGCCAGTATACAATGAAACCCCATTGCAAGGTGCGGCTCATTTATTGGCTCTGAGTACCTAGGGTACTTGATCAACCCACAAGCCCTATATATCCCAGCAACCAAAAGAGTCCAGCAGATGAAACGGTATATTGCTTTCAAAAATCTGCATAGCTGGAAAAAGTTATACACTAAAAGGTGGATAGAAATGGCTCTTTTTTTTACCTCAATTTCAATTTTTTTTTTTTTTTTGCTGTTACTTTCTGCAGGAAACCCTTTACGAATCTACACAAATGACCCCTTTCTGAATTCAGAATTTTGTCTACTTTTCAGAAATGTTTGGTTTCACACCCATTTCTGTCACTAACTGGAAGGAGGCTGAATGCGCAAAAATTGTACAAATTGGGTATGTCACAGTGAAATGCCACAATTGTGATAAATATGTGATTTTCTGATTCAAGTCTGCCTGTTCCTGAATGCTTGGAAGATGGTGATTTTAGCACTGTAAAACCTTTGTTGATGCCATTTTCAGGGAAAAAAACACATGCTTTCTTCTGCAGCACTTTTTTTCCCATTTTTCTGAAGAAAAACAAAACAAAATGTTAGCTGTATTTTCGCTAATTTCTTCGTCTCCTCTAGGGGAACCCACAAACTCTGGGTACCTTTAGAATACCTAGGATGTTGGAAGAAAGTATGCAAATTTGACGTGGATAGCTTATGTGGACAAACAGTTATGAGGGCCTATGTACACAGAATAAGGCATAGTCTGGAATGAGCCTTGCTACTACTACCAGTGGGCATTTGGGATGTAATTGCCATGATAACAGAGGTGCATGATAGTTGAGGCAGATGAAAACGCTCCACACCTGAGAAGTCCAAGTATCAGAGTGCAGAAAAGGCAACATTTCATGGACAGTAAAGCACGCTGACTGAATTCCCTAAACTCATCGTTTTACATCAGCCTAAACTCAACCCCTCATCCTAACTATGAAGACTCAAATCTGCTGATTCAACCTCAGCTGGGGTGCCACTTCTACAATTTCCTCTTTGCATTAATGAGACATAAGGACTTGCTGAATCTGAGCACCTGACCCCGAAAATCATCAGTCCAAATCAAAGATGTCAATGTAAGATAACCATATACTGCAATCCTATAATGCCACCAATGGGATATGGTGAAACTATTACAGTCCAAAAGGCTACGCAGCATGTAGATGTCATCAGAATCATGGGATAGACTTATAAGACTATGAAAATTACCTGTGCTGTTATTTCACTGCATGCAAAACATGTTTATTGTTATGCTTCACATTGACTGAAATCTATAAATCACTGAAATTATGTCAAAAAATTGCCAAACATGTAATATTCAAATTCACCCACATATACAATACTGCAAATAGTTTTGCAGGGAAAATGAGGGTGTAGTGGGTGCAGACTAGATCCCTTGAAACAAATGTGTTGAATAGTACATGAGCCTTTCTGGGCTGATTATTTCCTACTATGCTTCTCACTACATTCTCAATCAACCAATCAGTATTTGTAAAGTGCGGCTACTCACCCGTGAGGGTCTCAAGGCGCTGGGGGGAGGGCCTCATACGAAGAGCCACGTCTTGAGGTCCTTCCTAAAGATGGTAAGCGACGGGCTTTGTCTGAGGTGCAGGTCGAGGTTGTTCCAGCTCTTCGCTGCAGTGAAGGTGAAGGCTGGCAGCATAGGAACGTGTGCTTCATACCACATAATTACTGTAGGTTCTCATGTCCAGATGTCATAAAATATTAAGACTTCTTTGCCCTGTGCAGATCCAAATTACAGCTATGCCAAAACCTCTTTTAAACAAAAAAACGGCTAGATCATTTTCCACCATTTTTTGAAAGGACAAATGGCCAAAACAGGTTTGAGCTATTTTACCCTTTTACATCATTTTAAAGTGAAGGAGGTTTGGTGAAAAAAGCGTGGTCATTGACCAATATCTATGAAACCTGAAAAGTGCAGCACATGAGAATATCAGATGCCTACTCACAATTTTGGTGGGTTTGATTAACAAATGACAATCATGATAGGCAAAGCACTATCGTAAATTTCATAACAACCATATTAAATCCGACTGCTGACTGTAGGGCCACTGTTGCCCTATACGGAGAGCTCCGGAACCGACTAACCCAAAATGCATTTACTATCCAAATCGTGCAAGTGGGAGAGGGCAGAGGGGACATTATCACAAATTAATGGGAAACACCATTTTTTCATGCAAAGATCTCTATGTAAAACATCAAAAGGACACAGTTCAGTATTCGCCATCCACACATCTGATGCTGAGCACTGATCCACATGGAAGCAGAACTTATCACAAAGGCAGACTGCCAGATGTTACATTCTTTCATCGATTATGTGAATGGCCGCTAGTGGATGAATAATGGCATAAAGTCATGGAAAAACTCTCCACACACACACACACACACACACACACTCTCACTCACTGGCTGATTCCACTCACACTCAATGACTACTTTTTAGAGACAATCCATAAGCACTACTAGGGCTAAGAAAAAAGGATTAGCTAGGAGGTGGCTGGATGAGAAAAGAACAGCCCTGGGAAATGACAGAAGTGATTCTGCCTGAAGAAATTCACATGAAGAACGGTTGCAGGTATATTAAACTGTACGGCGACCTGGGGTATTGGTGGGCTTCAGTCTGAGATTTACTGTACCAGCCTGACTCTCTGCCTCCTAAAATGGTTCCCTTATAGCAGAGTTGCCCTGCAACTCAAAAGTAACGTTGGGTGTTCATGGATACCAGTCATGCCAATACTGTGAATGGAGTATGTATGTTAACATACCCTTCAAGATGATGTCCAATGTTTTACTTGAATAGCATGTCTCCCATTGCCTGGTAGCCAATTCATCAAGCTCTCATGCATATATTAGGCACAAAAGTTAGCCAGAAGCTATAGCTCAGAAGCAATGTTTTGTGCCTTTTGTGTCACAGACATAGAAGCCTGGAAAGATGCCCATTCCGTTTACCATTTGCAGCACATAGAACCAAGCACACCTGGATGCAATTCAAGTACAATAAATGTACGTTTGGACAAAGAAATACATTTATTTTAGGAATTCTGTTCTTGGAGTGACTGCACAAGTAGACCAATAAATTTATATTTGGGCCAATTAATTTGCACCAATTAAAACAGAATCACACAAATAAATGTATGTTCGGACCAACAACTGTGCATTTGCACATATATGCATAGAATCACATTTACAGGAATTAGCCACCTACCAATTAATGGACCAATAAATAAGTTCTATTCATTCCAGAATATTATAACTTAACAAATATCTCCGACTAAATGTCTGTGGGAAGAGGATAGGTTGGAACTAGAACAATTTCTATGGTGCACTACATAACATTACTTTGCCAGGACAAGTTCATGTGTAGAAAGCTATGCATTTGCAATTTTTCTCATCAGTGTGTAAAATACCATGTAAACCAATTCTGGACGACGAACAGTAAAACCATTTTTGGGTGACGAACAGTAAAAAACAACTACCTCTTCAAAAGTAGCTTAAGCTGCGGAAAATGCCAGCCTGGTATGTTCTGCATTTGAAAGCCATTCAATCTCTACGGTATTCTGATCGGTTAATGTAATCAACCCAATCTTCTCCTATTCAGTAGCTCAAATGAAACCTTTCTCTGTAAGTTAGCATACTGTGTCTGAACAAAAGGTGTCTAAGTATCTGGCGAAAATGAGACTGTGTTAGGTAATGTCAACCAAAGGCTTGGTGCAATGCAGTCAACTGGTGGGGTATCATCGTGACGCGCTTAGTGGGGCTCAGAGTACCAACTCACAATGAAGCTTTTCATCAGCAGAGGCACTTTCTCGAGAAACTGTGATAATGAAAACTAGATACCATAATACCTGCATCCTGGGCAGACAGTTCTTTAGGGGCTGCATGCGGCTGACATCATAAACAGAAGTACGGTCTGCAAAATTTAATTTTGTCAAGCTTAATTTCGTTATGTCCTGGTCTTATCATGATAGGATCAGCAGAAAATGCTCAGAATATTAGATGAGCGCCATAAATATATTGTGTGTTCTATCAGTCGTAGTTCATTACAAGGAACTTGCTAGCATGAATAAGTTAGCACCATTTTCGTCTGGGTTTGTGTGTGGCTCAAACCCTGCAGCAGTGCTATTTAGAGATAACATCGGATATAATAAACTATTAATTACACCAGAAAGGCCAGGAGAGAATTATGAACTTGATTGCAATCCCACATTGTACAAAAAGGCCAGGGTGACAAAAAACTTTCTTGTAAAGGTCTGAGATAATAAAGGAACAAGCAGAACATTAGAAGCGGGCTGCGCGCTCGCTCAAAGGGCATTCGGTATTAATCTGAACAGGGCATGGAATCGCCAATGAACTGATCCTTGATATAAAAAAATATAAAAAAATACTTCTCCTGATAATGTTAGCTTTCTTAAAGAGCTTTGAGATTTTAATAACTGCTGATTTCAAAGGTCCCCTCCCGTCTGCTACCGTCCTCAGCTGAGTTTAATCAGTGTAACAATATAAAGCACATGCAGAGATATCGCATGTCCACAGGCACATAATTAATATGTATTACTTTGTGTAGTGCGAGGAAATTGAATAAGTAAATTAAGTGCATATTCATCTTATTCTTTCCTGCAGAGCTTAAAAGGTGTGCAGAATGTTCAGCACTGAGATCCAGGCCTAAGTCGAAAGGATGCCTTGTGGCACAGAAAGGATTAAAAAACAAATCCGGCTAATGCATGTTCACTGGGTTCAGGTGTCTTTGACACGGCCATCAGGCCGCAATCTTCATTTTAAAAAGCCGAGGCAGATAGAGGGATGGAATGGTACTGTGAAAGTCGGAAGCTCCCACATACTCACAAGATTTTAATCCAAGCAGAAGTTTAATAGGTCAAAAAAACACTCAATATATATGGTCATCCGGTTTACTGGAAAACAACCATAATCAATACTCCTGCCCCATTTCATAAATCAATATATTTAGTAATGTTAATCAAAGCAAACATCAGCAGTCAGCTCATTGGAATTTAAGTCTATTACATTTCTACGTAATGCAAAGGTCAGCTAATTGATTCATAGATGGAAACTATTTATTATGGAGGAGGGGGAAGGGCTACTGATGGCTAGCAGGGGAGCCAACACTTCATGACTATTGCAAAAAAACAAAAAGTAACCAGAAAACAAAAACCAGGTCAGCAAGCACTTGAGGGTCAAGGCACTCTGCCCACCAAGGCTACAATCTCTGTTAATATAGCATGAAAAGGACACAAACCTTTGAGTCAGATGGTCCTCTCATACTCTGGTCATCACTTCCTACCCCAACAGATGGACAGTAAGTGTTTGGAAAGAAAAAGACACTTAAGTAGGGCTTGGTAGGAATAGCAGTAGAATAGCTCCACCAGCCGTAGAAAACGTGTACACAGAGGTGGTCATAAAATAAAGTATCACGCTAAGCCTCCAATCAAATTCATCCTAGGTTATGAAAATATTAAGATTGCATCCCCAGGTTTTACTGAACTGCAGGTACAACAGCACAAAGATACAATCGGGTATCTGTTCCCAAGCAAATTAAAAAATATCACACCCATACCTGGGTTATTAAATGTTTTTCATAATTCATTAAAATGTGCTTTAATATTATTTCTTTGTTAATATCACTAGCACCTTTACGTGGACAGAGCAGAAATTTAACTTTTGAAATCTGACACAATGTGCCAGCTGCCCCCAAAAGAGTTACAACCACAGTGGCTTCAAGTTACATGAACGATGAGCTGACATCCATAGAGGTGACTATGAACTAAGTGACAAATAATGTGTAACAGAGAAAAGCCAGTTCTCCCTGTCATTATTGTGCCTTCTAGAGACAGAAAATGGTTCTTGGCAACTCCTGAGCAAGACGTTGAGGGGGAGGAGGCTGTGGTGAAAAGCAGACAGTAAGGAAGGGAGTCTGCTCACTGTTGCTGGAATACCCATCATGCAATGCTTCTAACAAACAGGAACTATTAACAGATCTATTAAAATGATCCATGGCCCATACCATAAAAACTCTTAATTCAAGTCAGAGCACAACCTCAAGGACAGTTTCTATGGGACAACGAAGGAGAATTACAATATTTTACAGGTGTAGCAATTACTGTACCACTTCCTCAATTTAACCGGAATGGGGCCCTAGCGCTGTAAATAAGAATCCTGCTTCGCCGTAAATAAGAGACACTTACGAGAGCTATAAAACCCCAAACCTGCAGAAATAAGTGCAAAGAGCAAAGAAGGGCAAAGCTTACAGCCGGTTTTAACTTTGACAGAACGTTTGTGTGAATGTGAACAGAATTGGAATAGGCATCGGTCGCTGCCTGTAGGTATTAAACTGGGTACTCATACTCAGGGTAAACAGGCCTGCTGCTATCTGCGGTCAACCCTGTAGCTACAGGTTCACATGCTGCCAATTGATATTTTCACAAATTAGGTTCATGGGATATTACAAAGGTGAGGTCGCACATCTGAAGTTCAGATTGACATCTCAAAGAATAGAATACTTTACAATGCCCCCTTAAAACTTTGACCGCCATGAAAAGTTTTCCTAAAGTATAGGCCAAGTGGTCTTCAAAATTCAAAGCATCACAGTACCAAATTTAGCAGAGGGTGTTCAAAGGGACTGACGTCCCCAGAGAGGCTTCGAGCCAGGTCACTTTTCCAAATAACACTGGATTTTCCACAGGCAACGTTTGTCACCACTAACTCAAACACTTGAACAAAAGTCCACCCACTGTTTATGACATGGTCGGTTTTCTGTCACTCAGTACTTTTTCTTGGCTTGAAGAATTTTAGCCTAGTTGCTTTTCATTAATTAAGCAAAAGCCAAATCTCCAGAGTATACAGCATTTCTGTATGAGAGCCAATATGGTCTCCAGCAACTGATAAATGACCGTGAGGTCAAACAGTAATGATAACGGTGTTCATGAGCCAGACCAGTCTAAAGTTCATTTATTACACATAGTAACTGTTTCTAAATGTTTGATCCATCGGACGTAAAACTCTATAAACGTCACAATAAAAAATATTTTTAACCCCCTACCCCTCAATAAACACATACAGAAAAAGTTATACAGGCTACAAATATGCGTCATGAAAGAAACACATTCATCAAGGCCAGTCTCACTCCTCCCAGAGAGACACACTGCTAAAGTTCTAAAAAGGCACGCTCCAGTGACCAGCAACACATCGATACATTCACCATTGTTAATGCCCACACCCTGGTGCTCACAACTCTTAACACTGATTTACACAAAGACATAGCAAGGCGGATGGGCTTTTGAGAGGAGAGAAGGCCCTAATGGCATCACTTAAGGCTCTGCATAAAAAGGTGGATACCGAAGACACTGCGATAACCACACTGGGGCAGTGCTCAGAGGCCTTACCAGCTAAGGTAAGGAATGCCCAAATGATTGCCCCAACATCTGAAACTTATTGCTGAGCAACAAAATAAATAAATGAGGAGTTCAATTAATTCCAACAATGTGTGGTTACACTGAGGTGAGTGTAGAGGATAGATTGGAGAGTCTAGTGAATACATAAAGGGCACATAATGTCTGCCTATCGGACCGGAGTGTCTGAGAAAGTGATGCACCTTAGACAAAAACAACTACTTTTTCCAGATGTTAGTCCTGCATCTTCTCAAAGGAGAACTGCAGGAATTTAGTAAGGACTTCATTAACCCGGAGTTCAGACAAATGTCCAATATCATGCTTGTTGGTAGTGGTTATGGCTGGCAAATCTGTTAGTCAGCCACGTTGACTCTGTCCTCCTTTCCGGAATACCTCAAGCAGACGACACCTGTCAACTAATTTTAAGTCAGTTATCGGTGATCCCTCCATTTTTCATCTTTAACTTTCCTTCTGTGAGCTGAGATTGGGTGAAACTCTTCATGCTAGAGTTCCTGAGTGGTGTGCACCAGTTCAAGCCCTCTAGAAAGGGATTCACATCTCACTAGTGTTTTCTTTTTTTGCTGAAAATCCCACTGCTCTAAATCGCGTTGTCCCTTTCGTGAAACTCTGCTGATGAAAAGGACTGCGAACTCTGAATCAGAGGTTGTCATGTCCAATATACTGATATTATTTTTCATTATTTTATGAGCAATTTGTTCAATTACACATTATAATGGTGTTCAATGTGTAATGTAACAACGTTGTATTCCTTACTGGTTCTTGCGAAAGGCTTAATGAAGATATCTGTGGGAAAAAAAACATGGAATTGAAAAATCAAGGCAAATCATTATCTATAGATCACACCGAAGACTACTCGCTTAACATCAACTTCCAGGCTGGTGTCACATTTGACAAGGTTTTTAAAAAAACGGAAAGACAAGGGAGTGTAACATTCTTCTTTTATGTTGATAATAAAAGTAAGCTACAATAGTCCAAAACACTGAGGACCAAGGACTGAACTTAACTTACACCACGAACAGGAACAACGTCAGACAGACTTCCCTTATTTAGTGATAATACACGAGATGCCATCATATGCTCTTGAACTTCATTCTAATTATATCAATATGGACCTGTAACCAAATTATTACAAACAAGTTGTTACATCACAATGTCCTTACCCCTGATGGTGGCACAAATAGAATGGTGCAGACTGTGACAATATTCTATATGCAAAGAAAAGAGGGTAATAAAATAAAAAATCTCACACCTCCAGTGAATAGAATGTACCCAAGGAAATGAAGCACAGTCAACAAAGTATCAACTGGCGGTAGTGGGATTGATTTGTCAGCGGAAACCAGTGTTCCTCAAAAGAGCTTTTTAATATAATAAAAGAATTGTCCTACCCTACCAGTTGACTACAAGCCATCAATTCATCTGCCAGCCATGGCGAAGATCTAGCAAACGTCTCCACAGACTAAAGGGGTAAAATATACTCTACTTTTGACCAACAACCATCTTAAGAGGAGATCTCTTGGGAGGAGCTAGGCCCAGATAAAAAGTAAGCACATATTTAGGCAACTTTGTGAGTCCTTCGATAGACCAGGTAGAGAGGGTGATGCTGGAAGTCGGGTCTGGTTCCCCACTTGATCCTCCTTCACACTTCATCTTCTCCCGCCTGCCCCACATACTCATTCCCTACCTCACATATATCTTTAATCTCTCCTTATCCAATACTGATTACCTCGAGATTTGGAAACAAGCGATGTTACTCATCTGACCTAAAAAACAGGGTTAGACGTATCTGTTCTATCCAATTACCGACCTATTTCCTTGCTCCACGACGTAGCTAAGGTCCTGGAAAAAACTAGTTAACCAATTAATTTATTTTCTGGAGAATAATAACATTTTGAATGTGTCACAAACTGGCTTCAGAGAAGAACAGCACTGAATCCACCACCCTTGCTGTCTTGAATAACATCAGATTAGATGTAGGTCAGGGCAAGGCAGTGGTCCAGGTTCTACTTGTTCTCTCTGCAGCATTTGATACAGTCTTTCAGAGCCTTTTCATAAAGAAACTCCAAGAGATGGGGGTACATTCAACAGCACTAAAATGACTAGGATTCTTTCTAAGAAAAATAACCCAGTCCATTATGCGAAATACTTTTAGTTCATCCCCCCTTTTTCTCCCACAGGGCTCTTCATTGAGCCCAACACTTTTTAGGGTCGAGCGCTATCTCGCTCGAGTTGTTATCTCTCTACGGGCTTGTAACTATGGCCATCAGTTTGGTTGGTTTGTTGCCTTCCCTTTTAAAATTCACTTGATTTGATTAGTGAAAGTCATGTGTACGTCATGCCTTTTCCAGTCTTTAGCCCTCCTCGAGTGCACCTGTCAACTACTGAAAACATATGAGGCTCCATGTTTTCCGTATGGCATCTGGACTACTTTTTCTCTTTGTTTTGTAGGTAGAGCAATCTCGCTGGGCAGTACTCAAGCGCTTTGTATGACATCGATCCTGTTACATAGATAATTGCACTTTTGTCAATTGCATGGATAATTGCACTTTTGCTGTTACGTTTCACTGCAAGCTAACTTTTGTTTCCTTTCGTGTTTTTGCTTCAAGGCATGTGAAATTGTTTATATTTTTATTTTTAGTTTATGTGGCAAGAAAAGTCTGGTTAGGAATTTACAACGCTAATAGCTCTAACTCGAGCAAACGCGAGGCCCACTGCATTGTAAATGCTTGTTTACATTTATGTCCCCTCTATCACACGTACAGCCAGAAACTGGGGTTTCAAGATTTTCTTCTGTGCTGACGACACCCAGCTAGCTCTTTCCATTGATGAGAAGCACCACGAGACTAGGACTAGACTTATTAACTGACTATCCCAGGTACTGAATAGGATAACAGATCGCTGACTAAAGTTAAACACCAACAAATCTTAGATCTTACATTTCGACAGTGCCCACCAAGTTTTACATTCCTCCTTTAGGCTCAGCCCCGGAGCAAAGAAAATGGCAAAAACCTCAAAGTACTCATAGGTGACTCCCTCTCAATGCAGGAGCAGGTCAACGCCTCATGTGTCAAGTGCTTTGGGCTACTTAAGCTCCCACGGAAGCTATTTCGATGGATTCCCATTGACTAATGCAGAACCATAGTCCAGGCTCTAATTATGGGTCAACTAGACTACGGAAAAGCACTCTATATGGGTATGGCTGACCACCTGTTTACCAGATTTCCGATGATACAAAATGCAGCAGCTAAGCTCATCCACAATAAAGATAGGTTTAGCTAAGCTTCAGCATGCCTCAAGACTTTACATTGGCCCCCAATGCGCAAAAGAGTTAAATTCAGACTTTCAAGTCAGAAACACAAAGCACTTTACAAAATTGGACCTGCAATTCTACACGCTAAGGTAGAATTTTATAATCCTTCACGAAGCTCGAGATCTGCTAATCTGGCTTTTGGCTAAAGTCAAATGTGTATAAAAATCCAGAATGGGGGGCTGCTCCTTTACCCACGTGGTAGTTGCCCACTGGAATCTCTTGCCCTTGGAACTGCGCCTCACTTCTGACCAGGTCAGGTTCGGAAAGAGCCTCATAACATACCTCTTCACAGGCTAAACCCAGTGTATCATCTCTTAGGGATAGCCGCAGTATAGCGCAGTGATATACCTTTGGGGAACAGCATCACGCTCTACAAATACCGTGAATAAATGAGTGGGTGCTATTATTTTGGAGGCCACTTGGCAGCTATGGAAGGCATCAGAGTAAAACACATAATTTCAATTTAAAACTAATCACTGTTAACCATATTTGAAGAGGATATTTGCAATCCTACTAGAAATTCACAATCTGTCAAAGAAACTGTGCCTGCAGTCTGGGTCTCTAAATGACCGTAACTCTTCTGTGTGCTGTGTACTCTAGTAGCCTTATGATGCCTTTTAACTCGTATATAATGATCATGTCAAGACCGTGCTCACCCTTTCCTGGAATAACAGGCTGGTACCCAAGAACAAACCTAGATTTCCTCGGGAGCAGCTAAGTGAATGGTATTTTGGACATACTTACCTTTCTTGGGTTGAGTTTGCAATGTGTGCATGTAATCAGAATTTCATGCCGTATCATCATACATCTGTTTCTGGCAGCAGGTGCTTATGTGTGCTGGGAAGAGGGGTTATGGCCCATAGCACCAACTCATTTACACATAGACACTTAAAGGGTGAAACTCTTTAATACAAGAAGCCTTGTGATATTTGAAGTGAGGTCCTATTAACTGGTTTCACCACAATGTTCACTCATGGCCTTCTGTCTGCCCTACACTCTCCACACTATTCTCACTTGCTGCTATTTGTGCCTAATAGACTCTCAAACTCACAGCCAAGAGAACAGCTTACACCGCCCCCTCACCCCCCGACCCAAAAAAAAAGCATAATTAACTCCAAAAATGCAAATTCCATACCAGTTAATAAACACACTTTCTGAAATACCTTCCAGTCAGTCTCTATCAGAGCTTTAGCACATTACATCAGTAACACTGGTCAACATCACTTAGGATTGAAATATCAGGTTATGGGCGGGGCCTTATTCATCACTGGGGCCAATCATTGGTCTTGAAAGCACTATCCACCAATCTTACTGTCCTAATACACTCACAGCAGACGTTGATTCATGTGCTGGTGGGCAGTGCTTAATTTGTAAATAAAAAGGTGCCGGTGCTCAAAGCTCTCCTCTTAAACAAGCGGCTGCTGCAATTAAAAGTGCGAGCACATAAAACTGCGGCAGCTAATCCTGAAGCCACCTCGGGCCTCTTCAGTCCATCTATAGCCACTCCCTGCCCCTTCAGCTCACTCTGTCAGCTTCCTGCTTTTCCCGTCTGACGCTTTTTCGTTCTTCCCTTCCTCCGTCTTTCCCACGTGTCTTTTGCTCGCAGTAAAAGCGGAAAACTAAGCGCCGGCCCTCAGAAATAAGTGCCGGTGCTCCGCACCGGAAACAAGCACAAATTAAGCACTGCTGGTGGGGCATCGAAACCCTTCCAGAAAGCACAGTGTTGAGTTTGATGAGGACTTCGTGAATCAGAGTGAAACAATGACAAAAAAAGAAAGCAAAAGGAAATGAAGCAGAGTCGGAAGGGAGGAGTGAGATAAGAAAACGAAGATCAAGACGGCATGAGCGAGGTTTGCAGCATTACAGTAGATGCAACCTAAGGACTCAAGTGAACTCTGCTCATAGCGTTAAGAGTGACCCCTTTTACTGGGCGGCGGGTTCACCCATCGCTGGCCCATGAAAGGCCCTAGGAAGATAATGGATTCCAAGGGGAAAAAAATCCACTTACGAACTCTGGCCCATCACAGTGAAAGCCACAGACCACTAATGGAAGGCAGCCAGCAGCAAGCAAAATAAATAAGGTAAATATTTGATGTCTCGACCAAGTTAACCCACTTAGTACGGAGTAAAAGTCGTCGACTTTTAATCACACATTTTAACCACATGACTGAATGCTCGGGATTGTGGTGCCCAAAGAGTCTTGCGGGAATAAGAACGCCAAGTGGCGCATCAAATGCTTCAATCAATACTCTGGCAGCAATTATGGAGCATGAAAATTTAATGCAATCTGCACAGGCTGCCGGCGAGGAGGGGAGAGGAGGTAGAGGTGCTAAAGACGAATCAATAGCTTAACAACCCCGACGCAGCGAGCAGAATGTATGAAACACACCGACATCACTGACTGAGGTGATCACTGATTTGTGAAGCGCAGGACCAATGCTAAGAACACGCCTGGCATAGAACCAGGTAGCGGTAATCTCAACACCTGCTCATCGCTGTAATCCTGTTCTGAACAGGCACTGGAGGGGGCTCGTGCAGAGCACTGCCAGTTGAGCAGAGAAAGCAGGGGGTTCTGTGTGTGTGTTTTATATATTGCAGATCTGCCTGGGAAGCAACGCCTCGATGTGCAGTAATAAGCATTGGTAAAACCAGTAGGCCTGGGTTTAATATGCTACCACAGAGTGTTATCACACTAGGGCGAGACTTTCCAAAATCAAGCCAGCAGGAGAGGCGGGGTGAGGGACAGAAGTGTAAAGTACTCCCTCATTCAGTTCAATGCAAGCTCTGGAGTGGAGGCAGGAGGACACACCCAACAGCCTCAGTATTAGGTGAAAGATGAATACTCCACTAGGCTGAGCCAATATGTGATTGTTTCTCTCCAGTCAATTGCTGAGAGAACCTGGTTGAAGAAATCCAATAAAGGAAAGGTGCTGACCCAAAACCTAGTCTAAGTATATTTTAGTAATGTGCCAGATGTGCTGTCAAAAGACAAACATAAAAAAGGGAGGTTACAGGACTTATGTTGAGTGGACTAGGTGGGATTGTATCTGACTGTAGGTAATAACTCTATGAGGGAAACAGATGCGTTTCTCTTTCAGAGCGTGGAGCGGTACAGGCCTTATTGGTGACTGATGAGCTGCTCCTTCCAGAGGTTAGGGTTAAGCTCCTTTCTCTCCTGTAGGGGTGGTGACAGCATAACGTATTAAGGGACTGAGTCAATTCCACTCTGTACACTGGAGAAAATGCTGTAATGTATATAAGTATGTATTTATAGAGCATAAATGACAATTTTATCACTTTTGCACTTCTTGGCTTCCAGCATGGTGATTTCCGACCTCCCTCCAGTATGAAGATTGCCTAAAGTGATCTGCTGGTGTGCTGATCCTCACTGCTTTTTTGGGGGGTAAAGCAGGGTTTAAACAGGATATGAGCTTGCAGTAGTGGTGAGCAAGTCAACAAAAAACAGAGTGAACCAAGTCAGAGCTAAGCCAAGAGTCTGGCTTGGCTCTTAGAGCCTGTGCACGAGCCGAGCCCTGAAAATGTTTGCCATGTAAATCATACAACAAACATCATGTAAAATATGATATAGCCTCTTCAAGGTTCAAACAATTGTATGTTGAATCTTTGACGTTAACAATTCACCTTACGGGGCTGCACTGAGAAGTACTTATTAAAAG
This sequence comes from Pleurodeles waltl, assembly GCF_031143425.1. NCBI lineage: Eukaryota > Metazoa > Chordata > Amphibia > Caudata > Salamandridae > Pleurodeles > Pleurodeles waltl. The sequence continues at coordinate 895,978,957 of NC_090438.1, read as the reverse complement.
TGACAGCTTTTAAACATGAACTTAGAACCATTCCAACCCCAGCCCCCTCCCTGGCAACAGTGCCATTAGTGTACTAAGGCAAGACAATTCTCATGTGTACCCTGTATGTGGCCTAGATTCTTAAATTCAGAATAACAGTAAATCAAACATGAAATATATTTTTTTACAGCTTGTATTCTGAAACCATGTATGAGAACGAGGATACATATCAATAGTGAAGAAAAAGGAAGATTGTTAAACTAAAATATTTGACTCAGATCACCGAAAGCTGCAATGAATCCAGGTTTTCTGGTTTCACTTTGCACAAACCAGCCACTAAATGGGTATGTATTTGTCTGGCTTTTTTACCTCCAATGTTATGTATTGTTTTTAGATCTCTGTGCATGAGGCTAGAGCGAGGGTGGCAGAGGGGAGCCAAATGAAAGCTTGTGCTGAGCCAGAGCCAGGCCTCAGGCTCGAGTCTGCAGAGGCTCGCCCACGTCCAGCTTGCCAGGACAATTAGTGCAGACCCTTCAAGGTGCTATGGCTCTCATCACACAGTCAAGTACTTATCCGAGCAACAACTCCGGGTGAAATACTGCATGTCGCAATTCTGAGTGTGTCTAGGTTTGGAAACATTTGATCCAAAAAATCCAGACCTGAAGATTTTGGAACCAAGTATATCACACCTGTCACAGTTGATGCAGGTGTTATGGTTAGCAACGCAGCCTGGCCCTGCCTAAAACCTGCAGCAACCCAGAGGGGGCAGGTAATGCTCTCTAGGCAGGCACAAACTACCCTGCACCACTGCCCCCCACCTGCTCAGAGTATGTGAAAAATGTGTTTTTGTTTTTTATTTTCACAGAAATCTACTGATAAAAGATCCGGTAACTCCAGGTCCAAGCAGTTATCCATATTGCTGAAAAAAACTCGTAATGGCCAAGAATTTGGTGTAGTGACTAACCGAGATTCCACGCCACCCCCGTATCTCCCTACCAAATTACAGCCAACTCATAAGAAGTCCTATTTGTTATTGCCTGATGGAGATAACTTTATGAGCAAAGTTCGTCTACATTTCCTGATGAGAACAATGTCTAAACTTGCCTACTATTATTAAGGATTTGGCACAGAGGTACCATACCCTAGGCCAACAATTCACCAGGACACAAGTATTGTATAAAAAACCGAGGGCACTTTGGTTCAGGACAAGCCAAATCCATGCCACAATTATGAACGATTCATCAGAAAAATGCTGCTCAGCAGGGGTTTTGCAGTGACACTGCCCAATCCTTTTGTTTCACGCAGATTTGGGGTTTTTGGATACTGCACTTTTTGATCTGCCAAATCCATTTGACGCCTTAAGTTCCATAATTAACCAAAATGATCAAATAATACTGTCCAGTGAACAAGTGATCAGATACTCTCCTCTGACGAAGTAGAATGTGTTATTAGTATTGCTTTATTTAAGTATGTAATTATGGCTTTAAGCTTCTGGGGCTAAAAGCAACAGTGTTGGTGCAGTAAAGTGCCTTTTGATTAGTGGTTGGAAAGAGTTTCCTGGTCATAACTTCACTAAGGAGACACGCTATCGCAATGTGGGTGCATCCCTCCATACATTTTGAAAGCTAGAAGGCAGAACATTCACACCCAGTTGTGTCTCTAGACAACAGGCCACAGTTAAAACTGCTAACCACCTGCATAGGGCAGTCGTAAAGAGTGTGAGCCTCTGTGTGTGCGCATGCGTGTGTCGTTATATATAAAGGTAAATGTATACGTATAGATACACATACACGCATCTTCGAATTAATGAAGTTATATATAAACATTTTAAACAAACGAGTAAACAATCGCTGCTTCGAAGTAAAAGGTAGCTGGACACAGGAATGTGTGGGCGAGATGTGGTGCTAGGTTGTCCCTTATGTCCCCGCCCAGCAGGAGGCGACAGCACACACACAGCTTCCTGGTTGAGGGCTGAGGACAAATTCAATTGGGCACAGGCCCCATCTGGATTCCTCCTACAGACATCAGTGTTCACATCATTTTAGTGAAGGCCACTGCAAGCATAGTGCTTTACCCGATCCATTTCGCGTGTCACAAAAGTGCACATGCAGCTTCCAATAACAGGGCTGGGGGTGACTGGCAGGAAAAGGCTGCGTGGTTTCCTTTTAGCTCCACAGCGTTGGTTCAGCACGCATTGAGAAACAGCTGCTACTGCTTAGGCAAAGTGCAAAACTGGCACTGCGGTTGGGGCAGACACTGGGGAACTGCTCTGCATTTTTATGAACTACAGGGGTGACCTAAAAAAAGAGATCCCGTGAATGCTTATAAATCGGCATTAGATCGAGATTTCAATAAAGAGTTTTAGATTAAGTATTGGCTATGCCAATAGGTCTGGTGCTGACACATGCAGCATATGCATATTAAAGCAAGACAAGAAATGGAAGACCCTCAGTATTGACGAATCTCTTACTTTTCATACAGTCCTCTTTCTGATTCTATTCCAAATAAAGGTTGTATGGCTCATTGATTTCAGTGACACAGAAAAACAAGAAGTGCTACAGTGAATGCTCTGTTGACTCCCAATCTATTTCAATATAGAAACAAGCAGAGGAAGACACTGAAAGCAAGGGAGCCTTCAGTATAACAGTTGTTCATTTCTGTGAAATGAGAACAAAATACTCTGTCGTGGCAACCCTTATGAGAAGTCACCAGGGGCGAAGGGTGGGTGGGGGGGGAGGAAACGAGAAGCGCATAGAGGATGAGGTGAGGTCGGGAGAGCACAAAGAGGAACAACAGAGCAGGACTCATGGGAGGGAGCCAGCAGAAAGGACAAAGTGGACAGAAGTTGTGAAACAGGCCAAAAAAGCATTCACACTGAAGCACAAGATGCATCCAAATAGCCAATATCCATAGGTGTGAGTTGAATGTTCCACTGTGTTGCACTTAGACATGATTAACAATATCTGAAACGAATAGCTGAAAATAACTGGTTTGAGAACTCCAGTGGTTGAAAGAGCGGACCCAAAGCCTACTCTAGGAATATTGTAAATATTAGGTCTATTTGACTGCTTTGCTGTCAATCCCATCCCTACAAAAGTACAATGACATTTTATTAAGTCAATGAACATTTTATGTCAGTTTCGTGATGGCTGACTGCCAAGTGCTTGAGAACTCATTTCCACAACTCTTGAGGAAAGCTGGTGAGCTAGCATCCCTATGTTAAAGCCTCTTTCGCAGCAATCGTTTTAAAATTCTGTAAAGAAAACTAATTGTTCTACCATCACAAAACATGATGTAAGACAAGAACGTGTTCTTTGCCTTCCATTTCACAGCATGTCTTTACCACATACTATTACAGCTACAGCAATCACATTTTTGCATGCATTACCATACTGGGTGCCCTTCCATTACGTTTTTTTTTTTATCCCCCCCCCCCACATTAGGGCCATCAATACTACCCTGGCATAGACATAGTTCCACAAACTCATATACATCCCTAGCCCCTGCTCAAATTTCCATTACCAACCGCTTTGATCCCTTACCAAGTCTCTCTGAAACTGACTGACGGCAACTCCTCTTTGACTATTAACTCCCCGCAAATGTCCCTGACTCTACAAGTCTTTGTCTGATGGCACCCACACCAGGGTTGGATCAGAAACCAGTTAAGTCGCCCCTGGGTTTTCAGTTATTATCTTGGCACATTGCAGGGATACATCAGAAACTGTGCAATGACACCTTGTTATCCTTTACCCAAAATGTCAATATTATATTCTGCCAAGAGACTTTGGCTTTAGAAACTATACATGTTGAAGGTTTAAAATCTGTTTGTACTCCGCCACCCTGTCAGTTTCAGGAAAGGGGGTTTAGCTGTTTTAGTCTCTCTAGCCGTGAACGTCAAGGTTCTGGCCTCTGATCCATATTATTGGACCTTAATGCTGTCCCGGCCTAATCTGGTCAATGTATTATCAATCAATGTTTATTTTAACCTCTTTTCAGTACAACCAGTTTGCATTATAGACAAGTTGGAGAAAACTGTAGCAGATTTAATTCAAAGTGAAAGTAATCACGTTTAGCTAATTTGAGCAGGAGATTTTAATATTGTTAAATGTACCAATAGCGGAAATCATGTTTGTGGAATTACGGATGGGCAAGGTGATAATATTAATCATTTTATACATTCAGCATATGGGGAATCCTTGAACCAGATAGTTTGAACTCACAATCTACACTTGCCATCAGATATGCAAGGCCTGGGTTCTACTAATTCTTCTACATTTGTTGGAGGAGGCAAAGGCAGCATGCAGACTTTATTTCACTTTCAGCAGATCTGACTTCTAAACTAGTGAGTTATGAAGTGTGCCCCTCACCATTTAATGATCATAATCCGATTGTTAGTTTTTCTTTATTTTGCAATCCAGCCCTAAAAATAGGAACAGGCCCCCTTTACAATACTCAAGCCAATAAGGGGGTTTGTATGAAGTAAGAAACTATAGAACCAAATATATTTTTTGAAGATCTCATCACTGATACCTAAAAGGACATAACATGCTGTCTTTCCACCGTCGTTGACCCAGTCAAATTCGAGACAGCTTTACAGCGATCTGTAGAATGGTTTCATGTATGTTAACAAGGGAAAAAAATTGAAGGAACATGCAGCTCACTCATGGTTTAGTTCTGATTGTGCTTCTGCCCTTAAAGCCCTTAAAAAGGCTACCAACACACTCTTATGTAATTTGGGTGCTATTAAGATGGCTAGAAAGGAATACAACCGTGTCTTAGAAATTAAAAAATGAATTAAGTCAGAGCCAAAGCCTTGGAAAATCTGGAAGCAGCAGCCCAGTTAAGAGATGGCAGAGCCTTCTGGGAGAATGTAAATCACCTCTTATTCTCAGAACGCTCAGCTTCAGGCATAGAATGCCATATTGCAGCAAATGATTGGGACTCTCACTTCTCCCAAATTTATGAGCCAGGCAATCTGGCATTAGAGAAGCCACCTTCCTTAGACTGTCCAACATACTTCACATCCACCGAACTTCGGTTTAGTTACTCCATCGAAATGGCAGATGATTCCAAAGCCATCCTGAGTTCTCGAGCTGAGAAGGCGCCAGGCCTGGTGGGGTCCCTATCGACTTGTTTAGGCACAATTCAACCTTTTGGGCTCCCTCGATAACTAATGTACATTGAGCTGCTATCGGGAGAGGGTTCTGGTGACTCCTTGAGGGAGTCAATTATAGCATTGATCTTAAAAAAAAAAGGAGATAGGTAACTCCCACCTGTTACCGCTCAATTTCGTTATTAGATTTAAAATGTTAAGGTGAGTAATTTTGGACAATTTGAAAGATTGGGCTGAGGCAAATTCCTTTTTTCAGAGGTCCAATATGTGTTTTGGCCAGGGCTAGGCACTGTTGAAAAAGTGCTTAACTTATCCCTGGTAATAGGGAAATATGTCAAAGCCAGGACGAGTGCCATATACATGGCTTTTATGGACATCTTGTGTGCCTTTTACTTGATTGACAGGGGGAAAACTATGGGAGCTGTTTGATCGGGCAGATATTGACCCTGCTTTACTAGACCTTCTTGAGAGCCTTCATTGGGATGCTTTAATGAAGGTGCACTTTACCCAAAACACTGGTTGCACTCGATCAATACAGACTTCAAGAGGGGTTAGGGAGGGCTGTATTTTGGCACCTTTTTAATTTTTATTTCACAATAATGTCCTTGACTCGGCCCTAGTCTCACGTGTTAAGGATGTTCCTAAAATCGGGCCCTGCCCAGTTCCTGTTCTCCTATATACGGATGACGAAGTTCATATGCCCCATGCAGCCAATAGTTTACAGGCCCTGTTAAATACATTTAACAATTTCATGAGAAACCTTAATTTAAAAGTCAATCATCAGAAATCTTTTCTATTGATCAAAGAACTACTCAAAAGGGGAGACCCCCCCATTGTAAAGGTCTCAAATTTTAACAACTTTGGTATGTTGTTTGATGTCACTCTGAAACAGGGCAGGCTAATTACCCAGATGGTGGTACCCTGCAAAGTGATCTGTTGCTTTGTAAAAAAGCAAGACCACAAGCCTATAAGAGAAATAATCTTATTATACAGGAACAAATGTCTTTCACCCGGGACGTATGGAGGGGTGATGGGGGGGGATTACGGGGTTCTGCTGCCTGGGTAATTTGCAGTCAGTGGAGAACAAATTTTTGTGTAGACTTTTGGCCATTTCCAAAACCACACCAAGTTTCATCTCACACCTTGAACTTGGTTTGGGTTATTTGGAGGACTATGTGAGAATGGCTCCCTTATTATTGTTGCTGAAATTGTGGGCTACACCCAAGACCAGCTTTTCATTGGAAGGTTTTAGAGCACTTAGGGCCTGATTTAGATGTTGGCGGAGGGAATACTCGGTCACAAACAAGAAAGATATCCTGTCTGCCATATTATGATCCCCATAGGATAGAATGGGATCATAAGATGGTCGACGGGCTATCCATCACGTTTTTGAGGGAGTATTCACCTCTGTATACATCTAAATCAGGCCCTTAGTCATATAACATGGCTGCCATTTCCTGGCTGGCATACGTCAAGGAAGTCTTTCGTGATCTTGGGTTCAGTCATTTTTTTAAATCTCCAGGTTGCTTTGGCTTCCATTTTAAGGAGGTGGTGAAACAAAGGTTCTCCTCAGACAGGGAAAACGCCAGAATAGTAAAGTCCCTTGATATGGTCTTCATTCTTCAATATTTGCCTATCTCATCTACTTGAGAGATGGAACCGTACTGATCTTGGATGGTGAATCCTGAGCATAGATTCTATTTTACACATTTAAGATTAAGTATGGTCTACTTCGTAAAAGAATTCCCACAGACAGGCTCTTGGTTTACCTCTCTTTCCTGGTGGCCCTGTGACACAGTTTTTCTACAATCTACAACACGCCTTATACTCTCTTGCGCACTGTAGTGCACTTTAAGATCGTCTTTCCTATGCTTTCTCTTACATCATAGAAATTTTAGTATACACAAAGAAGGGTTTACTTTTTACAGTGTTTAAAATCACTATCAGTGTGTTTCTCAGTTATTAATTATATTTCTTCCACTCTCAGATTAAGAAGTAAATCCGCTTTATAATTATGCTAATTTCAAATCTTTTGTCTGATTGTATAGCTCTTTTTCAATTTTATTACTTTATTAACAAATTTCTATAGACTGCCTGCTTGCGATGACGTATTCTTAACATATCTGCATCTAACAAAACAGGTCCAAAAATGATGTTTTTGTTATATGGATGACGCTGGGGTGGTTTGCTACACAGTACTCAGTTATTTTTTTACTAATAGGCACGTCTTTTTATTTTCGCATGATTTGATCATTTTGAAAGTTTGTTTTAATTATTGAGCGATATCAATGTTTAATTTTACGATGATTAAAGATTTGTACTGACTGCTTAAATAATCAATGCTTAATATGAGTCAGTGGTTACCAGTGAGGAGCTCCAGCACTTATTTTGGGGGACCGTCACATGTTTTTCACTTAACAGATATTAAGCGATTGTAAGAGAGGGAAAAACACACAGATCCGAAGGTTGGTGGAAGAAAAAGAAAGCAAAACCGTCACAAAATGAAAACTAGAACCTGCAAGCACGGGAAAAAGGGGCAGGGCGTGTCTGATAGTGGATTAAAGACTACCAGCCTTTGTATTCGGAGCACCAACATTTATTTGCCCTGGCTGTCAACTTCTGAATAATACTTCGGGTACCGGCACTCTTTCTTTCACATATTAAACACTGTGCATAACCACCCAGTAGACTCTACAATGAATAGGTAAAAGCACAAGCAGTAACAATGCCGGTCAGAAACGCAGCTCTCAACGAACAAACAACAGAGTGGATGCAAATACCATCACCTTCCTCTCAAAACACGAAATTGCAGTAAATATATCTGTTTTACAGCACTATTTTGGAAAATCACCCTCCTTTCTGACGTCAAATCAAAATGGTGGGGTCAGAAATAAAATTTAAAAATACGACAAATTGCCTGCTTTATTTCCTTGCAAAATCGAAATAACAAAATCTACAATGTGTGCTTTTGCTCCCTTATGTAATGGACTAATTATTTTATTTCTTTATTTTTCATTACAGAGTAATGACAAATCATCTTCCAGACACTTCTTACGCCAGGCTGCGCCTGGTTTGATCACCAGGAGGTTGGATAATTAGGTGTGTTAGTTGTTTTATGTGAAGAGTCGAGTTCTTCTCCTTTGATAAATAATGGGTCTGGAAGGTTTGTAATCCAGTCATGTTTTCTGGGTATGCACAACATATATCCAAAAGGGCCACATAAATGTGGAGAATTTCCATGGAGAATATTTCCATGTTTGCTCGTCATTCTCAAAACCGGACTCTGTACTTCACTTGTTGGTGGTTAGCAGAGCCCAGTCCTAGGTTTGAAAACAAACAACAATAAAAGTGTGGCTATCGGGAGGGAAGCAGGAAGGAGATTTAGTAAGAAAAACATCGTGGACCCTGCCTGCATGTCATAGGCAATTGAAAGGCAGTCCGAATATAAGGCAAATCATCCAGATGTAGTCTTTCGACTGCTGTCACCAGCATTCAGCCAGGCACTACAATGATCCATTATGTACCCATCAGACGGGTTGCATACGATCTGTGCGGTTTATATTTAAGTTGCAGCTCTATGAGCTCATTTGGAGTACGTGATCAAAGAACAGATGGGTTGGGCACTAGACATAAAATGTAGTCCATCAATAATATCGTTGAGAAACTGCTGGCTGGATGGGGCTATATACATACATATACTTCCCTTAGTGAAAAGTGATACTGAACAGTTCTGTTTCAAGTGCATCCTGAGGCTGAAGAGGTAGAGTTCTAATCTCAGTATCAGTTCAAAATAACCCATACAACGGGTACCTGAGTTAGTTTGGGAGCTTTAGGAGGAGGTGTGGTTTGTCCTGCAATAATCTAGCCGCCCCTTATGAAAGGCTCTCAATAATTTTACTCATGGTTGGCTTAGAGGTATTGCAGGCTTTTCACAGCATGGAGGGTTGAAAAATGGTGCCTAGATAACGTCCATGATTGGGTACACTACAGTCAGGTCTAGATTAAAAATGAAACCCATACACAATGTTAACTGGGATTAAATCTGGTTGGAGGGTTGAAGAACAGCCGCAAAATAAACGTTGTTGCATCTACTCAAAACCAAGATCTCTGCTGAAGCACCCTTTAAACACAGGTAATTCTTCCTTGTCCAGAGCAATATGTCAGTGATTTGTACTGATCATCTTCGTCCATACCCAGGAATTAAAGGCACCTGTCAACACTGCAGATTAAGAGAGGACAGAAGAACAAAAAAGAGCTTCTCCAAAGGTCACAAAACTTTCTGCTGATCTTACTTGGTCATAGTTTCTATGTCATGCTTCAGACGCCAAACTGTGCAATTAGAAACCTATGGGCTTCTGCAAGGACGCCCAGTAGAAACTGACTACTTGCATCTTTTAACACATTTCCTGTTTACATGACAAATCTCTGCACTTTCCAAGAGGTATCTGTTTTGAAAAATGTTCAGGATGAAATATGATGTTCTGGTAGTAAACAGTTAAATCACTTTCGGAAATGCCGATTTGTAGTTTGAGATAGACTATTTTTTGATTTTGACCAGCTCAACCATCTCTAAAGTAATATTGATTTTAGTAATAGCAGCAGTTCTGCATTGTGCTGACGGGTACTATACTTCCTTCAACCAGAACCATTTGCTACTATAATATGCAGAGAAACATACACACTCATACCATGTGATAACAGTAGCTCTTTTATGGAGTAACATACCTCAGATTGCAAACACAGGGCATTTGTTTGTGTGTTTTCATTGATCAAACTGTATGGATTCCGTTAAGCGTTATTTCACTCCGATCATTTATTCTCCATAGGCCAAGGGTCTTGAATCTCCAAACCCATCCCTCCATATTCCATTCCCCTGGCTGGGCCCTAGGTAGCTTTAACAATATAAATGTTGCACGACACATGCCCACTCTCTACCAAACAGGGACTCCCTTTGTGCCTTTCTTCACATTTTTGAAGCACTTTGATATTTCTCGCTGTGCTTCACAATCGTTTTTAGGGCTCGTACAGATGCATGGTGTTACTGAGCTGCAGTCAGACAAAATGTCAAAAGATCCAATGCCACAGTCAGTTTTTTTCAAATTCAAATACTTTCTTTTGTGGATTCCCATGGATGAAAAATCAACCACCTGAGATGGCTCTTCCAAGCAATTCTAACAGAAGATTTGTTGTCTATCATTTAAGAGACCTAGTGTGACTGTTGCTCGCCACCGTGACTGAGCAGAAGTCATGTGTTTCTCTTTGCATGAAGAGATTAAATGCTGACAAAATGGAGGAGGAAGGAGAGGATCTTCTCCAATTCAGCAAGGGGGGGTCCAATTGTTCCCAGATGTTAGCCATGCAACAGAGAATATAAAAAGCGGGTTCAGAGCAATCTCTAAACTGCTGGAGGGTTGGCAAAGCATCTTCTGGACAGATCAGATGATAGAAACCAGTTGTAAAAGTGCTATAGTTGTACAAAAAAGAATGTGGCCTTTAGTTTAGCGGTCAATGTTGACATTCTTTTTTGGTATGGGCGATGAAATACAGGGGAAGTAGGCCATATTTTGAATGATAAAAGAGGCACCACTGTTCTGAAAGAATACGGGCTCCTGGTCAACACATCTTGAGATGGCCGAACCTGGGGAATAGTATTTTCAGTAAAAGGTTCATGCTTCCCTGCATTTTCAGTTAACCAGTGTTTTCATTTACTGTTTTATATTGGGAATAAGGCACTCTTTGAACACTGCGAGTGCAGGTTGAGGAATGGGAAAGAACCAAGAAGAGGCTTTTATAAACCAACTAAGATTTTTAGGAGAAATGTACAAAACTTTTTTTCTTTCACAAACAATCCAATTTGGAGTTTGAAACTGCAAAAATGCTTTTTCTAATGTACCAATTCCTTTTTAGGAGTCAGTACATGTTTATTGTCACTTAAAACGGGGTTGCAACACCATATCGATTAGGTATTTGAAAGCAACATGTCATTGGCTTCCCTTTCTTCTAAATACCAAATTGGAATGGATTATATTGATGCTTTGCAACCGTAATCCAGTCAAAAACACTGAAAAGTTACCCACTACCGAGTTGGGGTAGTATCCCGGTTGTAAAATGTAAGTGGTCCTTTTTGGATCCCCTCTCCGTTGTGACTGTTAAAAAAAAAAAATTGTGGAAAGTACATCCTTTCTACCACTACCAACTCACAAAAACACACATTTTTTTTTTTTTTTTTTTTAAAGGAAACTTTTTTTTTTAACACACTTTTTTTTTTTTTTTTTTTTTTAACATAGCACTATTTTCTTTAAGGAGAACGGGCTACACTTGAAAACATTGTACTTTATTTAAAGGCCATCAGAAACATTGTGATCTGCTGACCCTAGCTGGTCACCATCCCTGTGAAGGCCACCAATCAGTGCAAGTAGCAATTTGTGACCTACTTCATTATTATCCATGAAGTAGGGGTCGGATTACAACTCACCCTGAATTGGAATTTTACATACTGATACATAGGTTGGCTCGTATAATTCTACATTGGTCGTAATTTATTTTTGGCACCACAAACTGGTCAATCTGGCCCATTTTTATTTTTAAGACCTGTTGAGTTTATAACTGAAAATTGCAATTCCCACTACAGAGCTAATTATCTTACCTTATTGCAATAAAGGCCCTCACAGCAGGTCTGGTTAATACTTGACATTAACAGTTAATTGTGTTCCTTAACCACTTCTCACTTTTATGTCCTTTTGTCTCTTATCTACATCATGAATTTCTCTTTATTAAGTGACACTACATTAATTACATTGCTCCTCACTCTTCGACACAGCTGCATCTTACCGGGGCTACAAGAAAAAGGGAGGCGTATGGCGGCGGCGTGAGGGAGGAAGAGGGGGGATTTTAATAATATAAAAATAGTTTAAAAATACCTTACCTGCGTGCTGCGCCACAGCTCCTCTGTCCCCTCAGCAGGCAAAGGCTCCCAGCCTGCCCTGCCGGTAAGCCTGACGCTGCTCAAAGCAGCGTGAGGATTGGCTGGAGCACCCAGGCACTCTAGGAGCCTGTGTCTTTTCTCTCCAGCCTGGCAACACAGTGCCGGGCTGGAGCGAGCACAGTGTGCATGTGTGTTTGGCCGGCCTGAGACTGCCGGCCAAACACCCATGCGCACTGAGGGGAGTGCACAGTGCACTTCCCTCGTCCCCGTCACCCCGTGGCCCCGGCCCTTCAACAACAAAAGGATAATAAATATTGTTTATTTTCCTTTTGTTGTTCAAGGTTTGCAATGGCTGCTGCTGGCAGGGGGCGACGATCCAGCGCCATAGCGGAGGAGCCACCGCGGCTTCCACAGAGAAGTCTAGTGCTAGGCCCAGCTACCTGAACGTGAGAAGCTTGTCATTTGTAACAGCTTACTGAGAACAATCTGAATCCGATCTTGGATGTGGAACTATCCTAAGGAGCCCTTAACGTCCCCGTTAGGCTCCACAATCTTAGCAGCTGAGAAACAAAACTAATGTGTGCATGCAAGTGGTGAATGCTTTCTGTTTTCATTATTTATCAATCTTTGTAGTTCATCCCCGTGACAAATGGTTTGCATGTCTGTCATGGGGAGGTAGAAGAGCCACTCAAACTGTGAAGGCGTTTTAGCCCAATAAAGGCAAAGAATGATAGAACTATCTGTTCCAGTCATGCATTCTATTGGCTGAAGGGCAAGGGGAACCAGAAATCGACCCAGCAGTATCCCAGCCACAAAAGAAAGCGTGCGGAATGGGGTCTGGCTGGGCTCCATTTTGTCTGGTTTCTGTGTACCCACTTATGAAACTGTGACCTCAGCATGGGGCATCTTGCAAGAAAACTGCAGGGAAGAGGTTTCATCAGAGAGGAGGCTTAGGCGAGCTGCAGCTTGGCTCGAATGAAGGACCTTCGACCTTTGTTCATATTTAGATTAAAAATATTTAAGCTCGGAAGATGTTAAGTTCAGAATTCTATATAATCAAATACGTAAGTATTTTTACGTTAACTAAGACCTCTCATTCTGGCTCAAATGTTTGGAGTAACATGTAGAGGGCAGATGGAGAGTTTCTCCTGTTTCAGCGCCTAGATAGAGGGCATTTGGAGTACAGACAGCCCCCAAAGTGCCGACATGATTTGTTTGCCAATGCACAGTGGCAGAGGCAAAACCTTCAGATGTACAGTCCACTTTCTGATCTGGTGCAGCAGTGCCCTGGGTTGTGATGTGCATTTATGACATGCATAACGCAGAACACAGCCGATAAAGCATTTATTAAGAAGCAACATGAGAGGCTGTTGAGGGAATCACATCAAACGTACAATTTACATGGAAGGTGAGTCGTCGTGCTTGGCCGCCATTTTGAATTTGTCTTAAGCAGGTTAGACATTCTGCCAGCAGTCTAGTTTGCATCCTTGAACTTTTGCCTCTGGTTGCTCTGGTCAAACCATCAGCATTCATAAAGGACTAATAGCCCAATAGGGATTTTATCAATTGTGAAGTTTTTCCATTCTTACCATCACCTCACTCCACCTAGCACCAGAGAACCTTATTTACTGGATGTGATGCACCAGTGTTTTTAGGTTGTTGTGATTTCGTTTACATCTTGTACACATTCCACCGTGAAGGCATTCAACTCTAACTTGAGCATGGAGGCTTTAGATATCTATCAAGTCAGGTTTTTTCAGGCCAATCCACCATTTTAATGCCACCCATTACTCCGCAGAAAACTGCCAAATACTGGCTTAGCCAAATGGATATGGGTCTCAAACTAAAAGCAACTGACTAATCCCTTACATAATTTAGCCCTGTCCCAAGCCCATGACAAAAATGCTACAACATAATTAACCAACACTGTGTTAACGTAAGAAAGCTCCAAGAGATAGCAAGCACAAAAGCTCCAAGAGATAGCAAGCACAAGCCTGTTTACAACCAAAACCGGTCCAGAAATCTTTGTTACCAATGTCTTCTAGGTGCTGGTTCAGCTGTACATGGGCCTGCCAGGGTAAAAAGTATTCTTCAGTATGCTGTAGTATAAGCACAATGATGTCCATCAGCTCAGTGACGCTACTACATGTCTATAAAGCAGTCCTCCTTCAACAATTGCTTCAAAGATTAGCTCCAAGGCGCAACTGTACACACAATGTACATTACACAGAGACCAATCGCAAGCTGTTTAAAGTGGTGCATGCAAACACACCTTTATTTATTATTCACAGAGAGTATGTAGCAGAGAGTTGTTTTAAAAGTTGGGAACTTTCTTTTTTCCTTTTTTAGATAATACCAACTTTGTACTGTATAAAGCTGCCCGTCTTCTTTGGAATGCGGCTCCTCTTTTTAAAGGTGCTCAAATATTCCCCAATAAAGTGTGATATGGGAGTGGGGTGGTGTAAAAACCTGAAAGAAAATTTTTCTATGACCCAGATTCTGAACAAAGCACACTGACTGATGATTAAGGAGTAGTCTGGGTAAAAGGAGGTAGAGCACCAGTGGCCAACTCTCCTTGCCTAATGTGCCTCCTACCAATTGGCAGTAAACCAATCCTAGTGGCTACTGAGGGTTAAGAGTCAACTACCAGGCAAAGTCACAGGTTGGCCGGTACTAATCGAAGCCCAAAAGGTTTGTGTAAGGGTTAAGAAACCCCCACATTTACAGAGGATTCTGGAATACCATTCCGCATATTTGCTTCAATTATTCGAAATGCATGACAGTATTTTGTTCAAAGTGCACAGCATGCCTTGTTTCAATTTAACTCATGGGTGAATTCAGATGGAATAAGATACATTTTCAGTGGTAAAGTCACACACATCTAATATAATTAAGGTCAGTCAATTAAACGTCTAATAAAAGGGGAATACAACCCACTGAGCTCCTCTACTGATAACTCACAATTGCATTTAAAGAAGGCCCCTTTAGTTCTCTCCAGAACAACAGAAGACAAATGAGCCATAGGAGGGAGCTTCGGGACAACATCCATGGCATCACCAAGCCTACCATCCGCCACCTAACACGCAGTGGAGCAGTCAAGGCTATCTCTGAGGAGACCCACAGTGTGCTCAAGGTCTTCCTGGAGAGCGTGATCTGGGAGACCTCGCTTACATTAAGCATGCCTTCAGTTAGTTTCCTCGATCTTGCCCTTCTTTTTCAGTAAAAATATAGGCTTCCCCTTTCAAGGGTGGAATGCTTCAAGCTTGGGAACATACAAGTGTTTCCTTAAGCAATGACTGGGATATATCCTGTGAAATCTGAATGCCTTCTTCAAAATGAGGATATTAATGGAATGGTGTCATTTTGTTCATAG
The DNA here is from genome assembly GCF_031143425.1 of Pleurodeles waltl. Lineage (NCBI taxonomy): Eukaryota > Metazoa > Chordata > Amphibia > Caudata > Salamandridae > Pleurodeles > Pleurodeles waltl. The sequence goes on along the minus strand of NC_090438.1, from coordinate 895,963,567 downwards.
TGAACAGCCATATCTTCCTTGGATATCGAATGCTCGCTGAATAAAAGATTACCGAAGTTGTCTCTTTTAAGAGCAACGATTTGTATGTTTTTCATTTGTGTGTGTCAAAATCACTGAGTCACAAGGCGATTCTCTGATTCTCTAAACAGACACATGCCCAGCCAACAAAAATACCTCATAGATGGAAACTCTTCATTCAGTGAAGATGATTTTAAAGCGGTATGTGAATTTGTTGACAAACAAATCTGGTGAATTTATTCGGACAATCCTTCTTCCAACAACCAATGTGCTTTTCACCAAGAACAGCATTCAGTAAACTCACAAACCTAACCTGATAAAAGTCCTCCTTGATGAAAAAAAGGTTTGGGGGCTAGTTTGCTTTTGCCAGGTTTTCTTTCTGGTCGCTGTGTTCTTTTTACATTGGGTGGGAGCCCAGGCCCTGATCCTTCTCCCTTCTTTTACCAGCTGCACTCTCTGAACTCTCTTTATTCCTCTTACCCTCTTCTACCTACTTCCACAAGGTTCTTAATCATTTACTGCTCCCACTTCAGCCATAGCTTTTTGCTTCCCGTATCACCGAGTCACAGGTCTGGCTACGTGCTGTCATCCCTCTCTCCTTTTAGTTTACTCGTCTTTTCCTTTTTTGTTGACTGCGCATTCTCCATCCAGACTGAATCGGGTGCTCCTTCTCATCCAGGTAGCAGAAAAGATAAAAAACAGACCATCCATTTTGCTTTTAACCCAGAGTTGTTTTTTAATTAATTGTTCTTACTATTACTTACATACAGGCAACAATAAAAAAAGATCTGTGTGTGTGCATTTACATGACAGAGTTGGCGTTAAATCTCTGCAATTATAGTTAACGACTCCATTCATGAGGAATCACAGAATAACTGACGCCTCTTTCCCCCTTGATCGATTTGGACAAAACACAAGAAATACAGTTTAATCTTCCTTGCTGATGATGGATACTGATGTGCATTCCGGACAAAAGGCTCAAAACTTACAAATGGGGGGATGGAGTACTAGTCTTTCCTGTTATTCGCTGCTTTTTCTTGATTATAAACTATCATGGATGAAACTTGACTGATTGCAGAAGTAAAACTTGAGGACAGTGAGGTGACAGCTAAGATTAAGGCATTACCTTGACTCTCATTCTCACCATCACTTAGTGATGGAGCTGGAGGGAGCAGTGATGCCACAGTCCCTCCTGACGTGGTCTTTGCTCCCAGCAGTGCTTAATTTGTAAATAAAAACGTGTTGGTGCTCAAAGCCCTCCTCTTAAACATGCGGCTTCTGCAATTAAATGTGAGAACACGGAATACTGAGGTGGCGTAATCCTGAAGCCATCTCGGGCCTCCTCAATCCATATAAAGCCACTCACTGCCCCTTCAGCTCACTCTTGCAGCTTTCTACTTTCACCCTTTGTGACGCTTTTTCTTTTTTCTATTCCTTCGTCTTTCCCATATGTGTCTTTTGCTCGCAGTGAATGCTTGAGGCAGAAGAATAAGCCCTGGCCCTCAAAAATAAGTGCTGGTGCTCAGCACCGGAAACAGCAAGCACAAATTAAGCACTGGCTCCCAGTGCATCTCCTTCCTGGCGAGGGCACAAAACTGCATGCCTACCGTAAATGTATGTAAAAAAAATTTGCTAGTGAAGTCTCTCTTTCTGCGTGCACCCCTCCACGCCTCTTGCCGAGTAATATATATTTTGTTTTGTGAGCAGATTTCTCCTTGGCCGGGATGGAGTCATTATCCGGGTAGCTAAAGGGAGGAACGTGCAGAATTCTGTCTGAAAATTTGGTAGGCACTCAGCTGTTACTGTGGCCATTAGAGTGAGGTGCACCGCTGCCCTCTGGCTGTCAGCCCCGCCCTTAGGTGTCCCAGACAGCACCACTTGACCCCAAGACCAGGCTCCACATGCGATGGAGCTGCTGCCTGTCTGCGCCTGCTCAAGGTGAGCCGGAGGCCCGAGCTCTTGCGTCAGTGCCATGTCACCATACATGGCAGCAGGTGAAAAGAGCCACTCTCCACTGGAGGCATAGTGGGGAACTCGCCTGTTGAATGTGCGAGCTCACTGAAACTCAAAGTTAGACTGAGTGATGCATGATTAAAAAAATACACATCCCAGTGAGCTTCCCGTCACTCTTTTGGGTAGCCAATATTGGGAAGCATTAGTGATCTGCTGCCCACAGGTGTTTTAATTCCTAATCTTAGAGAAAATTGTAAAATGGTGCAAGAGACATGAGTGCCCAACCTAAAGAGGAAGGTTCTTGCAAAGGCATAAGCTCAAATTCTGAAACCTGATGCAAAATATATTCTTAGTATACCTGCCATACTGTCATGTTGTAAACCTGGGGTCAGGTCAAGAGCTTCGTGGTGACAGTTCCTTAGTTAGAGCAGTTAGAGCATTTTTCCTGCTGACCTCACCCTCCCACTGCCCGAGTACGCAGACCAAATATCAGAATGCAACAAACAGTCCCATAATCCAAAGGGAGCTGGAGATAGCGCATGCGTAATGGTTGGTTCACTTCCATTGAAGAAACAATTTTTTTCATGTTTTGCATTTCTTGTTAGAGTTGGAAATGAGCAGTGAGAGAGAGAGTATGTTGATGAGAATGGAAGAGTTTGTGTGCTTGTTACTAAGCAGCTGGAATGAAAATGATTTGCAACAGAAATTGTAAATGTAATTTTGCTTGTGCGAGTAGGTACTGGTATTTTGATTGTCCTGAGTTGCTATCATAAACTAAAACCTACTCCTTACATGCAAATGATGTACTTTGGGCAATGTAAAGTATTTCTGCACATTTTTTGTCCCAGAGCATTTGATCCCACCTACGCATGATCAGTACAGGTGCAGTTTCGGATATTGTACATTATATATTGTCCTCAAACGCAGCCCTCGCCGCAATCCACTCCTGAGCTCCTCCGGAGCTGTGGAGTCTGATGGGAGACGGCATGAATGAGTCAGTGGCGGAGCGGGTACAGAAGAGGTGGCTTCCTCTCCCCTCAGCTGCTCTTTTAAGTGCGACTTGGCGACGACGGGAGTCACTGATGAGGAGGGGAGAAGCCGCATCTCCCTCTCTGAAGTTGCGGTGTCCTTCCCCACTCACTCGGCGACAATCCTCAGCCCCTGTATCTCCATCCTTCATCCAGCCTTGAACTTCCATTTTTTTTAATGCAAATGAACACTGAAGTCGAGTACGTTGGCACGCTGCCCATTCACTCGCTAAAACCGGGTATCATTAGAGGCCATGAAATCAGGGGACAATAGGCCGCCAGGAATCACTGGGGATGGGCGGGGGCAGGGTCGGCACCGGGTGAGTTAACCCCGCACGAGGCTACATGGAAACAATTAAGTTATTAGAACAGGCCCCTTTGGGCAGGGATTGTCTTCCATCACGGGCTAATAATGCCGAGACGGGCCTTTAATGCTGCGCCCCTGCCCTGGCGCTTATTCACTTTCAGGCTGAGCGGGTGACAACAGAAGGGGAAGAAAACTGCAACCCGAAAGACAAGGATGTTTTTGTTATTTGAAATCGTATTTAACCCTCAAAGACGGATACGGTGTTGCCTGGGCCCTACAATTACGACATTATTTTTGCGTGTGTGTTGGTTCCCTCTGTCATTGCGAAGGGCTGTATTTCCAGATGTGGCAAAAGAAATAATGGAAAGCAATAGTGAAAGGGACAGCCAGTGACCTCTGCAAGCTTTCACTTTGCATGGAGATGTTTCCCAGAAGTCGTTCTACCGTAAGATTTACCAGACACGATGGATAATGAACCGATGTGGGAGCAGTGACAAGTGCTGCTGGCCATGATCTCTCGCTGCTAACAACGCGTGGTATTGCAAAATGGTTTCTGATGTTCCTGACCCACAATCATACGGTTCAGCGCATAAAAATGAGCAACCTGAAGCAGGAGCTCCAGTGTTATAAGCAAAAAAAAAGATCTCCACTTGTTCTGAGGTGCTTCACCACACAAAATTACGATGTTTCTTATTTGATATAATGAAATCTAATGATGTTTCATTAGATATGCATGCTTAACTATTTGCGTACAAAAACAATAACATTGGAACAAAATGTAATATTTAAAACACAAGTAACTCAATTAGCTAATATAACCATGTGCTATTGCACTCTACTCGGCACATTAACAATCCTGCTAGTGCTCAGCAGTTGGGGTAATTTTAGTACAAATTTCCCTGATCTGACCCAATTCTGGCAAATAAATATGCCCACAGTCTGTCTCTCCTCCTTGTTCCTGTACCTACACCACAAACAAGCAGCAACTGGCACCAGTATTATTGGCATTCTGACTGCCAATATCTGCATTCCACACACGCTCACTACTGAGAGCTATGCAAGACATTAAGACCCACTCCCCGATTTAAAAGGCTGACCATTGTTGAAGGCCTAAGGGCCTATAAAGGGGAATTTAATGGCCTGTATAAACTGATGTGGAAGGGTTGAAAGCTATTAGAACATTCCACCAGATGCATTTCTGTGGTTTGGTACATTTAAAATGTGAGCCTAACTATAACGTCCCTGTAACCTTTTTTCTTCAGTGAATTTCAAGTTTTTTTTTTAACGTAAAGTAATTTTCATTACAATACGTAAATCCAACCACAGGTGTGGGAGGTCGTCAGCTGTGTGTGGCAGTGGTTGACCACAGAGCATGGCCTGTGGCCAGTCCCTGCAGCCAACCTCTATAAGAACCCAACCCCGCACTGCACGCGACCTTCAGCCGCGTGCAGGGGAGGTTAGCCGCAGTGCCTGGCCTGCAACCAGGCCTGCAGCCAATCCCTACAACTATGCAACCCTAAGCTGCACACAGCCTTCACCCATGCACAGTAGGTATTGACCGCAGGGGCTGGGCTGTAGCCAGTCCCTGGGTCCAACCACTATACCATCCAAATCCTGCACGGCCACCCTCCCCAGTGTGATCTGGGCCCTGAAGACCCACCTCCCAGGGCCCAGCTGAAAGATATAATTTTTGGGGAGGAGCGGGGTGGCATGCCCACCCTCCGTCCACCCCAAGCTAATCTCGGCCCCGGGGATCCCATCCTCAGGGCCCCGGTCTATACTTGAAATTTGTTTGGGGGGGGGAGCCACGCAGCCCCCCGCTCCAGGCCAATTTCAGCCCGGGGACACCATCCCCCAGAGCCCAGACTAAACATTTTTTTCTTGGGGGTAAGGGGAGCGCGTGGCTCCCTTCACCAGGCCAATCTTGGTTCTGGGGCCCCATCCTCCAAGCCTTGGCCTAAATACAGATATATATTTTTTTGGGGGAAGGGAGGGCACCCAGTCACAATGTTGGGGACTGCAGGGGGAGCCTGAGGGCCCCTGTGGTCCCAGCCAGCTCCCCAGCTCCAGTGGGAGCCGGCATAGCTGTCACAGAGAGGGAGCTGTTAAAGCAGCTTCCTCTCTGTGAGAGCAATGTTTCCTCTGTTTCCCTGCCAGCATCTCCTCGGGCAGAGAAACAGAGGAAACCTCCACTTGCATGAAGTGAGAGCTGTTTGACAGCTCTCACTTCATCTAAGCAGAGTGTTTGCTCTGCATTGGTGGGAGCTGTCAGCTCCCACTAAGTCACTGCAAACACCTATGTTCTGGGGGTGGGAACCTTGGGACATAGCAGAAGCCGAATCGGGGGGGGGGGGGTGGCAGCCCCCAGGACCATCAGTGGCTCCTGGAGGGGGCCTGTGCGGCCCCTCTCCCACGAAAAGAGCCCAGGGAGGTTTTACTGCCCGGGTCTGCGGGAGTCTGAAACAGACTCTCTTTCTATTTTTTAATATTTGCCTCAAGGAGGTGGTGGTGGTCCCTGGGGCTGCAGGGTGTGCATGCCCACCACACACAATTTCCTGAATACCCTCAGGGAGGGCCCTAAGGTAACTGTAACACGTGCCCTCACCATGCATTGCTAATTACCCCAGATATTACAGCAGTCATAAGAACCTCTATAAAGGCCATAAAAGTATAAATGAAACATTAGCAGTCAAATAAAAACCTGTGCTTGGTGGGAATACAAGTTATAGTTACCTTAGGGCGCGAGTTAGAGTTACCTGAAAGAACTCAAACTATAACTGCTGAATTTCTATGGTTTTGTACGAGTACATTCAGAACCTAGTATGTCCCTGTAACCTTTGTTTCTTTCAGTTAATTTCTATGCTTTTTAAAAATTCTATTTCCTGACTATAATGTCTCTGCAACCTTTGGTTTTTCAGTAAATATATATATATATATATATATATTTTTTCCCCTGGCATCCAGTTGAACCCTGAAAGCAGCAATGAATATTTGACAAGTTCAGCGGTCAGTCACACAGCAGTGCTCCCCCTTGTTTCCTGGTCTTCAAAGGGCAAGCAGCGTTAAACAATGCTAGAAAACTAGCCATTAAAAAACCTTTAATTTCCTCTGGCTCTTACATGTAATTAGAGCAAATACAGACATTTATTCGAAAATGCAATTCAAGATAGAAAATAATCCTGAGAAAAGGCATTTTCGCAATTAATCAATTGCAATTTGATAAGGGTCCTTCTTCTTCGTACCTTACAGGGGCGCCTCTGCTCTGAGCCGGCTTAAGCATAATTGTCACGGTGCTGTCCGTCTGATTCAAAGGTGTCTCGAGTTCGTACGTCGGCATCAAGGGAGCTGCAGAAAGACAGCATGGAACAGAACCGTCATGTTTGTTCAAGGTACTGGAAAGGGTATTAATAAGACACTTAAAATCAAGCATCAAAGGACATCTCTACAGGTAAGTGTTTTCTTATTATTTTTAAGCACTCTTACCGTTCTTTCATCTTAAAAGTCTATAAAATTGATGGCCAAGCTATCACCAGTGACGTTGCCTATTCTGTACAGCCTCAAACAAAGGGCTGTATCGTGAAGAGGTGCGCTAGCTGGGTGCAGAGTCAAGCGCCTGTTTTGGTGTTTTAGGGTGTCTTAAAGTTGATACGTACAACTCGAAATTTCTTTAAGTTAATACATGATCTTTAGACAGAACAAATCAGAAACAGGAGAACATACAATCTCTGTTCAATGCTCAGGACTTGTGCTGTCCGCATTTTATTAATGAACTCAGAAAGATACAGAGTTATGTATGAACTTTAGATTTCTCAAACACAAGAAAACAGGAGCCCTTCTCTGTGCATACCTTTAATTTAAAGTTGTGAGTAGATGGAGCGCCTTCGTGTCAGAGATGTGTTAATCTGGCACTGTAACGGTGGGTTCCAAATGAGACAGGTGTCAGAGGTGAGTGGGTGGGATAAGAGTAGTTTTAATCTACTATTGTGTTAGTAATTGTCTAACCAGTGCAGTTGGTATTGCAGTCTTAGCAATTTCAGCCAAAAGAATTAGAATGCAATTATCTGGCCTAATGACTGAAGACGTTTCAATTAGCTGAACTTAATGAGCTGTTGAAGGGCGGTCACATAGGTCTACCTGACCTTCTGTCTGAGTGTGTGGATGTGGTTTACAGTTGTTTCTAGTTAGTTCTCTTGGTGAGTTTGGGCTAGATTGGTCAGTGGTTGTTGTGGATATCCATTTGCACATTCCTCCCTCTGATCTTACCGTGATGGGTATGTCTAAGAATAAATGTCCTAGTTACGTTGACAGAGGCAATACTAAGCCTGACCTCAGATTGAGTCTTTCTTGAATTGCTTGATGCAAATGAATTTCTGTCATTGATGTGGATCTTAATTTACCCAATGGAATAAATGTTTATTTTTCTATGAGCAGGGGGACTTCCTGTTTCATCAATATAGCGGACCCACTTAAACTCTACGGATATGTAATACAACATGGTATTATCCTGAAGGATCTTTATGTAGTGCTAATAACAATGCCACAGTAGTCCATTTAAGCATTAATAGTAAGGTCAATATGTCAGCATGGACCTAGAATGAAGAAAATAATAAACTAATCACTGAAAACTAAATCACTGTTACCATCATCAGGGTCATTAATCAGGGAGCCAACATTTCCCCATAATTTTTGCAGACCTTGATTAAATAGCTCGTACAACAACTTGGATATTGTATGTACACCGTTGTATGATATTAAACATTGGAACCTTCACCATACATGAATAAAAATACCAACAACAAAAAATTCATAACACTTATTTCAAGAGCCCCCTGACAGAAATACTAAAACTGGGTATTTCCCAATCAAAGTGATACATAAAGCACCCATAAATTCAAATATTTACATGTAAGATGTTTCCAATGTAAAATAAATATTTCAGGAATTTCAGGGGTTATTTGGCAACTGTATAAAGCTCCGACGTAACCCAAACAAACAGTGCTGATTTGTACAAAATAAAGACAAAAAGAACAGGACATATAACGTTTGATGAAAGGCGAGTCCTCTACAAGATGTATAAATCATCAGTGCCTCAAATCAATACACCAGTTACAATATCCAATGAATTATGACAAAACTTTTCTTAGACTCATTAAACCCCCTACTTTAACAAGCAGACATACTTGTGGTAGGCATTAACGGATACTAGTTTGCTTAAGCTGATTGTTATTTAGACATTGACTTGAGATGCATTATTAGTTCTGCAAGCTCTCTTTTCTTTACCATTTCCATGATGAGAGCGTAGGACTGGCTACGAAGGATAAGCCTTTGGAATACTCTGCAGTTGTTTCTAAATAGGTTCAAGTTGGTTTAAATGACATGCTTCTTAAATACAAATATTAAACTATTATTAATCCACTTAGTTTATTACCAGTATTATTAGTTTGCAGAAAACATATTAAAATCCATAGCACCTATAAAGCCCATTAACAATCATAATAATGTTGTACGCCTGACCTGTGGTGTCCCCTCCAAAAAGGGACTAACTCATTTAACACCAATGCAGCTTGTTTGAATTGGTGTAAAATATACTACCCAGAGTCTACTTTTGTGGATCTTGTGAGAGAGACAAAGGCAGAAGGAAAAGATTTAAATTATTCATAAGAGAGTCTCTACAATCATGGAACACTTCCTATTGAGTGGTATATTTTGTAAAGGTAGTTTTCATGATTTATTCCAAGGGAGATATGGGATTAAACTCTTCCAGGTGGATACGTAGTGTGACAGAAACATTTACAGGCATAATGCTTGCTTTTCAGATAGGTAATGACTGACCTCTTCCAACTTAATTATTATTATCTATTAGTAGCAGACACGTTATGACAAGAACCAACCATGTTCTTAAACTCTGGTGCTGAATCATTGTACTGCTTAAAATAGCGTTTTGGGCAGAGTTTAAGAACATGGAATGGTGCACCTTGGGACACGGAGTTCGTGATTATCAGGTCACATGATCAACAATTTAAAAAGCACTGGTTTTGTGATCACTTGTATTGTCTCACCTGTGATCAAGGCAGTTGGAGCCGAAACGCGTCAGAAAAAGGAGAGTTGTTGTTCACTCTGGAATAAAGTGTTTGGATGGATCCCAAACTGGTGCCTTAGCTACTTTTGTTCTATGTTAAGATGGGATGATTCGCCCTCATGCGGAGGCTGCCCTGTTAGGGTCTGTGGCCCCTCAATGGAGCGTGTTGTACAAAGATTTTTATTGAAGGGGCCCGACCCGCTTTCCTCAGTGAGAACCACGGCATTTATCCGAGACAGAACGTCAAACGGAGGTGAGCAAGGGATGGGAGAGAGGTGTTTTACCTCCCTTCTAGCTGTTTGGGACCTCCTTATAACAAGAGGAATATGGGCAACAACTTTAAACAAGGACACTTTTCCAATATACATTGTAACTTTGGTGCCCAAAACGCTATTTTATGCAGTACAATGATTCAGCACCAGAGTTTAAGAACATGGAATGGTGCACCTTGGGACACGGAGTTCGTGATTATCAGGTCACATGATCAACAATTTAAAAAGCACTGGCTTTGTGATCACTTGTATTGTCTCACCTGTGATCAAGGCAGTTGGAGCCGAAACGCGTCAGAAAAAGGAGAGTTGTTGTTCACTCTGGAATAAAGTGTTTGGATGGATCCCAAACTGGTGCCTTAGCTACTTTTGTTCTATGTTAAGATGGGATGCTTCGCCCTCATGCAGAGGCTGCCCTGTTAGGGTCTGGGGCCCCTCAATGGAGCGTGTTGTACAAAGATATATATATATATATATATATATATATATATATATATATATATATATACACACACACATAGTACTGGCCGTCACCACTAGGTTATTATTGTTAGGATCATGTTTCCATAGAGAAAGCATTTTTTACTTGCCTATATCTATGGCGGCATTTGACAAATCTTCGCAATTTTTTAATTCTTTTTAAAACAAGTGCCCCGGTGACTCTTGTTGCGCACAGAAAAAAGTTGTGTTTCCCATGTTAATTCCCATAGGACCTTTAGAAATTTGCAGCAAAAAAGAATAATAAAAAAACAACTGTGGGCACCCGCGCTTGTTTTTTTTTTTTTTTTTTAAAGACCCCATGTGTCAACAATAGATTAAAAATAAGCCACAGGGGGCCCCAGGGACCGCCACCCCCCTGTGGCTTATTTTTAATCTATTGTTGGGGGAGGAGGAGGATATCGAGCTGGCACCCCACCAACCACCCCCCTCGCAGCCCCTGGGCTTGATTCTATTTGAATGTGGGGGACCACCACCTCATTGGGGCTTGATTCTACTTAAATGCAGTGGAGCCGTACCCCCTGCACCTCCCCTCCGTGGACCACCACCTCCCCAGGGAAACATGACAAGAAATAAAAAAGGGGGTCATTTCAGACCCCCGCAGCCCCAGGGACCACCACCTCCCGGGGGCTAAATTCATGGTTGGCACCCTCGCCATGCACTGCTAATTACATCACAAATTACAGCACTCATGACATCTTTGGTAACATTATTGATAATGTCACTGCAACATCTGCAGTAAAATTATTGGTTAGGCAACTGTGCATGGCGAGGGCACGAGTTATAGTTACCCTAGGGCACGAGTTATGGTTACTTGAGATAACTCAAACAGGTGAATTTCTGTGGTTTTGTACATTTAAAAATTTACCCTAACTAGAACATCCCTTTAACCTTCAGTTTTTTCAGTGAATGTTTTTTAAAATTTAATTTCCTAACTATAATCTCCCTGTAACCTCTGTTTTTTCAGTGTAGATAACTACAAATTTGGAGAGGGAGATATGCAAGTATTACAAGTAGCACGTTGGCTAAGTTTGGTTAGCCATGAATGCCTTTCAACTGTGCTTTTAAGAGCAATCTTGAGTAAGGAGAGACAGAACACAGAGTGCTGAGATTTGAGTGTGATGAGGAGTTTTTATTCAACAGTGCTTCAGCTGCAGAAAGTAATATATCTGGTAAGGACTGTAGACAAGTAGATGGGATAAACCCTAATGTCTGGATTAACCACTTCAAAAGGGCTCTGTGTTTAGCAGAGAGACAACTAACCAGGTAGAGGCAAAATGAGGTATAATGGGACCGCATGACTAAATTTAGCACTTTGTTCAAAGGGGTTGGGTGAAGAGGAAGCTCCACTAATAGGCAGCTGCAAAAGTCAAGTTTTCTAAGGCCTAGTGCTCAGGCAAATCTTTTAGCCATATTGAAGGACGTGTTTGGGCTCATTTTAAACACTTTATTGGCATTTCAGGCACGGCAATACAAGAGAAATGCACAATGAAAAAATTCATATTCTTATTCACTAGAATTAGACATCTAGGGCAGTAAAACTCAACGCAGTCTCTCCACTGTTTGACAAACCTGTATCAGGATATCTACTGCCTGAAATGTTATGAATGTTTACTACTCCACACTGGACACCTAAAATTAATTGCACATACGTTGCTGAAGTAGATTCCAAAGCGTCTTGTTGACATCCTGAAGTTGGAGTAAAAGATATGAATTCCAAGACAGCAGTAGAAAGAAAACTGATTTGTTACATTTTTGATTAATTCTCCCGGAGATAATTAAGCGCCACAACTGGAGATTGGAGGGGTGGGTGTTAAAATAGAGAGTGGAAAAACGATCTAGGTATCATTCTTGTAAAGGCGATTGGGGATTTGGAGCAAAGAGACTCACCAAGAGATATTGCCTGCACAGAGAATGGGTCAGAAATCGAGACTGAGGTGGTCATTCCGACCTCGGCAGCCTTTTCAATAGACCGCCGAGGGACCGCCGTACGGAAGACCGCCAGTGCTGGCGGTCTTCCGCACGGGCCATTATGACCGTTGGCAGCGCTCCGCCCGTTTCCGGACGAAGAGCCGCCAACAGCCATACTGGCGGCAGGCGGGGAAGTGGAGGTAGCTCCACCGCCACCGCCACGCCAACAGAACACCGCCCAGCGAATCACGACCTGTGATTCGCTGTGGCGGTGTTCTGTTGGCGTGGCGGTGTCGGTGGAGCTGCCCCCATGGGTCCCGTTCCCTCCCGGAGGATCACCGGAACAGGTAAGGTGATCGTCCGCTAGGGAAGGGGGGAAGGGGGGTGTTGTGAGTTGTGTGTGTGCATGGGGGTGTGCTTGTGTGTATGTAGAGGGGGCGTGTGAGTGCGTGCATGAATGCGGGGGGTGTGTGTATGTGCATGAGTGCGTGCATGAATGCGGGGGGGTGTGTGTATGTGCATGAGTGAGTGCATGAATGCGGGAGGGTGTGTGTATGTGCATGAGTGCGTGCATGAATGCGGGGGGGTGTGTGTATGTGCATGAGTGCGTGCATGAATGCGGGGGGTGTGTATGTGCATGAGTGTGTGCATGAATGCGGGGGGCTGTGTATGTGCATGAGTGCGTGCATGAATGCGGGGGGGTGTGTATGTGCATGAGTGCGTGCATGAATGCGGGGGGGTGTGTATGTGCATGAGTGCGTGCATGAATGCAGGGGGGTGTGTGTATGCGCATGAGTGCATGCATGAATGCGGGGGGGTGTATGTGCATGAGTGCGTGCATGAATGCGGGGGGTGTGTACGTGCATGAGTGCGTGCATGAATGCGGGGGGGTGTATGTGTGTGTATATGTTAGGGATGGGGGTGGGGATGGGGGTCCTGCAACCTTTTGGGAGTGGCAGGGGTGGTGGGGGGGTAGGGGAGGGAGTCGGGGTGGGGGAGACCCCTATCAGTGCCAGGGAAGGAATTCCCTGGCACTGATAGTGCTTACCGGCATGGATTTCATGGCGGTCCCAAACCGCATGAAATCCATGGCGGTAAGCCGGGGTCAGGCGGGTTGGAATACCGCCAGCGGTATGTGACGACCGCCGGGCTGGAGACCCAGGTCTCCAGCCCGGCGGTCGGGACGGTGAAGCGGCGGCTGGCCATGGCGGTAACCGCCATGGTCAGAATTCATGAAAAAAGACCGCCAGCCTGTTGGTGGTCTTACCGCCGCTTCACCACCGACCGTCGAGGTTGGAATGACCACCTGAGTCTTGTGAGAAGCTGATAAGCAAGCAAACCTGTGTGTGAACATTGAGTCCCAGAAAACTAAGGACCAACTGAGGAGAGATGAATAAAGCATGGCAGGTGATATCAGTGATGATTAGGATTGACAGTATGGTCGACTGATTTACAGTAGAAGACACTGATGAAGTCAAGGGTGTATGGCACTAGATGAAGTGATTGTGCTGGGCTGTAATAAATGAAGGTGGATATGTGCAGACATGAAAGTTTATGCAGAATGAAGAGCATGGAAGACTGATTGAGAAAGAGAAGTGAGCAGGTTCTGCAAGGTGAGAAAGAGGATAACATGGTTGAATAAAAGACACTCAGTTTTTGAAAATAAAGCCAGTCTGGGGGGAAGAGAGAGTTGAAAAGGCAGGAAAAATTATATTCTTTTAACAGAGGCAGGACTATTGCCAACTAAAGGTAACGTTAGAGCTTGAACTAAGATGGGATTAAAGAGTCATGTTATGATCCAAGAATCAAGAAACAGAGGTTTAAGAGTATGGAGGGGTTAAAAGGAGTTAGGTTGTGCACTGGATAGGTTAGCAGTTTGAGGACATGGATTAATTCAGCCTGAGATATAAGCTGGACGTAGGATAATTTAGTGACATTGATGGGGGTGCAGGGAGGAGGAGGTGTTATCAATGAGGGTAGTTCGGATATTGCAGATCTTAGCTGATAAGTAGGGGTGAAGTCTGTTGCAGAGAGGCAAGATCAGTGGATGGATACTTGTGCGGGGGAGAGAAGGTTGCCTATGCTGCAGGTGAGGCTTTGCAAAACAGGTGGGACTGCAAAAATAAAGGGGAGATTAGGTCCTAAGGCTAATATTATTTAGCAAGTTCCAGTGCTGATTTAAGTTCGTCCACTGCCACTTTACAGACTTATAGTTATTAAAAGACTGGGCTTTACATATGCACACATGAGGGGGCATGTTAATTCACAGAGAGGAAGAGACAGGGGTGATCAAGGGCTGCAGATGGGGGTTGCTTTGTCAAGGTGCTTATAGGACAGTAGAACAAACACCATTCTTAAAGCATAATTGAATTAGCAAACGATGTGGTGTTGATCAGACATGCAAGGTCTTCATTGTTTTGATTGAGGAGTAAAGGCACATGTTGTTTGGTGTTGTCTCCACTTAGTAACTGGGTTATTTGTCTTGAAAGATGGAAAGGTAGAGGAGGTAACGGACATGTATAGCAGCTTTGGTAGACATAAGAATCAAGCCTAAGGGATTGCCAAGTGTGAGAGCGAGGTGGGCAAGTGATGTGAAGTGAGAAATTGGGTGTCTATGGTTGATTATATTTTTTTAGATTGAGGTCTCCAAGAATAATGAGAGAATGAAGGCAACAGTGATTCAACAATGAGATCAAAGACTTCAAAAAATGAGTCAATAGACCATGACAGGTCATAAATGGTTACAATGTAAGCATTCAAAGAGGTGCTAGTTGTGGTGGAATAGAATGTACAATATGAGACATGGGGGCAGTGACTGGTAGGTATTGTCATGAGAGCTTTAGTAAGAAATAGACCACTGCATCTTCTATTTACAGTGTGGCATGGTAGACTGCTGCAAGTTCTTTATAAGGGCTACTCCGTAGGGTCAATCCATGACTCTGTATTGACTATAAACGCAGACATTGTTATATATGTTTTTCTGCAGACATACTGAGTGCTTTAGAGGCAGAATCCGATCTGAGTTATGGCGTGAAAGACTAGTGCTTGTTTCACTTTAAACAGTGGGGGTAAATGATGGAAGTGGTGGGACACTTTCAAAAGGTTTGGTGCTCTGCCTGTAGATATTGGCGCATGCAGTAGAGTTGACATGGTGTAGGTCTCTTCCATTCCCATGTCTTAGGAGAGTAAACAGCAATACCCAATACTCCATTCAATGAAGAAGGTGCACTCATAACGGCATAGGCCAAGCAATGTGCTAGAAACCACATTGGTGCCTCAGTATTACCTTCAAAATATTTATTCAACCACACTGGACGACAAAAAAACATAAAGGAGGACATCCAACTCATGGGCCGCCTTCTACAGATACACTCTTTATTAACTTCACAGTTGAGTTCTTCTTTAACCTATGCAAGTTCAAAGGAGCATGAGTTGGTTACAGTAAGTCATATGCCGTAGAACATTTCATTGAAGATTGTGGCTGCTTCTGCCTTCCATTTCCATGTAGTCTTGTGTAACCCATGTTACAGGGAAGACAGTTCAGTAAATCTGTCACAGTTGGCTGCCCAAGTCAGAGAACGTATGGTAATCCCTCACTTGCTCTTGGATGCACTGCCCAAGCCAGGAAATGTAGCAAGTATGTGAAGATGCAAAACTCATCAAACTGCACTTTAGGCTAAGCCACCCAGTGCTTAATTTGAACCGGTGGTTTCCGGTGCAGGGCACCAGAACTTATTTTTGGGTGCTGGCACTTATTTCTCTGCATCCGACACTTATTGAGAGGAAAAGACAAATGTGAAAGATGGAGGAAGTGAAATATTGAAAAGCACCTCAAAGAGAGAAAGCTGCAAGAGTGAGGTGAAGGGACAAGGAGTGGCTGTAAATGGATTAAAGAGGCCCGGGTTGACTTTATGGTTTCGCAGCCTCAGTATTCTGTGTTTGCACATTTAAATGAAGCAGTCGCATGTTTCAAGGGAGAGCTTTGGGCACTGGCACATTTGTATTTACAAATTAAGCACTGAAGCCACCCCTTGCAACTGTTCTGACACACCATGCCGGCAACAGCCCAGCAAGTTAAGTACTCAGTGCAGAAAACTGTATGATCTGCAGGTACGACCACCTCCAATATTTCTCCTTCCAAGGTGGATACCTTGAGCACTCTTAAATTGAGTAAAGATGATATCAACTATTTATTACATTTAGAAAATGCAAAAACAGTGGTATGAAATGCTATATAGCAAAATAAATTAGTGTTACAGAAGGGTGAAGGTAAAGGAAATGTCTTAAGAGGTGCACACACAAACTGCAATACAGAAAGTTGTTCATGCAGACTGAAACGATACAGTACCTGAGATTTTAGTGGTGAACTGACTTGTGACAGCCGGTCCGAAGCCTTTGGCCGTGCTGGCTTTTATTGTGAAAGAGTACGTAGTGCCGGGGTAGAGTCCAAAGAAAAGGTGGTGCGTTTCATTGCCAAGCTTTAAAACCCTTCCGCTTTGATTGGAAAGATCTCTCTCCGTATCAAAGCAACTGACTTCCTTGTAGGAGATCTGAAAAAGAAGCAGACGCCGGTGAAATATCGCGAGCAGATGGCCGAGATTGCATTTCTATCCATTAAACCCACCTGATGTATGCAGTGTCAGACATTTTATGATAAGCTGCCTTACTCTTTCATGCACTTCAAATCCCGAATCCAAGGCTGAGACTTGGCCAAAACTGCTATGAGTTATTATTACTTTAATAGATAGGTGGACTTAAAGCCAGGTAGATTACTGCTGCAAAAGACGGTCTATGGCTTACGTTAATACCCTGAAGTTGTTGGTTTTCTGAATGTCATTTTTCAAGTCACCTTTCCGTAATCTCTAAACAAGAAACACGGGAGTGAAAAAAACATACATGATAGACAGTTCCTAATTTTTATCGGCTGGACCATAATAAGGCCTTGGGCTTGAGCAGGCTTAGCTTGTGTTGATAAGGGAACATCTTCGGCCACGCTTCCCTTGGGTACTGGAAGCCATTTACGTTTGTACTAATACCTGGATGTATCTGGCTGTACATAACACTGCTGTGTATGCTTTCCACACATAATACACTTTTTCACCTGGCAAAGGCTTACTGACAACAGTCACGAAGAACAAACAAGGCATCTGTATTTATATCTTATTAAGTACAAAATATCCAAGCACATGGGCTCCCATTTAACAGGTTTATGAATCTGAATCGAAGAACATTTACAGAAAAGTACATTTGTGAACAAACCTCACCAGGATCACAATGACCCACGGCCAGCCTACCCCATAGACATTTTAGCTGTCACCTGCAGAATACAGTAAGGCACCCTGGTCCACAAGTCAATGACACCACAACATTAGCAAACTAAGTAGGGGCTTAAACGACAGGACGCAACAGCTTCTATCTTCTGGCACATGACCGGAGGTTTGCTGCCAGAGGACAAGACTGGAAATCCAGGGCACTGCGTGGACCCCACCACAGACAGACTGCCCAGCACAGGTTTTTGATCACTTTTGCATTCAATGGTCATCCATCATAAATTCCATCTGTGAGATCTCTCTGAGTACTGGACTCCAACTGAATTTCTCAAGAACTCCCCGTGCAATTGTTTTGTTTTGAGAGTGTGAGTAAAGCTTCAAAGTGCAGAAGGATGCCTATGCACTCTCGGTCATCTTTGGGTCCTACACTGGTTCTAATTATGGGGGGAAAATAATAAACTTCCACAGGTAAGTAAGTCACCGGACGTTCGAAGCTTGCCTGATGTCTCGCCATCTGCTGTTCGTCAGCCAAGGCATTACTCTCAGACTGACAACTTTGTGCACTGCAAGGCTGAGGAGAAATGCAGTGGGCGAGAAACACCAGAGCTATTGGTGGACAGTACCTATAATGTCTAAGGAACATAAGTCTATTTTATGTCTTTCTATATGCTCGTTCAGTAGATTAGCATTTTCACCTCTCTGAAATCTTCCTTCAGATATTGTCAGGAAGAGGCTGTGGTGAAGTTGTTAGGTTTATTTCTTAGGAATGTGAATATCTGTGTTAGTGCTTCAAATTCATTACAGAACCAAATATTCTCTGATAGTGGAAAAATAGATTCATTTTCTTACATCTAATTTGCAAACAAGCAAAACGAAATGTAACGTGTCCCATCTAGTACAAAGTCTACTTTCTCCCTCACCCCCCTCCTATCCTTGCTCCTAATGATCCTTTTCAAGGGGCACAAGATTATACAGTGGTTCTCAACCTATTGACTTTTGTGGGCCCCACGGAATCACTATTGAAAGCCAGTTACAGATGTCTAATCAATTTCTATGATTTGAACCTCAAAATTGTATACAAATATGAAGTACAAAGCAAACAAATGCACGCATTACAAAATAATGTATTTAGTTCGCAAAAAGGGTATGAACATTTAAATTGAATTTTTAATGGGAAGGCTGGAGCTTTTCAAAATGTGGTTTATTTGTAAAAGGCGAAGCGATATCCTAGAGTTTAGCATTTCACAGTGACTTTGAACCAGGCTGCACTGTGGCGCTGTGACCAGAGTCTTAGAGGTGGTTAGCCATCTTAATGGCTATCGATTTCTTTCTAATCTTCATCATACGTGTTTCAAGACTTCCTTCAACAAGAAGTCCCGAAAAGAGAAAATCAAACGGCAGTGCGGAAGCAACAGTTTCTATATTAGATCTTCACCCTTGAAAGCCTTAGTGCTGCAGCCGTGTCAATATCCAACCTGTTTAGTACAGATTGTTAAACTGAACAATCATCGTCTGACAGCTCCAGTAAAACCATTCGGGAAATACAGAGGCAGACAGACGTGTTTCTTCTAATTTGGTTAGCTGGTTATGGATACAGTTTGCCAGTCATTTTGGAAAATTATCTCTGACACATGTGTCTGCTAATCTGTTTAATTACAATTCCTTTGTCTGATATTCGTAAGATATTGTATAACTGTAATAGATTCTGAAAGAATATTCGCATAGAACATCTGTGCCTTGGCCTGTGCAGACGCCAGAAGTTGTTAAAATGGGAGAAACAGTGCAATACATATGCCCTATCTAAATGTATCATGATAAAACAAACACGGAAATTCATACTGCAACATCTACATTACATGAAGGATCAATGCAACGTGGAAACCTACATAAGGACATGAGAACTGACAGTAACCAACAAATGTGTCTTCAACAAGAAACAAAAATGAGCTGCTCGCCTTAAACTCCCCTGCATTCTAAGTACAAAGGGTGATCCCTTTACATGATGGAGGGTCCCAGAAAACCTTGTGGAAAAGCTAGAGAACTCATGCCTGATCCCTAAACTCTATACAAATGCCCTTTGATGATTTGTCCAACAGGGGGCGCAGAATGATATCTAATATGCCAGGAAAAAGCCCTTCCTCATCTTGCAGCCAATATGCATACAAAGGGGCATTTAACCACTGAGGGCTTGGAACCATGCAAATTAAGTAACTCTTACGGGAGTCTGCGTGGTCCATAATAGTGAATCGTGAGCTTAGGCAAAAGGAATCTAGAGGGACACAGAATATGCAATTTACATGGGTTATGGACATTAAGCATCCCCATTCCCATAGCACACTATCGGGGCAGAGTTGATTTACAGGAACTCTAGACAAATACCCCCCGCACAGTACAAGAAGGAGGTCCACCCATGCAGCCTGGGGTCCATTGTCAGTAAAGCAACACTCAATAGAGGGAGAGATCGCATAATCTAACAGGTGGCCATGCTGGTTTCTATGTTCAATCCCAGACTTGTAAAGTCTGACCCAAAGTTGAGTTCCACAATGACTCCACTGAGCACTACCACTGGAAATGATTGTAAAGGAATAGATGTAGGCTAATGACCTTTACAATTGATGTCAGTCCACACCCTCATTGAAGTCAGGACATAATGCATTTTGCTTATGAAGTGAAAAGTGACATCAGAGGAATTACCACTACAGAAGTGATCTTAGGCTGGTGAACCCTAAAACTGAGCCACCTTGCAGTAAAGCAACACTCTTCGTTCACTCATTCTTCCACACTGCACAGGAGATGACGTCACGTGAAAGTACTGTACGAAAAGTCAGGATACTGACTCATATAACTGAAACTATCATGGTGCCAATCAACACCCCCACGATATAACAAGCAGCAAACATTTTACTATTTGGTGAAATGAACTGTTTGTCAAGTTATATTTTTGCCTTTACATAAGGGAAACGGAATGAAAATATGTAATTATAGAAACAAATATACAGGTTTAATGAGTTAAGTCAGAGTGGTGTGCAGAGAATGAAAGACTCATGAATGCTTGCCTCTCTTTGGAGCTTCGAAGCTGCCTTCACTCACAGGCGGAAGTGAAGGAGATTTTAATTGTTCTGCGGAAAGGAGGGCACACCTCAACATGGGTCAGCTTTCGGAGAACAATGAGCACTCCTAGAGAATGGACAATATTGAGGCCAGTGTGTAGTGCAAAGCTGAACAGCAGTTCTAGGAAGACGCCTTTTGGGGGGCACCCCTGCTAGAACCAGAATGTGCTTGTGGTTCACCATTACGGAACCAAGACCAGCCAACAACCTAGGGTCAAAGGGAAGAGTTTAATTCCTCCCCTCTATGAGAAGAGCGGTTTCGTGGAGTGTGAGCTGTGCCTGCCAAACTGCTCTGTGACAAATATGGAGCTACTGACTGATGGCAGAAATGCCCCACTACTTGACAGAATTTGAGTGCTGGACATCAGGGGTGCTCCTCTGCTTTGTTGCTAGGAATGTGTTATATAAATCCCATACATAAATATGAACAAACGGTATTTCTATCCCGTCATCTAATCAAGGCTAAATCAAAAAACTGCTCGTTCTGAAAAGGCAGCCTTTAAAGTGCACTAACTGTGTCCACACTAGAAATAATACATCTGAAGGAAAACGAAAATAAAGCAGCCCTTACTTGCGGTGATGTGTGCCCCGTGCACCCAGGAAGTTCACCACAGACCAGAAAGAAACCGAGAGGTAAAATATCGTGTTCATCATGAGGTGAAAAGGAGATTGTAATTTTGAAGAATCTGCATGAAACCACACAGAACTCAAATCGAATGATCCGCTCCATGGGATCTTGTCTATGTGAAATGAAATCCAGAGTTGAAACTACTAGATACAAAGTGAAAGGCCTGGACAAATGATTAAAATGCCAAGACCAAAGTTTGAGAGCATGACACTGATCTTCCATATCATGAGGTCAACGACTGTCCTACCGTAATACAGCACTTCCTGGTGATGAACATAGTTGTTGGGTAAGATGCCAACATCACTTGTATATTCACTTCATGCCCACAGTATTGGGATCGGGGTAGAGATAACTGGAACTGTAGACAGACTCCACAAGGTGTGTGTACTGTAAATTCAAAGTATCCTACTTCACTTTATGTGCAGTCACTTCAGGCTTAAGGTTTGCATTGCCCCATTAACTCAATGGCTCTTCCTTCTTCCATGGATTCCAGGTCCTCTCAAATTTATGAGGGTAGCCATGAGCTCTGTATACCAGCTCCTCTGCCATCATACATCAGTCCAAGTTTGTTGTACATTCAGGTGCAACAGAGCTGCCCCTTTGTCTGACTATGTCTCATCAGGCAACCGCCAGGGCACCGTTGCAGAACAGCAATGTGGACCTGTCCACTGTTTGTTTTTCTATATGCCTAATATGATCAACTGAGGTAAGAGTTGTAACTGCACCTCCAAAACACCAGATCATCTCTCCCCAAATCATTCCCAGCACCTCCTCTAGAGCAGGTACTCCCATATAGTATGGAGCAGGGAAACTCTCCATCTGCAACCCCTCAAGCACAAGTCAGTCTCGCAAGGCCCCATTTTGAGTAAGGTAACCCTCATATAGTATGTATGTCACAAATATTCAGGAAATTGTTCTGCAGAACTTTCACTGAATGCTGAACTTGTTATGGAGCTAGATCTCTGGGAGAAATCTTTGCACAGATCATCAAATTCTTCCGTCACCACCTGCCAAGGAGGTAACATGAAACAAGCCAAAATATCACGGCAGAGATGGCTGGGGAAAGAACACTTTCTGTCAACAGAATAATACATAAGCCTCTCCATTGGGAGAGCAAATATCCTACCAGGTTGTACACCAGTTCCTCATGTTTACAAATGATAAAGCTCTTGCAAAACACCATGCCCTTGGTCTCATGCAGGTTAAATGTTAGGGCTCTTCCCAAGTACAGCTTACAATGTGTCTCTCTTATCCCAGAGACCTGTGCTGATATATATATATCTCTGGATTGATGTGGGAGTCCAAGAAGCCCTTGTGAAACATTCTACAAATCCGACCCTGAGGGTGCGGGCTACAATCTGAATAATTGGGCCGATAGGGAAGCTACCAAAGAAATTTGGTTTCTCACTGTCACAAACTTGAACAAATCATTAGACTGCATTAGTATAAACTGCAAGAAGCTCTTCAGGAACATTTCTGTAGGAGGAGCCTCAACATTTTCAGGGGGTGTTCTTAACACTATTAGCACAGTCAAAAAAACAAACTTTGATACATGAGCTTCAGGATGTTCCATGCAATGTAAACAGGGATGTGTCCCTGAATGCCCAACTGCATGTTTAACTGGAATCCTGACAGTATATTGACTTTTATTTTGGCCCAAGGGTCACACTAATCAAACCTAGGTCTGTCCATGATAATGCAAGGTCCAGGATCAGTTGTGTGACCTGGTGGGCCAAATTGAGGGTCATTAAGGGTGCCAACACAGTAGACAGTAGTCTACTGTCAATTAATTGGATGTACCATATTCGGCAGTGGTTGCAGAGCACTGTTTTTTGTCCCCCCCCCCCCAAATTTATAGGAAGACCAGGCATGTTCCCTGTGTCAGTGTGAGTGCAATCTACTGACCCCAATTGGATAAAGCTGCAATGTGATGCAAATCCCGGAACCGGTACCATATTGAGTGTATTGGTGTGTGTGTGCAGTGCATGTGTAGCACACATGCAGTTGTATGCAGTACTATAACTCTGTGTGTTGTACGAGTCAGAATACCAGAGCCAGTGGGATCCATTTTGGATGCCTTTGGCTTGGCACTGCACAAGACTGAGGATGAGGGCAGCTTCTCTCAGACAGTTGAAGTCTATAGCTGACATTCCCATGTCCAAAGCATAGAGATCCAGATACTGAAGTGAGAAGGATGTAGACAAGGTTTACTTTATAAATTCTGTATACTCATTGTAAGCAAAGACTGCTGATTAGTTCCTCGTGAGTACAGGGTAGATGGCAGGTTGAGAGGTGAGACTACAGTCACTGCTGTTCAGCGTGAGGAAGTTTCTAGGAAGGGCATGCCCTTTTTCCAGTCTCCAATGACTGCTTCAGGAAGGCTGAAGGCAGATAGATGCAGCCAAATCACCTCATTGTGCTTTGGATACTCTGCTTGGAGCCAGCCCCTAGTTACCTGCTATGAGACCCACCACTTGGCACAGAGGCTAAGTCTGAAGAGAAGGAGGGAAACACTTGAATGAAAACTAAACAACACTTGAATGAAAACTAACCCTAGACAGTTCTGAAACCTTGGCCAGTGGATCCAAATCCGCTGTCTGGATAACATGTATAAAAAGGAATCCAAACCAGCCCACTTTGTTCCAGTCCCAAGTTCATCTTCGCCAAGAAAGGTACTACTACACAGAGCCCTTGAATAGCTGCTGTGCCACAAGGGCTGGTGCCTGCCCGGACGTCAGTCTCCCAGAGATGAAAGGACATTGCCTGAAGTCACCTATTTTTTCAGGAGGAGCCGAAGATCTGTATAAAGAGCCTAGTAGCCTGCCTGTCTGTTGAGCATGAGAAGGAGGTTAATGGTCCTGAGAGCAAAGACTGTCCAGGAGGCTAGGCCCATCCTGAGTATCACCCAGATGAAGCTAGTGACCCCAAGAGGGTGATCGAAGTGTGGCGTGCTCTAAAGAGTTCCATTCATCTCTCTATGCAGTTCCTGAATGTGCTGAAGAAGTACTGTGCTAGAGAGTGAAATCTTGCATTTCCCATCAGTCTGCCATGGGCTACAATGACGAGTGCCCATGCTGAGAAGAAGATCTAGTAAACCCTGAAGAACAAAGTCCTGATCAGATGGAGGCCACAACTGCCACAAAGATGCTGCAGTGCCTCAAAGATACCACCATGAGAGATTCAGCCTGGAGATTGCAGCTGCCAAACCTGAGTGCTGGTCTGCAGGCCATCCTTCCAGAGTCCACCCGATGAGGACTGGAGCAGTGGCAGTGCAGGAGGCTATTGGTCATAAAGGCTTACAATGCCTCAGAGGAAGGTAATAATTTGGCCTTTAAGTGTAGCCTATTAGACCTTTTCCAAAGAGTGTTAGACTACTGTGCTGTATCTAGGATGATAGAATATCCCTTAGCATTTTCAAGGCTAGCAGAGCTAAAATAGCCCTGCACATGGAAAAGCAAAGCACAGGAGACCAATATCTCTATGGTGCTTGAATTCCTTTCAAATCTGCTTGCCAACCACCTGAGGCAGAAAATTAGCTTTCATCTGAATGGTCTCTACTATCAATAGGGTGTTTGCCTGTAATCTTTCCTGTAATGCTGGCCTTGGCTTTAGCCTCTATGATCAATTAC
Source organism: Pleurodeles waltl (assembly GCF_031143425.1). Classification (NCBI taxonomy): domain Eukaryota; kingdom Metazoa; phylum Chordata; class Amphibia; order Caudata; family Salamandridae; genus Pleurodeles; species Pleurodeles waltl. The sequence continues at coordinate 895,938,867 of NC_090438.1, read as the reverse complement.
AACCTTGTCTGCTTTTGAAATTCTAGGGATAGCACTGCTCTGATCAACGACACATGTCAAATATAGAACATGTTAAAAACTGGGTCTCTGGCTGGCAGTCAGCTTGTACGCTGTCCAAGCAGGGACCCTCATTCTAGTCAGGGTAAGGGAGATACCTAAGATAACCCCTGGTCACCCCCTTGGTAGCTTGGTGCAAGCAGTCAGGCTTATCTCAGAGGCAATGTGTAAAGTATTTGTACAATCACACAGAGTAAAAACACCACAAAAGGATTCAACATCAGGTTAAAAAAAATAGCCAATATTTATCTGAGTGAAACAAGAAAAATACAACATACACAAGCAAAGTTATGCTTTTTAAAATATTATACATCAATATAGCACTTAGAAACACAAATGCTTCACTTTGGCGATATTACAGTGTTGTGACGGAGTTGTTCCCAACAATTCGACGCCAATGGTGCCGGTCATGGAGTCGCACGAACCCCCAGATACAGTATCCCATGAAAATGAGGAAACAAGCCGGTGCATGGAGTCTGGGATCGAGGCGTCACTGGATCCGGTGCGAAGGCGGTTCCGGTGCTGCGAAGCAAAGGAGTCGGTGTGAGGTATCGGATCCTTGCCTCAGAGCTGTGGAGGTGCAGCGGCATCGGAGTGCAACATCAGATCTGCTCACTTCCGGCAGGGTCAATATCCAGCGGTCACGTCGTGGTGCGGCAACCTCACAGGGTTGCAGTCACGCCACGAGGCTGCAGGTGTCACGGCAGAGTCAGGTATCACAGATGTCGATGAGACAGCACTTCGGAATTCACAGAGTTGTAGACTTCAGTGAGGCTGCGGCAGTGGCAGGTCTGCCTGTCATCGCACTCCAGAGGGGACCAAGGCTTCAGTTGTAGGTAGCATCGCGGGATCTGGCAGTGCCGTCAGTCCGGGTGTCGCCGAGGTCTGTGCACCTGGTCCTTCTTGGTTTTCCACTAGCTTCTCCTTTCAAGGGCCAAGGGACTGGATTAGGCACCACTTGGCAGGGGAGGAGTCTCAGCAGAGAGTCCAGGTGCTGGCAGAGGAAGTCTGATGGCCCTGGGACATCAGAACAGGGGGGAAGGTCAGTCCAAGTCCTTGGAGAAACTTCACAAGCAGGATACACAGTAAAGTCCAGTCTTTGTCTTCTCTAAGGCAAAAGCAGCAACTGCAGGCCAACCCAACAAAGCTCACACAAAGGGGCAGTATTCCTCCTCCTGCTCTTCAGTTATTCTCCTTGGCGGTTATTCTCCTTGGCAGAGGTTCCTCTTGATCCAGAAGTTTTCTAAAATTTGGGGGTTTGGGTCCACTACTTATACCCCTTTCTGGCTTTGAAGTTGGCAAACTTCAAAGGAAATTCTCTGTTGTTGACAAGATACTGCCTTGCCTAGGCCTGGCTCCAGACACACACCAGGGGGTTGGAGGCTGCACTGTGTGAGGGCAGGTACAGCCCTTTCATGTGTAAGTTTCCGCTCCTCCCTCCTCACTCTAGCCCAAGAGACTAATCAGGATATGCAGGCTACACGCCTGTTCCCTCTGTGGAGATTCACAATAGCCCAACTGTCAGTCTGACCCACACATGGAATACACAAGCAGGCAGAGGCACAGACTGGTTCAGAGACCCAAAACTCCACATCTCTATCTGCTCCCAAAGGAAAACTGCACTAAAAAGACATTTACAGGCAGCTGTCAAGAACCCTCAAAATTGCCATGTAATAACAGTGAAACGTAAAGGAAAAGCAATAGAAGTGCTGGTAAAGAAGTATCCACAGAGGAAAAAGCGATTTCCTCATCGGAAGATAGTTTGCAGAGTCGTGCTACACACGTTGCAAAGAAAATGCAGAAGAAAGGAATCCAAGATGGCTGACGAGAAGTTCAAATGTTAAGTTGTAGTTCTAGTGTTGCACTCAGTTTTGTTGCGATGATACGCGCATGCAGCTAGAGAGCTTCGCACTTCAACTGTGACCTGACAGGAATCCAGATGTATTGAGAGAGTGCTTGTTGTGAGGTAACGGTTTTTGAGGCAAACTTGGCTGTGCATGCATTTCACACACTGGAATTGACTCTTATGAACATTCCAAGAATATAAAGATATTATCAACATCCAATTTGATAATCTTGTATCAATATTCAAAACAAGCAGAGTTCAAAAAAGTTACTGAAGAATGTTAACACGTAGATTTTAAAGAAGCATACTGATTATTATTAACAGAAAAGGTTAAAATAAGACAGACAACAGGAAATACAATTTTCACGCTTTATACTACAGTATCTGACTCTTACATATGTATATATCTATATATATAGCAACTTGCCAGGTCCAATTGGCAGTTTAAAACTGTACACACAGATGCTACTGTGGCAGGTCTGAGTCATGTTTACAGAGCAACTCATGTGGGTGGCACAATCAGTGCTGTAGGCCCAGTAGTAGCATTTGATTGACAGGCTCCGGACACCTCTAGTGCACTTTACTAGGGACTTACTAGCAAATCAAATATGCCAATTATGGAAAAGCCAATTACAAATACAATTTATGCAGAAAGCATGTGCACTTTAGCACTGGTTAGCATTGGTAAAATGTAGAGAGTCCGAAATCCAACACAAACTGGTGAGAAAAAATAGGAGGAAGGAGGTAACAAGTTTGGGGAGAACCCTGCAAAAAGGGCCAGGTTCAACAGAATGGATGAAAGTTGAAAAAAGAAGCAGGTCCCTATTATCATGGTAAAAGTTCACATGTGCGGTCAGGTTGCAAGATGAGCCTCGGAATGCCAATCTGTTACCTCTACAAAAGTAACTCACAAGGGAAATGCACTCAAGTGAGTACTCCTAACAATTTTACATTACAAGCATGTGATACAAGTCGTCACACTAAAGGGCTAACTATGCATGCAGATAACATAGAATTAATATACAACCAGAGCTTTTAAGGTTGATGGGTAGTGTCATCCAGGCATGGCGGCGTCAGCTGTTGTGAGCCACAGTCTCACAATCAGGTGTTCTTTTCTAGTGTACATTTGCTAGGCCCACTGTCTTTTAGGACATGTGTTCAATGGCCCAAACCACTTTGTCAAAGTGTGACGTTCATGTTTGACCTATTCATCCTATCAGGTAGGAACACCCTCATTCAACAGGGTTCAACTGCATCAATCAAAATCTCTAGTGTCAGAATGTTGTAATGAAACTCTGGCAATCAAACTCCATAAATTGGTGGTTTTACTGTAAGTGACAGTCGATAACTAGTTGTTGACAGAATTAAATTCAATTTTCCATCATTTTCCTAATGATTGTAACCTAGAATCAACTGATAGGCTCTACCTTAGGTATGGCATTAAAATGAGAAGACATGGTGTACAGAATACAAGGAGACAGAGGGCCTTTTGTGGTGACTCCTGGTAGGAAGTCCAAGATCAACTATCATCAACAATGGGGATAAGCTTTAGAAAATTTGAATTGCACCCATTAACCAGCATTGTAGACTTCAGAACAAAATCTGACCCAAGCTAAAAATCTAGAGTCCTGATGATGCTCAGGACTCTGGGAGGGGGTGACCCATTCAGAGAAAGCATGCCTGTTCACCCATGCATTAGGGATCAAAACTAAATCGAGTCATCTTTGGGTTCTGGATCTCTATTACCTCTTCACTGTAGGCCAAATATTCTCTCTGTATGAGGTGGACAAACGATGTCCCACAAATGCTGCATCTAAATCCTGAGGGGCAGGCTACATGATCTGCAAATTAAAATAATAACTGGAAACAGGATGAGGGTACACAAGTCAGTAAAATTATATTGGTGGTCTTATACAGTGAACTTGTCCTCCCAAGACTACACAGCACTGGTTTCAAGCACAGGTACACAGACATAGATTTGCAGGGCCCATCCTAATATTTATAGCCAACCACCTGGGCAAAGATCAAGCTTCATATGTATATTACAGCAACAGGCTTAAGTATATGTTCAAGCTAAACTGAGAAGGGTACAAAAATATTTGCCATTTCCACAAACCAAAAGTGAGTATTTAAATATTATTTGGTGACATCGCTGTACTAATTTGTAATAAGTAGAATGTCCTTGGTGCCCAAAAGAATTCTATTTACTTTATGTACTATTAAAAAAAAAAACACAAGAAGATGGCCAATTAAGTGCACTTTCTTGTATTTTCATTACAACAACTTTCTGATAACAGCACAACAGGGGGCAGTGGCTAAATCAGGCTAGGGATCGGTTTGCCTGTGATTAATGCTTGACAGCTAATCTGTTTAGGTCTTTGTCATCATTTTTTTTCTCAGAAGGATGCATGTATGTGCTCCACATGAAGACGACCAGTCCTTTTTCAGAAATCTAACAAGCAATTTTGTCAAATTTACATTCAAATACAGAGTGTTTTTGTTCCTAGATTGCGCCTGTTTGTTTCTATTACAATGGACTTAGTGAAACGAGCCTCACATAAGTGTGATGATAAATGCCACCATTATGTTATTTCACCCATATTTTTGCTACAGCAATTTGCTCCAAATGGAGCTTTATCATTCAAATGTTCACTGAAGACCGCTATTGTAAGTGGAACTGTTACATAGCAGCACTACACAGCATCAAAGGAACATATACGAATATTTTTAACATGGCATTATTAAAAAATCTCCATCTTCATAACTGTACTTAATTCGAATATCTACCTTGGAAATATAACATCCTATTTCATATCAAGGTTGCCGCATCGTATAATTCAAATGTAGTAAGGTGTAGCAGTTATATTTTGAGTGTTTTTGAGAAGACGGGCGTGAATGGGTGACAGCGGAGGGACAATTCTCAGTGACCTTGCCTTCTGCATTAATTCCACCAGTACACCGATGAAGCCACTGTTCTTCAAGTCAGTGACTACAGTAAACTCTTTCAAAACAATCTTAACAAGTACCTCAATCTCAACTGGCTGCATGTAGACTTTAGAACTTTCACAGGCCTCTGTCTCTAATGGGTATTCACCTGACGCTGGTCTAAACTGAACAGAGCACACAGTTCACAATCTGGCAGAAACAACCTAATGAAAACCTGCATTCATAACCAAGAAGATACTTCTTCACCTCAAAATGGTCCTCAATAAGCCTTACAAATGATACAAACCCTTTTCACAACCCACATTTCTTTGCTGCTCACAACCCGAAGGACCTCTGTCAAGATTGCCACAAATCAATTACTTACACTGGATCTAGAGCTAGACAGCCACAGGTCTCACTACGATCATGCACCATGATACATGTACCTTCCTCTACTCAACCAATTTCAGCAGGCAAAGCTAAACACTCCTCACTAGCGTCTACCCAATCAAAGGTAAGAAGGTCTAACCCATGCTTAACTAAAGACAAAGTACAACATAATGCTTGCTAACACTGTAGCCAGCTTCATCAATAACAACTAGATCATAGAAAAAGTCCCAGTTTCTTTAAAAGAGATAGTTCTTATTTGTATAATGAAACAAACACTAGCTTAACCCCAAGTGCTAGGCAACTGCTGCCATACTTTAAACCTAAAAGTTTTCCCTATGCCTTTTTAAACCGACCTTAGCAACAGTGGCGTTTCGATTCCGAAGGCATGGCTGACTTTCTCCCAGCATTGCCAGGCCCTGAGGCACAAGCACGTTTTTTGGTTGCTGTATTTTCCAAGTCTTACAGGCACCAATTGATAACTGCTCTCTTTGCATATTTTAGGATTATGGATGCAATTAACCCCGTCACTCCCGGATTTATCGGTTTCCTTTCTGCCCCACTGATGGCGTCCTGAAATGCACGGTGACATATTACTGCCTTGATTGTTTGGGTCCCTTCTTATTTTGTTAACCCAGTGAGTGTTTTAGAAGCTCCCCCATCACCCTGTTGCTATCTATGATAATCTGATGTTTTTTACTCTTTTTCCTTTTACTTTTCAGTTCTTGGCAGCCTTTCATATTAGTGTGATTATTTCTGCCCAGGTGCTTATAATTTATGGAGTCTATTTTGCCATTTTTTTGGCCACTTATTTTAGCACTCACGGCAGTTGCACATTGGCTTGCCCTCACTAGGTGTTCGTTTTGAGTTTTTTTCACTCGATTGATGGTTTTCTCATGGTTGTTCACTTTTGAAGCACTTAATGCATGTGTGCCTTATGCGGATTTTTGAAGTTCAATTTATAAGTTTTAATAATTTGTATTTATTTTGCCTTTTGCTTTCTCTTCTATTTTACTTTCTTCTTTTTTCTCTATACTCTTCATTATTTACTGTTTCCATGGTTAATGATCTCCTGGTGAATTAGTCAGGTGTCATGATGATAGTCCCTGAATTGTTTGGATGATCGAAACGTTGTTGGTTTTTACCCTTTGCTATATTATCATGGAATATTAGGGGCATGTTGAGTTTGCTCTAGAATTTTGACTCATGTATTTGATTGATTATTGTCACATATATGCCTGAGCTTCTAGTGTTCAGATTTGTTTGCTTCACAACTTTTATTTTTCTTTGTATTTCAGTCAATTTTAAAATATATATTTTTTCTATATACGTTGATTGGACTTGTGATATTGGCAATATGATATTTCCATATTATTGCTCTTAATGGTGTTCACGAGGAACTGCTGTTTCTTATAGGTAACACATATCCCTGGTCCCTCACTATCCATGGGTTTCCCTTGCTGTACATAACGCACTTGGTAGAGAATTTGCATGGGTTATTCATGTGGAAATATGAACTAGTACACATAACCTTTTTATTGCTCTGAACAGGGAAGGCATGTTTCTCAGTGGAGAAACCCTGTCACCTACAACTCCTTACCCTTTCTCTCCCTGAAAATGCATTTAATTATGGCATTTAATGGCAGCAGATTTTGCTTGCAATTTTAGGATTCAAAAATACCCGTGAAATGTTTGTGAATACTCACAAACATGGGTGTTTTAGAATGTTCATTGCATTTTACAACATCCATGGAATGTGCCTTTCGCAATACTAAATTAAGAACTTATGGCAATGAAAAAATTAACATGTTAGCAGACTATCCACTCTCGGAAGTGCAGTTTCTGAGTTGACATTTTCACTACACTAGATTCTGTAAAGTCAGGATGTGGAGCTACAAATGATTTTTTGGGGCACTCAAGTAAAATTATGGTGTAGAAATACATTTGTGAATCAGGCCCACAGTGTTGGTGTTTCAAAAGGGGTAGTACAAAATGATAAAATACTATAGTGACTTGCTGACTCTCAGTTCTGAAGAGACAAGACAACAATCAGAAAATCATTAAAACAGTACATGATTCCCAAGCTATTTTGCATACCCAAGTTCAAATGGAGTATTTAAAATGCACAAAATCAGCATCTCGTTCCAGCCTACTGATTTAAAGTCTCATTCTCAACTAAGATTTATGCCCGGTTTTGGACTGATTAAAAAACAATCTACTAGAATGATGAGTTTTCCAAAGTTGGCAAATTAAAGTTAGGGACAATGTGGTGGAAAGACGTTACAGGTGGAAATGGCCATTATAAAAGGACTATACACCCAAAAACATGCCACTTGACGGGTATTTACACACGATTGCGTGGCCTTTTCCACCTTGAAAATGCAAATAAATCCACTCAAAAACTGCTAGGTTTAACTTAATTTTTAGAGTGGGAGGGATTTAGGTGCAAGAAAACTAACATGGTTAACTTTTTTTTTTTTTTGTTGAAAAGATTTAGGTGCAAGTGGTTTCACTATCAGTAAAATTATGGCGCTGAAGGAGAAAAAAATTACGGTGCAAATGCAAAAATTGACTGAACATACTCCTGGAGATTGTCTAACCACTATCATATCTGCGTAAGTGTAGGAATGCAGGAGGAATTTTTGTGAATCGTAAACAGTTCAGATAGCTACACAAACCAAAGTGTGAGTCTAATTTTTCAACCTGGTTCTGTTATTCACCCAGATATTACCCAATTTATGCTAACAATTCTATTTTCCTTTCAACCTAGCAATATAAATATATATATGTGTATATAAATAAATATATATATAGCTTTAAACTCCTTGCAAGATGATCACGGCTTCTGTGCCCTCTCAGAAGAGCATTTTGGCAGAGTTGGAGATCAACAAAAACAAAGACTCCTAAAAATGAGAAAAAAACACACTCAGGTGTGCTGTGGCAGTAAATGTATTGCCACAATTCTATGCAGGGTCTTGTTCATGATTATGGCTGACAAAATCTAAGGTGGACTACACTGAGTATAATATGATGAATCAGAGCTGGTTATAACATTGTATAGGGAACATGAAACCTATCTTTGGATCAAGTAAAATAGAAAATAGAAGCAAAATACATAAGGTTATATAGTCCACTGGAACATTACAATGTCTCATCTATGAGAGTGAATTAAGTCCCTGATTTCGAACATGGCGGATGGAATACTCAGCCACGACCATGACAGATATCCTGTCCACCGTATTACGGTCCCCATAGGCAGTGCTTTAAATGGGCCGGTACCCTCCGGTACTGAGTACCAGCACTTTTTTATTTTGAGAGGGAGAGTACCGGTACATCTCAAGAAAAACGTAATACTTTTAATTGGAGAGTACCGGCACTTCTCAGAAACAAGCAGGTACTCTAGTACAGAGTACCTGCACTTCTATATTTCCATTTAAAGCACTGCCCATAGGATATTATGGGATAGTAATACAGCGGACGGAATATCCATCACGTTTGTTAGGGCATATTTCCCTCCATCAAGTTCTAATTCAGGCCCCAAGTTTGGCCCTTCTTTGATTTTAATTTTGTGGACACTGTACATATGGGACACCCTGGGTTGTGTCAGCAGTAATCGTGAAGAAGATTCTATGTTGTCCAAACACATTGAGTATTGGGGAAATACACTTTCTGGTGTAGTACACCAGATTGCCTGTTTTTCTAATTTTTGTGATATATATATACCCATTGTGTAGTAATAGTTTGGCTACACTTTTCAGGCAAAAGGAACTTTTTAACTTAAAAACTTTAGCACCACTAGATGAATCTGCACAAAACGTAAGCACATTTTTGTTTTTTTAACCATTTTGGCTCCTCCACCTTAAGGTTTGTGCTGATCTATCAAGCGAGGTAAAGAAAAAGGAGGGACACAAAAGCATGTGTTCATTTCATTAGGAAACTCTGCTCTATGATACAGTAAAAATAGATGGGTGGAATTATGAAAAATCAGGCAAAAACTTAGAATTTTACTCAAAGCATACTATTGGTGATTTAGTTTAAATCCGTTTAGCTGTTTCAGGAATTAGTCTTTCAAAATAGAGGTTCGAGCTAGGCATGAAGAGGGTGAACCTTAAGGCCAATCTGACTGGTGAGGGAGCCATTTCTCCTGTAGGTCATTTCAGTACCGTTGTACCGAATGACGGAGTTGGCTGGCAGCAACGGTTAAAGAAATGTTGCTACCACCAGTAAAGGACTCTGTGTCAAAATAGTGAAAACAATTAAGAGCGACATAAGGGTAAAGGTGGGCACACCCTAGCCTCCAAAGGGACCCCTCTCTGAAGTTAAATTAATTTTTTTTAAAAAGTATTTTGAGCTGCCAATACCACAGTGCCAGCGCCCAGTATTGCAGTATCAATGTGGCACCCCCTATAATAATGCTACATTGACACCAAAAAAACATTTTTAGAAAATTAGAAGGGTCTGGTCATACACCAGACCCTTCGGCCAACTGCCATAGTGCAGGCCCTGAGACTTGAAGGCTGTCTTCAGTGGAGACCGGCCACCGGCAATGGTTAGAGCCCAGGGCCAAGCCACTACTGCGCACAGCTTAAGGTTGTACATAACGGGGAAAGGGGGGCAGAGTTCAGGCCCTGAGGCCAACTCCCTTATTCGCACAACCAAATACTAAATGCCCTGCGCAGTATAGGTTGGTCACCCTGCAGCAGGTTAGGATCAGGGCCTGGCCAAGGTCCACGCCCCGTGACCAAATTCTAACCATGCGCAGCAGGGCCTGGCTGTCCCCAGGTGGTAGTCGCAGAGCCTGGCCAGACATGTTCAACTGCAGGCCGTGCACTGATGGGTTTGCTGCTCCCTGCCAACTGACATTGTTATTTAACATGTCATAAGTAATGTAAAATGCAAAGTTATAAGCAGTGTATGATGGTTTGTGAATGTAATAGTTTGCTAAACTATAACTGGCCTACTTCAGTGGTTTTTCGGTTTTTAAACATCAGCCCTTATCCCATTTTGAATGTCACTTCGACTTTTGTTTTTGAAGTGAAAACAATGTATATTAATAATCACTGTCGCAAATGTACCTCATATAATGTGATGACTCCATAGGTTTGTGCTGGCTCCCTCCACTGGAGAAATATCTTCTCTTCAAAGGTACTGCCTTGGATGGATTCAAGAGGTACAGCACTTGGTACTAACAATCAAAACAGAGCACAAAATATGTTAGTTAAGGTAACTGACTCAGAGATTTAACTCATAACATTTAAGCTGTAGGGACACAGTTGCTGTAGACTAGTAACAGGTTAGTATTTGGGTGGTTAGACACTTTCAATTAATAAATGCAAAACCTTTAAAATACAGAACACTTTCCCTTCCTCATTCTACCATATAGATCTTCAAACTGATGTGCACCCTGAATCGTGTACTTTGGCATACTTTGTTACATCACTGGGCGTGAACGTACTGATGCTTGCAGTTCAGCAGACCTTTTCTGTTTGTCACACTCCCAAGAGCATTACCATCAGTCATATATAATACCTGCTTGGTGCCTTACTTCCAGTGTAACATTCTGATTTACGGAGTCAGGTTACTCTCAATAACTGAATGAGTTTTGAAGATTTATTATGGTGTGTGAGGTTTAGCATTAAATAATGATATGTGTCACATAAAAGTTCAGCACAGGTGTTAAGGGATATAATCTTTCTAAATGTAATTCACATCTTAAAATAGAAACTCATACACATCATGTTGGCAATTTTAAAAACAGTGATCGATAAATGATGAGAGTTTCAATTCGAAGGTGATCCCGAAACTTAACTTTCTGAGGAGTGAAAGTAGGGGTGAAAAAATCAGAACCTCTAGCTATCCAAAAAAAAAAGGAAGAGTCATTTACCTCTACAATGTCAGTGTTTGCTTGTTTAAGACAAATAATATTTTCTCTAATTCAAAGCTGGAAGTGACTTAGGAAAATGGTGCCACTAGTTAGGAGTGGTTTTCGAGATGAACGAGCATCTCTGTGTTTTTAATGTACATTTTATAGTGGATCTTCTACTACTCTAGCAGCTGATGAGGTGGGTGCATGCAGTTAACAATTATGTGGACAGGGTAGGCCCCTTGGTACAACATATGACAACCTGCATGATGAGGATTCTAAACATCTCCTGTGTACTTGCTGGGTGCAATTGCATGAGAAGGCTCTAATTCAGTTTATGGTGCTCCCAGACATCCCACACCCACCTGTCAGTCTGAAGAGCAGCAAATCATGTCCAGCTGTGTCTTAGGCCACAGAGAAAAAGCCAAATCAGAGTGCAAACCTTCACTGAGTGTGTAATGTGCTTCTGTTTCCATCCATTATGGACTGGGTCACTGAAATTAGATTTTGTGGGTTTTTTCCGAATAATTATGGATTTGCATCATTTGCCAAATAATCCATCATCTCCTGCATAATCTGCCGATTTTGACAGAATAGAAATTTGTGTCTAGCTCAATCGGATCAAAAGTTGCTATAAATGTTAGATGTGTTCATTCATACTGGAAGGCCCTTCGCAAAGATGAACTAGTCATGTTGAGTTGCTTATGTCTGTATTTGGTTGTTAAACTGGTATAAATGAGGTGAAATCTGCTTTCGCCATTCCACGCCACTTCTTTGTGCAGACTATTTCTTTTTGTTCGTTCTGCAGCACCTGGGTTAAATGTATTAATTAAGATATGCAGGTGGGAGAACACTTGGCTTGGGAAAAGTTGTTAAAGTTTCACATTCCGTTTTAAAAAATAGAAATATTAAAACGTCAACTAAAAATGTATTAGAAAAAAAAGGCAAAGGACATTGACAACATTCCTGCTTGTCTAAGATTGTTTTCTGTTCCATGTTCAGCTCTTGTTCATTACATAAAACAATTAAATATCTCCTAGATCCCAAATCGGTTAAACGAACAGCAGCAAAGACACATATTACACACTTGTCTACCAGCTGATCAGGGCACGTCTCTGGCACTTTCAAGGTCCGGAGAAGCCTCAAATCTAACTATTAGCAGGATTTAGCAGGGCTGGGTGATGTTACATTTTATGAAACATCTGGGTAAGTTTAATTTAAAATCCATGCACACGGGCGAAAGTTGCAAGAACAGGGCTACCCTAGGCACTGTGGCTGAAACGAAATCTTCTAAGTACCTCACAGCTCTACTGGTGGACAGGATTTCTTTAGTTGCAATTCCTGCCTCTTGTCCTCTGCAATGTTTTGTCCAGCCTCTGCTGCCTCAGGCCTATTTGCTTAAGCTAAGGGGCGTCTTCTCCAGTACAGGCAAATACTTATTTTTCAGATTTCCTAATTGGATAAATTTGATACAGGAAATGTTTCATGTCTCCAGGAAAGTATTGCGAAATTAAAATTTGACGATTAGGGTGTTTCAGGAAAAGCTGCACTTACTGAGTGCGAATTGTACATCATCAGGTGCCACCATTAGAAGTTAAGAATGAAACGTTTAAATTAATTATTGCAGAGATAAGCCAACCCACTAAAGTGTGGCTCAATGGTTAGAGCGGCAGACCCTGAAGCAGAGATTTGGCTCAAGACCAGGGTTCAAGTCCCGCTTCGGCAGGTCTTGGGCTCAATTCCCCTTGACCAGATAATTCTCGCCTCGGTGCCTAATCTAATTCATGGGTCTCACTCTGCAACTCTGGGCTATAGCTTGCTTAATCTCCACAACGGCCCCAACAGCGCTTGGATGCCTGGCTTCACCTTGGGGGTGCTCAGGAGTGGGTGCCTCACAGGGAAAAGCCAGGAGGGGTTCCATAGCGGTATGAGTACAGCACCTTGAGACCCTAACGGGTGAGTAGTGCGCTATACAAGTGCTAATTTACATTTACATTTACTAAACATTTTCGAGTGCACGTTGCGATTTATTAAATCACAAATTAAACATTCCGAATTAGAAGAATACAACATTCACCCTATAGCAGTATAATTATCAAAATATGTAAACAGCCCACATTAATGACATTTTTGTTTAAATCTTTGTATTAGCCTTTGAATACAGATATTCAACAAAAACATTTTTTCAAATGAAAGATGAATCAGTGCATGTAGTGTTGGGCTCAGGACCCATAAAAAAAGATCAAAGGAAAAAGCACAGTCTTATGCAGTTACTAAACAAAATAATTAAGATAAACAAAAGAAAATACAAAACTTGTCTGGGTATGGTGTTCTTCATGTTTCATACCAACTTGAGTTAATCAGTGTGATTAAAAGGTCCACTAATGTGTACGCCCAAGAGGCGATGGGGCATGAGGGAGAACCAGCATTAAGCATGCACACAGTTCTAGCTCCACGGTGCAGTTGGCAAAACAATACACAAGCTACCGTTCTGCCACCCTTCATCTCCAGGCCGCCAATAGCCCATCAACTTCTCGTCCCGTGCACTTTTCACATTTAAATTACAGCACTTGACTTATTAATGTTTACACACCTTTCAGCGCCGGCCTGGTGTACCGACCTACTGTTAAAACAGGCTGACGGTAGTAGGGGGCACTTCTAAAATTAAAGAAGTGTTATTTTATGACAGAGCCCGCAGTGCCCGAGCCCAAACAGCAGGGTCCAGTCTACCACCGAGGTTCAAAACCAAGGACCCACAAAGCGAAAAACGTGATTTAAAAAAAATATTTGTGTCAGAAAGGATGTATGCCACAAAGATGGCAAACTGTGATGTGGTTTAGGCCTCATCCTAATAATCTTATCTGTTACGTATAGCCACATTATGAAACATGCAAACTATTCCCTGGGTGTCCTAGCGCCCCCCAGGTCAACAGTCCCATGCAGACAAGATTCTGTAAAAACTATAAGGTGTGCAAGTTGTGTGTTGCTGGGAGGGGGGAGGTGGGAGTTATGAAGAGTGGCCAGTTTGATGTTATATTACGATATAGTTCACTTGGAGTTAACTGCGTCACTGGTAGATTCACCCACTGGTTTCTTATAACGCTTTTTAACGTTTTGCATTATGCCTTAACAGAAAAGAAATGCAACAACATTCGGGGACAAGTGATGTGTCCCTTGCTCCCGACCTCCCTGACTCAGCCACTCACTGTTCATTTTAAATCGAGCAGCAATCAAACATTAGTAATACAATTGTTAGAAATACATAATTAGTTTGAGTTTAAAGGTATAAAAAACAAAGTCTATATTAATATGCACAAAAGATATTCAAGTCCCAAAAAAATCGAGACTTCATAATCAGTGACAATGGTAAAAAAATCTTCAAAAAGAGGCAGAATGCTTGAAGTGCCAATTTCCACAGAGAAATGAAAGAATCTTTTTACCACGCAATGGTGGACGTCTGATTGGCCATGAAATACGTTTTAGTGTTCCTGAACTCAATGAAAAAAATATTAATTTAAATGGAAATGCTGAAAAAATAGGCACACATATCCCTTGTAAGAGTGTACCACAGTACAGTAGATAAGGATTTTGGCTAATGATATTCCATGCTGCATTAAAGATGTATTTGTCCAAAGAAGTATAAGGGGAAAGGCTGCAGCATACCAATGAAAACATGGCTTTATTTAGCAAAGAATAAATGTGAGCATGTGGTGGGGATACGTAGAGGGTAGCACAAAAACTGTCCACCGGATAGGAAATTTCTTCTAAAAGAGACCTACCATGATACCATACTACCCCAGTACCTAGGTGCTAAAGGGATCTGTGCACTTGTGTTTGAAGAAATAGTGCCTTCTGCAGGACCTGCTCTAACTCAGGAATCATGAGTTACCACATTTGCTGCAACCAGCAAAGCTCACAGACATGATGTAGGAAGAATAGGAATACATCACATACAAACAAACATAAGTTCCCCAAATCTCAATGCAAACATTTTAGGCTAGATAGTTGTAAACCAATGTAAGTAGAGAAAGGCTTAATACATGACATGTTAAAAAAAAACAGACTGTGGGTTCAATAGAAAACGCAGGTCATATTTAGGACAAACAAACACTTATTACTTAGGAAACTTACACACATGCTGCATTGTTAAGTTAGCTGTGCTGAAACACACAAGACGCCCAAGCCACATTAGAATGAGAGTTTTTCTTTAAAGCTGTACCAACTGTTGCTTTCAAAATGTTCACTTAGCATGAACAGGGTGGAACAGAAGGGTGTATCCTTCCTTAGCACAGGGGTCCTAAAAACTGCAAGTCATTCATATCGTGTTAAGCGGAACTGTGTAAAGGTCAGATAAGTATTTGCAAGGCAGGGCTACCATGAGCAGCACTCAACATATAATCTCTTGTTGTGCAGAAAGATAGATATGGTGGATGACGTCAGTGTAACTTACCCACCCACGAGGCCAACAAGTGCAATTCCTTCTTTCCAGAGGCACCTCATTATCTTATCTGTACTGCTTGTAGTTGCTTACGTAAATGCTGAACTCTTGACCACAGTTTTTTGTGTTTTTTACAGTATAAATGCTACTGGTGTTTGAACCAGAACTTTGAACTTCAGTCATGGCCTCTATGTGAGAATGCCTGTTGTTCCCAGCTGAAAATCGATTAGACCTATATTATTGTGTCAAAATGATTTGTTTTATTTTATTGACAGATTTCCCTCTAACATATAACACAACAGTGGGTGCTGCCTTCGTGTCTCTCGAATGTGCTGCCCGGAGCTTTTGTGTCAACTCACAGTTAACACCCATCAGCACGTCTAATTGGTTAAAGTGCTAAACTGATGAAAGCTCAAAGTCGCAAGATCAAGGCAGTACTGCAAACACTAACAAAAATGTTCAAACTAGCACTGCTCTCTGTCCTCTCATATCTCTCCATCTTTTAGCTCTTTTTCTCTTCTGAAGCCCCCAGCTGTGCATGTTGCAGTTACCTGGGAGAAGCTGGAAAAAGTGACAAAGGTACCACCAGTGGCCTGGGTTGCTGCCCTAAACACAAGCATTAGCAAAGCCAATAGGTCCCACCTAGACACAACTAAAGTAATCTGCGAGATTCTATGTAACAAAATACCATCCTACAGGCTTTAGCACAGTGTAATATCAACTGACCATTAAAGCCCTGCTGCCTTTGATGCATGCATTTCCCAATAAGTAGTTACGATCTGCTTGCTTTGTTATAACTTTTGATTATAAACACATCACCCCAAGTAGCCTATACCAACGGTTTGACACTATGTACAGGCAGGGTCTACATAAGTGCGCAGAAACTGGCATCCATGAGACATACATTTACAATACAAATATGTACTAAGTTGCAGCTGGCAAAACAATATATAGCCCGTGTCAATCGGGCGTAACAAGAAAGATCATAGTGAAATTCTGCTCCTAGGTTTTGTCAGAGCGGGTGATTTCTAGAAATGGGGTCTCTAGTTCACAATGGGTTTGCACCCTGTCCAAGTAGAGATTGCACTCTAGACAGGATAAGGGAGATACCTGCTCAGATAACCCCTGCTTACCCATTTGGTAGCTTACACGAGCAGTGAGACTTATCTCGGAAGCAATGTGTAAAGAAAGCATTTGCACATAACACACAGTAATAAGTGAAAACACTACAAAAGGACAGCACGCCATTTTTAGAAAAATAGCTAATATTTATCCATATAAAAGAAGAACAAATACAATAAAACTCCAACATACAGTAATGATATATGACTTCTGCAAGGTTCACTCAAAAATACAGTTCCTTGAAGTCGATAACTCCACCTGGGGCTGTCACAGCATTGTGACCAACAAAAACAACAATTCAGGCTGGCCACGGAATCGCAGGCCAGCTACGGTGTTGGGAAGACCCACAAACAGTACCAATGATTTGCATGGCATTGTGATCCTCACAGTGAGCTCCGGAGAGAGCGGCGTTTGCAGAGTCGGTCCCGAAGTTGGTGTGGGAGTCGTTTGGCCCTTGAAGTCACACGTGTTGCAGATCGAACTCCGGGCTAATGAAGTCAGGAGCGCTGGCGTGGATGGTGTTGAGGCTGCGGTGTGAAGCAGGACGATGTGCGGTGCCCACGGTGCAGGCAGCGGCTCTGTTACGGAGTCCAGTGGTGGTGGTGAGACCAGGGCTGTAGTGTGAAGTGGGGAGGTGCGATGTGCGGTGTCCCCAGGCCACGGTGCAGGCAGCGTCATCGTCTTTGCTGCACTGTCGTTGGTAGGCCCAAGCAGGCATGCAGGACGGAACGGTGCTTCGTGACCCCCACAAGTGGTTTCCACAGGCCATGGTGCGGGAAGGGATGCCTGGTGATGACTCTGGAGTCAATGGTACTGGCGTCGGTGGACCAGGGCTGCGGTGCGGGATGGGACGGTGCTTTGTGTACCTAGGCTGCTGTGTGAGCAGGTGATGCCGGAGTGTGGGGCCCACAGGTCGCAATGTGTGCAGAGGCTCAGTGAAATCGTCCAATGACAGCGTCGGTGAGACCAGGTTCGCGGTGCGAAGCGGGGCAGTGCGACTCCATGCGGCATCGGCAGGTCACAGTGCAGGCCAGCGGCGTCATTGGCAGCGTTACAGTGGTTTTTCCTATTGAACAGCATGAAACACACAGTTCCGGTTCCAAGTGCTGCAGGTCGAGGTAACCGAAGTCTTTGGTTTGAGACTACCAACAGGAGACAATCTCTACTCCAAGCCCTTGGAGAACTTTCTCAAGCAGTATACACAGCAAAGTTCACCCTTTGTTCTCTTTTAAGGCAGAAAGAGCAACTGCAGGCCAACCCAGCAAAGTAACACAGCAAAGGGGCAGTACTCCTCCTCCAGCTCTTCAGCTGTTCTCCTTGGCAGAGTTTCCTCTTGATTCCAGAAAGATTCTAAAAGTCTTGGGTTTGGGGTCCATTACTTATACCCCTTTCTGCCTTTGAAGTTAGCAAACTTCAAAGCAAAGTCTCAAGTGTTTGCAAAATCCTTCCTTGTCCAGGCCAGGCCCCAGGCACGCTTCAGGGGGTTGGAGACTGTATTGTGTTAGGATAGGCACAGTCCTTTCAGGTTTAAGTGACCACTCCTCTCCCCACTCTAGCTCAGATGGCTTATCAGGATATGCGGCCTACACCCCAGCTCTGTTTGTGTCACTGTCTAGAGGAGAGGTGTAAACAGCCCAACTGTCAAACTGACCCAATCGGGGAATCCACAAACAGGCAGCCACAGAATGGTTTAAGCAAGAAAATGCCTACTTTCTAAAAGTGTCATTTTCAAACTTGTAATCTAAAAACCAACTTCACTAAAAGATGTATTTTTAAATTGTGAGTTCAGAGACCCCATACTCCATATTTTTATCTGCCCTCCCTAAAAGGGATTCTGTGCTTTATAGTTATTTAAAGGCAGCCCCCATGTTAACCTAGGAGGGAAATAGGCCTTGCAACAGTGAAAAATCGAATTTGGCAGTATTTCACTGCTAGGACATGTAACACACCCCAGTAAAGTCTTACTTTTCAAATACACTGCACTCTGCCCATGGGGCTACCTAGGGGTGCCTTATATGTACCAAAAGCAAAGGTTTGGGCCTGGCAAGTGAGTATACTTGCCAGGTCGAATTGGCAGTTTAAAACTGCAAACACATACACTGCAGTGGCAGGTCTGAGCCACGTTTACACAGCTACCAATGTGGGTGGCACAACCAGTGCTGCCGGGCCACCAGTAGCATTTGATTTACAGGCCCTGGGCACCTCTAGTACACTTTACTAGGGTCTTAACAGTAAATCAAATATGCCAATCATGGATAACCCAATCACCAATATGCTGACCTGCCATACACTGCTACTCCAGCACATATTCTGAGCTCCCACAATTTCCATGCGTAGGTTACTGAATGGTTAATTGAACCATTTATTCTGCAAGCCTCCTTGCTAAACCTAAGGAAAGGTAAGCTTAGACAACGTGAGTGTATGCATCATTAACACTCAGAAAAACGTGGTGGAATTAAGAGCGGTGACATTAAGTAGTAATTGGAAGTTTTTAATCGGGGACACAAGTTAGAGGTCTAGATATTAATAAGGATTGTCTAATAACAGAATGCGGATGAACAGATAAGCTGCAGTTAATATCACCTGTATCATATATCACCCATGGTTTACCTCAATGATAAAATCATTATGGCCTTAATGAGTCAATATGTGCTTAAGTGCTGTTGCTTTTCTTCTTTGAAGGCTCTATTTTCATTTCAACCACTGTGTTCCTTAGGCGCACTCTCCTTTATGACACAACAAATTGAAACCAATCTGCAATCCTGCTGTCAGGTAATGTGCAATGTCCCAAATCAGCACTATTGATTACCACTATTCTGCATGCTGATCCTGATCACCATTGTCCAGCTACCTGACGCACTTTGGTATGGGGTGTTTCTCTTGTTCATTGAAAAGTTGATAAATTGAAGACCACGTCAATCAAATTGTTTTTCCACTTTTTTAAGTTTTACTTCACTCTTGTACTCAAAATGAAAACGTTGCTTCATTCACTGCTAATCATTCCAGATACAATGCCTTAATGGCATTATGAAATGATGTTCAATCTTAATGATGCACATTTGTCAGACCCAATGCATTTCGGGTCAACTGACCCTTCCACAGGGGTATCTAAAAATATAAAATACTGGGTCACCTACTGGAACTACCATGCTCTTGCAGGGGCAGCTCCTTCTCAACGGCAAAGAGGCATTGCTCCACTAGCTGAGCCAGCCGCTGAAAAATAAAACAATATTTTACTACTGTTTTATTTTTCCGATGCTGGCTCAGTCAGCAGGTGCAGGGAGGGGCAGGGCTGGGCCATGGGAGGGGGTGTGGAGTCCATCAAATTGCACGTGTCAGTTTGACCTGCCACACCCGGGTTGGACAAACTACAGAGACTCCCCATTCACTGATAGGTAGACCAAGCCACTCAGACCAATTCTGACACTGCTCTCAGAAGGTGACGTTCAGTATTTTTCATTTTTAGATACCCCTGAGAAGGGTCGGTTTCTCAAAAAGCATTGGGTCTGACAAATGTGCATTGTTAAGATTCTACATTATTTGATAATGCCTTAAGAACAATGTATCTGGAATGATTATCTGTGGATGAAGCAACGTTTTCAGTTTGAGTAAAAGAGTGAATTAAAACTTCAAAAAGTGGAAACACAATTTGATTCACGTGGTCTTCAATTTATCAAATTTTCAATGGACATGAGAAATAACCCACAGGTCATAGTGAACTGTGTCACGTAGCTAGCCAGCGGTGACCACGACCAGCATGCAGAATAGTGTTTTATTTCCCCATAAGATTAAATATAATGTACTTCTTTAAATAAATGACAACCATTATTTGTATCAATAAAGTCCTTCATACTGCACAATGCAATGTCCCCAATTTTGTATTTTCTAGTTATATTCTATCATTTTATCTTTACTATTATTATTACTATGAAATGTTTTTCTTTTATTATTTGAAATTTTCCGCCTATTTCTCCGTCACTTAATGTGATGTCCTTTGTGGATAAGGACACGTGACATCGCCATGACAGGAGTGCACTTTCCGGAATGCTCCGGGAGGGACTGTAGTTTGCAAAATACTTGTAACCTGGCTGCCCAATTACAAACTTTGAACACCACCGTAAGAATGGAAGGTGAAAACACGTCAAAAGAATTTTAATGCAGTCTAGACTTTTTATAGCAACTAGAGGCAGAAAGCCCGCCTTATAAAAGAAGATTTTACACAAACACTACTGCTGATGCAAGTGACTTAGTTTAACTCCCAGTGCATGTACCTGTGCTGCCCCATATAGGGAAATGTCTTCCTTAAAATAAATGTAGATTTTCACAGTTAATGAAATGAAACATACCACATTCTTACTACTGCGAGTACATTTTTGTTTTACTTATTAATTTTCAGTGAATTAAGAACGACTGCATTTGCCAGGGAAAAACTTCTATCACATATTCCTGCGCTTCCTAATGCCGCGCATGCAGGTTCTCTGCACTGTTTAGGAATGTTGTGATATTTCACAACTTTTTCTCTTTCACAAGTAAGTTTTAGTTCATGCCGAACCTCCCTGTTTCCAAAGCCAAATAACTTTCTTAAGCACCAGGCTGAAGGGTGAGGTGTTGACCCCATGTCCTATGACCCCAGAGGATACATTGGCAGAAGAATTCACATAACTGTTGACTCCGAGGACAACCCATGAATTTTCATGCCTTGTGATTCTAAGATGAAACAGGAAACAGACGTGCATGCAAATCAAGTATGAAGGACTACCCGTCCAGAAAAGGGAAGAAAACCGCACATACACCCTTGGGGCGATAACTTCTTCCCATTTATTCCTACCGGAATACAGTCACTGTGGTCCTCATAACCCCTGGCTAATTTACCTCTCACTATCTGCAATACACTAATAGTCAATATGTCCTATTCTTTGAAACACAATCTGCAATGCAGAGAGGTCTTCCATTCTTTTACTGAGATGATGCCTCTTAAATTTGTTCTGCTAATACTGCCCTGTACAGGTTCAGAATATGCACTCTCCATCACATGAGCAGCACACAACAGATGCACAAACAGTGGAGCACAAACCAACCACCACCAGAGGTCCACGGACACCTATTCCTTCCCAGGTATAGTTTTGGAAAATTATGTGAACTGCTGCACATTTACACGAAAAGCAGTCACATCCCAGGGCAATCACTCCATGCATTTGGTTTGTTTTAATGCATTTTGCTAGTGGGTAGTTTACAATAATTGTGTTGTGTACAGACTATCACCTCTTCCGTATCTTTACCACCATCCTAATTTCTCTTCCTCTCTCCTACCCTCCCTCCAATGTGTCTCGATTGTTCCTCCCCCTGTGTTTACAACATTCTTCGTAGCTCCTGCCTCCTGTTCATCACTTTACATGACTTTTCTTTCCCCTTTCTGACCCCAGTCTTCTGCACCACCCTGCTGTCCCCTTTCACTGCCAGAAATAGGTTGTCTGATGCCAATTAGAGTGAAGCTTTTCAAACTGAAGTCTGCATTTTCTCTGATGGCAGACATCCTCCTCTTAAGAGGTGGTGTATTGCTGGAGACTCCGTGATCCGGAAGATTCTCCAGCAGAGACAGACCACAGCCAAACAGTATTTTTGTGACTGGCACATTTTCTGCCTGTGACCATAATACCATACATTTGGGGGGGTTTTGGCTGGAATTTTTGTTTTTTTGGGTGCAATGTTTTCGAACCCAGACTCCAAAATCCAGTTGGAAGTGGTGGGGCTCCCAATGCTCAATCCAGAATTACACCCCACCCCACCTTATCACACTGTACTCTGGCCTGGCTGTGCAAACTTAAGACTCCCAGAGCAGACTGCATTCAGACATGCAAACATGTAGACCATCAAGCATCTGCTCGATGACACAAAGTCATCAAAGGCATGTAGAATAATTCCACCAGCCAGACTCACCACTCTTTCCCATTTCCTGCAACTCTCTACAGAAAAAGTGGCAGTTGAAATAGGAAGCAACTCAGCCGTCCTGACCCATTCTTCCTTTCTCATGGGATGCAGAATAAGATGCAAGGAAAATGGTGAATGCCCAACACAACAGAAGTATGGCGTCTTTCCTCTTTCTTTAGCCTGTTTGAAGAGGAAAGAGAGCAAATGAGGAAAACCCAAAGGGCGAGGTGCAGCTATTTTTTCCAGCTTCGACTTAGCAAATGGTAAACTATTAACAGATATTGATGAATACTTGAAGCTTGTGAGAGATTGTGGGTGGCATGTGCCAAAAGAAGGTGAGTTGAGAGAGATTCTCAAACTCCCTGTAAACATTTTGGTGTGCTAAGCACTACATCCCTCTTTTGGCACTCTCCTATCTGGTTTCAATCAATGTACATTTTGAAGACAACAGTTTGGAAACACCCTTAAAATTATGACTCTGTGGGTGTTTCCTTTGTTTAGACATCCTCTCTCTGACTTGCACACTCCTGGCATGGCATTGCTTACGGATGCAGAAAAACCTGCATACCTTGCGTAACTTCCACTCACAAGTGACACGTGCATGCAAATCTATCTGCATTTGGAATCCTCCAGTCCTTGTGAATTAAGAAAAAGTCTTGCAGGAAAGGAAGAGTTTAAAACTAGTTCTGTGTACACACAAACAAACCAGTGTGAGCCTGACACCTGCTTGGAAAGAAAACCAGGTTCTAGAATCTTCAATGAGATGTGCTTGTCTTCTTATGATTTACTTTGCATTTTGATATAAATATTTTATGTGGAATCTGGGAAAAGAGGAAACTAGGTGTTCTTGTCAGCCCATGACTTCAAAACGTACTCAGGGTAGAATGCACAGACTAATGTTTAAGCAGCTGCCTTACAACATGTAGGATGAAATACACCTGGTGACTGTTGTAGCTATAAGACAATTTAAATAATTTCGAGGTTTGAATACTTTGAACAATGGGATATCGCCTCTTCTAAATAGACAATACATAATATATATATATATATATATATATATGTGTATTTCTACTGCACAAACCTAAAATGCGGCAGAACCCTGTATAGGGTCCAAGACATGCAGAAAGTCAATGAGTGATAGGATAAGTAACTGGGTTGTGGACAGTTAATGCACTGTGATGTAGTGCTGTTTAAAGAGGTCCTTCTTCAACTCATTTCTGAATTGGAGCAGCATTGAGGTTGTCCTGATGGGTAAGGGGGAGCTTGTCACAGATTCTGAGTACAAAGATGGAAATGGGCAGCCATCTTGTTTGACCTTATTTTTTATAAAACGTCTTAGTCTACAATCTAATGGAGGCCTGGCTGTAGATGTGCTGAGAGCCATCAGAGATTGGGGGCTTTTCTGCAAGATAATTATATTACATTATCTGCTAGAAGATAAGTTGGTCATGCAAACTGTCTGAAATAATGACAAAAATACTGGTCAGACTACAACTCACCAAGAACTGCATAAATTATTATGTATGTGCTGTAACTAAAGGCCTGGCAAATGGCCTTGAATACATGTGCCATAACAGATATTGTTGACTATAATTGATCTGGTACATCTGAACAATATTTTTCAACTATCATCCATTGCCACAAACACATTGTTAATCTACTGGCAGCACCAAGAGTTAATTTCTAGTGGTCAATCACTTTACGAGTTGATGTAACATAACATTAGTTGCCATCTAGAGCAATGCTGTATCATAAATACAAGCAAACAGAGACAGGGCAATATACTACAGATGCAATATGATGCTTCAACCCTAATTCTTTTCTTTTACTGGGACAGCCCGAGTTGTGTACGCTACCAGAGGCCTTTTTGACGTTCTCGGAGACCTAGCAACATACCTGTCAAAGTCTGTGCCCTGTGCATCCCTAATTTTAAGTTTTCACCTCTTGTGTGCCAATACTCCGTTAGTACATTTGAGGATCATGTTACCCCAACACCATGTGAATAAAGGTACAGATCCTCCAATACTATTTCCATACCAAGTCATAATACAGGGAGTGCAGAATTATTAGGCAAGTTGTATTTTTGAGGATTAATTTTATTATTGAACAACAACCATGTTCTCAATGAACCCAAAAAACTCATTAATATCAAAGCTGAATATTTTTGGAAGTAGTTTTTAGTTTGTTTTTAGTTTTAGCTATGTTAGGGGGATATCTGTGTGTGCAGGTGACTATTACTGTGCATAATTATTAGGCAACTTAACAAAAAAATATATATACCCATTTCAATTATTTATTATTACCAGTGAAACCAATATAACATCTCAACATTCACAAATATACATTTCTGACATTCAAAAACAAAACAAAAACAAATCAGTGACCAATATAGCCACCTTTCTTTGCAAGGACACTCAAAAGCCTGCCATCCATGGATTCTGTCAGTGTTTTGATCTGTTCACCATCAACATTGCGTGCAGCAGCAACCACAGCCTCCCAGACACTGTTCAGAGAGGTGTACTGTTTTCCCTCCTTGTAAATCTCACATTTGATGATGGACCACAGGTTCTCAATGGGGTTCAGATCAGGTGAACAAGGAGGCCATGTCATTAGATTTCCTTCTTTTATACCCTTTCTTGCCAGCCACGCTGTGGAGTACTTGGACGCGTGTGATGGAGCATTGTCCTGCATGAAAACCATGTTTTTCTTGAAGGATGCAGACTTCTTCCTGTACCACTGCTTGAAGAAGGTGTCTTCCAGGAACTGGCAGTAGGACTGGGAGTTGAGCTTGACTCCATCCTCAACCCGAAAAGGCCCCACAAGCTCATCTTTGATGATACCAGCCCAAACCAGTACTCCACCTCCACCTTGCTGGCGTCTGAGTCGGACTGGAGCTCTCTGCCCTTTACCAATCCAGCCACGGGCCCATCCATCTGGCCCATCAAGACTCACTCTCATTTCATCAGTCCATAAAACCTTAGAAAAATCAGTCTTGAGATATTTCTTGGCCCAGTCTTGATGTTTCAGCTTGTGTGTCTTGTTCAGTGGTGGTCGTCTTTCAGCCTTTCTTACCTTGGCCATGTCTCTGAGTATTGCACACCTTGTGCTTTTGGGCACTCCAGTGATGTTGCAGCTCTGAAATATGGCCAAACTGGTGGCAAGTGGCATCGTGGCAGCTGCACGCTTGACTTTTCTCAGTTCATGGGCAGTTATTTTGCACCTTGGTTTTTCCACACACTTCTTGCGACCCTGTTGACTATTTTGAATGAAAAGCTTGATTGTTCGATGATCACGCTTCAGAAGCTTTGCAATTTTAAGAGTGCTGCATCCCTCTGCAAGATATATCACTATTTTTGACTTTTCTCAGCCTGTCAAGTCCTTCTTTTGACCCATTTTGCCAAAGGAAAGGAAGTTGCCTAATAATTATGCACACCTGATATAGGGTGTTGATGTCATTAGACCACACCCCTTCTCATTACAGAGATGCACATCACCTAATATGCTTAATTGGTAGTAGGCTTTCGAGCCTATACAGCTTGGAGTAAGACAACATGCATAAAGAGGATGATGTGGTCAAAATACTCATTTGCCTAATAATTCTGCACTCCCTGTATATAAGATATAGGAATTTAAGATACATACTATCTATAGAGACAAAACAAACCCAAGAGTAGGAAGGACCTAGGTAATTTAAGTCATAAACACAACAGTGGTTCCTCTTAAACTAAGGGGGGATTCTTTTCGAGCATTGATTAAAGGAGTTTTCATACTTGAACGAAAATACACTTCCAAAACACACATATATTGTAAAAATTATAATATGTGTACTAGATAACAAGTAAAAGATGAATACAGTGCTAAATAAATGAATGTGTTTGCACAAAGTGAATACAGCAACCCATCTTTGAGACCCCAATGGAAGATTAATATTCTTGTGACCACTGGATGTGGGCTATCAGATCCCGGAAAATATATTTCAACATGTCTAAAATGCACACAAGCATTTAACTTTATATAGTAAATGAAATGATTCTGAATTATTTCACGTATATGAACATGAACAAAACTCACCATCTTCATCAGTCTGCACAATTAGTTCTTGGCTTTCCTTTCGCCCTTCGGGGTTCATGAGAATCAGCTTTACGCTCACATTGGTGTACGGTGACAGGTTTGTGATGGTGTGCTGGGGATGTGAGCTCTCCGTGTCCCAGCTCACTTCTTCTCTCACTTGCTCCTGACCGCCAACCTGGTAGCGGTAGTGGATGGTAAGGTTGAATCGATGGCAACGGGTGACATTGTAACCGAAGGGCTCCCAGCGGATGGTAAGCTGCCTTGATTTAATTTCCACCACCTCCAGTTTTCGTGGACCATGCATCGGATCTGGCAAAATAAATGTTTCAGTTTATGTTAAAAATTTGTAACTCAAATTCAGTAGCAAAAAAGAGACAGAGCGAATTATGAGGGCGGTGTATCCATACATCGTATGGAGACATTTTGTGCCCAGCATCAAAAGTTCACTTAGATTTATTAAAAACATTTTAAGGCAGGAGATACACCAGTAACTGACTTTTAAAACTGAAATGACTACGTAGATTTCCCTTTTGTATTCACAGATAAAATATGGATTTGCATATTCAGGTATCGTTTTACAGTTTGAATAATGCTATTGAAAGGCTCGCCTTATTGCGCACTTTTCCATTTTGCCAAAAAACTTGTGTGAGTGTGGGATATGCCTTGCTACATTAGGGGATATTAGCGAAACAATTGATACCTATTTCAAAAGTTTCATACAACTAATGCCTGCTTTCAGGTATGGTGAGAGTTCTCTGTTAACGTATTCATTTTGAATTATTTTATTACACCGAAGTGGAGGGTAGGCTGGCCACAAATGAGCCCAACAACTCCAAATAATACAAAGGAACAGTCACACGCAAGACATATTTGTACACCTAAAAGAAAGGCGTTTGATTGTGTTTCTTAATTTTGAATTTCATTTTCAATATGGTGTCTGCTTTATGGACCTTTGAAAAAAATAATGAATAAATAAAAAAAAGTTCCAAACTTTTTTGATTTTATTTTGTGACAGAGGAAAATCAAGCATGTAAATGATAAAACAGGGTAAAGTTACGGAGGTCTGTGAGCAAGTATATAAGTATAGGTTTCTGGAAAAGTCTGCACATAAGTGGCATCTTTTTAACACTCACTAAGGGAAATATGAGGAAGATGTGGACAGACAAGGGCATAAGAAGGACAAACAAGGAAAAAGTAGAGTAGGAGATGAAAAAGAGCACAGCTAAGGCCGACATTGGATAGAATCGAACTACATAAGCAAACTGAACAATTAATTCCACACACTTAAAAATGGGAACAGCTGCTCTCTTTTTAATCATTTTCTTAAAGACAGACTTGATTGGGATTAACATAAGGAGAGGAAAAGAGTCGGCGACCTTCACAGTTCTTAGTTTCCTCCAATGTGTCTTTAACTGATCTTACCGTTCACCTGAACAGAAGAAGGAAACGTGGGCTGGAAGTGGGCACTGAACAAATTCTACATCAAACATAAGTAATGTTGTGACTGCAATCCTTTGTACTCAGCTGGCAGACGGAGGGAGATGGACTGGATGTTCCCGCCTCCTCCTCCCAGTCCACATGCATCAGTAGAATCTGAAAGGGCCTTTCCTCTGCCTACTTGATGAGTGGGATGGCATAAATGAGAGTAAGTGGTTTTAAACTCTTTTTGAAGTAACAAAAAACCTGTGCGGTGCTTTAGGTGTCTGATAGCTCAGAAAAAGTACAACCAGCCCAGGGTTTTCAGCCATATGCAGCCCACACTGGTGCAGTACAAAGAGACTGAAATCTAGCAAAAGACGCAGGATTCTCCCAACAGTAGGAATACAGACTGCATAAGCTTCAATCAAAAAGCCTCCCTGGAAAATGTCCTTTATTCGAATTAATTTCAAGTGACAGTAATGCATGAACAGTCCAGCCCGAACTACCAGACCAGGTCCTCCCTGGGTCGAAAACAAACATCCTGGGACAGTGCCAAGACTGATTTGCATATGACCGGGTCTACACTGGGGTGGTGTAGTGGGAAAAAAACAATGGATTAAACCCCGATCTCTGGGACCGGGGGTGAATGTCTGCATTGTTCAGCATTCCTTCCATTATCTGTTCTTTTATTTTTGTCACTCTGAGTGGGAAGGGTATGCCCAGACATGGGTCCCGTGCTCAATGCACCCCTGGATTCAAGCTAGCCTGGCTGATGAAGGGTGATACCCTGAAACCGATCCTAGGATGCTTGTTTCCAGTCCAGGGAGGACCAGGCTTGGCAGGTCGGGCTGGACTGTTAAAGACTGATTTGCATATGACTGGCTCAAACTGGGGTGGTGTGGTGGGCAAAAAAACAATGGATTGAACCCAGATCTTTGTGACTGGGGGTGAATGTTTGCATCGTTCAGCATTCCATCCATCATCTGTTCTTTTTGCTTTTGTCACTTTAAGTGGGAAGTGGTCCTGTGCTCACCGCACCACTGGATTCAAGCTAGCCTGGCTGATTAAGGGTGATACCCTGAAACCAGTCCCAGGATGCACATTTCCGGTCCAGGGAGGACCTGGCTTGGCAGTTCGGGCTGCACTATTCCCATGGGGAACAGGGTCAAGACTGATTTGCATATGGCTGGGGCCAAACTGAGGTGGTGTGGTGGGCAAAAAAACATTGGATTAAACACAGATCTTTGTGGCTGTGGGTAAATGTTTGCATTGTTCTGCATTCTGCCAATCATCTGTTCTTTTTGATTCTTAGCAAGTACTCTGATTGGCAGTCATGTTCCAGACAGCAAACAGATTAACCAAGGATTCCTCTGGCCCAGCCGCATTAGAAAATTAGTTAATAAAATGCACTGCACACAATGTAATGGCTCAGATTACGGACTTTCTGGAAAGAGAGCTGCAGGTGCTCCCCAATTCAAATCCAATACAGCTGTTGTACCTGCTAGCAGAAGTAGACCTCAGTATGCTAATGAGATTTCTAATCACTTAGCGACTCAGCCCAACAATATTCACATGCTGAACCAACAACAGATGGGCGGATTTAATAATAAAAAAAACGAAGATTTCAGGACATGTGGATCTGGATTGTTTGTTAACGCTTATGATTTTATTGACAGTATTTACATTATTGAATTTTCCTACCATCATTACCACAGGGCAGCTCGCCTTAAAAGCAAGATTGTTTAGTGGATGCAGTGTCTGTTCATAACTAACTTGATGGCGGGCACACACCCTTCACTGATTTCTTCACCACTCTTAGACAACGAATGTTCAAAGTACTAGTTGCTACAAAATAGTATTCAATCCTTATATATTGCAAGAATAATGCTTGTAAATCTTTTCCAGATTCTGGGCGAGGAATCACCGTGGCACACGGCCAGAGATCTACAATATTCCATCCAAATATGTTTGATCTGCTAAAATATGATGCGCTCCCCACTCCGGCACGAGCCAGTGCCGTAATCAAAGTGATCAGTCCACCCAGCAGCATGTGGTGAGACTCTTACATCTCAGTAATGTTCATAAGCATTAGGCTGAATGGGGTAACCCAGAGGTGTGGGGCTGCTGGGATCTGTGTTACATCCCTGGATGTAGCAAAAAGTATAAACCCAAAAAACGTTTGAGCAATTAGAAGCCTGTTCGGGGTTGCTTTCAATTTCATAAAAATTGACAAATCATACATGAATGTAAACCATGGGAGTTTCCAGTGATTACTGACGTGCACACATGGGGTAGGTCTTTGAATCTCCCCATTCTGCTACAAGGTTTATTCTGGAAGATTTGTTTTTTTGTTACAGATAGGAACATTTAGCCTAAAATTCAAATTAAATGTGTTCTGTCTTTCTTGTTGTTCATGCTTATGGTGACTGAAACATCATGTGTTTGGCTTCTCAGTCACGGCTGAGTGGTTGGTGAGCAGATCTGTGGTCAAGCACAGAAGCTTCTACTGCTGACTGGACTACCGGCAGAGCTTCATCCAGAGCCTGCATTCTCCACCATGGGCCACACATCATCACATCTGTCCTTATGGTATCCTCTGTCTTCAAGTGCATCTGAGGGCCACTGGGTTACTGGTCAGGGATGTGCATAGCCTTGTATATCTGACAATTTGCAGAGCACGGATGAACGTCCTCAAAGCCTGGAAAGCTATGTACCCTATACTGGGATACAGAGTAGCGTTGTAGATCAAGTTGTTGTTTTAAAGCCAAAAGCACATCTGCATGTATTACCTTTGCCACAGAGTAATATACAGAGGGGAGTGTACTCATTACTGTGACAGATGTTGGCTGCCAGTGGAGCAAACTCTGTATACTGAACTGGAACTGCAGTACCCACACTCAGTGGTGTATCATGTGGAGGACCAGCAAGCACATCAGTCTCCGGAGATCCAAAGAACTATTCTTGACTTTGCCACAGCCACTAACAATTACTATACTCCTTTTACAAACTCAAAACTATCCCACTGTGCAACAGTGATGCCAACAGCTGTGCATTTGGTCTCCTGCAACTCTGATGTTTGTTTCATGAACCCACATTAATGGCTGCTCCGTGTGCTTCTCTTTCTACCCCTCCTCCTTTGTCTTATCCTTTAATTTTTTTCATTTATGTTCTCCTCTCATTGTATTCAGTAATTCTCTACTATTTCCTGCATATCTCCTCTTCCTCACACTAGGCCCTCCATTGCAATGTGTTTAAGACCCCATCAAATAATGATGTACACCCTCACTCCACTGCCCCCTCCATCATTCACTATGAATCTCTTTATTAGTCTGTTCTACTAAACTAAAGAATTGTCTCAGACATCGGAGGAATACAAATGTAGAAGACCTGTGGGCATGGCTTCCTTCTGCCTCAGAAGGAGTATCTCTCCCCCAGCCCAGTAGTTGGGGGCTTTACGATGCCTTCCTCTCTGTGACAAAATGGATCCTGCACAGATAAAGCAGAATTACTATTTTTTAATGCAAGATCTTTATTAGCTTTGCCAAAAAACAAGACAGAAAACAGATGCAAACAAACCCTCAGCTAATGCTTGATTGAGTTGTAAGCAGAACTGAAAAATGCTAACATGTTGTGCAATAGTATTCTTATCTAGCGAGTCCAATCCTGGATTCAATAAATACACACACTGAATGGACTTAAGTATAAATCTGAGTAGATAGAAGCCGTGTGAATCACCTGGTAGGTACACATTCCAGTCCGGATGATGATGTTCAAGCTTGTATGAACCGGCTCACCAAAGAACTGTGTCAAATGATGCTTCTGACATGATCTTTGTCAGGCTGAAAAACACTTTTCTTGCATACATTTATGAAGAAAGGAAGGGAGTATATCAGCTGCAAGTTCAGATCTTGGTGTATGCCATGATTTGGAAGGCAGTCAGTGCAAGGCATTTTATTTATCACTTTTTCTCATTAGCTGCCTTTTGTACAGCATGAACCTAGCCCAAGGGAATCAGAGTGCTTTACAAAAGAACTAGACTATGTTACAAATTTATTCTCCGTTTCAAGCACAGGGATATTAAATAATTTGGCCAGAATACCATAATGTTAAGGTGCGGACGGCAGTCGTACCTGGATGCACATATTTCAAAGTCGGAAGTTCACGCCAATAAAGTATATCTCCTCCGTAGTTGAACAAAGGGCTGCAACCTGATCCAGAATTCAGAGTTTCTGTAATTGTAGGTGTCTTTACAACACTAACTTCAACAACGGACTACTATCAGGTGTGGTTAGCCAACATCTCTTCGCAGGGGCCAGGTTATATTTAGTCTACTTAAAACTCACAGGATATTCAACAAGCATTTGCAATGCAACGGGTCTTGCGTTTGCTCGAGTTAGAGTTAGAGCTATTAGCATTGTAAACTCCTAACCGGACTTTTCTTGCCACATAAATTGAAAATGAAAAGTAAAACAGTTTCACATAACCAACCAGACCTTTCTTGCCACATAAACTGAATAGTAAAAGTTTCACATAAGTGGGCTGAAGGGCGCCATTAGCGCAAAGCAGACACACAAAGGGAAATAAAAGTTCACTTGTATTGAAACCTATTGGCAAAAGTGCAATTACCTATGTAACAGGATCGATGTCATCTAAAGCGCTCGACTACAGCCCCACGAGATCACGCTGCGAAATAAAGAAATAAACGTAACACAGAAATCAGACGGAAAACATCGAGCCTCGTATGTTTTCAGTAGTTGGTCGATGCGCTCAAGGAGGGCTAAACACCGGAAAAGGCATGACGTAAGCATACCCTTCACTAATGAAAGCAAGCAGATTTTAAAAGGCAAGCCCACAAGCCAATGAAAGTGACTAACGTGACATGGGTGTGGTTTGAAGCACAAAGAGGGATTACAACAGGGGACGGAGCACTTTGCGTACGCCCCTAAATAGTGTGGGTTGACACAGACTACTCGTAAGGCAATTACAAACACACAATTACAAATGACACCTCCCGAGATGAGATATCTTCCCCAGCGGCCATGCAACTGGCTACAATATTTGATGGCACAAGGCTTTAGTCGTAGTTAATGTTCCTATGTAAAATAAACTGAAGAGTGGCATGAGGCAGTAGAGTGTGGGGTGGCGAGGGTATGTATGCAATTTACTACATTTTAGGGGCAAGCGCAAGCGCTCCGTCCCTTTTCTAATCTCTCTCTTTAGGGGGATTTTACCACACCCATGTTACGTCAGTCACTTTCATTGGCTCGTGGGCTTGCCTTTTAAAATACGCTAGTTTTAATTTTTTAAAGGCATGCATTCGTCATGCCTTTTCAGGTGTTTAGCCCTCCTCAAGAGTACCGGTAAACTAGTGGAAACATACAAGGCTCCATGTTTTCCGTATGGTTTCTGGACTACTTTTTCTCTTTATTTCTCAGTGCGATCGCACCCTTTTTTTTTTTCTTTTCATTTAATGTGGCACGAAAAGTCTGCTTAGGAGTTTACAACGCAATAATAGCTCTAACTCGACGTAATGCGAGACCCGTTGCATTGCAAATGCTAGTTATCTCTGTCTAAGCCAGCTTGATTCTTCCACTTGAAAGCAGATGCTTCAAATAGTTTAAGTAACACTGAACGTCCCTTTGCGCATTCTAACATTACGAACATATCCTTCACTGTGGAACAGGCACCTGAACAGTCTTTGGCAGCCATCTTTGACAGTTAGTTAATATTCCACCCAACATCTGACGGTGTATATTATTTCACAGCGTGCCCTGCGTGAGAGCGGACCCTGGCATCTCGGTGCTATTTATCTTGAGTTTAAAGACTTCTCATCCCAGTTTTGAAGATAAAACAATAACGAATTAAGCAAATGTGAAACCGGCTGCATACCCGTGAACAGTGGATGATCACAAATTGTTCAGTACTCCCCCAGCCCCTGTTCGCAAAGTTCCCCGTGGGAAATCACAGCGCTTAGCCTGCTTTTCATGCTCCATGAGCGCTCAGAATAAAACCGCAGGATCTCCCCTAAGTGCAGGACTATTATAGAAGGGCCCATTGGCATGAATTATGAGCCCAGGCAGGACAATCTGGGCCCAGTGGCTCATGATGATTTCTCAGCGGAGCGCCATGTCTGTCATGCCTACAGCCCAGTCAGGTAGTTCCTATTAATTCCCCTGCTAGTGCCTAGAGCATTATTTATGCGGTTCCGCGCTCTGTCTCCCTCCGCCAGCCTAGGCGGGATATCAAACCGTGGAGTCTGACAGTCACAGTTGCGACCTCAGGGATCAGCAGGCCCAGTTCTAGCCCCCGGCACCTAGGATTCACATTTAAACGCCAATTCCATCGTTTCTTCTTCACACAAAACTGACTGAAGTAAACAATTCCAACGCAAGCTTCATTCCCAATCTAATCTTACCCCCTAAAACTGCAGACTTTAGCTGCTATGACAACCGCTGTGCTCCTTCAGAAACTCAATTTTAGGGCCCTGGATGGTTATATGTCATTTGAGCAGGCCTGTTATAGATCATCAAATGCCAGCCTAGTGCAAGAGATGGAAACAGCAGGTCTGTCTTTCATCAAATATCGCAGCAATGCACTCTAGTTACAGTGAGAAGGGAGAAGCAAACGATGGTTTCAGTGCGCCCTTCTTTCCACCCAGCTGCTTGGATCTTACAACAGAACAGGGGAAATCACATTCTAAAATGGCACCTTTTTACAACGAGTAGGCCTAAGTAAAGACTTCTCCCCTCAATTTGATAAAATAAAACTGAAGAAACAAACAAACATCAGAAGAGGTCTTCAAGAATGAACATGTTTTTGCAAATGCAGTAAACTACATTTTGGCACTCTGAACTGCCTTTAGTAACTGGTGGAAACACTATGAGGGTAATCCCGAGCTATTCCTAGAAAATACGCAGTTTATTTCTTACATGGTTGATACCCATTGCTGCTGAGAAAAGAGAGCAGGGAGCACTCACGACATGGAAAAGACTCAAGTCACCATTTTAAACAAGGATTTGCCAAGCTGAAAGTTTTCACTTGTGACGAATATCTCTCCTCACATGCTGTTAGAGCAGGAGTCACTACATCACGCTAGAGCTCGTTAGAGTGGCATAGCTTCGTTCAGACACACAGGAGCACTCTGTCTAAGTCAAAGCATTACACTTTCATGCAGAGAATGCCACAAGTTATAGAAAAAGGAAAACAGGGAACCGTGGGTAGTTTTCAAATTTTAGGTGAAGTGCAGCTTTTAACTACAATGTACATTCATCTTTTTTTCAATGACATACACACACCCATATATATTTTGTTTAAACAGTGGTGGTCGGCACTGGGTAGTTATAGTAGTTCCATCGGAAATGTGTTTGTGTCGCTAATAACTTTGGCCCCATTTTGATGAATAGTTTGCGCACAGAAATTTCCAGGGTGATTTGTCAAGCTGGAGTCAAGAAAACGGGAGGGGGGGCAAAAACACTATAACCCCATGCATTTTACACAGACTTCTTTAGTAAGGGCTACAGTAAAAACTGCTGAATGGTATTACAACAAATTTGGCAAGAAGGTAGACCTTGGTCTTGCTGTTGTCTTGCTATTTGTGGTTCAGTGTAAATCCTTTCAGTAGTTTTTGGAAAATTAAGGTTACAAAATTATTGTACAGCTGGACTTTTGGGTCCGCAAGACTCTACAGACTCAAACGGGTGCGCCTATTAACAATAGTGTTTTGATTGGCCCAGGATGCTTTATTTTCCTTGGGCCATCTCTCTCCCACAGGAGTCAGACTCCAGTGGGGGCGAGTGCTCAGATTGGTTGCCAGCAACATCAGAAAAATGTTACTGGGAGTTATTACAGGACTCAGGAGTTACTCCCCTTGTCCTGAAGTAAAAAATAAGAAGTAATAAGGGGGCAGGGTAAGGATACCTAGACTCCCTAGGCCCCGTAGGGAGGAGGGCCTCCCCAGGCCCCCCACTCACTGCTGTGAAAGGCCAGGCCACATTCATTTATTATGAGGCATGGGGCAGAAATCATGAAATAAGGGAAGGGGGACCGGCATGGGCAGGGAAACCAGTGTTTGCTTCCAATTGGCAGGAGCATTTTCGAATCTCTTGCCAAGCGGAGCAAACACAAAGTCTGCTCTCAGCCGGCGGAAGCTTTAAAAATGCTCCTGCTGGCTGGGAGCAGACTTTTGACCTTTTTCCATGCCCGCACTGATGCATTAGTAGCTGCTCCATTCAGGCAGCAGCAATGTTGGCTCTGGCTGCATGCGGGGAAGCAGTTGGGGCCACGGGGGCCCTGGGGCTCCTGTCACACTCTCCAACAAGTGAATGATTGCTGTCCTGGGTAAGCACCAGGGTACCCACCTTTCATAGTGCAGGCCCCAGGGGATGAGGCCCCTGGGGCCGATAACATGGGAGGGGAACCATGCGTCTTTATTGTTACTATTGACCCTGGCGGGTTGGATCTTGAGGGCCTTCCAAGGCTGGGGGGGGAGGCCCACACAGTCCCCTCCTCTTTATTTTTTATAGTGGGCCTGAGAGATGGGGTCTTCAGGGCCTAACAAGGCTAAGGGAGAGGGCCATGCAGTCACTGTCTCTGCAATGGTATATATCAACAGGATGTATCCAAGTACCCAGGATTTAGGAACACCAGACAGAGACACGTCAACCAGCCTAGAAGTAGTAGGGGTTAACTTAATTTGTCTAGTTGATGGAGCTAGATGTACTTCAACATCTTATCATGATAAAAGCATGTTGTGGGTCCTGCTGACCTTTACCATTTGCAATGGCAAAGGTCAGCAGGATGAGACTGAGTACAGAGGAATTGAGAAGGTAAACCAAGACATTGCGGTCAGCGTGGAAGTAAGCACTAGGGCGTAGTTTGATTTTCCATAAAATGGTACAACAGAGTCCAAGGCCACACACTAGAATGTACAAGGAAATCAAAAGTTCTGCACTTTCAGGGCAGACATGAGCTACATTGCCCAGCAGGGTCAATCTACACACTGTGCTGGCTGGAGCCGGCATTAAGTAAGGCCATTCCAAATGCTTCTCACAGAGTATCACAACCAATACACTGCTCAGCCAACCGCACTACCCCCACAGTGTAGCATGCTACTCATCTAAAAATGTGCTGCAGCACCCCCCAATGGGTTATATATATGCTACAATATATACAATTAAACATAAAAAACATTTCAAAATGGCGGCTATGCATGAACACGTCTAGAATGAGTTTGCACAATGCATAACAAAAAGCATTCCTATATAGTTGTTCTGGGTATGCACATGTGGTTTTCGTGGGATAGTTTGAAAACCATTCAAAGATGGTTGACTGGCACTGCATTAGTGGGGGGTGGCAGATGGATCACCAGAGGCAAGCAGGGTTTGAGGGAGAATGCCATTTTAAATAAACAGGGTGGGATAAGAAAAGGGGGAGAACATATTTAGACTTTTTTGTGCTTCTGGAATAAAATGAGTAACCAAATGGTATATTTCCACATTTATCCTACTGATTAACATGCATTCATACTTTGATGCCTGTCACATTTTAGCAGAACAAGCAGCCAAATATAAAAAACACACTACACCCACAGGTAAATTTCACTATATATATATAATAATCTGCATTAAAGGAAATCTGTTTTTCAATTCCCCATGCTATCTGCTCTGAAAGTCAGCATGGAGAGCCACTTACAAGAAGCACAATTATCAGTAGTTTTTCACTTCTAAAGATAAATGCAGACAGGAAACACATTGCTTTCTGTCTGTATTTTCTGTAAAAATAAGTAAAAACAGAAAATAGGGAGCCTTAATCATGAGCAAGTGGTGGACTATAAGCCCATTCTAAGTATATTCAGTATAAGAGGCTTGAGGGGAAAAGACAGTTAGTCCTTTCTGTAGGTAAAACCTAAAAAATGCTAAGTCCTATGTTCATCAAACTAATGTTAACATTAAGTGAATGAACTCTGAGTAACTATGCTCCAATTGACATATTTCTTAGTTCCATCACAAACCTATATTTGGGAAATACAGCTGTTAGACATTGGGTCTCTAGTTGGCAGAGGTAGGCACCCTGTCCAGGTAGGGACCGCAATCCTAGATAGGGAAAGTCAATGACACATCATAAATTAGCCTGTGCTCAGCCTCTGGTAGCTTGGCGCAGAGCAGAAATGCCTAATTTAGAAGGCAATGGGTAAAGTACTTGTGCAACACGCACACACAATAATCACCTAAGATACACCACAGAAAAATACTTCACATGGATGCAGAAAAATAAAGCTTTTTTATCTGGTTACTTTTAAGATTCGCATAATACAGAACCAATGCGCAAATAGCGAAGTACTGGCTTGGTAGACTCAACACAGCAAGATTAATGTGCAAAAAGTAATAGATCAAAGGTGTGGCCAGGGACTCCTCTGCAAGAGTGAGCAATGCCCTTGCTTGTGCTCCTATCAGGGAGTGGGGTGTGGCTATGCCGGGCAAAAGCCTCTAGGGTTGAAGTTGAAGGTGGGGGACAAAGGAAAGCCGGTCGTTCCAGGTAGGTCACAGATGTGAGTGGCAAAGCTGGGCAAAAGCTGGTCGGGTTGAAGATGAAGGTGAGTGGCAAAGGAAAGCCGGGCCGCTCTAGGCAGATCACAGATGTGACAGGTGAAGCTAGGCAAAAGTAGCTCGGGTTGAAGATGAAGGTGAGCAGCAAAGGAAGGCAGGGCTGCTCTGGCAAGTCACAGATGTGAGAGGTGAGGTTTTTCAAAAAAGACTTTCGGGTTGAGATCAAAGGTGAGCTGTAAAAGAAAGCAGGGCCGCTCAGAGTCACTCTAGATTTGAAGAATGAGTCTTGGGTTACTGGGCAGAGATCAGCAGGATGGCACAGCAAAGCAGGGCAGTAGTTCCTGGTAAGCAGAATTTGTGGCATGCAGCAGTCTTTACTCCAGCAGCGTTTCTTAAGTCCAGAAATGTACTGATTTTAGGGGGTCAAGGACCCAGTACTTATACTGGAAACTGCCTTTTATGTGGGGGTGACTACAAACAGTTCTTATGAAGTGCACAGGTCCCCCTTTCAGGTGAGTCTCAGCTCCAGACTACCAGTGGGAGGTAATCAGCCCTTTTGTGTGGACTCTTGACACTATCCTTTGAGGTGTAGGTGTGAGCCCTTCCCAACCTCCTCCCCAGGAAGACCCATCAGTATGCAGATACATGTAGATGTAGTTGAGTAGCCTGTGTTGTGGGTGTCTGAAGGGAATGCACAACTGTAGTTGTTACCTAGCCCTAGCCAGACACGTACTGGAGACAGGTTGTGGGCACACAGGGCAGTGAGTGCAGAGAAATGCCTACTTTCTAATTGGCATTTCTAAAATAGTAATAATAAACCCAACTTTACCAGTAAAGAGGATTTATTATTACCATTCCAATGGTACTAAACATGATGCAGCTACCCCTCTCAGATCCGAAATTACAGCTTAATGGTATTATAAAGATTTCATAATGCAGGCCTTATGAGAAAGGCAGACCTCACAGTAATGAAAAACGACTTTGGGGAGTTTTACATTACCAGAGCATGAGACTTAAAAGTATATGTTCTGCCTTTTGCTTATGTGGTACCTTTATGTGGTACCCTGCCATATGGGCTACCTAGGGCCTACCTTAGTGGTGACATATGCAGGAAAAAGGGGGTTCTGGACTTGGCAAGAGGTTTTAAGTGCCATGTCAGTGTGACAGACTGTGCACATAGGCCCTGCAGAGCAGGTCTGAGATATGTTTTCAGGGCTACTTAAGTGGGTGGCACAATTAGTGTTCCAAGTCCACTAGTAGCATTTAATTTACAGACCCTGAGTATATGGTAAACCACTCTGCAAGGCACTTATAGGTAAATTAAATTTGCCAATTGTGGATATACCAATGTTACCATGTTTTAAGGGAGAGGCACATGCACTTTAGCACTCTTCAGCAATGGCAGTGACATTTTCCGTTCGATGGCATGTGTAGCTGCAGATACACATGCTGTGCATAGACTAGTAAGCAGTTATCTCCCCAAAAGCGGTGGTTCAGCCTGTAGGAGTTGAAGTTGTTTGAAACAATGTTCGTAGTACTGCTTGGCCTACTGTGGCTTGTTGTGCTGTTAGCACATCTACACAGTAGTGTTTGGTAAATGTATGAGGCGTAGACCATGTAGCTGCCTTACATATTTCGGTCATTGGAATATTTCCTAGAAAGGCCATGGTAGCACCTTTCTTTCTAGTTGAGTGTGCCTTTGGTGTAATAGGCAGATCTCTTTTTGCTTTAAGATAACAGGTTTGAATGCACTTAACTATCCATCTAGCAATGCCTTGTTTAGAAACTGGATTTCCTGTATGAGGTTTTTGGAAAGCAATAAATAATTGTTTTGTTTTTTCAAATTAGTTTTGTTCTGTCAATGTAGTACATTAATGCTCTTTTGATGTCTAATGTAAGTAGTGCTCTTTCAGCTACAGAGTCTGGCTGTGGGAAGAACACTGGTAATTCTACTGTTTGATTTAAGTGGAACGGTGATATGACTTTTGGTAAAAATTTAGGATTTGTCCGTAGAACTACTTTATGCTTGTGTATTTGAATAAATGGTTCTTGTATGGTAAATGCTTGAATCTCACTTACTCTTCTTAAAGATGTGATGGCAATTAAAAATGCAACTTTCCATGTTAAGTATTGCATTTCACAAGAGTGCATGGGCTCAAAAGGTGGACCCATGAGTCGTGTTAAGACAATGTTGAGGTTCCATGAAGGAACTGGTGGTGTTCTTGGTGGTATAATTCTCTTTAGACCTTCCATAAATGCTTTTATGACTGGTATCCTAAATAGAGAAGTTGAGTGCGTAATTTGCAGGTAAGCTGAAATTGCTGTAAGATGTATCTTAATGGAAGAAAAAGCTAGCTTTGACTTTTGCAAATGTAGTAAGTATCCTACGATGTCTTTGGCAGATGCGTGTAAGGGTTGAATTTGATTATTATGGCAGTAATAAACAAATCTTTTCCACTTATTTGCATAGCAATGTCTAGTGGTAGGTTTCCTAGCTTGTTTTATGACCTCCATATATTCATGTGTAAGGTCTAAGTGTCTGAACTCTAGGACTTCAGGAGCCAGATTGCTAGATTCAGCGATGCTGGATTTGGGTGTCTGATCTGTTGTTTGTGTTGCGTTAACAGATCTGGTATGTTTGGTAGTTTGACATGGGGCACTACTGAAAGGTCTAGTAGTGTTGTGTACCAAGGTTGTCTTGCCCATGTTGGTGCTATTAGTATGAGTTTGAGTTTGTTTTGACTCAACTTGTTTACTAGATATGGAAGGAGTGGGAGAGGGGGGAAAAGCGTAAGCAAATATCCCTGACCAACTCATCCATAACGCATTGCCCTGAGACTGATCTTGTGGGTACCTGGATGCGAAGTTTTGGCATTTTGCGTTTTCCTTTGTTGCAAATAGATCTATTTGTGGTGTTCCCCAATTCTGTAAGTAAGTATTTAGTATTTGGGGGTGAATCTCCCATTCGTGGATCTGTTGGTGATCCCGAGAGAGATTGTCTGCTAACTGATTCTGAATTCCTGGAATAAATTGTGCTATTAGGCGAATGTGGTTGTGAATCGCCCAATGCCATATTCTTTGTGCCAGGAGACACAACTGTGTTGAGTGTGTCCCTCCTTGTTTGTTCAGGTAATACATCGTTGTCATGTTGTCTGTCTTGACAAGAATGTCTTTGTGGCTTATTGTGGGTTGAAATGCTTTCAGCGCTAGAAATACTGCCAATAGTTCTAAGTGATTTATGTGAAACTGTTTTTGGTGAGTGTCCCATTGTCCTTGGATGCTGTATTGATTGAGGTGTGCTCCCCACCCTATCATGGAGGCATCTGTCGTTATTACATATTGTGGCACTGGGTCTTGGAAAGGCCGCCCTTTGTTTAAATTTATACTGTTCCACCATTGAAGCGAGGTGTATGTTTGGCGGTCTACCAACACCAGATCTAGAAGATGACCCTGTGCCTGTGACCACTGTGATGCTAGGCACTGTTGTAAGGGCCGCATGTGCAACCTTGCGTTTGGGACAATGGCTATGCATGAGGGCATCATGCCTAGGAGTTTCATCACCATTTTGGCTTGTATTTTTTGTTTTGGATACATGGCCTGTATTACATTGTGAAATGCCTGAACCCTTTGTGGACTTGGAGTGGCAATCCCTTTTGCTGTGTTGATTGTCGCCCCTAAGTATTGCTGTGTTTGACACGGTATAAGGTGTGACTTTGTGTAGTTGATTGAGAAACCTAGTTTGTGGAGGGTTTCTATGACATACTTTGTGTGTTGTGAACATTTTTCTAGCGTGTTGGTTTTGATTAACCAATCGTCTAGGTACGGGAACACATGTATTTGCTGCCTTCTGATATGTGCAGCTACGACTGCCAGGCACTTTGTAAAAATCTTGGCGCAGTTGTTATTCCGAATGGCAACACCTTGAATTGGTAATGTATCCCCTGGAATACAAACCTTAAGTACTTTCTGTGTGAAGGATGTATTGGTATATGGAAATATGCATCCTTTAGGTCTAGTGTTGTCATGTAATCTTGTTGTTTGAGTAGTGGAATTACGTCTTGTAATGTCACCATGTGAAAGTGATCTGATTTGATGTAGGTATTTAATGTTCGGATATCTAATATAGGTCTCAGAGTTTTGTCTTTTTTGAGTATGAGAAAGTACAGAGAGTAAACTCCTGTTCCTTTCTGGTGTTTTGGTACTAATTCTATTGCTTCTTTTAGTAGCAATGCCTGAACCTCTAGTCCTAGAAGATCTATATGTTGTTTTGACATATTGTGTGTTTTCGGTGGGACGTTTGGAGGGAATTTGAGAAATTCTATGCAATAACCATGCTGGATAATTGCTAGGACCCAAGTGTCTGTTGTTATTTCCTCCCAATGTTTGTGAAATTTGGTTAGTCTCCCCCCCACAGATGTTATGTGTTGGGATGTGTGACTTGGAAGTCAATGTTTGTTTTGAGGAGTTTTGGGACTTTGGAACTTTGGAACTTTCCTCTATTCTTTTGGAATTGTCCCCCTCTATATTGTCCCCAAAAACTTCCCCGCTGATACTGGCTCTGGTAAGTGGGTCTTGTCTGTGAGGTTGTGGGTTCTGTGCTTTGTCCTCGAAACCCCCCTCTAAACTGTGTTTTTCGAAATGTGCCTCTGCCCTGTGGGGAGTAGAGTGCGCCCATGGCTTTGGCTGTGTCAGTGTCTTTTTTAAGTTTTTCGATCGCAGTGTCCACCTCCGGCCCAAACAACTGCTGTCCGTTGAATGGCATATTCAGCACAGCTTGCTGTATTTCTGGTTTAAATCCTGATGTACGCAGCCATGCATGTCTCCTTATTGTTACTGCTGTGTTGACAGTTCTAGCAGCTGTGTCTGCAGCATCCATTGCTGACCGTATCTGATTGTTGGAGATACTCTGTCCTTCTTCTACTACTTGCTGCGCTCTCTTTTGGAACTCCTTGGGCAAATGTTCTATAAAGTGTTGCATTTCGTCCCAATGGGCCCTATCGTATCTGGCCAACAAAGCCTGTGAATTGGCAATACGCCACTGGTTTGCTGCCTGTGCCGCCACCCTTTTGCCTGCTGCGTCGAATTTTCTACTTTCTTTATCTGGAGGTGGTGCATCTCCTGAAGTATGTAAGTTCGCTCTTTTGCGCGCAGCCCCTACTACAACTGAGTCCGGCCTTAGCTGTTGTGTGATGTACACGGGGTCTGTTGGTGGCGGTTTATATTTTTTCTCCACTCTTGGAGTAATGGCCCTTCCTTTTACAGGCTCTTCCAACACTTGTTTGGAGTGTTTTAGCATTCCGGGTAGCATAGGAAGACTTTGATACTGGCTGTGTGTGGACGACAGTGTGTTAAAAAGAAAGTCGTCTTCAATGGGCTCA
This sequence comes from Pleurodeles waltl, assembly GCF_031143425.1. NCBI lineage: Eukaryota > Metazoa > Chordata > Amphibia > Caudata > Salamandridae > Pleurodeles > Pleurodeles waltl. The sequence goes on along the minus strand of NC_090438.1, from coordinate 895,894,889 downwards.
GCATGCAGGCTGACATTATGAAATGCCGCTGCTCTCGACACCACCTGTGCGTAGGCTGTACTATCCTCTGGTGGTGACGGTCTAGCTGGATAACATTCAGGACTATTATCTGACACTGGTGCGTCATAAAGGTCCCATGCGTCAGGGTCATCTTTACTCATTCCTGTATGAGTTGGGGATTGCATCATTGGTGGAGTGGCTACCGGTGATGGTTGCGGAGAGCATTGTGGAGATGGTGGCGGGGTTACTTGTTTAGCCACCTTTGCCTGTGGCTGCTTGTCTTTTTCCTGAAAGGCAAGTTTGCGTTTCATTTTAATCAGAGGGAGAGTACTGATCTTCCCTGTTTCTTTTTGGATATGGAGCCTTCTTTGTGTATAGTCTGGCTCTATTGTTTCCAATTCCTGTCCAAATCTATGTGTCTTCATTTGTGTGGACAGTCCTTGTTCCTCAGTGTAGGAACTCGTTTTCGGTTCCAAGGCCGGATGTTTCGGTATCGAAACCTTATCGGCTGCTTTTTTCGGTTCCGACGAAACCTTCTTTACTTTCGGCGTCGTGGTCTCTCGGTGCCGACCCATTTCGGTGCCGCTATCTCGGTGCCGAACCTGCTCGGAGCCACTATCTCGAGCCCGAGATTGCTGTGTGGCGGTATCTCGACCGGAGTCGGATGACTTCGCCCCCAGCGTGCCCTTTTTCGGTGCCGATGATCGGTCACCTATTTTTCGGGTTAAGCCATGGCCTGTTGGCGGTGGCGTCCCCTGGGCTTTAGTGGTTTTTTCGTGAGTTTTGTGTTTCGACGTCTTACTCACGGTTTTCGGCGTTTCTTCGGGATCGATCTCATCTGAGTCCGATTCATGGATGGAGAATGTTTCTTCCTCCTCCTCGAAACGGTCTTGTCCTGTCGGCGCCGACGCCATTTGCAGTCTCCTTGCTCTTCGGTCTCTTAGTGTCTTCCTGGACCGAAACGCTCGACAGGCTTCACAAGTATCTTCCTTGTGTTCCGGCGACAAACACAAGTTACAGACCAGATGCTGATCTGTATATGGATACTTGTTATGGCATTTTGGGCAGAAGCAGAATGGGGTCCGTTCCATCAGCCTTGAAGAGACACGTGGCCGGGCCGACCAGGCCCCGACGGGGGATCGAAAAAAACCCCAAAGGGCCACCGGAGCTCTTCAAAAGTCTGTGTCGATCTGTTGTAACTAACCCGATACCGAACGCAAACAATACCGACGATTTTTCCGAGATTCTAACTAACTTTCCGACCCGAAAGACGGAGCGAAAAGGAACACGTCCGAACCCGATGGCGGAAAAAAAACAATCTAAGATGGAGTCGACGCCCATGCGCAATGGAGCCGAAATGGGAGGAGTCCCTCGGTCTCGTGACTCGAAAAGACTTCTTCGAAGAAAAACAAACTTGTAACACTCCGAGCCCAACACCAGATGGCGGGATGTGCACAGCATGTGTATCTGCAGCTACACATGCCATCGAACATATATATATATAAAAACATTTCAGTTGTTACTTGTGCAACAATAATATTAGGCGGAGTGGTACCTGGGAAGGACACACTTTCTATGGAGCCCTCAGAAGTACTACTGTTCAGGTCACAATAAAGATCAAGGAAGCAGTCTCTTCAAGTAAAACAGTGGAAGTCTACTTGTAACTTCCTGCCCCCACCTCTGACCTGACAACTTCAGCTAACTAATCACAGGCTTAAGAGCCTGTTACCCTCTGGAGGCTACAAACCACAACCCACCAAAATCAGTGGACGTTGGGTGATCACTGTAAATCACTGGTATTTGACAGTCTGGGGACTGGAGGGGCACCAGAGACTCCTAAATGAGGCAGAGAATGACAGTGTTTCAAGGAACAGAAATCATGGGTGTGGGGAGAAGGGACTAGGGGATGCAGATGTGTGATTCAGTGGTTCCTACAGATCCTACTAACGGGTGGAGGGTAACATCTGGGATGTAAAACTATAGCATCTCAATAAAGCACATCCCTAATGCAAATATGAAACCAACAACTTTCTTAGATCAGCACAGATTCAGAATATTCAAGAACCAAGCACGTTTCTGTGTTGCTCATGATCTTTAGCCCCAAATATGTCTTTAATGTTTTATGTAACTGGCTTAAGAGCATGCAATGTACAGGTTGTGCTCTCTTGTCAGTTTGCCTATGCATCAGTGTGGGAAATGTTTTTTTTGCTTTTGAGAATCCCTGATTATGGAGTACTTGAGTCTCACTCACAGTAAGCTCTTCTATGATGTATGTGTGTGCTTTTTAAGCTTTTTAAAATAAGGTAAGCTGCTGTACAGCAAATTTAGGAGGCTCTGGGCCAGTTGAATGTGGACACGAATGTATAGACATGTGTAAATGTATGCCAGCTGAGCCTGTAAGACTACCGTCTAGCTCAGCCCAGTGTGTGCACACTGGTAGCCTACCACAGAAACAACCATTTAGAGATTAATGCTGACCTGGACAGGTCTTATAATACAAGTGAGCATTAATAGTGTGAGTATTTCCACCTGTGTGCAGGTGAAATCTACATTAAACTACAGTTTGCCACAGTAAGGTCAAAGGCACTGTTGACAACCCAATAGTACTGTAAATCACAATCCTGAAGGAGATTTGATATTAATGTTCACATATCTGCACTCCATGGAGCACTTCGAGAATTTGCATTTTTCTCTTACTCTGCAACTAATTAGCTTCCAGGTCTTTTCTCCCCAGCTCAACCAACTTAATTTGCGGGTCTGCTGGAGGATCAAAGGCCACCCCACAAAATAGGACCATTAGTCAGTGAAGAGATTTGATCCTAGGAGAAGACAGCATGGCAATGGGATCTTCATGTGCTAAATACATTTCACACTGTGCTTAGCCCCGGAAGGCTCGATCTAACATAAATAAAGGATGATAGACCTCTGATGCTAGCCACAGAAAAGGATAGCCTTTGGCGTTTTGGAGGGGAGGGACCAAGCATATGTGTCAGTTAAGGAAAGGCTTCGACTCTCTGAGAAGTTTATTGAACAGACCACTTAATGGAGCCATGTTGGAAATTCTCAAAATGGCTGAGGCAGGAGTGGAGTGATAATGTGTCACTCTAGGATTTGGCAAATATGCCTAGCTTATGTTAAATTTCACCCCCACTGCTTGAAGGGGACCCTGGAGGGTTTCCTTGGATCTTCAGTGGACAGATCCTGCAGGAAATTATTCTCTAGAAAGAGCGAGACCCTGATGTCTGCTACCCCAGGTGCTTTACAAGTGGTGACCCAGGAGGCCATGGGACGTGAAGACAGGGAGGGCACCCTGCTTTAGTGGGTACTGCTGAGGGAGACTCCGGGCTACAGAGATGTACCAAGAAAGTTGACATGTCTTGTACAAGGAGAGGGCATTGTACACATCAAGCTTTCCAAGAGTTATGAGGCTCTAGAGACTAGAAGTCCTAAAATACATGCTCCTAATAGCTAGAGCTAGCCACCTGAAGCAAAGCAAAACATACTTTACCCTGTGAAAGTAGAAGCCAAGGGGCCTGAGAAAACAACAGGAGAAGTATGGTCTCCCGAGGGAATGAGCTGAGCAAATGTAAATTGTGTTCCTCTCCTGTTTTTTCAAATGCCTTCTAAGTGGGTCAAGGGCCACAGGGTCTGTGCAAGCAATTTGCCTGCACCAATCCCACTCCACAGTTGTGTGTTCATCCCCAGGAACCTGCAGTACCCACAGACCAACACATTGCTACCAGCACCAAATGAGTGCTGCTGCACACTTGTTAAAATCATCCACAGGGACTCCCACTGCCCACCAGGAGCCAAAGCCCAACTGAGCACCGCTCCACACAACAAGAATTCCGCTCCCAAGCGCCAGAGTGCAGACAGCAAGGGGCACCGTGGCACTATTTTTGAAGTATTAATGGACCACTTGAGACAAAAGTCCCCCCTAAATTAAAGTGTCCCCTCTCCATTCTTTAGGGTGATGGCACAACAGTTCTCCCTAATCCTAATATACATGAACTGGGTATGTTGTTCAGCATGATCTCAAGCATGCCTAGAGGCTGGGATTTTGTCCAGATTTTCTGGAGTGTGGGGGGCCCATGTTGGTGGGCTGTAATGTTATACTTGCTGCACATTAAAAGTACAAAGAAGACTGATGTACAAAACATACTTTACTGACACAGTTAATATTGTTTTATTGCATGCCTTATTACATGCCTTAATGAATGTCACTAAAATGCTTTGTAAGGTTTTATGGACAAACACAAGGTTAACAGTGTGTCATTACACACTCTAATGAATGTTATTTTAAGATTGACACATCCATATCACTTTAATGGTGTTGAATGTGCCTAACATGACATATTTCTGCTTTTGTTCATGTGGTGATACTCTGACAAAACCAGCAGACCTCCCTTTTGAAAACTACACCTTCTTGTATTGTGCCTAATCTATGAAGGAAGTATGATGGTTATAGGGTTCAGGGATAAAAAGGGCTGCAAACTGTTGAGAGGGTGTCACCAAAGGTATTTCCATCTGTGTCACAGTTTGTGCGTAATAATGTACTTTTACTTTGTATAAGAAAAGGCACAGGTTGAACAATCATTTACTAGGTGTTGTTGGCTGCATGGCTGTTTACTGGTGTGACCACCTCCCTGAGTAGGCCTTGGACTATTTAGCCTCTCTACACACAGAGTCAAGTGCTACATCAGGGTACGTGGTTCCCAGTAGACAGACGGTCACTCTCTTATTAATCTTAAAGGACCTACATCCTTCACAACAAATACACCACTTTCTTTCAATCAACATTAGTCACACAGTATTCTAATTATCCATCCTGGACTTCACAATTATTTTGTTCAAGTACACTTCAATGTGTATTGACACTTGTACAGAGCTCTGTCTCGCTTAAAGAAAAGCCCTTGTTCACTTACAAGTTCCATGTACATTTTTTTCATGTCCCAAGTACCTTGACAAAAGGCAATTGGAACTCTGATCTTTCCGAGCAACCAAATATTCAGGAAAATGATGCACACTTACAGATTTTCTCTGGCGCAAAACATTTGTAAGAATTTAAGCAGAGACCTACCAAATATATGATTTATTCAAATATGAACATACACTGATGAATCTCAAAGATCTGTACAACCTCCAAGAGCTCAACTTGCGTTTTGATTTCCAACAAGAATTTGTAAGTTGTACTAACTTTGCAAAGCAATTCATTTAAAATTAACTAACCACATGTGCCTTAATCCCCAAATGGCCAACTGTAATACAGACTGTTGTAAATTTGCAGTTTCTGCAGGGTCATCCCACATTTTTTACCTTTATGCTGAATCGGATATTTTCTGGCTAGTGAACTCAATGCATTTTACCTCTTTTAACCAGTAATAAAATGCTTGTGCTGATCTGTTGAACTTAGTAGAACTGATATACTCCTGACTGGCATATTTAACTTACCTGTAGTCCCTAGTATATGGTACCAAGGTGTACCAAGGGGCTGTAAGTTAAAACGAGTGGACTGCAGCACCCATTGAGCCATTCACTATAGCGACAATGTAAACACAAGCGCAAGTCTGCCACCAGCAGCCTGGATGTGCAGGTTTTAACTACAAAGTTGACTTGTCAAAATACTTTATTTTTGACAGCCCTGAACACCTTCTTTTGAAATATTCATAATACAGCTCTAAGTAGCCCTTATTGGCCATAAATGCAGGGTGTATGGTATATAAAAGTAGAAACTGTAAAGTGAAAATTCCCTCAGGGCTTGTTTCACTATCAGGGTTGGTTATTCCACATGAAAAAAAATTGGGATGCAATATTAAATACTAATCCTGTATCTCAGGAATAGGACTGGGAATGATTGAACAACTATTTGAATATTTGTTAAAAATACAATTTAATGGTGCAGGAGGATTCGTTTTACATATTACAGAAAGATAACTTTTAGAAGGTTCCCTTTGCCCTTCCGAAAGCTTTGAAGAACGTTTGATGCCTTCCAACTGTCACCTAATGGCTCCCCCGTTGGTGAGGGGTGATCCAGAAGCAAACAACAGGCTGACCTGAATGGGCAGAGATGGCCCATCTGAACCTGATAGAATGTGCTGGGGAGGGTGGGAGAATGCTCTTTGAAATTCAAGAGTCAAGTCCTGCTTAAATGTCACATCCTGCTTCATCAGTCTGCTGGGGTTTTTCATATGACACACAGGCACACTTCAAAGAGTCCTCCTCTGTCATAGTCAAATGTGAGCTGATGCTTGAGCAGGGTCCTTCTTTGGTCCTCCGATCAGTCAGGGCCCAGTAGGAGGGGCTATCTTTGAAATTACAGTGTCACACCCTGTTTGCCAGATCTGCTGGGTTTACGTACCACATTTATGGTGCACTTTAAAGGAGGAAAGAGAATTTCATAATACAGTGTATCCACTGTCTCGTTGCTGAAGGCTCAGCTTTGATTTTACCGGGCTTTTGTCTCTGAGCCTGTTGTGAGTACAGAGACTGGCTAAAACTGAATTTTAGTGTTAAATGTGGGAGGACACCAGGATTACCATAGTACAGGCCCCCACACACCAGACCAGAGAGCCCACGTTTAGTGTGACTGAGACTTTAGTCTTCTTTAATTTGCCCAAAGTGGGTAGGGTAAGCCCTGGGAACCTTTACACCATTGGTTAGGGAACCCCCGGGGGTCATTCCCAGCCACTGACTGTGCAATAAATAAATGTGGCACCTCCAAGCAAACAGAACACGCCTAGATCTATGGAAGATCAGATGAGGATTCAACCTACTGTCTCCAAACAGACAAGAGCCCTGCAGGACTGTAGATGTTCGCTCTCTCTTGTACACAGGAGTCCAAATGTGCAGGGAGACAACAAGCTACAAAAGGCATTTTTCTGCAGCTGACCACTGGCAATTGGACCTGGTCTGGATCCTGCTGTGGCCTCTTATTGACACCTTGTTAGTTTCTAAGTGCCTCCCCTGAAGTCCTGGAGGGGCATTAGAACTGTACTCCTTTGCTGGATTGGGATAGAAAAAAGACTAAAGTCAGAAGGTAAAATCTTCTGCCTACCATCAACTATCATTTTCAATTTGTACTTCATGGTGCTGTTTTTACTTTAACTTTAAAAATTTCTATCTCCGCTTCACTGATTGGATTTTTGTCATTTTGGTGTTATTTGGTTTAACTTTTACTCTATTTGGCTAATTTGATGTGGGATTTTTATTGTTTTGCATTTCAACTTTATCACTGTTTTAGTACTGCTATAAATAATTCACACATTGCCTCTAAGTTTAGCCTTCCTGGTCTGTGCCATAGCTAATGGCGGATGGTCTCAGCTTAGTTTAGTGACTTTCAGGGTTTACTCTAACCAGGAATTTGGTTGTTAGCTGAGGTGGGTAGCTACCCCCCTCAACTATTACACAAAAATCTTACAAAGACAATGATTTCAGAATTACAATCTTAATAACAATAAAACTGCCAAAAATGGCGAAAATGACATTTTTGTAAGCTAACCAACAGAAACCTGGTGCAGGCAGTTCCAACAGTAAGCACTATTTTTGTACAAACTCATCAGTAAATAAAAACTATTATCTATTTTTCAATTCTTCCAGTTTCTAAAGCCTTCACCTGCAACTATGATTTAAGCTTCCAAGTGGTAGTTTCTCTCTGTGAACGTTCATCAGCATTCAAAATAGACTGAGACTGATGGACCTGCTGCAGCTGTGTGCCTGGCTTACGGTACTCAGAACTGGCTGGTATTTTCAGTGTTTCACCGCCATTTCAAGAATCTCCTTCACCCAGCTGGAAGACATGGCTTTGAGTGTCGCTGACATCCAGTTGATGCTCTAGAATAGATGGCGGCTTTCAACAGTTACACCTGGATATGGAATAACAAGCACAGTGGATTTTGCTGTGTCTTAATTGTAATTGCTTTGAATGTGCATCTAATTGCACTCATTGTGCTGGTGAAAGCCAACGATAATAAGTATGATGAAAATGCAGAAGAACTTCAAAGTGGCATCCGTAATCAAACTTGATTATCTCCAACCTCATCTCCTTACTTGTCTACGTCCTACCCCAGATGACTGTGTAGAATAAAGAAACATAACTATTACTTGTCATGATATTCCTGAAGAACCATCAAAATCACTGCACAAACTTCCATAGCGATGCTCGATTCTACAAGGGTGTATTGAAGCCACATGTAGTAGATCTTCTTGGAGATTTGAAATGTAAAATTCAAAGGATTATTGTTGTCTTTGGTTGTTAGGTACAGAAGCATAGCTATCTTCTCACTGGTAAAATGGTTTTACGGCAGAAGGTCACATGGGATTGTTCTGGTATTTGGCATTTCTTTCTAAAAAAAAGCAGCAATACCTATCAAGGACCCTGCTCTGTTACAAGCCACTAGAGGCAGCATTTGGTTCTTTTTACTCCATATTCGGCATGCACACTGGACTGCACACAAAGGGCCAAACTGGAAACAGGCTTGAGTCAAGGGTAAAGAGTCAGGAGATGTGCTGTACATTAAAACAGCAATGTACATAGAAAAGGGAAATGTCTACCTAAAAGTTATATTGTCGACTGTTTGAGTAATTTGTTTTACCTTAACCAACACTCTTATTCAGCTATGTTAGTTGATTACTTCATCAGTGTATAACCAAGCTTAACAAGACGTTCTACCAGCAAATATTATTTAACAATAAAACAGCATTATTTACATTTGATACAAAAGATTTTTAGTATATGTCTTATGATGTAATCTCACAGATAATGATTTATGATATGACTAGTGGTCCTCTAACCTCACAGAGGAAGGCCATTTTGTCAGTCTTCAAAAGTGCTGACTTTACTTTTGAGTTCTGTCAGGGAGTAATCTGCCTTTCTGTGGAAATGTAAAAGCGGCAGGTGATGCAACTGTGGCCACAGCACAAACTACACAGTGACTGTGGGGACCGGTGTTGCAGTGCTGAGCAACAGGAGTTGTTCTTGACTGGGGTACACTTGGTGGCGTTGTTGTGTAAAACATCGTCCACATTAAACAATGTTTGTGGTGAGTGCAAGGTAGGAGGGGTTTGAGGTTACGAGAAGCAGTAGGGCCAAAGTCCAGTAACCACTTGACTTTGAGAAGTAGTTGTGGGCAGAGAAACTGGAAACTTCATGAGTAGCTACTCAGGATGAGAGAAGAGGCCAGGTCAAAGAGTGCACATAGCATAGCTTGCCTCACAGGAAGACAGACCCAATGGAGTCCAAGCAGCCACTGAAAGAGGATTACCATTCATAGTCCTAGAACAACAAAGGCTGAAGTTTGTCTGGGGAAAAACAGGTATAAAAATAAGCATTGGTAAAACCAATTTGTCTGGCCACCAGTCTTTTAACTTTGTCAATGCTTGGTTTGTGTTGTCATCATCTTTTCAAAAATGTGTTGTTGAGGAAGCCCTCATCAATCTAAAAAAACAAAACATTATTGCAATATTGTCTTGGTGGAGCAGATTGTTCCTCACTCATAATAACATTTATATAGAAAAAGTGCAAAAAGGCTATACAAATTAACATAAGTATAATAAAATATAATTTCTGTAGTAGGTAAAATGCGAGACCTACTGACAGGATTCCTCACTGCCCAAGTTCCTGTAGTCTCACAAAGTAGTGTAGTAGTATTCCCTGAAGGTGAAGATCTGAGCCCTGGAAGATGGGAAGCTACTGAATCGTGACCATAGCAACTGAATGACCTGGTGAATGAATTAGTGTGAGGAATGAAACATTACAAGTGGGGTCAGAATGGCCAAGCAATAGAAGACAATTGAAATCTAGTGTGTCAATCAAACCCATACCACAAATCATCATTGAGGAAGCAGACTCAAGTGATATAAGTGACACAGAAGAAGATCAACAGACACCAAAGAGATATAAGAGAGCAATAGTACCTTGTCCTACGTATTCAGCACCTGAATGGACTATATGGAGGATGTGCCTAATGCAGCAGATCATAACCTCAAAGAACTGGTAACAGAATAACTTGAACCACTGTGACATGCTACACTAAGACAGCACTTGATTCAAGCTCCTGAAACAAGTTCATAAAATAAGCTTGATAACTGGTACTGAGTGATGCAGTTCAAACAATATATGATTTTACAAATAATGAGCTCTGTCTAAACTGAACTGTAAAAACTGTGATAAAAGAACATGACAATTTGCTAACAATGACAAATAAAAATAATTAAGAGGACTCCCTATGGCCAACGTTGCAGTAGAAGAGTATAATTGACATACTACATTGAAGACACAGTAGGGCTAGGGATAATTCACGAAGTACTATTAAAAAAGCTAAATGAAATAACGTCAAGTAAATCAACAGGAGTTTGGCTCATTTGGCACAAGTGCAAGTCAATACAGAATTCAATCTGCTAGCTGCTAAATTCTATTAAAAGGTCTGACTGTAGACAACGTGTTTCCTTACCAAGGCTAGATGCAGAATAGTAATAGCATTTACAATTCTTGTAGTTGGTATGGGTTTAACCCTAGAGACAGAAACATTTGGATCTACACCTGAACCTACAACACCTGCACATAGACTAGATGAGAAGAAATTATAAGCTTCCTCCATAGATGCTTCAAATAGAGGTTTCACATCAAATGTATGCTCTAAATTAGTTCAGAAATATACACACGCATTAGATGTCAAAGACTCTTATACTTGTGCACACTTACTATCTTTAGTTGTTGAGGATGCAAAATGCCATCATATTCCACTTTCATATGCAGTCACAAGTGCATATTGCTTAGTTTGTTTTATAGACAGAATCGTTTTGTTTTTCATTTTATTTTTCTACTTATCATATCCTCTCCAAAGTTCTCATTAATAAAAGAATGAACCCTCATCCACAAGCTAAGTAAATGGAGGTGGCTTCCTATTTCTTTAGACCCCTACAAAGACAGACATTGTTAAAGCATATGAACAGTTAATCAAGCCAATTGAAAAGTAATGTATCCAAGCATTAGAGCAAAAGAGAGCTCATGTGTTTCTTAAGGTAACGTAGGAAGAAGATGTATTAAAAAATGTTTGAAAAGAAGATGACTATAAAAAGAAAATTATATATCCAAAATTAAAATTAGATGACAGAAAGGAAAATTATGTGTTTATAAAAGAAGAAATAAGTTTAAAAAAAGACACACTGGGATAAGCAGCTGTGAACATTCATATGAAGTTCTTGGAGGGCCTGTTCAAATGTTAACTGCAGAAGAGCCAGTTACTCATGACGTACATTTAGTTTGTGGGTGAGATGCTTTTTTATAGTTGCCTGCTGTTCGGGAGGGTGTTTTCATTTAGCTTTATTGTTCCCTTTAATATATCATGTAAATAGCATAGATGTTCTTACAATTACTGTACCTTACAACCAAACACAGTACCACTGGTGGGGCACACTCAATGGGGGGTGCTTTTGGGGTTATCTAAAGGGTAGTTCTAGAGGATGAGAACATCAGAAAGCTTTCTACAATAGTAGATAAGGTAACAACTAGTACATCTGGTGCTTTACTAGCAGTCCATACAGAATTAGTAGCTATTGGATCAATGGTTTTAGAAGATCCATTAGTTTTAGATACATTCCTGGAAGAGAAAGGCAGAGTCTGTAAGATGTTAAAGGCTCAACACTGCTGTTCATATAAACCTGATGAAAGTAAGATGACAGAAGAATTTGCAAAGAACATATCTAGTCTAAAACCTGAATTAGAAACTTGAGACATCCCGTGTATTTAGAACTTTAGGCAAAGAAGCTTTTGCCATAAGTAACTGTCTTGGAAACATATGGAGTGGATTTTTAGGGGTCATATTAAAACCTATATTGAATGTTGGCATTTGCTTAATACGCTTATTTGTTTTCTGTAACTGATTTAAATGTTACCTAACATAAAAGAAAAATGAAGAGAGAAAACGGAAATAAAGAATAGAAATGGAAGAAAGAAAGATAAGGCATGCAAGCAGTTTAAGGAGGTGGAAACTTTAAAGAATAAAATAGATAACTCAGTAAAAAGGGAAAATGTTTCTTAGATTTGTGGTAAAAAGTGATGGCTATTTTAACCATTAGAGAGGGGAGGTTAATGGAGCTAATTTTCTCAGTTTTTATTAAAAAAAACACATTTAAATAAAAAGTGCAAAAGTCTAGGCAAATTAACATATGTAGAGTAAAAAATTCATTTTTGTAGCAGATAACCATACTTTGGCATTGCAAGTATATAAAATAAATAATGACATGCTGATTTAAGGTAGCCTAGCTGCTGATATTAACAGTCTATCATACATTTAAATTTAAAGGCCTTTGTTGCTTAAGAACAAAGACTTCGTGCTTATGCACTTTCATTCTCTCATCAGAACACTTTATTTGGGTTTCTGAACTGTCACCTTTTTCTTCCTTATTGGAGAAATTGCCTTACTAATGCATAATCTAGATTAGGGAATGCCTTTATGGAATTTACATTGTACTTTCTCTATTTTATTTAAAAAACACACTAATTTGGTATTTTACCTTGTTTTGAAATACTGACTAATGGATTTTTTTAATTTGCGATAATAATGAGTGAAACAATTATTTACGAATAAAATACTTTGAGTTTATTTAAATTGTTAATAAAACCTTTAACTCACATCTATCTCTCCCTAGAAATTCTTGTGAGGCGTCAAATGGACTTCAGTATTAATTTTGCTTGATGTAAATGATCGCTCCTTCTCAGTTCTCCTTGTCGATGAACAAAAGTCCATACGGCCAATGCCAGGGTTTATTAATGATGACACCCGAAGATCGAGATTCAAAAATGCCACGCTGTCAGTCTTGAAAGGCACACATTGCCATAATAGTCCCTGGCCCTTAAGGGAATTACTTTGCATGTGGATGTGCTCCTTGCAAAAGGGCGAATGTCATCACTCACGCTGGCTGAAGTGAGTGCGATCCATTGTATACTATAGCGTGCAGAAGAAAAATGTGAATGATACCATAACACACCAATGGGTGACGAGGGCTGGCTGAAAGTCCCTATAACTAGCTATATTAGACACACATTATTACAATCAAAGGTCTTGGCTAAAGCCATGTCTAAAAATGAAACGGAACCAGTAGTAGACAGCAAAGGGAAATTGAAAGGCATGACAACAGTCGTATATAGAACAGGAAGCTGTAAAACCACTAGTGGGAGGGGTGGTGAAACTGGGACTCCTGCTATTCTCCTAGTGGGGGAAATCAAAACAATTTTAAGTGCCTCCGTAAGGAAGCTATCCTGCCCGGATATGAGAACCACCATTAGCCGTTCTGGATATTTCCATTACGGAGTGTGATATAAAATAATGTGTGGACAGAGGCAATAAATAACTCTACGTGTCAGCCCTTCTACCTGGGCAGTTCTACCTGAGAGGAGCGTATAGCAGATAGCCTTCTTAGTCATTATTATGAGGCTGTCTTTAATTAAAGCAGCTGTGTGTACACATGCATAGTATAGCATCATGTGCTATCTAAAGAGAGAAAGGAAAAAGAAAGCGACTCTGTTTATCCATGATTCCCTGTATTGCTGTGACAAAGTGCAGATTAAAAATGATTACTGTGTTAGCAAGTACGGAGTTTGGAACCTGAACCCCACGATTTACAGTAGAAATTCCCATATTAGTTTCATGTGAGCTCCAGCTGTCATTCTTTTGATAGTCAAAATAGCTCGTCAACATGTTTTTCCAGTTTTCTTAGAGAACATTAATCATTTAGGGAAGATATTGTATGCTCATTTGATGATTTAAAATGTGTTAGGTTTGCATTTCTTATAAAGCACGGCTGCCTCGAACAAGCCAATGAGCACACGCAACAATGCATAGCTTTGCAGGACTACTGGCTGCAAGATACCTTGGCTATTAAACACATCCCTTTCAGGTGTCTTCACTGTTCACATAGATCCATTGTTTTCTTTGCTTTTCTTATTAAATAATTATTTCTTCTGCAACACGCTACATCGGTGACTATATTTACCAACTGTTTCTTATTTCTGTGTGAACAGCGTCTTTTCTTGCCCTCCTACTGCGTCCTATGATGCATTCTCACACCTCGGCCACCCTGGTCACCGCACTGCAAAACCCTCATTCATAAAAACATCTTAGGAACAGGTAGCCTAAATGTGAGTGTCGCTTTGTGGGCTACTCTATTCCTAATACCATGTTGAACCTGTTGGGTGTGCTGCTTATAGGGCACAGCTGCAAGGTCAGGTTAGTTAGCGGGTATCAGTCAGAGCTGAGAACTATTTCCACCAGCTTCCTTCGATTGGACCCGGGTGTTACATTGGTGCCGGAGTTTGTTTTTAGCCCTGAATGGTATTCATTTAACAGTTGGACTCGAGATACTTCTGTTTCTAGCTATGCATTGGCTCATCTCTTTGGCAGGCCTTTCCCTCTCTGAGGCTGGCACACTGACCCGGATACACGGCACATAACAGCTAAATATCTAGACCCAGGTATGCATGTTCTGCACACGACGGCAAGGCTCCATGGGAGATTGAAAGCCCATTGTGAGAAAGAGGGTGCTGCTCTGAAAACAACCCTGGTGCACTTTGATGGGTACAGATTACCTGATGCCACCTGTGAGGTAAAGATATGACTTTTATCTTTGTGACTTTGTGTTTTGGGGTCCTTCCAATGGCCTCAAGTAACAACAAGGTTTCAGGACCACCATGACCAAGCCTTGCTCCCCTGCTACAAATGCAGCGATCCTACACCAGAAAAGCTCTTACATTTTTCTTCCGTTCTGCCCCAAGGGCTGAGGCCAGTTTATGAAATGGGAGAAGTAAGAATGACCTGTGCCTCAGTGTTGCTCTGTTTCTTTGGAACAGATGGTATATTGATAATATTACATTAGCAGTGTTAAGTTTTTAAAACCCCTTCTTTGGGGAGGAGGTTTTTTTAAATCTGTGTTATATTCATTCATAGATGATATTGCTTATACTTCTGGCATGCGAGTTATCAATTGTACTGTACACTGCATTCTGTTGGTAGAAATTAACAAAAAAACAAATGATGATGATATACTTACCGACTGAGGAGAGAGTCAGTCAAGCATACACTCTATGAAGTAAATCAAATCACACTACCCATTCGAAAATGGGTCTGATTTTTACCCTACCATCTCAGTGTCGTCAATCTAATAATAAAATGGTAACACCAAAAAAAGAACAAAAGAATAAGAGCAATAAACCCGTTTTTGCCAGGGGATTTACAAAACCAGAGGTACATTAAGACTCCTCATTTTTTCTGTGAACGTTTCTGACTTCATTATGGCAGAAATAAAAATAGACTCTTGTACATGTAGCTTCCACTATCCCTTTTCCAGAAAACAATGCACATGCGATGCACGTGTGAGGCATAATTGGCCATGCTAGTGAGCGTGCCGGCAGGCCAGAGGAAATGAACATAGTCCAGTGGTATATCTTGGTACAGCATGTTTTTACTGGACTGTGCTAATCTGCTTTGTATATAAGCACATTTTAAAAAATATTCTTGAAAACGTTAAAAAAATGAAAAAGTCAAAGTGATCAAATTGGTCAATGGACACAGGAGGCACATATCCAGAATAAAATGTTCACAAAGAATTCTGTGTTTCATGCTGAATCACTGATACTTTAGGGACAAAGTTAACCATTCGATTCTGCTCAGCTTTTCTCTACAGATAGTGCCTGACTTCATTAACAGGGTGAAAACATGTCTGTCTATCGGGTTTGCAAAGACAAGTTGTGGAGCTGTAGCTACTTGGAACCCACCAAAGGCTTTTGTATCGGATATTATATATTGATTTAGCTGCTGGAGCTGTGTGTGCCAGTTCCACAGAAACCTTGGCCACGAAGCACAAGCAGAAGATTATTCAAACCTAAATAACAACCCCTAGCACTGATCTCAGAAAAAATATCAGCCAAACATGGATCATCAAGATTATTAGAAATTCCAGCAAACAGAGGAGCAAATCTGAAGCACACTTAAGAGCTATGAACTTGTTAATTGTGCTGTGTGACAGACACTTATTGGTTCTAATGTAATGCAAGATGATTTCCATGTGACTGGGATAACTGTCTCCAGGGAATGCGTGCTGTGGAAGAACATATGATATTATCCATCCGTGTTGGGCTGAATGGAATTTCTTTAACTACTTTCGGGAAGTTTAGGAATACTAGGTCATACAGTTTAGTCAATTTCAGATATTTTGCCAGAAATGGACCATCTGAAGGAATGTATTATTTTTTTATGTGTGCACCATGGTGTATGAAAAAGGAGGACATTTCACTGAACTCAGTTCAGCTCTAGGTGACAACTGTTTGCAAAGGATGCAACATGGTGCATTACTCACATAAGCGGGGTGCTTGTGTGCACTCATTTGCAAGTAAACAATGCTTGTTTTCTTATGTTTCTCACATGCCTTCACAGACCAGGAATGCTTATAAGCCCTCTGACATACATGTATACAACCCACAATTATGATAGCTTACAAAGGTCCATTTAGGTAACAATTTATTTGTATTATAAATTAACATGCACTCATTACACTTTTTTCATAACGAGGTACTATCGAGGGTTAAAAAAAAAGATTTTTGTGTTGATTCTTGGACATTGTGCAGATATGACAGAGGTCTGTGTCGCGTGACAATTACAAAGACTAGTTTCTATATCACGCTAATTGCAGCCCATGCTTACTTTAAGAGATTGGGATAATTTTGTTCCAGTCAGTTCATATTCCTGGGGCAAAACAACTGTGCTATGACACCTTTTATTGCTTATTAAAGGGCTGCCTGTACAGAAGGCGGCTGGTCATGCACTTCAACACGGAGCATACAGCCGCCAGGCTCAGTGCGTATACCACTCCTATTTATTTGAAGGTGATTTTATGGTTATTAGTTGTTAGTGCTGAAGAGGCTCATCAGGCCGATGTTTGAGAGTAACCACAAGCTGCTATAACGTCACAAAACTGCAGGATTCTGTACCTAGTACATAATTAATGCCCTATATATTTGCCAATTTCATACCATAACTATCATTTAAACATAATATCTTATAGCTGCTTATCTTGTTTTTAGCTCTTAAATTTTGAGAGCTTATTACATTATTTTTATTATTTCAAAGTTTTCCATTTTATGGGTTCCACAAATTATTTCTAAACAAAAAAAATACATACATCAACGTTAATGTTGTATATGTTAGTCTACTGAATGGACACAACATTCATTTCAATTTTAACTATAATAAACATATATTGATTATGTTATTTTGTGTTAAATGGTTTATGAAGTGTTTCCATGCTGTTAACATGTCTACTTGGTGCTACCAAGACAAGAGAGTATCGAAGACTGAGGAGGCAGATAGTGAAGAAGCTAAATACGCCATGAGAAACAGCTCTCACGGTGTTGGTAGAATCCTATTGGGCCATAACGGTCTGAATGGGAATGGGAGTCGTTCCATCTAGAGGCAGCAATTGCTGAGAAGCCTCTTGTATGTGCTCTTACTCACTACACGTGAGCAGTGACCATAGCTCTGACATCTAGCGGTCACACAGAACAGTGATGCAATCACTGACAGTGTTTTACAAGGAAAACACAACAATTTTAATTTGATTGCATGTTAAAGAAGAGTCAAAGGATCATTTCCTGATGAGAGGGATAGGAAGGCAACAGTTACCCTTACGACCACTTGTGCAGTGGGTGTTCTCAACCCACTGCAGATTCTTGATTTGCTATTTGGGTTGCTATGGTTGCTAGTCAGACCAACGTGGAAGCTATGGTAGCTGAGGTTATGTTAATTTTAGAGGAAGTAAATAATAAAGAAGGAATCTTCCACAGAATATTAGATGAAAAAAAACAGTAAGCTGCTGCTTCTGGTATCAATTTGGCGAGTTAGTGAAAGTTGTTGTATAATACATTGTCAAGCTTCATTCACAACAACATTAGAGTAACACACGCTGCAATTCTGCAGGGCCAAGACACAAAGATAGTGATCTATCAGCTGTATCTCAATCATCATCTCTATATGGGTTTACTGTCAGCCAGTTGCACTGCATTTAAATACTGGCAACACCAATTAGTTATCAATTAGTTCCAGTTTATGTTGTCAAAGCTTGAGTGCCAGCCAAAAAGAATAACTCAGAGTTTAGGGGGTCAGAAAGGGCCTGGACATGCATCAAAGACAGAGATAAAAGTGAGGTCCATGGATACTTTAGCTACATCAAAGTTGTACTTCCCAATGTAAGACAAGGATGCTTTGTAGACAAAACATTATAATTGTAGCTACTGTTTAACTCAGTGAAACATTTTGAGGTATAAGTTCGCTCACCAAAGATAAGACCAAACATTCACTGATGGGGACATAGTGGTAGACGTACAGTGCGTTAACTCACCAGTCACTTGTAAGCTAAGGTAAGAACAGGGCCACTGGAACTATGCTACAGGAGAGGATCAAATTATGCAACAGAGTTGAGTAAATTATGCAGCAAATGATAAGGCATAATGCAGCACATTTTGTAACAGTATTTCTTCTTTATTTCATCATTTTTAGGCTAAGCATAAGCATACGGCCTCTTGTATACTTTAAAGTATACTTCTTCCGTGGGCTTCCAGCCATTTCATTTGTTAGTTTCAGTGTCATTTAAAAAGCCTTGCTTGTGGGCAGTCATGCCTCTTTGCCCCTCCTTCTTCTGTGCAGGGATCACCTACTGTATAATTATGCTTTGTCCTGTTTACCTGGATTGTTGGGGAATTTTGTTTCTTTTTTTTACTGTATGTCCTGCTCCTGTCCAGGGAAGATTCCCTTTTCATTTGCAGAGCATTCTTGCTCTGAGCATAGGTGTAAACAAGGCTATAAATCAAGATGTTATCTTGGTCACATTTGGTCTTTGTGGGCTTTCTGCACCCTCTCACAGCTGCCTGGCTCCCGCCCTTCCTTTACTTGGATTTTCTTTACAAAGTGTGCCTGCCTGCAGTCCCCAGGGCTTAAGATCGCTTGTAATTGCTTATAGCCTAGGCACCCAGCTCTACCACTGGCTCTGCAATCCTTAGAGACAGTGCCCACTTCTGCTCCATACTGGGATCCCACTTGCAGCTCCATCAGTGCACCTCAGTTCTCACACTCCAAGCCCTCAGCTGTGCCAGTGCCAGAACCCCATACATGCTGTCTGCCAGAGCACCTCCGTTCTTAAAGTCGGTACACACTGCTGTTCCAGTACTGGCACCTCGGGCAGCTCCATCAGTGCACCTCAGTTCACACACTCCAAGCTCCTCAGCCATGCCAGAACCCAACACACGCTGTCTGCCAGAGCACCTAAGTTCGTACAGTCAGTACACACTGCTGTTCAAGTACTGGGACCTCAGGCGCAGCTCAATCAGTGCACCTCAGTTCTACTCCGGCAAGGTCACCTCCGTTCCTATACTGGGACCCCCCTCACATACAGTCCCGTTACAGCAGTTCAATTCTAATATTCAGTCCCACTGCCAAGCCAATACTGGACCCAAAAGAGCAAAACACAGATCAGCCAGTGCACCTTAATTCTAACATCCACTGCTGATGGGAACCACCACATTTCTGCCAGAATCCATCAATTGTAACATTCAGTGCAAGTTTCTTCTCAGTACTAAGGTTCACACACAAGCCCCTCATCGCTTCTGTGGTTCAGAGGCAAAGCCACTTCCATGATGGGCCCCACTCGCAGATTCACCAGGGAGCCTTCAGGCTAACACTCGGCAACAATGGACGCTAATACTATTTTCCACACATAGCTCCATTAACATACCTCACTTCTGACTTTGTGTGCCCATTACTATTTCAGTAGCCTACATACAACTCTGTCAGTACACCTCAACGCTAACCTGCAGCATCCCATTATTCCAATAACAGGAATTACACAGCGCTCCGTTACTCACTCCTCACCCGCTGCCTTTCTGTTATTCCAGCACTGGGCCGGGAAACAGCTCTATCTCTACCCCCAATCCTGATCTGAAGCACCCCAATATTGCTGCACTGGGGTTCACATACAACTCTGCTAATGCAACTCACGCTGCTGCCCCCTGCTGTTCCACACTCTGACTTCTGTTTCAGGACATGGGGGAGCTTCTATTCTTAGCTGCCATCTTTATATGGGAGGGTCTGTTTTGACCAATCTCACTCCGTTCTTTCCTTTACTCTGTTTACTCTCAATGTTTTGTTTCTCCAAACTTTTCTCTTCCCAGCTCTTAAAATCCACACATCAACAGGTTCAATCTTTCTTTCAACTGTTTATTTCTACTCCTCTCCCTTTTTTTTTTTTCATTTCCCTCTTCCTACCTCTGCTTTCAAACCAGCGAAAACCTGTTTTTTTCCCCCTTTTTTCATTCCTCTCTTTTTTCTTCAAGTGCTCATTAATTCACTATTTTCTTTCTCTTCCCTACACTCTGTCTTTTTTATTTGCTCTTTCCTTTGATTCGGTAGGCATCCTTTCACTTTTTTTTAGCTCTTTCTTCCTTCCTTTCTCTGGTGTTTCCCTCTTTTTGCCGTCTGTATGTAGAAGCCACAAGTTACTTGCCAGGACCTGAAGTGTCAAAGTGGTTTTCCCATTCTGTTTCTGTGGGAAATGTCAGTACATACATGCCCTGGTTCTTTCACTGCTGGTTTCTCTCACAATCTCTCTTTGTTCTCTAATGTTCATTTTTATTTTTCGTTTCACACTTCTTTCATTATTTTTTCCTTTTTCGTTCGCTAGCTTCCGTCCCATTTTTCTTTTGTCTCGCATATTTGCTCTATTTCTTCTTAGTTGTGTTTTCATTTCTCGTTCTTTCTCTACCTTCCTTCTTTTATTTCTTGCGACCCCTTCTCTTTCTTATTTTTGTCTGTTGTATTCCTTTCACTTCTCTTTTTCTGCCCCATCCGCTTTATGTCCTGCGGCCTAGTTATCAATGGAGCGACAGGTGCCGTAGCACTGGGGCTCAGAGACCTACATACCTCACTCAACTTATTACTGCTCTATTTTCCTACCGAAATTCGAGTCAGCCATTTTCCTTTCTTACTCCAGGGCCTATGACACTGTTACTACGTCACTTGTCCTCTCCATCTTTACTCCCAACTACCTCTGTTCTTTCACCCTCTAATCCGTCCAAAATGATATTTTAGTTACGGTGTTTTGAGCATGATACTCTAATGCCAAAAGTTTATTTCTGGTAAAGGTTTATACGATAATTGTATATGTTTTATGACAGTGGAAGAAGGTAAATCAAAGTGCGTTAGTTGAATGCTGGGCGAATGGAATTATGTGGCATGAAAAGACAAAATTATGAGGCAAGGTTGACTAATTTATGTGGCAAGAAAAGTCCAGTTATGAATTTACAGTGCCAATAGCTCTAGCTCAAGAAAATGCTAGACCTATTGCATTGCATATACTTGTTAAGCTTGGTAACACTCACTGGGAATTGGTTGCACCTCCTTAGTACCAGTTTAACATCCCAAATATATCAATAAGAAACAGAAAGGTGTATAGTCCAGTTTTGCAAAGGGCATTCCACTCCGCCACAACAGGTGTGATCACATGTTTAGTAACTTTTGAACCGTTTGAGCTAGAAATATTTTTTTTATTCAAATCTACAGATTTTGTGGAAAATGCGGCAAGTCTATAATTATGCGAAAATTGCCCCAGCTGCACAATCGCTTAATTCCAGTGGTCCTGCGTAAGAGCTAGGGCGACAGCACGTGGGACCAAAAAGGGCAACTGCAGTTCCCTTTTGGCGGCTCCACTGTATTTTTTTTAATTTTAATTTTTAGCTCGGACAGTATACATTCAGAAAAGCTAGTACCGTTTTGCGGTTATGTAGCTCTGAAGTGTTGTTCATGTGGGTGAACGAAAGTGTTGTTTCTTTATACATTTACAGAATTGTTTCTGCAGCTAATGCCGTTAAACAGTGTCGCAGAGGCAAATAACCTCCGAAAAAGGCCCCTCAATGTGGCATTAGCGCCACTTACTGCAATGACCTTGAACGCTGAGGACTGAAGGGGTCGAGCTGCGATTGCTTCCGGCTACAGCCCCTTGTACAGATTTGGCGGCTGGGAGGAGGGCAGCAAGGCTCGGAGGTAACGTGTACTTTACTCCGAACGAACGCCGAGCTGACTGCATCTGGACTGGGGATACATAAAGTACAGTGCGGAAATTCAATTTTCAATCTGTTTAACTCTTTACAATGGAACAATTTAAAGAACCTACTGTAGGACGGGTGTTTTTACATTGCTGGGCCTGGACGTCCGACTGCCACTCTGCTATAAAACGAGTTGGAAATATAACCGATATAAAGCAACGTTATAGTCAGAGACGCCTGCTGAACTGACACACCTAGTTATTCAGTAATCGTTTCTTAATAGCCCCTTTCACTCCCAGATCTACTTAGACATGAAGCAGAGGTAGGGAAAAGGCTGGCAGTGGTGTTCTGCGACTACGCATTAGCTTTACATTTCATGACAAGCTAATTCCAGAGCTCGGAAGACAGACAACCGTGCGCTCCGACAATTTTCTTTTTTTATTTACATGGAAGACGCTTGCTTCAAACTGATAAACGAGAACTGAAAGGCGCGCAGACATATGCCGTCATTACCAGGCCTTCGTCAGCAGCGGTTTGCTCTCAACGCAGTCCTTGCCCTGTAGTAAGTTAAAGCTCAGAGATGCAAGGTTCCCTATTTATCACATAATGCGCATCCCATAATGCGCCTAGACGTTACAATTGTAAATCGAACGCTGATGTGTCCCGCGCCCAACTAATCATGTTAGTTTACGTATAACTCGCAATCGCGATAAATGGTAGGATACATAAACTCTACCAGTGATTGGATTGCAGGGCTGGACGACCCAATGAATAGTGAGAGAGTCAGGTTTTCGGGAACTTTACAACAACAAAGATGTGAAACAAATACATAATACTCTAGCAAACTACTCTGTTGAATAAATATCAACGTTCTATCTTGTTTCCAGTTCCGTTTTTTAATACTAGCTCAATTCCAGTACTAAAATGCACACATATAGGGGACAAACAATTAGCAAACACTGACAAACTGCATGGACTCTGCATTTATAGACCTTACGTCAACGTGATTTTTCTCTCCTATAAGTATATGTTTCAGTATAGAAAGGTCTCTGAGATATAGCAATATTTCATCTGCCCACAAAGAGATTTTATGTTTGATGCCTGAGATTTCTAAGGCACTGCTGACACTACATTTCTCTAAAATGGCTTGCCCAGGGTTCCATAGATAAATACAGTTGGGTAAGGGGCAAACTTTAACCCCTTCGCTACCAGGCCTTTTCCCCCTCAAGTGGCAAGCCTTTTTTTGGCTGTTTGGGGCAGTTCGCGCTTAGGCCCCCATAACTTTTTGTCCACATAAGCTACCCACGCCAAATTTGAGTCCTTTTTTCCCAACATCCTACGGAATCTAAAGGTACCCAGACTTTGTGGGTTGCCCTGAAGGAGACCAAGAAATTAGCCAAAATATAGCTAACATTTATTTTTTTCAACAACAAAAAAAGAAAAAGGGAAAAAGGGCTGCAGAAGAAGGCTTGTGGTCCCTGGAAATGGCATCAACAAAGGGTTTGCAGTGCTAAAATCACAATCTTCCGAACTTTCAGGAACAGGGAGACTTGAATCAGAAAACAAACCCCATTTTCAACACAATTTTGGCATTTTACTGTGACAGAACACATTTTTACTATTTTTTGTGCTTTCAGCCTCCTTCCAGTTAGTAACAGAAATGGGTGTGAAACCAATGCTGGATCCCAGACAGCTAAATATTTCTGAAAAGTAGACAACATTCTGAATTCAGCAGGGGGTAATTTGTGTAGACCCTACAAGGATTTCCTACAGAAAATAACAGCTGAAATAAATAAAAAATACTGAAATTGAGGTAAAACAAAACAGCCATTTTTCTCCACGTTTTACTCTATAACTTTTTCCTGCAATGTCAGATTTTTTAAATCAATATACTGTTACATCTGCTGGACTCTTTTGGTTGCAGGGATATATAGTGCTTGTAGGTTCATCAAGAACCCTAGGTACCCAGAGCCAATAAATGAGCTGCACCTTGAAATGGGTTTTCATTCTGTACCAGGTATACAGCAATTCATTTGCTGAAATATAAAGAGTGAAAAATAGGTATCAAGAAAACCTTTGTATCTTCAAAATAGGCACAAGATAAGGTGTTGAGAAGCAGTGGTTATTTGCACATCTCTCAATTACGGGGTGCTCATACTAGCATGTAAATTACTGGCCATTCCTCAAATAGATGTCTTTTTTACACACTGTCTTACATTTGGAAGGAAAAAAAAGTAGAGAAAGACAAGGGGCAATAACACTTGTTTTGTTATTCTGTGTTCCCCAAGTCTCCCGATAAAAATGGTACCTCACTTGCGTGGGTAGGCCTAATGCTAACATGGACATATAACATTTTTACATTGAAACCGGACGTGTTTTTGCAAAGTCCCTGGCTGTAGATGTTGGCCTCTAGCTCAGTCAGAACCTAGGCAAACCTACCAAACCTGGGCATTTTTTTAAACTAGACACCTAGGGGAATCCAAGATGGGGTGACTTGTGGGGCTCTGACCAGGTTCTGTTACCCAGAATCCTTTGCAAACCTCAAAATTTGGCCAAAAAAACACTTTTTCCTCACATTTCGGTGACAGAAAGTTCTGGAATCTGAGAGGAGCCACAAATTTCCTTCCACCCAGCGTTCCACCAAGTCTCCAGATAGAAATGGTACCTCACTTGTGTGGGTAGGCCTAGTGTCCGCGAAAGGAAATTCCCCAAAACACTATCTGGACACATCCAAATGATCAAATACAAAACTACCTGTATTTGCGGGGGGCACCTGCGTTTTTGGTCCGGGGCTCAGCAGACATACAGGGAAACCTACCAAACCCAGACATTTCTGAAAACTAGACACCCTAGGGAGTCCAGGGAGGTGTGACCTTGTTGGATCCCACAGTGTTTTCTTCCCCAGAATCCTCAGCAAACTTCAAATTTAGCTAAAAAACAAATTTTCCCACATTTCTGTAAGGGATCACCTCAATGGGACAAATTTCCTACCACCTAACGTTCTCCTCAGTTTTCCGGTAAAAATGATACTTAATTTGTGTAGGTGGGCCAAGTGCCTGTGACAGGGAAGAGCCAAAAACATGTTGAAATTGAGGGGGAACCAAAGCGGGTCCAAAAGGGCAGTTTGAAAAAAAAAAACATTTTTAGGCTGACATGTGGGGCAGAATTTTTATCGGTATAGATGAGACAATGCTAGGTGGTAGGAATTTTGTGGATTCCTGCAAACTCCGGAAGGTTCCATCACAAAAAATGTGGAAAAAATGTGTGATTTCCAGCAAAGTTGGAGGTTTGCAGGGCATTGTAGGTAAGAAAATGGAGCAGGTGCATGTGAAGCACACCACCCTGGACTCACCCAGATGTTTAGTTTTCAGATGTGTCTAGGTCTTGTGGATTTTTCTACATGGCAGCGTCCCAAAGACCAAAAAGTGCAGCCCTCACCATTCCAAGTGGGCCGATTTTGAGAGTTAGCCAAGCTCTCATGGCCCAAATGAGAAACCAAAATCCAAAATAATCAAATGTCCTCTTGCTTGCCATGGGATAAGATGTTTTAGTGTGCTGGGGGAGAGCTGAAAGACTGTTACCCCCTTCAGTTGGAGGTGGGGCATAATCATGCCCATACTGGTTGGTAGCCACCACCACTCTATTTTTTTTAAAACATTTTATTCCCTGGCATCTATTAGACTTTCTGCCCCGCCTGGGTGCGAATCAGGGGTAATTGCCCCATCTGCCCACTGGTGGGCAGAAAAAACTTTGGCCCCATCTACCTGGGGTGGGGGTATGGCCACACCCCCACCCTCTTATTTTGAAAAACAAATGTTCCCTGGTCCCTGGTGGGCTGCCTTCCAAAAATAGGCTGATGGCCAACAGTAATGTGCCCCCATGGGGAGCGACCCTTACCCAAGAGGCTGCCCCCCAAACAAAACACACACATATCAATCCGTGGTGCCTAAGTGGTTTCTGCCCCTCCCCCGGGGGCAGAACAACCTAATAGAAATAGGCCATTCTGCCCCCAAGGGGAGCAGAAATGGCCTAAAATAAATTCCCCCCACCCCCAGGGGAACAACCCTTGCCTAAGGGGTCGCTCAAACTTGTGTGAAATTGACGCAAAAAAATTAAAATCCCTGGTGTCTAGTGGTTTCTGCCCACCCTTGGGGGCAGATTGGCCGAATAAAAATAGGCCAATCTGCCCCGGCCTAAAAACAATTTGCCCCCCAGGGAAGCGACCCTTGTCTAAGGGGTAGCTCCCCATATATAAAAAAATAGGGTAAACAAAAAAAAATATCTCTGGTGTCTAGTGGTTTCTGCCCCCATCGGCCTAATTATAATAGGCCGGTTTGTCCCCGGAGGGGCAGAAAAGGCCTAAAAATGTTTTGTCCCCCTGGGGAGCAGCCCTTGCCCAAGGGGCCACTCCCCTCATTCAATAATATATATATTAAAAAAAAACCTGGTGTCTAGAGGTTTTGGCTTCATAAAAATAGGCCGTTATGGCCTAAAAGTAATTTTGCCCCCTGGGGAGTGACCCTTGCCTAAGGGGTCCCTCCCCACATATAAAAAAATAAAAATAAAAAATTATCCCGGGTGTCTAGCGGTTTCTGCCCCACCCCGAGGGCAGATCAGCCTAATTATAATAGGCCGATCTGCCCCTAGGGGGGAAAAAGGCCTAAAATAATTTGCCCTACTGGGGAGCAGCGCTTGCCCAAGGGGCCGCTCCCCTTATGCGCAAATAAAAAAATAAAAAAACTCTGGTTTCTAGTGGGCATTTGTGCTGCCTGATCGCATCGCATTCTCTGCCCTGTATGCTTACATCCTGTCTCCAATACACGTCTGGCATGGGCTGTGCTTCCCTTCTGACACCCCAACAAAGTGTGGTGAATCAAATTCCGTTTTATTGAGACTCAGGAGATTAGCTTAGCCCTAAGGCTTGGAGGGCTGTGCTTCCTTCAACTCGTGACTTTTAACCTACTTAAGTGCTCTGTTTTAGTCCATTTATTTTATTATTTCTTTTAGGATGGCTACCATTGCTTATACTTATAGGAATGTTTTGATTTCCAATATCAGTGCCACTCTGTGAAGGTGTCATTATCAGCGTCATGATCAAGTGATGTATGTAGGTATTCACATCTTGTCTCTTTCTCACTTACTTGTGACAAGGACATAATGTACACTTGTTGGAGATTGTTTACATAATTCCCACCGCAAGTCTGCCTCCATAGCAATTGTTTGGGAACATACCTGTGTCAGGGGTCCTACATGATCTGTATAGATACAACTCACACGAACAAGGTCATTAGAGGGATTCCTTGCAGATGCCGTCTACACTGCATGTCACCTTGCTGCAGAATTCAGCTTTGTGTCACCACGGAGTCTGACCTAGAGACCTCATTCCAAGGTAATGAGGGTTGGGGGGGTGCTTCTCATGGACATGGTACTGGCAGAGTAGGTTTATCATGCCTAGCTCCCATTAAGTTAGAGATTAGGTTCTCTATGCTAGAGATTTTACATCTCATGTTTATTGTAAGATGGTGGGGGGTTTTGTATTCACAACTCTCATCTTCACAATTATGCTTCTTTTATTGTTCGTTATCCTAACCATTGCAGCCCATGCATTTTACCGTAGATTGCAGTCTTTTTAATAAACCTATTGAAAAGTCTCCTGCAGCTTCTTCATTGCCTGTGTGTGGCAGAGACTTATTTCTAACAAGAGAAAAGGGTATATCCGTTCCACCACGACTCCTCTGAGTTGTCGCAATGTAGAGTCCACGGGTAAGGCTGCCAGAAATCATATTTTACTGTCTGGGTTTTTGGTGACGTACTGCTTGTAAGCCTGGAGGGCTGGTCTGACAGTTGTGACTTGTTGTAGGAGTAGCTTAGTCACCTACAAACAAAAGAGCCATCACCCCTAAACCATCAGTCTCGCTTAGGAGCAAGAGCCCAACTACAATAACAGGATACTCAACGGCATCTGCATTCATCTGCATACTGATGGGTCTTCCTGGGGAGGAGGTTGAGAAGGGCTCACACTTACACTTCAAAAAGTAGTGACCCAGAGCCCACATAAAGGGGCTGATTACCACCCACTGATAGTCTGGAGCTGGGGCTGGACTGAGGGGAGACCTGCGCACTTTAGAGATATGTTTTGAAGTCATTCACCACATCAAAGGCACGTTTAGGTATAGGTACTGAGTCTCTAACCCCCTAAAATCAGTACACTTCTGGATCTGAGGCAGAACCCTGCTGGAGTTAATGCTGCTGTGCTTGAGGATTGCCACTTTGCTGTGCCTGACAGTTTCAAAGAACTGCTGTCCTTCTTTGCTGAGCTGCACTGCTGCTTGCTGACCCCTGCAGATAAACCACCAGGAACTGACTACAGAGTGACAGGGCTTGCTGTCTTGCCCCAGTTCTAGTAAAGGTCTCCGGAACATCAGAAATCTCAAAGTGGCTTCACTGTAGCATGCTGCCTGCTCCTCACGGACTTTGGAGTGGTTTCACAGTGCCGGCCCACCTTGTTACTGCCTCACCTTTAACCCACGGCTGCAGTGGTACATTCCTTGACGACAGAGGCCTGAGCAGACATAGAGCTTCGGCTGCGCTCTCTGCCGTAAAAAAAGACAAACACTGCTTGGGATTTGAATTTCATACTTTGGTCAGTCTGAAACGGCCCTGGTAAGTCTATGCTGTGCTCTTCGCAGAAGGACACACATACTCTTCCAAACTACCGTAAAGGCTCTAAAACGAGCCCTGTACAAAGTGTGCTTATTCTTGACATCTTTTTAAAGTGAATGTTCACTGAATTTTCGTTGTTTTGGTCTTGATCTACTCAGATACATAATATCAATTTTTCATGCACTTGTGTGTAGTCTGTTTGTGGTGTTTTCATTGTGACTGCTTGAGTGTGGGTTGCACAAATACTTTATACATTGCTTTCTAAATTAAGCCTGCCTGCTCTGTGCCAAGTTACCAGAGGGTGAACACGGGTTAATTTGGGTTGTGTATCTGACTTACCGTTACTAGGACTCTGGTCCCTACTTGGCCTGGGTGGATACAGTTGCCAGCTAGTGACCCAATTTCTAACTGTCATCTACTAAGGTCGGGCTGGGACAGAAAATAGGCCCAGGCATCACAATAAACAATGCCCAAAATTGTGAAATAGATAGGTAAGAAAGTGACCAATGGTCACTAACTGGGACAGTTTTGAACTTGTAAAGACATGTTGTGTAAGTGTTCTGCAAGGTATGGAAGACTGCATGGGTTTCAGGTTGCTGCAGGAAATATTTGTTTTAATATTAGGGAAATCAACAGTAAAATCCAGCCAAGCAGACCATAAAACTGGCCCACAAAACTGCCAAAAAACATGCCCTGTTAAACCAGCCCATCATGCACTGCATGATTTCCCTGTGGACCAGTCCAACCCTGATCTACTAGCTTGTAATAAGCATAAACCTGCTATATATTTTGATAATGGTATGCGTGTTACACGCCTTGATTCATGTTATCAATCGCAGTTTCTGCACTCAAAATAATTCAGTGTGTAATTCAATACACTTAGATATGCTAGGGCTAATGCACCCCTCGCTGAACAAAAGTTTCTTAGCTTGATTTGGGTGTATCTAGATTTCACCATTGTTTTATTGTTAACAGCTGAAATGTTTATTAATATAATGATCATTGTTATTCACATGATTTGTTGTGAAAATAGCATAGAATAAATTCTAATATGTTATAAAATACCAAAGTATGTATGTGCTAAATTCTGGGGTTCAAGGCTTCGCTATGGTATATGTCCTGCAGATGTAAGAGATTTTATGACAGGTTCATCTAAGGTCTAACACTGTTACTTCGCAAAAACATAACTCAGTGAGCTAGATTAGAGACACGTTCCAGTTTTCTTTTTCTCCAAAAGTTCTTAGTTTCCTTTTCCAGCTTGTAAAACCTATTAGGTGTGACACAGGAAATGTCAGGGTAACACAAAAAGCTCACCCAGCTAGTGTCTGTCTTCATACACATTCACAGTGTGCTTCATTAGACAACTCTGCACCTGGCATTTGTGTCATACGCCAGTCTAGAAGGAACAAAGTGGCCTCAACCTTTTCATGCCCTCAAGCTGGGAACCAAATACTTTAAGCTCTGGGGGAAATCATTGCTGGTGCCCCTTAAAGATGATCAGCGGGATGTAGCCTGGCAATCTCAAATACCGATTCAGTTTCCAGCACCTTGGGATGCACATATCCTGGAAACCTAACCTGACTTGGAGTCACAATTTGGCCCCACTACACAATTAGCCCAAGAAGACCTTACACACTGGAACTCCATTTAATACTATGGGTAGGAATGCACTGATTCTCCCAGGGCTGCTCTATATCCTAGAAAACTACCCTTTACACATTCCAAAATCCTGGTTTGATTCTGTCTAGGCCATGGGACGCAAATTCATGTGGGTGGTACCTCTAGAGTGGCCTTTGGTAAATGTACCCAGACGATGTACGACAGTGGTCGTGCCATGGCCGATATACTCCTGAACTATTGGGCAACACAGCTTCTTCCTATTAATGACTGGTTCCACAGGGGATGGGATGACCCTGCCTACAGGGGTGAATTGGCCATTTTACGACTAAATAATATCGTACACATCCTCTACCCAGGCCCCATCCCACCTGAGGTTCCTGAGGTAATCCAAGTGGCATTCAAAGAATGGAGAGCAGCCCCCAATGGACAAAATGGAATCTGAAACTGACGAGGGAAACCCCACTTTGGGAGGGGACTTGGTTATCCCAAGTATCCTCACTGGAGGGGTTACGGGAGTGGGATTCAGATTCAATAGGCATTTCAAGACTAGTTGAAGACTGGAGTGGGGGTTATATGAAATCCTTTCAAGAACTTCAAGCAAAATTCTAAATGCAGACTCCCTCAAGTTTACCATTATCTGCAACTACGACATGCACTACATCCTTACCAGGCAATGATGGAGGACATTCCAGAGTACAACACCTTAGAAAATAAGGTGCCTTTAGGCAAAGGTGGGGTTTCACAAATCTACAAGTCCCTGGTTATATACAGGCCTACATTCTTGGACACGCTGAAGGCCAAATGTCAGAACTGGGTGGGGGATTCGGGTGAAGCATACTGAAGAGATGCCTGTATGGCTCACCGAATTTTAGCAGTTTCTGCCAGGCTCCAATTTGTGCAATTTAAGTACGTGCATCAGGCCTATATGTCACCTCACCGGATGTGGAGGGCTGGCATCACTGATTCGCCTATGTCACAGGTATAAGGACCCTATGGGGGATTTTGTCCATGTTGTTTGGAAATACCCGGGGATACCAGATTACTGGACTGCTGTTATTAATACTCTCTCAGCTTTTACAGGCCCACAACTCGAGGTGAGCCCAAGGGTTGCATTACTGGGTATTCCTGACGATGTGAGTGGGCCCGTGGAGACAGGGTACTGGTATGCTAATTGCCAAGCGATATATTGCACGTAACAGGAAAGCCTTCACGGCCCTTTTGATGGAGGTATGGACCAGAGGCATGGACTGGGGTAGTAAACTCGAAGAAATTATCTATGTGGCACAGGGGTGTACCCGTAAATAAGAACGTGTTTGGAAAAAATGTTGGAACAACCACGATCTTGGAACCCAGTAAATCCCCAACTATCTACAAGGGACATGTTGAGACAGACCCTGTGGTTCTAGAACGAAGTCCAAAGGGAGGATATAGATCAACTCACTGTGACGATATTAATGTACAGTGCAAATGTTGTGTTACTCAAATTTGAATAAAATATTTGTATGAAAGAAACAAACCCTGTAAGCTGTATAAACCATAATTATCCTCTAATGAGTGCTTTCTCTCCTGAAGCACCAAAGCAATCCCCACTTTTTCAGCATTCCCAGTTTACGCAGTGGTTAGCCTGACTTGCCTCTTAGCTGTCCAAAACGAGTTCCCAGGCTTCCTTTGTCTACTGGGCAGAGTTGTCTGCTCCCGGATTCTTGGCAGGCTGTGCCCCCTCCTGGAATACTTACAAACACTAGTAATTTTTTCCTAGAAGGCAGAGCACAGCCATTCACTGCTGCTTCTAAAAAGTTGTGGAAAGGCAAACTTACATTCTGACAAGGACAGTGGTGCTTACTAATTTGATATGAATTCCATATGGTAGTTACAGGCCACAATGGCTTTAGTGACCAACATGTGAGAAATGCATTGTCAAGCATTCTGAAATGCCAAGACACACACCATGTTAACAAAGATAAAGACATATACTCTTGGTGCAGTCACAGCCCGTCCACAGGGGCTCAGGGGCCACACACCCTCACCTTTTGCCCCTCAAGAAGATTGTCTATCAGGCTAAGCAAAGGTCAGTCTGACAGGCACTCCTTATTTTTAGATCAGGCAGCCCAGAGCTAAACATGCGCAGGCTTCTGGCTGACTGAGCTGAACTTTGCTGTGCTGAGGATGTCACAGGTCCTGTCAGCCTGACCTCCTCAGCTTAGCAAAGGTCCTCAAGGCCCTCCCCCTTAGTGGCAAAGGGTAGCATCACTCACTGCCTCAGACCTGTGCGCTTCAGCTTTAAGCCCTGAAACACCCAGGGTTGAGTGTCAATCAGTGACACATCCTCACAGTGTGGGGTGGAGTCAGCAGTCTCACTGACCCCATCCCACTCTGTGACGAGGTTGGGGCCGCTGCCTCCTCT
Organism: Pleurodeles waltl; assembly: GCF_031143425.1. Lineage (NCBI taxonomy): Eukaryota > Metazoa > Chordata > Amphibia > Caudata > Salamandridae > Pleurodeles > Pleurodeles waltl. The sequence goes on along the minus strand of NC_090438.1, from coordinate 895,862,121 downwards.
CACTGGCTGACCTAAGGTCAATTAGTGAGGGAAAGCAATAGTCCCAACCCTCCTTGGACCTCTGAAACAGAGTTGAAGGTAAGTGTTATTTTTTTTTTTAATTAATGTTTGGTACGTGTATGTTTGAATATTTGGTAATGAGTGTTGTGAATGGATGTGTGCGTGCACGTCAGCATTTGTGAATAAATAGGTTTAAGTGAGTGTGTATGTGTGAGTATATATGTGTGTCCCGCACAGCCCCCACCCCTCCTAAATTTCCAGCCGCAACTGTTTTGTTGATTAGTGAGGTTTGAGAAACACTGCTAGCAAGAGGTACCCAGAAAATTCAACTACTGCCATAACATGAAGAAAAAAAAATGTGCTAAAAATAAATAAATTGTGAAAACAACTTCTAGAATACACTCCAGCCAGAACAGAGATCAACGCCTGATCAATATTGTGCAAGACAATTTAAAGTGACAACGCTGCCACACCCCTGAATGATGACTGATAATTTTGGACATCTAGAATCAGTGGGAGGGCACCCAACTTCAGCAGTCTTATGCCCCAGAACGGATAAAGCTCCATGATGGATATCACCGTGATAAAAGTAGAGACAATCTCTTCTCATGAGCAGTAAACATCGTGAAACACTTGTCTCAAGAGACTTCTCAAGATGTGGAAGGACAAAGCACATGAAAAGTAAGAGTGTGGATAACACTGTGATCTACCAAAATTAAATGGGGCCAAACTGTTGACCAGCACATGATATAAATTGAGTAAGGTGCCTTCATCCGAGAGTTTAGCACTATTTTCTAAGTGCAAAATGCATTCTCTGGTCCATTTTGGACGAGAGGGGGCATTTCATGCTAAGAAAGTAGCACTAAATGCTGTGTTACTCTCCCCGCCTAATTCTGCATAGTCATGCATAATTGTGCTGCAATCTTGCATTATGTCCTCCACTTGTAATATTGACACATTTAGCAAAGCTTGCTTTCAGTTTTATGCACCCCTGCTCCTTCCTTATCTCCCACCCTAACCTCCCACTTTTCCTCTCCATTCCTGCTGAAATTCCACCATTTGAACATTCCTTTCCCCCGTGTGTTCTTATTGAGAATTCACATTAGTGTGAGAACAAACATAAGTCACCCGACCTTTAGGGAAGCACTGCAAACCTTCCATGACTGCCTCTGCGAGAGACAGGAGTAACAGAGTCTGCAGGTGTTAGTCTCGCCACACAACATTGCAGAACTCGATTGACACAGATATTATTTATAGACAGATTATCTGTGTCAATGGAGTTCTGCAATGTTGTGTGGCGAGACTAACATCTGCAGAGTCTATGTTGTACTTCCACCTGCATCCTCCTATAATGTATTTGCTTTTGCACTTATTTATTGTGTGTAAGAAGACACACACATTTTTTTTACTTTGTACATGTTTGTAGAGGAGAAAAGCCCCATCCAATCTTCCGTGCCCTATTCCGTTGCATTTTTGCTGCGCTCAGCTCCCTTTCCTATTTTTTTTATGAAGTAGTACCCCATGCTTCCAGATGTTCCTCGCAGTCCTCTAACCTGCTTACTGTAGTTTTGTTGCAGCAGATATTGACTGGTGCATATAGTGTCCTCCTCTCATAATGCTGTTTGTGCAGAACAGGACTAGGGAAGCGTCATTTCTAGTATGCTTGCTCAGTCAACGCTAAAACCTATATCGCGAACCTCACGAGCGCGAAATATGTTGTGAAACGCAGCTGGTAAATGGCATTTACTGTAGTACATTGTTCATCTAGCGCAAAAGTGGGTTTTAAGCCACTAAAATAGACAGTTGTACATAAAATCACTAATTTCAATTTTGAGGAGCACTGACACCTGTATCAATATGACCAGAACGTCAAATGTACTATCCCTCAACACACCCTTTGCACTCAAGGGGGGGAAACTAGTGCAGTGTCTGTTCGGCTGACACATGAAGGACTTCTAGGCACTATCAATCTACCACCTTCCATAAGCCCGTCAATTCATGAATCCATACCATCTAGATCAGCAGTTCTTAACCTTTTGACTTCTAAGGACCCCTAATGAATCATTACTGGATTCTGGGGAACCTCGCTGTGTTATCGGAAGCTGGGGACCTAGGCCTTAGCAATTTCTATGATTTAAACCTCAAAACAAAACAAAAAAATACAAAAAGTATACACCAAACAAATTCTCAAATCTTAATTGTTTTTGTTTACTTCACATTTAACTATAAAGTGATTTACACTTTCAATTGTGTTTCTGTATTTGTAAGTACGTTATTAACGTATTCATAATAATATTTTTAGTTTTTTTTAGCATTTACGAACCCCCCTAAGAAGGCCTTGCGGACTCCCACCTCCTGGGTCCTCGGACCACAGGGTAGGAATCAATGATCTAGATATTGTGAAGCATTACAATTGGATTTAGCAACCACACCAAGTTTATATTGAATTTTTAGGAAGCTTTCTTACCCTTTAGATGTGCAAAGCATGTGTACTTTGGCTCTCCCGTGGAGACCAGCAAAGAGAGTGAGGAGCAAAGAGGAAAGGGCGAGTGAAGAGATACCTTTTGCTGTGTACTTATGTCACACCTTCCAGTACTTTGGAATCTAACACAACTTACAAATTATTTTCTGAGATGATAAATACTAAAGAAAGCTATAAATTAGATGTTAAAATGAGGACATGCGCATGACTAAATTAAAACAGTAAGTAAAATAGCATGGAATCTAGGAATACCTATTTCTCCAGTAATTACAGACTGCACATCTCGATTACAGTATGCCAGCAAATTGCTCTCATTTGCACTGCTCAACAATCAAGGACGATTTCATGGAGTTACTGGTAATCCGTCATTTTAAATTCACTCGGAGCAAAAAGAAAGGACTTTCCAAAACTCCATAATATCTAAATCTAGAGACAAGTAATATCATTTTGAGAGGGGTATGTGACAGCAGCAGGCCCATCAGAAGCAAGATGGGAAAAGTTCCCCCTGAATTTCATAATAGTACACACTGTGCCTACACCTTGTAAAAAAAAAAAAAAAAATAAGAAACGATGTGTCAAATACTGCAATGAAGGCAGGTCTCAATGCAACTTGTTAGTGAAGCTTGAACAGAAGTCTTACTTGAGAAATCCGTATGAACAATAGAAGTCAAATCTCTTGTCACCTGTCACAATATTGGGTTTTATGTTAATTTGATCAATCATACTTGGCTCATATTATCACTCGAGACATTATCTAATTTATCGCTAAAAAGAGCAAACACTTCTAATGAAACTTAATTGCCAAATGATGAAGTTACATCCAAACCTTCAATTAATCTGTTCGCTAACCATTAGCACTCCAACCGAAGGGTTCCGCACAATATTTGAACCAGTACCCCAACCAATGCTGAGGCTAGTGTTGACTGGGGAGACCAACATGGCCACCAGCAAGGGCTGCTTCCAGAATAACAAACTACTATGCAAGAGAGACATCAAGGCATTCAGTTGATTTAACTGCACGTATGCTAGACTAGGTTGTACTGAAATATTTACTGCAGAAATCTGAATTTCTCACCCTGGGATTGGGTTTGCATTCCAGCGGACCCACTCAGCCTTTCATCCACTGCGGTAGCTTAGGTGGCCATAAACCACTGTGATAGGAAAGCTCAGTCTGACAGTCTTTAATCTTTGATGAGGGTCCACAAATGGGACGCTGGGGCAAATAATGACTGAACAAGTAAATTGCTTAATGAGCAGTATTTTTCCTGTACGGCCTGCATCATGTTAGAGGTCACTTAAATTTCAAGCTGTCAAGGTACCTAGTGCCCAACAAAAAACTTTTATGAGCTCAAAAACCACTGATACGTGTGGGGATACATTATCTCATTTTAATAATCTTTTTTATTCGTTTTAGGTCACCCTACACTCAATAAAGCTAAAATAAGAAGTAACCCATTGCTGTTCAGTAACTCGAATGACTGCAATAGTCATTAATGGGCCTCACCAATTACACATGTCCTAGTAGTAAGGCTTCTAAACTCTGTACAGCTTACCTAGGCACCGCCTAACACAGAATCCTGTGGCCCGGCCAGCTGGCTCACCTCTAAGAATAGGACCATATTCAAACCACTCACACTAACATTCAAATCAGCAAATGAGAAACCACTCAACTACCTCTCTGATGCCCTACTATGCTATGCACCAACTCAGAACCTTAGATTCACCCATCCCAATCTCCAAATCTGCAAACGACATGCACCCAACACCCCCTCTGACATCCTACCACACTACTCACGAGCTCATAACCTTAGATACAATAATCACAACCTTCAAACAACACCAAAGTCACCATGTGCTGTCTCCTAGTTCTGGGCCTTCTACATCTCCAGCCCACTAAACTGGAAATCTCCATCACCCAATATCTGGCCCATCTAACCTCTGAAGGAGTTCCAGGTTGCATTGAAAAGACAAGCCTCAAGGTAAAAAGGCTTGCATGATAACTGACTCACCCTAGTGTTAATAACTACACCTCTCGTGTGAATATGAACAAGTCAGGTTTAAGGTATTGGTGGCTCTCAGATTCATGCATTGGCACAATTTATAAATATCAACCATCCTAACTACCTCATAATCTAATTTCACATCATAACTTAGTTACTGTACTCTATTTATGGTCCTATCTTGTATATACAAAAAAACTACATCAAAAAAATCTAAATTGAAATAACATCTATTAATATGCAAAGATCAACAAACCGTTCCTGCTACCGAAGTTTCTAAGATTGCCCTCGAAAGGTCACTGTGAACTTGACATGGCACCCAACTACCTCTCCGAAAATTATTAGTAACTATTAAACTTAATAAGACAATTATAACCGTAAAAAACAGCAGATAGGAGATCCGCAGAACTACAGGACATAAACTGCTAAAAAGGTGAAAAATGTGCTTGCAAAGTAAACGTTGGTACAATGATTGGAAAACATATCACCATTAATTTTGGACAAAAATCAACTGATCAACTAGCCTGATATTCACATATTCACTGTTGTTGCTTTATATACAAACTACTCAAAATACTTTGGACTCGAGACAGAAAGGCAATTTTTAGGTTCCAAAACATGAGCAGGAATTTTGCCCCCCTGGTTAAACAGACACTAGCAGCTCTTCGCTGCTATCAGAAAAACCTTAATTATTTTCCTCAGCACAGTCATGCTACGTCGGTTAAAAATTGGAGATCTATATTAGTTATTTATTTGTGTATTTATTTATTACATGTTGCTCGGTTCAGGCTTTACTAAGCACCTTTCTGTAGGACGGTGGGAGCTGAAATGCAAGTGGGACAACTTCTTACACATCAGAAGTAGATCCAGGGGTTCTTTGACAGAGTGCCGGGCAGCACATCCACAGCCTCCGTGCCTGGACCTGCAACATGAGATTTCTGAACTCACTAGTAGGGGTTTGTGGCTTTCACAAGGAGCAGGGATCCAGTCAAATACATGCAACGACCACTGTGGAGACAGTAGTCCTTTAAACACCACCGTTGAAGCACACACTCGTGAAACAATTTGTGACACAGCTCTGTTGCCTTTATTAGCGCTTGCTCACAAAGCATCCTGTATCCTTGTGCACCCTAAGACAATGTGAGGCTGTGCGGAAGACTAGGAAGTAGGCTAAGAAATATGGCACCAATATGATCTTAGCCTCACACATGGGTTTTGCCCTCGCAACAACACAGATTAGCACAAAACCCTTTATGGGTCTGGCACGCACTAAGCCCAACTAACTTTACTGAAATTATAATAGGGAGTTCAGCCAGCCCTCTTTATCCATTGATTTGTTATTGCATCATTCACATATTTTTTCCTCCCACTGCAGCTAGTAGCATGGGGTTATAGGTCAGCCCACAGACTTTGTTTTTTGCTATATGGACGGTATGTGTCCGGCGGTGTCCCATGGTCAACCTCTGCCATGTGATGTGAGGTTCTGATTAAAACAACTGGGCCGGACACAGCAGTGGCTCGCTGCGCGGTGAAGGGATGGGGCAGCATGTGTGGGGGGGGGTAAACATTACATTAGAAGAAAAACAAATTAAACTTACCATCTTCGCTTCGTCACCACGCCGCCGCTGTTTCTTCCTGACAAGAGGCACAAGCTCCCAGCCTGGCCTGCGGCCAATCTTGTGCTCAGAGCAGTGTTAGGATTGGCTGGGAGCACCCAGCCAGGGCGCTCCCATGCAGACTGGGAGCCTCTGCCTGCTCGCTTCAGCCTAGCAACACAGTGCCGGGCTGGAGAGAGCACAGTGTGCATGTGTGTTTGGCCAGCTCGAGACGGCCGGCCAAACATATATCCACACTGGGGGCAGTGCTCTGTGCACTCTTTCCCTGCTCGTCACCCCATTGGCCCCTTTAACAACGAAACGATAATAAACATGGTTTATTATTGTTGTAAAAGATTTGCAGCTTCTAATGCTGGTTTGGGGGGGGGGGGGAGGAAACTCCTCCACCATAGCAGAGGAGCTGCTGCTGCTGGCCAGACAGTGAGAGAAGCAACTTCTATACCAGGTCTGCCCCAAGCAGACACCCAACCGTGCAGGAAGAGAGGTTTCACTGTTGTAACGTTTAAAGAACTTTCAACACAAAATAAGGCTATTTGGGCATAGACAAGAATTATTTTCCCCAAACATTTTTTATTCAGTAAATTGAACTTGAACTGTGACCAATGACATACAATCCAATCTAAGTGTCAAGGTCTGCTTACCCACACAACTGGGCCATCAAGTCGTGTTCACTGTTGGCATCCTAGAGGCACTACACACGGATCACAGCGGGAACCTCACAACCAAGAACAAGCAGGTGGGTGAAAACCAGTAGGGAGGCATGCGGCACATTAAAAGATAACCACAGGGGAAAGGAGGACATTAAAAAAAAAAACATGCAGAGAGGCACGTTTCAGGAAGTTATTACCAGCAAATAAATTATCTCAATAACGAAGAGCGCCGATATGAAGCTATAAAGCTTTTCAAACCGTTAACTTCCAGAAATGGTCAACGCGGACCTTTTCGAAAAAGAGTAAATTGTGTTATGTTGCCATGTTCTCTTACCCCGCGAGTTTGGCAATTATAAGTAATCTTGAAAGCTTTTACCAATAATCTCTATACATGCATTTCCCCAAGTTCAGTACGAAAAACAAACCGTTCCATTAAAAAATTACTGTGCACGGAAGGGCACATGCTGTTAAATCACATTCTCTCAAGTGGTTCCAAACATTTTGTCCTTTAAGCGAATACATTTTCATTACACTACTTCTAGTTCTGTGGTCATAACAACACTATTCTGTACTGCTACTGATTAATTTCCCCCTGAAAAGCATTACATATAAATAAAGCCGCTTCCCTGCAGTTTCTTAAGAACCCGTAAGCGCACTCTGAAGTGCTGCCTAGGAGTTTAAAGTGAAATCGTAAATGAAGGAATGCGGTTTCTTAAGTTACAGGATGGAGCCCAAGACTGCCTTCTACCAAAGAGTGACGGCAGCTTCTTTGTAAGCTATGCTTCCTAAATACATGACATGCACACCAAAAGCTGCTTATACCCCAACAACATTTATAACAAAAATGCACGTGAAAAAAACATTTATAATACATAAACCAATTAATAACAACGCATTCGTAGTGGTCTCTGACTAGATGAGGGCAATCTGAAAGGTGACTTACATTTGTAACTGCATCTGTTTGAGTTGGGGTACATGCATGGCATTTGGTGTGCAAGTTATGATTTACACGGCTTTTATGTGCATAATGGATTGTGGTGCTAACTTGCAAATGTAAGTGCGGGAAGAGGCTATACAATCATTGCCAAGGACTAAGATCCCTGGGGCGGACAAGATGCTTGCGGAGTTCTATCAGGCCAATGTAGGGTTGTTGGCAGAAAAAATACGGGAGGTTTATACTGAGGCATACGAGATGGGTGTACTACTTGAGGTGATGCGAGGCACTAATAGGGCTTATACTTAACGCAGATAGGGACCCAACAGAAATGTTTGCATATTGTCCCCTTTCACTGTTAAGTCTAGACAGAAAGATACTCAGCAAAGAGCTGGCAACTAGACTAGTTGAAGTTATTCCAGTCTGCTCAATGAGGGCCAGATTTAGGGTGACCACCTGGCATTGTGGCAAATCCTGGACAGGACTGTAAAAACTTCAGGACAAAGGGTCAAAATTCAGGACAAAGGGCCAAAATTCAGGACAAAAATTAAAGGACAAACATCAGAGTTACAGACACACGCAAGAGAGGCCAAGCCTCACTATGTTGTCAGTGCATTTATTTACTCTTTTTTAACATAGCACTATTTATTCACTGTGGTCTTTTTGTGATTGCCTCCTGGTGTGCTACATTCAGGTGCACCGTTACGTCCTTGTTCAGTAGTAAATTAATACCCTTCAGTACTGCGGCAAGGCCATCACCCTGCATGAGATGGGGTTTACCAGTAAATACTTTTAAGGAAGGCTTACTGCACTGCTCATTGTTGCCTACTGACCATTCTACGTATCACCATCCGGGGTTAGCAGGCACGGCTTTCTCTTACCTTGCTAGAACCTGTAAACTCACTGACACGAAGAAACCCTATGCTCCTGCACTATCTTTGCTAAGCCTTCCCACTCGTCCAGGACGGCTGTGCTCAGAGCAACTCCATCAGTGGCAAGCTACAGGTATCTTAAAATTGGGGGATTTGTTTCTGGATGGCGAGCTACTAAATTTCCAAACCCTTGTGGCAGACTACCATCTTCACCCCGGTCAACTCCTTACTTACAACCACCTTTAAATAATCAATAAATGCCCTATTTCATGTCTGCAACCTAGCACTAACCTTAAAAGAGGTATGCCAGAAGCTCTACACCATAGGAACTGGTGGCAAACTGATAGAATGGGTGTACAGACCTTTCCTGCAACATGGATACCACTCCAGGTCTTCTCGTCATGCTACCTGGGTGATTGATGTGGCCAAACCCCTGCAAGATAGGGACTGGACTAAAATACTGGACTTTCCCTACAAAGTATCCCACCGATATCAATTTAAGTGCATTCACAGGGCTTCCTTGTGAATTAATTCTGCCCGTTGCTTGCCATTGACCTTGTGGTTTGTACCTCACATTTTGTTGCTTTCAATTTTCTGGCTTGATTTGTTTTAGGCTATGCAGCTTGAGTTTGTTCCTTCCCTTGCGAAAACCTTATGTATAGTATCCTTCCGAGTGCTCCCTTTCTGTAAATAGGCCTGTAAATCTTGTTCTTATCTCATCACATTTGCTATGCATTCAAAGAACAAAGTCAAATGTCAGGCTCTGTCTTCAGTGGGAACTTAGTGTTTACTTTTCCTTCTCTGACTTCAAAGCGAGAGGATTTATGCCACAATCTTGCTGGATACTGGGGTTAGGAAAGAGTTTTTTCTATCACATGACAACATTTGAATAAACTTCAGAATATATCAGAATTAGGATTACAAATGAAGCACATTTTTGTTAATTCTGAACTTTACTGGAAACAAATACCTTTATATGATTAAAACAAATCATTGCATTAAGTGATGCAATTGCCACACATCGTCTGTGCATAGCATAGTTTGGTTTGAAAAACTGTATATCTGTGCAAATGTAATGGTCATTTCAATAAAATAAATGTGTTGTCTTGAATGGCAGTGTGTTACCACACCATGCATACTCCATTCCACTCTGCTCTGCACCACTCCATACCACTGCACCCTACTCTGAATCATTTCACTTTACGCCACTCTATGCCACTGCACTGCACTGTTCTCTATTCTGAACCACTCCACATTATGCCACTGCACTCTATGCTACTTCACACTATGCCTCTCTACTGTACTCTGTACCACTCTACGCCAATGCACTTTACGCCTCTCTACACCACTGCGCTCTCCTCCTATACACGCTATACCACTCCAGTATTGGCAACACCAATCTAGTCCCCACAACTCCACTCTATGCGACTGCAACACTGCACTGTACGCCACTGCACTCTAAGCTAATACACTCTATGCTAATGCACTTTATCCTGTAACACTCAACTCTATGCCCCTGCACTCTACATCAATACAATGTATGTCACTCTAATCTACTCTGCACCTCTGCACTCTATGCCACGGCACTCTACATCACTTTTCTCTATGCCATCATACCCTATGCCACTTTATGCAACTCAACTCTACCCTGCACCTCTCCACTCTAAGCCACTTCACTCTACTGTGAAACAATCTACTTTATGCCACAGCACTCTGTGCCACTGCATTCTATGCCACTGCACTCTACCTTGCACCTCTCCACTCTATGAAACTGCACTCTACTATGAAACAATCTATTCTATGCCACTGCACTCTATGCCACTCTGACCACTGCACTCTGGTTCAATGTACTCTACACCACTTCACGCTGACACTCTACTCTGCAACACTGCACTAGCCACCACTATAATCTACACCACTCTACTCTGTACTACTACATTCTGCACCAATACACTGTATTCCACTGCACTCTATGCCACTCTACTCTGCCCCATGCCACTCTGTGCCACTGCACTCTACACCAGTGCGCTCTAAACAACTGCACTGTATGCCACTGCCCTTTACTCTGCACCACTGTACTCTATGCCATTGTTCTCTGTACATCTCTACACCACTGCACCGACACTCTACTCTGCAACACTGCACTCTATACCACTCTACTCTGTACTACTGCATTCTATGCCACTGCATTCTAGGCACTATATTCAACTCTGCACCGCACCACTCTACAATACTCCACTCTGCACCACTCTACGCCACTGCACTCTATGTCACATGAGTCTGCTATGCACTCTATGACACTGCACCACTCTGCATTACTACACTCTCTGCCACTCTATTGTATTCCACTCTACTCCACTGCACTCTATGCTACTCTACCCCAGGCCACTGCACTCTGCGCCAATGCACTCTAAACAACTGCACTGTACGCCACTGCCCTCTACTCTGCACCACTGTACTCTATGCCTCTGTTCTCTGTGCCACTCTACTCCACTCTACATCACTGCACTGACACTCTACTCGGCAACATTGCACTCTCCGCCAATGTACTGTACACCAATCTACTCTATACTACTGCATTCTGCACCACTGCACTCTATGCGACTGCATTCTATGCGACTGCACTCTACAGCACGATACTCTACTACGCACTGCACCACTCTACACTATGCCACTGCACTCTCTGCCATGCAATTCTACTCTGCACTCTATGCCACTGCACCACTCTGCATTCTCTGCCACTCTATTGTATGCCACTCTACTCCTTTGCACTCTATGCCACTCTACTCTGACCCACGCCACTCCATGACACTGCATTCTAAACCTATGCACTTTACGCCAATGCACTCTAAACAACTGCACTGTACTCCACTGCACTGTACTCTTCACCTCTGGGCTCTACGCCACTGCTCTTATTCCACTATGCACCACTATGCCACTAACTTTTAGCCATGCTGAACAGCAGCCACTCTGGTGCATAACACGGCTAAAACACATTAGCAAAGCCAATAACTCTTGCGTAGACGAGACCTATTGGTTTTGCCAATGTTTGTTAGTACTATGAGGTACCGAGGTCCCTGAAAGAACTGTGAATGTATAAGTCCTTATTTTAAACATGCATTCAATGTCTCATCAGGGGGGTAGTAAGCGCTATATAAATACAATTACATCATAATACAGGCTGCTACAAAATGCGCAAATACATTAAATTTAAAAAAGTGTTTCTCAAATACAGATTTGAATAAAATACAGTTCATACCTAGTACTAACATTTTTTATAACACTCCATTAAAATCACACACTCCACAGTTCACCTTAGTACACCATTTTAGTACCTATCTAAAAGAAAATATCTTTGCCATCAGAAAGCTTCAAGTGACACATTTGGTTAATGTCAATGCAGGTTTTTAAGCTCCTTTGCATTTGCAGATTTACTAGTTGCCCACATTTGTATTTCTTTAGGGAAGGAGCCACCCTGGCCTGTCTGCCCCTCCTTCCCTCAGAGCATACGAGACCCCCTGCTTTTCAATCCAGCTGGGGAAACTGATCTGCCCCCAATTTCACACTGCCCTCCATAGTCCTTTTAGTGAAAGGCTAAAATTACGGACAAATGCCACTGACAAATTTGGATAAAAAGCAAAGAGGAGGTGCCACAAGTCCTGCACATTCCACAGCGTTCTGTCTGTCAACCAAACAAAAGCGTTCAACTATCTTAATAAAAACCAATGGCCCTCTGTCATTTGGAGCCAGGTATGTCCGGAGTGAATCCACCAAATAAAGAAAATGAAGCACAGGCATCACAGTACCTCCAGGAATGGTGCACTACCCCACCTAAGGAAAACAATGTTGTTGAAAGAAAGATGAAAAAACAAAAGTAGCGCTCGACTGGCAAAATCTAAAGTGGTGCTAATGTGCTTGGGTGTGACTAAAATCAATCTGGCCACTTTGCGACCATTCCGTCTTGCTTTAATTAGTTTTTTGGCATTGTTGAAGCAGTGCCTAAAACTCTTCTTTGAGTTTTAAAGCAAAGGGATTACCGTCTGTATGCAGCATGAGGGTGTTTAGGACTTCAGGCATGTACACAAAAGCAGGTAATATTACGCAAGCAGGGTGTTGTAACACACGTTTAAACTCTCAGCAAAGGAAAACAGCTGGTTAAACGTTTTCCACTGTACGCATCAACCAGGTATTGCAGTACCTCCAGAAATGGAGCACTTTCCCCGGGGAAAACAATGTTTTTCAAAGAAAGATGAGAAATCTAAAGAAGCGCTTCACTGGAAAACTCTGTAAAGTGGCGCTAAAATGTGTGGGTGTGAATAAAACCAATCTGGCCACTTTGCGACCACTCTGTATTGCTTTATTTAGTTTTTTTTATTTATTGTTCATATGCTGAACCTTTTTTTTTTGCTCTCTGTCCAGAGGCTGCAACTTGTAATAGAAAAATGTCAGAAAGAGATAACATTTGCAGCAAAAGTGTTTCTTGCTATTTCGGATCAATTTCATAGGGGAACAAATAAAGGAAAGGAGAGGAAAGAGAGGGTAAAAGTTGTTTGTTGAAGTCACAGTTTTCAGCAAGTGAGGCGTCAGTGCAAGGGATTAAATTCTTTGGCACTAGAGCTGAATGTGAACGTGGCAGTACAAGCCGCAGGCAGCGCAAGGATTTAGACTCTCTTCGGATCGAGGCTATGGACTGAGGCAACATGAGAGGTCCAAGTGTATGACCAGTTTATTAAGTCCTTGTGTCTGAGAATGGCAAAAAAGGAAATGCGAACCCCCGGGGGCAGTGAAAAGAAACTCCCTTTCAAATCAAGCAGTGGCACAGGAAGGATAGCAGCAATGGCGGGAGGGCATGGGTGCGAGCGAGGATGCAACAGAAGGCCAGAAATGGCCAACAAAAGCAGTGCAGGGAAACTCCTTTTCAAAACAAGCAGCGGCAACGGAAGGACAGCAGCAATGACAGGAGGGAGGGGGTGTGAGCAAGGAGGCAACAGATGGCCAGAGATGGCCAACAAAAAGGATCAATGAGTGAAGTCCACTGGGAGGGAACAAAGCACCCAAAGGACAGATGTACACTATTCACCAACCACAGCAAAGGAATTTCGAAAGGCAGGCCAAACAACCAACCAAAAGCGCTGGACGTGTTGAAAGCCCATAGACTGAATACAACATGTCTCAAAGAGACAGCAAAGTGTTGCCTAGGCAAGACCTAAAAAGGAGCTCCTGAAGGAGTAACGTACATATAGATCAATATATGTGGTTGGTATCAAATGAATACAACCACTAGCAATCATGAAGTAACTCAAGAGAATAAATCTGTGTAATAAGGCATACTGAACTGGATTAAGAATAATATATTTATGCAATATAAAAGCTAATTCAATACAATACACAAAATACATAAATGTACAAATGTACATATCAATATCACCAAATGTTTGCGAAGGGTCATATATTAAAAGCGCAACTGTCACCCAATAGTCACAAAATACAAATCACAGTTTATTGGCTAGTGATTAGTGTTAACAAGTTAATCCACCAAAATAGTATAAGCCTCTAAATCATAATTCAATCAAAGGTGAATGCCGATTCAATTATAGTTTTAGTTAAATAATGGTCAGAGTTGTTGCATCGTCTATGTTTCAGTTGCTTAAGGCCAAGAAGTCCATGAGACCATCTTCAGGACTAACTGTCAAAAAGTGCCAGCAGGACTTGCGCAAGAGGAATTGGCCCCAGCAATAATGGGGATGAATAAACTAAGACAATCAATCAGAAAAGTAAACCAAGAGTCACAGTCTCATTGAGTCAATCACTTAGTATACGAAACTAATGATCACAACTATGCATCAATGAGTCAGACCAGAGGCAGTTTCCCAGAAACAGGAATGAATCAGCAGATGGCTGCCTGTGGAGATCCATCAGGCCCATACACAGTTGAATGGACATTCATCTTTGATGAAATTATTGTTTAAGGGACTTGTACCGGTTTGGTGGATTTACCTGTTATCATTAATCACCAGCTAATGAACTGTGTTTTGTGATTATTGGATTAAAGGTTGTGCTGTTAATAAATGACCCTTCGTGAACACTCAGTGATCCATGATTGCACAACCATAGTTTTGATAATTTACCTAGATTCTGCCATATTACACAGATTTATTCTTTTGATTATTTAATGACTACTAGTGGTTGGATTCATTTCATATCAACCACATATATTGATTTGAAACTATATGCGAGCTGCTACTACTACAGGAACTCCTCGTTTGGGTGTTATACGTATATCTTTCAGGGTGTGCAAATAGAGTTACCACATAAGGTGTTAATGGAGTTGGACTTGTTGCTGGTAAAGCTGATCTGGATGGCAAATATAGCAGAATTAAGCTGCCCTCCTTAAAGAGAGAATGGGATAAGAGAGGTATGGAAATACTGGACATGGAACTGTATCACATGGCTGTCCTACTCCAGCGTGCAGTGCACTGGCTGGCACAGGAGGACAATTGGGGAAAAAGATCACTTCAGGGAACGCATGGGAGCACTCCCGTTAGACAGCTTACTGATGCGAGGCAGGAGAGTCCTCTCCGACCCTCTGTTTTATTATAAAACAAGTTTGTGGGGTGTGGGACAAAGTGATCAAAAAAGGTTCTATGAAGTACGCTGTCTGCGTTAGAAATGCAAATAAGGAGTACTCTGTCCTTGGAGCGGGTTGCACATACTATGTCAGAGGAGTGTTGGAAGAAGGGATAGTAGATCTGTAACCTGAATAAATATTTCTGTTATTCATGGGTGCATAACATATCATTAATGTAGGTGTGGGCCACTTCGTTCAGTATGCCAAAATAGTGCACGTAGTTACTGAGATATGGCCGACTTTCCCAGATGCACCCGTGCCAACCCAGATCGTGGTTTTAGGGCCAGTGCTTACTTTGTTAAAAAAATAAAAATTGTGTCAGACCCCTGTCCAGAGGCCACCACAGCTTTCACCACCTATTGCCACTTCCATCGTTGCCAATGACAGAACCTATGCGACCACTAACCACACTGCTACCAGTGTGAAAATTCAGGCTGTTTGGAACTGCAGAAAGTTGATCAGGTGCCTATATAGGGCCTTCTGAGCGGTCAGTCCCCTACAGAAGCTGAGCATGCGATAAGTGGCAGGCAGCTGTAACAGACCCTATTACTGACATGTGAGAAGTGTGGCACAATGGTTAGAGCGGCAGACCCTGAAGCAGAGATCTGGCTCAAGACCAGGGTTCAAGTCCCACTTCGGCAGGTCTTGGGCTCAATTTCCCTTGGACCAGATAATTCTCGCCTCGGTGCCTAATCTAATTAATGGGTCCCACTCTGCAACTCTGGGCAATAGCTTGCTTAATCTCCACAACGGCCCCACCAGCGCTTGGATGCCTGGCTTCACCCTGGGGGTGCCCAGGAGTGGGCACCTCACAGGGAAAAGCCAGGAGGGGTTCCATAGCGGTATGAGTACAGCGCCTTGAGACCCTAATGGGTGAGTAGTGCGCTATACAAGTGCAAAGTTTACAGTTTACAGTTTTACAGTTTACTGACAAAGAATGGGAAAAGATTTGTAATGGAATGAGGCATGAGTCCAGCAACGCCCGCTTTGAACTTATTGAATACAACTATTTTCACATGATGCTAAGCAGGATGTTTTCAGGGTGCTCTTTCAAATTCCTGCAATATTGGGAAGAAGGGGTACATTTTATACACCTTATCTGTAACTGTAGAGCGATAAGGGCTTTTTGGTCTGATGTACTAACCAAATTGGCAAGAGGCAAGGGACAAGGGATACAGCCTATAATTCGAAACTGCATCTTGGGACCACTGCCCAAAGCAAAAAAGAGGAAAATGTTTAGGAAATTCTAGCTATTCGGAGTAGTATAGTAGGAGAATAGTCCTTCGCTGGCTTGGTGCTCGACCACCAATTGCTGATAGGTGGGTACAAGACATGATAGAACAGTCTACAGCAAACCAAATACTGGTGCAACAGAGTAGGCGAGAATACAGTCTGGCAGAAGATCCTATGACATGGGCTCAGATGATTACAAGGCTGACTGAACCTTCAAATAATAGGTCACCCTGAATTAGGACACTGGTAGAGGATAGGCACAGCTGCAATATATGGTGTAGAAATTGGACAGGATGGTAGAAAGTGGCACATTTTTAGGTGGCATCTGTTGCAATAGAATCGGAGGTTATATTGACGAGTGCAATTGCTGGTCCGTAGAAAGGAGATATGCGGTGTAAGATGTTTCACATTTAACATGAGTTACATGTGATAGAAATGTGAAGAAGAGCTTTGTTTAAATGTGTGGGGGAGAGTAAATGCAAATGGCTAAGATATACTAGGATGTTTGCTACACAATGATTTTGGCAATATTGAATATGTTACAGAAATTATAGAAAAGGATGGTATATTTGTTTGTGAAAAACTAATAAAAACACACAAAAAACACTAGCAGATTTCAGTTTAATAGGGAACCATAACTGGAATATGGCTGTACTTTTGAACCCCTCGCTGTCAGGCCTTTTCCCCCTCCTGTGCCGAGCCTTTTTTTGGCTATTTGGGGCAGTTTGCGCTTAGGCCCTCATAACTTTTTGTCCACATAAGCTAGCCAAGCCAAATTTGCGTCCTTTTTTTTCCAACATCCTAGGGATTCTAGAGGTACCCAGACTTTGTGGGTTCACCAGAAGGAGGCCAAGAAATTAGCCAAAATACAGTGAAAATTACGTTTTTTTCAAAAAAATGGGAAAAAGAGGCTGCAGAAGTAGGCTTATGGTTTTTTCCCTGAAAATGGCATCAACAAAAGGTTTGCAGTGCTAGAATCACCAGCTTCCCAGCTTTCAGGAACAGGCAGACTTAAATCAGAATACCCAATTTTTCAACACAATTTTGGCATTTTACTGGGACATACCCCATTTTTACGATTTTGTGTGCTTTCAGCCTCCTTCCAGTCAGTGACAGAAATGGGCATGAAACCAATGCTGGATCCCAGAACCCGCAACATTTCTGAAAAGTAGACAAAATTCTGAACTCAGCAAGGGGTAATTTGTGGAGATCCTACAAGGGTTTCCTACAGAAAATAACAACTGAAAAAGAAAAATATTGAAATTGAGGTGAAAAAAACATACATTTTTCTCTATGTTTTACTCTGTAACTTTTTCCTGCAATGTCAGATTTTCGAAAGCAATATACCGTTACGTCTGCTGGACTCCTCTGGTTGCGGGGATATATAGGGCTTGTAGGTTCATCAAGAACCCTAGGTTCCCAGAGCCAATAAATGAGCTGCACCCTGCAGTGCGTTTTCATTCTATACCGGGTATACAGCAATTCATTTGCTGAAATATAAAGAGTGAAAAATAGCTATCAAGAAAACCTTTGTATTTCCAAAAAGGGCACAAGATAAGGTGTTGAGGAGCAGTGGTTATTTGCACATTTCTGAATTCCGAGGTGACCATACTAGCATGTGAATTACAGGGCATTACTCAAATAGATGTCTTTTTTACACACTCTCTTATATTTGGAAGGAAAAAATGTAGAGAAAGACAAGGGGCAATAACACTTCTTTTGATAATCTATGTTCCCCCAAGTCTCCCGATAAAAATGATACCTCACTTGTGTAGGTAGGCCTAGCACCCGCGACAGGAAACGCCCCAAAACGCAACGTGGACACATCACATTTTTTTAAAGAAAACAGAGGTGTTTTTTGTGCAAAGTGCCTACCTGTAGATTTTGGCCTCTAGCTCAGCCAGCACATAGGGAAACCTACCAAACCTGTGCATTTTTGAAAACTAGAGACCTAGGGGAATCCAAGATGGGGTGACTTGTGGGGCTCTGACCAGGTTCTGTTACCCAGAATCCTTTGCAAACCTCAAAATTTGGCTAAAAAAACACATTTTCCTCACATTTCGGTGACAGAATATTCTGGAATCTGAGAGGAGCCACAAATTTCCTTCCACGCAGCACTCCCCCAAGTCTCCCGATAAAAATGATATCTCACTTGTGTGGGTAGGCCTAGCGCCCGTGACGGGAAATGCCTCAAAACACAACGTGGACACATCACATTTTTTCATAGAAAACAGTGCCTACCTGTGGATTTTGGCCTCTAGCTCAGCCGGCCCCAGGGGGGACAGAAATGGCCTAAAATAAATTTAAATGGGGTCGCTCCCCATCTGTAAAACAAAAAAAACAAAAAATCCCTGGTGCCTAGTGGTTTCTGCCCCCCTTGGGGGCAGATCAGCCTAATCAAAATAGGCTGATCTACCCCCCCAGGGGGGCAGAAATGGCCTAAAATAATTCCCCCCCCGTTCCCTCCCAGGGAGCGACCCTTGCGTGAAATTCACGTAAAAAAAAAACACCCTGGTGTCTAGTGGTTTCTGCCCCCCTTGGGGGCAGATTGAACTCATCAAAATAGGCCAATCTGCCCCCAAGGGGGGCAGAAATGGCCTAAATATAATTTGCCCCCTAGGGGAGCGACCCTTGCCTAAGTGGTCGCTCCCCACCTAAAAAAAAAAAAAAAACATAAAAAAAAGAATAAAAAACAAAGATCCCTGGTGCCTAGAGGTTTCTGCCCCCCCTGGGGGCAGATCGGCCTAATAATAGTCCGATCTAAAAGGCCTTCCCAAAAAAATGCCCCCCCCTGGGAGCGACCCTTGCCCAAGGGGTCGCTCCCTTATGTCAGTTTCCTAAAAAAAAAAAAAAATCCCTGGTGTCTAGTGGGGTTTCAAAAGCCGGATTGCGAGCAATCCGGCTTTTGAAACCCTGGGAGAGACTTCAAAAGGGAAGGAAATACATTTCCTTCCCTTTGAAGCCTCTCCGGGCCTTCCCCAGTGATTGAAAGAGAAATGCTTTGCATTTCTCTTTCAATCGCGATGGGGGAGACCCTGTGACTAATCAGCGCGCGCTGATGTCACAGGGGGTGGGGGGGGAGGGGGTTCGGGGGGGAAGGGCTTTCCCTTCCATCCCTGACTTTGGGGGGGTGGGGGGAAGCACACAGAGGGAGCGAGAGCGCTCCCTCTGGGCTGTGTGCAGAGGACGTAATGGTTACGTCCTCGGCCCAGCATCACTGTACCGCAGGACGTAACCATTACGTCCGCGCCACAGAACCGGTTAAGTGAATTCCTAGGGGGAGGGTTTGTAACCTATGTCAAGGCATGCGACTATGCCAATTAAACTTTCATTTTAGCCTTTTGTTTCTTTTTTACAGTGAATACATAGTTATATACAGCCCACTTATTCATAAGTATTTATTTTTGCAAATCAGTTTTATATCATAAAATGCACATATATTTTCTTGTATTGAAATAGACGCTTCAGCATTTCTAAGTTCTTCTGGATGCTGCAATAACGTTTTGTTTTACGTAAAGCTATTTTTATTGTTTATATTTTACAAAGTCTGACAAGTAGACTGTATATCAAGCTTCCGACTGGTATAAGAAATGGAACAATTCTATCTTAGCCCAGCATGGGTAGAAATAACCAATCATTTCTGTTTCGTTTCACTGGTTTGTATATTTGGGTTTTTCCTCTTTTTGAGGGAGGCAGTATACGGTTTACAAAATATTTTCAATTCAATATTTCAGAAGCAAACCGCGTCCAATTTCCATGTACTATCTAGGTTGGCACCTGCACAGGCAGGCAAAAGTGATAAGTCTAAAGAGTCTGTATATGTACGAAGATCACAATTCATGCCACTACAATTAGTACACAGCACCAGTTATCCATAATGCTTAATGATCTCCATGTCTTGGTATCTTCACTGTCTCTCTACACATGTGCATATCTGAATATCTCTAGGACGGCTTCTGGTCCCCAATCGTCATTCATACCAGTGGGTGTAAAATGTCACTCCTCAGTGATTAGTCGCGTTAAAACAGATGAGCCTACAAATTCTTGGATTTTTCTTTAAATGGAGGAAGAGTATGGAATGAGAGAATTTAACTTCTGCTCCTGAAGTGGTGATGAACTCTAAAGAATGCTTAATTGGAGCTGGTAGTTTCCGGTGCTCGGCACTAAATTGGAAACACCAGCAGGTATGAAAGCACACACGGTGGAGCTGTTTGTTTAATTTAAAGTTGAGCACAACAACAGTTGTTCATTAATTCAATACTATGAAAAACACCTAATACCTGAGCTTTGGGGGCCTCAAACAGCCTGAATTCTCACACTGGTAACAGTGTGGTTAGTAGTTGAAAAGGTTCTGTCATTAGCAACGATGAAAGTGGCAAAGGATGGTGAAAGCTGCGGTGGCCTCTGGACAGGGCCGGGGCCCTTTTAAAAAAATAAAAATAAAGCACTGCCCCTAGATCATTAACCAGTGGCTTAATGCTGGTGTTTCTTCGCAGCATTTTCCTTCACGAGGCTTCCTTTCTGTGTTATTTTAAGGAAGCACGCTCATGGCAATGAATGTTTTGTTTTTGTGCTTTCATTATTCCTTCGCATATTGTGCTTGACAGAATTACTGCTGTGTTTACCGACGCTAGCCTGTGGCCGTCGAATATAAAAGACACATGATGTCCCTGTCGAACTTGACACCTGTTTTTCATTTCCAGACATTGATTTTCCCCTTTCCAGCCTGCATATTTCATAGGAATAAACTGCTGGAGCTATCAGCAAAGTATTGATTACTGCAAAGTCGGAGGCCCCACCTGACAATTTACAATCTTAATTTGCAGCAGGTTACATCAGTTATCTTCAAGTGGATGAATATATAAAGGTATCAAGAATAAGACTAAAGTGTTAACTGCCATATGGTGTTCTGTGAACAGTTGTGAGATAAAAAAGAAACTATACTCGTTAAACTAAAGATTGTTTACAAAATGATACAGACAGTGCCTGGAAGCAATGAAAAACTACCTTTTTCTAGGTATTTCCTATTATCTCTCACGGCTGATATGCATTGGAATACACATTACTCAATTCTACAAACGAACAGCGTTAGGCTTAAGCCCCAGTGTGTTGGCCGGCACGTATTATGACGTCAATTAGACAGGACACGAAATACCCAGTATCATGTACATTGAAGAAGCCACAGAAAGTGTCCTTCCGACCACCCTTGGCCTTTCTCAGCAGTGCAGACAGTGGTTGCCAAATGCCCGGCATTTTAAATGCCACGTACGCCTAATACCGAGGGTGCCTAGGCCTAGTCTTGCTTTATCTCATATCTCTTACTTCCACCATTGTCCGTCGTGTTTCTACTGGGCACTTTTTGGACTCTGCATTAAAATTCTTTGTTTTTTCCCCTACCTTTATGTGCTCTATTTTCTCTCTCCGGCTATGCATTCAATTCTGATGATGGAACTTAGGTCCTGGAGCAAACAACCTGCAACCCCCAGCAAAGAATTAATGATGTTTCTGTAGTTCATCCCACGCCTTCCCCAATGATAGGACACCTTTACACTTTCATTGGGACATTGAACTTCTCCCAAGCACCTTTCTTTTCCAGTAGAGTTACTCTACTCCACTTTACCACGAAGTGTTGTACCATCACACCTCAATCTAATCTGTTATGGACCTTTGTCTGCTTCCACACCAGTGTCATTCACTAAATTACACCCCTAGCACTCCACTCGTGTGGCACCATACTGGCAATACCTTTTTTCTCCATCTCCATCAGTTTAGTGTTTATCCCCATCCATTTAGTGCTTACTGAGAAGTAGCATATGACCCTCCCCCCAGCTCCTTGGAGTGCAGCGCCACCACAATGGGGGATAATTCAACCACCTCTACAGCTTAATCTGTTCGTTAGAAGAACATACCAATGGTGAGTAGAGATAAAGTAATTCCACGAACATTATGCATGTGTGAATATATCAGATGACAAACATAGCAAGTTGCTATTCTGAGATTAACAGCATGAACAGTAAAATTTGTGTTATAAGAACATTACTATTTTGAGATTACCAGCATGCCCGTACCTTTCTGCAAATTGTGTGAATGCTTCTCTGACAGTCAGAAGTTGGACTGTGGAGGAAATTTCTGTCAGTTACATTGAAGAATGCACATCATACTGAGACATAGAAAGTGACCTCTGCATAATTCAGGTCAACTTCAATAATTTCTACATAGAAAGAGCATGCCCATTTTGTTATTTAGCATGCATGAACATGTTTATAGCAAGACAACATACACAGGGCTGGAATGAGATTGAAAAGCTGCCCTGGAAAATCTATTAAGAACAGCCCTATACTGCACGAACAGAATGTAGCCATTATCCAATCCTCTATGACTGGGTCGGACTCATTCGCTACTTCTTGTTAATACACTGAATTTAAAAAAAATAGTGTGTGTAACCTTGAACCTGACAAAGAGCGTGACAAGAAACCAAGCCTTTTGGAAAGTTTGGAAATCATACAACTGGAGACAGTAAAAACAAAGTGAGGTGAAAAAACACATATGCAAGAAGGAAACCACCCAATAACGTTTACCAGTGAATAGACCACTTGACAGAACCTGTGAATTCAGCGGACAAAGCTATAAGATTCTTAGAAAAGTATAGGGTCGAAATATAAAAAATAAATTATTAAGAAACAAAATACTTTAAAAACGGCCTAAACCGAGCACTGAATATGGGGCCAGGATGCAAAGAAAGATTTGTAATTATGTATTGTACACTTAAAATCATACACTCAATTTATCACCCAAGATGGTGCCTCAGGCGACGTAATGGAAGGCTCCAAATAAGGAGGACTACCTCATACTTATCAGGTGGATGCCTAAAATGTAGAGTTCCAAGGATAATCCATATAAACATTTAAGTAAAAAAATATAGGGACACAAAAAAGGACGCAACTGAAAATTACAATCACTGAAAAATACCTTGATAGCTAGATCAGAAAATGCTCGAACATTAAAATTCCTACAAGGGGTTCTGATCGCAGAGTCACAAACAGAAGTCAGAGTGACCGAAAGAGTGACAAACCAAGAATTGCTGGGAAAATTCAAGAACATGACATACAATCTCCAGGGTGATAACATTTTATTGAAAATTCTCTCTAACATTAGGCATATCAAAGGTCAAGCAGATATATTATAGACACATTTCCAGAGGAAAGACATTCCTAGAATGTATGTTAGATTAGACTAAACTTAACCACATGCAATATTATACTGCAGCTCAAAGTAAAGCCTGTTAAATCGGAATACTGCTGCACAGAGTTCACTAATTTAAAGTTAAGGATAATGTTTGTGAAGAAGAAAGGTGTTAATCATCATCAGGAGATTAGGTGTGGGGATTGCACAATGGCATCAATATACATCGCGATCTGGGGGAAGGTGGCTTTTGGAATAGATTTAGGCAAATTTTGGCAGATTTGAAAAGAAAAAAAAGGAAGGTGTTAGTTGGAGACTGAAGTCAGTTTATGGATCAGAACTGGACTGATCAAGAGGAAGCAAAGACCCATTCCAATGAGAAATGTGTCACATTAAGGGATACAGTTACTCATATGGCACTCCACCATACATGGTTAAAACATCCACACATTAAACTTATCTAATATTTTTCTAAAATGTATTATGCAAATTTAACACCCACACTGATCAGGGATAAAAACGAGGGTAGTATTTGATTTAATGGAAATACCGGCCCATGCACCAGGCTTCTTGATATTGTGTAATCAGATACAGAGCCTAACCCCAATCTCTGGTGCTTTGCTCAACAGAAGAGAAACGTGAAAATATCTGTGGGACTTCCTTTTGCATGGCGTAAAGGGAGAATCCTCCGAGGGCATCACTTCAGTCACACTGAAGGTGGTGGTTATGGGAAAAATCACTGCTGATATGGTTGCTTTACTAAGAAAAAGGCTTGCCCTATAGAAGCTAATAGGGGATTTAGAGAGGCAGAGACAATTACCATCAGAACAGAATGACCACTTTTAAATTTAAAGCAAAAAGGTTTCTGAAAAAGAGAAAAGTGCTGTCAAAAATTAGGTCCTGAGGCTAATGGTAAAAATCAAAAGGTAACAGATCCGGGCCATTGGGCAAACACTAAGCATAATGCCATAAGCTGTGACAATGATAAGTGGTATTGTATGCTCATTACTAATGGTTTTTACTCAGTGGGCAAACAAGAAGGTTAAAGATAAGGAAAATCAAAATTTAGAGGGAATATGCATACCAAGGATGAAACAAATGGAACAAAAGGAATAGCTCTGGGATACTGAGGCTGAAATAATTTTAGCAGAATGAAGGCAACGAGCTCAGATGGACTATGAAAAGATTTCCACAAATTCTTATCTGAAACTGAAGAGCATCCACTAAAGTCTTAAACATCTTCATGAGTTAAGGAATAATAGGAGCATCTATGACTGAGCGTGTGGTCCCTGTCACTTTGAAGTCCAGAAAAGACAAACTGCATGGATAAACTTTTCTCAGACACTTCAGATAAATGAGTGCTTCTGAGAAGTCTGAACACCTTTGACAATATCACATTAAGTTAGGAGAAAAGTTTGTGTAAATGGAAAGAAATCAACCTACAAACCCGCCACACCTATTATAATGCTAAATGTCAAACACAATGAGGTTTTCTCAAATGATGCTCTCTCTACTCGTATTTGTGTTCAGCAAGCAATCTCTCAAGGCCTACGAATTAACACATTCATTTATAAAGGAGGTCAAGTTTTATGGTTCTAAATATAACATTCCATGTTTGTTAATGGCACGGAGTGGCATTCACTGACCAAGCATTTTTGACTTTTGGACTAGGATTTGAAACTCAGTAGGCACATGGATCTACAGAACATGTTCAACAAGGAATCATTAAATACTAATAGTACAGAATCAGAGATGGCTCTTTAAGTACTTTTCTGCCACATTCAAGTAATCAGGAGGCCTGAAAATGCTGAGGAATTCAGACGAAGAACTACAGTAAGAGGTCTAATCTTTCCAGGGGCCTAAACATACCTGCATGAAGAACCTTGGTCTTAAGGAAGGTGAGAGGTTTCTGTGTTTCCAAGTAGGTTATTTGGGCATGGTTACACTGATAAAATAAGAGTTTAAGGGGGAATGTACTAAGGGCCATATGTACGAAAGCTTTTTCCCATAGACACAGAATGGGTAAAATCCTTTGGTACATCTGGCCCTGAATGTGAAAAGTTTTTTTTTTTTTACAACACATTCAAGATCGAAGGATATTTAAACTATTGTCTATAACACCGAAGGAAAATGTAACATTAAACTAAAAGATCAAATAGCAAATGTTCTCAGTAAGGATCTCATGGATCAGCATTTAAAACTTTTTAAACAGAGGCTGAGAGTGTATTTTTGATGCAAATGCTTCCTGCAGGCAAATCGGTAATAGCATGCGCATGGCAATGCCAAATCTGACTAGCAGATTCTAGAAATGACACGATATCATGAATGGGAAAGAATGAAGGCACATAAACAATACAATGATGGCATTTCACAGAAAACCTAATAAGAAAAGAAAACGAACAACTAAATCAATAAAAAGCAATAGTAGTGTTTAATTGTAGTTAGGCTTATTCCAGTGCACCTATTCTCGCTATTCAACTATTTTGAAAGTCTTTGCTGATGGACTAACAACTCGTTCTAACTAAAGCCCTTTAAAAGATAGTAAAGCCTAACGAGAAGCACTCTTTTGTTAATATTACTAATTGTGTACAGATACAAATCATACTTCTCAAAATAATCAAACATCTCAGCTACCTTTATGCATAGCAAACTTGAATCATAAGGGCAATTCCCCAATGGTTTGACATTATTGAAACAGACAATCTTCACTTATCTTAATTTAGGACCAGATACACAGAACATGCATTTAGCTATCTACTTTCTGTGAACACATTCTGCCTTTCCTCTACCCAGTACTCAGTCTGCACGAGTTATCTTTCATATCTAAGGCTGTTTAATTTTGAAGAAAACTGAAACAATTGTTGAGTGTGAAAGCTGTGGCAATGCTACAATAAACTCTGTACAGTGGCGTAACAGGCCACTGCTGTGCAATGGGGGGGGGGGGGGGCAATGCTCCAGGTGGCTCCAAGCCTTCAACCATTCAGCCCAAGGTCAATGTATATCTGTGGGATTTGAATAACTCGCTCCCTTCATATTCTGCCGGGGGCCCCATCGTTTTGAGTTACACCACTCACTCTGTATCGTGCTCCGCGTACCAGAGCTAAGCTGCAATGAGAATTTTGACGTCAAACTATCAACACTGCCCATGTAAAACAACTCCGGTCCTGGTTTCTTTATTATCTGCCTGAAAGAGAAGGCAGTCCTCCACTTCCAAGACCCCAGGTACTAAAATATTAGGCACTTCAAGTTTCTGGGAACAAAGCCAGTAAATGGCACCATCTTTTTCTTGAGACTGCCTCTTCAAATTCAATATTTCTGTTTCAAGCAGGTCGAGGAGAGTAGCAATATTAACTTGCAAAAAGAAAATCCTATCACTGTATCATTGTGAAGCAGAGCGCCATCTCTGGCTGGCTGGTCAGTAAGGTGTCACCCGACTGGAGCGGTAACCAGGCAAGCATTCTTGGAGAGATTTGTAAAGGAGGAAAAGTTTTCAATTCGAACTGTCGTTTCAACTGGTGCTAGTGGAGGAACATCAGATGAGGAGAAATGACTGGTGCGCTCTCGGCCAAGGATGAGGCGACCAGCCTGATTTTGAACTCTTGGGAGCTTGATCACGGTCTTACCTGGAAAAGCAGCACATATCCCAATGATCTTTTCAATTTGTATCCAATGCCTGATGGTTGCTGTGTAACTTTGTCATCATTGTGAAATTTTACGTACTTCCTTTACCAAGGCCACACATTCAACCTACCCTTTATTCAACAAATGGCGCCCATTGACGTCCAGTGTGCCTAGCATGGGCAATGATGTACAGCGGACACCGCCATTTGCAGAAAATTCTTCTTCCTTAAAACTGTGCTATATTTGTACACAGGCTTGCTGCGGATAAAGGATGATCGGGCGCGGACGGTGCTGTACAAATGCGTTTCTATTGTGATGGGATTTCATCTAGGACCCATTCTTCAAAGTGCATGGACGCAGGTCACTGAAAACTAAAAGCAACGGCGCCCTGTGGTTTGAGAAGCATGTTTAATCTTCCTCTTCTCTCCGGGCTGAAATGAAATGGATAAGAAAGAACAAAATAACAATAATGCTTTTGAACAGAAATTTCTCATTTTTTCATGAATGTGGTTTCAGGCTGGGTTAGCCAGATCTGTTCATCCAGTGATTGGGTTCAAGGTTTAAGCAACTGTAGGCAGTGCATTTGTTGTCATGTACAAATCCTGTATCCTTTGATACGGCGATTTGGTCAGTGATGGATGAGGTAAACAACTTGTGAAAATGTGGGTTTGCAGAAGGGAGATAATTTGTGCAGTGAAGGGCGCGGGAGAGAAAGGCGCCGCCACAACAGCTCCTACCAGGGCCTGCAAGCGGGTGTGTGCGAGTGACGAATGTCCCCTGGCCTTGTGGTGGTCTGTGCTACTGGGCTCAGAAGCCGGGGTTAACAGTCACAGCGAACAATGCTTATTTCCCAGAGTGATATTTTGTAGAGCAAATGGAAAAAAAAAAGAGCCAATAAAAAAAGTTCACTTTTTAAGTTGTTTGGAGACCGGACTGAAAAGACTCAATAGAGGCCAGGGTTGCTGAATGCTTTGCAGTGCATTTTAGCTGCCTTCTTGTAATCCTTTGCAACGTTTTGGGGAGAGCACTTGTGTATAAAAACTGTTAAAATAGGAGATTTTTACAAATCCATAAGTCCCCCAAGTCTTAGGATCCCTTTTGCCAGTGCACGGAATTATTGAGTAGCTGGGACTTGCAGTAGTTAATTCAGATGGCACGACTTGGCATTCCATTTGTTTTCTGAAAACGACTTATTAAGGGTAGATTAATCTGCATTTCATCACCAGTAAGCTGCAAGACACAGACTTTTATCACCCTATCATCATATTAGCATGTAAGATGGAAACAACGAAAACATATTCAAAAGTGTTCATTGTTCAGTTCAAAGTGCCATACTTCAGAATAAGTGCCATCAGTTTTAGATAAGGGCTTACAGTGTAATTTACAAGCGAAAAAATAGTTACTCCAGAAGTATACGGTCCCCACTTTAAAAAGTTCCAGCCTCAAAAAGCTTTGAGGTACATTCATGTTTTAGGTTTGATGTGTGTGACACTTCCACTACTGAAGACAAAAATGTTTTATTCTGTATTTATGTTTTCGGTTTTTGGGTGAGACTCCTCTAGCCACTGGCTTTTTAAAGGTTTTTTGAGCTCTGGAACCATGAGTATTTTGGTCTCATTGTTTTTGATTGGTTATTTGGGTGTATCCTGTCCCTTCCACTTGAATGCAGGAGGAACTAATGTACATCAAATTAGTTTACGAGCAGCTCGATAGGATTGGGCAGCAAGTGATGAGAAGAGATTTGAAAAATGGATGGTAGCGGGAAAAGGGGTTGCTTTATATTCAATAGCATCCATTTTTCAAATGCTTTTATCTTTGCTCACACTACAGTGCTACCAGGTAAAGAAGCATTTGTAAAGGCAATACGTTTAAAATTTGTAATGTGCGCAAATGCCTGACACGCATACCATATAAGGCTAAAACTGATAGTCTTTGAGAACACTGGTGTTAAAATGTTGTCAGATTCACACAACACTGGCCATCCACTCACAGAAAAAGTCAGCTGGTCT
Source organism: Pleurodeles waltl (assembly GCF_031143425.1). Lineage (NCBI taxonomy): Eukaryota > Metazoa > Chordata > Amphibia > Caudata > Salamandridae > Pleurodeles > Pleurodeles waltl. Next base: position 895,832,894 of record NC_090438.1, on the reverse strand, counting down.
CTCTTCAGGATCCAAATGCGCTACTTGGGAAGTGAACAAACGTTACTGGTCAAGAGGCCTGGTCAGTACCAGTGCATGACAGCGTGATCATAGGAATCTAGAGACACACACAATCCCAAGAAAGACAACATATCAAGGGATTATAGCGCTCAAAGAATAGCAGAATGTAGCATAAGTACACAAACCTTAAAAGGATTTAATGTCAATATCTCTAGTGATATCAGAATGCTAACATGATCTAATACGAACCGACAAGAGCTGTTTTACACAGCATTTAAGTAAACTCATGATTATTAGCTATTAAGCCTCTAGATTAACTGACCAGTCGGTAGTGTCAGCACTATAATAACACAACAATTCCGGGAGTGAAAGGCAATATCTGGGGTGACGTGCAAAGAGACATCAAGCTCCCTTACTGGAGAGCCTTTACTTTTTGCAACACTACGTAGACCCTGCATTACATTAATGGTCCGCTAGGGGTCTACCTCGTGATTATGATTCTTATTTAACAGTGCATTCTCCTATAATGCACTCTGTGTATCAAACAAATTGCCTGGACTTGGCCTGGGGTACCTACTGACAGGCAAGGTAAAGTTAGGTACGTTATGCAATGTGGCGTTTGTTCACAATAAGGCAGTACCCTGCATGCTAGACACTTTAGATCAATGCTTATATTTCTTAGGCCTTGACAGTAGATGTTTATGTAGTGGATTTGGAGTATTCTGCAGAACGCATCTGCAGTCATTTACATGATTTTTACATGTACTAAAGTCTCTTTATAAGCAAATGGCGCCAACATAAAATGTTCTTTTACAACCAGCAAGGCCCAGTACTGCTTGAAATGGCTCCATTATCCCTGCCAATTTTTAAAGCTGTGATGTCAACATTGAAAATGGTGGGTACGGAAATGAAGACTTCTAAATTGTTCTTCAGTTTCAGTAGACCTATTTATCTGCATATTTATTTGTAAAACTTCCTGCGACCTAGATCAAGATGTGAATATTGGTGGGCCCCAGATGCCGTATTATGCATTGTGTCAGGTGGGTGGCATGCTGGCCGTGAGCACCTGCTTTGTGTGCCTCCAAGGTACAATGGTACTACAGCTGGCACACTTGTAGCACCAGCTCTATTATGAGAGGGTTTTCTCTCATTTGCATGGGGGTGTGGTTCCATGCAAATGTGGGAGTCTCTAACTCTGCGGCTGTGCTGTGTTATAGACGTGGGCACAGTCACAAACAGGCTATTAGGAGGCACAGTCGCAGTGTGCCACAAAAAGCTGGTGCAGTGTAATTGTGACCCTGAAGCTAACCCACTTGAGGGATGAAAGGGGGTCCCATCAACCCTTATAAACATTTGCCCTGCAGGCCAGTGCAGGCACTCACTGTAATGACCCTCTTTAAAGTGCAGGGGGATTGTCGCCTGCACAAAGAAGCAGCCACTCACTGGATGCATTGCCCCCTGAGAGCAGCTCATTCACAGTGATAGGATGCAAACTCCCTGAATGAGCCCTGAGCTCCTCATTAAAAGTGCGCCTTGGTGGAAACAGGGAAAGTGAGTCCTATTGATAGTATGAGCCCTGTACTGTAGATATAGATGCATCTACCTTCTGCCTAAGACTTGAATGCTAACACAGCACACAGTGCGAGTGATATGTAGTCTAATGTTCATGAGACAGTCAAGTAATAACAAACACACAGAATAGAAACAACAAAAAGAGAAAACAAAACTCAAGACTAAAAGTATGCATCTGTTTTTACAAACATCCATCCTCCAAAATACTCTTCCAGGAGGAAATATAATAACACCATACTTAAACATCAAGCATCATTAGTATAATGGGGCGTAACATGGCAACTGCTCAATGATAATGGTGTTAATGTGGCAACATAAAAAACAGCGTTATGACAAACTGATTTCCCTCTTTATGAGTTCTTCCACCAGTGGCCTTCTTCCTTCTGTAGCTTCTGACTAAAGCATGAGAAACGGCACCGCCAGCAGAGACTGGACTAATTGACTTGCTCGATGATGGTTGTCTTTGGGCGTTTGACTTGAAGCGAAGTCATCAAAATGCAAGACCCTGTCTAAGGTATTGGAACTGAACTCCGAGAAGAGTGGTTGAGGAATGCAGGTTAAGATTGTAGACGCAGCACTGCCCGAGAATTTAGGAAAGATGATTTTGATGATACTGTACACAAAACTAACTTAATATTTTGTGAAATCATGTTACCATGTCGTTATTGCTTATTGTGGTCTGTCAGTGCTCCTTGAGCTAACGGGTCTTGTTAAACTCAGGTCAATAGTGAATGGTAAGTAATTTGCTATTCCTAATCCACTCGATGACCTCCAACTCTAGTTATAGGGAATGTTTAGATACAGTTTTCCATCTACCATTTCCTAGATTCACTTTAACACTGTGTAATATAGTTTAGATAAAGGAAAAAAGTAATATAAAATCTTAACTTCCCTGTTCTCTCCTCATGAGATGCCTTTTCTTCATGGTGTTCGGAGTTCACAATTCTTGTACTTTTTTCAGTTATAGCCTGGGGCATGCTTTGTCAATATTTACCGGCTGTATTTATAGTTGTAGCAGACAGTGTTCGAGATACAGCGCTAATGCTTTCCAAATATTGATTATACACAATAAATCTCAGAAATCGTCTGCACAGCTTGCCAGTGATGCATTTCCAGGACATGTTTATTCAAAACATGTGCAAATATTTGGTCTGAATCCATTTGTGTTGATAAGTCACCCCTGCATGGACTCAGTTGATAAACACATTTGTTGGCAGAGCACATGTTAAAGCCGCCTAAACTATAATCTGACACTGCTGAAGTACCCTAACAAAAAATACAATTATCAACAAAATAAAGCACTTTATTTGCCTCATCATTGCTAGGCCAAAAATCCCGCAATATTATGGTTTATCAAAAACAAGCACAAAAAAAAATTACCATATCCAGAATATGGGCTGGTGATCAGTGATAATTAAAAAATAAATAAAACTAGCACCCAGACAAATTTTAGTCAAAACACCAACACCAAGTCCGTGTGAAAAGAACTTCAATACAAATTATTACCAGAATTGGCAAAGACTACAGGTTTTGACTCTAACATGCCAAGCTGTAAACTATGGCATGTGTTTTTTGTTTTGCAATGGCATTAACCCTTTCGGTGTGTGCGTGTCAGTCAATGGCGGACACACGAATGGCCTACCGGTGCATGTCAGCCACTGGCTGGCACTGGGGAAGGCTTAAAAGAATTCTCCACTATTAGCCCTGGATGATTCCTTAAAAAAGAAAAAAAAACAAGCAGGGGAAGACGCAAAATTGCTTCTACGTCTCCTCCCACCCATCAGTGATATCAGTGGGCAGTGAGGTGTGCTGACGTCACTTTTTTCCCCATAGGACTTGAAGAGAGAAGCAGGTTAACTTCACCTCCCACTCTGGTGGGGAACAAAAGACAAAATGGCCTCTTAACTTTCAGGGAGGAATCGTTTGAAAGAGGAGAGAGACTCCCCTTTCAAACAACAACTTCCTGAAAGGGTTTCCTGGCTTTGGATCACAGACACAAATGTGAGGAAAATGTCTTTTCTTAGTCAAAGTATGAGGTATATAAGGGATTTTGGCTAAAAAAAAAAAAAAAAAAAAAAAAAGAACGTGGTCTGCCGACCCTGGATGCCCCTAGGTGTGTAGTTTTTTTTTTAAATGTACAGGTTGGCTAGGCTTTCCAAGGTGCTGTCTAAGCTAGGGTCCAAAATCTAAAACTACCCACTTTGGAAAAAAGGGTCAGTTTTCGGTGGAAAAAGTTGATGAGTACATGTTGTCTTTTTAAGTCTTTTCCTGTCGCAGCCACTAGGCTTACCCACTCTAGTGAGGTACCATTTTTATCTGGAGACTTGTGGGAGCATAGAATAGTAGAACATTTGTTATTACCAATTGGATTTCACTGTATGTGTTCCTTTCAAATGTAATCAAGTTTATAAGATGACATTTTGAAAAATACACTCCAAATCATATGTTTGCACGGGTACCCACAAATTCAGACACGTACAAATAACCACTGCTCCTAAATGTCATATCTTGAACCCATTTCAGAAATACAAAGGGTTCCTTGATAAACATTCTTCAGTCTGACTGTTTTCCTATAAGAATGTAATAATCAATGAAAAAACCGTTGCGCAATGCAGCTGAGTTGTTGGCTCTGGGGACCTTGGGCTCTTGGAGAACCTACAAACCCTATATAGCCCGCAAGCAGAAGGGTATAGATGATGTAATGCACATCGCTTTTGTAAATTGGCCACTGTGACAAAAAGTTACAGATGAAAATGTAACAAATGCCCGTGTTTTTCTACTCATTTCAATAATTCTTTATTTCAACAGTTATTTTCCTTGGGAAAACCTTCAGGTATCTACACATATGACCCCTTACTGATTATGGAATTTTGTGTACTTTTCAGAAATCTTTATCTTTTCTGGATCACCCATGGGTTTCTCACTGGTTTCCACCACAAACTGGCAGTAGGCTGACAGCCCAAAACAATAGGGAAAATACAGTACACCTCTTAGAAAAATGCCAAAACGGTAGTACAAAATTTGTTTTTTTTTGATCCAGTGCTGCATGTTCCTAAAAGCTGGGAAGATGGTGACTTTAATAAGCAAACCGTTTGTCGATGCCACTTTCAGGGGAAAAAAATCAGGCACTTTATCTTTAGCACTTGTTCCCCATTTTTCTCTAAAAAAATCAAATTTTGGAATATATTGTCTATTTGCTTGGTCCCCTCAAGGGGAATCCACAAACCCTGGGTACCTTTGGAATCCCCAGGATGCTGGAAAAAAAGGACACAAATTTGGTGTGGATACCTTATCTGGGAAAACAGTTATGGAGCCCTAAGCATGAATTACCCCAAATAGCCAAAAAGGGCTCAGCACTAGTAGGGGGAAGGCCTAGCAGCTAAGGTGATGCCTAATGCCAAAATGGCAACCGAGCATCACAACACATTGAAACATGTGTCATTAATTTCTTTGCTTAATGTCTTTTTATTGACAACATAAGAAGATAGCATAACAAGTGACTGGAATATGGCACATTACAGTTCATGTATTTTAGCATACACGGCAAGCCATCTAATCAATCGCCTATGGATGTCAAAGTTAAAAGTACTAATAAGGCAGTGTTGATCAATCAATAAATAAAAAAGGTATTGTCAACTCACAAATGTGGTACAGTAGCATTCAGGATGATTTGTGGCTGGATTTCAGAGCTAATTTTAGGAGCACAATATTCCACCTCAACAAAACTGCAGCACACTCTTTATTTATTTTTATCAACATCCAAAAAGTATCTCCTGGCCACTTGGAAAGGACCCTTCTAGGTACTCAAGATAGTAATACCCGTGAAATACAGGGATCCATTCCACATCAATATTGTGTGGGTCAGATATACCACATAAACCTGTTGAAAGCCTTGGAAGAACCTCATCCCACAACAGCTGTAACGGTTGCCTCCGTTAGTTGTATTAACACCAGTAGCCCAGTGACCCACATTCAACCCTCTATGGAGCCCCTAGCAGATATGGTTAAAATGGTAAACATTCTGACAGCCAGGCAAAAACAACAGCTGAGCACATTACTGAGTCAGTATCTTTGGGCTTCTTTCGGGTGTTACTGAACTCAAGTCACTTGTGTCCCATAACATTCACATAGAAGGAACACAGGTGGTTAAGTTTGGACCCAACTGCATTCCAGCCACCAGAAGACAGGCAGTGGAACAGGAGGTCAAGGCCATGCTGAGACAGCCATTATCGAACCCTCACAGAGCGCTTGGGACTCGCCTGTGTTGCTTGTTCCGAAAGGTGATGGAAGTTTGTGTTTTTGTATCACCTTCAGTCAATTGAATGCCATATCTAGATTTAACAACTATCTCATGTCCCGGGTGAACTATCTGGTTGAGAGGGGCAAGGATCATGTGTATAACTGAACTCACAAAGGGGTATTGGCAGACTCCCCTCACAGTGACAACACGAGAGAAGACAGTATTTTCAACGCCTGTGCGTCTTTATCAGTTTAAGGTTTTGCCTTTAGGCCTTCACGGAGCTCCCCCCCCTCAACTTTCCAGAGGCTTATGGACATGTTAAGGGCTCATAAAGCTTACCTGTGGCAACTTTGGATGACATAGTTCTGATTGTAAATGCATATAAACAACTAGAACAGATACTGAAAACCTTGAAGCAGGCCAGACTTACCTTGAATCCAAAAAAGACCATGCTTGTTACCGAACACATTGAATATCTAAGGTACACCACCAATGCAGGGAACAGCCGTCCCCAACTAAACAAACTTGAGGATATCCAAAAGATTCCCAAACCTACAACAAAGAGAGAGGTACATTCACTCCTGCGGCTTGTGGGCTACTATTGTTGTTCGTCTCCCAGTTTTTGGAGATAGGGAGTCCCCTTACAGATCTCTTGCCTCATAACCAGGTATGGTTCAGGAACGGACCTTCCTACAGTGAAAGAAGGCATTGTGTTGAGCTTCTGTACTGCTGTGTCCCGACTTTGACAAGACATTTGTGCTGCAAACTGATGCCTGTGATCGTGCTCTGGTTCAGTGTTGTCGCAGCCCAATGTGCACGGTGATTTGCACCCCGTCCTGCACCCGAGCCGTAAGTTGTTTCCCCGGGAGGTACATTTGGCCACCATAGAGAAAGAGTGCTTGGCCATTAAATGGGCTATGGAGGTGCTGCAATGCTATCTGCTGGGCCGTACTTTTATCCTATTTACTAACCATGCCCCCTCAACTAGTTGTCATTGCATAAATATCTCGAACCCTAAAGTGCTGAGGTGGTTTTTGGCTGTACAGCCTTTTTCGTTTCAGACCTTCCATGTTACTGGGAAACTGCAGGGCAATGTAAACTTCTCCCAGTGCCCTGTTTCGGAATGGCCCAATTGTCCATTCCTGCTGAGAAGGCAGTGTTGTCTGGTGGCATGGGGGAGAGAGATACTGTGTAGAAACCTGACACCATGACTAATACATTCCCAATACTTTACCCCAAGGGCCACTATATGCCTCCTTTCTGGAGCAGGAACAGTTGGGGAAACTCTGAGGGGAAACCTGGACCCATAGGGGCTCACCTGCAATACAGAGGGATATAGAGGAAGAGATCCGAGACCCAGGAATCTTTAGTCAATGGATGCAGTGACGGGGAAAACTGTCCGTTAACCGTAATAATAAAATAAGCAAACCTTATTATTGACTGGGCTTGTCTTTCCACGAAAGGGGCAGTGACCACACTCGCACAGTAAGAAATTGTTATTGAATGTTTTGAATGTTAACTTCATTTGAACATAATGCGCTAGCAAACTCGAGATATGAGAGTGGAACAAATGAAACAAGTTTAACTGCAGATGATGAAAAAATAATTCAGGATGTGGGCCGGCAGATTCCAGTTACTGATACCATTCAAAGCCATGCAGGTTCAAGACTATGCGCTGTGAACACACAGGTGGATGAGAGGGATTAGTTATGAAGCTGAGATTGAAAAAAATCTGTTGAGTTTAGGTACATTCCTTCATCAGTTGCTGTGGTTTTTTATGGTTTGGTGGGACACTAATTCATTAACGTCTTCATTGAGATTGATTGCGATCAGCATTGGATTTTATGGCAGTCAATATTACTGGAGAGGACAGTAGTAACTGTGAAAAGAATCTGTCTTTTGGTGACAATCAATCAGTTTACCTCACAGAGAAGAGAGGTTGTCTGCTGGTGAACCAAATTGTGGTCGTCGTCTTCTACAGCTAGTCTGAATAAGTCAATATTCTCACATTTTGCAAAGGATAAGAGTCAATAATTTGCTGAGCTATCAGTCAAGAATTTCTTTCACCATTTCTTAGCAGTTTGATTTTGTGATAGTGAAATGATAGTGCAACAGGGTACTGGCATCTTCAGATGCCCAGGCCCACATTCCAAATTGGCAGGCACACTGTCACAGGATTTTTATTTGATCACTGTTTAAAATTCATCTGTGTTCCTATGGAACAGTAGGTCATGAGAATCAAGTCTGATCTAATGAGCACATGAAAGTTCTGCCATATAATTTCGACCTCCCATGATGCCTAATTCCAGTCGCCCAGGCAATAATGTTGTGTGGGTGTTGTTCTTTATGGGTCTCTCTTAGTTTTGCAATTTTTAACTCAAAGAGTTAATGAAAGTTGTCACAATGTTTCTGGGTTGCCTAGAAGGCAGTCCTTTGTATGACTTTTGGATGTTTTAGTTATTAGAAAATGTAGATATTCCTAAACCGTATAGCTCTGTAGGACCCCTTATCTGTGTACACAGAATTGAGTTTGGTTACCTTAGTGTTTGATAGTCACCATTGTTTCACTTATATCCTCCAAAGTATTTTTGAAGTCATTCTGGTCCACGTTATTTTGCCATTTGTCTTCAGGTTTTGCTTGGACTCTTTCATGATAAGTGCAGCGCAGTCACGCTTGTTTGCTATCTTTTAACACAGGGACAATAGGACGTGCTGGGTGGCGTCTCTCATCCACCATTTTATTTTCTTAGAGTATAGAGTGGTTGAACATTTTGGCCAAATAGGCCATCAGCCCATCAGTTCAGCTACTCCACAAAAAATAAGGTTTCTTGCATAATCCATCTTTACACTTACATGGGGCTTTTGTTTTTATGTAAACGAGAGATTTCATAATTTCATATGATTCTCGCTAACAATAATTAGACAAAATTCAGCACACAGATAAAAGATGGAAGCAGGGAGAGAGAGAGACAGAGAGATTTAGGGGCATATTTATACTCCGTTTGCGCCGGAATTGCGTCGTTTTTTTTTACGCAATTTCGACGCAAAACTAACTCCATATTTATACTTTGGCGTTAGACGCGTCTAGTGCCAAAGTCCATGGAGTTTGCGTCATTTTTTAGCGTGGACACCTACTTTGCGTTAATTATATGCAAGGTAGGCGTTCCCGCCTAAAAAATCGACTCTGAGGCATGTGCGTCGGATTTATACTCCCGGGCAAAATTCACGCCCGGGAGTGGGCGGGTCAAAAAAAATGACGTGCGGCCGCTTTTGCGCCGTTTTTTAGCGCCTGCAAAAGGCAGGCGTTAAGGGACCTGTGGGCTCTGAAGGAGCCCAGAGGTGCCCTCCCATGCCCCCAGGGACACCCCCTGTCACCCTTGCCCACCCCAGGAGGACACCCAAGGCTGGAGGGACCCATCCCAGGGACATTAAGGTAAGTTCAGGTAAGTTTTTTTTTTTTTTTGTGGCATTGGGGGGCCTAATTTGTGCCCCCCTACATGCCACTATGCCCAATGACCATGCCCAGGGGACAGAAGTCCCCTGGGCATGGCCATTGGGCAAGGAGGCATGACTCCTGTCTTTGCTAAGACAGGAGTCATTTCTATGGGGGTTGGGAGTGAAAAAAAATGGCGCAAATCGGGTTGAGGCGAAAAAATTGCCTCAACCTGACTTGCCCCATTTCTTGACGCCCAAGCCCCATATCCCCCTACGTCGGCGCTGCCTGGTGTACGTCGTTTTTTTTAACGCACACCAGACGGCGCCGGCGGCTAACGCCGGCTAACGTCATTCAATAAATACGGCGCCCGCATGGCGCTTCAGAATGGCGTTAGCCGGCGCTAATTTTTTTGACGCAAAACTGCGCCAACGCAGTTTTGCGTCAAAAAGTATAAATATGGGCCTTAATATTTCACGGAAGATAAATTTGTAAAATGGAAAGATGAAAAATACATAGCACTTGCTGGCAACTTAGCAACTTTTCCAACATTTCTGTTCTTCAGAACTCCTGCTTTGACTGTAAGTAGACTCATGTTAAATTTTAATTAGATATTTAAAAAAACAAAAGGGGGAGCATGAAAAGCATTATTGTGTCTCAGTCTATTCTGAGAGTGCAGCACGTTGCCCTTTGACCGAAATTTAACCTATGTACTAATTTGAGGCCACCTGCCAGCATATCTCTAAAAGCATTTCTAAAATTCAGGTTAGCCACCTCCATTGCACGTCCTTGACTTAAGCCTCAAATCGCACCTTCAAAAATTATTTGTCTTGTGAAATGTGTTATTCTATAGCTTCCACATATTTTACTTTAATGTGACTGACAATAGATTTCCCATTTTGATCCAGAAAGCATGTTTTTTGTGATTTGGTGTGAACCTGTTCAGTAATTTTTGATAAATGAAGGCTCAAAGTTTATTTATATTTCATGTCACTGTTCCACCGCGGGCCCACTATAGTGGATGTGCAGTTGCGTGAGCTCAATCACACTTTGCAATTCTTTACAACTTGAAGGAAAAGTTGCTACCACCATTGTAGAACTGGGGAACTCTGCCCCTTAGCACTGTAAAATAAATTAATATAAGGTATAAGGTGGCAGAAGTGGTTCCTTCTGGGCCAAGTGAGTGGTGCGCGCTGAGGGCTTGGTGCAGATGGCTGCCAGGCCCTGTGTGGGTGGTGGGCGGTGAACGGTGGGTGGTTGGGCATCTCGGGGAGGTTCATGCTGCGCACAGTGATGGACATCTCACAGAAAAAGCATAAACAGTCACTGGGAAAAAAATAATAAAGTGATGTTATATTTAGGAATTGTGATATCTTACATTCCATTAAAAAAAATAAAAACTGTAAAAAACAATGGTTAAAAGAATGTTACAGTTAGGTGAAAATGTCAGTTAAGACATAGGTGGTCATTACGACTCTGGCGGTCAGAGACCACCAGGGGTAATGTGGCGTCCGTACCGCCAACAGGCTGGCGGTACGGAGGCCCTTATTACGACCGCGGCGGTAGCGCCGTGGTCGCACCGCCGGGGCCGGCGGTTTCCCGCCGTTTTAGCCCCAGCGGTGATAATCCGCCAGGGCAGCGCTGCAAGCAGCGCTGCCCTGGGGATTATGACACCCCTACCGCCAGCCTGTTTCTGGCGGTTTGCACCGCCAGGAAGAGGCTGGCGGTAAGGGGTGTCCTGAGGCCCCTGGGGGCCCCTGCACTGCCCATGCCACTGGCATGGGCAGTGCAGGGGCCCCCTAACAGGGCCCCGGCCAGCTTTTCACTGTCTGCATAACAGACAGTGAAAAGCGCGACGGGTGCTACTGCACCCGTCGCACGGCCGCAACACCGCCGGCTCCATTAGGAGCCGGCTCCTATGTTGCGGCCTCATCCCCGCTGGGCCGGCGGGCACAAACTTGGTTTGCGCCCGCCGGCCCAGCGGGGATGTCATAATGGGGGCCGCGGGAGTGCGGCCGCATTGTCAGCCGCACGGCGGTTACGGCCAAGGTCGTAATGACCCCCATAATGTTTTAAACTAATAAAACCACTGAAATTCACCAGTTATAGTTATCTCAAGTAACTATGTGTGCTCTAAAGTAACTATAAATAATGCTCTCGTCAAGGGCACCATCATCAATGGAGTCATTTCAAATGTAATTAGGGTTGTTATCAATGAAGTCATTGAACATGTGATGCATGATGTAATATGTGACAGTACAAAGAGTGTACTGTGAGGGGACAAATATAATCCAACATGAGTCTCTGGTGACCTTGACTTAAGCTATTCAATACGGCTTGTGTCTAAAATGTAATAAACGTATCCAAATACAACATTAATAGGCTATTTTGACTGCTGGTAGAATCCCAGAACCTTAAAGGACAGTTTCTAATGTATACCCTGCATCAGGATGGCTTATGTAGCTGAATATGTGGTTTGATTTGCTGACAATCTAAATTACTTAGGGGCACAGTTCCTCATTTGTTCTTGAGGACGCCACCACCCTGATCCTGCTTGGTTGCTTTGCTTTAGATTATCTGGTAAGAAAGCAGTAGCATTCCCTTCACAACACCTCCTGATTTGCCACCCAGTATCTGGTTCTGGGGGGAAGTCTGCAAGTACATAGAACCACCTCATGAACCTTCTGCTCCTGGAAGTCCAAGAGCCCAGACAACACTTCTTCAACAATTTCTAGGCGGTTACTCACATTGTCCAGAAACTCATTTGTGCTCTTCAATTTAACGAGAGCAGACACAGCAGACCTTTGAAAAGATTCTGGCTCCAGCACACTAGGGATTTGTCAGACAAATGACCTTCCAGATTACCACAGCTCCCGGGTTACCACACCTGTTCTTGTTCCTTCTCAACCTTCATTACTGTATCACTTAGTCCGTCTAATTTCTGTTGTATGTGTGCTATTGGCTGTAAAGTCTTACCAGAACTCTCACGTAGATCTCTCCACAGTTCCCTTATGGCCTGGAGAAGTGTCCTCTCACCTGATGACATCACTACCTCTTCCAGGGTTCTGACATGCATTTACCTTGGTTACTCCTAGACTTCTCCTTGCATGGGGGCAGGGAGATAAATCATGCATTTTTCCCCCTTCTGTTATGACTTTTAGAAATGTCCGGTGCGCAAGCTACTTGAAAAATGGCTTCAAGGCTCACCGTCTCAGCTTGGCCACAGCCATGCTCCCCAGGACTCTCCACTGTAACCCAAGCGGCTAAATGTGGAGTGAACGTCTCTAAAGGTGTTATCTATAAGGCTGAATCCGAAGGGAAAGGTGCTCAGCCCCATCAGCCAGGGGAACTTCCACCGTCTCATCCGCCCATTCTTCTTCTCCCTGATAACCCATAGGCTCCTCCACCTAGGTAGGTGCCGCAGTAGCGGTTGGAACATGTTATGGAGGTTTGGGTTAGGGGAAGAGGTAGGGGAAGAAAAAGGAAATTGGGTTGGGGATCTTTCGTTCATTTACCCTTACCACATTGGAAAAGCACCTTAGATGCAAGATGATGCTCTTCACGCATTGTTTCTGACACAGCAGCAATTGTACCCCAACACATTTTGCCGTAATGCGTATAACCAGTTGTGAAGTGATTCCATTAGTGCTAATGGAGTTACTGCACATTGTAATGTTACCACTAGACAGGAGCATGGGGAGGTGATTGTTGATGTTGCTTGTTTTTTTCAGTCATGTCCTGGGCAGAATGGCCAGTACACACTAGAGTCCATTTGGCCTAGCGGTGAAGCAGAGGAGCATGTGTAGGCGAACATTATATCACTCCATTCTATTTTTTGAGAGTTTTACAGGAACACATGACACTCCCACATAGTTTCAGTTGGAGCTTCGGAGTCCTCATGTCCATGCTGTCTGTTCAAGTGAACTCTTATGTGTACTGGGCAGTGGACTCAGGATTTTATCTTTGTGAAAAGTCCTAGTTTTCCGTGTGGGTACACAAGTGTGGTTATGTGCGTTTGGGCGTAACCTAGAAGAAAATAACCAGTTACAGTACTTTCCAAATGCTGCTGCGGTATGTATATTGCGTTTTCCAAAACAAGGACCCTATACTTTAGCCTCCCAAAGTATGATTGTGTAAATAATCATAATATAAAAGATGATAACGTAACATTCATATCTTTGACAAACAGTAGCTTAAAACTGTAAATATAGACTCTGGTACAGCTATTAAGGTGCACTTATTGTAAATGTGTTTCCAGGCCACTCATCTGTTAAATTGAGAAAATGATAGAACGCGATTGTAAATCACTGTTTTTCTTTTGTTTCATTTACTCATTGGTATGGTTTTAGGGGATCATTATAGGAGAAATCCACTTCATGGTGTGTATTAGTGAATCAACAGCATGTCCCGCTACATTAGTTATTTGTTCCCCTGCGGCGTGGCCAAGAAAGTTGAAGGCAAACAAACACAGATAAACGTTCAGGCACAATTTTTTTCAGACATTCAGAATTTATATTACAGGATTGTTAAATCACTATAAAACAGCGTAAATCAGAATAAAAAAAACAAATATGACAACCAGCTTCGTCCTCCTTTATTGTAGGTTCAGTAAAATTGACCATTTGTTGTGTCATTTTATTCATGCAATATCAGACATAAATTGCCACAAACAAATGTCTCGAAAAATAGTTGAAATATACTAAAAAATCATGTTTGCCTCTGAGTTTTCCGATGCGTCCCTAGGAAAAGCTTGATCAGAAGTGTGATCTACCTAGCCTCAGTACCTATGTCAAGAACCCGATGAGTAGAATAGTTAACATGTACGCAAAATGGCATTTTCACAGCGTTATGGGTCAATCAGATTGCACACATGACCTCGATGTTCCAGACCGAACTTCCAAAAAGAGTTTCCCTATCTTTCAACTCACTGAGATCATGGTCACATCAACTTAATGGATGTAATAATCCTCAAGTCTATCAAGTCATCTATTAGATAGAAAGAGCAGGAACAGTAGTCATTTTGTACACCACTTTGATCGAGTGCTAGGAAGTCTTGATATATCCCATTCCAAAATAGTGTGTTAGAACCGGCCATATAGTATCGTACCCTAGGATATTGCAGCCGCTACCTTGATGAATGGCAGGAGTCAGCTGTGCAGTTAGAAACAATATTGTTGGGAATATTGAATGTTGGGGATCTCAGTCTACAAAAGGTAATCTGGTTGTAAATCAAAGGAGGGTTAATCGACAAATAAAAATCCCTTCCCTGAGATTCAAACAATTAGTTCATTAATGTTTAAAGAAGGGCATGTGCTGATCTATCTCTCTCACACAGCACTGAGTAGACTGAACTTTATTGCCTCAAGCATGGGCTGATCTCTTACTTCCCAGTAATAATGTGAGATATAGAATGAAGCCTCAGAAAATTCCCCTGAATCTTTGAACGTTGTAGATTTTAAGAAGGTGACAAAGAAGATCCTGGGATTAGTATTACAAAATGATAGCTGTTGGTTGACTCTGTCCATGAGGGAATAAGGAAGGTGATTGGAAAAGAGATGTTCTGGAGTGGGGATTCACTGAAGAATTAACATCTGAAAGCAGTGAGGTGTGATAATAGAGCAGCAGATGATTTAGCAGTAGGCAATAAATATGGTACAAGAAATGTGGTGAGGGTTGCATAGAACATCTTACTTTACACAACCGGAAATGAAAGAACAGGAAGTGGAATAATCTCCCAACTGCTTTGCTTGGCTGACTGTCCGACAAGTAGATTTTTCACCTATCTATTTGAAACTCTCTTGAATATCCTACCTGTGAGCCTCTTCGTCACTCTTCTGGCACCACAATTTACATGCTTCCTTGGATTTCCAAACTGTATTCATCACATCACTACCACAGAATGAACTACCCCCTCTTTTCAGGTCCTCAGCATAATACGTCTTTCAGAGAGTGCGGCACGATTCTCACCTGCCACAAAGTTTTCTTATTTAATCAGGACATGCACACCTGCCCTAGGCTTCACCACCACACACCAGTCCCCCTCACCATCCCCATCTAGACTCCCGATCCATTGGCATTGGTCCAGTTGGGTCTTTGTGGAGCTTTTTCAGTTTGGCCGGAGAGATGCATCTTTACAGGGACTACACTCTGGGTCGCACCATAATAGTGTAGGCACCCTTATAATATTGGCGTGAACATGTTATGTTTTCTAAGCAAAAAAGTTATCTGTGATAACGTCTAAACTCATTGAGAGATATTAAAACACATTAGACAGTTAGGAAGGCCCCCTCTAAAAGGATAAATGCAACTTAGTGATAAGCTACGAAGAACTTTGCAATATGATTCAATGTCTAGATAAATAACATCACGAACCTGAATCAGACTAAGAAGAGAGGGGGCAGGACTGGCCACCAAATACCCTAAGAATATACCCAACCCTTAAGCAGGTTCCAGCAGAGTTGTGTTACTATAACAGCAGGGTGCAAGTGACGCTCTGTCGAGGGAAGACCATGCATGACAAAAAAATATTACTGACCAAACCGGTGGTAGGTGTAAGGAATGTTCTGGCTAGAGAAGTGAGGCAAGGATGAGTAACTGGAGCCAAAATGGCAGGCGAAGAACTCTGGGATATAAACAGATTGAAGAGGAAAGCAGGAAAGCTGCTGCTCTGAAAGCGGATGCACTTCACTGCCACAGCTGCATTCACTGCTCTCATAATTCAGCTGTCCATGTTTATACACCAAGGGGCATATTTATACTCTGTTTGCGCCGGAATTGCGTTGTTTTTTTTTACGCAAATCCGACGCAAAGCTCACTCCATATTTAAACTTTGGCGTTAGACCCGTCTAGCGCCAAAGATCTTGGAGTTTGCGTCATTTTTTAGCGTGAACACCTACCTTGCGTTAATGATATGCAAGGTAGGCATTCCCTTCTTAAAAATGACTCCAAGGCATGTGCGCCTTATTTAAACTCCCGTGCAAAAATGACGCACGGGAGTGGGCGGGTCAGAAAAAATTACGTCCAGACGCTTTTGTGTCATTTTTTAACGCCTGGTCAGGGCAGGCGTTAAGGGACCTGTGGGCTCGGAAGGAGCCCAGAGGTGCCCTCTCATGCCCCCAGGGACACCCCCTGCCACCCTTGCCCACCCCAGGAGGACGCCCAAGGATGGAGGGACCCATCCCAGGGAACTTAAGGTAAGTTCAAGTAAGTATTTTTTTTTTTTTTGTTTGTGGCATAGGGGGGCCTGATTTGTGCCCCCCTACATGCCACTATGCCCAATGACCATGCCCAGGGGACATAATTCCCCTGGGCATGGCCATTTGGCAAGGGGGCATGACTCCTGTCTGCTAAGACAGGAGTCATTTCAATGGGGGTTGGGAGTAAAAAAAAATGGCGCAAATCGGGTTGAGGCCAATATTTTGCCTCAGACCTGACTTGCCCCATTTTTTGACGCCCAAGCTCCATTTTCCCCCTACGCCGGCGCTGCCTGGTGTGGGTCATTTTTTTTGACGCACACCAGTCCGCAGCGCCGGCTAACGTCATTCCATAAATAAGGCACCCGCATGGCGCTTTGGAATGGCGTTAGCCGGCGTTAACTTTTTTGACGCACAACTGCGTTGGCGCAGTTGTGCGTCATAAAGTATAAATATGGCCCCAAATATGTGTGAACGCCAAATGGCAATATCTCCAACTTCCATCAGCACCATAAACTTATGAGCGACTTTATCCGTGCCCAAGTTGAAACAAATGGTGCTTAGTAAACATTGCCTAAGGGCCAAATGTTTGCCACCCTAATGAAAAGAAAACGTGTTCCCTAAGCTTGAGCCACATGGTGGTGAAGTAACGCATTTCATTGCCAATCTATAATTTGTTTTGAGCACGGAGTGATGCAAGTAGTCTCGGTTCTCCAGGTGCACAAGGGTAAAGGTTTCACTGCACTAGAACACATGATTAATTGCCCTCTTGCGAATGACAGGTGCTTGAGGCAAAGCACTTAGGAGGAACTAGTCCTTAAGGGACAGTGAGATTGAAAAGAGTATTTGTACAGCGGTGACTGACAGCTAATTGAAACCACCTTAGCTCATGTAAAGCTAATGAGTTTGAAACCAAGGCCACTGGATCACGTCCCTGCAGAAGGCCTTGTGTGTACCAGCGCTGTCACACCGGTGGTGCGAGCAGGAATGAGAGCATTCCTGATGAGATTGCTTTCATTAGTCTCCGTCCCAAGGTCAGAATACAGGTACAGCCTTGTGGCATAAAAAATGTGCAGATCCGAGGTGGAAGCATGTGGGAGTGTCAGGATGCAACTCTAAATACTCCACACCTCCGACATTAAATAACAAGAGTTCACTTGGTGCATGCATTTGCCGATAAGGGGTGGTGAAGAGCAATTAAACATTTCAGTTCTTCCTCTAAATCAGTGGTTCCCAACCTTTTGATTTCTGTGGACCCCCACTTTAACATTAATGGAACCCAGGGACCCCCACTGAATCATCATGGGAATCCGGGGACCCCCGCCTGAGTCATTACTGGAAGCTGTGGACCTAATTTGTCAATATTTGGTAATATTTTTTAATTTTCTAGGCTCTCGCGGACCCCCTGAGAAGGCTTCGCGGACCCCCAGGGGTTCCCGGACCACAGGTTGGGAACCACTGCTCTAAATCACACAGGACAACAGAGGAGGTGGTTAAAGACCCCCTAATGGTTCAATTTCCCTGGTGCATCATAAAGGAAAATGTAAAGGTGCTTACGGACAATTAACATCCTTATTCCTCTGTAGAAGCACAATGGCCAACATAGAAGGTGGTTAATGACTACCATTCCAAATACTATGCTGCACTATACAGAACAACAGAAAAGACAGTAAATGACCATCTAAAATTCCAATTTCTCTGAAGTATCACAAAAGACGTGGTTACAGACTGTGAGCCCATACACAACTGCATTTGGTGGCGCGTAAAACAGTACTATAGTAGTAATACTTACTACAACATGTAATTCACAAACCTATCATTGTAAATAGCCACCTCCACATCTCCTATCTTTTCTATGGGGAGATCCTCATACATGTAAGTTTACTACTTACCAGTAAATATGGAAGGGACAGGGGGAGTAGTTGGAAAAAAGGTATACTTACTCCTAAATAGGAATAATAGGAGGTGTTTAGGGAGTGTGAGGGTGGGGTATAAGGAGGGACATTAATTCACCCACAGAAGAGGGAACCCATGAATATTGACAAATTCCACCCCTAATGTTATTGAAACCAAAAAGGGCCCAAAAGAGTAGTAAGTGTACTCCAGCTCAGAGCTAGAGTAAGTCCTGCACCACATATGATGATTCAATGGTACTTCAACATCTTCTTACAGAAAATAATGAAAGCAGGGACTTACATTATAACCCAATAGGAAATAATATTTAATTAAATTATTTAAACTAGTTAAAAATATAAATAAATGTAATAAAACAATCTAAAAACATAAAAGTTCATTATGCGGTATTGTAATAACCCTTTTTTATTTAAAAATGTATGTAGTATCTTTTATTAAAATATAAATAGGTTTCATTTAATTAATTATATATCAATTTAAATAATTTTTAATACACAAAAATACCCCACAGCACACTGTGAGGACTCCCATTGCACAGCCTCCAGGCACTTCTCGGACTCTTCAACACCCAAAGGGCCCACATCACCCTCTGTCTTGGTACTCTGATTGGGCTGGGTGGGGCTGCCCACTACCAGATGCACCACTCTCTGATTCTCATGCAGCCCGGGCGGTGGTAAACAAAGTCTCATAATTACTCCCTTTGCTCCCCCTAGGCCCAGGCCAGGTCCTCATGTCTCCTACAAAACCTCTGGACTTTCTTGCTCATGTTGGTTTTGCTGGTGTGACTCTGACCGGGACACTCATGGTCACCGGGTCCTCTAGGAGGGTGCAGGGGACTCGCGCTGAGCCGCTCTTCTGCTGGAGGAAGTGGAAGGTATTCGGAAGTGCCTTGTGCTATCAGCGCAGATACTTAGGAGCTTGATGATCTTATCTCCTCCATCACTCTGCCTCATTGCCTACCTTGGACAGTATTGGGGGCACGCGGTCCATCTGTTCTTGCTCCAAAACTCACATCCCTTCCCCCGGCTTCGATAAGCAAAATCTCCTTGGTAAAGATGATCATCTTACCCCGCCTCCTGTACTACTTCACAAATCTCCCAGTCACTCCCCCATGTTCCTTCTTCAAGTAAGTCGATACTCTCCTCTGCACTACCACGTGCAGCGCCAATTGCTGCCAAGACCCCCTTATGAAGCTGCAGCTATCTGTGGACTGAGGAGGCCTAGGCGTACCCTCCTGCGAGGCATACCTTCTAGCAGCACAGCTTCAGTGGTTGTCCTGCTGGACTGTTGAACACTATCTGCGGGAACCCCCTACCGAGCAGGGTCCCCTATCAATGTTTATTATCCGGGGCTTCCTCCTTCTGAAAGCTCTGCACCCACCGCCCTTGGCCCTTGCAGGTGGTGGTAGCTCAGACTTTCATGGCCTGGATACATCGCCACTCCAGCTGGGCTCCAGTGTGCACCCCAATGTTTTCCCTAATTGGTTTCCCCGTACCACAAACTTTTATACTGCCACTGACCTTAGGGTCTGGTCAGATATTTGGTGCTTATGCTGGGTGGCCTCTTCTCCAACGGCCACTCCCTCTCCATTGACCAACTAGCGGAGGAACAAGACCTCCCTCTGGGATAATTAATCCTCCTACAGAGACAGCTCAGTCATACCTATCACACTCTTTGGAATGTCTCTGAAGGGGAACCCATCATGCCTCCTGTCTTACAGACCATCCTTAACATGGGGAACGGCCGCCATCTTATCACCTGGCTCTATAAAGCCATCTGCGACTTGTCAGCCCCCCCCTCTCTCTGCACAGCACCATAAATGGGAGGATGACTTTAGAAGGGTACTACATGACAGGGAACGTAATCAAGCACTAGAATTTCCCAGACAGGTTTCCCAAAACGTCAATTTTAAAAATATGCAGCTCTTTATAATCCACAGAGCATATTTAACCCTGGATCAACTAAACCGTTACTTCCCTGAGGCACAGATCGGATGCCCATGCTGCCAAACACCTCATGCAAACCTAACACACATGTTGTGATCCTGCTGCCCTTACTCCTTTACCGGGCTATTGGCACTCTATCCACACCACCCTACACGAGGTCACAGAGCTGCCTGACATCGACACATGGGAAGCACCTTCCCTAGGCATATTCAAGCTCAGGAAGAAACAAAAAGTATGCACCCAATTTGCGGGCATGGCACTCCTTCTTGCTAAGTCCCCCCCCGGATGGCTGCAGGGTGTGGAGTGGTACACAAATGGGGTGCAGCAGAAGAAGACTCCCTCCACTACGAGGAAGTACGCTGCCTGCCATGTGACCCATCTCTCCTCAATGGGCCAACCTACTTACGGAATTCGAGCCGGAGGTGGCAACCGATGATCCTTCTCCATGATTACACCATACGATCCCCAAGCGCATCATGACCGCTGTCTTTGTTGGGGGATCCCACACCATCATTCTCCCATACCACTCTACCACCTGCGCAAACACCGTTACTGTGACTCCTTATACAGTACACACACTTGCCTCCACCGCTGTGCCTACCTCGCACTTCCCGCTGTGTTAGAGTCACGAGGCAATCCCGCCCAACCCCTTTGCCCCAGTTCAATGTTTGTCCCGAGTGAAAACACTGTGACGAAATACACTATTATTGCTGAAATTGTAAGATGAGGGTGGTACTAATTTTGACCCTCCCATAAGCCTTGTTTTGCTGGTGTTCTAGTAAACACACGTGTACAGCCAAATTGTTTTTATTTCCTGCCTGGAGTTGTTTTCCTTCGATGCAAACTGTCACATACAAATGTTGTTTAAACTGTAAAACCCAATAAAACATTTTTTTTTTTTTTTAAAGAAGTTCATTTCTTCCTAAACAGCGTCCAGTGGCATATGCCAAGATTATAGGACACTAGACCTTCTAAAAAGCCTGTAGTAAGCCTATCCAGCAATATCAGCAAAAGGAGCATAACCACCACCAGTACATCACATTTCTGCCCCAAACCTTCAATGAGAGATAAAAAGGACTACTCTCCTTTCTAGATTACAACTTCACAAACTTCAACACATATCAAGACTTCCAGATGCTTATATAAGCGGGGCTTCCTCATATTTCAGGAGTTTGTAATCGTTCCCTCCGCCTGCTCCCTTGTAAGGCCTTTCTTAGAATGTTTCTATTCACTTGGGGACGTTTCTAATAGATTCTTTGCGCATTCCCTACTAGCAGCAGATTTACATTCAGCACTCAGGTCCGTCCCAATAAAGGCATTTCTATGCAGCTTGCGCTGCACACTGACTTTCTGGAGTCCGGGCACAGACTACTTCAGATTCAGTAGCCGCTCACAGGCAAGTGCAGGAACAGAAATCAAAGAAAGTACTGTGGTAGGAACATTACACATAGCCCGTATCCAAGGGATTTAAGCGTTTATTGTCAGTGCTTGTGATGGAAATACAATATATTCAAGCCACTGCTGCTTGTGAATTACTGCCCACCGTCGCGCAGTTCTTCAGCAGTGAGAAAAGCTGTAAACTTCGGCGCATGATTATGCAGACCGTAAACTAAACGATAACGAATTTAGGACACGGCGTGCTAATACCAATCGTGAATCCCAGAGGCAAGTACAGCCCGTGAATATGTGGATGAACCCCCTTCTCACGGGTTAAGGACCAGCCAGTGGTTCACCCAACGGGGAAGGCGGTAGCCTTCGTTTGCAGGCTCACAAGCACATTTACAACGGGATTAAAACACAGTGGCAGGCCACATGTCACCTCCTTGCCATCAGCAGCAGCCACATCAGGCCACAGGGCGACCCCACACTTCCGCATCTCCCCTTACTGCACCCGTGCACTCAAACCCCGACCGGCTGTTTCGTGCAATTCCTTTCCCAGCCTGTCTGCGGCCGTTTCAGTTGCGCACTCGTGTCGTTTGTGCTCCCTAACTCCCGCACATGGCACACTGCAGGTTAACATCCTCATATAATTAGTTGATTGTTTAGTTATACTGTATTAACATGCACAACAGAATTTGACAAAGTCTGAGGTAGTGGATATTACTTGGCCGCTTTATTAACCCGGACAATGTGTGACTGCCCCGATCACATGTCTTGGGCATGAGACAAAAATCACTGTCAATCAAAGTTTGTAAACATGCCTTTCACATTCTGCTTATTCTTTTTTAACACATTTACATTAAAATTAATTTTCAATTGCAGTGAGTGACTGGTGGGCCCTCAAGTCCTGGCCTCCGTTTGTCACGGCTCTTTTGCCGTTCAACTGTTTGGGCAGTCCCAACTTTCCTTCTTTGGAGGGGCTCGCTCAAATAGAGTTATTGTTTTACCCTGTTGTTGAGGGGGTAGCTTCAAGTTCTTTGTATATTAGGCCCAACTCACTACCTGGCGTGTCCTATGCCCTGCCATCCGATTTGGCGGGTCTGGGCTGCGAGTGCCGTGTTCCGCTTACTCCCCACGCTTGGCCATCTTACACCCTGCCGTGAGGCATCCCCAGGTGTGTGGCTTTGTTGACACACCCCCTTACTGGGTGTGTCTTTTGCACCTTTGTTTGGTAAAACTTTTCCTTTCCGCCACGCTGTCAGAGAGGCTGACGTCTCCTGGCAGCTCCTCCATGATTTTTTTTTAAAACTCTTATCTCATAGCTGTCATTAAATTGGACAGGAATATTTCCATGCCCACTGATGATAGATGGACTCCATCGGGTCCGTACAGTTCTGGGCGCCTGGGGTGGATCAACCCATGGCGGATACTTTCCATCCCGTTGATTTTGCAGTGTTTGGCGACCGCTATGTTGAGCTAACTCCTTGAGTTGTCTACTGCTTTGATCGATGTTGCTCCCCGCCAACTGATTCTAGGGATTATTTCGGACCAGATGATGGTAGTGTTGTCAAGGAGCTTGGTGTGATGCTTTAGGGTCTCCCTGATGTCGTTAAGGAGAGCTTTCCTTCCTAGGGATGTCAGGTCATTACCCCCCAGGTGGATAATTAGTATATCTGGGTGTTTCTGGCCGGATTCCAGCATCTTGTGCAGGGTTGGCTGGAGCTGTGCCCATTTCATGCCTGGCGAACCCAACCATCTGATTGAATCTGCCAGGGTTCGTCCTAAGTTTAACTTCTTGTCTTGCTTCAACCAGCCTTGTAGCCGGGTTATGAATGAGTGCCCCATCACCCAGATGAGTCTGGGGGGCGCACCTGGTGCTGTAATGAAAAATTATCCATCAAGATAGGTGTGGGCGGACATAGCCCTTGTACGCTTTTGATCGCCATCTGCCCACCCCTTGTATTGTGCTTGTGTCTAGGCCCCAGCTAGCGGCTGAGGTGGCTGCCCCGATGCGGAATGAATGAGAACCAAAGGCTGTTGGAGGCAACCCTCCCTTCTCGAGCGTTTTACGCATGACCGCAGTAAATTGAAAACGTCTCAGGTGGTCGCCATTAGCGTGTTTGAACAATGGGCCTGGTCCCGATGGGCGCCCTGTTAAGTAATCTTTAATGCTGCAGACCGGGCAATATTTTGTCTGGGTTATGCACTTCAGGATGATGTCCGTTCCCCTGCCCAGCTGGTCCGTTTTGGATCGCCTCAGGGTTAAGCGCACCTTGTCAGCCTCCAAAAGGCAACCATCTATTTGCAAGCAATGCTTACCTCCTGAGCATCTTGCTGATGCCACCAGCTCGCTTACTCTAAAGGCACCAAAGAAGGCCAGGGTAAATGCTGATCTGAACAATAGGACTTCGTACTGATTCTCTGCTACCGCTTGCAGTAGGTCTATCAGGAGGGTCAATTTGTTGAAGTCGATAGGATGTCTGGTGTCTTGTCTGCTCCCTTCAAGGCGCTTCCAGCCCTTCAATGCTGCCTTGATGTAGTGTGATCCGGTAGGATCTGCCCCTGTGTGTAGCTTTGTGTGGTAGGCCACCCCCGCAAGGTGAGCCTGGGCCCAGGACTTCGTTTTTCCTTGTTTGAATGACCACATAATGAAATATTCTGCCGCTGCTCGGGTTGCGGTCGGGTCGGTTAAGGTTTCTAGGCCCCCCACCTCCATGAATAGCTTGACATATTTGGCGTATCTCTGCTGGGTCTCAGGGGTGAGGGCGCTGTTGATTAGTAAGGACAGGTCTGTTCTGCCAGCTCCCACAGCTTTGGTGGGAAAGGGGTCATGATGGTGTTTGCTTCTGAGGTGATCTTCCTGAATTTGTCCATCTGGAAACGAGAAAGGGCATCCGCCCGTGAGTTCTTAATCCCCTGGACGTGTCTGGCCCTAATGTCCAAGTTACCCTTGAGCTGTATGTACCCCAGGCGCCTTAAAAGCCTCAGTGTGTCGGGACAAGAAGCGGACCCTTTGTTTATTGCCATTACCACTCCTAGATTGTCAGACCATAATGTTATTTTTAGATCCTGCAAGCAAGATTTCCAAATTGTCAGGGCTACTACTATGGGGAATAGCTCCAAGAAGGTAATGTTCCTGGTGATCTTTAGATCGTGCCACCTAGGAGGCCATTTTCCTGCACACCAATCCTTCCCCAGGATGGCCCCGAAACCACAGCCTCCTGCAGCATCGGTGTACAGTGAGATCTCCCTGGCTGATACCCAGCCCTCTCTCCAGATGAGTCGCCCGTTAAAGTCTTCTAGAAATGAATGCCACATGGCGAGGTCATTTTTGACCCCCTTGCTAAGCCTCACGTGGTGATGTTTTGACCGCAGCCCTGCTGTCAGTCTGCTGAGCCGTCTGGCAAAGACTCTGCCAGCTGGGATCACCCTAGTTGCGAAGTTGAGTTTGCCCACCATGCTCTGTAGCTCCCCCAGGGTCGCTTTTTGCTTCTTCAGCAGAGAGTCAATGTCTGTTCTCAGTTCTGTCACTTTTTCCCCTGGTAAGCTGGAAGTTCCAGCTACCGTGTCAAGTTCTATGCCCAGGAATACCAATGCTGTGGTGTGCCCAACCGTCTTGTCGCCCGCTAGGGGGACCCCCAATTCCTTTGCCAGGGACTGAAATGATTGTAACAGGCTGGCGCAGGACCCGTCTTGTTTGTTGTCCCCGTGGTGCCTGCGCTTACGTCCCGGTCCTGTTTGCCGGTTACCCCGGGATGCGCCTTCTTAAGGGCACCTCACCTTGCTCCCCTGGGGTTAGCAACGCTTCGCGATTGGGGGGTTTGAATGTGGCAAACCCCCCCATTGGTTGCCTTTGCTGTAGCTTCCTTCCCCCCCCCCCCAGCTGGTGCTTGGGGTGGGGGCGCGCTGTGACGCGCTCTATGCCCAACCGGTTAAACCGGTCCCTTTCGGGCCAAGGCGGCCGTTAAGGCGCCGGCCCTTTATGCCCCCTGCGGGGGCGGCCTTTGCACATTAAGGCTATCTTTCCTATCACAGTCTCTGCAGTATAATTCTGTGACTGATTTTACTACTGTACCTCGAAGTTTTGTCCAACAGATGCTTCAAGTTGTGGGTGTGCTGTGATTTTTAAAATTTATTTGGATTATAAAAGCTGTTTCGCACAGCCCATGCAAAGATTTTAAACTGAATTGCATTTTTTAATTGCTTTGTACGTTACATTTCAAAACTGTATTCAACTTTCTAGTTGTTACTTTAATAAAACGTAGTAAACCTATTATTGAGTAATCTTTCAAACTGAAGTCGAAATGCATATGGAGAAATGATGGCGCTCGAGGCAATGGCAGTCAGGACTGTGGCACAGACTGATGAAATGGAGTAAAGGTAAGTAGGGGCAAAGGGTTCAAAGTAACGGAGCCCATTCTAACCGGAATGGAGGGTGGGCAGATAACGATCTATTTCATCTATAAATGCATTTATAATGAGACAAAATAAGACTGAAAGTGATGAACTCAACCCTTAACGTGAATTCCACTAGGATCGCTATATGTTAACTCAAAGTGTTAGGTGGGGTTAGTTAAAACTGAGTTGTTTTCATCCAAGCCATGAAAATATTTAGATGGGGACCACCTGAAAAAGGTCATTGAATGGGAAGACAGATAAATAATTCATATTCAGCCCAAGTGCTGCAAGGTAACCTCTACAGCCATAACGAGACAAGCGAATCCTCGGTAAGAGACACATTTATGTTAGAGCAGTAATCTGGTAAATCCAGACTGCTCTTTCCTCAAGAACCCACCAGATTCTTCAAATGGAGAATTCTGCTGCCGGACTGGAGAACACTTCAGCATACTGAAAAAGAAGAATCATTTGGGGCCCCACAGCTGCACCAGTGTGTGTATGCATTGTTCACTTGATGGCTGTAATATGGGTGCACCAAAGAACACCACAAAAAATACCACGAGTGCAATCAAGCTGTTGATATGCTTAAAGTCAATTAAGCGTTAAAAAAACAACTCGATGATTGTTATGGATCAGATGGAAATTCCTCACCTATTTCAGGGATTATTGATAGCGCAGGAGACTCACACTGCAATATCAATGATTAATCAGCAAGGAAGTGGGCCCTCAGGTGAATCTGATTATTGTCCGTCCACACTTAATACTGTTCACAATCTGAGTTTTCTCTGGTGGCAGAGACGGTGGTTTATGTGATATCTGAAACACTGAAAATACATCAGGAGTCTCTAGTTCTCAGACACCAGTCAGTGGGCTCTTAACAAATTTGTTGAATTTGTATCTCCTCCGTAATCTTAATTCCTAAATAATGAACAAAGAAGATGACTGTCATGCTGTATGCACTATTTCGATATCTCCATGGTCATCAAGTGTGGATGGTCAAATGGTTAGACCAGATAGATGTACTCTCGATTATTCAAGTAAAGGAGAATGCAGTTGCCTCTGTGCACCAGATCAACCTTCTTCTGAAAATTTGGGAAGAGAAGTTTCAATACAAGTCTTAATGATCCCATGTTGCAACAGTCAGTGGATATTACGTTACCTAATTGGCCACACCAATACATTATCTTTCCTAACAAACAGCAACATGATTGCCGAAGTAGGTTATTTTTTTTTTTAAAGACAATTGCTTTTTAAAGATTCCCCTCCATGTCACACCAAGACAAAGGTGAAACACTAGCAAGAGCTAATCATGTATTCTTAAACTGAGGTCTCCCCTTGAAAGCAGACGGGGCTCAAAGACTCAGGCTTGTGAAACAAAGAGATTCCACAAAAACATCAGCCATCGGTCTATCTCTAATTACAATGCAGAGCTTTGAAATGAGGCACTGGGCTCAATAAATTAGCACCCAGAATTAGAATATAAATCGTAATAACCAGAGTCATCACCATCACATACAATACAGCTACCACAGGGGAAAATGTTGAAGTGGTTAGCATGTAGTAAGACACTCTGAAGAGCAGCAATGGCATCCTCTGTGCCAGGATGGGAGCTAGGAAGTCGCATCCTGGTCATAATTCAGCCCTACATTGTTCTGTTAGTGGTGGAACAGACGACCTTAGAGACAAATTGGACAGGTATGTACATTACACGTGCTAGGTGAGAAATATATTAAAAATACCATACTATTGCGATATGATTGCAGCCTATGGAAGCGATGGCACCGTCCATACAACATATCCCACATAGCTCCTCCTCCTTTGCTGGGGGCTGCTCTTGCCAAATGGACCATCACAGCATTGCCTGGCTGCAATCATATGCAACACTTTGGGCATAAGCATCAGTGGACAACGATGCTGCAGGCAAGCTGAGAAACCACTGGATACGAGGGAACCCATGCCTTGTTCCACCCAGTATGTAACAAATAAATGTTATGGCTTACATTTTCTTTTAACGCAGCTTCCTAAACTCCAAAAATTATTACACACACTTTTATTCGATCACTCACTTAAAAGGTCACTCATGAAATCAAGTGTGCATTTATACCGGATCCAAGTTTGCGCATCTAAATGCAGTTCCTTACAAGAGCCACTGTGAACATCCAAGTGGTTTATCAAGTGTGAGTATATGGTTAAACACATCTGTTCCCCCTACAGATGTTAATAACTTCATAGGCAGTAAAAGTATTTGGTCAAACAGAGTGGGTCTTCCTATCTGGTGCTGGCATATTCTTAGTCGTAATTTGTATCTGTAATAATCCTGTTCAATAATGCTAGAGCATCTTTAAAAATGAGCCATGCCCCTGAGCGCTGGGCTGCCACCTTATTTTTTAGATTTTCATGCTCTTATGGAAGCTATATAATGAAAGTTCTAACGTGAACCTGTATACAATCAAGTATCTCAAAGGGTTACAAAAGGGAACATTTCACTCTACATTAACAATGTACTCATTTAAAAATCAAACCCCAAGTTGTCAATTTTCTGCTCTTCCTGACATTATTAATGTATAGTTTGCTGTGTGCAGAAAGAACTTCATAGGGGCAATGCAGAGGTAAGCAGAACCACGATCACTTGCCCCAAACCAATAAATTGTGCCTTGAGCTCTAACAGAAAATGGGACACTTCATGTGCCATAATATCCCCTTTTCCAGGACCATCAAGAAGTTACTCAAATTAAAACCTCATGTCATATCTAAAAAACCTAATGCTTAGCATTCTTCCTGTTGTAGCTCGCTGCCAGCCTTTTCAATCTACTCTGGCTCTTCCACCTCACCCACTTGCTTCAAAACCACAGAGGTGATTCTGCTCCTGTAAAAGTCTTTGGTTAATCCCGCCCCTTCCACCAACATCAGGGCCATTCCCGCCCTTTTCCATTGCGCAAGATCTTGTAATGGCTCTTTAGCGTGTGTGCACACACACACTTTCCAAACACTTCCTTGACATACATCACACCAGCACTTCTGCCTCACTCGACTTAGCCTCATTTATGTCACCAGCTTCATCATTCCTGTTACCCAAAGAATTTCTCCACTGTACGGATCATTTGCACTTTCTCGACCATATTCAGCAGACAGCTACACTGTACTCCTCGTGACACTGATTGCCTTGGATGCGAGTGGACTCAATTTGTTTACATTATACATTGAAGTTTGATTCTACGTTGCCTCATGGCACACCACGATATCCACAATATTATCAGCAACACTTCTACTTGCAGGGATCCCATAAGGATTGATCACCAGTCCCATGCTCTCCTACCTGTATACCACAGCCATACACATACTTGCATTAAAATGCGCTGGGACTCTCAGCATGTTAAATACATAGCAAAGGATGGGATGTGTGAGGTGAACACACTCCTTCCCAAAACACCACCAAAGTAAGAAATGGGAGTGAGGGCAAGCAAGGGTGGGCTTTGGCCTCCCTTTGCACCATGACGTGCTTCATTGGATACAAAAACAGACCGAAAAGGCACAGTAAGAATAGACAATTTGCTCTCAGTGCATTTTCACCTCCAATTGAGAGAGAACAAAGAACAATTCATGTGACGGGCTGCATTAGATCATGTTTGAATGAAAGCATTTCTGGGGTTTTCTAGCACTTTCCCACAAGGCTGTTACATAATCTAGGAGAATCTGAGAAGGCGAACACTCCCTTAGTCAAATACCTAAAAGTGCAGTTTTAACCACAAATAAAAGATCATAAACTTAAGTCTGCCACCTCTTCAAAGAACAAACTAATTATATTTTGGTTGGTATGCAGCTATTGCAATTTTCAGCCAAATGAGCCCGAATTACCAATTATGGATCTCAAGCACGTGCAGTAAGGCAATAATAAAGGATATTATTTCATTTAATCTTGACAAGATAGAATGCCTCATTGAGAGAATTGTTCAGTAATTGTGTTTTGATCCTGTTGCCCGTTGTATCCCATTAAGACAAGTGTTCATGATTAGGATTAAGATAATTTGAAGAAGTCACATAACAGCTTTCTGTCCCGACTACAACGATGCACTTTGAACCAGGCTCACTTACTCTGGTTGTGTATTGATAAACTTGGAAAAAATATATGTTGCATGCATGTACAAACATAACAGCCCATGTGCTGCCACCATCATTTTACAGAAAAATAATTTATCAAGTTTTAAAAAAAGCAAGCTTTTAAAGGCCAACAGTCCGTAAGTGTTACAAATACTCAAATTGTCTTCATTCAAAATCATTCTTGAAGTTTATCTTGGTTTGTCAAACGTGTATTGGTGAGACATCTTCCTCATAAAAATACTCCATTGCCACAGAAAACTCTCACTTAAAAAAGCCAAGTCCTCACCCTGGAGGATACAAAGTGATGGAAAAAAGCCATAACCAAACAACTCTCCCACACAATCTCCTGGACAACACTCAATCAAGTTTCTAGCCAAACCACAGCAGCTCTTATACTACTCAACCTCTCCACAACTTTCCACACTGGCTCCTATTCCACCCTGATAAAAAGACTGCTTGAGAAAGGCATGAAACGACCTGCCCTCAACTGGATTTGTTTCTTCCTTACAGTTAGAACACAGTCAACCTGTCACCATACTTCAAAGACTAAGAACCTCCTTAGTAGTGTCCCCCAAGGATCACTCTGAAGCCCGGCGTTAGTCACCATATACATGTCTCAGCTACCTAGATCTTGCATCAACAGACTTTCCTACTCAGACGGTACCAAACTGATACTCTCCCTTCCATACAAAACCCCTACTACAAAAAACAACTTTGCAACATGCATGACTGCAGTAACCATATGGATGAAAACCAACTGCTTCAATCTGAACACAGACAAAACTGAAGTAGTCATCTTCGGAAAGAAAACCTCTGCCTGGAACTCCACCTGGTGGCGAACTAACCTCGGACACTCTACAACCCTCACCAGCCACGCATCAAATCAAGGAATCAAACTGGATGAGAAGCTCAACATGACAGCAAAGTAAATGCAGTAGCCTCCGCCTCCTTCCACATCCTCAGGTTGCTAAGACAGATCTTCAAATGGCTTCCTGAAAGTACCAGGAAAACAGTCACACATGCCTTGATCACCAGCAGACAGCAGACTCAATTACGGCAACATCCTCTATACAGGAATCACACAAAAAAAACAGCTCCTGGACCGGCTCCAGAACATTCAAAATGCCACTGCGAGACTCATTCTCAGCCTACCCCGCTGTGCCCACATCACCCACACTTCGGAGAACTGCACTCGCTCCCAATCCACAAATACACCCAATTCAAACTGCTCATACACACATAGAAAGTACTACACAACACCTGCCCTGCATATCTTAACAGCAACAAACATTTCTACACTCCTTCCAGGCAATTCTGCTGGATTCTCACTGGCATGCATACCTTGCATTGGCAAAGCCGCAGCCGGATGCAAACCTTCTCATACCATTCCTCCACTAAAGCCTTGAATGAACTCCCTTCACCACATCAGACCATCCTCGTCACTTCTCGAGGTCCAAAATAAGCTGAAAACCTGGCTCTTCAAATACATTCCCCAGAAAAGAACTGCCCACCACCTGCAAAGCACCTGGATACCCTCACGGCTGATTAGCACACTTTACAAATACATATAACATACACTCGCCATGTCTGCCAAGAACAGTCCTTCCCTACACAGATACAATTTTGAAACATTTCTGGGCAAATGATCTTGTTGGACGCAGTGGCGCTCCAGTATCTTAAAGAATGTGGCACAACCAGCATTTAAACACAAAGAAAAACCAATATGCTGTAATAGGATCATTTAAAAAAACATCGATTTCTACACCTACCAATTACTGAGCTTTTTCATGTCAGGAAGGCGACAGCTGCCCCAGTTTACCACAAACTATTGTCACAAAATGGAGTCACGTGCGGCGAACACTCTACAACCATTACACTTACTAGATGCTTGGCCTACCATTCTCAATCTCAAAGTAGCGAACTAGACCTCAGGGCAACAGGTGCACAGCATACAATTATCGCAGTAATTAAACAGGTGCAAAGAGCCGTCCAATAAACGACCCCTCTTATTAATTCCAGAGAACACATTTGACAATGGCAGACCTTTACTCGTACTCATCTTAATTGCTTTCTCATTAGAGGACCAGGCTCTCCCAACCCCTCGAGCCAGTTATTAGTATGCCACTTTGTGATAATTAAAAAACAATCGCTGCAGAACCAGCAAGAACCTGACTTTCACGAGCGGGAGAATCCGAAGAAAAAGCAGCGACCTGGGGTCTTTTAGTATCTTCCCCGCATCCAGGCACTTCATCCATTACACTGTCTTCATGGATTTAGTCCAGATCATGCGAGCGTAAAACACAAAGTTGTCCCTGTCTTTTAGTGATTGCCACTACCCTCTTCGGCATTAAATTGTACTACACAACAAAAACATGCAGCCCTACAAATACTTCACAGAAACCACCTTTACCTTCATTCAACATTGAGGCACCCAACCAGTGCTCAATTATGCCAGTGTCCTGCTCTTCACAGGGAGGGGACAGAGGTTTAACTTAAAAAAGGACGCGTCATCTAAAAGAAATCAAAATTAATCAAAACACTCTAGCAAAATGACGCACTACACACTTTACACAGCACTCACACATAGTATTGAGGTATAATGTCCAAAGTTATATTTTCGCTGTTGCGCGACAGAAACGGCTACTGCAGAGAGGAATGTCATTCGTTTTGATTCATTTAAGCATTTGAACCATCACATTTTTGTGTTTTGCTCCAAGGCGTGGATCAGCCCAAAAGGAGGGAGCTGAACAAACACCACCAGAGACCACAGTGATGTAACTGCTAATCTCACTGCTTGACAATTCTACTACAGAGCTCATTTCATTTTAGAACATTTGTGGGTGTTTGCAGTGCTAGCCTGTTCTGGCGCAGCAAAACCCCCCTGGTGCTGTCCCTTCAGGGTGGGGTTGCCGCAGTCTGTGGCTGTGTGGCACAGGTGTCTGCGTCTGGCCGCCTCCACTCTGGAGTATTAATGCAGCTGGGAGAGGACTTGGCTGCAAAACATCACAGGCGGTAATGTGAAGAGTTCCAAAGCAGAGTCCTTTGATTTTAAAATGAATTTGCTAAATAAACACGTGGAGCGCTAACAGCAATACATATTTTTTAAGTTTCGAGTAGTTCTGCACAAAGCGTTGCCCATTCTTGTTCTTCGCCTACACAAGACTTGTAAGGGCCTCCCGTGTCTGTGAAGGAACTCTTAAAGAAGTACAAATATAGGAAATGTATTTATAAAAACTCCAAACACATCTGTGAATATAGAACAAAGGCGCTGTTGTAAATTTTGAGTCAGTGGAACTCTGTCCGGTTGATGGCTGTAGGCTACCAACTCAACCTCCACCTTTCCAAAGACCATCCAATTCACAGCTACGGAAGAGATCTATCAAGCAAAAAAGCAGATATACATATATTTTTAAATACATCTATATTATTTTGGTTTTTTTTCACTAGAAACAGTACAAATAACCCTCCTGATAATGCAATCGGTACAATAAGCATATTGTAACTTACACTACATCGACACGCAGCTGATAAACAAGGACTCAGCACTGACATGTTACTGTGCAATCGAAGACGGACACTCCACCAGGAGCCGGAGACCTACTCAAAGCTTCCCTCCCTCTCTACTAGCATCAAACACAATCCACATCAAATTCATAGAGGAGACCGGTCCTCTGGATGGTCCACACTGCCATTTAAGCAGATCACCGCCGGCTTATCGTCAGTGCTTCCCTGTCTCACATGACGCCTCAGCTGAGCAGTCAGTCTCACCCCTCATGCAAACTGTCAGCGTCAAGTGACAGCCAACCTTGTCTGCCAACAGTAGAGCAAACTCTGATGTGCGTTTTCTACTTAATCTGGAATGGTGACACACCTGGCTAGCAGGCATGTGGAGACTGCTGCAGTGATGAGGCAGAACCTTCCTCGTACACGGTATCAAATTCCTTCCAATACCTGTCTACTGTTGGCAGGACAAGGCCATGTGTATAAAGTTTGGCATATCACTACACCCAGAACACCTTCCATGCTAGTCTGCGTACCTCACTCAGGCCCTGATTTATACTTTTTGTGCAAAACTGCACTAATGCAGTTTTGCACCAAAAAGTTTAGCACCGGCTTGCACCATTTCTGTACACCAGCCAAGCACCCTATTTATGGAATGGTGCAAGCCGGTGCAAAGGTTAGCCTACCGTAAACAAAAAAAAGAATTACGTTAGTCGGGTGGGGCTGGCTGTATGGAAGAAGGGGGTTTTGCACCAAAAAATTACGTTAGGCAGGTTAGAGTTAAAAAACATGAGACTAACATGCCTAGAGTTATTTTCTCACGCAAAACTATCCATACCACATGACTCCTGTCTTTAGAAAGACAGGAGTCATGTCCAATACCCCTATGGACAGCACAGGCGACCAGGGCTAGGCATGGCAATTGCACCCAGTGCCATGTAGGGGGGGGCATTTTTGAATGCAGGACAAAAACGATCAAGATTTGATAAGTATTCTTTGAAATATCACTTTTGCAACGATAAATAGAGTCTTAAGTTCCTAAAAGTAACAATTGTCACTTGCAAGCACAAAGTACCTGGTTTGCGTCAAAATTACATGCACAAAGACCGCAAAGGAGGAAATGTGTGGAAAAAGGTAGGTGTGCTTCGGATTTCCGTGCGCACACAGACGATGCATCAATGCTTTTACATGCGGCAAGGGCTTTGCATACAATTCTGGCATGCAGGATTGAATTCTCTTTGCGATGAGGGGTCTTTTAACGCACAGGGACAATGCGTGGAAATCCTAGGCGTGCTGGACAAAGTCACAGGTGCTGTGTCGATCCTGTGGGCAATGCAGGGAGTTTCTGTTGCATGGCTGGTGCTGCCTCGATTCCTCTTGCAGGAAGTTGGGCTGTGTCGTTCTGGCTCGCCAATGCGTCGATCCGGTGGGCTGTGCGTCAAAGTTCAGGTCCCAACGCTGGCACTGCATTGATCGCCACTCGGGAAGGTGGGCAGCGTCGTTCCAGTTCGGGGATGCAGTGATTTTTTCACTGCTGGGCAGGCTGTGCATCAATTACAGCAGGCTGTGCGTCGATTTTCACCACACAAGGTGTTTCTTTGCAGAGATAAAGTCTTTTTAGCCCTGAGACTTCAGGAACAGGAGGCAAGCTCAATCCAAGCCCTACAAGAGCACGTCTCAGCAGAGCTAGAGGCCAGCAAGGCAGCAGTCCTTTACAGCAAAGCAGTCCAGGTGAGTCCTTTGGGCATCCAGGTAGCTTCTCTTGGCATGTTGCAGGTTCTGGAGCAGAGTTTCTTTCCCAGGAAGTGTCTGAGTTGGTAGGGTCAGGGACCCAGTTTATATACCCAAATGTGCCTTTGAAGTGGGGGAGACTTTGAAGAGTGATTTGGAAGTGCACAAGGTCCCCTTTCAGTACAATCCTGTCTGCTAGGGTCCCAGTAGGGGGTTTGGCAGTCCATTGTGTGAGGGCAGGCCACTGTCCTTTGAAACGTAAGTGTCAGCCCCTCCACCCTTCCAGCCCATTCAGAAAGCAGATCTGTGCAGGTGTGACTGAGCATCCTGTGTTTGTGGTTATCTGGGTAAAATGCACAAGGGAGCTGTCAACCAGCCCAGCCCAAATGTGGATTAGAGACAGGCTGTAAGGCACAGAAGGATTTTAAGTGCAGAGAAATGCTCACTTTCTAAAAGTGGCATTTCTAAAATAGTAATATAAAATCCAACCTCACCAGTCAGCAGGATTTTGTATTACCATTCTGGCCATACTAAATATGACCCGTCTACCCCTTTTTGATAAGAACCGACCATTCATTTTCTTTTTTTTATAATTTTTTATTTGGATGCCTAAGACATAGTTCATTGCAATAATTCCAACAATTAGATCAGCAGGGGAGAAATAAATCTCCTATACAATAATATAGCAGTGCACCAATAATAAAAGAATGCTGCATACCTAGAACATAGCTCAATATCCAATAGAGAGAGTGGGGATGGTAACATACAAATCATACAAAAACAGAAAGAAATATGTAAAGTATGATATATATAGTCCTCTAAATAAATAATACGCTAATGATACCTACCACTGTTTTATTCCATACTACCAACTGCTTAGTTCTAACCCAATCGCCGTAAACTCCCATACTACCTGCCCCTTCCGTCTTGCTTCCCTCCCATTCCATTGATAAAGCGATCATTTGAGCTGATATATAGTGAGGAGGCGTCCCAACGAGTTCTGAAATACTGGAGGTTGTGCATCCAGCTATGCAGAGTATATACATAACCGATAAATAGGCATAGAAACAAAAACAAAATTAGAAACCTTTGGTCCTGCAGTTCCTACTGTTTCAGATACACCTAAAACAATCTCATGAGTTAGTTCCACATCCTGTTTTACAACCTCTTTTAAATACTGCCTAATATCCCTTTTCAAAGTTTCTACTTTCATACATGAAGCGAACATGTGTGTGAGGTCTGTACCAAAGAACTGACATCTCGGACAGTGTGTACCCTCTAATCTGCCACACTTAACTATTTTATCTGGGGTAAAATATCAATTATAGATTGTTTTATAATGCTGTGTCTGGAGTACTTCTGACATCACAATGCAACAGCCGAGTTCAAGGGATTTGTAAAATTCAACATCTCTAATATTTAAGCAAGCTTCCCACTTCTTGCAATGCTTCTCTAAATCCTCTGGCTGTTCTGCGTTCAGTGTAGTGTACAGTGAGCTAATAATCGTCCGTGCACCAGTTGTCAGCATCTCCGTAAGAGGGCATTTTGCAAAGATGTTTTAAAAATTCCCTTTGCTCCCTCAAATCCTCAAATGTTCTCATTCCAGATCTTTAAAAAAAAATCTCTTAACTTTTGAACTCACTGTGTATTCCATTTTGTCATATGTCTATCGCTAAAACTCTACGGGAGAGATGGATTATTTTGTATCAAAGTATATAGATTAAATCGACGTAATCCCATTTTCTTTCGCCAGGGGTTCCATCATTTAAAAGCGGCATCTAACATCTTAAACCACACTTTCTTATAATAGCTGGGCTCTGTTAGTGTCAGCAATCTGCCACTAGCCATAGGACCGATTAATAGTTCATAACTATCTGGAATATATCCTGCCCCTCCCATAGTTCCTCTACTGGTCATCAATGGGCACATAAATTGAAATGCAGCTGCCAGCTGATACAGTTGTATATTTGGTAAAGACCACCCCCCCATTTCCCTTGATAAAGTCAGGTATTTACTAGCTCTTCTGACCTTACCATAAGACCAAATGAACCTCATCGTTAGCTGATCCATTACATTGAACCATGATTTTCCAAACTCCAGCGGAATTGCCCAGAATGAATAAAGCGCCTTGGGAAGGAACAGCATTTTGACTATATTGCATCACCCCATTATGGACATATGCAGATTATTACATCTACTAAATTATATTTGGCTTCTTTTTAAGATCGGCGTCAAATTGGACTGCACTATCTGTTCCACATTAGAACTAATATCAATCCCTAAATATACTGCATGATCCATCCGTCTAGTATTGTTTGTCTTAACATGCGCATTCACCACTACCTGAGTTTTATCTTTATTCAGTAAGTACCCGGATACCTTTCCAAAATTATATGCTACCTTTTCAATTTCCAGTAAAGCCCCATCCTGGTCGTTTAGTATCCCAGCCATGACGACATACTGGCATTATAGCTGCGTTCTTTCCTAATTGTTGTAGCAATGGGTCAAGTTAAAGTGCGAACAACAAGGGGGAGCATGGACACCCTTGTCTAGAGCCTCGTTCGATTTGTATAACCTTCAATTGGCCTCCCAGCATTTGTATCTGGGCGCTTGGATGCCTATATTTAGCTTTAATTGCACTAATGAAGCTCCTTCCCAGTCCATATACCCCCAATATTTCCCACTGATGATTCCAATCAACCTGTCAAATGCCTATTCTGCATCCAGCAGGGCTATTGAAATGTGTTCTTTAGCGACATTGGTTGCATCGAACAGTGTAATAACTCTTCTAATAAGGTCTGTAGTATTCCTCCCTGGAACAAACCCTTGCTAATTTTGTGTGACTAGGTTGTGGATAACAGTAGATAAGTGAGCTGCAAAAATTTTAGAATAAATCTTAGCATCGCTATTAATTAGTGTAATGGGCCTATGTGAACTAAGGATTAGCAGATTTTCACCCTTCTTCAGAAATACTATTATATTGGCAGATGCTCAGGATGGAGGAGATTCGCCCCCTAGTTGTACATGTGTAAACAGTTCTAGCATTATTGGCATTAAAAGGGCCTTAAAGTGCTTGTATAATTCCAACGGAATTGCATCCGTTCCTACAGCTTTCCCTATAGGTAATCCTCGGATCACCTCTTCTAATTCTTCCATTGTAATCTCATTTTCTAATCTCTTCTGTTCATCATGGGTAATCCTGCCAGCCTCTACAGTGCTTAAAAAACTATTCAATACGTGTTCCTCCTCTACAGGGGCTGCTTTGAATAATTCCGCATAGTACCTACAAAAGGCTTCTCTGATTTGCCCAGGGTCTGAAACGAACTTGCCCTGCATGTCTTAAATTCTCTAATTATACCAGTGGTTACCTTTTGTCGAGCACGTATCACCAATAGGTGCCCAATTTTTTCACTAAACTCATAGCATTCCTTGCATCTTGCTAGATATTTTTCCGCTAATCTTTCTACCGACCTTTTGTTAATTTGCGGTTTTAGCAATTATAATCTGCTGTAGAGCTTCATTAACATCCCGGCCACATTCAATAGCCTCAGTAAATTGATTTTCTACCTCCCGTAGCTTTACATATGCTTCTTGGGTCTGTTCTGAAGCATGTTTCTGTAGTCTTAGGCTGAAGCTTAACATTTCCTCCCTAATCCCTGCTTTTATAGTTTCTCATACAATTTCTGTTGGGGCGGACCCTCTGTTTATTTCAAGAAACTCTCTCAGCCATGCGTTCAAGGTGCAAATGTCCTGGGTGTTCAAGAGTCCTCTCTAAAAAAAAAATGTCCAGCCTTTCCTACTACTTTTAATATCCTCCCTTCTAATGTCTAAAATTAAAGGTTTATGATCTGACATAAACCTTGGATATAGTTCCACACTGCCCATTCTAATTTAAAATAGTCCAACCCGGCCAATTTTCTATGTGGGGCTGAATAATACGTGTACCACAGATCTGATCCCCTCAGTTTTGGCCAAACATCCACCACTCCTACTTCCCTTTGTAAGCTGTGGAGGGCTTGAAATACTCTGGGTTTGCGCCCTGAGTAGCTTTTACTATTAACTTCTATTACATATTTTAGCCCCTCCCAAGAGCCATTAAAGTTGAAGTCACCTCATATAATAGGGGGCCGGCCATTCTGCTAATTCAATTGAAAGAAAATCTGTCAATGCCGGATCATCTAGCACTGGGCCGTACAAAGAACATAAGGTAAAGCGCCCTTTACTCAGTTGGCACTCTACCACAACCCATCTTCCACACTGATCCACCCTGCGCCTGGCAAACTCACACTGCATGCTACTAGTTAGAATAGCCACCCTTTTCGTCTTAACATTTTGTTCAGTGCATACCACTACCTTCAGCCCAAGGGTATCTAATATAGATTTGTTACAATACTCAATATGTGTTTCTTGTAAACAATATATGTCCACTTTTAATGTTTTTAAATCCTCTGCTATTTCCCTCTCTTTCAGGGACTGTTTAAACCACATATGTTTATAGATGCAATCCGAAGTTTAGCCATGTATATATCTGATATTACTCAGAGAATTCCCAGGAGCACCACATTCATACATGAACTATCTATTTCTCCTGCAGCTGATCTTTAAATACATTTCAGCAGCCTTCTTGTCTTCCCCATCCTTTGTTTTTCCTTCCATAATTCTGTTTCTCGTCATTGTTTGTGCTACTCGTATTTCAAGCATCCTTTTTATTCTGCACCCCTCGCTGCCACCCCCAAAAGCCATCACTCCCAATCCCCCTATCTCCAACCTTCCCCTTCGCCCTTCTCCCGTACCCTGCCACCACCCTCACCCTCCCCATCACTAGAGACAATCAGCCCCCCTCCCGTCTGAGTGATGGCCCTTGAGATGTCGCCTACAACCCCACCAAGCTACTATACTTAAAACATATATGCTCATGCTATATGCAATTTTACCTGAATTTCCGAGGTAAATACTTTGGGCCGTCCCTTAATTATAGTTTTCCCTGATGGGGCTTGATCAGCTGTCGTAATCTCCATCTTCTACAGTGACATGACAGTAGTCTGGTTGTGTAAAGAAAGTTATGTTGTCCACTGTTTTTGGAGCATTAAGGCACACTTTTTCAAGGGCCACTTGCCTTAGCAGAAAATTCCTAAAAAAAACTGAATAGCCCTCGGGTGGTTAGTTCCAGTGCTGTGCTTTCTAGATTTCCTAACAGGAGAAAACCTGTGAACCTTTTGCACTTCCATCTCCCAGTCCCACTTCGTAAATTCTGGAGAGGCCTTTCAGAGTAAACCGATCATAAAGTTTCTGATGTCGCTGCTCTCAGTCCCTTATTCAATGCCTAGAAAGGGCAGATTATTCCTTCACTGTCGGTTCTCATAGTCCTCCATCTTCCATAATATCCGTTAACTGCTCTCCTTGCGTGCCCGCTTGATCTTTCACTACCTCAATGTCTGCCTCTATTGTGCAGGCCCTGTTCTCCACTGCGTTGAGGTTTTCTTAAATTTCCCCACAAGACTTAGCTACTTTTTGCAGCGTGACCTGAAGCTGTTTGGTTGCCAACCTGGCCCTGCGGCTCTCTGTGCGAGTTTGTTTGTAATTCCTTCATCGTGCCATATATCAATTGCAACATTGTTTCCTCTGAGTTGCCCTTAGATCCACCCTCTCTACTTCCTTCTCCATCATCACTGTGTGGCGTAAGAATCTCGGGCCCTTCTCTGAAGTACACAGACTGATTCCTGAGTAGTCCCATTTAAGGGTTGCAGCACTGTGCCCTGCTGCTGTCACACCAGCTGCTAATCCAGGTCATGCCCTTATGCTGCCGCTGCAGCTGTTTTACTGTGGGGCCAATGGCTGATGATAGGCTGGTCTCAAGATCAGTTGAAAAGTTATCTTCTTCATCACTTTGTGTGTTGTCATTGCCATTAGCTTCCGAGTCTTAAGTAAGTGAGTAAAACTTGTCTCCACCTTCCTTAGACCAGTCTGTGTTTCTCCCGTTCCCCTCAGTCTGCCCTGTTTCTGCATCTTGTTCCTGCATGACTAGGGCTTCCTTTATAGCTAGATTCCCATTCCTTCTATCCCTAGTTGCACTGGGCTCTGTCAGGATGTCAGCAGATTCTTGAAACCTCTCTTCGTCCCTTTTATGCCCCAATTGTGTTCCTTCTATGCTGGTGGGTAGTACAGCTAATCCAACCAAATCTATTGATCCCATATGTTCAGCTGTTGAATTCTCCGTCTCATTTGCTGCTTTTGCCATTTGCAATGGACCAATTACCAATTTTGCTCCAGCCTGTGCAGGCTCCAGTACCAAATTGGTTGAATCTGTATTCTCTGTATTCTCCATTCCGCTTATATTGCTGCCTTCGTGCAGGGGCAGTGGTCCTGTGCTTCCGTTATCCCGGACCCCTCTAGTGAGGAATTCAGTAACTGCTGGTTGTGCCTTGCATTTCAACCTTCTGCTAGCTACCTGTGCCCCAATCTGAACCCCACTGCCGCTGCCAGTTACAGCCTTCAATCAGTGCTGCAGGCCTCTAGTAGCATTTAATTTACAGGCCCTGGGCACATGCAGTGCACTTTACTAGGGACTTACAAATAAATTAAATACGCCAACTGGGTATGAGCCAATGTCACCATGTTTTTAAGGGAGAGAGCATATGCACTTTAGCACTGGTTAGCAGTGGTAAAGTGTGCAGAGTCCTAAAATCAGCAAAAACAGTGTCAAAAAGTGTCAAAAAGTGAAGGGAGGCAGGCAGGCAAAGGGTTGGGGAGACCACCCTAAGGCTGTCAGGTCTAACATGATGTATATAAAATTTGATGGAAACATTGGTATCTATTATTCAACATACAAGGGATTAAGGGAAGCATTACCCCTAAACCTAAGGTTACATACCACAGAGGTAGAACAATTAGGGATTGGTTGTGTCCAAGTGATGTAAAGGAGCTTGGAATGATGAACACATGGTTGTGTGAATTGAACGAGGGATTTTACATGTGTAGTGAATGTAATATGTGTGGGCATGGTAAAAATAAGATCAGGCAGTTTTGTTACAATACAGGACATAAATATAACACAAGTCATTACATTAATTGTAAAGCTAAATTTGTCACCGATGTTAATGGCTGCGGATGTGATTGGATTTATGTAGGTAGCACAATAAGATCTCTTAAAATTCGGATACAAGAACACATACAGGCCATTCGAAATAAGGACAATAGGTATCCAATGACCACGCACATGACTGAACAGCATGTGGATATGGCTGATGTTTAGTTTTCATGGGATTGAACACATTCTAAACAATGCTAGAGAGATGTCAATAAAATACGGAGTTGGATTGTGGACTAATGCGTGTATTTGTCCTAATGGTTTAAACAATCGGACTATTGCATGGCCTTGAAATAGGAGTGAAATTGGCGGGTTTGCCATTTCACCATGGCATCTCAGTGAGCTATAAGCAAGTATCCGATAACGGCTTATCACGGCATGACTTAATTATATTTGACTCGATTTGGTGAGTCGTAATATGGAGATTTATCCATTTGAATGTCTAGTGTGAATTCATGGTAGACTGTGGTGGTTCTCTTAGTTGTCAGTATGATTTGAGAGGCCCTTTATTAAATGCAAGAATCGCTCTAGCTCGGGAGACTGTTGAGCATCATAGGTGATGTGCCAATAAATACCTCTTTGACTATGTGCAATGAGCATTTTTGGTCTTGTGTTTATTTAACAATGCTTTTCTGTTCTTTTTTCCTTCAAATTGTTTTTATTACTTACGTTCCAAACATGCATAATGGGGGAACAAGCTTAGTTTCTGGGGGTATATTTTCGGGGCTGGAGCACGTTCACAACGTGTTTGGTTGAAATACATTTTTATTTACACAGGCTACGATCATGACTTATTTTGGCAACATATAAATTAATTTAACCGTAACGGTAAAATGGGATATGTGGATTTATTCCCGATTGAATGTTCGGTTTGAATATATATGGATTATTTTGAGCCTAATATGATGTGAGTGGCTTCTTTCGAAATGTTAAACCCTGTTTGGCTTAGATGGTATTTAGCGAGTACAGAGGATGTAACTTTATATGCTACGTTGTCCATGGGACATGATATCGTTGCCTTACCTCTCAAATTGTGTTTGCTTAGCATCTACCGGTAATAAGCCTTGCGACTGTGAATCGGTTCTCATAACTGAAGTATAACTAGAACGAGTTTGATCGGAAATGTTACTCTGTACACACGAAGGATCTTATTTGTATTTTTAATGCCACTTTGTTTCATTTGTGTAACAACATTTGGGTCTCCACATAATCGTAATAATATGGGTTAAAACAAAATGATTTGTTAATGCAATTTGGGATCGGAACATAGCCATTTGATATTAATGTCCGGAATTATTAATTAGGGATGATTAGCATGTGTTGCTGTCAATTGTAACGAATGATAGAATTCTCAATACGGCCCTTAACATATTGATCATGAAGTTTTAAGGTTATTGGGGAGAATGACGCATGTGGTTAAATTCTATGTAATGTCTCATAACAATTCTTAGGAGCTATTCCATGTGATATGAAGGAACACTGCAATGGGACACAATCAATGTAAAGTGCAGAAGTGGACACATTTAACTTGGAAAAAGTAGAGAGGCGCGAAGAGCCAAAAGTGGTAGAATAATATAATGTAAACTATGGTACCGGTGTACTTATACTCCAGGTTACATAAGGACACATCAGGGTGAAGCAGTGTTAAAACCATGCAAACCAGTGTTCACCTATTGATATTGACAAATTGAAGCAGTTACAAGTCACTGTGATGCAATTCCATGAAACCAAATAGAAACAGTGGAGAGTATCACCTTTCCAGTGCTGCCATTCCAATGACTGTGGAATGATGCAGGTGAAGTCACCATCAGCTAGGCTTTTCAACACTACACATTCTGGTTGTGACCAAGAGGTATCATTCACACGCAAGAAATGATATCACATAAGAGTCAGTGCTTAGAATTTATCACATCACCAACAAGTAATGTTTGCTTATAACATTACCAAGAAGAAACAGTAGTTTAGACCAAATGTGCCAAGGGTGTGTTCTATCATTTTTAACCCTTCTAAGAGTGAATGGATGGTTTGACACAAATGTACTGCAGAAACTGAGTCTTTGGAAGCAGCTTCTGATTCACTGTCCAAATATAGGCACAAAAGTCTCCTCAAGATCACCTGACATCCTGCCCATCTTCCACTTTTTCATGGCCACCAACACTATATCTGTCCACTCACTGTGTGGACAATTAGTGAGTCCATTGAGGTACTTCAGTGTTTTTCAATGTTCCCGTGGCAGAACACAGGGCAAACCCACATTGTGCTCCCAGACAGAGTGAACGCTGGCTTTATTCCTCTTAGGCTATGTGAGTCTGACTGGCGGTGCAGTAGAA
The DNA here is from genome assembly GCF_031143425.1 of Pleurodeles waltl. Lineage (NCBI taxonomy): Eukaryota > Metazoa > Chordata > Amphibia > Caudata > Salamandridae > Pleurodeles > Pleurodeles waltl. Next base: position 895,788,071 of record NC_090438.1, on the reverse strand, counting down.
AAGCTACAGGTAGATTCATCGTTGGCAGTAACTGAGGTCCTAAGCCCGGGGCGCAGGCCTTTTTACTACCATCCCTGGAAAATTAGGCCATCAATCCCCTCTGTGCATAATCCACTCTGTCCAGTAACTGGGATACTTAACTTTGTACGCAGGTAGGGTGTTGATTTGTTACAAGTGGGATGCATTTATCATACGTTGTGTTCATGCAAATTGCAGATGGTATCGCTTCTGAGACATGGAAACTATAGAGCAAGATGGAGATTCCCATCAATGTTGGCAGTTCTGCGCATAGTTCTTCATGTTGTGTCTGGTAGCCCATCAGGGAGAATTTAGGGAATAAAGACGGAGCCCTCCAAATTCTGAGCACAAAAGAGTGACTGAAGCAGTGTTTACCACATTTGGTAGCTCTGTTCAAAGGTCTGCCCAGCAAAATGATACCTGTGCTCGAAGTGTCTGGCCCGGGACTCCCCCACTTAGCATCCTATGGCTACCTGTGGCATTCCCACTTGGAAAGCTACTCAGAAATTGCAATGGTATTCGCTCAGGAAGTCTACTCTGTTCTACTTTGAATATACATTTCTCAGATCCACTGGTGCCTGCCTCCACCCCTCTCCCATGGAAAAAGTATAAGAAGATTTGTACTTCACTATTTGGCCAGGGATCTGGATTTTAAACATGGTAGTGTTTTCGATTGGACTCTGCTTCCTGCTGGTGTCCCCTTGAATCAGTAAGTTAAGAACTGACTACAAGACCTAGTGACATCTGATTGAACTTCTGTGAATCAAACCAGATCATGTACACAATTTCGAAAGTTGCTATTTTGGGTATAGCTGTAAACAAGAAAAAGAAGATGGAGAAAGCTCTGCTTCTGTGACATGTCCTAGCTGAAGGAAGGCATAATCTCTTGAGTAAGGCAGAAGGGATCCCAACCCAGGCCAACAAGAGCAACACATAGAAGATTCAAGCCCTATAGGGGCGTCCCAAGGTAGTGATCCAGCTGAAAGCCATGACGATCTTATAGTCCAGCTGGCTGACTTGAACTAATGCTATCTACCTTGAGATAGTGTTGAGGACTGGCAGAAGAATGTCAGCGATGCATGTGTGGTGAGACAGCAACGTCCTGATGTCCTGAAGCTGCAGTGGCCCATATAATCTCTTTTGAAGCCAGGGAAGGACATGGAGGATGATGCTCTTAACTCCTGCACCTTAAAGTGGCATCCCATTGGCTGTTGACTGTCGCTCTTAATGAAGAAAAATTGAAACAACTATTCCTTCCTGTATAGTTGTAGAGATATCATTGTTTAGAGACTTGTTTGGAGACTCCACTGAAACCTAGCCCTAAATCGCAGCTGTTAGTGGGAATCAATGGGCCATCCTTTTTTACTGTGACTACCCATTTGCAAGAGAATGGGCAGCTAAAGTTTACTATATCGAGGGGGCCTGCTAACAATTATCAGAATTCTCTACGATCCTCTTGAAAGATTTTAGATACCAGTTAGAGCTGTAAATATGAGCTCCTCCTAGGCTGTGTTAAGTATGTCTTCCTATTATAGACCAACAGCCAGGTATGTCCATTAACTGTGCATTTCATCTAGAGTTTGAGTTATGTATTTGCACCCTCAAAGTCTCACACTTCTCTGCTGGGAAATCGAACCTTTTTTTAGGTGTGTTGTTTTAAGTAGTTTTGACAAATTCTCAACAGCCGGCACCCACTGAGCAGTATCCATAATAATAATAATCGATACCAACTTAAATTCTAAGAAAAACATAGATGCATCAGAGTATGTGTGATACACTGTAGCATGCCGTCCAGAAATACTGCTCCATTGCCTGGAATATGTCAACAAAACTGCTGTGAGAGAAATGATATCCAGATATTGTGAGCGGCTCGCAGTCTTCTACCCACACTCAATATTCTCAATGTAATTTACATTCGTTTTTTTGCATGTGTTACTGATAGCTATAATCTTCTAGTTTTGTGTGTGCATCATTATTGTGTTAACATTTATCTTAGCTCCTCACCTGCTATTGTCTCTAATAGTAATCCTCACTACTCTATCCGCTTGTACTTGTATAGTTTAGTGTCCAAAGGGAGCAACTTAGAGTATCCAGCTATGGGGCTATGCACCTGTATTCCCTGACACAAACGATGTATGATAGCACCCTTGACAAACATACCTAGTAAACACTCACTGCCCCAAGACCAAGAGAAATGGCCTCAAACCAAATCGCAGGGAAAACTGGGAATACATATTTTTATCGATTTCCAAATAAAATTATTTGTGGATTTGAAAAAACAAGATAACGTAGTTTTGCAAAATATATTCTTGAAATGCACAACCCAATTCCCCATGAATAGACACATTTAAACGTCAGTCTACCCAAATAATTGAAATACACTTTAGTGCAGACAGTGAGGGTGAGCAGAAGGCCTCTTAGCTATATACTAAAGCAGGAACTCGGAAAGAGCTCTATTCTTTTTAGGCACTACTGAACAAGTCTCTTTAGATCCCAGGTAGAGATTGCTCTCAATAGAAGTTTAAAAGCTAAGATTTATCAAAGAAGTCTAGACATATCCTCCGGCATAGATGTCAAATCCAAAACAAGGTCAAACATGTCTGTGACTGTTAAACAGGTTGACAGATGTCAGTTTATAGATGACAAAATCATATTTTAGGTCGAGAGCACAAGCGCTTTGAACTATTATATGTGTTGTGGGCTTTGAACCACGTCCATCAGCAGTATTATTTTTACATTATTTGCACTCTGATCCGCTCAGTACACATGCTTTGCAGCAGGCATATTAACCCTGTGCACTGCCTTATGATCACGCCAAGCTTCCACTAGACAAAACTACATTCGCCTGGCTGCCATGGTGCTCACAGCGCAAACTCGATCGGCTGTATCGTTTTTACATTATATGCACTCTGATCTGCTTATTACATGTTCTTTGCAGCAGTCATATTAACCATGTGCGCTAACTTATGACTCAAACCTCCACTAGAGAAAAGTAAGTTCTCTTGGCTGCCGTGGTGCTCACAACGATCAAAGCATGAACTCCATCGGTGGTATCGTTTTTACATTATATACACTTTGATTTGCTTGTTACACATTCTTTGCAGCAGGCATATTAACCGTGTATGATACCTTATGAGGACTCCAAGCTTCCACTAGACAAAAGTATGTTCTCTCTCCCCAGAAAGAACATAAATCGACAGAGCTTTTTTGCCATTTTTACATTATATGCACTTTGTGATTTGCCTAGCGCATGTTCTTTGCAACAGGCACATTAACCCTCTGCACTACTTTATAATGAGCCTAAGCTTCCACTAGACAAAAATACGTTCTCTCTCCAGAAAGAACATTAACCCACTGCGCTACCTTATAATGAGTCCAAACTCCCACTAGACAAATGTAAGTTCTCTCGCCAAAAAGAGCATTAATCGCCTGAGTTATTTTGAAATTTTTACATTATATGCACTCTGATCTGCTTAGTATCTGTTCTTTGCAGTACACATATTCCTTCTGGGACTTGTAGTTTTAATTTTATAACGTTACAAGCTGGAAACCAGCCCTTGGAGAGGTATTCATAGAGTTGTCCAGCTCCCTAGTTTGATGCATGATTCGCTCATTTAGTTTATGTTTCAGCTTTGCATTCTGGGACTTGTAGTTTTATTTTTATAACGTGATACAAGCGCCGAATACAAAGCAGAAACCTGATTAGATTAACTAAACATTTGAGTATTTGAAACTTGAGCTATGTGTATTTATAGAAACTCAAGTGTGTGAAAAAATCATGGGCATTTTGTTTGACTTCCCAGACTGCAGTAAAGGGAAAGTAATCCAGTAAGCATGCTTTCTTGGAGTACAATTATGTATTCATTCCCCCGCAGGAAATGAGGCCTGTACCAACTAAATATGTTTTGCACCTGGGACTAATTTGTGTTTAATGACCTTGGTTAAAATAAAATATTCTAGTAGGTCAACTGGTCTTTTAGTTATATGCAGGACCACTGGAAATGCATGGCAGAAAAAAAGGTGCAGCAGGGTTGGCCAATTAATGTGGCACAAAAGTCCAGTAATGTATTTACAATGCCAATAGCTCCAACTCAAGTAAATGCAAGACCTATTGCATTGCAAATGCTTGGTAAAATAGCCTGTGGCATTATCCTTGAGTTGGAATCAGGGAAGCTGTAAAGTGGGCTTCCGCAGTGCAAACTTGCAGACAGAGGTGGTGAATTTGTCAGTATTCTTGGGTGTAATCATCTGCCAGATTTTGTGTGGTGCAAATATCATTGTGCGCCAGACATATTTCTACATGCAAATAGAACTTTAAATTAAGACCGTGCAACGAAACAGCAGTAAAATGAATTTATTATTGCAGAACCACGGTGATTTTTTAATGAGTAAACACTGAGCGCCATTAATAACTCTGCTGTGACACTTAACAAGTAATTGCAAAAGTCTCTTAATTATGCATGGAAGGGGCAGGGAGCACAGAAATGAATATTCCATTTGCAAGAGGTAGGCGTTTAATTCTCCAACATGGCAGCTCTGTGCAGGTCAACCAAACTTCCTGTTTGCTCATGCACAGCATCCAATCTTCCTTCCAGGTCCACCCACATGCTACCCACCAATCACCTCATCCAGTGCATTTCATACCCACATCATGCCTTAAATCCCACCCCATAAAACTCACAAACTCACACTTCCTCCCTCTTGAAGATATGTAGCACAGTTCAACACCACAACTGTTCTCCGAGACTGGGAGTGGGGATAGAAGAGTTGCTGCAGCCTGCTGCGGGACTGTGCACCAGGTGCAGTCCCACCTAGAGTGCAGAGCCGAGTGGGGGAGCAAAAGGAATGAAGAGAGGAGGATAGGGGAGGAGAAGTGCTACTAACAGCTAACTAAGGAATATTAGGTTAAAAGGAAAGCAGGATGCGAGGGTGTGGAGTCAGGGAGTCCCCTACGGAATAAGAAGGGAATCGTTTAAAAGAGGAAAAGGAAAATGGCGGAAATGGCATTTATGATCAGTTCAGTACATATCCACTGCCGTAAGTCACAAGCACTGCACAGTGATGTACATGTAGGTGAAAATAAAGATGCGGTTAAGTACAGTTGCAAATAAAGACACTTTATTTACACACAGAAGGAGGTCAAGGACTCCTGCCCAAGATGGATACTTCCCAAAAAAGTGGAGGTGCTAAGTGGCCAAAAGGCGGAGAGATCTGCAATTAACAAAAGTGGTTAATAAATGCAATTTATAAAGAGAGAATTGGAAATCCCTGCATAACTATTGTTCTAAAGGAAAGCTTATAAAGCATTTTTATTTTATGTTTTGATGGTTTTGAGAAACAAAAAAGGGGAATGCATACATCCCAACAACATCACATTAGCAATGGGTGTCAGAGCCATTCAGGAGTATTACGCAGACACAATCCTTGGTCAGCAAATTCTAGACACTAGCTTTCCATGGATGTACAACTGTAATTGTATTTGAATAGCAATTTTCTGGTAGAAATACATCTCTAAAGACTTTTGCAGAGTTCACATGACAAATCCGATCTGCACAGGACTCCGGGAGGCGGAGGGAGTACCATGTTACAGAACAGAATGTATGTCAGAACCACGCCTGCCGGAACAACGCATGCCTGAACAACGAGGTCGGAACAACGGCCTGATTGTTACCACTAATGCCTTTACCACGTATGACTTAACAACGATTTTTCATTGTAAAGGCATTCCTGGTAAAGGCATTAGTGATAGGCATGCATTGTTCCAGCATGCGTCCCGCCTGGCCCCCAACACCCACCCCTAAAAATTACCACAACCCCCCCCTAAAACCACACCAACCCCCCACCCTTGCCCCTAAAACTACCCCAACCCCCACCTCCTCCCTAAAATTACCGCAACTCCCACCCTACCCACAAAACCTAAAACAACCCCAACCCCCACCCCATCCCTGAAACCTAAAGTACCCCAACCCCCACCCCTAATACTACTCCGAGCCCCCCACCCTGCCCCTAAACCTAAACCCCCCCAACCCTGCCCCTAAAATTACCCGACCCCCAACCCACCCCTAAAACCACCCCAACCCCCACCCCTAAAACTACTCCGAGCCCCCCCACCCTGCCCCTAAACCTAAATCCCCCAACCCCGCCCCTAAAATTACCCACCCCTAAAACCTAAAACCACCCAACCCCGCCCCTAAAACAACCCCAACCCCCACCTCCTCCCTAAAATTACCGCAACTCCCACCCTACCCACAAAACCTAAAACAACCCCAACCCCCACCCCATCCCTGAAACCTAAAGTACCCCAACCCCCACCCCTAATACTACTCCGAGCCCCCCACCCTGCCCCTAAACCTAAACCCCCCCAACCCTGCCCCTAAAATTACCCGACCCCCAACCCACCCCTAAAACCTAAAACCACCCCAACCCCCACCCCTAAAACTACTCCGAGCCCCCCCACCCTGCCCCTAAACCTAAATCCCCCAACCCCACCCCTAAAATTACCCACCCCTAAAATCTAAAACCACCCAACCCCCACCCCTAAAGCCACCCCCACCCCTGCCCCTAAAACTAAAAATACCCCGACCCCCCCACCCCTGCCCCTAAAAATAAAACCCCAACCCCCCACCCCGCCCCTAAAACAAAAAATAACCCGACCCCCCCCACCACTGCCCCTAAAACTAAAACCCCAACCCCCCGCCCCACCCCTAAAACTAAAAATAACCTCGACCACCTCACCCCCACCCCTAAAACTAAAACCCCAAACCCCCACCCCTCTCCTAAAACTAAAAATACCCAGACCCCCCACCCCGCCCCTAAAAGTAAAACTAAAACCTCAACCCCCTATCCCCCACCCCACCATTAAAACTAAAAATACCCCGATCCTGACCCCCCACTCCGCCCATAAAACTAAAACCCCAACCCCCCACCCCTAAAACAAAAAACACCCAGACCCACCACCCCACCCCTAAAACTAAGAACCCCGCACCTAAAACTAAAAATACCCTGACCCCCCACCCCACCCCTCTTACCTGACCCGACCCCCCACCCCTGCCCCTAAAACTAAAACCCCAACCCCCTCATCTAAAACTAAAAATACCCGACTCCCCACCCCACCCCTCTTACCTGACCTGACCCCCCGCCCCCACAACTAAAACCCCAACCCCCCGCCCCTAAAACTAAAAATACCCTGACCCTCCCACCCCTAAAACTAAAACCCCAACCCCCATCTGGCCCCTAAAACTAAAAATACCCGACCCCCCGACCCCTCGACCCCTGCCCCTAAAACTAAAACCCCAACCCCCCACCCCCGCCCCGTCCCACTTACCTGACTCGTTGCATCGTCCTCCTCAGGCGACTCCCTTGTTGATGCCTTAACCATGCATGTGCGTTGTTCAGCACATGCGTGGTTAAGGCACAAAACAATGAAGTCTTGGTTAAGGAAAGCGTAGTTCCGCTTTCGTTGCCCACAACTTTGTTGTTCCGGAGTCAGACTTCAGGGCGTTTCCCTACAGAACATACATCTCTGTATAAATTTGGGGTCCAGTTTTTTTCAAATGTACTCTTTTTAACTTTCATCATAAGGTGACTCTCTCAACGTCATGAATGTTTCATAGCTTTGACTACTAGACAGAACGGGTGCTGCTTGAATTCCATTTTTTTTTTTTACAATTATCCCTAATATAAACACAATGGCAACCTTCCTGAGAATGGATTAAATGGGGAAATTCCATTCTCCACTGGAATCAATGATACTTCAACAAATTATGATTGCTTTTATTAGTAAATATCACAACTGATGACCATGTGTTGATGACACATGAACTACACAAAATACATTTTTGCCTTTTGCCATCACTGTCAATACCATAAAACAATGGTTCATAAAACCGCTTGTGTGATAATGCGCACTCGATTACTTTGATATCAAGTTCTCTTACAAATGAAGCGGAAAGTTTACAGACATGCATACGCTTGCAAAGCTGATAACTGTGAAGCGGCTACGAAGCCTGGTCCTTTGCAGAAAGCTCAGAGTCCCAAAGGCTGAGGTACAGGCTTTATTTAGTCAAGATACGGTCAATGATGCATAGTTGAATTGTAAAGATTAATCCAAGCTAATAACTAACAACAGAACTAGTGAGAGAAAGCAAGTTCAAATAACCAAAAACATCTCCAAGGCTTCTGGGCTACCAACGACAACATGTCATCAGCCCAGACATGATTCAGTGTCTCCTACAAGCCCCTCCGATAACCTAATATGAGCACACATATGATAATCTCTACATAACCCTCAAGTTTTGATGTCACAAGGCGCTCATTGTAAATCACTGCCCATGAGTTGTGACATCAGTTGATGTCTACTGCTAAGAATTGGGGCTTAGGAGCAAAAACACCTATGTGAGAAAATGTACCTCCTCACTGAGGAGAAAACTCTATTACACATCACCTGCGCTTTCCAACACACAAATTAACGCTTTTGTAAATACTGGGTACCTGCTTGGAACGGAGAACCTTCATTCCCATTGAGAAATGATACAGATAAGGTACCCTTAACAAGCACACTTAAAACTTACATCTCTGAGTCATTTCTATAGCTAGCTAATGCAAACCAGTGTTTTTTATATCACCTTGGGCTCGTCCCAGTTATACCAGCCATATAAAAATACAATCGGGGTGCATCATTCTATGCGTGACCTCGGCCGATATCCTTATAGGGAGAGAGGTTGAATACACAAGTCCTGAAGAAAGAACAGATTGCACATTTGAGAAGCTTTCAGAGGTGAAGACTAAAAAAAATAGGAATGTCAGGTATCTCCAAGTACCAGTGCAGAGGAGCGGCGCTAAAGGGGAAGGCGGGCAGCACGCATGCAGAGCACATGCCACAGCCTCTCGCCCACTCTGTAGCTATTTAAGTGTATGATGGCCAAGATTTCTCAAGACACGTTAATCTGCAAGAGGCACCTAAACGAAGTAACAGCAAACAACGCTAAATTAAACAGTACTGGAAATCTTAAATGTGCAAATTGATTGTAAAGTCCAGTTTCAAAAGCTATGCACTGTAAATTACAGCGTTAAAACGTTACTATCAACAGTCACAAAAGCAAGCAAACAAATCCTGTGGCAGTTTGGCATAAAGGCATCAATTCCTCACCGACGGGAGAAATATAAATAAAAACGTTTTACTGTTTGCACTTTTCCTTTCAATTGAAGTTGATGTTCAGTGGCCCCAGCAGACTCGGCCTTCTTGCCTGATCTGAGCACTAACTTAGGATCTGGCACTACCTGTGGCCCTTGGTCAGCTTCCCTTGTCAAATAATATCATCAATGCCGTGAATTGTGCTTAAAGTGCCAATGACACTCAAATATGGCATGTTGCAAGTGCAAAATAGGCCTTCCCTACACTTAGTAGGCACTGTTAATCAACACCGCCATCACGTGCACACGTGGAAACAACTGAAGTGGTATGCAAGCGTGTCTGCGCAGCAGTCACACCATGGTCAAACCTGCCTGCACCATGACTGGAGGGAAGGCCTGCCCGCTGCTCACCATCATGTTGGGAAGGCACCACACCTTATGGTCGACACTTTTCACCTCTGTCCGACATCAGGTCCAGAGCCACCCGCCATACCAAGAATTTCATTTAAAAAAAAAAGACTGTCAAAAACAGCTTGTAGTGATGTAAACCCGCTACACACACCTCACAAGACCAGTGCTTGATTTGTAATAAACTAAATTTGGTGAGTCCCAAACCTTTTGTTAGTAGGCCACCGCTGGTGCTGGTATGTTATGGCAGAGGCTGTTGAATATGAAGGCAGCACTTCTTTACTCTATATCTCACTTTTGCAGGTTCTTTTCCATTACTGCTCCATCCACTGTCACTGTTTTTTTTTTTTTTTTTTTTTTAAACTTTGCATTAATCCTCCTTTCTCTCGCTTACACTTGGTCAAAGCCTAATAATGAAAAAGAAGCTCCCCATATAGCTCCCAAAAATGAGTTCCACCTGCAAATTAAGCACCACACAAAAAACAGAAACAGAAGCAAAAACCCCACTTGTGAGAATGCCTGATCTTTAGTTAAACATACTATCTCAATTTAGAGATATGGCAAAGACTTCGATTAGGTTATACAGACAATAATGGCTTACTGATGCACAAGTCATCAACAACTTTGTAGCATCAATCTTGGATTCAGCTTTCTATCTCACCTCTGTAAGATGGGTCAGGGTAGTGACCATGCTTATGACATAACCAATACATTTCAAGCACTCACCTATTTTATTTTTTGTGGTTTCTTCAAAGTTCAGTGGTTCTAATACATTATTCCCTAACATATTTCTGACTGTGTAATGACAAAATAGACCACGGAGATGACGGTTATGTTGCATACTGGAGCAGATGACCTCTTTGGATTCGGCTGGAAAATGTGCTGAGTTGAGATTTTAAATGAGAAGAAACATAGAGGAATGCACAAGGAATGCACAGGTGCAGCTGCACAGTGGATGTATTCCTGACTGTATGTGTCAAATAAACTGCTGGGCACTGCATTTAGTGATTCATGAATTGATTTACTAAGGATGCACCCTGAGCTTTGATGTGCTGTGCTGGTGATTGTGTTGATATTTAAATATTATTTCTTATGTAATATTAATTTGCAATGTTGTTACGGTTGGAAATGTCTGAAATCCAATGGTTGCAAATCTGAAAATTAATAACTAGGCTTTGGTTCCTAGATGATTGTCCATGTATTTTACTTTAGTAAACTCAGACCTACACAATATGGAACAGTTGAATCCTCCACAGGCATGGGAGATCCGAGTTCAAACCATATTTTCCGGTTAACCTCTAAAGCGCTATTTAGATTAACTGTATGCAAACTTCTCTTATTTAGATTTCCTGAAATTAAAGGATGAATTTGGCCTATGTAGGCATACTATTTTCAAGGTTATCAGCAGCTCTCAGTGCAGAACATCGGTGCATAAGAACAAGCGAGCTATACAAAACACAGACAATCAAATTTGACTGGTGCAACGTATTTGATCACAGTTTCCACTTAGGGGAAACAACTTTATTGTTTTGTGCCTCAGTTATGACTTTAGAAGACATTGACAGCCCCTTGAGAACAACATTTGTACTCACCAGCACATTTAGTCCTTGTTTTAAGAGCTGGACCAGGAGATCCTGTTCCTCCTTCTCCTGGCCGTGTCAGCAGCACACTGATTTCATACTCAGTGTCTGGATCTAAATGTCCAATCTTGTACCTTGTGGAGTCCACTGGTTGTATGTCATTCCAGCTCCCTGTTGCAGTGCGGTACTCAACCGCCCTCTCCGTGATGGGTCCATCACCATTGATGGAGTTTGCATTTAGTTGGATCCATAAATACGTTGCCCCGACTGATGAAAGCTGTGGTGGGGCAATAGGGACAGGTGGTTCTACAAAGAAAGGGTAATGTAGTTTAAGAAACATTTTTGGGGGTAAGTTGCATAAAAAACATCTTTGAAAAGGTCATATGTGTTTTTAAATTATATTATTTATACAAACACATACTCAACGTGTACTTATAACATTTTAAAACGCATTAACATCGCAGACAGGAGGAATAAAACTTCAGAGAGGATTTTGACTTATGTTCAGTTATCACAATAGTCACAAAAATATGTTCCATAAGGCTTAATCAGAAGCAGTTTAAAACATTTACAAATAGTTTGTCGATATAAACTCAAACAAATTGATGGAAAAATCTACCATGTACAAAGCATTAGAAGAGAACTTCCTAAGAATAGGAAAGAATCTGAAACCTATATTTCAGCTCAACATATGACCAGTCAAATTTAGACTAGACACCAAACTCTCAACTCTGCTTAAGGATCATATCCACATTCCTCACTTCTTCAGTCAGATGCCTAAAATGAGCTCTTCTCCAAGGCACTAATTCCAAGTCCTTTTCATTTAACTTTGGATTCCTATCACTGCTTATGACCTAAGATCATCACTGACGGACTCCTCATGAAGCAGAATTTCAGACTATTTCTGGACATATAAAGCATTAGATTGGCGTACATGACTTGTGTCTTGCTACTCATTCCCACCACTCACCTTGGTGCTCTGAGATACCATTAACGCAGTGATCTATACTTTACAAAACCCATAAATTTAGCCGTCAACAGCTAGTATTAAAAGTAATAAGTCAATCTATAAAATAACTTTTTATGTGGTATTTACTGCAACACTTTTGCCCTTTAATAGAACAGTCAATGACAGGAGTTAATTAACACCAAACCTAAAGTTACTCTTGACCTCAGAAGGATAAAATGCATATTGGAAATCACTGACATTGGCACTGAATGCACAAATAAAAAAATCATCTTCTTCCCAACATCATATTTTTGTTACAATATCTACTGTTGGTACACACAAGATAAGCTTATGTTCATGTGTACACTTCTAAGAACTCACACTCAAATATAATAAGTTGGCTACATATTCGCGCACCCAGTAGATCCCTTAAGAACGTCCAGCCTAACATAGGTTTTAATTTTCTTACATACTTATGTGTATTAGTAGACAACATTTCAATCAGAAGTTATGTGAAAAGGAACACTCCTGTTTGGTACATAGGGTACTCAACGGCTTTACTACCCAGGACAACATGGATGAAGTTGGTAAGGGACAAAGCACTGTTTTGTCTCTTTAATTTCCTTAACAAATAAAAATGGTGACCTATCAAAGTAGAAACATCAGAAAGACCTAGGCTTCAGTTTAGTATTTACACTTTGTAGTTGAGGAACTGAAAACAAATGTTAACCATGGTTGCTTTCAAGCAACATGGTTAGTTTTTTTTAAGTTGTTTTGAACTCCTGCAAAGAGGGGCTAGTCTGATGGACAATAGAAGTGAGAACCAGAGTAAGGGCCCTAACAGAAGGATTTGTATAGGGAAACCACCCAAGGTGGTCTGAATGAAGTGCAGATTTACATACCATAGAGGCATGTTGGCAAATCTTGTGAATATAGCAGAGGTGAACTGGAGGGGTGCCATTTTTAGCTATTTTAAACCAGAAGCAGAAAGGGAGAAGTAGGTGCATGCCTCGGGAGACTGAATATCGTTCTGATGATAAAATGTCTTTGTCCAATAGGTACAAACAATAAAGTGGGATGCCGACTAGGAGGCAGTTGTAGTATTTCTAGTGAGCTGATCAGAACCTTTGCTGTGTGGGATAGGATGTAATAACAAATCCTATGAATGTTTAGAACCTGGTACCTAGCAGCAGTGTCTGTGATGAAAGTGTCCATCCCCATGAGCTAAAGAGAATATCAAGACTACTGGCATGGGAATGGAAACTAAGGGTGACAGGAGAGAAGTGGACTGAGGATGAAGAGCAGTAACCGGAGAGGAGGAGGGGAAATAGAACATCTTAATGATTTGAAAAGTGCAACATGAAAGAATTTAACTTAACATTCTCTTCCGCAGTGCACTCACTTGTATCAACAAATGCACATTAAAACCTGTATACATATTTGGCTGCAAAGGTCAGTCATTCACCTGATAAACAAATCAACATTAAGGGCCTGATTTAGAGTTCGGCAGATGGGTTACTCCATCACAAATGTGACAGGCATCCTATCCTCTGTATTACGATGTCCATAGGATATCATGGAATTGTAATATGGTTCACAGGCTATCCGTCACGTTTGTGAGAGTAACCACATCTGCCAAACTCTAAATCAGACCCCAAGTTAGATTACAGTGGCCGTGGTTTCATCTGTTTGGACTACATTTATTCTATATGGCAGGACTCTCTTCTCAGAAAGCAGCTAGGTCTGTACAGCAATTCCCAAACTAAATTGTGATGCTGCTCCTTCAATTACATTTGGTACAATGAGTACATCAAATTACATTTTATGAAGACAGTATTTCCTAGCTCCCGCCAAACTAATCCATTGGGAATAATCATCGATAACCTTAAGAGGTTATTTTGTTCAATCTAATACAAAAATATTATGCACACTTCTTATACAAAACAACTTTTTAACATAATATTTCATAAGTATAGGTCTTAAATATATCTTATCTTCATGATACCACTATCCATAAAAATAAAAGACCATCTATTCCACTCCAGACTTTAAATCTCATTCACACACAATCTGGATAATTTGGACAGGCAGAGGACATATTTTGAATTCATTCTTCAGCAACTGGTTGTCACAGTCAAATTTTTTAAATCCCCTGTTTATTATAAATCATGGCTATTTATATTCTCTCTTCGGCTTTCATGCCAAAATTTCAGCACATTTAATTTCTCACCTTCATTCAAATGTTCATTTATTTCTAACAACCAATTTTCTACAAGCTTTCTTTTGTATAATCTGAATACAGTTCTTCCTGATCAACATATAATGCTGGCTTCAAAACCATATCTCTTGTCTCTTTGTATTTCCTTCATATAGTTTATACTTTTGTCCAACGGGAGTCATATGCCTTTACCAGTGACCAATGTAATGAAAAGTGGCCTCTGGTTGCATCATCCTCTAAATGTTGTTGTTCCATTCAAGAACTTACTCTTGATCATTTTGTCTCATATTTGTTTTGCATTTGCATTATATTTTGTTTTGACCAGAGTTACACACTCTTTCTTGCCACTTCTTGATGGCATCAAAGAAATCAAATTTTACCTTTATTGAGCCATGGCTGTGTGGTTACAAAAACCATGTCCAGTAGGCAGTGGCAAAGCATATTAGGCTGCAAAGATGGTTGATATTTTCACAGGGTTACAACAGTTGGCACTGTCAATGCCCACTTATAATTCACGAAAAATTATAAAGTCAGGGTAGGCTCTGTCACAGCACAATAACACTTCAATTTATACCAAGATGTTTGGATTCTGTCCATGTTTATGACAGAACTCATAAAGTTTAAAATCACTGTGTATTCTTGCATCTGAGCTGCTTGGCAGTTGTTCGGTCACCATGAACCCAAAGATCCTGGCCACAAATGGAAGACCTTGGATGGGAAAGTAGTTGGTCAATTCACAATGGTTTGTATGCGTGTCTTTCAAAGCAGACACCAAGCGATTTCTAAGAGGCATGCGCGAATGCCAGGCACATAAATAAGACATATTTGTGATTTCACAGGTGAAAAATGCACAAGTATTAGTGCAGGTTTTGTCTGTACTGAATGGACAAAAGTCAAAGGGGATTGCCAGAGTTGTGGCTCCATTTTTAGGATTATGTTGCTTTAGTTTTCTCACAGTTTTTCTTTGTATTGGTTACATTTGATTCATATTTTTATAAGAAAATGTTGTTGAAAAGTTAGCGATGTAATGTTTTTAAGAAATAGGCAACAGTTTGGAAGTGTCATTCTGCATTATAAACAATTTCAATACAGTATCTTTTTGGCATGGTTTGTATTTAGGCAGGTTTAACATGCTGGGTTGCTTTCAGTTACATTATTAGTGACTTACAATGGATGTCCTCTTTCATACACCCAACAGAATTCTCTGATGGTGAATTGAAACAAAAATGCTCTGATAATGTTGATCAGAAGTATTTTTGACCTGTCAATGGTGGCAAGCTGCAAAGAATATGAAGCTACAAATAACTTGGCACCCTAGAACATGAAAAACCGAACTGATAAAAATATTATTGCCAGAAGAAAAGCAATATTCTGAAAAACAGTCAGACCTTACATCAATTTAATATTAAATGTCAGCTTTTCTTGTGAACTGCTCATAAGAGAATACAATTGCATGGTGCTTCCCATTATTACACATGGTACCTCAGCTGGGCAACTATATAGAAGCTGTCATATTAATAAGGTGGAGGCGGTGGCACTCAGGCTTTCATTATGAGTGGCCCATTAATTCCAATGGGGTCAGTAACATGAGTTACTGGGTCTACTGGAATTAGGAGTTCAACGGAACCATCATTATTAAGTGGTATTTCACCTGGAGATTTTACCTTCTTCAAGCACACGAAGACTTCATGTAGAATAATAGAGAAATTTTTTTGCAATTCAGCACACTATTTTCGCATGTTATTCCCCAAAAGTGTGTGACTTCCATTATTTCTCTGGCTATCGAATTACAAGGTCCCTCAGTAATGGTAAAGCCAGGGCAGAAAAATAACAGAAATGATTCTGGACCACTAATAATGAGGTCTAAGAAGATTATAAAGCCTAACAAGTTCTGTCCTACTTGAAGTTATAACAAATGAAGTAAATATTATATTAGCATGTGCATTTTGATTTTTCTTGATTGCTACTTTGATGTTTTTTTTAAAAAAATCAAAAAAATCAGCAGAGATGATGAATTCACAGCTGCTGCTTAAATATTCCTTGAAATAGGAAAACATCACCTAATAATAAATGTTTTTTAAGCTTTTTTGTAACAAATAATTAAAGGGATTAGTCAGTTTGCACACACATGATTAACAAGGCACATTTTAAACTTGGGGTCAAATTTTACTTCAAGTTGAGCAAACATGCAGATTTTGCCAAATTAGTAACAAATGTTTTCTATAGTAATTAAGTCGAATTCCTAGTAAGGCCTCACTTGGGTGAGCATCTTGCAATTAAATAGAAGCCAGTAATTAGGTTAGGCTTCAGGAGAGCTCACATACACTGCATTGGAACTCATGATCAAATTGGCAGATGCCATGGCACACACAGAAACCAGCGTACTTGTACATTTTGTTCTACTGGGGGCTACTAAAAACTAATTAACCAATATCAATGTAAACATTTTACAGACTTATGTAAAATACTTAATGAGATGAATTCTAACAATAAAGAGGTGATCACTCTGACTTGTGACTTTTAGCCAAATGTTAACGTTTTTTGTAATGAAGTGTGATCATTTGCTATAGACAGAATAAAATTGTCTATACAGTCTTATACAACCAACTTCAACTACTAAATAAATAATAATGGTAATTTCTGTATGTTCCAGTCGGTCTCAAAGCAGTTCACAAAGAGATTTGTTGTATTGTTACACCAGGAGTTATAATCAATCACAAGAACAATTTTCTTTGAAAGTTTATAAAACAGTTCAGGTATAAAATTATGTCTGGGCTTCAAGTAATGGCTCTATAGATAACGAACACGAGAAATATCTTGCCAGTTGCTATTCGTCAGTTTACTGCTGGGTGCTCAAATCAAGAAACCTTTGTGAAATCAACTGGGCATAATTCAGATTTAAAACGTGAGCTGCAGCAAAGCCCGTCTTCCTTTCCTAGCCTAGTTTTGCATAATATGACAGAGTGGCAAGAAGAGTACACATAAAACATTAAATGGAGTCTTTAAAGTGGCCCAAGGGCAGAGCACTTTACATGACAACTAGTTTACTTTACAATTTTTTAAGGCACTGAGTTCAAGTGATGCGCCTAGAATTACAAAATTCAAACCTCCTTCCCCAGTTCCAAAGTCAGCACTTTTAGCCATTTGGCCACTTCTATGTCTAAGCTGAGAATGCCACCACGTTGACTGCCTTATAGGGAAGTGTGTGTTTTTGCATTTTGGTAGAAAAGTACAGCTTTAAAGTGCAGCAAACAAAGGCCTGAATTATGAAAAAGTCTAAGCCATTTTCTTCAGTACACTAGTGAGACGTTGACATTAGTTGATAAAAGTATGTCGAAACCATCCATCAACAAATCTTCTTGCTTGCTGCTTTGGCATTCCAAACTAACTCAGACACCTGACACCTCTTCTATTTGCCCCATCTGGTTCTTTAAGGGAATATCCCTCATTATTCCTCTCCATGATGGTCAAGAACCTCTGACTTTTGCTAACCTTCACGTTCTATAATTTCTTGTGCATTAAAGTAAGGATCTCCACACTTGGCCCTCTGTCTGAACCTTTTCTCATGTAAATGGATCACACTGTACGGGAACAAAATGCTGGTGCAACTTAGCAACATCTTCAATATAACTGTGCTTGACACACTTGCAGATCTACACCACTGACCTGTCGGAAGCTGATTTGGCTCTCATTGATTTACTGCTGCGAATTGCAATCAAAGTTATTCTTATTGAAAGGAAAGCATTAAATCATGTATCACTCCATCCCTGATGAGCATGGATTACCTGTCTTAGAAGCACACACTACGCACAGGCTACCCTCCTGCGAATCCTACCATGTCACAGAAATTTTGAAGTACCTTGGATAACGTCAGGCATACCCTTTTGTCACAAAAAATACCCAAACTGCACTTCATTATAAAAGGCGACCCCCTCCCCCGCAGATTTCCATTTTCACTTGGTTATTCTATTTTTCACTTTGTCAATTGTATCCCCTCCTTCACTGTTAATCTTTTAACCTCTGCACCTTCTCTATTCTATTCTTGCTCTCTTGGATATTTTCTCTTTTACATTTACTGATGTGTAACGTCTTTCAACTTGTTGTTTCTCGGCAAATTCTCCACTTACAACATTATTGCTCACTGCTAAATACACTAAGTCAAGTACACCACAATTCTACTGTCTTAATTTGGTTTCTGTATTCTGCATGTTATATGAAATCTTTAAAAAATCGTATTTAAATACAAAATAAATTATATTTAAGACTGTCTGTGTCAATGGTAAAATGCGTTAGTTACGTAAAGACCGTAGAACTTACAATATAAAGCAGATAGATACATGTGAATGGACAAATTAACTTTGACAAAGCATTTATACTCGACTGTGTTTCTAATGCCACAATTTATCTTCAGCCATATATTTCTTGGCATACAATACTCCGAAAAAGTACTTTTGACGAAGGGCACTGTGCGCCTGGCGCACATCATACAAACATGACTGCAGTCATTAGTGATGAAGATTACCGGTAAGTAAAATGAGCCTGTGCCAAGATTGAATAAATGCAAGTTTTTGTATCCATTTGAAATCCCATGCATAATCAACAACTACTGATTCTTCTCTGACCACTGAGGTCTGCTATGGCTGGGGAGTTCTATGGTCTGATACTGGACAGATATAGACTGCTGCCAGGCACACTTTCTGAAGTTGATAAATGAGGAGGGTTGTGTGCTAAAAATATAAAATATGCTTTAGTTCACTTTATGTTCTGTGCTGCAGGTTTTTTTCCTTGTGTGTAGGGTGTAGAGTTTCTGCATCAGTGGTCAACGAAACAACATGTTTTACCATTTGCATGATACGAGAGACTCTAAAACTCCCAAGTAACCCCCACCGACCCTGCAGCGGCAGCAGAGAGCAGTGCTTTTTGTCCACTTTGTCTTTATGAGGTTCGCTAACATATTGCAGTTTCAATGCGCCCAGCTGTTAGCTTCCCTAAACCATATGCTCGAGAAATTATGTTCAGCTTGTTTAATTGGGTTGGAGGCAGAAAGTCAGAACCATAACTGGATGTAATTGCCCGGAAACTGAAGTTAGCCACTGAAAGTCAGAAGATGGGGCATGTAATGAAGGTTTACGACAGTGCATACAAACATGTGATCACAGTAAAGTATGGTGAATGCCAGTGTTTCTGCTGATGTAGTGAATGTAGAAATGAGGATAGGGAGGCAACAGGGACCTAACTGTTTTTCAGAATAGTGATGGCTTAGTGCATAAAGTGTTGTGGGCCGGTTTGACTGTAGAACAGGAGACACTATGTATGTGCACCACTAATTAATTTGTATTACAAAGATAGATAAGTGCCAAGCCCAAAGATCCACTCGGAAACCTGAGACCTGTGTTACTGGAGTGCAAAGCTGCCAAATACTAACGCTCTGTAATCTTGATTCCACCAAATGGCTCTTTCTTCCAGCACCACATACTAACTGCCCCTTTATCACACTCTCACAGGTTATTTTTCATCCCTTCTTTTGGGTCTCATCTACTAGACAGCACATGCACTCTCAGCTGGGAAGCATATTGTAGGCTTGGAAAGAACATGCCTGGGTTTGGAGCCGATCCATTAATTACCATTGGTTGGCTCTCCTGTCACATTTCCCTGCTTCTTATTTATAATGCAGCTTGTCAATCTCATGTTCGTCCCTTCCATGAAGCACAGACTCTTTACGATCAGTTTTGACTGGCTAGCTTCTATGCTTCCACTGCTTGCTTTTCAAGTACTTCTTTCTTCTTTAGGGTTAAGCATTCCATGGAAGTGCATGCGTTTTACAGCTGTTCCCTCGTGTAATTCTCTCCCCCTGCACACCGCCAGCGTGCTTCTCCCTGCTCTCTCTCCCCCGCACACCACCAGCGTGCTTCTCCCTGCTCTGTCTCTCTCCCTGCACACCGCCAGCGTGCTTCTCCCTGCTCTCGCTCTCTCTCCCTGTACACCGCCAGTGTGCATGTCCCTGCTCCCTGTATGTTGCACTTGCCCATGTGTACTTCCGTCAGTTGCTTTTTTTCCCCATGTGCTTCTCTCCCACCCGCTAAACATTGCTCTCATTTGACTGTTTGATCCCCCAGCACTACACTTTGCTTTTTCACTGACATCTACTTTTCCACACAGCGCTCTCTATGTTGCTTCCCCCACTCGTGCCTTCTATGTTGCTTTTGCCACCATCCGCACCACCTCAAGCTGCTTTCTACCTCTGCTGCTTCTGTTTCCTGTTGCTTCCACCCCTATCTTGAATTCTCCACACCTGCATTAAACAATGCTTCCCTGATGGTGCACTCATTTATTGAAGTGATTATATCCTCATGGATAATTCGACTGACAATTGAGAGCAGCCCACATTAAGCCGCCTGTAGAAGAGCAATTTACCACCAGAGGATGTTGGCTGTCATCTGTGAGATGAAGATATGGATACTGCTGTGGCTTTATAATGGCGGGAAAGAAAAACAGCCAAATGAAGTAGCTCAGGAGACACGACCCTGAGTTGACAAGATATATAGGTGGTCATTCTGACCGCGGCGGGCGGCAGTCGCCGCCCGCCATGCGGTTACCGCCGAATGACCGCACCGCGGTCAAAAGACCGCGGCGGTCATTCCAACTTTCCCGCTGGGCCGGCGGGCGACCACCAAAAGGCCGTCCGCCGGCCCAGCGGGAAAGCCCCTGCAACGAGGAAGCCGGCTCCGAATGGAGCCGGCAGAGTTGCAGGGGTGCGACGGGTGCAGTGGCACCCGTCGCGATTTTCACTGTCTGCAAAGCAGACAGTGAAAATCTTTGTGGGGCCCCCAGGGGCCCCACGACACCCATTCCCGCCATCCTGGTTCTGGCGGTCGACACCGCCAGAAACAGGCTGGCGGGAAGGGGGTCGGAATCCGCATGGCGGTGCTGCAAGCAGCGCCGCCATGGAGGATTCCCTGGGCCAGGGGAAAACCGGCGGGAAACCGCCGGTTCCCCTTTTCTGACCGCGGCTTTACCGCCATGGTCAGAATAGCCCAGGAAGCACCGCCAGCCTGTTGGCGGTGCTTCCGCCGCCTCCGCCATTGCGGTCATGGAACGCCAGGGTCGGAATGACCCCCATAGTTGTGCTCCCCACGTTGGAAGAAACTACCCTTTTGTGACAGTTCACGTCAGTAAATCATTAAAGTGAAGGGGATACGTGGAAATTACCAAGTGGAACATAAAGACAGATGACTTAGTCCTACTAAGACTCAAGGACAGATGGCTGGGACGAAACTTACCTGAACTCCTCTTGTTGTATTGTGATTAGGCTCACACTGGAATTAATTCTGGCTTGTATGATGTTCCTTGTGATTGAATAGATATAGATCCAATTGATGTTACTGTGATTTTAAGGCAATGTATGAATATGTCTACCACCATGAGCACGGCACCTTTTGCACTTCGTATATTTATGTGTATCAATGCAATCAATATGCACTGAAAAGAGCAGGCTTTTATGTTAACACAAATCTACATCAAGTACCAAGTGGGCACTTGTGAACAGTATTTGACAAAGGGTATACCTCTCGTCTTTTTGACCTAGTTGCTTTGCAAATGCTTTTTTGCCAATGCTGCAAAGCAACAGCAAAAAAAGGGAAAAATGGTGTGGAGATTTTCATTCCTTGGGTGGGTGGGTGGGTGTGTGTGTGTGTGTGTGATGACATACACACATACATGTCTCACCACGTATGAATGCACCTAGAGAATGACAAGAGCATCATACGTTTTTGATCAGTCCAATGTGTCAGATGCCATTTGGATCAGTAAATAAAAGGATGTCATTTTAATTACACAAAACACTTTTTGCACAGTGCAGCAGCCCTGCAGCAAATACGAGATTGTGAGCACTCCAAAAAGAAAAAGAAAAAAGAAATTAAAGGACTACGAGGGTTTGGAGGGAACAATGAAGCAGTGAATGGGGCGACATGGGGGTAAAGCAATGGACAAGCTTGGGTAAAGGGATATGGGAGCAACGTGAAGTTCACAGTGGCTGATCAGCACACATGAGAGAGAGAGAGAAAGAAAACGTGCATTCTCATGAAGGGCTGAAAGGAAAAGAAAACCATCTACCCCTGGATGTAAGCAGCAGAAGAAGACAAGTCAGATGGATGGTGAAAAACCTATCTTCCAGGGGAAGGACAAACACAAGAAGAGGGATACAAGCTATCAAATAAGAAGCAAGCAAATGAAAGTAGCAACAAAGCCAGCCAATGGCAAGCAAAGGGCAGGCTCTAAGCCTGCTGTAAGTTTTTGGTATAATCCAGAAATGGTCTTTCACAAACAGACAGCTAAAAGCTGTCTGCTAGGCAAGACCTAAAAAATCAGGGAACTGATAGGTTTCGAAGGATTTTAAAAAATATCTAATATAATAATTTGTTTATCATTTTGCGCTTATTATTGCATTTTTGCTGTTTCACATTGTTATAAATAGGTGGTGCCACATTACCCAATTTACTTTATTTAACGCATCCAAACCAGTACACTGAAAGGCTGAACAGAACGTGAGGAATTCAAACCTGTGACCTGCAAATCGCATCATACGTCAGTAGCAAGAGAGTCAAATTCACTGGGTGATCTTTTGGGCAACAAGAGAGGAAGAAATGGTGTTGGTACCATAGGTCACACTTTACAGACAAGTTGTGGTGCTGTCAAGAGAAACAAACATAGAAACCTTAGGGTTTTGTGATTGGTTCAAACCTATACTTCCCTCCTATGACATCATACATGCAATAGTACTTAAAATAATCATTAAGTAGGGCGTGCAGGAGCATTATCCTGCACACCAGATTCTTGACCCTTCCTATCTATGATTATACAGTCAACTGGGAAAATAGTACAACGGCCACTATTGAGTACAGGCTTTGCAACTACGAAAGCCAAGTCCATCATTCACCTTCTCTGCAATTGACCTGAATGTATGTCATCACGGTGCACCATACTGAAACCAATGCTATTAAAAATGGAATGTATAACTGCAATGACTCATTTTCACTTTGCTTTAACTATAGTGACATAACGGAGCTGGCTTAATTTGGAAAATGTTTTCAAGTTTTTTTAAAACAGATTTTTTGCTTGGAAGAATTCCAAGCAGCTGAATCAATGTTTTGGCAAACAGGACATGCATTGTAAGGCGCATTGAAGAGAAGCAGTGTCCCTTTCCTCATTCATCTACCTAAGGTTGTTGAATGACTATTAAATACCTGCTTAATGGTTGATAAGTGAAGAGTTCGCCCAAAGTAGTAGGAAACTGAGTGAAAGGAAATGCTGCATGATTGACTTAAGATCGGCAGAATAAAATGTAAGTTAATTAATCCTATGAATTCTTTTAGTTAATTTTATATTGATCATTTTACTCATTTTAACATGTTTTTATTTTTTATACTGCTAAACTTTTGTAATGATTTTAAATAATTGTATACAATAAAATTAATTCATTCACATTTTAAAGGACTGATCCCTTTGATCAGTGATGGCTCCTCAATGAGGGCACCAGGGATGTGCCATCCTTACTTGCTCTATAATAAAACTGATATAGATATATATTATATATATATATATGTATATGTGTAATAACCTACTGGCAGTTGCCAGTAGGTCCTTATATTTAGGACCTAGTTTCAATAGGAAGTGCGTTTTTTGTTTTGCCAATAACTTTGGCACTGCTTGACAAATCTTCAGGAAAGTTCTAAAACTAATACAACAGTCGGTTCAACGGCTGTCTTAGAAGTTTCAACGTGATCCGTCATGCTGGGCCCGAGAAAAAAAGGGGGGGTGCCCAAAAACATGCTTTCCCCATGCATTTTTCCATATGGACTTTGAACACGACTAAAGACCGAACTGCTGGACAGATTTACACCAAATTTGGCAAAAAGCTGTCTCTTGGTCCAGAAGGCGTGCTTTTTGTGATTTAGTGTAAATTTGTTCAGTAGTTATTGAGATATTAGAGTTTAAAATATGAATTTATAGATATCTAGGGATGCGGATTCAGCTGAATCCCACAAAAAAAAAGATTAATAAAAAAAAGAAAAGGGGCCAGGGTAGGGTCACCCAAAGC
Organism: Pleurodeles waltl; assembly: GCF_031143425.1. Lineage (NCBI taxonomy): Eukaryota > Metazoa > Chordata > Amphibia > Caudata > Salamandridae > Pleurodeles > Pleurodeles waltl. The sequence goes on along the minus strand of NC_090438.1, from coordinate 895,763,670 downwards.
CCCTAGCCTTGGTCTAGGGGTCCCCCAGAGTCCCTGCCAGGGCTACAAAGCATCTGTACTATGTGGCAGGACTGTAACAATATGGGCAGCTTGCTTGTTAACATCATAGCCGTTTTCTATATGTTTCTGTGCCTTTTGAGGGAAAGATGGTTTAAGGCATTTAAACCTGTACTAATTGAAATGTGAGAATGCTGGTACTGCCATTTTGGGAACGAACAGTGCAATGTTATGCAATCATGGAGGCTAAAAGATGGAACATCGAGTGTAAAACGGCTGCAGTACTCTCTCATTAGCCACATTTTAAACCTTCAATGGAAGTGGTGTATATAACTATTAAACAAATAAAAGCTGCATGCCGTCATGTCTTCTACAAGCATTGATAAAGGCATTCCACCAAAACGGGCCTGTTTGATTTAAAATATTGAATGGATACCCTGAGAGCGCGCCGTACGTTTTGGAAGCATGCATTTAACTTGAGTCCACTTCACAGAGGCACCTACCCTGAACTTGGTGCCTCTGGGAGGATTGTTTTGGAGACATACATATCCTTAAACTCCCCGTCTCTATCCATCCTGAAGTCTCCCTAGCCATTCATGTGATTGGCCACAGAAAGTCTGGAAAAACTAAATCAATCACTTGCTTGCTTTCCTTTTTCCCACTTACTGGACTCTTGCACATGCTCTGCTATGAACAGGCAAGCTGCCAACATTCAGCATTTGAGAGGCTGATGATCTCACAGACCCTGGGGTCTCTGGTGTCATCAGCCTGACAAAACAATTACATTTGGCATTAAACTCCACCCCTGGATGTGGTGGTAAAGCCCTTAAGGCAGAAGCTCCAGGGGATACACATCCATTATGAAGTGGAGCCACATCACGTCACCCTTGCACTTTTATATGCACAATGCTATGAGTTGTATACTGGGACGTCATCGCACTATAAACAAATTATTTTTCTCCCCACTGTACCAACCAATTCTAGGACTGTCTGGTTACACACAGGCATCTGCCGTGATAGAATTAACCAACTGAGCTTTCATCGTGTAAAGGAGTGCATTTCCCAGTGATTACTTTAACTTGCATTTACTTTTTAACATTAAGTGTGTGCACTATATTTTATGTGCGTTTACCTGGAGGTGAAGGACCCCAAAAATAAGTTGACGATTAATGTGTTATTTTTTTTCCACATCGCAGGCTGAATGTAGGGAACCTAGCAAATCCATTCGCACGAGTTGATCTAGTACCCTCAGACTCGAGGCACCATCACGTTGAGTAAAGAAATTGTGCTGGAAAATGCACCATTTGTCCTCATTTAAAAAAAACATTCTCTGGCGGAAAACGCTGGGGGCACTCATGCTTACTTATTCTGCTCATTCACCATTGTAAAATGAGGGTCTGGTCTTGAGCCCCATACCTTACCAAGTTCACTAACCCCCAATGGTTGATGTTAATTATCCAGCAGCATTCAAGTTAACATATCACACTTTCCTTAAAGCTACATAACCTTAATTTTTACTTGTGCTAATTGCACAATGGTGAGAAGGAACATATAGATCATACTTCTGCAAAACCTAGTTTTCCTCTCTTTCATAAAACCGTACAGTGTGATTCAGCATCCATTTAATTCATTAGGCCGCAGCCCGCTCCATTTAAAGAAAATGGGCTTTTAAGGACCGTCCTAAGAAAGGCGCTCCTACAGGCTGAAGGGAGAGTTAATTATTTTCACGTCTCGAAACTTAAAGCGCTATTGAGCGGCCATTGAAATGCACACTCGGGTCTAAGGTCGCAGAGGTTAGTGGTTAGGCCAATTACTTTTAATCTTACAAGTGCCTGCACATACCTTATTTGATTGCTTTATAGCCAGGAGGTGCATGTTTTATTCCCTCGTGACCACTGTGACAAATTGACTAAATTAAGTTTCACGGTTATATGAATACCTAAATACTGCCAGTATGCCCTGAATCTGCAACAATTAAGCTTTTTTTTATTTTTTTTAAAAGAAGTTAACCTTGATTTTTATGTACTTTACAATCATGGAGAACGCATAAAAAAATAGCAGATTTCCACACGTCTTACAGCTAAGCTTTTGTGCTTTGTCTTACATGGGACACTAGCGCATCAGGAACCCACATTCTTACGGATGTTATTTAAAAATTGTATTTTTCCATAACACTTTAACAGTGAACTCACCGGTGCAGTTAGAAGAAGTTATCGATCAAGGAATAGCACATCACCCAAAACATTAATGGTATTAAGTACTGAATCTCTAAGTAAGTGTTGCTGAGGCACAAGGGATGAGTTACTATATCCATAAGTTACGTTGTTACAGAAACCCTCTCTGATGTAGGTTAGTTACAAGTTTCACACTCTATACACAAAATGCACACATCTAAATTATGTAAATTTGAATGTCTTTACAATTCATGCTTCTTGCTGAAGCAAGGCGAGACCATGTAGAATGTCAATATCAGCATGATCAAATGCACAGTTGCCTGAAGCCATTCAAAAGCTCTTGAATCAATGCCAAATTTTCTAAGAACGTCTTATCATATAAATGGTTTTCATTTATATTAATTGTATTTGAATCTATTTCATGTTGCCATCCTGAGAATCTGGCATGGGTCTGGCCCTCTGGGATCTGAAGTGGGCTACCCTGCCTGCCATATACATGGAGACAACTCTTTAAAGTGTAAACACTGATGTGTCAAATTGTTTTTATTTTAGGCATTTGATTTAGTCAGTCTCCTCACAGCGAGCAATATGGCATATGAGAGGAAACGGAAGCCAAGCTTTCAATATTTTTGAGGGCTCAATGGAATGCCTCAGCCGATCCCATGGTCTCAACTTGAAGATGTATGTGGAGGAAATCAGGAGGCATTCACATTCTCTTTCCAACCGTACATGTGTGATACTGGAAGTTAGATGACGAACCATTGCCTTAGGTTGAGTTCTGGATAGGCAGAACTGATGGTTGTGGGTGGCTAGGAATCAAACTGGGATCCAAACTGTTGGACAACACAGATTGGAACCATTCATCTCATAATTCCCCTCAAAGTTTTCTACGGCCTCCCACAATGCAGCAGATATTGCTATTTTCACAAAAAAACTTGAAGAGAATTCCATCATAAATTAAAATTTCCAAGACAATTTCGACAGTCAACATTTTTGGGTTTAGATTATGTTAATGTCCTGTACATGTAACTTTCTAAAACTGTTTTACCATCAATACAGCTGTTTTCGTGTTTTTATCTGTAAAGAAGTTTGACCATGCAACATAATTTCTTAGTGGGCTCCACTTACACAATCATGGTACTCTATATCATTCATCAGGCTGTGTTCAGTACTGTCCAGTGCTTAATTTGAGCTTGTTGTTTCCGGTGCTGAGCACCGACACTTATTTTTGAGGGCCGGGGCTTATTCTTCTGCCTAAAGCATTTGCTGCGAGCAAAAGACACATATGGGACGGATGGAGGAAAGGAAAAACAAAAAAGCATCACAAAGGGAGAAAGTAGAAAGCTGCAAGAGTGAGCTGGAGGGGCAGGGAGTGGCTTTATATGGATTGAAGGGGCCCGAGATGGCTTCAGGATTATGCAGCAACCGCTTGTTTAAGAGGAGGGCTTTGGGCACCGGCACCTTTTTATTTACAAATTAAGCACTGGTATTGTCCCTTTCACTATTAAAAGGAAGCCAGTCCCATATCATCTTTCTCGCAATGTTTGATGTTCTTCTTCCCACCTTTTGAAACTTTCTCATTTTTGAAGAGGCAATCATCACTCTCTGTCCTGGTTCGACATAAAGGGACCCATTGCCTACGACCACATGGAGCACAGAATTGTTTCCATTTTTCATAGAAATCTAAAAACTTGATTTCAATATCTAAATTCCCTCCTTTAGTCATTTACAGTCTTCTTTCTTTTGTTTTCATAAAGAAACTCACTGGGTAAATAAGTGGTTAAAACTTGTTCAACGCATTGCATTACACCTGCGAGTACCCCCCTATGTAAACTTCACTTTAGAGCTCCTTCAAATATCAAGTACGTTTAAGCATATGTTCAAGGAACTTGCTTTATCCCATTGGTGCTCCCTCTTCTTAGGTCTGCACCTATGGGGTCGCATTTAAAATAAATCTAAACTCTCACTTTCCAACATCATTACCTGCCTACAAACCATCTCTTTTCCTCTGTTCCTGAACTGCTGAATGCCTTTTCTTGTATGTATCCCCAGCTTTCAAGCCATTGACGTTTGCCTTCTAGTCGAGGCACTGTACTAATCTTACCTACGGGAATAGTACAGTGCCGTCCCTACAGCCTACTGAAGTTCCATTAAAGTCATTCCACATTCAGCCATCAGACTGATTTGCGGAACAAGTAAACTTGACCCCATATCTCTAGTTCTAAAAGATTTTCATTGGCTACCTCTAGAAGCTAAAATAAAATTCAAGCTATTGGAGTAGTGCACCATCATTGTTTGTTTAGTCCTGAAAATTTGTGCCGTCAAGAAAACCCAGGGATGTATGAATAAGTTAAAACCTGAAAAACAAGCCAAACTTACAAGGCTGTTATGTAATCATTCTCTGGAGCAACCCCCTCCGTTTGGAACTCACCCCTAGATGATCTAGGAAGTTAAGACACATGACTTCAATTCAATAAAATGTTAAAAATGCTCAAACTTTAACAGAATTTAACAGAAACTACAACTTCCCAAGGAATTACAACATCTACACAGGTTAAAACGTCAATGTACTGTGAAAACTGTGCAAAAATATAAAGTATACAAAAATAAACTAATTTATTAAAGAATTTTTCTTAACTAATTTTGGTATTAAGAAAATTACATAAATATTAATAGATAAATGAATATGTAAACACTGGAAAATTACATACAAACACTGAATACCTACTACAGTTATATGATTCTCGCTCTACAAAACTTAAATGTGTGCTGTCCGCAAAGCACAAAAGACACACAGTGGACAGATCACCTTTAGGTTCTGCAAAGCAAGAAACAGGGGCGTAGCTTGGTTAGTAAGACTGGGGTGGGGGCAGGGGAGGGAGCTTCAGATTTCCCCACAATCAGACTACCACATAATGTTTAAATCCATTATATGACAAACAGGGTGCATGAGACGGTCTAGGGGGCAGTGGAAAGGGAGAGGAATGCAAATTGGTAGGGGTACTAAGAGAGAAAATACAATATTCTGTAGAATAACCAATATTTTTGCAGGCTTTCAAAACAGAGAGTGTGTGTGCTTTTTTGTCTGTGAGCATGTAAAAATTCTTGCTGAAATCCGAACGACATCTCATAATACTCAACTGAAAGCATATTAACCCAATTTTTTATCAGAAAATACGTTGATTAGAGTGGAATAGCACCCCAAATATGCCACATGAAGCTACACCCCTGGCAAGAATACGCTTACCATTTGTGAGCATAAACTAATATATGAACATTGTTCTATAAGAGACAGGGTTATTTATGAAAAGCCTCCAAATACTGTGAGCATATATTTCTGTTTGAAGACATGGTAGCCTCTGCTGTGCCCTCTTGAGGAGGCTTGAATGGACAATGGGTTGAGATAAACAAACGTGGAACATCGTTGAGGAATTCTCCAACTCGGCTGCCAGGGAAAACAACATCACACCCTAGCAAGAGCTGTGCGGTGACCGCGCTGACTTCTTCCATGAGAAGATCGCAACCATGTAAACAAATTTCAAACCCCAACTTACACCCATGGACTTCCTAAACAGATATGCCCCCACGGCTACAGACACGATCCACAAACTGGCCACCTGAAAGAACCACTCTACCCAGGACACCATCTCCATCATTTTATCTATCCACTTGGGTGCCCCCAAAGACCCATGCCCGTACCAGATCTTCAACCTCAGAAATCAAAGGATGGGCCAGGAACTCACCTAACCTGCTCAACACCTCAATCACCACCGCAACATTTCCAGATGCCTGGAAACACACCAAAGTTAGACCACTACTCAAAATACCCACCACTGACCCAAACAACCTCAAAATGTTCCGCCCAAACTCCTTGCTCCCATTCCCTGCCAAGGTACTGGAAAAGGCCAACAACAAGCAACTCACAACACACCTAGAGTAGAACCAACTACTCAGCACCTCCCTATCTGGCTTCCGCAACAATCACTGGGCCAAGATCGCCCTAATTGCAGCCACTGACGTCATCCAAACCCTCCTTGACTGAGGAGAAACAGCGGCTCTGATCCTCTTTGACCTATCAGAGGAGACCTTCAACACTGTATGCAACCACACACTGATCGAAAGATTCCACCACATCGGCATTCAAGGGTAAGCACTCAGATGGATCACCTCTTAACTCGCCGAAAGAACACAGAGGGTCTGCCTAACGCCTTTCACCTACAAACCCAAGGATATTATCTGCAATGTCCCTCATGGCTCATCTTTCAGCCCCAACCGACTGGACTATGACAAGGCTTTCTACGTACGAATCATGGCACACCTCTGATGAACCCACTCACACCCAAACTCAGGAAACACCATTAGCTACCTGTACTGATGAGATGCCAATTCAAGTTGTGTACCCACGCACACAAGGCTCTACACAACCATGGATTCGCCTACATTAACCATCACCTGAACTTCCAACAATTGTCAAGAAGATTGCAGTCCACCTCCCTTTCACTTGCCCCACTTCCTGCATCTACTGAAGCAGAAGTAGAGAATGCTCCCATTCTGCATTACAGCAAAAACCGGGAAAAGCCTCCCCAACCAGCTCCAGACCATCACCTCACTTCGGAATACCAAAGGGCCCTCAATACCTGGCTGGTCCAATGAGCCCCATGGGGCCTGCAAGCACCTGTATATCCTATTGGGTGATTAGCCACACTATACAAATCCTGACTGATTGAGGAATATTTACCCAATATTGCAAATGAGAGGGCTTTTACCCCAGGTTTCCCTATATGGGCATGTACATATCTTTCACATGAAGGTTTTTTGTGAAAATCAAGGCATGTTTTAATGTTCTTCGATTATTTAATATTCTAACAATATATGAAATGCCTGTGGAAGATTTACACCCGGGTGTCCTGAAGATGTCTTTAATTATTGTGGCCCACAGAAATGTGCTGATGTTCTTTGTTTCTTGTCTCACCTGAATGTTGTAGAAATGAAGGATGAACCCATATTGAACAATGAATGAGGAGCATTGAGAGTCTTGTTGTAATCTAGTCTGTGGGCTTTAACCACGCCCATCACCTTCATTCATTCCTGGGCCTGCCATTTAAAAATCCCTTGATGTAATTGGTAAATGCTTTATGTTTGTCCAGCCTTGAGGCTCTTTGGTTACGCCTTGCAGACTGGCCCTGTTACATGGATTATTGCACGATTGCAGATATACTTTAACGAGATATACTTTTTCTTTTGACTCTCACCTTCGCGGTCCATGGCACTTTAAAGTTTCACAGAGCGTGAACAGAGCCAACTCAATCTGCAGTATTGGAGCTCTCATCATATTGTTCACTCTTACCTAATTGGAGTCATTTCAATTTTGCTTTTGTCTCTCCCCTACGTCTTTGTGGCTTTCAAAATCCTTTGTAATTGGTAAATGCTTTGGTAAAAAAAAAAATAAAAAAAAAAATCAAAGGGGCTGTCCCAGCACAGCGGGAGAGCTGATACAGTATTCACTGCACTCTGGGACACACGTCCCATAATGATTTGCAGGGCATTCCTTTTACAAAACATTTTTGCTCATAACTCAGCCTGTGGTGGTCCAAAGACATTGGGACCACCTCCAAAACATTCAACACGAGGTGCACTTGCTAACTACTCCTCTCTGGGTCCCGCACTAGGTTAGTGGGGACCCCAGAATAATACCCCTCCCACTATTCTGTGTCTTTATAAGCTCTCTCATGGCTGGAACTTTTGTTTTATAGGTGGGAGTAGTTTGTGTTTTGAGGGCCTTGTTTGTAATATCATTGCAGTAGGGCCACTAGCTCTAAAAATGTGTAAAGCACTAAGCCCACTAGGGGCTAAATATATGGTTACACTACATTACTTTCTGCCATTCTGTTCTCATGTGTTTATGCCCTCTAGGGGCTAATGGTATGATTACATGACCATGTTTCTTACCAATGTTTTTTTTTTTTTATTGTGGTGTCATCTAGGGCTTGCTCTGAGCATTAGTCAACATACTGCAATACTTGTGGCACTTGGAAACTCAACCCAAAATTCTTTGCAGGGCATTCCTTTTATGTGTCTGCTCATAACTCAGTCTATGGTGGTCCTAGGACAATGGGACCACAACGTGCTCTTTCTGTCTAGATCATCTCTGAGTCCCCAGACTATGTTAGTGGGGACCCGAAAATAATGTCCTCCTCCCTCCATTCAGTGTCTTTTTAAGCTCTGTTATGACTCAAACTTTTGTTTTACAGCTGGGAGTAGTTTTTGTTTTAAGGGCCTTGTTTGAAATAATATATTTAGGCGTGCTAGCTTTTTAGTTATATGGAGGGCCACTGGAACTATGTGGCACAGAAGACCAAATTATGTGGCAAGAAGAGTCCAGTTATGCATTTATAATGCCAATATCTCTAACTCAAGCAAACACAAGACCTATTGCATTGGAAATTCTCGTTTGTCTTACGGACCCTGATCCCATGGATTGAGAGGGATTACTCGCTCTTATTTTTGAAATCTTCTTAATGAACACAACACTAATCTCTGGATGTCTTCACTCTTCCTCTCCCTGGGAACTGTTTTGGCCCATTTTTCTACCTAATTCTCATCTGCCACTCTTCCCCCACTTCACCCTGCCCCACTCCTTATGCTTCTTCCTTACCTGGTACTCATTTCTCTTCCATCCTTATATTCACTGGTGCTTCCTTTTCCTCTCAATGTGGGGAAAAAAGGGTCTTTCCTCCTTCTTATGTTAAACTTACTCCTCCAAAGCAGTTGTAGTCAATCTACTCCCGGCATTTTATGATGATGACTCTTTGATCAGTTTCTTGTGTTCCACTGATATTAAAGGGTGCCTGGTATTACAATGGCAGTTCCTAAGAATAGCCCATGCTGAAATGTCCTTCGCAGAATAGTGCTGGACAAAAATGCAAAACCAACAGATCTCCCTGTTATCAAGTATGGCCATCCTCCGCAACACCTCAAACGGATAACCTATTATTTTGACAATTTAGGGGCATATTTATACTCTGTTTGCACCGAATTAGCGTCATTTCTTTTTACTCTAATTCGGTGCAAAACTAACTCCATATTTCTACTTTGGCGCTAGACCCGTCTAGCGCCAAATTTATGGAGTCAGTCGTTTTTTGGACGTGGAAATCTACCTTGCCTTAATGAGATGCAAGGTAGGCGTTCCCGTGCAAAAAATGACTCTGTGGCCTTAACGCCATATTTATACTCCTGCAAAAATGGTGCACGGGAGGGAGGAGGGTCAAAAAATGGTGCAAAGCTTGCTGTGCCCCATTTTTTAACGCCTGGGTCAGGGCAGGCGCTAGGGGACCTGTGGGCCTATTTCCATGGTGGAACACCATGGAATAAGCCCATAGGTTCCCTCCTGAAGCCCCAGGGACACCCCACCCACACCAGAGGGACAGCGGAGGATGGGGGACCCCATCCCAGGTAAGTATTTTATTTCATTTTTTAAAGTGCAATAGGGGGCCCTAAAATGGGCCCCCGTACATGTCACAGGATGCAAAGGCCATCCCCAGGGGACCCTTGTCCCCTGTACTGGCCATTGGGGTGCTGGGCATGACTCCTGCCTTTTCTAAGGCAAAAGTCATGTGGCATGGTAGGTTTAGCGCCATAAAATGACGCTAATCTGGTTAGAGTCATTTTTTTTTTTTACTCTACCCAGCCTAGCATAATTTTTTGGTGCAAATCCCCCTTCTTCTATACAGCCAGCCCCACCCGACTAACGTCATTTTTTTTTAAGCTAGCCTACCCTTTGCTCCGGCTTGCACCATTCCATAAATACAGTGCCCAGCTGGTGCACAGAAGTGGTGCAATCCAGTGCTAAACTGCGTTAGTGCAGTTTAGCACCAAAAAGTATAAACCAGGGCCTTAATTCAACTACTTTTCCAGAAAAGGGGGCACCAAACTGCAGAAAACAAATTCCAAGTTAAATGTTTCAGTGTTTGGGAGGGCCCCAATTATAAACGGGGGAAAGGGGTGTGGTGTGTACTTTTCCGTGTAGATGTATACCTTCTCACATTTCATAAATTTGATCATGGTCAAGGTGGGCATTTTTACTTGGATATTTCACTGGTTTCATAAAGCGCCAAATACGTTTCCAGCCGCATAAGGGCTGCAAAGAGCATTTTTTTTATAGCTACAATACGGCAATTACAGTCAAGAACGACGGAGCGGACGGGAGACTGGCGTGCCTGAGAACATTCCTTCACCCGAGGCGCCTGACTGGTGCTGGGCGTTTGATTACACTGATGCAGCCATTAGAGAGGAGCAGCTGCTTTCAACAATAGGTGGATGAGCTGACAAGTCCGTTTCAGGGCCCGTGTTTAGCGAGAGAAAAGTGACACTTCAATCTGGGCGCCTGACTGACGTAAAGCAGCACATATGGAGTTCGAGCCCACGGGAAGACGCACACGCAAGTGTCTTTTGTCTTCCTTGTCAGTCGATACACGGTGGTAAATTACTGTCTCTTTTTGTAAACCGAATCAATAAACCTGTGACAACGTTTAACTCGTCTCTAGCCCCCCACACATTCTTGACATACAGACGAGCCTCAGACACACACTATTGTGTCTATGAGGGTTCTGAAATATGCGTGTTACTCTGAAAGCTTTTTGGATCGATAACTGACAAAATCACTTATGTTTTATGAACGGTTAATCGGCGCTTTAAATGGGCAGGGGTAAGCGCAGATACTCAGTATCTGCGCTTCTTTAATTTGGAAGGCATTTTTCAGCAGCAGGCACTTCTACATTTCCAATTCAGGCACTTGTTCGTGCACTGCACAGCAAAAAGGTCGGCTAAAATTATCACTTTACTCAATGGTATTTATTACACTAGAGAGAATGAAAGAGGTTTCCCAGGTCTTCGCACCTGTGACACGAGCAGGAGACCAACCCACCGAGTTTTTCACAACCTAATTCTCTTAAGTACAGAGACATCTGACAACATCCAGTACAATTAACAGACTTTATTCATTTTTTATTTGAGCGGACGACCAAATAGCTGCCTGGGGCACTGTTAGGGGTTTTCCTTGAAACCAACATGATAAAAAAAAACAAGCAGTGGTAAAGCCAATAGGCCGCATTCTTTCCAAAGGTTTTACCCTGCTGTACAGCATCCCTGATGCTGGGCAGCATGGATAAAAAACAGAAAAATACCTGTTGTGATTCGGTTGTGTTATTCTGTAGGCGCGAGCTGAGAAAATTAACTGTGTTTTTTTATGACCATTATACCAGGGTTTTGGGGGGGGGGCGGGGAGTTAACAACATGCAAGTTGTCAGTAGGGGGGAGGAACATGCAGGTACGGAAGCAAAATGAAGGGTGGAGGTAAGTAGGCGAAGCAACAACAAGGCACGGGTGGGGGAAACAATACTGAGGGTGGGGAGGAGAAGTCACAGAAGAGAGAGGAGGCATAGGAAGAATCAACACAGAGGCTGGAGAGAAGAAGCAACAGGCAAGGGAAGAGGCCACGGGTGAGGGAAAGCAAGCCAGAGGACAGGTGAGGGGAGGAGAACCAATTGGGCAAGAAAACAACATATGAAGCGAGCAGGGGTGAAGCACAAGGGCGAGAAAGCAACCAGGAGAAGTACAGAAGGGTGAGTGCAACATGGAGGGAGGTTGGAAGAAGTCACAAGCAACAGAGAGCAACATGGGCTGCAGGGGGAGAGAGGTACACAAGGGAAAACACATGCATTTTCATGGAGTGCTTATATTAAAATGAAGTTATGCTTGAAAAGCAAGCAGTGGAAGCGTCAAGACAGCCAATTAAAAGAGATGGTAAAGGGGCTATGCTCCATGAGAGGAACAAACACAAGATTAAAAACCTGGGACACAAAGAAGAAGCAGGCAAGCCAGTCAATGGTATGCTGTGGTAAGCCAACCAATGGTAAAATGTGGGCAACCTCCAAGGCCCAATATGTTCTGGTAAGCTCAATGTGTCTCTTAATAGACAGCGTATGTGCTTTCTACTAGGCCAGGAATGACAAAGGTATCCAAGACTCTTTGAGGATGAGCAAATCCATGCCATATTTTTTACGCTAGCCATAAAAGATTAACCTGCACAGTAATCTAAATAAAACCCATTTACACAATCTTTGGTTACCAAGAAATTCTTGAACGGACACTGCACTTCTGGGCCTATGTTGGTCCCCAGAGATAACACAAAGGGATATGTTTGCACGGACTAGTTTCAGATCTTTCTTTATAAGTGTTCCTAGAAATATACAGAAAAGTAGTTTCATTAATTTGCATTTTATTTATCAATGGTATTTCACATAGTGTAGATCTATGACCAAGGAGAATGTCACAAGAACATGTTAAACATGAGATGCAGAACCGAGCTGTGTAGGGTCTGTTGGCATACAGTTAAGGCAAAGGTAATAGACAGGATAACAGGAATATACAACTAGCACTATGACTAGATACTTATTAACATCCTATCGAATGTGTTCACATAAATGTGATCTGTTCATAAAAGCACGAATTTTGGCAACAAAAAAAGCTAGAGATGCTCACGCCAGGCCTGTAACCCAGGTCTCGTGTTTCACTGCTTGCAATTCAGCCATAAAAAGTCTTCCATTCCTCTTAGTAATTGTTCTGTTCATTGAGTAACACCACCATGGTACTGGTTTAAGGTATCAATCGCACTGCTTTAGCTGTAATTAGTTAAGTCGTTATCGGGCATAAGATACTATTTCAATTCGGGCCAAGAACCCACCGTAGGCTACAGGTATTAAGCCTTTCAGCTATAAATCCGCTTCGGAGGGAAGGACCCGTCACCCGCTGGAGGGTCACCAGACAGAATTCTGTGTCACAACATGGGAGAGATGCCTATCTGCTCCAGCTCCAGCTGCTATATCTCTCACTACTGCCATCACCCCCTTCCAGGGTGCCAGCACAGAGGTGTTTGCAGTGGGAACACCTGCTGTCGTTTTCAGGATTACACTTATTTTGCTTCCATGGGGTAGAGTACGTCTGAGGTAAAAAAAAAAAAATATTCTGTAGTCTGCCTGAGTGCCATGGCACGTCTTGCATGTAATTACGAAGCTCAGCCCGCCGCTACCTGACTTAAGTCACATCAAAACCTTGATCAACTATAGAACACTTTCTAAACTAAGCAAATTTAGATTCTCTTCGTGTCTTGGGACCCTAGATATAATTGTTATGCGAGGTCTCTAGCCAGATGTTTCTAAGCAACTACAGTTTAACATCTAAACATTCTACAAGGATTCTTTTCTACGGAGGAGAACTGCGAGATTATTAGCTCAAACATCTTTATTGATGACATCCTAAAATGTAGCAGGTGAAACAGAGCATGGCTGATGATTATTTAAAAATGTTAATACACTATAATGTAGACTAAGTTTCCAGGAAAGGTGGTGTGCAGATTTAGAATAATCCCATAGATTGTTTTGGTCACTTCAAAATTGGTGAACATAACAGATATTCAGCCCGCTAGGAGGTAACTCAGAAGCTCAATGATGAATCAAGTGTATGAAGACAAACATCAGTCAGTTGTTTTTCATATACTAAGGTCCTCATCACAAAAGGCGTCAAAATGCCAATGGGGCTGGTAACCACATGGGAACGTCAAAGACCGCTTTACTTTCTGCTAAAAACTGACAAATCTGTTTGAAAATTGAAGTAGAAATGAATTACTAGCGAAATTGAGCCCTGAATTATTAATTACCCACTCATTCCTTGTTTCTTTCAGGAAGATCAGGGTCCGGCTCATGATGTGTCCTATTTTACCCATCCCTTGTAATGGTGACTCTAGGAGGTGGGGAGATACGAACCCTTTTTCAGGCCACTTGTAAAGAGGGCCTAAGATGCTTTAGCCATGAACATCAGGTTTCAAATTGTTTTAAGAATATGAACTCATGAAGGTAGGAGCTTTGGAATTTGTGGCAACAGTTTCAACAATGACTGGAAGCAAAAACTAGATTAAGGAATTGCTTCTGGCAAATGGTATGAAACCACTATTCTGATCATAGTTCTGATATGTACCATCCTTCTAGAGCTGAATACAGTCCGATGGCAGAGGTTGAGTAGCTGCATGTTCCAAAGATCCTTAGACAGAACATCAGAGAAATAGTGTAGGTTGTATATAATTTGTGCATTCAAATCAACGTGCATAAAAACGAGAAAATTCAAAGTTTCAAGTCTCATATTGTTTGCAGAATCTTATATCTATAACCTTGAACAATCATTTCCTGGGTGAAAACATATATTTGTGAGAATTATGTTTACTATTTTACAAGTTTCAAGGAGCACCACCACACACACTGTTAGCAGTAGTTCTTCCGGTGGCTTCAACGTAAAGAATTGCTATGATGTTACTGAAAGTAGTATGGCCGCCATAACCTCTATCATGGCCACTTTTTGATTGGCAGCAGGGCAACTAATCAGCATGAAATGCACTAACATAAATTCCTTTGCCTTTATGATTTCTTGTAGGACCACCATACATAAGCCATTAAAAAAGAATTTCTAGGTTGGGCAGACAATCTATTTTGCACCCCAATACTCTAACAGACAACATTTAGATAATTTCCAATATTATTAGGAATTGTGACAACTCAATAAGCAAACAATCCTCATCAGTCATTTTAGTTATGATGTTTATTTTACGAAATCTTTATGGACACATCATTTTAAATAATAACCTACTTTTATGCAGTACCTAAATTTGCAAAGCTTAAATATTACATTTAAATGTTTCTAACTGTAACATTTAAATTGAGAGAATCAGATCTTTAGCCAGTACAATGAGGATCGTGTGCCAGAACCACCCCTCTGGCCCTCTTGATTCATCACACTGGCAACTTTTTTTCAAGTTGTCCCAGACAGTTTGACATTGTTCACAGGGACCTCTTGAACATCTACCCCATTCACTTTCAAGACATCTACAACACAAAATACTAAGAAATGTTCTTTAAAGGTGTCAAAGGTGGCAACTGCCCCCACAGTTGACATTACATTCTGATTATACCATTTCCTAAGAGCTCATCATTCACTCAGAATATTATGGAGCTTCATGGTTTTTGGACTAAAGATAAAATAAAGGACATCAGAATTGCTCCTTCCATACGAGCCTGCTTACTGGGCTTCAATATTTTTTTTATTGCTTCAATTGCGTATGCATTTGGGTATCAATTTGGAAAGTACCAGAATACCTGGATGACAGGAGCATTTACCTACATTGATGGCATTGGCATGGATGTGTGCGATTTATAGAGAGAAGATGACATTACTTGTTAAACCCCCCCCCGTGCCCCAAGACAATATCTTATAAATACCGACGAATTGTGTTGTCATTCACCCCTAACATCTCATTAGGGATAATTTTTCTTGTACACTACCTGTTACTCGTTACAGGTTATAGGAAACCTGTCAGTCATGGGCAAACAGCAGTGCAGTGTCTGCCTGTTAGCACAAGAAAAAGTCAGCAATATTTTTTAGATGTCATTACTAATATGAAATCATTGAATGGGATTACAAATGCTTATTGTTCATGATGTGTGGTTGGTGTTAGGATTTCTGCTTGCTTGCTCGGGCTACACTACTGTCGGCTGGTCAATAACTTCCTTGTTCATTATGGAGTTCAGTCCTCTAGAACTGCACACAACAACTCCAGAGAGTTTCTGATTCCAAAAAACAACAATAAAAACAATTGAAATAACTAGCCTTTTAACGTTTGGGACATACAATGGGCAGAAGGGGAAGATAGTGAGATCAACAATTAAACGGTAAAAGGGTGTGGAATAAATCCATATGTCATAAGAAGAAACCATTGAAATCACTTCAGTGCCAACAGCTGTGAAGGAAACACTACAACCGCACTGGTAGACAAACAGCAAGGAAACCAAGGTCTGGGGTCCTTCTGTGAGAAAATGAACCCAAAGATGCGCGTGTGCTAATTCAAACAGATATCGGAGTGTTTTCTGTCTAGATCTTTCTACTCAGAACAAGCGAGCAAAGCACGAGGATACTCTTTGGAAATAATGTAACCTGAGCAAATGAAAAAAATGTGGGCTCAAAATGCAATTTCAACTAGGGAAACAGTATCAATAGAGGAGAAATGAAACAATGCAATGTTTTCAAAGCTGTTTGGGTCATAAGACACTGTATGCAGCAACTGAGTTATTGTAGACAAGCTTGGATGTGCCGTGTGGCAAGAAGTCACAAACACTGCTGAGTCAGCATACAGGCATCATGCAAGCCTGAAGGGAGACCTTATTATCATGAAATAATTGGATCTTTCTTGGCAGTTAATTGACATTATCTCATTTCTGACATGAGCACAGTGCGAGATTTTCTACATATAAAGGAACCTGGCCTTTACCACCTCATTCCACACAACCAAGACACATCGTATGGCACTCGTGCCTTTACAGACAGGCATGTGTAATCAAATCTAAAACCCTCATCTACCACAAAAGGACGCAGTGCTACAATTCTGAACGCATGCCCAAATTAATGTAGGTCAACGGAAATACAGATGGCTGCTCGTTAATGCCTTCAACCAAAAATCTGCTGCAACCAGGGCCATACCATCCCTGGCCTTCCTTGAACTCAATAAGTAGGCTGAACCTTCAAGTAATATGAGGTCTTCTCAGACAAGCTCATTTTGCTCCTTTAAGCCTAATCTGCACGAGGACCTGACCACCACCAGAAAGGTTTAACCCAAGGACTGCGAGCCAGTTACGATTTACTCCATGAAAGCATTTAATCAATTCAGCCGTCTGCCTTCTCCATTGTTCAGTGTTTGGTTACCTTGATAACCCCCGGAGTGGCAGATTCTTATAAGCAGTAGCTGATCGGACATGTCAACTGTGATGTGTCACACAGAGGCCCAAACAGGCTGACACCTCAATGAAGTCTGCCCCTGTAAAGCTAAAGGAGATTATGTGGAGAGGGAATGCACAAGAACACTTGTACACCAGCTGGCTGCAGTTTTTCAGTTAAAGCAGTAGGATGCACTGAAAACAACATAACTAGAAATAAGCAGGATATTGAAAATTAGAAGAGGTTGTTTTCAAACACAGGATTAACGTGGAACTTGTTCTCATTAGGAAAACTGACTTCTTTGAAGATAATGGTGTGTACATTTAAAACTATGGGTGAACGGTGGCAGCATTAAAGGGAGTGTTGAGAAGGAGAAGTTAGTAAGACATTACAAGAACCTGTAGCAATTTACAAGATTACAAATTAAATTTTGGCAATACTGAATGTCGAACATCTTAGTGCAGACATTATGCATTTACAGTACAGTGGTGCATTATAGTAGTTTTATTTCGACCCTAGAAAGTAGCATTACCCCCACCCATGTGCACGAGGCTCCCAGTGCTGTTTCATTATGTGAAGACCCAAAAAGGGTAGAGCTCTGCATCACTTCTCTTTGCAAATGGGACTCCAGTCTGGAGCAATAAACAGACGATCCGGCAGATCCACGAGATTTCAGGCTTCCTGGCCTCAATCCAAGGAAAAACACTAAAATAACTTCACACCAGGACACTCATGAAAGCAAAGATGTTCGACTGACCTTCCATCAAAGTTTAAATGTTCATGGAGATTGACTGTGGAATCTTGGCTAGAAGAGCATTCTCTAGTCCATCATGGATTTGAATTTCTTCCAGTCAGGTCAAAAACTATAAAGTAAGTGGGGTGCTGCATGCAGTGGAGTGCACCACTCAAATAATTTGCCTGACCACTGCCTCCTCTCTTCGTGTGCAAGAGTTTCCTCACACTAAAATCTAGAGAGTGCCCTCAGAGAGATCCACAAACAGTTCCGTATGTGTGAAGAGCAAAACGTGCCTGTCATTTACTTGCGAGAAACTAGAAAAAAAAAATAATATTAATGAAGATTATAGAGGCAAGAAACAAACTATATATTGAGACTGACCAATCAATTTCCTATAAAATACCTAAATATTTTCCAAGAGAATAAAAACAATGCATGTGTTTCATCAGGAGAAACTTTTGGCAAAATAAATCACTCCGAAAATGTTTTCCCATATGTTCGAACCCCGTTCCGAAGGCCATAGGACAAGTAGGAGTTACTGGGCCGAACTGCAGGATTAAGGCCTTTTACACTTGATGTCTGAGGGCCTGACCTATTTTGGCACCTAAGCAACTGGGCTAAGTGTCCCTTCAGCACTTGATGCTCTGTGATAGCACAGGTCGAGCAGTCCAAGAATTCTCAGGTGGGGGATGTAGACACAGGGGAACAAACACGGGCCCACAACTCAAAACATGTGCAGCACAAGCAACAAATGATTATCTAATCAAATACTTGCTTTTATGAAAAGAGGATTATTTATATAGGTCTACAAAGTATAATACAACATTCACAAACAATACTCAGTCTCCTGAGGTCAGGGCTCTTGTGTTTCATTTGGCGAGTTCCTGAGTCACACTCCCATCCATCTAGCAGTATTGATTATTTCCTATTCACTATAGGTGACATTCAGGTGAAGCCCCACTAGTAGAGCTAGTCTCACGAGCACCACTCAGACTCTTGATTAAAGTCGAAAGTGTTCCAGCACTGCCTGCCTGATAAGGTCCCCATGGGCAGTTTGGACTAAAATTCCACCTTACCTCCATCAGCAAGATCAGAGCAACCAGAGTCTCACAACACGCATCCTTCATGGGCACTGAAGCTGCAGTGGCTGCCTCCATTAAAGGCTTTCACATCTGGTCCAGGCGGGCTGCTGTCAGGTATCCTCAAGTTTCTCAAACACTTTCCTGCAAAAGCAGCATCTGGGGAAGTTCTTGATGCTCCTCCTATGCTTAGTAAGTTTCTTTGGATCCTTCTCAAGGAACTGAGGGCAGTCCTGGGCCCCTGTATTGAGTTGGACCCCTCAGATCACTACGCCGGCCTCCTTTCTGCATCAACTGTCTCAACTAGATACGCTTCCTGATTAGTCCTAGTGCCCCCTCCCCGGTATGTGGAGTCACTGTTCCTCTGTGCACGGGCTACAGCCCAATTGGCAAAGCAACAAACTTCACAGCAGCCCCAAATGGAATACTGGGTCACCGACTTGGGACTCAACTTGGACAATGAACCGTTCAGTGCATCAAAGGTCATGGCTCACTTCACGGCAGCCCTCCTCTGGCATACAGGGGTCAATGACTTTTCCCTACACATGGACAATGACCCAGTGAATGCAGAAGCCATTTCATCACACCCCAATATGTAGATCCACTCGCCAGGATCTCTCCACTGGACCTCGCTTTCTCCAATGGTCTCCTCTTCCTCACAGCACACACTTGTCTTAGTTAGCAAGCAGGTTCTTGTGCTCCAGGCTCCAAGGGCACGTGGTCTTGGATTCCCTGGGAGATTTCCCCTCGAACAGCTGGGAGACTAGCAGGGCTTGGTATCCAATCCTGGTCTCAGACAGAAGCCTCGCAGAGCTTCTCCTTGCTACACAGCTTAACTGGCGGCTTGGTAGTTGACAATTTGAAGGGTCTCAAGCTCCCCTCTCATGGTCTATTTACAGATAAAAAATGTGATTTAGAGTCTCAGTCGTTGATGTTTAACTTGGGGATCTGCTTCCTTTTAAAGTGCCCTATCCTGTGGTCTCTCTTCCTCCACCAAGAAATGTGTCACAGCAGAAGCAACTGCAAATCTGATAGACCCACAACACAGGCAATGGGTGTGACTAGAGGTTCACACTTGGATGTCAGCCGCAGTGATATGTGTATCAAAAGGTTACTGCAGGGCCTCAGCCCTACTCTTTATGGTTTTCTTATCAGATCCATCTCCTCCCGGAGATAAGATGTGCCCAGGCCCCTTCCCAGTGGCCTTAGTCTAAATCAAAGAGCACCCTTTGAAGTATATGAAGAGCATAGCACTCCCTTTCCCCAATGCCTCCAACCCAGCTTACAGGATTGCAGCAATACACAAATCTGTATGGGGGAATTCCTCTACCACCTCTCCTTATGTTCCTCCAGTCGGCACTGGGTCTCCCAAAGTGGAATCCAGAGTCTCCCATATACTGTACCATTCACAGACACACATACGTCCAGCACATTCAAACAGTATGCACTTGCTGCACACCAGTACATTTGTATGTATTGTACTATTCGCAGGCACACATACACCTAAGCACAGGTATAGGATGTACATGTACTGCCCAGCACGGTACTGTACCATTCACAGGCACATGTACACCCAAGCACATGCATACCACACATGCATGCGTAGCACTACACACCAAACCAGTGTAGGCAAAGGGTAAGTTAAGCACACAGCAATGGAACATTAAGTGAGTGAGCCTTTAGGCCTTATTCTGTTGACACAGGTAAAAAAAAACTTTTTACTCCTACTGATCACTGCACACTATACTGACACCACCAAACTCATGCTGCTTAACTCCTGGTGAAGGCAGTAGGCTTTCATCACTTTGAGGACAGTGCTCTTAGCACCCCTTCCAGTCCAAAAAGACTGCAGTCCCTGAGACAGGCCTAGGTCACAGCACACATGCAGGATACGTGTTCATCCATGACAACAAAAATCAGCATTAGGGATCCAGACACCAGTACAGTTGGGATACTCAGGGCAGGGGGCAGGCATGGGTGCATGTCCATCTCCATTTAAGGGATTTTTCTATTCCAACACCATGAAAACAGATGTTCTCAAATAGCTTTTCATGGGATATAAAACCACCAGAGTATCATGCATGAAAAGTAAAATTCTTTAATGGCTGCATAGATAATCTCATCAGAAATCTGTCCCTGACGAATGACACCATAAGAAGTGGATGTAAACACAATAGACTTCCCCAATCTCTTGTATGGAGAAGAAAAAAAAATAACTCATTTGTGCTGGCCCTGCCATCAGAATTCTTGCTTTAGTTATCTATTTCCTGTGTCAGACTCATGCATGTGATTTATGAGCTCTTACCTCCTCATAACCCAAAGTGGAGCTGATTACTTTACCCTCCTCGGACCCTGCTTAGGTGATGCCCCCATCTCCCAAGAACCCCGGGTGCAGTTGAACCTTTCACTTCCTTAAGACTTTGCTCAAGTGGAAGAACCCTGAGACCTATGGCGCCTGTGTGGTTGTTACTTTCCTTCTTCTCAGAGCATGTTAAGATGATCAAGCTGTCCTCTTCAGGCCCCCACATTTTGATTTCTGATCTCAGGGATTGCTTTCTATAACAGTCCCTTCTAAGCATAAGGTTAGAAAATCAGAGAGGTTGTGCAGGAATTAACCTGCCACTATCTAGGCAAAAATAGAAGGGTGACCACTTTGAAAAGTCCACCACTTCTCTTTCTCCGTTGCTGTGGTACACTGGGCCAGTGAAGTCAAACATTTCGGCCAACTGTTGGCTTTGGTGGTATGTGCATTTGCTCAAGAGAACTACTAATATGCAACTTATTCGAGTGCATCACATATGGGAACGGTAACAAAGGACACATTTTCTTGCCTAGAGTGGCTATGGTGAAACTATGAAAGTTCCGCAGTTGGTCAGTATGCAAAGGGCATGTGCAGCTTCTGGTCTCCACTGATGATTTGTATCACAAGGTGTCGCTAGAGCTCTCCAAGTCACCCTACTATGGTACCACACTGCCAACCACTCCCTTAGGCGTCTTGAACAGATCTCATCATTCACTCGGGTGTTAGCTGAACTGGGATACAAAACAGTGAACGTTTAATCCTTCACCCTGAAGCCTACAGTTTGAAAACTGCAGCTAAGGGTATTATGGATTCCGCTTAATGACCAAAACCCTAATG
The DNA here is from genome assembly GCF_031143425.1 of Pleurodeles waltl. NCBI lineage: Eukaryota > Metazoa > Chordata > Amphibia > Caudata > Salamandridae > Pleurodeles > Pleurodeles waltl. The sequence goes on along the minus strand of NC_090438.1, from coordinate 895,741,734 downwards.
ACTCCTGTCAGCTGATGTACGCTATTTCTACACAGAGATGGCATTCCGCAACTCACGATTTAATTCGGCAGCTACTGGTTGCTTATCTTTGTGCAGTCCCCAGACAATAGTACCCGGATGCCTCCAGTAGGCCCCCGCCCCGACACCCGCCAAACGAAGACCGACAGAGTCTGATTGTTTTTGGCATTAGAATAATTTTATTTACAAATGACAAGTACTTAAAATCACAAATCATAAAAAACATTTCCTGTAAATCAAAATTCAATCCTGTCATAAATCACGATAACGACACATTCAAGGATCCTCCTGCGTCCCGAACACCGTTGGACCACACAGGTGAACCGTACTTCACCTGTATCCTTGGGGGGGCGGTTCCCAACACCTCAACGTCCCTTGTCCTCGTGCTCCGGGTTCCGCCCCCACCCCAACACCAAGCTGCCGTGGGGGTGCAACAGGGTGGCCAGGAGCAGGAGCCCCGTGCCCACCCCAGCGATCTGGGCACCCTAACCCCCAAGCTGGTGTGTACATCCACCGGTTGATTCAGGACTGCAGGATCCTACCTTCGGTGTTATCCAGGGTACCCTGCCTTGGGTACCCCTCTGTTGCTTAGGGTGAATGTATTATCTCATTTCCCGCCTACTATTCCCCCTCACACCTTACCCTAAATCTCATGTCTAAAGGGATGGGGGGGTGGGTAACGCCGTTCACTGGCCGTGCCGCCCACGCCGTCTCCACTAAAAAGGCTGAGGCCTGATCTGGGGGGCACTTTAATACCCCCCAATGGAGGGGGCGGCGCAGGCGGCCGGAAGTTACACGTGCGGCCTCCGGAAGTGCCAAGGCCAGAAAACGTAAGACTAGCGTACAGGGCTCGGGCCACGGCGGCCCCGGGCACTAAGCGCCGCACCCCCCCAATTGGGGAGGCGCTCTGTCAGATGTCTTTTTATGGAAGACCAGGGTTAACTAAAGGTGGGCTCCAGAGAGGAACCGTGGATAACAGGGCTGGGTAGAATGCTTAACTGCATAGGTTTTAGCTGTTAAATTGCTAGTTCTTTAAGATAAGTGTATATCTGTAAGATGGCCCTGGATAAGTTAACTTCTCCCCCACTTCCTCAGTCTGTCCTCTGTAACCTTTCACCCCTGGAATCACCTCTCTCTACCAGTACTGCAGGCTCCCCTTGGCGCGAACTGCACAGTGTGTCAGCTTATCTACTTAAAACAATGCTACGCATGAACGACTGTAAGGCACAAATATTTTAGTAAACATAATCATAAATGCTTTTGAAACAATCCTTTGCGGTGATTTAGTAATTGAGCTCAGACACTTTTAAGATGGCACGTCAGCTCTGTATACATACATTTGCATAATGAGCTGTTTCCCACAGTATCTACCTTAGCGGATAAGCGTCATTATTTCCGAACGTGCATCCTGATCACTTTCAAGCATTTTTCCAGATCGCAATAAAAAATATGCCAAGGTTCCTGCCGGTTCAGCTTTCTTTGCCTGTTCGCTTGAAAGAGGGAAGCGAAAAATGCTAATGCTGCACTCCTGCAAATCCCTTTAACAGAACAACAGAAAAAAACAGCCACGCTAATCAGGAACGCGGTTACCTAATAGCACAAACAAGAATGAAGTCAACATATTCATTAGCTCATAGACCATGTAAACACTGTCTGCCCGGTGTTTCTTCCAAGGTTCGCTGATTGGAGTACTGTAGGTTACCAGAAAGGAATGACAGGCCTGTGCCACACAGGCCATTGTGTGGCCGAGGCATCCAATAATTACTTTATCATGCCACAGAGCGCTCGTGGCAACACACCCCAAGGCTGCCCAGTCACTCAGCTCGCCCACTGAAACGCTTTCCGACATTCTATTGCAATGCAAAGGGCATAATTAGACGCCAAAGTGCCAAGTGCGCAGTCACAGAACATCAAGCATGAAGAATGAAACCTGTTTATACAGTCCTGCAGATTAAAAAGCCATCTAAAAGAGAAGGCGCATAACAGCCTGCACATTAAATGCAGCACTTGCATAAAATCTGAGGGAAGTGAACTATGTAATTCACATTAGGAGGCTGCAAGTTGCTTGGCCGAGCCACGTACATGCAAAACTTGCTACTAAACTCTGGGGCTCTTGCAGAAGCAGCAGCATAGGTCGAAAATGCAATGAAACGGAAGAGATTACCGATTTTCACCAAATCATTCAAAGCACTACACATGAGGTTAAATCAATGGAAGTACCTGTATGGAACCATGAGATTGCCTTAGCCAATCAGAAAGTTGGAGTGATGGCACTAATAACTGATGTTTGCTTGCATTCGGTGGCAGGGAAGAGAACCAGACAGAGAGTGGGAGTGTTTCCTTGCAGGTGCCTGGGGTGAAAGGGTGGGGGAACGGGGTCTAATACCCTTATTGCGGAAATGCTTTTGGTCGTTAACAACCGTTAACTGCTATTCCATAGTTTTTGGGCTCTTGTTTTACTCAGGGTCCATAACTGCAGGGTAGATAAATAACACCAGTGAACACCCACTGTGGAGGGTGTTAATGCTCTACCACCCTGGGAATTGAGGTTTAGCATTTACCCTCAAGGCTACCCCAAACAGAGGGCTTTAATGCTTAGCATTAAAAGGCATATGTCCCGATTGAGTTGCACCTTAATATTTTTTTTCGGACAGAGTGCTGCTTTGACCATTTTTAGAGTTGGAAGGTTACAATTCTACATTTAAAAAAGCAAAATATGACGAAGGATTCTAAAGTTCAAGCATTGTGAGACCGAGGTGTTTGAACTTCTAGGGCACACATTTATATCTTCTATAGATGCGGGTTTACTTCGCTAAACACCTGACCCCATCATAGTGGGAAGTGATGGGGTTAAATCAAGTGAAAGAAAGGCCAGAGTGACCCCATCTTCTACATGCTTATGCAGCCATGGTGCACCCCCAATGGATAATCGCACATAGCCGGACTGAAAAATAGAAAGGGATGGGCAAAGCAAGCTACCACCAAATGTAGTAAAGAATATGTGGCTTGTGGCTCGGACATTACTGCATTAAGCTGTAACAGGTTCCAGATATTCATGTGCATTACATAAAGGGAATTCCAAGGTACATCTGAACACGGTGAACCAGAGTCTTCTGGGGCTGGCAGATCACGCGCAACAAAAACACATTTAAAAGAACTTCTACAGTGAGTGCACAATGCAACAGTACAGCTTCGTACAACTGGGACTGAAAATGGCAGGCACCGTTGTATTTGCAAAACGATTGACACTGTTGATCACTAATTTCAAAATATAGTTTAAAATGGGGGATGCCAACTAGAGTAGATGGCTGTAAGGAAGGAAATCCCCTTGTGGAAATAGAAGAAGGGCTGCTAATACAACAAATGGTAAAGGATAACTGCTGTCCTTTTTCCACAGACCACTGTGGCAATAACAAAAACAAGCATTTTCAATGCAACAGGTCTCGCATTTGTTTCGAGTTAGAGCTATTAGCGTTGTAAAGCAAAAAAAACACAGCGCGATCGCGCTATGTAAAATGCAGCGCTATCGCGCTGCGTGGAAAATAAACAGATAAAGTAGTCCGGACTACAGGCTGAAAACATAGAGCCTCGTATGTTTTTAGTACTTTACCGGTGCTGTGTAGGTGGGCTAAACACTGGAAAAGGCATGACGTATGCATGCCTTTCACAAATGAAAGCAAGCGGATTTTAAGAGGCAAGCCAACGAACCAATGTAAGTGACTGACGTGGCATGGGCGTGGTTTAAAGCCCAAAGAGAGATAACAGAATGGCCGGAGCGCTTTGCGCTCGCCCATAAAAAGGTCAGTGCTGCATCTAACTGAAGCAGGTGGATTCGGAATTGCATTAGGGGTGCAATTAAGCGCCGGAGGGCTTGGGGGCTCACTATCTTTGCCTGTACCTTCGAAGCCACCAGGACCTGCTAGCCCTGAAGGTGATCCACCCTCTCTTTTACTTTAAATTTGCCTTTTATAGAGGATGTTACTAACGTTTTGGTAATTCTGCCCTTAATTAGCAATGTACCATAAAATAGTGGTAACTTCCTCCTTGGCTATAGGAGGGAGCCAGGGTTTGCATTGCTCCAGTTGTTTTTCAATACTTTTGGGTAACTTTACATCTCACACGTTGACTTCTGGAGGTCTTGCGTGACAAATATTGCCCCTAGCATCGACCAGAGAAACCTGGCACCTTTTGGAACACGGTAGGGGGGAGGGGTTGGGTGGGCAACAGCAGGGGGTGCTTCTGGCCCCTGAAGCTGAGAGGCCCATGGAGCAAAAAAGGGTGTATTGGGTCCAGAAGGTTGCATGTAGGGACAGTTGCTGGGTATCAACCCAAGAATACGGCCGTTTGAGGGCTTTATGGACATTCAAGCGTGATGGCAAGGTTGTCATCTTAGCCAAGGATCATGAAAATGAGTTAGACCTGTCAAGGCAATACCTGAAATCGATTTTGGGTTGGAGCAATGCTGAGCTCAATTTTTTTCTGCCCCATGTAAATATATTGCTTATGAAATTATTGAAAGGATTAGTCAACCATTATAACAATCTTAGATTCTTTTGTCAGTACAGAAGAGGCTCTCCAAATTCGGGAGAGGCGTATCTTATGGCAGAGAAGGTTGAGCACCAACAAGTTAAGTTACGTGCCCCCCAGGCCAGCGAGGGGGTTGGGGGCAGGGCCATGTCTATTTCACCCGGAAAGGGAATCAGCGGGCCGAGGGCCGTCACCTTTAAAAGAGCCAGCTCAGCATGGAGTGGGTCTCTATTTCCCGCTCCGGGCCGCAGCCTCTTCATGCTGCCGAAGGACTGGCACAAAGCCTGCCCACTCACAGGGATATGCTGACGGCCCCTGATTTCTGCCCTTCGGGGCCACACGACTGAGTGCTTGTTTTCTTCCCCTCCCACCATCCCAAGAGCAGGTGGCACAGGGAGTGCTAGATCACTATGAAGGTTAAGGGCACGGTAACTTGGATTGTGCTGTACTGACATTTTCCTTTCAGGGGTGTGAAATCCAGACTGTCATATGTAGTGTGGCTGGTTTGCATTTATGCTTCGTGTTTTTCTTCCAGATGAACAGCCAACATGTCATGTTATTGTTAGATTGCCGTATTTTATGCAGGATGAATAGTGAGGTCATGATTGCGAGGACTCTCTGGGTGCCCTGAGGCATCCTTTATAGAGCATAACAACAGCTCAAACATCAGCGTCACTGGAACCCCAAAGCACTGCTCACAGCAAGTCAGTTGCAGTGGCGTGGGGACTTGTGTCGGTCACGTGCAGGCAGTCCTTACTTGTCAACCACCCACGCAGAAACAGCTAGCATGAGGTAGCAAAGGCCCTTTGGGAGGTGAAGAAGTTGGGTTCAGGGGGTGTCCTAGGTAGGTATCATAGGGGCAGCTAGGCCCCCCTGCACAACAACTCCCATAGCCGAAGTGTGATGGTGGGCACTCCCCATAAGGAGGTTTCCACCCTCTGGACGGGGGTGAAAAGGGAAACATCACAGAGCCAGTCATGATCTCACTCAAGGACTGTTTAGTGTTTTTTGGCTGCACAGGAACGAACTACCTATAGTTAAGTGACTCCAATGTATTCGAGGCACTGTTAAGGTTAGGTTTTCACTTGTAATGAATAAGTAAATATGAAATGTGGTTACTATGCAAGTTATGTGAATTTAATAAAAAGAATTCTGTGTGTAATTAACAAATGTCCCGACCAAAAGTGGTCTCAGGCTAAGTCATTGATGGGTGGGGCAAAGCCAATAGTGGGTGGGTAATTGTTATCCTGGGAACATCGGTGCTTCTCTGGCCATATAAAGCTTTAACAGGTATAATGTGGCTGTGAAAATAAACCAATGTTTTTGAAAATAAAATGTGACCCATATTTTCCAAAATGTTTGTGTTGTGTACTTTTTGAGGAGAGCTGAACAGGGCATGGCTTGCTGGCCCACAGCCTACTCCAACAAGTGGAAGAGGGCTGTCCTATAATACTTCCATGGTTTGGTGAGGTTACTGACTTTTTCCTTGCACCCTATGTAAACACATATGGTTGTGCAGAAGCACCATAATAGCTAGATCTCTGGATGCTAAAGAGGGCCATATGATGGGGAGTCAGCATTAACATAAAAGAAACCGACCCGTAAGGGTTGCTTTGAATGAATAAAGTTCTCTCTTTCCTAGGAAGATGCTCTTCCATATATGCGGTTCGGTACAGACTTACTGTTGACCTTGGTATTTGTGGTTTATCAAGTCATGTAACCGAGATATTCAACTTAGCCAGTCTAGCGGAGGCTCCGCTGCGGTATGAGGTATTTGGTTAAACACACATTTGCTTACAACTCTTGGTAGAATGACTGGCTGAAAGGAGTCCAGAAAAACACAAATAAAACAAAGCAAAACTACAAAAAATTAACAGTACAAGTAAATATAAGATACCTCTTCAGGTGCCAAAATTCTGACGCAGCCCTTTTTCAGTGAGAAGTTTTAAAGCAAAATAAAACAGAAAATATGTTCAAGGGTACAGTGCAAATGACATACCTTGTTTTTTCACTTTTGGCTAAACGTATTTTCTATTAAATAACAAGTTTTTACTTTTTTCGGATGCAATGTTTTTTCCATGTTGACATAGCACTGAGTATAAATTAAGGGATTCGCAGAATTCCGTTCCATTACTGAAGTGGACTATTTAACTAAGTACCATCCATATTGTGCACACGTTATTCCCTTCTCAATTTGTCAATATACTACTGTTGTACACACAAGCATGTGTAAAAATAACATTAAAATGTACCACAGAAATAAATAAAGGTTTGTGCACATAGCCAGTCAGTTTCCATTTCTTCTTTCAAAAAGATATCCTGTGTGAAAAACGATGCTGAATTTCAACAAGCCTTTTTGAAACGTCTAATGATTCATGGTGTACAGTGACTAGGAAGCATTCCTATAGTGCGTTACGTAAACCGGGCAGGGCAATAAATAACACCGTAGTGTATAATCCGAAATACCTTTAACAATTAATTCTGCATAGTTCGATACTCCAACGCCGACATCCGTGTGAATCATGCAGCGATATTTGCCAGCGTCTCTCTTGGTGGTGTTCACCAAGCTAAATGTCGCGATAAATCGACGTGAGCTTGACACCTTGATCTCCTTAAGTGGTGCATCCCGCCCATGGATACCCTAAGTAATGGAAATACATAAAAAGCCAATTATTGAGAGGCCTTTGAACAACATCATTAAATAAACACAACGCAAAACATAAAGGTAAGGAATGAAAACCATACAGAGGAAAAATTGAGCTTATGGAAGCAATACATGGCGACAATCCTTAGTGCACTTTCTAGTGGACTATTTACAAAGTTTCATATTGGATCCAGTTGCAGCTTGTGGGTTTTAGAGTTGACATGTAATGGAGCTTGCTGCGTCCATGGCACACCTATTGTATTCTATACATACTCTAAGGCAATGGTTCCTAACCTGTGGTCCTGGGACCCCTGGGATCAGTGAAGTCTCTTCAGGGGATCCGCGACTGCTTAGAAAATTAAATAAACGTAACAGATTAGGTCCCCAGCTTTAAGTAACGACTCAGTGGGGGGGGGGTCCTTGGACTCCAATAATGATTCAGTGGAGGTCCCCGGGTTCCAGTAATGATAAAGTTGGGGTCCAGCAGAAGTCAAAAATTTGGGAACCACTGCTCTAGGGGGTTTAGTTCAGTCTCTTTCAGCCATCCCTCAGTCATTAGCTTGAAACATTGTCAATTTCATCTTGGATCAGCCTACAGGAGCATTTTTGTTTTACAGTCTATGTAATTACCTTTTGAGTGTATCCTTCTGTCTTAGTTGAAATGTATGTAGGACTATATTACAACTGAAAAGTACACTCTGTCATTTGATGCACACTGGTCAAACAGTTCAGAAGTTATAAGGGGGCAAGTGGGTATGGTTTCAAAACTCCTTTCCACTTGCCTTTAAAATGGGAATTTCCATAGGAGATTTTTCTCCATACACAACTCCAAAACCATTTAAGAGATGGACAACAGATAGTCCTTTCAGCCATTTGGTACCTTTTCTTGGTTTTGTTTTGAAGATATAATGCAAAATATGAGTATCCACTGCACATGTTACGCTATTCAAGCAACTGCTATATTTCTAAAAGTACACAAATACCGAACGGGCATGCATGGACAAATACAATGCTAAAGAAAATAAAAATGAAAGCAGCAGGAATCAGAAACCAGATGCTCCTTTATTTACCAGAGAGCACATTAGCCAGCCCACTTATGAATCTCTCTCAACAGCCTGTTTGACAGAACACAAATATATATTTAAAAAAATGTCTTTGCACCGAAGCCCCCCCATATCTAGAAAATAATAGGGGCACAAGTGACAGCCATTCCACCCCACCATACTCAATGATGAGGGTTTAGGTCGAGTTAAGACAGTTGTCTCCCTACTTTATCCTAAGGGCTGGGGATGGTATCCACACCCTCCTGCCTTGCTCAAGAGTGGGTGGCACTATAAAAATTGATTTGAGGCAGCTTTCAGCTACTCCAGTGTGTGTCTGCCTCACGGCGCTACTGTGCGGGAGTTGGTAAAACATTTAATTCAAACCAACTGTGAGGGAGTAAACAGCCATTGACACCAAGCACTGCCAGGTTCAGGGGAGGGCCATGAACAACCATCCTCAACTTGCCTCAAAGTGTCACACAGAGGGGCTATAAGTGGGGTGAAAAACACACAAAAAGGCCACACGGAACAGCAGCGCATGGGCAGCAGAGAGAAGCATGGGAAAATAGACTGGTTGAAAGGGGCCAGAGGCACTTAGATAGAAGCCAGGGGATATACAGAGCATCTGCAGAGAGCAGGGCCAGAGAAAAGCTTCAAGAACAAATGCAGGGTGGCACCCAGAGGGGCTCCTGAGTGAAGTGATAATTTACACTGGGGCTGCACAACTGTTGCGGTCACACACACACACACAGTGGCTGACTAGCACACAGGAGCTGCAGTTTGGATGATGTATACATAGGGCCTGCATAGTGACATGGGTACAAAGTGGAGTTGCAGAGCAGAAAGGCTGCACATAGAGGGAAAGTATGTGACAAAGCAGCTGCAGGAGGTTGAAGGGGCACAGAGGAGGCACAGGACAAGCAGGTGACTGTGGGTGTGGAGGGAGAGGTGGCAAGGCACAAGGAAGGGAAGCTGAGACAGATCATGGGGGCCCACAGGTGATGCATGTCGGCATCAAATAGCAACCCACTCCGAATCACACAGAAACACATCACTGATCATACACGAGAACAACCATCATTATATGTCCACACAACAATCATTAAATAAAAATACAAGAAACAGTCCTTAACCACCTAATGAACGTCCATAAAAAATGTAGAGTTGCATTGGAGTTACACTTCCAACACTAGCATCACTACAAAACCCCAAAGGTCATGAAATTGGCAAGTTCTCATTGTGTTGCAAATATGCAGTACTTAGTCAACCTTACTTCCAACTCCCAGCATAAACACTTCACAATGTCGAACAACTTTTGAAACACCAAGTAACCCACTATAAAATATGGATTAGAAATTACATCATATAACACTCTTCATCATACACACATGCAACATCATACAACAACAATGTGCCCATCTTCACGTAGCAATGCAAGCACCAGTGCATGCCCACAGCCCCCATCATACAGCCACAGGCAAGTTCTGCATTAACACAACTATCATGTCCATTTGACCACCATGAAATGCCCCACAGCCACCATCACCCACTGTCTTACCTACATCATACATTCAAACACCCACAACAGTACACACACATACACTATCATACACCTATCATCCTATGGCAACATCCTAGCTATCATGGACCCACACTACTACATTCAACATTACTGTACACAGGCATTGCAACAACATACACTGTCACACATTTTTTACACACTAATAAACATATTCAACAACTGTCTCAAGCACATCTCATTTCAATCCTTTTATGAAATAACGGGGATGGGTTTGAGATTAAGCATGGCTTGAATGGGCACAGGGTGAAGGCAGCACCTTAACTAATCGATTTCATGGCTTTTTACCCAGTTCTCAGGTATCCGTGGACCTGAACCTGCCACCATCAAGAGAAAGCCAGAAAGGAAACGGCTAAAACAAATTTGGGATCCAATTGTGAACTAACTGGCAGTCACTAGGCAATTGTATTGGATATTGTAATACACATTTTAGTCCAGCTGTGTATTCTAGCAGGTGTTCAAAATGTGCTCAAACCCATTTTTCTTTGTCTTTTGTGATTTCTCCTCCGATATTTCTCCTTTCTGCTGATAATTTTTTGTGCGTATACAAATCTAATTGGACCTCATTTGTGTCATTTCGAGAATCTGATAGAAAATAATATCGTTGCACCATCTCTCTTTGTATCATCTTGTGTAAAATAAAAAGATCAAATATACTAAAGGATACAAGCACTGGCTATGTTGTCATAGGTATGCTGACTGAATATTTAGTGCCTTGGCCTATGAGAACTAAGTTAAGCCACTGAATAATTAACATGCCGCACCTTTGGTGGAGCTGTATTGTGTGCTGCTACTGCCAAATATGTAGTAAAGTTTCTGATAACTAATGCTCTCCTCAGATTAAACGCGTTTTTAAGTTTTAACACAAATATTAGTATTGCTTCCTTCCGCAGAAAGACTGATAGTAAACACTCGTTTGAAGTAATGAACCACGGATGTTAGATCGATGTTGCGGGCAAGGCTACCTACTTAGGCCTGGCAGGTGGAAGAGACAGCAACATATTGCCCAATACATCAAGGTGACAATATAAAGCACCGCAATCAAGCATCTGTCAGGGACAGGTAAGGGGAGGATGTCACGGAGAGGACTGAGACGCCTGGGAGGTGGAAGGCAGTTGTTAATTTGAGGCCTTCAGCTTAGCTCTATCGTTCATGAAGCCTGAAGTTTCTGATGTGGGCTTCAGTCATCGGAGAGCCTCCCAGTTGTCAAGTACTGAGCTTCAATGTATGAGGGTCCTGTAATCTCCATCGCTGCAGGCCCACGAAAAAAAGATCGTGTATCTTAATTGGATATTTTCGATTCAACTGGGCCTTGAAAAGGCCAAAAAGTTAATTCAGGTTTCATGACTGCCAGTGTTTGATATCTGCTTTAGTTTAATTACAATGGTAATCATTGTCGATTTTTAGATGTACTAGTTTTTCAGACAGCCAAACGCCACTGATATTTGTATTTGAAATGATGCAAAATTAACATTTGACAGTAAGGATGCTGCACAGAGTTTAAGATATATTTTAACAGGCACATTTTGCTCGGCTGCTGCAATTAAATGTGGGAACATGGAATACTGAGGCAGCGTAATCCTGAAGGCATCTCCGGCCTTTTCAATACATTGAAAGCCACTCCCTGCCCCTTCAGCTCACTCTTGCAGCTTTCTCCCACTGTGACGCGTTTTCGTTTTTCTCTTCCTCCGTCTTTACCATATGTGTCTTTTGCTCACAGCAAATGCTTGAGGCAGAAGAATAAGTGCCGCCCCACAAAAATAAGTTCTGGTGCTCAGCACCAGAAACAACAAGCACAAATTAAGCACTGTTTTGCATACAGCTGGAGGGATCAGTAAATCAGGACATAAGGTTTGAGTCAAAGGCTTTTGTACTAAGTTGTGTTTCTGGAAATGCATTACTGTAGGACAATTGTCTTCATGCCATCTTAGACTACATTTGCCATGTGGATCACTTGCACACAGTCACCAAGCTTTTCTTGAGTCACATGCTTAGGGCATAGTTTCTGGAGTGGGGGGAACAGAAGAGTGCCACTGTGCTGAACACTGGGTACTAAGGTGTTTCACCTCTGCCTTTCATGGCCAGAGCTGCTTTGAGTGGTAGTAGACAACAATTCTGTGGGTGGGCAGCCTCTTCCCTACAGCTTAACAGCTTGCTCATCTAGGATGGAACAAGCTGTCTGATGGGTCTCGGAGCTAGATTTTAGACAAAGATAAATTTCACAGAAGAAGAAGTCTGAAGACTTCACTCTCGTTTGCAAAGGGTGAGGTTTCATACATTTGCTGGCAATGTTTAAATTTTGCAGATCAATAGCCCTTCGGTATGTTCTCAGGGATGCGAACATCAAATGGTATAAAGGTTTTTTTTTGGATCACAAGTCATCCTATCAAAGATCCCAAGACAAGTAGTAGCTCCAAGATCACTCATCTACTCAACAAAAAACAAAGCTATGCAAGTTCCTTCTCCTTCCATTAAAGTTCCATGTTTTGGATTATGTGACAGTTCCATCTCACAACAAATCGTAGCTCCCAAACACTTCAGGAAAAATGTAGAGGCATATGTGTTTAAATTATCATTGAATATCAAGTATAAGTCATCATCTGAGGTGGCAGCATCTTTGTCTTTCTGCTGCTTATTGCTAGCGAACTTGCACTTGGCTTAGTTCTTTCTTGCGCCAAGATGATCCCCAGACGCTGCTGGAAAACAAGTTCAATCTGGACCTTCAACGACAAGAGGTGAAGCTACACAAACTGCAGCCTATTCATCTGACGTAATATTCCACTATGGAAAACATAATGGGACAGACGCCCTGATACCTTCAATGTGGTCTTAGCATAACCTGCTAGGGGTTGGTATGTCCCTCTAACTAGAAAATGAATGTATAGAAGGAAATGGAGAACAGAGGTGGATCTGGACTTGGAAGTGGATCCTTGCTTTTCACCTGCCTGTGACCCATGCTACAACTGCATGGGTTTATTGGATTTCTGTGCATGGCTTAATAGCGGTTTTCACTATACCTCAAGCAAACATTCCAGGGCAAAGTGATGCTAGGGGCAAGCAGCCGAGTCAAACAAACTGTGCACTTGAAGGGAAGTGAATACACAAGTATGACTCCTGAGACAAATGTGCACATCAGTATAGTGCTCTTAAAGCACTTTTAACGAGTGATCTGCTAGCTAAATCTTTTTATTTCTTTGCAAAACTACAACTAGAATTGTTATACATTTTAGAAGATCTATACTTGATTGATGCCATAGAAGTTGTTATTCCTGCTTTGAAAACAAAATAGACAGGAAAAATCTTGCCCTCAACAAGAGACAATATTCCCTAACCAACAGACCGCTCAAACAGGAGGGATCTCAGCACGCCCCAAATGGAATGTTTTCATGCTGACCTATCCAGAAAACCTTGCAGGTTTGATTTGTTAAACTCAAATCGTCTGCTTATTGGAAGACGCCATCCATCTTGGCATATTTAGGATAGTTTATATAGCAATCTATTATTACTTTAACAAGGTTGAATGTAAGACCATCATTCTCAGAAATATTGCACGTAATTCCACTTTACAAAAATTTCATTCCAGTGGGTGTACATTTTCTATTATTAACTCCAATGTGGCAATATTTCTGTAAACAAGTATTTTTGGCTATTAGAAAATCTCAGGTATGGCAGACGATATTCTGTCTATGAATAGCAGAACATGAGTAGATCCACCAAAATAAGGAGGGTTGACAAGGCAAGGAAGGGAGAGGGGTATAGGAAATCACTTAATGAAACTGATGCGGTGTTAATTTCAGGACCGCAGCTTGATGAATGTATTGAGCGGGATGGCTACCACAGTGAATGTATAATTAGATCATTCTAAAGATCCAGCAGAGAATGATTAAAGCAGTGGAATGTTAAGACGCGTCAAAAGGTTTTTAATGCCATTATATTGATTACATTTGTAGCATTCACATTGCCGGCAGGAATCCTCACCACTCTGCCTCAGCCTGGCCCAAACAGGACAATAACATTTCCCCTTTTCAGCTTCTGTTGGCGGCCTCATTAGCTGATTGGAATATACTTACCATGGGACCCGTATGGCGCAGAAAAGCACTCCTCTTCTCAGCACACTGGTGCGTGGAGGTCTGAGATAAGAGCCATTCCACACGTCCAGGTGCTTGTAGAGCCACCTCAATCATTCAAATGGCAAAATCAGCTCTAGGAAACAATTTTGCTAGGGTATTAAATTATTTGACTTAAACTGCAGCAATGGTTTAAACAAAGTAATCTGAGGCAACCTTAATAGGCGACCCCAGTTGTGCAAGCATGGGCATATGAAAGGGGCTCTCGTGCACGCTGTGATATTGATAAGAAGCACTTACTCCACCAAACGGAGATTTAAAGAGGACTGCACCCATGGACGTCGATTCACCAAAATGCCAGGGGTAGCAGAAGTTACATCACACGCCATTTCACCTTCATTTTCAATAACACACACATGTTCACACATACACACACATTCACTCACAGACGTACTCTCTTTTACATAAGCACACTCACCCGTAAACATGCATTTCAATGTGTTTTCTCTACTTAACTCAGCTACCAAGAAAGGACATATTCCAGCTAACTGTGCTCCATTTTTTAATAACACTAATAGTGAACAATATATGAATCACTATTAATGTAATAAAAAAACGGATCGAAAACAAGTAAGTGGTGTCCGTAAGGGCGAGGTGCCCCTGTGTTCCAGGCACTCATTTTGCCACCTCTGAGGCCCGGGGCCGCAGCTGCGACCCCTGACGACGTCCATGACTGCTCCAAGTTCTCCCAGAGGGACCCGCGTGCCGAGGAATACCGCCGATGCCTGCGGAATGATTCACTCACTGGGAGCAAAGTGCCGGAAGCCTCAATTTCTTACAATTACTCCGCCCACTACCGCTAAAGCAGCACTGAAAAGCGTAATATGTATTTTTGTTGGCGACAAACAACTGCTCCTTTGGCGTTTGTCCACTGTAAAAAGGAGGTAATAAGTCTAATTCAAAGAACATCACCCTGCTCCGTGCTCACACTGGAAGTAAATTGTTCACTTAAAATGACTATAATTTGTGCCCAAGTAAATCCCACCAAGTTCCATTTCGGCGGAGTAGCCAGCCTGTTCAATCCCTTTATGAAGGCAAACTGCACTGTCAGGCACGTTCATTAAATCTTGTGGATGCCATAGTTCAGGCATGAGGCGCAATGCAGCAGTGTACCTAAGACAGTTATTCAACGATGTGCTAATAATGTGCCTTGTTGGGGGGGGGGGGGGGGTGCCAAACTCCAAGATAAAAAAGAAAAAGACGGAAAAACTTAATAACCGATAATTGCTAATTTTACATTATGTTGGATTTTTGCAGCTCCAGCATGACACCGAATGTGAATGAGCATTGGCAAAGCCAACAGTCTCGCCTATGTGAGTGTTATTGGCTTTGCCAATGTCTTTTAGCCATCTTGTACAGCATTGTGGCTGCTGTACAGCATGGCTGAAAGTTATGAAAAAAGAGCTGTGCTGCATTGTTTCGCTATGAAACTAGCGCTATGACACTGACAAAGCCAATAGCTCTCACGTAGGCAAGACTATTGATTTGCCAATGCTTGTTTTTTATTGCTGGCTTGGTGGGAGCTGGGGAGCAACACGGGGGGGGGGGGGGGGGAGGGGAGATGGAGGCAGCAAAATAATGGAGGGGTGGAAAGGCAAAATAACGGTTAATGGGTAGACATATGAAAATATTGTGTTGCTGGCCCTACATCCAATTTTTGACCTTTATTATTTGTTGAAGACAAATCAAGTCGCTTGAGCATAGTTCCAATAGTGCAAAAAGATTTTTTTTTTGTGCGGTACTTTCATCTCTTCACTTAACCCAAATGGATAGTAAATTCCATCTTCCACCACTGCGTCCCATAAATCTTGGGGAAAATTGCACTGGTCTGGAGCGTTTGACAGCTATTTGTCATTTATCTGGATTTTACTTTTTAGTGTGTGTTGTTATGAAGGAACCAAATCGCTTCTTAGATCAAATCAAATTGCGGAAATGCCAAGCTCCAAGTTTACAGTGTGCATAATTGCTGTAATCTTTGTCCTACTTGTTGGTTGAGCTGGGGAGCAGTACGCCACTAAGTCTGACTGTTAAGTGCTAAACTCGCGGACAGTTCTTGCTTCACAGCAAAAAGCACTTCACATTCTGAGATATTGGAGTCTAGTAGATAAAATTTAGGAAAAACGCTCTGAGAGGGCGTGGCGTGGCATAGCGCCTTATTTTTTTGTTTACAACACGAAGGGAGAAAGGGTGAGGAGGGATGGGCAAGGACAACAGAGGATAGGGGGTAAGTATGTGCTGGGGGCAGCACAGACAACAGAAGGCAACAACAAGCACAACAACAGAGGGCGGGTGGCAGCAAGCAAAATGAGGGAGCGAGGGAATCAGAGGGGGCTGCTGAAAATTCACATACTGGTACAGTGGTCAAGCCCAGATTTCGTTTTGCACCATCGTTTACCAACAAACAACATCCACAACTGATGGAAATTAGGCAGTTTTAGAGCTGCTGTGCAGAGCTAGGCGTGGCTGTTAGTGGCAGGCCTGCTGCTGCGATCTGATTTGTACTCCGATTTACAGCTCCTGATTGACTTCATGAGCCCCAGGGAGTGCATTGAAGGCACCAAGGCCAGCAATAACTGAATATCGAAATACTCCAGTGAAGTCACAGGGCTGCTTACCCAAGAAGATACACGTTAGGAAATAAAAGGGCGATGACATGGCAAGTCATGGCGCTTCCTTTCTTTTTTTGTTTTTTAATTATGGAGGAAGGTTGTCTCAGTAGGCAACACGGAGGGAGGTAAGGGGCAACTCCCACAACAGAGGGTGGGAGAGAGGGCCTGGGGGTAAAAGAGACAAAAGAAGGTTGGAGGGAGGGTCTGGGGTAAAGACAACAGGGAAATCAACAAAGGACAGGTGGGTGAGACCAAGAAACATGATGGAGGGCCATGGAGGGGGGAGAAGTACACAAGGCGGCCTGCTGAAAACGCTGCACTCTAGTTGACTGCTTAGCCCAAAGAAAAAAAGTACTAACTAAAAAAAATGGGCAGTGGAAGGACACAAGTAATGCAGCCATGATCCAGGGGAGACACAAACGCACGAATAGGATGGGAGATTATGCCAGCTGACCTATAAGAAGTAAATAAATGAGAGTGACAATTAAACCAACTAATGGTAAGCAGTGGGCAGTCTCTAAGCCCACTGATAGAAAACAAAGTCTTGAAGGGACAGCACATGCGCTATCTAGGCAAGACCTACAAATATGTTTTATAAGAGACCTACACACACTTTTTTTCACTCCTCTCCCCAGCTGCTATGCTTCCGCATTTGAATGCCACTCAGCCTGTCTCTCCCTTTCACGTACTAGGTCTGTCATATTTTCTCTCAAATCTTCAAGCAGATGACTAACAAACCCACTGAGCTAACTACTCAAAACAGCCGTAACAACACTCTTGGTGCTATCGCCCCTCAGATCAAAAGGACAGTAGCCCAGACAGCCACATCAAATGATAAACGGTACCACAATCTTGCTGACATCTAGGGAAAATGTTGGTAACTTGAGCCTCGCTCGAGGAAATCCTGCCTTTTTGCATACAAAAGCAATAACAGCTCTGTCATAAATATACATGTTCTGTTGCTTTTCCTCTGCATTGCCCTGACCTTTCTCTTAGCGTTTCGAAGGCTAAGTTGGTATTAAAAATAACTTCCCCTATCACCTAACCTCATGCCTTCCTAGCCTTGGAAACAAACTTAGAAACAACTTGCTCTCTCATGCTCTACTTCATGTCCCTTACTGGAAAAGCCAGTTCCGAGCCTGCAGGTTGTTTCCACTCTCACCCCTATCGTTTTTGTACATCTCCCTACAGTTCCAAATGGTCACATGATCGGATCATGCTCCACCTACGGTTGATACTGGGAGCCAAAGTGAGAGAGCAGAAGGAAAGATGGCGACTGAATGATGGGAACTCCAAGATGGAGAAGTAGTGGTGGAACTCTGCATGGACTCACCCCTATATTTAGAGAAACAAGGCCCCCGTAAGCCTCACTGATTACACTCTGGGAAGCCTACAAGGGAGGCGTCTTGGATAAAGCACAAAACATTATGGTCGGAAGAAAAAAGGTAAAGGGGAGAAAGTGATGAAACTCAAATGTCAGATTGGGAAGGCTGAAACAGTGCACATACACAGGTGACAAAGCTGAAAGGTGCTGCTTGCAGGCAGAGCCTACCATGCACTAACTCACAACATAGCAAGAAAACAATTCCTAGCAAGCAGTGGAAGCTATACGAAGTGGGGGACAAGACTGGTCGACTGCTGGCCTAGCTGAGCAGAAGAGAGCAGGATGGATGAGCGAGCTCATTCGGAAAGCTCGATCCCAGGTTGATGAGAACTCCTAGATTGCGGAGGCCTTATCTCAGTACTACCAGGACTTGTATGCAGTAAGGTGGTTCAGTACTGAGGGGGACATTATGGCCTTCCTTGAGGAGATGCCCCTACCAACCCTGGAGCCAGAGGACAGGCACTGTTTGGAACAGGAAATCTCTCTTGCCAAAGTTTTGAGGCAGTGGGGCTAATGCAGCCAGGAAAATCCCCGTGTCCCAATGGAAAACGAGTGGAATTTTACTAAAAAATCCTAACGGATCTTGGGACCTCACTTCTAGGCCATGTTCAATGAGTCCTGGGAAACAGCTGCTTTGTCACCGGAACTATGACAAGCAACAACTGTGGTGAAGACATCTGAGGAAAGTCAGGGAGAATATAATCTAGACCCCTCCCAACTTTTCAAATATGTGCAGGTAGAGTATATATTGAAAGCAGAGTCCATAGAGTGGAAGGCCCTGTGCCATAGTAGCCACATTGAAAATAGAATATTACTTAAGATGACGACTAGTAATGTGGTCTTCTATACAAATGTCACACTTCTAAATAACAGAACTGCTAACTTGTGCATGCTCTTAGAGTTCAATGGGAGACTGATGTGGGCAATATGGAAGACAGACTGGGAGGCGGCGCTGATGCACACGCGTGAGGTAGCAATCAAAGCAACCCTGGGGCTCATTCAACTCAAATTTCTATATAGGGCCTACTACAGTAGAATTAGGCTCTTAAAGTTGGGCAGATCTCAGTCTCCATGTTGCCAGAGATGAAGGGCTATAGTGGGTTCAATGTTCCACACAATCTGGGAGTGCCCTGAGATACAGACATTTTGGGGAGAAGTAATCTCGAAACTTGCTGCAATCCTGGAAGTCACGCATCCAGACACTCCAAAGTTTGTTGTACTGGGGATACCAAATGATGTAGCCCTCCCAAGAAAAAACTGCTTTTCTGCTCCATGGGATTTATCCTGGCAAAAAGAGATATAGCCAGGGTATGAGGAGCTCAATGCTCCCTATTAAGGACTGGTGGGGGTACTGGGCATGACCTTCTGTGTGGCGTCAGAAAGGGTGGTGTACGATAGAAGGGGTTGTCCTCTGAAATTTTGGAAGATATGGGATTCAGGGAGAAAGTTTTACAACATGTACCGTTGGGTACCTTTAGCCCCCTGAATCACCACCGGAGATGAGAAACTCTAGTGTTATTGATTTAGTCACAAAAGGACAGGGCCATCGACTGCTCCTCTGAACATTGAACCATAGCAAATGGTATTGGAACAACTTGGAATGATTTGTGGTCTTGCTGTCTGTAAGTCATGCCCTGCCTAGCCCTGCCCTGCTAAGGGAAATGTATCATGACGTTGTATGTTGTGTGTCATTATGTAAAACAATAAACATTTTGCAAATGGCCACATAACCACTCATTACCAATGACAGTCTTAGTTTTATTTCATGACACTTTCTACAATGTGGTGTTTTTCCAGTTATTAGCAATGGTCGGAGATGGAATTGAGTGCATGCTTTTTTCTTTATTTGCAACCTATCATTCTACCAAATCACTCTGACGTCTCTCTTCTTTTCACAAAGTCTTTTAGCTGATCCTAAGGAATGCCTGCCTATACAGACAGCCCTCAGAGGGGTACATCGGTAGAAAGAACAATACGAACGCAACGGAATAGAAGACAATGTAACCCAAATCAAGGAATTTGGAACACAATGAAATGGATCACTGGAAGGTTGGATGCACCAACCCCTAAACACAAATTAAGAGAGTGGTGCAAACACAAGCCAAAAGTGAAAACCCACCAATCACAATTAGACAGGTTAGTGGCAAAAACAAACCACATTTTGGAGGCTTATGCCAAAGAGTTGCAAGGCTAACGCCAGTTTGTGTCTCCTCCCATTACGAAACAGCCTGTGCAAAGTAGAAGACAACACTGAAATGCACGTGCAAAAACAAATTAAAACCCACTGAAAACATCACACAGGCTTAGAGAAAGGTTGCAAGGCATGAACCCAGAGCCCCTGGTATTGGTGAAATCGATTCCGAATACAAAACAGCATGTACCGAGAGACACAAAGCAGCAAGAAGCCAAGGAGTATGCCAACCTCATAACAAAACAAAAGAACACATTCTTCTTCTGCACCTATACTGGTCTATGGTGGGTGTATCAGATTTTAACATTTACATTCAAGTACAATCTAACAACAGCAGGAAAGTATAGAGGTTGTTGATGCAATTCATACCCTGACAAGTATTTAAGAAAAATGTGTTCCTGTGGTATTTATAAAACCACCGCCTAAAAAGCTTCTAAATAAAGTAATCTTTCTATAAGTAAAGGCTTGAATACTTGTCAGATTGTAAAATAATGGAAGACATAATTACCCTTGTGATCTCCTGTTGGGCATAGCACACATATCAACATTAGTGCTGACTTGGAGTGCATGAATAATTCAAGGGATCCCGTTTAATGAGATCATTACTTTTGAAACTCACAGGAAAGGTTAGATTTTCTACCGTTACAAGTAAACAACTGATTAAACAAACCTAAATCAAAGTCTCTTAATTAATATTTGTGTTGCATTGAACTTACCATCAGTTTGAGAAGATTTCCGACTCTAAATAATCACTAACTTGCAAAAAAAAAAAAAAAAAAAAGATAAACAGAACAATACCACACAACGGTGAAAACGTTTAAGCTCAGTTGGTGATTATGTTGTTCGACAAGAGGAAGTCCTGTTTTCGGTATAAAACGATGAGCGACACTAGGCATTTCCAGGTTCGTCTTCCACATGCTACGGACTATGCTTGGGAAAGTTCAGCTACCCGGCATTAAGTGTGATATATACTGCACTACTCCTCAGTGACCACTGACCTAAGAAGTGGACATTAAGGCACTTTCAAAAGTAATCACAACTGCATGTAGTGCAATTTGTGGGACACCATGTTTTAGATCGTGAGTCAGTCAATGCAGGTTATGTTCTTGCATACCAAATATGTCGTATTGTAAAACTTGGTCCCTCCTCCACCATCTGATGTTTCTTCATCTTTACTAGCATGCGATGAAGTGTGTGACCAACAATTCAGCTTTGCCACCAATTCATGAATCATTCACAGGTAAAGCCCATCCTGATTTCACCTGGTTGCAATCTGCCCTACATGTTAACGAGCAGTCGACTAATACAAAGATCGATAAATATATTTAAGGACAACAAATCATTACTGGTCCACCCTCGGTACATTCCCAGGGACTATAACAACCTCAGTGCTGTAAAAGTTATATTTCATATATTTTTAAATCTGACACCTTCTTCGTACACTCGGAGAAAGCAATTATTAATTGGCAAAGTGATTTATATAAAATGTAGTTTAGTTATCCATCTTCAATGTATCAGCACACTGATGACAGTAGAAAGCCATGTGTTCTCAATGATCTATTCCTGTGGGTCTAAATGCACAAACATGCTGTCAGCGCACTGGCATTCTCGAAATAAAATAAACAAGCATTTGCAATGCAACGGGTCTCGCGTTTGCTCATGTTAGAGCTGATCGCGTTATAAACTCCTAACCCGACTTTTCATCTATCGGCAAAAGTGCTTTTATGTACGTAACCCGAAAAAGTGAGATTAACTGTGTAAAGTGCTCGACTTCTGCCAAGCGAAATCACGCTAGGAAAATAGAAAAAAAGTAGTCCACGATCCGACAGAAAACAGTGAGCCTCGCATGTTTTCTGTACTTAGTCGCTGCGCTCGAGGAGGGCTAGCCACCGGAAAAGGCATGACGTGTGCATGCCTTCCACTAATGAAAGCAAGCAGATTTTACTAGGCAAGCCCACGAACCAATCAAACACACTGACGTGACGTCGACAGGGCTCCGAGCCCTTTTCTAATAACTAAAGCGTCTCGCTGCGATACGCATGCGCGAGCGCATGCAATGCAGGCTCAACCCTAAAAAGGGTGATGTGTGTTAAAGGTGACACGTCATCCGGGGTTATATATACGTTGATCTAAAAGATTTTTGCATCCCATTATTGCCTATTTTCCGACACTGTGTACCACCAAGAACACCAATCTTTAGAATCTGACAGAAATAGACATTTGGTTGCTTATCTTTAATGGTGGTTTGGCCAGATTTGAGTGCTAATTAAAGA
Source organism: Pleurodeles waltl (assembly GCF_031143425.1). NCBI lineage: Eukaryota > Metazoa > Chordata > Amphibia > Caudata > Salamandridae > Pleurodeles > Pleurodeles waltl. The sequence goes on along the minus strand of NC_090438.1, from coordinate 895,719,339 downwards.
CTACAGTTGTTAAAAGTGTTACCTGGCTCTTTGACATGCCACGACTTTTTGTCATATCAATGACATCAATATAGACTGACAGACCTCAAATCTGGGGTAGGTCGCAATGAATAAAACAGCATCTTTACTAACAGGAGAACAACCCCCAAAGTTTATAATTCATAAAGGAGGAGGCCAATTCCTCTGCACTACGTCAGTCACCCTCATAAATACTAAATAATGTAATACTGGTTTCAACATTAATTGCAATAGTCTCTCTCTTGTTTACAGCCCCTGACCAGGAATAGGTAGAACAAAAGTTATTTGCAGGCAGTTTTGTCCCTCTTCAGCTTGTGGCAGCGGTGGAAAAACTCAGATTCCCCCACACTGTAAACAAAGGTCAGTTTCTCTTTTTGGAAAACTGCAACACAGGTTCTGGAATTTTTACTTGGTCTCTGTTTCCTTCCATGTGCTAAGACTGTTCATCTGCAATTACCAGTTGCAGCTGCTCCTTTTGGGTTTATTGTCTGTTATGGGCGCAATGCTTATTTTGCATTTGAAGAGAATGTTAAAATAAAGGAACAAATGTAACTATTGAGGCAGAAGGGGTACCTTTTGGGAAATCCCAACATAAACAAGGGAATGAGCATTACCTCCCACTGACCCAAGGAATACGGGAAAGAAAATAAAACACATTTCAGGGATCATCATGCTGCACACTACTGCTATGGGATGCTATCTATCAGTATCCGCAAGCACAATCTGCCTTCCACTTCCGGAAATAACTTTGATTTCCTCGGAGGTGAGAGGCCTCCCAAACATATGACATTCCACAAGAGTCCCAACCCCAGACCCTCAAACCAACGTCCCTTGTCAGCCTTTTCTCACTCTCCCACTAGCAACACCCATTGCATTTTGATGCTGTCCCAGATTTAAGCTTTTTCGTAAACCTGAGGCAGTGCCAAAATCAAACGCCACCCCAGGGGTGACGTAGGCAAAGCGCAACAAGGAGGAATACTTTTATTCTGCCTCGTTTTTACTTTTTCTATGCGTGCTGCATTCTGCCGCATGCATAGAAAGATCAAAATGCCAGAAATTATTGTTTATGCGTGGGAAGGTCTCTTCCTGCACATAAACAATTTCAAAATGACACTTTGGCACTCACAGAAGTGCCAAAGCGCCATTAGTGTTTGTTTATGTGCAGGAAGGGACACCTTTCCACACATAAAAAAAAAAAAAATCACACCCCTCAACGCAGACATCCTTGCACAATGGTGCAAGGATGCCTGCGTTGGCAGCTAAATTTTGCGCCAGCACAGGGAACACATGGGTGCGCCGATTTCACTTAAATACGACACATACTTGCATTGTGAAAATGATGGAGTGCAGTGCTGTCAATTTTGGAGCAGCGTCACGCTCCATCATTTTCCCATAAATTGGGCCCTTGTGTGAGAGGACTGCAAATTATTTCTAGAAATGTCAGATTATTCAGATCAAGTGTTTTATGTCCAGTTCTTTCTCTGCAGTCCTTCTGACTGAATCTGGGGCGGCCTCCTCTGCACCTTCTCTGCCTATAGCAAGGTGAATGTTAGGCGCTGCAGCACGGGTCTGCTAGAAGCATGCTAGGAGCACAAGAGTCTGCTAGAAGCGTGTTAGAAGCTACTGCGCGGGCCTGATAGGAGCATCTTAGAAGCTGCAGCACAAGCCTGCTTGTATGCCAGAAGCTGAGCACACGCCTAGTAGGATGTTAGGAGCTGCAGCAAGGGCCAGCTTGCAGCATGGTATAAGCTGCAGAACAGGCTTGCTAGCATGCACCTGTCAATGGCACGTTAGATGCTGAACATGGGCCTGGAAGGACCATCAGAACCTGTAGCCCACCTCTGCTGGGAGCACATTAGGTGCTGCATCTTGGGCCAGATAGGAGCACATTAGGTGCTGCTGCACGGGTCTGATAGGGGCATGTTAGAAGCTGAGCATTGGCCTGCTAGGACCATTAGAATCTGTAGCCTATCTCTCCTTAGAAGCACATTAGGTGCTGCAGTATGGCCCTGATAAGAGCCTTTTAGAGGCTGCAGCATGGGCCTTCTAGGATATAGAAACTGCAACAAGTTTTACGCTGCCGAACAGGCTTGCTAGCATGCACCAGACAGTGGCACGTTAGATGGTGAGCATGGCCTAGCTAGGACCATCAGAACCTGTAGCCCGCCTCCGCTGGGAGCACATTAGGTGCTGCATCTTGGGCCTGATAGGAGCACGTTAGGTGCTGCTGCAAGGGTCTGATAGGGGCATCTTAGAAGCTGAGCATTGGCCTGCTAGGACCATTAGAATCTGTAGCCTGTCTCTCCTTAGAAGCACGTTAGGTGCTGCAGTATGGCCCTGATAAGAGCATTTTAGAGGCTGCAGCATGGGCCTTCTAGGATATAGAAACTGCAACAAGTTTTACGCTGCCGAACAGGCTTGCTAGCATGCACCAGTCAGTGGCACGTTTGATGGTGAGCATGGGCTGGCTAGGACCATCAGAACCTGTAGCCCGCCTCTGCTTGGAGCACATTAGGTGCTGCATCTTGGGCCTGATAAGAGCACGTTAGGCGCCGCTGCAAGGGTCTGACAGGGGCATGTTAGAAGCTGATCAGAGGCAGGCTATCTTTTATTCTCTATGTTATCTCCAGTTCACTATTTCAAGGAACGTTTTTAATACTTTCACTCATCACTTTTACACGAACAGGCGTATTCCCTAGTAAAGAAATCAATTCTGCATGCCTTATCGCAAAGCCATGATTGTTTATGGAAAATAGCTCTGGGGTGGGAGCCAACATCAAACACATTTGTCATGAGACTTGTTCGGATGTCATTCCAAGTAATGGTATTTTTCCCTCTTTCACTCTCTCCTGTCACCCCTCTCAGTCTATATAACATTGTACTCTCTTAAAGAAGCGACATAAATTAAAGTGAACTTATCACTAACACTACAGAGCCAGGCTGGGGAAAGAATACGTACAGCTTATAAAACACAAGTCTTGCACACGAACACACTGCGCACGAATGGCAGTGTCCAAACTGCTGGCCTTCTTTTGACCATGCAATACGCCAACAAAACTGCCAGAAATATTACTGATATTTAATACTGCATGGCTGCAGGTGGAAAAAGCAATTGGCAGACTCATATTGTGCCGCACTGCTCTCGATTTCCTTAATTTCAGATATACCCAGCATGTGTCCTGCACAGGAAACCCGCATCTTCAGTCTACTTAGGCTTCTCAACGGCCGCTATATGAATTCAGTGACTGTTTGCTAATGGAGGAGTTGGTTGTGCAGGAGACTGGGCCCACCAACAGTAGGGCACCCTTCAGCACTTGTCTCTATGTCAAGGACTTGAAATGAGCTCAACCTCTGTGCAGGGCAAAACACTTGAGATACTCTCTCTCCATCTCTCCAACCCCCCTCCTCCTCCCAACCAGACCATAGTGGTCTTCCTGCGCTGACAGTAAAATATGGAGTTTGTGGCAGACATCCTATAGTTTTCCTGCCGTAGCGCCATGAAGGCTGCGACAAAACTCTCTTGCAGTGCACACCCAGCCTCCTTTGCCCAACATAGAGTGGCTATGTACCCCCATTTTGGAGGACTGTGGATATGAGAGTGTTAGAACGACCAGGAAACAGCCTTACCTACCCCGATTTCAAAGCAGACTACCATACCGATCACTGACAAAAAGAAAATTGACAGCGTAAGCTGGACTCACAGGGTCACACAAAAAAATCTGGTGTGAAGACATGCTTCCTGTAAAAGACAGTACAACTTTAGTGAAATGCCTGCACACAATCTTCGGACTTTCCAAACAGAGCAGATACCAAACCTGTGCAATACCGCTAATACACTTTGCTTTCTGTCTACAGTAAGAGGTAATACTTGTATGTTCACCCTGCGTATTCAGGAGAGCCAGCTTGTCCACATTACGAGTAAGGAACAAATTATTGTGAGGCTAAAGCTTGACATTTTATTAGGCTGCGGAATCTTTAATTTGGAATTACAGTACTGTATGGTGTATCTGGTATTCCCATAGCATAAACCTAGCCAAAAGGCAACACATCACTAAGCAGGGTCAACAAGAAGCATAAAGTGAACAAGTGATAGGAGAGCTAGCTGGTTTATGGACGGTTAATATATTGTCATGTAGTGTTTTTAAAGAAGCGAGTGTCCAACTTTTTCCTAAATTGGAGCACATTTGAGCAGTCCTGGTGTCTGCAAGGTTATTGTTCCAGGTCTTGGGTGCATAAAAGGAAAGGCCTGCTGCCTTGTTTTTCTTTTTTTACACTTGATAGTTTGAAGTCTTATGGCGTCCAGGCTGTTGGTGTCCGGAAAACCACCAGACATGGTCAAGTTGTGTGCAAAGTGGGGGTGCTGGTTATGATGGCTCCGTAAATGATGATGCTGACTTTGAAGAAGATGCAGGCCAGCAAGGGGTGGGGCAAAGAAGTTCCATCAGGATGGGGGTGACATCAAATTCTTTCAGGTCCTGGATGATACCTGCTGCGATGTGTAGGATTTCCTCAAGGGGTGCCAGTGTGGCATCTGGAAGGCCATGGAGCACAGGGTTACTACCATCCAGATGCAAGAGCACAAGGACTTCAACAACAGTTCTGAAGGTGCTTTCTGGAAGAAACAGTTTCATTTTCATTAAAAGCAAGAGCTGGTACCAGGCCATCTGTTTTTTAGCAGTGTGTCCCTTGACGGTAAGGTTGCTGGTTAGGGTGAATAGAGGTGACTTGGCATTTGGTGAAAGCTGGGGTTCAACGCCATCAAAGTTCAAGTCATTGAGGCAGGTTTGTGCTGTTTCTTGTTATAGGCAACTAATAGGAATTTTGTCTTAGATGGGTCAATATTCAGGTAAGTGCAGGACATCTAGGTCTGGATAATGTGCAGGCATTGTATTTCTAAAGCAGAGGAGACTTTCAAGTAGAGTTGCGAATCATACGCATATTTTCGAATCTTGATGCTGTTATCTGCAAGCAGAGCACCAAAGGGCTCCATCTAGAGGTTGAAGTTGACAGGAGACAGTGCGAAACTTGTGGAACTCTGCTGGTAATAAGGATCTTTCGGGGTCTGGAGATGCCTTTATGAACAAAATGATGTTGCTTGGGTCCGAAAGGTGGAAGGAGAACAAGTCAAGGACATTGCTGGTGAATCCCATTTGAGATTCTAGGGTGCCTATGACTGTGGGATGGTTGACTGTGTAAAAGGCACCCAAGAGGTCAAGCAATATCAGGAGGCAGGGGTCAATTTCATCAGTGGTCATGAGAGCATCGTCTTCTACGTGTGAGGTAACGGTCTACATGTTTCAGCATGCCCTTTACCCAAACTTATTTCTGCAGGAGATGTTAATCACTGATGTGATCTTGTAATTAACACAGACTGCTTATTCAGATTTGCCTATAATTAGCAGGTGAGTCATGGGCTGGAAGCTGTTGAGGTCGTTAGGGTGTAGTCTAAGTTTAAGAGTGGGAAAATCTGGCCTGTCTTGAGAGCTTTGAGAGCTTCTAGGAAGATGTCTTGAGTGACTGAGCTTTGAGAGTGGTGAGTAGTGGTGAGAGGGCATTCCCATAGATCTCTGATAAGGATTTGGGTAAATCATCATCATCTTCAAAAGAAGTGGCTTTAAAGGAGAGGAGTACTTTTAACTCATAGAATGACTCTTCCTGTCCATTTCAATGTTAACCCCATCTAAACTTTCTAGCACACAGAACTGTTCAAGATAAATCTTGAATGGCCCCATGGCAAACCCCTCAACATACAAGCCTCGAAGGGGATTCTTGGCCACCACTGAGCACAAAGTAGTATCTGGTTACTGAGATTTCATTGACAACTAGCAACAGCTGTTACAAAGGTTGCGAGGGGTCCCAAGTGGCCGGCAGAGTTAGATTTAGGTGCATCAGTGGCGCTCTAAGACTCCTGGTTCAAAAGAGCAGGACATATTATAATATACAAGCTTAGCTAAACCCGTAGGAGCTAAAGTTACAGGAAAGTCAACGTTTTTTTTAAGTAGGGTACTCAATGGAAGAGAATAGCAAAGGTTTGCTGAGCGCAGGATTGTAATTGAAGAGGGAGAGGTAGACTGCAACCCTAGCAGAAAATGAAATGGTGACAGTTGTTAAATTAATTTGACAAATTACACATAACGCTTGCATGCTACTCTCTATGCGTGGAGCAACTCATACTTTTCAATATTTTTTTTGACACAAGTACGTCCAGAATGAAATTGTTTGCTAAACGTTTTCCTAAACCTAAAACACAAACTACACAGAATGGGTGGTGACACTGCAGCAGCAGTTTAAAAACATTCTTTCATTTTTGGACCCTGGCAGTGTAAAAAAAATATATATATAATAATTAACAAAAAGTGAAGCGCTATCGACATATACTGTTTATTCAATTTAAATGTGCTTTTTCTCGGCCAAGCAACATTGTCAATACATAAACTGCAATTAGCATGCTTACTCAAACACCGTACCTTCATCCATTCTGCATACCACTGGACCTAAGAAAAATCTCAGGTGTTCTTTACACGGGCAGCCCTGTCAGTCACTGTGCACTAGTGGAAAAAAGAGACAGCTGGAATGCCATCTGCCGAGGATGTCCTATGTCCTGGGGAGCAGACAGTTAAACTGATGCTTAAGTCGTCTGCGCTTCATAACGTTACAGATCAGGTCTAATGCCTCTAAGAGGATTCTTTCATTTGCTGGCATCCAGTGGATAAATGCCATTCAGCACAGGCCTCGACAACCGTCACACAGGCGCTAGAGACGCGCTCTAGTGCTGCATTCAGTGTGGCTGCGGCCTACAAAGGCGTCATTTAGCCGCAATGTGGATGGTGACTCTCGGGAGACTTCCAGGGGAGGGGGATCAAACGCACATTTCATTGTTTTAGGTTGATTTCGCAGGGGGGGAAGGAGAGTTCAACAGCTGTGCACTTTGAAGAGCCCAGATGTGAACGCTACACTCTTGTAGAGTTAAAGATAATAATTACAGCAAATACTATACACACTGTGCACCTTCCAGCCTTACTATCTCACTGTAACCCTTCCAACTCCTCCCACCCCCCCTCACGACAGAGATTGGGCGCCTAAACACCAAGAGTATCAGAAGTCGATTCTCTGATACCCAGTTCTTAATTTGTGCTTGTTGTTTCCGGTGCTGAGCACCTGCACTTATTTGTGAGGGCCGGGGCTATTCTTATGCCTCAAGCATTTGCTCCGAGAAAAAGACATATATGGGAAAGACGGAAGAAGGAAAAACTAAAAAGCGTCATAAAGGGAGAAAGTAGAAAGTTGCTGGATAAGCAGACGGGGCAGGGGTGGCCGTAAATGGATTGAAGAGGCCCGAGATGGCGTCAGGATTACGCTGCCTCAGTATTCTGGGCTGGCAGATTTTATTACTGTAGCCTCGTGTTTAGGAGAAGGGCTTTGAGCACCGGCACCTCTTTATTTACAAATTAAGCACTGCTGATATCCACTTTCTGTAGACAAAAAGCTGCCATTATAACCCATGTCCTATTTTTCTTAAAAAGAGTGTAACAATCCCAGGGATAAAAGAAGCTTAATGTTTAGAATTGTTACATTTAAGCCAGGGGGAGGGCAAGTGAAGCCATAGGTGTCGCACTGAGCGCGATGTAGATGTCAGCATGCACTGACCACCCCCAACCCTGCAGTAATATTACTTTTAACTGACCCTCTACCATCTTGGGCCTTTAACAGGCAAAATCTTTTTTTTTCCTTTCCCACCTTGAGCAGCTGCTTCCTCAGTTTGAGAGTGGCTGGGCATTGGGCTGGGTAGGTCAATAGGTGTGGGCAAAAAAAGGAGGGAAATGTGTTTAAAATCGTGCACAGTACCCTTGCACTTCCTCTTGGTCCTCATCTAATCACCACCACTGCTAAAAGCATCGACACACCCACCCATTGACACCCCCTATGTAACTTCATAGTGGCCAACAAGCACCCTGCGCCTTAAATTGCAACTTGAGATTTGAAGAAACTGTTGATGTGGGTTTGGGGAATGTTGGAATGTTTAGGCTGGCTACACAGCGGGCATCTTTTAGTCCTACCAAGTAAATGCTCCCATCCTTATTTTTGCAAAAGGTGGGTAAGGAGTGGTTAGGCTAGGTTGCGGGTTCAAAACTGTGTGTTTGGGTACAGGGCACCTCATTATGTATATTTCATATTGTAGACAGAGTTTGGTTCAATAATATAGATTGTATAAACACATATATTCACAGGAAAAAAAAAAAGATTACAATTACGTTATAGTTAGGTATGGTAATAAGATCTTAGCTTAATTTTTAACACAAATCACTGGATATCTTAAAGGTTAAAGTGTTGCTATAGTTAGTTGCTGAATTGAGAAGAACTAATGCTTGAAAAACTAAAACAACCCCTAAAGTACGCCTCTTATAGTTACATGAACAAACTCTAATTTGTGCCCCACTCATTCACTGCATGTGTCCTCACATATTACATCACTCAATAGCTATTACAGTTAGTTCATGTAAACTGTAACTGGTGAACTCAAGGGAATTTCGATTTTTAAACACAGCTCTTACCTCATTTCAAAACCTTACTATATAGTCACTGTAACCTTTTTAACAGTGAATTTCTGTTTTTAAACGTAAGATAAGGTCTTAGTAGCCCACCCAACCACAATGCAATTTTAACCTTTGGTTTTGTCAGTGGATTACTGCTATTTTTTTAATCACACTCCAAGTTGAGCAATTTGCCCAACACATATAACTCAGATGCCTAGTGTAACTGGGTGTCTAGAGTTCAGTGCACCACCCATGGTAATAAGCTCCTGCCCCACGCATGGACAAGTCATGCAAACTGCTGGGGATTACATATTGTTCAATCACCTCCACTGTCACTGAAAACGGTGCTAAATATAAATAAAGCGTTGGGTGGTCATAAAATTGTGCCTTTGCAGTGCAAGCTGACGCAAAGGGCTTGCTAGCTTGAGAATCTTATGAGTTCACCTAAGTGCAGTACTCAAACTGAGGTGGGTCCTGTTCACTGCTAAAAGCAGGAACGTGCAACCTCTATTGACGAACAACAGCAAGAACGCCTGGTTCACACACTTGTTCTATTCTGTGCAAATACTGACTGCAGCAGGACCTTTCTGCGTTAAAGTTTCATTTTAAAAATTGACCCTGATTTAAAGCGCCCGAATTTTACTCACCCCCGTTCTCTTTCAAATGACCCTTTCCTTGGCTCTTCAACTGCTGCATCCCTCCTCTGTCTCATGTACTCCTTAATCTCTTTAATTTATTTCTTTCAAATGCCCATACCTCATTTCAAAGATCCCAACCTCTCCTTTAAAACCATACCCTTACAAACTAACAGTAATCTCCTAGAGCATTATGTTAATCCTACCAATCATTTGCATAAACTCACATAGCACAACTAATGACCTCATCTAACCCTATCTATTTAATCTACCACAAAGAAACTGGAGCAAAAGCACAGGATGGTCTCCTTGAGAGTGCAATGCTAATCACCATGAACAAAAACAACCATTGTATTCACCACTAACCTTGGGTTCCAGAGCAGCGTGCTGCCTAGCATAAAGTATTTCAATGAATCGTCATTGGCAGCAATCACTATATAAATTAAATTACAATACAAAACAATATCATTAACATTAGTGTAAAATACTGCATATGGATATATAAGTACACAGTGTCACTGTATTTTAAGAAGGATCTGTGTCAAACATGAAAAAGGTATGTTCTCCCTGGAAACATTTATGAATAGATTTTATAATGAAAGTAAAATATATATTCAGAAAAACTTGATAAAAGTAGTTGGACGTACACATATGTAACAAGCTGCACTGTTATTTTATACATCAGCTCTACAAAATGTTTAGTCTTTTGTACAATAGGCCCATATACTGGGATTTCTTGATGTGGATAACTCCTGACTTTTAATAAGAGTCTGTTTCAGTTTCATTGCTGCTGTCTCTCCACCCCATCTCCTCTGCAGTATTTCACTTTTTGTCCCCCATTATTGCAGTGTCTTGTGAGTTAGCGATGACGGACCCTTTTGGTTCCTGATAGCAAAATGCCCTCAAGTGGATTGCCTCTTTCCCTACAGGTCGCACACAGAGCATCCGGCCACCTCCCTTCACCTATGAACCCAAGGACATCATATGCGTCGTACCCCAAAGAACTTCCCTCAGCACTACCCTGTTCGACCCCTCTCACAGACGTCATCTGATCTCACTGACTCAACATAATCCCCTACGCTGACGACACTCAACTAATTCTATCGCTCATTGAGGACCTCTCCAAGGCCAAAACCAACACCCGCGACGCCATGACCAACATAGCCAACTGGATGAGAGAAAACTGTCTCAGAATTAACTCCAACAAAACAAAAGTACTGATCTTCGGAAAGAGCATCTCCAATTGGGGCCACAGCTGGTGTCCAGCAGAACTCGGACCAACACCCGCAGACCGTGCATGCAAACTAGGCATCAATCTCACCAACACACTGACCATAAATCCACAAGTCAACACAGTCGCCTCCCCCTGCTTCCACACCCTTCGCATGCTCCGCAGAATCTTCAGATGGATCCCAGCCAACGTTAGAAAAACAGTCACCCAAGCCATATTCATTAGCCGCCTCAACTACTGCAACATACTATGCAGAAATCTCCTCCCAGCTTATAATTTTTTTTTTTTTTTAATTAATGCGCAGCCAGATTCATCCTGGACCTCCCCAAATGGACCCACATCACACCCCACTTCAGATACCTCCACTGGCTCCCCATCCAGAAGAGATGCCAGTTCAAGATCCTCACCAATGCCTACAAAGCTCCACACAATCAAGAACCATCCTACATCAACCATTGACTGAACTTCCATCTACCCTCAAGACACCTGTGTTCCTCCTTTCTTGCTCTCATGCTCAATCCCTACATTCGTTGTAGCCACAGCGGGCTGCTCTTTCTCCTACATCACTGCCAAGACCTGAAACAACATGTCTCCTGTCCCCCCACCTCCAAACAGCACCCTCCCTGGAAGACTTAAGAAAGAAACTCAAGACCTGGCTGTTCGACAGAGACTTGGCACCCTCAGCACCCAGATACCCCTAGGGGTGACAGAGCTGTGATTTACAAATGCTGATTGACTGACGTACTGATTGATAGACTCTGTAGCACTGTTACATAAGTGTCCGGGTGTGGTGAATAGGTTTCCTGTTAGAATGTTGAGTTTGCGATTACACATAGTGCAACAAAGACATATAAGACCAAGCTCTGTGTTTGGTGCAGTTATTTACAAGAACCCAGGCTGAGGAGGACGCTACAACTGACGACGAGATAGGGGATACATAACCTGACGAGCGAAAGTGCTCTCCCAGACTTTGCGGTGGTACAGCATACTTCTCATGCGTGAAACAAGAGCTTCAGTCAAAGTGTAGATTGACATTTGGAGTATGTGGAGTCACAGCACCACTCCAGCCATTGTGAAGCTGTTAAGATATTGAAAATCTCATTGAGAAGTTTAAGAATCGTTGGCAAGAAACCTGCTGTAGTAAAGGTACTGCGCCAATACGCAACACTGAGCTATAATTCATAAAGTACAACTACGTTAAAGGCCGCGACAACCAGGTACAGAGAAATGCTAAAAGTGGCGACAACCAGGTACAGAGAAACACTAAAGGCAGCAACAGCCAGGTAACAATCAGCAGCAACAGCCAGGTGCAAGAGAATGCTGTGGGTAGAAACAAATACAATGCAGAGAGGTGAGAAGAGTAAATATTTCATGCAAGAAACAAAGCCTCTACTCACCATTAAAGAAGAAAACAGCGTCTAAAAGACAGAGAGCGGGCACGACGACCCAGGTAATAGTATGTGGCTAGTGCTTAACGACGATGCGAACAGAAATGGGCAGCAGGCGCTGCCAGAGCGAGCTCCGCTCTTGACAGCAGAAAGTTTCACAAGTTATGATGCTGCCACATTCCTAAAAACACTGCCTCCTTTTGATACCAACAAAAAGCAAAAGATTGTTAAATCTCAAGTTCAATTCAATACCCAATGTCAATTACGAAAGATATATGTTCAATCAGGAACGCCAAAGTTGGTGAAACAATCAACAATGTGTTGAGAGACTTCATACGCTCGTCAAACTCTAAGTTCAATTAATAAAATAAAGAAGCCACATGTCTCCGAATTATTGATGGATGTCTGTCAGATTCATTCAGACGACAAATACTGAGAGAAACCCTTAGTCTAGAATGAGTTCTCATAGCTGCCAAAGCTGGGGAACATCCTGATCGACAAGATGCAGGTTTAACCCTGAATGCTGAGAAATGTGAATTTAACAAAACCAAACTCAAATTGTTTAGCCGTATCTTTTCTGATTGGGGTATGACACCTGATCCAGCTAAAGTACAAGCTTTGTCAGCTACCAATGCTCCAAAAGATGCTCTATGTTACATTCATTCGTTGGCATGGCCAATTACTGCTCCAGATACATGTGTGACTTTGCCACAGTCAGTGCTCCCTTAAGAGGCTTAACAAAATAGAAATGCTTCATTCTACTGGTCACACCAATGTGGACAAAGTTTTAAGAAAATCAAACATGCAATTGATAATACCACTGAAATGGCCTAGTTTGATCCACAGGTTCATACAGAGGTTGTGGTTGACGTAAGCCCAGTTGGGTTAAGTGCGACTCTTGTCCAACACAATGAACACCCAAATGCTTGAAAGGCATATTGTGGCATATTAAAGAAAAAGTTTGTCTCAAACTAAACGTGCCTATTCACAACCTGAGAAAGAATGTTTAGCAGTGGTGAGGACTTGTGAACATTTCCACATATTCTTATAAGGAAACCGTTTCACTCTGGTAACCGATCATCAAGCATTGCGTACCGTCTTTGGCAATACAAAAGGCAAAATGCCTCCTAGAACTGAGCGTTGGGGTATGTGACTACAGGAATATGAAGACACAATCGTGCACAGAACAGAGAAAGATCAAAATCCTGCTGACTACTTTTCATGCCCACCAGTAAGTACAGTGTCATGATACCCCTTCCAAAGCTGAAGCTTACATTAACTTCATTGTAAAGTCCAGTACTCCAGCTGCTATTTCTTTGGAACAAATTATTACTGCCAGGAGTAAAGACAGTGATATGTTGATACTAAAAGACATAATCAAACATCAATCGTGGAAGCAGCACACTAGACCTCTCACATGTAACAGTGAATATCAGAAGCTCACAAATGTGAAAGACGAACTGTCCATTACTCAACAAGGTGTTGTCTTAGGAGGTTTGTGAATTGCCATGCTAGAGAGTCGGCAACAACAAATGACTGAAGTGGCCAATGAAGGACATTGTGAAATTTCTGCCACTAAAGGAGCTCCACAAGACCAAGTTTGGTTACTCATTTTGATGAGAGTTGAAAGCCTGTCATTTCTTCAACTGCTTATCTCCCAAAATCACTTAACATACCTTAAACAGGTCGGAGCTACCAAAACATATGGGACAGAATTGCTGTTGATTTCTTAGGTCTTCTTAACAATGGACATCACCTGACGGTGATTATCAATGAATATTCCTGTTTTCTACTAGTAGAAGAGCTCTTATCCATTACTAAAGAAAGAGTAATCGAGAAGCTAGATAGCATTTTTGCAATATGGGATGTCCCTTAAATTCTAAAGTCTGAAAATGTTATTTTCTGTAGGAAAACCATGTAGGATCTACACAAATGACGGGGGTAAGGCCAGCAGCTATGAGGTTAAAACACATTTCATTCAAGAAATGGAATCCTGTGGTAAGGATGATTCTTAAAATATTTCAATATTTTAGGTTCTGCCAAGTCAGAAATAATGAGGCAGCTTTTCCCACTGCAGTATAGAGCACCCAATGGAAATACCATAAGCTGCACAAGAACACATAAGTTATTCGTTTCCTGTTTCATCTCATCGAAAGGTTGGAACACCGAGATGATGTGTCAATGGACTACTCTGGAGAGAGACACTGGACCTCCTGAGATCTAAGCGCGTCATTATTGTGCCTTAGACGGTAAATCATGCGCAGCAATTCATTTTCCAGTAGTCCGTGCTTTCATTTTTTGTTTTTGATTGAGCGTACATTTCCATGATTCTTTGGCGGTAAAGGCACAACCGAAGCGTGAGAGGCATAGCTCAATGTGTGGAGTGCAGGACGCATTCTGCGGAGAACATCAGTTCTGTTCGGCCACACTGGACAATAACTTAGCAATTGGCAAAGAACGTCTACTTTCTCTAACCATTGTAACTACCCAATTTAATGAAACTCCGTTCATCTACCTCCGAAGGACTAACGATAGTTCTGGCCTTGCAGGGGAATCGAAATCATGTCCAGCAGATCACAGTAGATGTTAGATTTAACTTTTTAAGTCAGGGAGTAGTCATTAAGGGTGTAGAAGAGGTGATGGACAAGGGTGGTAGAAAGCGAGCCCAGAGCTCCAGGGACTCGTGCACGACCCGTGCTGTTATTTTAGGGGATTACTTTTGTTGTCCAAAGCATTTAGTTTCCTCCTGCGTAGGATCGCCAGGATGGATACTTTTGTTCTGTCTGCTTACGTAGAAGTTCATGTTACAGGGAATTCCTTGCTTTTACTGAGAGGCAGAGGGCGGGCGGGTGTGGAGATGGAAGGAAAAAGAGAGGGAAGGCATAGAAAAATGTACGGAGAGGGGGTGGGTGGGCGAGAGGAGGAAGGGAGAAGGGGGGTGAGAACGGAAAGGGGGAGTAAGGGTGCAAGACAAAGGGAAGGAGAAAGACACAATGTTCGTGTATCTGCGCGCGTGTGCTCCGAAGCACAACTGTTGTTTTCTGCCCTTCTGCTTCTCTGTGTTTTTCCTGCCCACCCCTTCCAAGAGGTAATGAATGCTGAAAGGCACAAACAAACAATCTGGGGGCTCCTGTTGCAGAGGGAGGCTGATCAGGAGGGCGTGTATTCCTGCTGCTTTGAAGGCTCACGGATCACCGAAACCACTCGAGTCAAGTCTTTTGATCTTGTCAGAACTCATTTAGGAATGTAATTATTTTACATCTCCCTACTCACCCAACATTGCGAAGAACGGTGAGCCACAAGGGGCTAACGCAAGCCCCTGGTAAATGCTGCATGGACTCTGAGAGCATATCAGTTCTGTCATCCAGCACAACTGTGAAAGTATTCCCATGATGGCAACAAACTGCGCTTCTTTCAACTGGAGGAAGGAAAATGTAAACAGATGGGGCGCATCTGTGAATCATAAACATCCCTTCATTAGTGCCATCATCGGAGTTATTCTGTGGTATGTTTATCTTTTAAAGTATCAGCTAATGAGGACCCTGAATTCAAAGGAGATGCCATCACGCCAATGACCTTTCCAGCAATCTGCCGCTGAAGCTTTGGGAAAAGCATCTAACTTTCTCAGGTTATTGGGATTTTAAGGATACTTGTTTTGGTACTGTGTGAAAAACTGCTGACATGATTTATCAATGCATATTCATATAACAATGAAGAGCAAGATCTGGAGGATGTTTTAAAGAGGCTGGTTGGTGAATGGATGTACACGTGAGGCAAAGGTTAAACATCGTGGGTCCTCTTCAATTTCCATTTGTGGATCTACCCATTGGCTACAGAACTTTTTGGAACGGTTTGTTTTTTAAAGGGAAGGTCGTGAGAACGCACGTGCCCCATTTATAGGTGAAGATATTGCATTGTCCTGATCTTGTGGAGGCCTTTCCACCCAGCTGGATGAAGATGGGCTGCGAAAGGCTGTGCTAATCGGAAAAAGACTTATGGTAGAGGGGACATGATATATGGGTAACCCCTTTTTATGGGCGAAGTGCTCCGTCCATTCTGTAATCTCTCTTTGGGCTTGAAACCCCGCCCATGCCACGTCAGTCACTTACAATGGTTCATGGGCTTGCCTTTTAAAATCCACTTGCTTTCATTTGTGAACGGTGATAGAGCGTTCCGTACTAATAATTTACCTGTACTCGGACGCTCTCTCGGCCGATGAATCTTTTGGCTAAGTGGGACTCTCTTCACCCGAGATCAGTCAATTTAATCAAATCAATAATCAATAACGAACGTAAGCAATGCCCTGATCAACATAACACTTAACAATTAATCCAGAATACATTTCGGCGAACCATGACCTTTCGGTCATGAATAATCACACCAGTTTGTTCAAAGTTAATGAATTTATTTCCCTATATTAGCAAAGCTAGCACAATATAGATGTGTCTCAACACCAAATGATAAACGTAAATGAACATTAATAGCTGTCCATAACGACGAAACAGGTGCAATCTATGCAGCATTTGAATAACAAGGCATTCGATGATAGCAATGCAATTCACTAAAACTATAATCTGTAATGAGCTAATTGCATACATTTAGTCAGCATAACAAGGTCTCAAATTGCATCGTGCAACAAAAGGAATCCTCATCTAACCTCAAATTAGCATCGGCATGTGGGACTTCATGCAAAAACAATTTAGCAACATTAATTTAGAAAAACTCCTAACTAGGGCTCTTATCAAAAATCAGCAGTTGGTTACCTAAAAGAAACACAATGCAATCATACAATTTCCTTTCATATTTACCAATTACAATCAGCATTCAAGGAAGTCTTCGTCTCACAGGTACCGTTTCTCGATCAGCATGGGACGGGGCAAAGGGGCAGGGGTGGACGGGGCAGTTGCCTCACGGCGGCAAGATAAACTACTACTTCATGCAATGGGCAGTTCAAAGTTAAAGTCTCTAGGGTAAGAATCATTTAAAGTCTCTTTCTCTCGATTAGAGAAAGCATCAAAGTCTCTTTCAAAATGGCGTCGCAGCAAGGTGGGCCATATTAGCTGCAAAATGGCGGGTAACGGCAATAATGGCTGCAATGGCTACTTTCTTCTCGTGCACCTGGTTTAAATAGACAACAGTTCAAATCCAGTAGGGTCTTCCATTGGAGGGTTCATAGGTTGGCTTCAAATTATCCAATCAAAAACAACAGTTCTCAAGCTTTTACTTAAGCATACATTATCCTTGGAGACGGGTACGCAAGTTGCAACATTTTATACCAATTAACTCATTTTCAGAGCTTCCATTGTCCGCACCTGCAGATTGACCTTGGAGCAAAGAGAAAAATGCCAGGCTGGCACGAAACCTTAAGATAAGCATGTGAACGATCTCAGTGGAAAAGTACAGCTTCAAGCAGAAATACACGTTTATTAGCACATTGGAAAAATACGAGCATCTAAACCGTGAGACCAGGCGACTAGGCCGAAGCCTCCATTAAAGTTAGGCTAAGCTAAAGCATTTCAAACAAGCAAATCATAGCACACGTTTACGATTATGTCAGATTCGTGCAATTCTAATACTTCACGTTATATAAAGCACGCTTATAAATGTCGGCAAACTACTCTGAGGGCACATTTGTCCCCGTACAATCTTTATTAGTTCGATTAAAGTCACACTTGATTATTGCTACACTACGTTTATGCACTAATAAATGTAAAACCTTCATTTCTGCGTCATCAATCCCTCCTCTGATGACTACTTGTCATCACACAAACTATTCCCACAAATTTTATTCCATTAAAATTCTGTCAGTTCTCTTTTCCTTTTAGTTCCCCTAGTTTTCGCTTTATATTCTTCTGCCATTCTTTTCATCATTTTCTCTTCCTTCCGTCTTTTAATTCTTTCCATAATCATTATTATTCCCCTTTTTATTCCCCAAATTCCAAATATACAAATCAGTACTATTAATATTCCCTGTATTATTTTTAGTAATATTCCATTCCAAATTCCACCAATCCAATTTCCCACTGAAGCAAGTCCTTTTCCAACCTTCTCCCACACTCCTGGCTCTTTCAATTCCTTCAAGTCTGCACTCTCTTTTGTTAGATTAGCAAGCATAGTTTTAATTTTCACACTGTTGTCTGGAATATACGTGCAACAGTGGCGCGCACCAAGCATTTTGCAAACGCCGCCATCCTTTGCTAAAAGAATGTCTAAGGCAAGCCTGTTTTGAAGAGTCATAGCTCTTTCCGCTGCAAGTTCAGCATCTATCAGGATTATAGCACCTGAAAACTTTGTCAACATGTTATCCACTATAGTAGACAACTTTCTTATTTTGATGGAATTCAACACAACTCCCAATGAAGGAATCATGGCTCCAAATATATCTCCTACCACAGCAGCTGCGGTCTCTCTTTTCTGGATACGATGGGATCCAGATGTCTTTGGAATCATCGATAGGTCATCCAGTTGATAAACCTTTGGGAACACTATACCCAAATAACATCTTCCCCACCATCCCTTCGGAAGACAATAATAGGCATTATACCCACAAATGTAATATACACCTGGTATGACAGGGTCAAGTCCGTTCATCATGAATGTCCATTTGGCCTTAAAGATAAACGTATGTTTACACTCACTCGCTCCTACGAAAATGTTATCATAATAAGATTCACCTCGATATATACAAAATTTCCCTACATGCCAAGCATCTAAAGCTATTCTCCCTTGTGTCTTTATTGCGGCAAAATCATAATGATCTACTGAAGTCCTCTTACTTAGCTCTTTTTCTAATTTCGCATTCATTTGCGCCCTTCTATCATCTGTGCAATCTAAAAAGCTTATTTCTACTGCAGAGAGCGAGCAGGTAAGGTTTTCCCTATGAGCGTGAGCCGTTTCAAAAGGTTGCATTGGCTCGAAAAATTCCCTCATTATTTTAGCATCCCAATCTTTAGCAATCTGGCTTAGCTGCGCTATTATAGGAACATATGCAAAAGTAACATCATAATTTGAGTAAAAATACTGTATGTTAGTTTGACCATAAAATCTAGAAGTTACTATACTACATGTAATCCCATATGTAAGAGGCATGTGATGATAAGTCACCCCTTCCGTTACCGATGTCGGTATCTGTGTACACACATAACAATCTTTCGCATCCATAGTCTCAACATATTCTGTTAGCAAGCGATAGAAAACATTATACGAAAGCTCCTTCTTATCATGCAAGTGTCTCTCATCTAATTCTAGTCTTTTCAGTGCGGTTAGTTCAGTGACAGTAACAGGAGCAAAAGTAGAAGCATCAATTTTCTCATTCTCACTCTTACCATGCATTGCAAGCACCATTATCATTATTATTAGTACACATGCAATTACCAAGCCTATACACACATATTTACAATATTTCTTTCTACCGTTTTGCGTCATGATCTGTATAGAATCAGAGAGCTAGAAGCACCTATAAAGAAACTATTTAGCAATTCAGTTACAAAGCTGAACGAGCGCAATGTTCACACAGTTTTCTTCAAGAGGCCAGTCACTTATCGGTTAGCAGCATTTGTCTCAATTCGGCAATAACTCAGTCTTTTATCAGTTCAGCAAGTGTCTTATCCGGTTTAGCAATGTCTCAGCTGGTTGTTTGTATCACGTTAGATTGTAGCAAGCAATGTCATTTATCACCCTTTCAATCAACAGTGTCCATAAAACTTTTCTTTTCTATTGGTATCTCTTCTTCTTCGTTCTCGAGGCTAAGAGATACAAATTCGTCAGTCCAATCGTCATTGACTACATATGCTCATTCTGGACCGGAATATCTCCTGTTTGGTATCCTTTTCCTTTTCAATTTTGCTTCTCTTTTCGATTCTGCCTCACTGGTACTTTCCTCTTTGGCCAAGTCTTTTCCTTCAGTTGAGGATGGTACCACGACAGTCACTTCCTTTCTTTTCTCTTTCACTTTTGGCCTTTCTCCGTCGTTCAAATTTTCTTTAGTCCTTTGTTTTATTGGTGATATACTTAGTCTCCTCTTTGCACTGTGTCCATTTGATGGACCTGCGATCTTTTCTGTGGAAGCTTGAACTGTTTCGTTCTGTTCTGCCTTGTCCCCTCCTTCTGGGGAATCAATCACGTTCTCTTTTTCTTTTTCTGTATCGTCTGCTTCTGGGAAAGCCCTCCTCTGATCAGGCTCTCCTGCTTTTTCACCTCTTTCGAGCCCTTCGTCACCGTTACTTTCTTCAGACTCTTTATCACTTTCAGCTGCTTCAGGCTCTTTGTCACCTTCAGCTACTTCAGGCTCTTTGCTATCCTCAGCTGCTTCGTCGCTGTCTGAGGTTTCTCCTTGGTCTTTCCCAAGTGAGTCTGTCGTTTCGTCCTCAGAGAATATTTCTCTCTCTTCTGTTCCTGCCTGTTCGCTTTCAGTTCGGTTTTGCTCTGTCTCAGCGCTCAGCACTGTTTTATCAGGCACTGGCAGTTTCAGCGCTTCAACTTCCTCATCTGTGGGACACAACACTTTCTTTGTGTGACTGGCGTGAATCCAGTTGGGAACTCCCGCACACTTCACAGCGGTAGTGGTCGTCAGGATCACTTGGAAAGGGCCTTTCCAACGGGGTTCCAGACACGACTTTCTCACGTGCTTCTTTACCACGACCCAGTCACCTGCTTTCAGTGTGTGTCCTGGACCTTGGATCGGTGGCAAGGTGGTCGCTTCCACCTGGTGAGAGAAAGAGCGAACCACGTCAGCCAGACCTTTGCAGTAGTCTAACACCATATCATCTGTAATATTCAAAAGCGCGTTTGCGGGAACTGCAGGAAGTCTCATAGCCCTGCCCATGAGAATTTCGTGCGGAGACAATCCAGTCTTTCTATCAGGGGTGTTTCTCATTGACATTAACACCAAGGGCAATGCGTCAGGCCATTTCAAATTTGTCGATGCACATATTTTCGCCATTCTTGATTTCAATGTACCATTCATTTGTTCCACCAGTCCTGAGGCTTCAGGGCGATAGCTACAATGCAGTTTTTGCTCAATGTTCAGCGCTGCGCAAAGTAACTTTATCACCTCGTTATTGAAGTGACTTCCCCTATCTGATTCTAAAGAGATCGGGAATCCAAAACGTGGTATCAACTCCCTCAACAATAGTTTTGCAACTGTAAGGCTGTCATTTCTACGTGTGGGGTATGCTTCAATCCAGTGACTAAAAATGCACACAATCACCAACACATACTTCAGACCTCCATGCACAGGCATCTCAATGAAGTCCATCTGCATTCTACTAAACGGGCCGCTCGCCCTACCAATGTGGCTCGCGTTCACAACCGTTCCCTTCCCTGGGTTCATCTGCTGACAAATGACACATCGATGGCAAACTGCTTCTGCAGCTTGATGAAATCTGGGGTTAAACCAATCAGTTTTGAACAATCTTATCATGGCATCTCTCCCTAGGTGAGCCTGCCCATGATAGAACCGCCCTAGCTGCGATAAGAGACCATTTGGCAAAACAAATTTTCCCTCATTTGAAACCCATAACTCATCTGGTCTCTTTATACATTGTGACTTAATCCAGGAATCTCTTTCATCCTCCCTGACGTTATTCTGTAACGCTTTTAGTTCATCCATTGTATCTACGAACTTCAAGGCAAATGCTTCAGCTGGTTCTAGTTCTGGTTCACTTATCGAATTCCATTCATCTCTGAGTAATATACAGTTCAAGGCACAAAATCTTGCGACTTGATCCGCATATGCATTTCCCAGAGAAACATAGTCCTGTCCTTTTGTATGAGCACTACACTTTACCACTGCAACTTCGGCTGGCATTTGAATGGCGTGTAACAATTCCCTTATTCTCTCCCCGTTTTTCACTGGGGATCCTGAAGAAGTCAGGAAACCTCTCTGTGACCATAGTTGTCCAAAGTCGTGCACAATTCCAAACCCGTACTGACTATCAGTGTAAATGGTGACTTTCATCAATGCAGACAGTTGACATGCTCTTGTAAGGGCTACAAGTTCTGCTACTTGTGCAGAATAGACTCCTTGAAGCCAGGACGCTTCCAAGACACCTGTTACAGTACATACAGCATATCCTGCTTTCAAAATTCCCATCCCATCTCTTAGACATGAACCATCAACGAAAACAATTTGGTCATTTTCATCAAGCTTAGTATCCTTAATGTCAGGTCGAGGTTTTGTGCAAAATTCAGTCACCTGAAGGCAGTCATGCTCGACGTCTTCAGCGTTCTCAACTTCAGCATTTTCACCGGGAAGCAAGGTTGCTGGATTCAGCGTAGTGCACCTTTTCAGCTGCACATTCGGTGAGCCCAGAATTATCGTTTCATACCTTGTGAGTCTTGCTCCAGTCATGTGTTGCGTTCGGGAGCGGGTCAAAAGTATCTCAACTGAGTGAGGGACCATGACTGTTACTGGGTGTCCCATCACTATTCCTTCACTCTGAGTGAGGCTGATACCAACTGCTGCTACGGCGCGCAAACACCCTGGAAGTGCTGCTGCGACCGGATCCAAAGTAGCTGAAAAATACGCTACTGGTCTGTTTATGCCACCATGGGCTTGAGTCAAGACAGACAAAGAACATGCATCACGTTCATGACAAAACAATGTGAAAGGCTTTGTGTAATCAGGCATACCTAAAGCTGGAGCCCTGCACATGCATTCTTTCAATTCGATAAAAGCATCCATCTCATCTCCTTTCAGCTCAATTTGATCCAAGGCATCCTTCTGGGTCAGCTTCAGTAAAGGCTTTGCTAGAGTTGAGAAGTTGGGAATCCACTGACGACAGTAGCTTACCATTCCCAAAAACTTCCTCACCTCCCTCCTTGTCTTTGGTGGACTCATTTGAAGTACACTCGTTATTCTTTCCTTCATTATTCTCCATGACCCTTTCTCTATCTGGTGACCCAAGTATTTCACTTTCTTCTGACAGAACTGCAATTTGGAAGGAGACACCTTGTGTCCATTCCTTCCCAAATGTTTCAACAGAGCAATGGTATCGGCTGTGTAGCCACTTTCTGTCTTAGATGCGATCAGTAAGTCATCGATGTACTGTACTAGGGTTGACTCGAATGGCAATTCTAATGCTTCCAAGTCTTTCTTTAGAATCTGATTGAATATTGACGGTGACTCAGAAAACCCTTGAGGAATTCGACACCAACTGTACACTCTGTCTAAGAATTTGAAACAAAAGAGAAATTGACTGTCCTCATGAAGAGGCACCGAAAAGAATGCTTGTGACAAGTCGATGACTGAGAACCACTCGGCATCGCAAGGGACTTGAAACATTATCACAGCTGGATTTGGTACGACAGGGCAACATTTAATTATGATGTCATTTATTTTCCTCAAGTCCTGTACAATTCGGACCTTTCCACTCGGCTTTATTAGTCCCATGATTGGTGAATTACATGGACTGCTTAACACTTCTTTCAGTACTCCCTGTTTTACAAATTCGTCAATGAGTTGGGCAACTTTCATGAGGGTGTCTTGTGCCATGTGGTATTGTGGGGTCTGGGGAAAGGTTGCATTGGGCTTTACAGTCACTTTCACTGGTTCCACTCCTTTCATCAATCCCACCTCTTTCCCTGTCATATCCCACACTTCCTTTCCGACTGTTTCCCGTAATTCAGCTGGAATATCTTCTTCAGTTATCATCGGGAAAAGACAAATCAGAGGATACTCTTCATCGACAGTTGCCATCTCATCCCCCTCTACACTGTCCTCTTCTTCCCCATCACTGCTCGTCTGAATTTTGATTCCATCGTTCGAACACATAATCGAACAACCCAATTTGCACAATAGGTCTCTCCCTAACAGTGCTATCGGGCTTGAGTCACATACCACAAATTTATGTAACCCTTGATAGTTACCAATGCTGACTGGTACCGGATCTGTAATTGGGTTTGTCAGGTGCCTGTTTGCTACTCCCACCACTTGAACTGTTCTCCCTGAGAGTGGCAAATTTGGTACTTCAATGCTCTTAACAGTTGAACGTGTGGCTCCTGTGTCAACCAAGAATGAGACACGATGACCCATTACTCTTCCCTCCACGTACGGACCCTTTTGATCAACTTCCAAGGATGCTGCAAGCACACAATCTCCTTCCTCTCCTGAACTTTCACTCTCCCATACATTGTTTATTCCACTCTCACTGTGTAATGGGAACTGTTGTACGGTGCCATTTGTATTCATTACCTGACCCGAGACCTGTGGAGGAACCATCACTTGCTGCTGACTCATTGGTGCCAAAGGTATTTGCATTTGCTGATTAGGTACCATGGGAAACTGCTGTTGCATTGGCTGCATTTGCGTCATCTGCGTACGGGGCATCTGCATCTGCTGCGGCTGCCTGGGCTGTAATCCCTGCAGCTGATTTATGGTCTGAAAATTTGGGTTTGGACCTCTCATTTTCGGTCCCCTCATTGTCTGAAATGCATTGACATCATTGTTTTGCTGACCAACACCTGCACCTTCCTGCACCACCATCGGGCACTCGCGTTTCCAATGACCGACAATTCCACACACGTGACACGGCATCACCTTTTTCAATGCCTGCACACCATTCGGAGTCACAACAGTGTTCAAATCCAGACCATTATTCACAAAACCTCCTCTGCCTCTGCCTCTCGCCTGTGGCTGAAACGTCATATTTCCCTGCAACTGCGGCTGCGGTTGCGGTACCTGTTGTTGGAACCCTTGCAACACTTGCAACCCTTGCAGACCTGTCTGAGCTGCTTTAAGCTGCATCATCATCACTTTCTCTTTCAACTTTTTCTGTTTCACTTCAATTTCGTCGCTACAGTATTTCGCATAATTCAACACCTCATCAATAGGTTTCGACTGCCAACAAATCAAATGCGACTTTATCATCTGACTTATCTCTGGTCTCAGCCCTTCCACAAATCTAAACACAAAATGAAGCATGTCCTTCGCCTCTATTGTTTCCGTGCCACTGTAGTTCTTGAACGCCTTCAACAACCTCTCATAGTAACTATGAATCGACTCTTTAGCCTCTTGGGCAGTTCGATCGATCTTCTGCCAATCCACATTTTTCGCGGCAACCTTCGTCTTCAAATGCTCAATCACCTTATAGTACAGGCTCATCACCATAGGTGATGGTGCACCCGTATCCCTGTCTCTCTCTGGTTCACTTGTCGGCCAACCTACAGCTCTTTTGCAATCCTCCCACAAATCTGCCGGAACCACAATCTCAAAGAGAGTGTTCAGGTCTTCCCAGAGACATTTTGCAAGCTTCACAAACCTATCAGTCTGTTGATACCATTCAATCGGTTTCTCTCTCAGTTTGGGAAAATCATCCGTAAAAGACTGAATGTCGCTTCTGTGCCATGGTACATGTATTAATTTTCCCCCTGCTGTCTCCCTCATTGGTAACATGGTTACTGCATCACTACTCTGTGGTCTTTTCTCGTTGAGCTCTGGGACACTGTCTTTCCTCTTTTCCTTTCTCTATACCCATCTGCTTTCCCATTTGTCTAAACACCTCCACACTTGTGCACTCTGCAACAATTCTCTAAGGTGCGCCTTCATGCCTGCTGACCTCATGTGTTCAAAATCTGTGGTCCCGAAATCCAACCTGTAGCTCCTGCTCAAGTGTTTCGTCTTGTCTATATCAACCCCGTTTTTGTCAGCTATTTCTTGCAAGCTTCTATGTACCTTGTTCACTTCTCTCGTAATCCTGGGACATAGATACCTCAGCTCTTCTTCCGAGTAGGACTCTAACCTATTCACACCCATAGTCCCTTCCACCAATTCTTGTGCTTCCATGTTCAACCTGACCCTATTCAGATAATCTTCTCCCTTCCCACTGGCTGAGCTTTGTGTGGAATTCAGACTGTTGAACCACTGTGTCAGCTGTTGCGCATTCAACCCCATCAGTGTAGCATTCACATCGACTGCCATTGATGGTTGCGGCAACTTTTCAGTGTTCGATGATAGCGGTATCATCAGTGGGGGACTCGACCTCACCAGTGTTGACTGAGCACATATGGGACTAAACTCCATCAAGGACCCAGATCCAGTTGGCTGAGCCGCTATCGGAGTTATCCCTGGAGTGTTTTCTATGCACCTCCTTTCTGTCCCATTCTGCAGCATTGATCCCTGACCACTCATACCTAAGTTAGGCTGACTGTACAAAGGTACCGGTGGACCTACAGTAATGGGTAGTGATATCGCATCTGGGTTCTGTCCATTTCCCATGTTCTGAGACATGTTCATTCCCACACTATGGGTCATCATTGCCGGCATGCCCATCTGACTCCCCGTCATCTGAGCATGTGCGTTTCCCCCCTGCATCTGCTTTTGAGGCATCAAAAACTGGGTTAATTCAGCTTGTGCCAGTGTTGGGTTGTGACCATTCTGTCCTCCCATTACGGTTGGATCTAGAATCATTCCCGTACTGTTGTCACTGCTGTAGTACCTTGGGACCTGCGGCTGATAATTTTCTGCTGGTTTCAATATGGGCACATCTGGATATATTCTCCTAACCTGCGGTATCTGCGGGGTGAACAGTAAACTCGGGTCCTTAGATCCCGATGATGCTCCTGAACTCTGAGTTTCACTGTTCTGTACCGGTGCCGGAGGGGCAGAACTGGTACTTGGACCTTGTCCACTCTCTGCATAAGGTGGTGGACGGTCGTTCAGCAATTGCATTATTAACTCCTCATCCTCTAACTCCTCTTCTCTTCTCAACTTTTCCTCGTCCTCTCTATCCTTGGAACACCTCCTGTTTGTCTTACAGGTAGCTTTCTTACCTGTCTCCTCTTCTTCCTTAGTAATTGCGGGAAACAATTTTATCCCCTGCAATACATCTGACCTCCACACCTTCTGTGCATTATCCCACCTAGCGTCCGCTAGTGTCTTTTCTACCTTCCTTATCCTAGTCTCGAACTTATTTTGCTGCTGCTGTCTAGCCATTAGTTCCCAAATCGCTAGAGCCTCAAACTGTGCTGGCCTTGGAGGTACCTTCATGTCGTACATCGCGAATCTCAAATTCTCTAGGATCCTTATATTGAATGTCCCATGGACCGGGAACGCTACGCTCCCATGTTTCTCTGTCAGCTTGTGCCATTGCTTTAGCCAAAGGCACGGAGCTACCCCCTTTTCCTCCATTACAATGTAAGCTGGTGTACCTTCGGGCGGCGTCTCCTCTCCTACGCTCGCTTTAATGTAAGACTCCCCCTTCATCGCACTCCTTAATGCTTTAAAAAATGTCATTTTCTCGTCTTTTATTTCACAAAGTTTGTAATCAATAAGTGACTTTAATTCCCGGAATACTCTTCGCTTGCCTTTCCCCTTCCAATCGAGCCCCACGGACTGCGTCCAATCCGTGCGCGACCCTTCTCTGCAACCAACCTATCCCAGCGCGGCTCCTAGTGACGTCACACTCACACACACTGCGGCTGACAAAGCCTCGCGGCTAGTCCTCCTTCACTCAGCTCCTCTCGTAACAACTTCTGGCATGTATCGCGAGCTACCAAAAATATAAAACAGATCTGTCGGTTTACTACAGGAGGGGTAACACAATCGCTTCAGGACCTTAGGGATTTTTCACTAGCCTCGGCAGTTATTCCATCTTTCTCGGTCCCCACTTTCGCAAGCAAATCTGACCCGCAGACTGCTCTCAACTTGTCAGTGATCTATTCTAGTGCACTTAGAATTTGTCAAAGCCCGAAGTCGAAGTTTCTTTCACTCCCTTAACACACGTACCGACTCGTTGACCACGCCCGGTCAACCTACTAAACCGACCAGACCACAACATAAACAAGTGTCTCATACACTTTTCAACATACTCCGGAGTCTCTTGACCTCGCAGGGCCCGTCTCAACAACAACAACCACGTGGACCTTTTTATGCACGAAGCGCCACATGCACATGAAGTTCGACGACTTCCCTACTCTCACACTCGGAGTCGCACCTCCGCTATTTCTATGAAGTTCGACGACTTCCCTACTTCTTCACTCGGAGTCGCACCTCCGCTATTCTCTAAAATCCTCGCAACCTTTTCACACAATCTGCGGCAATAAGCTGTGCAAGCGCAAAATCCTAACTTCACTCATACCATCACTAGTACCGCCAAGGCCGATCTCACACCTCCATTCTCTTCATTCGCAAGCTCCGAGATCCCGGGAAAGTCGTGGTGGACTTAGCCCATCATCATTTTCTCAATCTGTTTTACCCAAGAAAATCTAATTCAACTTCTCGAGTGGGATCTCAAAAGTCGAAACCGTTAATTCAACACCATGTATGTTTCGAGTGGGGTCCCAAAAGTCTAAACCGTCCTCTGCTACCATCTACTGATAGAGCGTTCCGTACTAATAATTTACCTGTACTCGGACGCTCTCTCAGCCGATGAATCTTTTGGCTAAGTGGGACTCTCTTCACCCGAGATCAGTCAATTTAATCAAATCAATAATCAATAACGAACGTAAGCAATGCCCTGATCAACATAACACTTAACAATTAATCCAGAATACATTTCGGCGAACCATGACCTTTCGGTCATGAATAATCACACCAGTTTGTTCACAGTTAATGAATTTATTTCCCTATATTAGCAAAGCTAGCACAATATAGATGTGTCTCAACACCAAATGATAAACGTAAATGAACATTAATAGCTGTCCATAACGACGAAACAGGTGCAATCTATGCAGCATTTGAATAACGAGGCATTCGATGATAGCAATGCAATTCACTAAAACTATAATCTGTAATGAGCTAATTGCATACATTTAGTCAGCATAACAAGGTCTCAAATTGCATCGTGCAACAAAAGGAATCCTCATCTAACCTCAAATTAGCATCGGCATGTGGGACTTCATGCAAAAACAATTTAGCAACATTAATTTAGAAAAACTCCTAACTAGGGCTCTTATCAAAAATCAGCAGTTGGTTACCTAAAAGAAACACAATGCAATCATACAATTTCCTTTCATATTTACCAATTACAATCAGCATTCAAGGAAGTCTTCGTCTCACAGGTACCGTTTCTCGATCAGCATGGGACGGGGCAAAGGGGCAGGGGTGGACGGGGCAGTTGCCTCACGGCGGCAAGATAAACTACTACTTCATGCAATGGGCAGTTCAAAGTTAAAGTCTCTAGGGTAAGAATCATTTAAAGTCTCTTTCTCTCGATTAGAGAAAGCATCAAAGTCTCTTTCAAAATGGCGTCGCAGCAAGGTGGGCCATATTAGCTGCAAAATGGCGGGTAACGGCAATAATGGCTGCAATGGCTACTTTCTTCTTGTGCACCTGGTTTAAATAGACAACAGTTCAAATCCAGTAGGGTCTTCCATTGGAGGGTTCACAGGTTGGCTTCAAATTATCCAATCAAAAACAACAGTTCTCAAGCTTTTACTTAAGCATACATTATCCTTGGAGACGGGTACGCAAGTTGCAACATTTTATACCAATTAACTCATTTTCAGAGCTTCCATTGTCCGCACCTGCAGATTGACCTTGGAGCAAAGAGAAAAATGCCAGGCTGGCACGAAACCTTAAGATAAGCATGTGAACGATCTCAGTGGAAAAGTACAGCTTCAAGCAGAAATACACGTTTATTAGCACATTGGAAAAATACGAGCATCTAAACCGTGAGACCAGGCGACTAGGCCGAAGCCTCCATTAAAGTTAGGCTAAGCTAAAGCATTTCAAACAAGCAAATCATAGCACACGTTTACGATTATGTCAGATTCGTGCAATTCTAATACTTCACGTTATATAAAGCACGCTTATAAATGTCGGCAAACTACTCTGAGGGCACATTTGTCCCCGTACAATCTTTATTAGTTCGATTAAAGTCACACTTGATTATTGCTACACTACGTTTATGCACTAATAAATGTAAAACCTTCATTTCTGCGTCATCAATGGCATGCATACGTCATGCTTTTTCCGGTGTTTAGCCCACCTACACAGCACTGGTAATGTACCAAAAACATGCGAGGCTCGATGTTTTCAGCCTGGAGTCCGGACTACTTTATTTGTTTATTTTCCGCGCAGCTTTACAACGCTAATAGCTCTAACTCGAACAAATGCGAGACCCGTTGCATTGAAAATGCTTGTTGTTTTTGCCATCACCCAAGTTGCTTAGTCCCAAATTAAGTAAAGTGATGAAAAAGAAGAAATGCCTGGTGTGTGGTGGCAATTTATACTTACATTAGTTGGGGAAGCCCTCTTGCTGCTGTTGGTGGTCTCTGGTGTTAGCAACCTTCCCCCTTCTAGAGAATAAACACTGTACTGTTGCCTAACAACTGAACCATAAGCACTGACGCCTATGACCACTCAGGGGTAAATGTATGATTACCTTGCAAAATCTGGATTCCCAGAAGGAGATGTTGGACTGTATAAGTGGCAAGATCCACAAAGATTTTCCTATGTCTTACTTTTGTAACAACCCTGCCTGACTCCTGGATTTCAAGAATAAACTAAGCCGGAAATACTACAAGAGCAAGCAAGTTACACCTACACATATCACAATCTTTATGAGCAGGACACAAAAAGATCAAAAGAACACTATTCTATATTTGGAATGTGCCCATACAGATATATATAGGATGCATGAATTTACCATGGATGGTTTTCTTTTTTAGTTTGGGTTTAATTTTTTTAATTTGGGTTTTTACAAAATATAAGAGAGTTTTAATAACAATAACGCGCATCCTCACAGTTAATGGTTAGTTTGTTCAAAGTGATAAATCACAACGCTCTCCAAATCAAAGAACAAAAAGGTCACTATGTTCTTTAGCTAATATACACAGTCTGGTTGTATATTAAAAGTAATGTGTTACCTGCAACCAAAGCCTGTCTCCAGATGTTGTTTTTCCATTCGCAGTGCACTGAAAAGTGGCAAACTGCCTGGCGTTGACATCCACATTCTGAACGCGCAGGAAATGAGGTGTTTTTGCTGAATAAAAGATAAAAAAACAGTTATTTTATGATTTACCTATAAAGTCAGTGTGTACTTGGATGGCTTTAAAATTATTCATCATTTCTCTACAGTGATTACCCTTTCTAGAAAAGTGTTTGAAAATTATTACTATTTTGCACAACAGAAAACAAATACCATTATTTAAGAAAATACTGACAGGCAGTATGCTGCTCTCTAAAATAGAGTGTTTAGGATCACTCATGATACTCTACCTCACATAACTGAGGCTAAAATTATATAAACTAAGGAAATGAAACAATGAACAACAAACACAATGTTTAGCACACAACAATAACAAGCACTGGCGTAGCCAATAGTTCTCGCTTTTGGGACCTTATAAGTATTTAGCCATGCAGCACATTAAACCTTTATCAGAAATAAACTGTGTTTGTGCATTCCTTTAAACACTTGGCATAGACTGTAATGGTCATAACATACCCTAAAGGGCACCAAAATAAAATAGCATTTGAAAGAAACATGGTCATGCAACCATATAGTCAGACCCTACAGGACATAACCACATGAAAAGAAAAGGGCAGAGAGCAGTACAGTGTAACCATATATTCAGCCCCTAGAGGGCATAGTGCTTTAGAGATTTTCAAGCCTAGCAGGCCTGTTAGAATGTTATTACAAACAAGGCCCTTAGAACACAAACTATAATACAAAAGCTATAATACAAAAGCTCCAGCCATGAGAGAGACTAAAAAAGATGTAGAATGGTGGAAGAGGTTACGATTTTCCCCCCCCTAAACCTAGTGTGGATACCCAAGACCCAGACGATGAGCTGGATAAAACGAGCATGTCATGCTTAACATTTTAGTGGTGGTGCCACTGTCCTAGGACCACCAAAGGTTGAATTACGGGCAAAAATGTGTTGTAAAAGGAATACCCCACAAAGCATTATGGGGCGAGTTTCCCGAGGTCAGTGAGTATTGTAGTATCGGCTCTCACGCTGTGCTGGGGAGAGCAGCGTTGAAGGTTTTCCTTGTCTTTTTTCTATTTAAAAGACACCCGCTTGTATATTTTTAACTGCTAAACTTGGGAAGAATTTAGGAATGGGGCTGCAAATTTAACCTCTGCTCATGTAAAACGCTCCAATCTTCCAGTCGAGTTCGCACTTTATAAGTAAAAAAAAAAAAAAAAAAAGAACCCGCCCTCCAGCTTGCAGCTTTGTCGGGTGCAGACATCGCAAAGAAACAGCGAAATGCCAGAGGAAGAAACAACATACTGCCATGAGCGTAAAGCGGAGAGGCAAAAGAAAAAAGTAGTGCACTGACACAAGCGTATATGGCCGATCATGCAATAATCCATGTAACAGG
The DNA here is from genome assembly GCF_031143425.1 of Pleurodeles waltl. Classification (NCBI taxonomy): domain Eukaryota; kingdom Metazoa; phylum Chordata; class Amphibia; order Caudata; family Salamandridae; genus Pleurodeles; species Pleurodeles waltl. The sequence goes on along the minus strand of NC_090438.1, from coordinate 895,687,267 downwards.
ATGGGTATCCAGGGTGGTAACAAAACAGCCTCAAGGCAGGACAAACCTAAAGCATATACCTAACAAACAAAAGGAATTTTGAAAGGCAGGCCAAGGAACAAATGAAAGTGATGGGCATGTGATGGGCATGGTGAAAGCCCAAAGAAGAAAATTACAGTATGTAGAGTGACAGCACATGTGCATTGCCTAGGCTCGACCTAAAAACCACCAGTGACTTTGAATCAGGCATTCTATTTAGCAAATTATCTTGTGTTTTTTAAATTCAAAATGGCTAAACTAATATGTAAAGTGGCAAACGTATGGTTCTGACATTAACGTCCTTTCATGCATTTATTTATTTAAAGAATTTACTAGAGGGGGTTTCTCAAAAAACAAAAAACAATTTATTTAGAAACTGCAAAATTGACAGTTCGCAATTAACTGAAAGAACTGCAAACCTTACATTGATTAAATCTCCCCTAAATCCACCCACACTTGTTTTTATCGTAGTGACATGTTTTAGAAGGCTTACTGTCTGGTAACAATGAACGCACTTCTAACGTGCACAGCCAGACATAACTTCCTGGTGCTCAGGCACTTCCTCAGTGGACTGCAGACAAGGGCCTGTTTCAGAGAAGAAGGAGCAGCCATCACCCACGCAAGCCCCCACTGTCCCATGTGGGTGCAGCCTCCAGTGGTGTGGGGCTGGGCTGAATATTTCTGGTAGGTCTGATTTCAAAATGCCATTCTGGTAATGTCTGTGTGGAAGAATAGACTTATATAATGCCTTGGAGGCTTTAATAACATGGTTTTCGTAGGTTTGGTTTTATTGTGGGTTTCACAAGAATAGAAACCAGACTTTAATCATACAAAATGCTCAAGGCTTGAAGAGAGAAAAAAAATATTCACACAGTTCTAAGTGTTATGAGGTTCTCAGAGGAATTAGTGATGTCTTCTGTTTCCTTTCTTTAGGTCTTCCTGGCCTGGCCACCAATGTTTCCTCAAAAGAAATGGAAAAATACCCAGGTATGTAAAGAGTTCTCATGCACCGGGATTTCTATTTCCTTCTACTGATAGAGGATTTCTCCTATATCATTTCCCAATATGCTTTACCTATCCTCTTTGGGTGATTATCCGGGGACATTCTAGTGGCTTTGAGAATTAAAAAGTGCCCAGTTGACAGTAATAGTCAAATCCCTAATCTGAATTTCCCTTTATTCTTTCTTCCGTCTTATTCTCTTTCTCTTTATCTCTTGGTTCATTGTTTTAGGTGAGGACTCCCTCATGGTTTTGGAGACAATCCCTTCCAGATAAAAACTAAATTTCACCTTGTGCAAGAAGAACGAGAGAGCAGAGGAAAAAACAACCTAATGGGAGTTAGAAGGCTTAGTTCTTAAATAATGTTCTTCACCATGTATGTTCTTGTCTGTACCACCGGCGTCTCATCATGGTGTCTCTTCCTGTTTTTAAATGGTCCTTCTTTTATTTTTAGGATACTTTCAGGTTTGGTGGAAGACAATGGGAGTGCATTTTTAATTAACAAAATATTGGGTGCAGAATTAAACCTGTAGAATTAACATTTGGCCTGAAAACGAGAAATAAATGAATTTAATTTTTCATTTCTGTGCTTTCTTAGCAGTCAAAAATGAACCAGAAAACAATATCTGTAGACCTTAGTTGAAGAATGCATCACTGAACACATTTTACTCGGTTTTCATTAGTGACCTAGGTCAGCAATGTATTACGAATAACTGTTACATTTATTTGAAACTTTTAATAGTCAATGTAGTAAAGTATATTCTTTTTAATCTTCATTGAATGAATAAAATGTTTAGTTTGAAATCATAAAAACTGTTTCTGTTTAAGTATATTGGATTGAAATGGTGTATGAAAAAGGAAATGTGATGCACACATTTGCATTAAACTAACCATTAACTTTTTCTCTTCCATTTTCTACAACTGAGAACCAGCATCCAGTAGGTAGTTTAGTTGCAATGTTAGAACATGACAAATAAAATGTTTCATAGCTGGGTTTTTTTAGGATAGATTAGTCGAGGGAAGCTGTCGTCTTCCCATCAATACATTGATGTTTGATTGGCTGATCCAGTGGCGGAGATGAGGACCAAAGTTATATGTTACAATAATGGATTGTTATAAAGTGTGTGTTCCCAGAGTAGGAGGAGAGACACTCTTTCACTCTTTTTGGGGGTTTCTGACTTAAGACTAATGTCTAGGTTTATCACAGACATTTCTCAGACTCACTTTGAGATTCTTTAAACTTGACACTTACATTACTTCTGAGGTTCTCTTTGTCTGAACTTATTTTGCTTTAAAAAAAAGTCTGAGCTTTTTAAAGCTTTAACATCTGATTTAAGAACCCTTAATGTGTTTTTCTAATTAACTGGTTAATCTCTTTACAAAACCATCCTAAGGAATTTAATTGTATGGAACATGCTTTATGCATGGTTGTGTTTACTATTGATTCTATTGATTGTAAAGTTTGTTTTCTGCCGATAAAGATTATATACAAAACATATATTAAACCTTTTTCCAACTCTCATTGACTCATAAAAGAAATGTCATTGATAAACTGAAGATAACTGGTGCTTTGATTTGCAGCTCCTCCCTACTAACATACCACAAAAGTTCATTGCGTGGGATCCAGCAGTAAGCGGAGATTTTACGTTATTTGTTCTGAGACTCCCCTAACATCTCAGGATTATTGGTGCCTTCTGCAAGTAGGTTTCTCTCTCTCCAGTTCTGTCGTCCCCAACAATCTATTATCAGGGTTTTCACTTTGGCTAGATTTGGTGCTTTAAATGGGCAGGTACCTGCACTTTAATTTAGAAAAGGGAGAGTACCTGACCTTTTAAGCATACAAGCAACATTTATAATGGGAGAGCACAGGCACTTCTCAGTAGCATCTAGGTACAATGGGATAGTGTGTACCTGCCCTTCAGTTTTCCCATTTAAATCTCTGGTGGATTTCACCTGATTCAGAAAAATACATAAAAAAAGCAGGAATAGGTCCAACTCGCATCTTTTAGCCAACAAACGATGACTTTCTCAAGAATGGGTAAAATCAAAGGCAAGATGTGAAAGAAATCACTAGGAGCCATTTGGTCACCTCTGAAGAATTATTCTAAGATGTATAAAACTCAAGATGCAGCAACAAACATACAAAAGTAACTTGTTATCCTACTGATGTTGCTTTGGAGTAGGTTTCGACTCAACAATTACTGCGGGTTTAAACGTTAGATATAATCATTAAGCAGCAAAGGCGACTCTGTCAATCTGTGAAGAAGAAAGGGTTTTTTGCAAAGTGAAATTACACTATTTTAAAAAGGACAATGTTCATGTCAGACAAGTATTTTAGTAATATGTTTCTGCACCCAGCTTAATGATGTGTTGAAATTATATAATGACCAAACCATTCATTTCTGGCAAAGGCACAAAAAAAGCCTTAAACAGTCTATAAGAAAATAAAATACTTAAGCATTGCAAAGGAGGGCTTTCAACGCCACCAGCATTCGTTTCTGTGAACTTTTGCTTTATTGGAGAAAATTGTTTGCATTAGTCTATACATATATTTCAAATATAGATCACAAGAAATGTTTTTATTTGCACGAGTTCTGCCGACTTTTATTCTCCACAGTTTTTTCATTTAATTTTGAAATCATGTAAACTAGTGCATTTTTGTCGCTCCACCTATTTATACAATCATAAATTATCTTATTGTGTCTCTTTTTCCATTGGCCTCGGGTCACTCTACTTTCAAGTTAGTATTTTCATTATGCTCAAGAAGAGATCTCGAATTAAAAACTGAATGGAAACACATTCCTGTGCTCAGTAGCAAGTTTACAACTGTTCCCATACTGGGAGAGTGCCTCGCTTTTGAATCTAAATAAACAATATGCTAATTAAAAACACCAAAAGATACCATCGCTCTGAATCAATCCAACTATTTGACCTATTATACATGGAACATAGCACACTGAGTACTAACCTAATTGTTACTCGTTTGTAATACAGAATTCATCAATACTTATAGTGCCTAAACATCAAGCTGCAAAGATCCATCATTTTAGCAGCTATGGCTCTAGCTAAGCCCTTTTGTTTTTCACTAAATGTATATGTATAATATACGTACATTTGGGGTTTTCAGTCTCACCTCTTCATACATTTGCCTGCTATTGTGCCATTCACTTATTTCTTCCACCAATACAGTACACGTCATGGGGCAATGGTTCAGCTCACTTCAGTTGTCGTCTAGTTTTACTGTGATTTACTTCACTCTGCTCTTTTGCAAGGAACACATTTACACACACAAAGCAGCGCCCTTAAGTGCAAGGGACACTAAGCCAAGGTATGTTTTTGAGAGACAAATATTTTTGCATTTAGCCATTTTTTTTTTAGATTTATGAAGGCTCAAAAACGTTTTGCAAAACTCTGACAAAACAAATACTGACAAAGCCAAAAGGCTGGTGGTTAATGCCAAACCTGCTGACTTTGCTTATGATTGTTTACGCCTGGCGTTTGTCAAGACCACTTGATGTTACTAAAATTATATGTACTACTTACTCACTGATAAGGATTTTCAGCCTGCCCTCTTCATCAACTGCTCTGTTATTGTTTCATTCGCATCTTTCTCCCTCCTCCCCACTACAGCAAACAGCATGGGAAAAAGGGTTAGCACACAAAAGCCATTTGCTAACTTCACTGTGAGTGATGGCATTCTGCCCTTTCACCAGGAGCACACGGACGCAAATGGTATTTCCCTTATATGGAAAAGACTACTATTGCAATGTGTGCATAAATATTTTTGCTTTTAGAAAATGCTTCTTTTTACAATGACAAGGGACCGGCAGCTTCCCCAACAATAACGTTTTGTAAATGCCATGAAAAGCAAGAAATTATAAAAACAAAAGGCTGGCAGTGAATGCCAGACCTATTGACTTGTTTTAATTGTAACTGGTTAACTGTTCAAATGGAGGAAACACTGCTTGGTACATATGCTGGGCTAAGTACTTATCCAGAGAATTGAGGAGCAAAATTTGGGCCCTGATTGCTCGCCCTTTAGCAGTAGCCAAAAGCGCCCCATGACCCTTAATGGATACTGTTCCCATTTGGGAATGCTTCTGATATAGGTGAACTCTCTCTCTACCTTGAGGTTGGGCCTGTGTGGCACTGTACACTCCCTCACGAGTACGGGCACTGGCCCATAGGGACCTCTCTGAGGAGCTACATACATTTTTCAAACAATAGTCCCTTTTCCATCTGTATTGACTCACCACAACACCATGTTTTAGTTGGAGATACCTTACTGATTACTCTTTTCAGTATAAGTAATAAAAATGCGGCTTTTAATTCAAAGAGGCACACGTTTGTGGGAAATGACTAGAGGAGAAAGGACATAGCAGACATTTTTTCATTTTCTGAGTGAGGGTTATGAACTTTCTTCTTCTTGAGTTTTATTATGATCACGGAGGAGATCCATTTCAAACGCTTGGAAGTAATTAATTCTATAAAGCAAGATCTACTGTAAGATATGACAGGACAGGAGTCGGAAACCCTCCCTATGTCATTATCAACCATCAAAGGCCCTCTTTGAAAAAAATAAGCAGAGAATAGAACTCTTAGCCCATGGAGAGCCTGTGCTTAAGGGAGACTCGTCTTCTTTATTTCAAATAATTAAGGCTCGGATAAAGCTCATGCTGTGGTTACTATTTCCAAGTGATTTCTGCATGTCACTTTAACAAACCGTATATTACAGCCATTTGTTATGCATTTCTTCTACATGGAAACATTCCTAAATAATTTCTTTAAAACATTCTAACCAAAATAGAGAAGTCAGGGGGGACAAATGGTTCCACAAAACAAAAACTAAGGTTTAACCCACCTTCATCAACTACTGCATCCCAATAAAAGAATACAACTATAAAGCAGACTTATTCAACTAGATTTTCAAAATTATTTATTCAGACTTGTGGCCTGGCCACACAAGCCCTTGTGAGAGCATAGTCCTCTCAGCCTTTTCTGGTCAGGATTAAAGACAGTTTTAGCTGTCTATCCAGCATCCTGTAGTCAACAAAATTAATAACAACACTACGCATACACACACATATGTATAAATAAAACCTACTGGCGGTCACCAGTAGATAGTTATAGTTAGGATCTAGTTTCCATAGGAAAAGCATTTTTTTTTTTGTTGCTAATAACATTGGTGTTGTCTGACAAACTTTTCAAAACTAGTTTGCCAGTAACTTCAGCTGTAAAGTTTTGGGGTGACTCGTCAAGCAGGGCTTAAAAAAAGGCAGTGGTCCCCAAAAATTTTTTCTGCTTGCAATTTCCCAAACGGATTTTAGACATGACACACCCTGGTCCACTGAACACAATTACACCAAATGTGACAGAAAGCTAGATCTTGATCCAGATCTTTTTGTAATTTGGTAGAAATCTGTTCAGTAGATTTGGAATTATTAAACAAAAATGATTTATGTATATCTAGAGATGCAGATCCACTGTGGTGGATCCCTGGATTCGCTTGCCAGCAGCTGGCTGGCCACAACCTGACAGGATAGTTGCGGCTGACACTTAGTCTATCGGCATTCAGTCCGGAGGGTGGGGATAAAAATAAAATAGGATATAAGGGATCAGGATAAAGGTAGCCTGCCCCATACAACTGATGGAAGGGTCTCGATGGGACGCCTCATGGGCAAGAAATAGACCAAATACATTTTGTTTAGAGGAGGGGGGCACAAGGATCTGTCGATCCTCTGTGGTGCTCAGTGCCGCCCTCTGTGTGAATCTGTGATGGATCTGTGGACCCAGAGCCCAAACAAATGAAAAGTACAACCACTCACACGCCATACAACCACTCAAACACCCACTCACACATCCATAGACCCATTCACACAGTAATTCACACCCATACACACACACTCACAAACCCACAAAGACACCACCACACCCTTTCACAGACCCACACAGCCACTAACACCTACTCACACAAACAGCCACTAGCATACCCACTCACAGACCCAAAAACCACTAGATCCACTCACAGACCTAAACAGCCACTGACATACCCAGTCACATACACACTCGCAGACCACAAAACCACTACCACATCCCATCATAGACCCATAAAGTCTCTCAGACATCCACTCATATACCCATTCACATACCTACTCAAAGGCCCACTCACACCCATTGATACATACACACCCACTCAAAGACCCACAAAAGCACTACCCAGACCCTGTGAGTCCCATTCAGCCTTTCATACACCTATTCACACACACATTCAGACACTCCTCCACTCAAACACCTGTAAAAGCACTACCACCAATACAGCCACACACCCACCACTCAGTCATTCACATACTCACAGCCTCACTCAGACCCACAACACCACTACCAAACTGACTCAAGACTCATACAGCCACTCACACACCTATCAACTTGAATGAAATTCTCACCATGTGAGGAGGGGCGGGCCTTAGAAGTGGCAGGGCCTTGTGTAGAGAAGTACTTAAGTGGCACTTTTGCCCCCACCCAGGCCCCCTCCTCCAATAACAAAAAACTTGCTGAGGCTGCTGCCGATGTACTGGATGTTTTCATGCCCACTACTCAATGTCAGCAGTTCAAAGCCTCCAAAAACAAGCCAAAAACCACTGTTTAAAATGGTTTTCAGCTTATTTTCCTTGCCACTGTGTGGTATCGGCTCTTGAGTAGGTGACAATGTGATGGGAGCACTCAATACCACTACCACACCTCCCATCACAGGCCCACAAAGCCACTCACACATTCACACACACACACACACTCCCAGACCCACATGTACACATGCAAACAGCCACTTACACACCCCGTCACAGACCATACAGCCACTGACACACCCACTTGCGCAGCCATGTTCACATGCATACAGCCACTTACGCACCCACTCACAGATCCACACAGGCACTTACACACCCACTCACACACCCTTACAGCAACATCGGATTTGTTGCTGAACCGCCCACACTATAACAGGCAGACGCCTTATTTGTCCAGGGATCCATGGCAGATCCAAGTGAGAAGTTAAAAAAAACAATTTGAAAACAAAAAGAACCAGTGTTTGGAAAAAGGTTTAGCTCTGAAAAGAGCCTTTGTGTTTATTATATTTAGTTGAAGAACAGGATGCAGTCTTTTAAGCTGCTGTGGAACATTCTGTTGCCCATGTCTGTGAAGTGGACTCAGTTTGATATATACCATCCACATTGAAGCTTACTTTATGGTATATGAAGCACATGTTGTGGTCCCAGAGTAATGCAGAAATTGTTTTATTAATATGTTTCCTGGATTTCTCCATTTGCAGATGAAAATTGGTTGACCACTTCCAATTCTGTCTTTGGCATATGGTTGAGAACACCAAGATAGTATGTCTGAAAAGTGTCAGTAATTTACCAAAGGTATCCTTCTTTAGGATTTTCAGTCCTACCAAGTAATTGTGCCTAGGTCATTTGCCACCACAGTGCACACTTAGAAGGTCTGGGTGGTGACAATCAGCAATGCTTTGACCAAAGGCCTCTCTGGCCATCCAAAGTAATGTCTACATTAGGTAAACCAAGGTCCCTGTCAATTCAGCTCTTTCTAACACTCTCTCTGGTGGCCCAAAAAATAAATCTACGGCCCACAATCTACGTTCTGACCATTTTGGAAATAAGCTGGAGAAGCATACAGGAAAAAACTGCAGCAGAATGAGGCAGTTTTGGAGATGAAAGGCAATTAAAATGGAGGACAGCAACTAATACAAACAGAGCATATTTGATTGGATGGTGGAGATGTGTAGGGAACTAAAATTAGGCAGTGACGTTAAAAAAAAAACAACTAACTCTGTGATTGGCTTTGGAAAAATAAAAAAAAGTTATGTTGTTTGGGATATGCCTGAAATTGCAAACAGCTAACCACACCTGCTACAGTTAATGTGAAGCTAGTATACTGCTGAGAGAGAGTCTTGTGAACGTTTGACTACTGGTAGGAAGAGACTTTTGGAAACACGGTTACTATGGAAACTGAGCTAAGAAAAGTGGCAGAAGGGAACAAAAGAGACTGCAATGTGAAACTGAAAAGCAGACTGGTGTACAAAAATTGCTCAGTAAGAAGTGTATGTCTTGTAACTGACAATATTTTACAAACTAAAAGCTTTTAGGGGCTGCCATGTGGATCCACTGTGCAGCACATGGGGGGTGCACTAAGCCCCACTGGTGAATGCTGACCCGCAAAAAACCCTACTGAATTGGGCTTCTTTACAGGAAAAAAGTTGGAAAACAACAAAGATATTTTACAGGTAAGTGAATTACGCTGTACTATAAAAAAGTATCCTTAAAAAGATGATTGTATGTAAGCTGAAAGAAAATGTGTAGCTTCTACACACTAGAGTAAAAGGAAAAACAGAAGATGTTAGATGAGAACATTTAGTAAAAAAATAATAGTGAGCATCAAAGAGGAAGGGGAATTGCTATCGTGAAAATATAGTTGTTTTATTAAGTCCGTATGATTGAATGTTTTTGAAATTAGATGCAAGTGCTTTGTTATGGTATGCAATTTAACAGTATATAATTTGCACCAACTCAAACAATCAGTAAGGCACTTACACACCCAGTTACAGTCCTACAAAAGCACCTATGTACTTACTACTCATATAGACAGTCACTGACACACTTACTCAAATAACCATAAAACCATTTACACACCCATTTACTCACCTATTCTTCCACTTACATAGTCATTCCAGAGATGTGACTCCAAAATAACTGATTTAGGGTATGGTTTGCAATGTGGATGGGCAGAGACCTAGTATCCAATAAGAAGTTGATGTCTTGATATGTTCTTGGAATGGCGTCGGAAATGTGGTGGCAATGCAGTGGATCATGGATCCATAAAATGAATATAAAAAAGAGAAAGACTTGCTGTTTTGTATTTATATAAAGTCTACATAAGTTACCTCACATTGTTTTGTTAATTGTTACCTTTAAACTGTATACTAAGAATAAGTGTGTTAATAAAATTTTAAACTTGTGAAAATGTATAATAATGAATTGAATGTCTGGGAGAAATTGTAGTACATTTTATATTAAAAAAGTGAAATTCACAAAAAAAAACAAAGGTTAGAAGGATGTTTTAGTTAGGAAATGGAATTGGAAAAACCTTATAAATCCAATGAAAAAAACAAACCCCTACTTGGACATAACGATGTAAGACAGTTTGAGCTTAACGAAAATAGGCAAGTACCAAAACCAGCTTCGTAAGTGTCATCAATCAGTGTAGCATCAAAAGCAATGTTAACATAATGCACTCAAAGTAGCCCAAATGGCGACCCATATGACATCCTTTAGAGAAATATACTGTTAAAAATGCAGACATTGTTTGAAGTGTGGTGGAATGTGCAGAACCCTCCACTAGAAACAAACATTTTCAATAAATGCAATGTGTCGTCCAGCCGGTGCATGAAGCATGGCCACCATATGAGACGGCAAACCTGGAGATTCTCAGGAGAAACATAATGGGGGAATTTCCCTCTTTAGATGGGGTGAAGGCATGCCTAGGGTAAATAATAGATGTATTATGGTGACAGAACATCTGATTGCATTTGGCATTGCCATTGAAATCTTGCTAAAGGTAAATCTGTCAACCTGAAAGTTGTGAGTCACATTCAAGAGAATAAAATTATAAATGGGCTGGAGTTTATCTTCTTTTTATTCAGAACCAGTACAGAATTTCAAATTCATATACTATAAGTCCTTTATCCAAGTTAGTCATGCAAGGAAAAGCTGTTATTGTAATTTTAGTTAAAATTTGAGTTATGCTTCAAAACAACACAGAAATTTGCAACTGAGCCACAATGATAGCATCTGAGCTGTTTATTTTCACATTAGGCCTCATTGAAATCTTTTTGATTCCAGTATATGTTAGATATATTTAAATAAAACCCTGAAATTCCCCAGTTATACAGAACTGACATAAGTATAATTTGCACAGACACACATCTCAGACATCACTGATGCAATATGTACAGTCATAAGCAGTGCATCATAGCAGCCCGATATAGACTTGTACTGCTTCCCTCCCGTGTATGTTTTTGTTTTTTTGTAGTTGTTTTTCAGGACTGGGCAGGGTTCCACAATTGGCAGCTATAATATTTTTCTTCATGATGCAGCCACCAATCACATCTCAGTCCCACTGGACCAAGGAATCACATTTTTTTCCTGTGGGACTCCTGCAGCAACAGGTATTGCTAGCTTTTAAACATTTATTCCTCTAAAATGACTGAACCGATTTACACCAAATCACAAAAAGCACTGTTTGTGGATATTTAGCTTTCTGCCAAATTTGGTGTAATTCCATTCAGCTATTTTTTCTCTATCATGGTCTAATTGTTCCTATGGAAATTGCATGGGGGTAAAAAAAGGTTTTTAGGGACGCCCCCTTTTTTCGGCTCCCACTTGACATTGTAGATCCCTGGTACTCAAAGTATGCCCGAGGGCCACATGCGGCCCTTCTGACCTTCACATGCGGCCCCAGCTGAATGTCTGCACTGGGCTGCTGTTTACTTCAGAAAGCACTAATTTTCAAAAAGATTTTAAATAACTGGGAGAGCGTTTACTCACATACTAAATAATCTAACGGAAAAGGAGCAAATAAGGTGCCTGCAAAACTTAACTTTATGAACACAGTCATTTTTCATTACATCTTGCAACCAACGTGTAAAAATATGGTAAAATCACTTCAGAATTCAAAAAAGTATAATTTATTAACATGCAGAAGTGTTACATCTTAGTTCACCAGAATAGATAAGTGCATTAATAACTATTTTATTTAAAACTGATCATTTTCAAAAATGAATGTGGAAATATTCCTGCCTCCTCACACCCTGACAACAATGCCAATAGTGAACGAAGAGGCAAGTCAGTTGCCACGTGGAACCCTCTGGATGTTCAGGGTTGTTATTTTAGATGGACAACATTATAGTTTAATAAATCAAACTCAAGAGGTTTGTATAGCATATATCCAGAACTCATGTATTTCAAGGTGATTTTTGTCACAATGAAGAAAAGGGAGGCATAGTGAAATTAGGCAAATGCCTAGGATCAAACAATTATGTCAAGTGGGGAAGCTGGTGTTGATCCTAGGTTTTCTGGTTTCACATAGTGCAATTCTATTTCATTTCATTTCAATTCAATTCAATTCAATAATCAAGCTACTTCCTTTTTAAACTTGCCTCTCCAAAGGTAGCAATACTAGCCAGAAAGGCTTACCCTAAGATGCCATTGAGGGATAGCAGTTCAGCTACAGAATAACACAATATTGTCAAATCTACAGCTCTTCAAGAGACTAGGGGATTAATTTAGAGGGCAGTATGGAAAAAAAACCTCTGAAAATAACTATGACTCACTGGCCAAACAATGTATGTGATTAGCTTTTGCTACACCCACCTTAACCACCTACAAACCCCCACTCCCACTGTGCTGGCATTAAGGATTTCCCAGGGCACATCACAGACCACAGCTTATGGCCCCTGGGGAAATGTTTGCGAGTAGCCATATTGTAGACAGTCAATCAGATCTTATCTTTTGATCTGCCTGTTCCGCAGGAGTCAAGTGCTGCTAGATAGCTCTAAATTCTGAACCTTAATTTCCCCTAAAACCTACTGGACGGATTTACACCAAATCCTAACAAGTACACACTCTTGATAAATATCTAGCGTTTTGCAAAATTTTATGTAACTCCATTCAGCTGTTTTGGCTATAGCATCGTGCAATGTTCCTGATAGAAATTACATGGGGAAAAAGCAGTTTGGGACCCCCATTTTTCTGGGTTCCTGCTTGATGGATCACACCAACATTTTCCAGGCTGGGGGTGAGGTGTATAAACGTTGTCCTTGGAAAGTTTCATGAAGATTACACAAACAACACCTAATTTATTATCAAACAAAAAAAGCTTTTCCGATGGAAACGCAGACTCATGCAAACCAATGTAGTAGCTACTGTCACTTTGTAACATATATGAATATATATGTATATCTTCAACTACTTTACTCACAGCACAACCAATGGGATACCAATGCTCGTAACAACTTGTGCAGGAGCAGAGATTTTTCTGATGAAATTTATGATTATTGATCTTGATGAACTAATGTGTGATTTATCTGATGATTCCTAACAAAACGGGTGACTTTTGTGAATGGCCACCATACTCCATTTTGTTTTCTTTCTTAGGCTAACTGTAGCTAACTTTGCAGTTGCTTCTCATTGCTCAATGCTTACTTAAAAGAGAGTGTGTTTAATAGTTTATAGACGTGTGAATAGCTTCTCCTAGTGGAGTTTTGTGTCATGACTTACAAGGTTAGATTTATTAGGTCATTGCCAGAGTTTGACTGTCCTATTGTTTAGAAAATGTCACTAACGTGTGGTTTCTTCCTCGAGGATGGAAGTAGATGCAACATAGTTAGATGTTTCCTTCTGAATCTGAGATGTTCGAGCAATAGAGCCACAGACAAGATGGAAGAGAAGAAGAAATAGTTATAATTGTGGTTAGATAATGATGTCGTCAATTATTTTTAGTTATCTAACAGTAGTTTTATTGGCTGAATGTGCAACACCCCATGTCCTGACCAATCGTGAGCTTTGTAAAGATTAATATAAAGTTCTGTCACTTACTCTTTGAGCAGATAGAAAAAGGGAGAGAGCTATTGGCAGACTTTACGAGAATTTCCAGAGACTTTCCAGTGATATAGACAAAGATAGAATTAATGGGGAGTTTTCCAGTCATATAGACCTAGGGGATTTATAGATCGTTCCTATTGATGGTGTCCCCTTACTGAAGCAATGTTTCTGTTATCTTTTGGGTAATGTATAAATTGCCATTATTATATGTTTATTTGGTTTTACAGGTACCAGCTGCAACTCATGAATTCATTGCTGCATAATAATATTATTTTGTATAACCTGAGTTAGTATGTTTTTCTAAATTTGTGTTTCTAAAACGTTTACATGAAGCCCAACACGTTAATGCTAATCAGTGGTTAGCGAGGGAGTTTATCATTACATGCTCATGATTTATATTGACATTCTTTGATCTATTGCTTAAATGTATATTATCTTGCTGTCACAGATTTTGGTGCTATTAAGTTGTGTTACAACTCTTGAATTAATTTGTTTACTTGCTTCGATTAAACTCAGATATATAAGGTGTTCTAATCAGCCATTTATGATACTTTATATGTATCATTTGTGTTTGACAATTATTTTAGTGACCTTAGCATTGTTAATATAGGGTAATACATTTTACAAATCTTAATAAACTGGTGTAGATATTGTAGTGATATCAGATTGCCAATTTCTTGTTTAGTGATGTTTATTGTGATGAATATGACATACACTATAGACATCCTCTATAATCAATGTCGGGTCGGTCCATCGGTCTAAGGCATGAGATCAACTATTTTGGTCTGAATTAATAGCTAGGATTTCTCAATGCTACAGCACTTGCTATCTTCATCCTACTATTTTGGCAGCTGTCTTTGACTTAAGACTCAGTAACTGTGCTCTCACTTTATAATGCATGGCCTATATCACTCTTTTTGTTCTGAGTAGAATCCAGTAACGTGAACCAGGCTGAGAACTACATGCATAAAATGCCAATTATTTTGTGTCCCTGGCCCACCAATCTTTTTTTTTATTTTTTATTCTGCGGTTGGTCAGCAGACCATCAAGACAGCATGACTTTTGTGATGCCTGCAAAACTGCTTTTACGATGTCAGCCCATTTTTGTAGATTATGTGGAATGAAGAAGCCCATCCAATTTTAGCAACTACCACAGTAGCTCTTGTGATTTAAGATGACATCAACGCAAATATGGAATTTAATGCAAAGAAGCACTGCTCTTGCAGACGAGGGCCATTTGTAAAACGAGATATCACAAACCAATTTGGAAGATTAAATGACTTTCATGAAACTGCTTTGAAAACGCATTGAAACAATGAAATAATGCAATCTTGGTAAAGCGGTGTAATGAAAGATCAGGGCTACAATACTGCTCAAAAAGCTTTATATTTATAAAGAAATAATACCATCCTCATTTCCCAGCCCACTCTAAGTGTTTGAACTGTTCGGATAATCTCAATGTTATGGAGTACTTTAATATTCTAACTGTGATGTAATCTCTAATAAATTAGAAAACGAAATATGAAAGAAGTATTAAATGTAAGCTTAGTAGATTTCCAGAATTGATCATGATATTTAAAGGCGTTCCAATTTGTTAACAAAATGTAGCGTTTCGTATCAGACATTTGGAACGACTACAAGGAGAAAAGGCCTCCACCGTAAAGAAACTGGCATTTTAATACGCTGCATCAGCAGTTAGACTCACAGCGAGCAATGAGCTTTAAGCCAGCCAGCCCTTGGAAACCGGTTCCTAGCATCTACTCAATACTACTTGCCAAGCTAGTAATAATCTTCACCTTAATGCACCGAGTGCCAGAGGCAATTTGTAGGTAAGGGTTGACCCTGAGATGATATTTGGGAGGAGCTGGTCGGTTGCAGACAGCCCTGCATGGGTGGTGCTGCTACATCTATCTTCCCGTCTACCTTTCTGCACTGCCTGAGATGTAGTGGCCAATCCGTCACTAAAGATTGCAGTATAGTTTCCAGGCACTAGACCTACATCAGGAAGCAATGGTGAGCAGCAAATGCATTATTTTGAGGGGTGGAATAGAGCGGAGAGTTCAGATGCAGTTACCACGAACATAGTACGTTATTAGCATACGGTTCAGGCAATGTTGCATCTTTAATTAAAAGTATTTTTAAAGTTTGAAACGTACAAAGATTTAACAGTTACGAAAATGTCCCTTTGCTTCAACACATGTCCTGTGGACAATGCATCTCTCAGTAGTATGCCTGATTAAATTTAAGGCAGATTACACTATTTATTTTAGCTGCAGGGTCTAGTGGTGATGCACAAGTGCTGCCTCGTCTCCAGACCAGCTGGTTCTGTGCAGGATGCTCGAACAATGTGCATGTTGGGTGTGTCATGTAGTTGCACGTGTTTCAAGTACACATACTCAAAGTTCTCTCTATGCAGTGGGAGGGCCGAAGCATGTGGCTGGTGTATCTTCTACACTCTTGAGACTCTTTGGAAGAGGGCACGCCACAGTTCAATGCAGTTTCCTAAAGTAGTTATCTGTGAGCTGGCCTTGTGGGTGATATTCAACCTTAATTGTTTGCCCGGCACTTGCCTTGAACCACTCACAGATTGTCAGAAAGTCCTCATGATGTAGAGAGCAGACAACACTGACAAAAGCTCTCTTAAGGAGGAAGAGCTTCTCTGGCAATGAATCTCCAATCTCAGGAGCATTTCCGGCTACAGTTCGTCATCTTCATAGCGGCACACAGGCTGTGGCTTCTTTGTTATAAAAGCTGCAAGGCAGATTCACAGAACACTAGGTAGTCTACTACATTCTGCCATTCAGCCTGTAGCAACAACGTGCTTTCTCTGCAGTCTTCAGAGTCTCTCCTGACTCATGGGGAAGGACAGACATTTTCCTGTCCCTTATGCAATCCTTCTCTGGATGAACTCAGATGCGTAGATTTTACTGGCTCACAGGTTTGCTTATATCCTTTGAGGGCAGCTTTTTGGTGGCCTAACCAAAACATATGTAATCAAAAATGGGTTCAAACTATCTTAAACAACCTTGAGTTTGGCCTCTTTGGATCTAACATCCTATAATATTCTCAAAGGGTTGGACCCTTGGGTATGGCAAAAACAACAAAAAAAACACAAAAATATCTGAATAAATAGTTTATTAAATTCACATAGTCCTTCAGCCAATCAGGCACTTGATTATGATGCTCAGTCCTCTTCTGATAGAGACAGAGGACCACAAGCGGCTGGGGTTGACATTTAGTAGATCTATTTTGTTCAGCAATCACATTGGCCTTGCCCTTGGCCATAGTCCTTGAGAAAGGAATGCTTCTGTCAAAGCCACGGGTAGAACTAAACAATCATGCCTGACCAAGTGAGATAAATACAAACAATATCTCTCTTTTCAATTGAGAGGTCTGGTAATCAGTGCTACAAATACAACAACCTAAATATGTTACCTGGGCACTGAGGGGCGAGGAGCAAATAGCCAGGCCACTGCCGAAACACACTATGGGGGTCATTCTGACCTCGGCGGTAAAAGCCGTTTACCGCCGGTCAGAAGGCCGCCACAATCCCGCCGCGGTTAGCCGCCACGGACATTCTGACCCACAACTGCAAAACCTCCAAAAATCCAACTTCCACTGCAGTCCGCCACATCAGCGGGCAGTGGTAAACTGGAGATGACCAAACCTCCACCGCCACGCCAACAGGAATACGCCCATGCAATTACGACCCGCAAATCCACGCGGCGGTCTTTCAAACGCAGTAGTCCATTGGTGGTACACACCGCCGCGGTCAAAATACTCACACCTTTACAAAACTCTACCACATTGGACAATGTGAAAGGCACACACCTGAAACACATACACACACCACACCCACACACCCAATACAATATAAAAGACACACCCACATCACCCACAAACCCCTACTAACAAAAATCAGAGACGAAGGAGAGAGAGAAACATCACAGAATAGAGAGCTACATCACACAGAGGCACACTACACCATCACACACACCACATAGAAGCACAAAGCACCACACACCAACACACACATCACCACATACAACACCCCACACCTCATACACACCACCCCATGGCACCCCAAAGGCACCCACGCTTTTCGGACCAAGAACTCCGGGTCATGGTGGAGGAAATTATAAGAGTTGAACCGCAGCTCTTCGGCTCACAGGTGCAGCACACCACCATAGCCAGGAAGGCGGAGCTATGGCAGCGGATCGTGGACAGGGTCAACGCGGTGGGACAGCATCCCAGAAATAGGGACGACATCCGCAAACGCTGGAACGACCTACGGGGGAAGGTGCGCTCGATGGTCTCGCGACACAACATTGCAGTGCAGAAGACTGGCGGGGGACCACCACCCACACCACCCGAATTCACAGCATGGGAGCAAGAGGTACTAAACATCCTGCATCCTGAGGGCCTCGCTGGAGTATCCGGAGGAATGGACTCTGGTAAGTACAAGCTCAACTACTTCACCCCCCAGCATGCTAAGCACCACCCCCAACCCCCCATCACACATCCTCCCTGAGAATGTCTCTCCAGCACAACCAACCCAACACCAACCCCTGCATGCCACCACAAACTATGGACACCCATCACCTAAGCATGACCACTGCACATACCCCCCCCCCCACAAAACACCCTCACAACACCTCCCCCAAGGGAATGCCAGCACTGGGGGACAAGGGCACCCATAAATCGCACGCAATTGCACACACAGAAACAATAACCATACTCTCTTACCCCATGCAGGACCCGAACGACAACACACCGGTCAGGAGGGACCAGAAATGTCCATCCCACCCCCGGAAGAGGCCCCTAGTGATGACAGCAGCTCTGTCGACCTGGAACCTGATGACCAGCCCGGACCATCGGGGACCTCTGGACAGTCGGTTCCCCTCAGGCAGCCACAGGCCACTGCAGACCCAACCCCCTCTGGGAACAACAGCACAGCTCCCACCCAGCGGGCCCATGCCTCTGTCTCTAGGACAGGTCAATCAGCGGTGTGTCTGCCACTACAGGGCACCCAGGGTAACCCACCACCCCAACAACAACAGGGACCTGGGGGCAGTGGTAGTGGGCACACCGTCCAGGGGACAGAGGCCGGGGGAAACAGGGCAACTCGGAGGGCTGCTGTGCGACAGGGGGGGGGAGGAGAGGCCCAGGGAACCCACTCTCCAAGAGGCCCTCACCACCATCATGGCAGCCTACCACCACTCACAAGAGACGATGGCGACGGTACTGGCCAGGTTCCAGGAGATCCAGGCACAGCAGGAGGAACGCTACATGGGGTTCAGCGAACAACTAACCAACATCTCTACCGCTATGGGGAGCATAGTCCAGGCCCTCAACCGTATAGAGGACACGTTTCGGGACCATGTGGCATCACACAGGGCCCCTGTCACTAGCCCGGAACAGGAACAGCCTACCACCTCCGCCGGCGCTAGTGGACAGGAGGCCCCACCACAACGACAGGCCACCAGAACCCCACCTCCTGCTGAACAACAACCACCCCGCAAGAGGAGCCTGAGATCCCAAAAATCGACAGAGTAGGATGTCAAGACCCCCGCCAGCATCAGATACCCCCTGAAGTCCTCCCACTGTCCCACATTGCCACCCTGTCAAACCTTGAACTGCCCCTGCTCCATCCTTCCACAGGCATATGGACAATGCACCTGTGAGACTGAGAACTGGACTCCGCCATGGACATTACTCCACCCCCACCCATCACCGTTTGACTAGAATGTACCATCATCTTACACTAAAAATAAATCACTCATTGCACTGAAATCAATCAGGACTCAGCCTGTATTATTTACAAATGTATAACACATTACATATCAATTACGTTCTGTTAACTTTGTGCTGAACACATACCGAGGTCACTTAGCATTAGTCCATGGGCTAACCAAGCAGAAGTCACGCAGTGGGTCATACAGCACTGAAAAGGGAACGGAAAATCAAACATCAGTTTTAAAGTTCTGGGGGGAAATAGACAAAGTTGAGATGCAGGAGGCTTTCAGGAAATGTAAAATGGCATGGGTGATTCTTACCTGTGTGCTACTGAAAATACTGTTCTATTACTCTGTCCCTGTTGTCTGTGTCGTCTTCTGAGTCTTCCTCCTCTTCACTCTCCGCAGGCTCCACAGCAGCTTCAACACCACCATCTGCACCATCCTCCTGCAGGAAAGGAACCGGACGTCGCAATGCCAGATTGTGAAGCATACAGCAGGCCACGATGATATGGCACACCTTCTTTGGTGAGTACATCAGGGATCCCCCTGTCATATGCAGGCACCTAAATCTGGCCTTCAGGAGGCCAAAGGTCCTTTCTATGATCCTCCTAGTTCGGCCATGGGCCTCCTTGTACCGTTCCTCTGCCCTTGTCCGGGGATTCCTCACTGGGGTCAGTAGCCAAGGCAGGTTGGGGTAACCAGAGTCACCTATTAGCCACACACGTTGTCTCTGTAGCTGCTCCATCACATAGGGGATGCTGCTATTTCGCATAACATACGCGTCATGCACTGACCCAGGGAACTTGGCATTTACATGGGATATGTACTGGTCAGCCAAACAGACCACCTGGACATTCATCGAATGGTAATTTTTCCTGTTTCTGTACACCTGCTCATCGTCTTTTGGGGGCACCAAAGCCACATGGGTCCCATCAATGGCACCAATGATGTTGGGGATATGTCCAAGGGCATAGAAATCACCCTTCACTGTAGGCAAATCACCCTCCTCTGGGAAAATGATGTAGCTCCGCATGAGTTTCATCAGGGCAGACAACACTCTGGACAAAATCTTGGAAAACATAGGCTGAGACATTCCAGATGACATGGCCACTGTTGTCTGGAATGACCCACTTGCCAAAAAATGGAGGACTGACAGAACCTGCACCAGAGGGGGAATGCCTGTGGGTTGGCGGATGGGGGACATCAGGGCTGGCTCCAGCTGGGCACACAGTTCATGTATAGTGGCACGGTCAAGTCTGTAGCGTAGTATTATATGGTGTTCTTCCATTGTCGACATGTCCACCAGCGGACGGTACACGCGAGGATTCATCCTTCTCCTCGGAAGTCCCAGCGGACGGTGCCTAGGAAGGACAACATGGAGCACCGAGTCAGGCAAACCACAGGTACGTTCACACGGCTTGCACAGTTAAAGAATCGCAATGCATTGAAAGGCGTGTATGTGTGGCAATGCAAGGCCTAGGCCTGTGTGACGCAGTCAAATTTAAGCCATGTGGGCCCTTGAAATGGCGGCTGCCTGACCTGTGAAGTGGGACAATGGGATGTGAGGTCAATGCGCTGGCGTGGCACACCGTGGCGGTAGGCGGTCGAAGACCGCTGTACGAAGTCGTATTGGTTAACATTGAACCCTATGGGATTCAGGAGCCAATGACGATGTGCGCCGGCGGTCGCGGTACGCACCGCCGCAGGCGTGACCGCCATTTTCTATCTGACTAATCACTCGAGACCTGATCATCCACAGGAGAGGACCTATACTGCAAGTGCTGCTGTGAACTCGGTCTGGAAGTGACAATGGCTGCTGCGACTGGGGAAAGGGCCCCTGCCTTCACGTCTGAAGAGTTGGAGAAACTTGTGGATGGGGTCCTCCCCCAGTATGCGCTACTCTACGGTCCTCCAGACCAACAGGTGAGTACACTGAGTGCTCCTTGAATGGTCTATGCCTGTGTGGAGTGGGGTGGCTGTCAGTTGGTGGGGTGGGGAGAAAATGAGGAGTGCAACGCACGACAGATGTGAGAATGGGCCACATGGCAAGGTTGGGGAGGGGGGGGGCATTTACTCCATACATGCAGAAATGTGACGTTTTCTCTTTCCCACCCTGTACATGTCAAACAGGTGAGCGCCCATCAGAAAATCGATATTTGGCGTGCCATCGCCAAGGAAGTCCGGGCCCTGGGGGTCTACACCAGACGGGGCACCCACTGTCGGAAGAGGTGGGAGGACATCCGCCGCGGAACCCGTAAGACCGCAGAGACACTGCTGGGGATGGCCTCCCGACTTAGGAGGGGTGCCAGTCGTACCCTGACCCTCCTGATGTCCCAGATCCTGGCGGTGGCATACCCTGAGTTGGATGGGCGCTTGAGGACAGCACAGCAGACACAAGGGGGTGAGTATCAGCACATTCTGCTATCCTTACGCGCAGTTGAGGCGTCTGGGTGGGGGAGGAGGCCTGTGTGTGACAGTAGGCCAGGGCGCTTTCCGTAGTGTAGTCCCCTCCCTTAGACATGGCCCTGTGCCCCCGCCCCCCACCTCTGTAGGGTGCCAAGTGCAGCTATCCATGGTCCTCCATCACCCATGTGCGCGTCTGTTGTCCCTAGACCTGTTGGCCTAGTCAGAAGTACTGAGTAGTATACCCCAAGTTCGCGGCTTAGTGCACGAGGCACCTGTGTCTGTCCTCTCCGCCAAGGGTATTGACAAGGCATACACTCAACGTTGTTTTATTTCTCCCCCCACCCTTATTCTTTGTTTTCTTGTGCATTAGCATCATCAGGCGGAGGAGAATTGGCGTCGGAGCACGAGGGAGCTGCAGGTCACCAGGCCCCGGTGGGCACTGACACAGACACCGAGGGCACCAGTGATCCGGAGGGCGAGGGGAGCACCACAACGGGGGCCGGTGGAGACACCAGCGACACGGACACGTCCTCGTTTGGGAGCTCCCTAGCGGGGGCGGCAACATCTGTGCCCCCCGCAACAACAGGTACAGCCGCCACCCAGCGCACCAGCACCGCCCTCCCAGCAGCCCCTCAGTCTTCGCTCCGTGCCCGTTCACCCAGGAAGGCGCGCGTCTCCTTCGCCCCAGGCACCTCAGCCCCTGCCTCTGTTACCCCTGCTGCCCTCAGTGCGGAGCTCATTGACCTGGTGAGGACGCTCATTGTTGGGCAGACCACCCTTTTGAATGCCATCCAGGGGGTGCAAAGGGAGGTGCAACAGAGCAATGCCTACCTGGAGGGCATTCATTCGGGTCAGGCTGCCCATCAACGAGCGTTCACTTCTCTGGCCTCAGCACTGACGGCAGCCATTGTCCCTGTCTCCAGTCTCCCTCTTCTGACTGCCTCCACCCTTTCTCTGTCTCCTGTTCCTCAGCCTATCCCATCCACACCATCAGACCAGCCTGCACACACCTCAACACCCAAGGCCAGCTCATCCAAACATAAGCACCACAGAACACACAAGCATTCACCCAAGCAACACCCAGATGCAGACATACCAACATTCACTCCCACCTCTGTTTCCCCCACCTCCTCGTCTCCCTCCTCCCTCCCTGTGATGTCTACACTGACACCTGCGTGCACACCAACATCAGCCAGTTCTTCTATCACCAGCACACCCTCCACTACAGTCCTCACACGTGCAGTCACCACCCCCCCACTGCCATCTACACGTCCCCTGTGTCCTCTCCCACTGTGTCTGTCACCCCCTCTTCCAAGACACATAAACGCAGGCAGCCACCCAAGCAACAGCCAACCACCTCACGACAGCCTACGTCCCAGTCACCTGCACCCAAGGACAGCACACCTGACTCTCCTACAACCACATCCTCTTCCTCCACTTCTATCACCACTACTCCTACCCTTTACCTTGGTCCAAAGAAGTATTACCTCTCCAATGTTGACCTCTTTCCCTCCCCTGACCCACCCCCTCCATCTGGGAAAAGTCCCAAAGGCACCTCAGCCACCACCAGCCCAGCTGCTAAGGTACAAGTGGTGCATGGATTATGGAGCCCACCCTTTGGCGGCAGTGACACTTCACTGAGCAGCAAGGGGACTGCCAGCCCCCCCCAGGCAAGAGGACCCGGAAAGTGAAGGGCCGCCGTGAGCGGACTGAGACGGCTGCCCCCAAGGAGGTAACTCCGGCCACTTCACCTGCCACAACAGCCAGGGGAGGCAAGGGCCCGAGAGCCCCATCTAAGGAGCGGAAGGGCAGCAGGGCGGAGAGGCCAGCCAGCAGGAGCGCGGAGCAGGAGGGCCCCACACGCCCCATCCCGCCTGCAAGGGACGACACCAAAGGGCCCAGGACTCCGTCTTCGAAGGGGCCTGACACTGCACGTTCGGAGGGCGAGTGAGCAGGTTGTCAAGGCCAGGTCTGACTCCCTACACTGACTGGAAGAGCACCGCTGAACAGGGCCCCGCCGTGCAGAAGAGCACCGCTGAACAGGGCCCCGCCGTGCAGAAGAGCACCGCTGAAACAGGGCCCCGCCATGAAGACAAGCACCGCTGAACAGGGCCCCGCCATGCAGAAGAGCACCGCTGAACAGGGCCCCGCCATGAAGACAAGCACCGCTGAAACAGGGCCCCGCCGTGCAGAAGAGCACCGCTGAAACAGGGCCCCGCCATGCAGAAGAGCACCGCTGAAACAGGGCCCCGCCATGAAGACAAGCACCGCTGAACAGGGCCCCGCCGTGCAGAAGAGCACCGCTGAACAGGGCCCCGCCGTGCAGAAGAGCACCGCTGAACAGGGCCCCGCCGTGCAGAAGAGCACCGCTGAAACAGGGCCCCGCCGTGCAGAAGAGCACCGCTGAAACAGGGCCCCGCCATGAAGACGAGCACCGCTGAACAGGGCCCCGCCGTGCAGAAGAGCACCGCTGAACAGGGCCCCGCCGTGCAGAAGAGCACCGCTGAACAGGGCCCCGCCGTGCAGAAGAGCACCGCTGAACAGGGCCCCGCCGTGCAGAAGAGCACCGCTGAACAGGGCCCCGCCGTGCAGAAGAGCACCGCTGAACAGGGCCCCGCCGTGCAGAAGAGCACCGCTGAACAGGGCCCCGCCGTGCAGAAGAGCACCGCTGAACAGGGCCCCGCCGTGCAGAAGAGCACTGCTGAACAGGGCCCGCCGTGCAGAAGAGCACCGCTGAAACAGGGCCCCGCCATGAAGACAAGCACTGCTGAACAGGGCCCCGCCGTGCAGAAGAGCACCGCTGAACAGGGCCCCGCCATGAAGACAAGCACCGCTGAAACAGGGCCCCGCCGTGCAGAAGAGCACCGCTGAACAGGGCCCCGCCGTGCAGAAGAGCACCGCTGAACAGGGCCCCGCCGTGCAGGAGAGCACCGCTGAACAGGGCCCCGCCGTGCAGGAGAGCACCGCTGAACAGGGCCCCGCCGTGCAGGAGAGCACCGCTCCGCTGGGCCCTTCCTGTCAAGCACTGCTCCGCTGGGCCCTTCCTGTCAAGCACTGCTCCGCTGGGCCCCGCCGTCTCATGCACCGCTCCGCTGGGCCCTTCCTGTCAAGCACCGCTCCGCTGGGCCCTTCCTGTCAAGCACCGCTCCGCTGGGCCCCGCCGTCTCAAGCACCGCTCCGCTGGGCCCTTCCTGTCAAGCACCGCTCCGCTGGGCCCCGCCGTCTCAAGCACCGCTCCGCTGGGCCCTTCCTGTCAAGCACCGCTCCGCTGGGCCCCGCCGTCTCAAGCACCGCTCCGCTGGGCCCTTCCTGTCAAGCACCGCTCCGCTGGGCCCCGCCGTCTCAAGCACCGCTCCGCTGGGCCCTTCCTGTCAAGCACCGCTCCGCTGGGCCCCGCCGTCTCAAGCACCGCTCCGCTGGGCCCTTCCTGTCAAGCACCGCTCCGCTGGGCCCCGCCGTCTCATGCACCGCTCCGCTGGGCCCTTCCTGTCAAGCACCGCTCCGCTGGGCCCCGCCGTCTCAAGCACCGCTCTGCTGGGCCCCGCCGTCTCAAGCACCGCTCCGCTGGGCCGTTCCTGTCAAGCACTGTTCACGGTTCACTATGCCCACCATGCATCCTCCATGACCAGTGGACTCTGTTATCCACCTGATGGACTGTGGCTTTGCACTCCCCAGGATGGCACAGTGGGCAAGCCACCCACTGTAGAGACTTTGAGAGACTGTGGCTTTGCACTCCCCAGGATATGTCAGTGGGCATGGTGGCCCCTTCGTGGATCTGGCGTCGTGGACTCATGTGGCTGTGGTGCCCCTCCCTTCCCTTCCCCCTGAGGTGCCTGTAGTTTTGTCACCAGATGCCCCTGCAGTGTTCTCTCCAAAGGACTCAGGTCTCCTGTGTGGGCTTTGCCCTTGTTTCGCTACACTTTGGCCCACGGACATGATGAATTCGTAAGATGTGCAGGACTACTTGCTTCAGTTATCCACTGCTGTGTAAATACTTTTTTTTAATGAAATATTTTTTGATGGTTGAATAAGACTTTTCTGCAGCTATTTTGTACATAAATATTTATTCTCAATTTGGTTATGTCATTGTATTTTTTACGGGTGTTTGGGTGGTGTCACTGTGAGTTGTTGCTCTGCATTGGTGTGTACATCTTGGGGGGGGGTGGGGGTCGCATATGTGTGTGCCCGTAACCTTTCGCCCTCCCCCCTCCCGTGTGTCGTAGGTGCATTACTCACCGTTGGCGTCTGCGCCGGACTTCGTACTCGTGGTAGATGAGAAGGTAGACGAGAGCAGGTAGTATGTTTAATTCGGGTTCCATGCTGTCCTCCTTCCTCGTGGAGTGCGTAGAAGTGAGCGTTTTCCCGTTCGTAGTCTGTTTCCGCCGTGTTTTTATCGGCGGTGCTCCCGCCCCGGAAAAGGTGGCGGATTGGTGAGTTGTGATAGTGTGGGCGGTACATTGTCTGCCGCCTGGCTGTTGGCGGTGACCGCCGCGCTGTTTGTCGGTCCCGCCGTGGCGGTCGGAGTGTTAAAGTGGCGGGCTGTGTTGGCGGTTCCCGCCAGGGTCAGAATTCAATTTTTTGGACCGCCGGCCTGTTGGCGGTTTGGCCGCCGCTTTATCACCGACCGCCAGGGTTAGAATCACCCCCTATGTGTATTATAAATCTAGGTAGCACAGTAAGTCTTTGAGTGTTATTTTTATGTGGCTCTCTAACAGTGAGGCAGAGGAGGTAATGCTCAGAAGCTCCAGTATGCTTACCACCCTTCCTCAATATGACCCATAAACAGACCCCACATTAGTCTGTGTATGGATATGGCATACAGACATTTCTTGTCTGTGTATCTAAAGCCCCCTTGTATTCTCCTTCCTTTGCCTGCTCTGTCTCTCTCCTTTTTGACAGTGTCCACCCACCACTCTATTAAACGCTCCCCCTATACTCCCATACTGCTTCCCTTCTCCGTCTGCGCCAGTCCTTCTCGTGGTGAGCCACTCCTAGACCCAGGATTCTGTCCTACTTGCCAACTCATGGTCCCTTCACCCCCCACCCTTATCATGGAGCCCCTCCCCACTTCCTGCAAAGAAGTAAATTACTATCCCCAACTCAACTTATGACTGCAGAATGTAAAAACAAAATTACATTATTTCATACCATTTTGAATATATGCTATTAAGAAAATGTGTGCAAACAGATGGGCCACTCTAGGGCCACAGATGATTCACTCTTTTCACCTGTGACTAGGGGGTGGAATGTGCATCTTTATTTGCCAGAGTTGTAAACAGACTGCTATTTTATTTGTTAGTGGCTCCCTCTTTGCTAAACTCTGTGTCTAAGTGTTGAATTATGTTTTCTATCCTCACTTTGAAGTAAATGTAATATTTTAAAACTGCCAGGTTTAGAGATAAAATAATTAGAAGTTTGTCTTTGATGAATGTAGATGTTCCAACATAAGACCATGGAGGGAACAGGTAAATTAGCTCATGCTGTATGCTCCTTCGGACTGCATAGGATGTTTTGGTCTTTGGTTAGCTTAAAGAATGAGAGGCCATGTAAACTTCTGGGCCTACATTACATGCCCATTAGAAGAGAGTGGTGCTACCCCAGTGCCTGACAAGTGGTTATTGAAGTTCTTTGTTGTTTTCTGAAGTATGTCTCTAACAAGTGTACTTAAAGTAGAGTTGCAGCTCTGTAAACTATCACCTTTGAAGACACCATCTCAAATCATCTTCTGCCACATGATCAAAGGTGGCAATGGAAGTAATTTTCTCTTTCTGGTCAGGCCCATAAATCATGGATATGGAACTTATTAATGCAAGAACTAAATTACTTGCACCCATGTAATCTTTAATTTAGAACTGAGAAAAAAATCCCACAAGTTTTGCAGGCTATACCAACTCTCGACAGAGCAACACCTTCACCTACTCTTATCTTCTAGACAGGATCTCAGGGGACTCTCCCAGCTCCTAAGCTTCCATGCACCTTACTCTTGCGCATTCCTGCCCATAAACCCACTGCACTCTATATTGCCATCTTGTGTCTTTTCAAATTCCAGATAATACTGATGCCTCACAGGTAAACTCCACCCACATTTCCAGTAAAGGCTGGCAATGCAATCGCTCATGGAACCGTAACCACATTCATGTAGAAAGGGAGCTCATTATCACACATAAATTAGCTTCTAAAGAACCTAAATAGAAAGCTGCTCACCACTCATTTGACTGAGCACACAAGATTGAAATTGCAGACAAACAATTGCTTGCTTGCTTATTCATCCCATGAACTTTGTTCTCTCATCACTTTGAACTCCTCTCAACACGGTGTTCCATACATGAGTCCCTGTGAAAATATTCAGGAATACATCTTGGCCTGGTCCTGCATGCATTTTCTGTAAACAAGAATGGTTTCACACCAAAATTTAGGTTTGAAGCACAGTCTTAACATTGTGTTGCTCTATCTGGTGGGAAGACGGTGTGGTGAAGATTGGTGACAAGCCAGAAAATTCAGATGACATTCCAGTTACTCTTCTTCTTGCTGGTAAATACAGACATCTCATCTCAGTCTTCTGCCAACTGAATAATCTCACCAATCAGGGGCACAACCTTCACCACAAAACGTTCGCAAAACAGGCATTCCAAAATCAGAAGGTGTCTACGACACAACACGTTCACACACTTGTGGCTCAGCACCAGCAATGACCTAAAACCTGTGCTACAGGCTTCACAATCATTGCAGGTTTTGCCAATGCGCTTCCTCGTCAGAGTGCTGCTTAGAATTCTAAACAGGAGTATGACATACCCTGCATAAAATGAGCAAAGTACTTGTACGTTTCTGCGATAGAGAGCTCAACTGAGCCTAACGTAGTTGCAGGTTTGGATTTCCATAGATAATTTTGTAACTGAGCGAAATTTGTACACCGTAGGATAATAAAGAACATTGTGATAAGGAAACCGCTAGCATGCCTGTTACCACTTTATTACTTATACTTTTTTTTTATGGTACTCTCGGATATTGGCAGTCAGGGGCACCGGATTCGAAACAAGACATCTGTGGAGAGCCAGCAATGTGGGCGTGGGAGCAGTCTCGTATTAGATAGGCAAAATGTTCACATTGAGAGGGTAAAGCTGGGTGTATGAAACTGACACTACCCTCACAAATCACTTACTTGACCCACTGACCACACTTGGCATGGTAAAGCTTTTCATCAAACTCCCAAACGAAGGGTTTGTGGGAGGAACGTAATGGCAGCCAATAGCGACCAATAATAAGGGTGAATACCCCTAGCTGGGACCACTTGTTCTTTAAATCCTAAGGAACTTACAGAGGAACAGTCAGGACTTGAAGTTGGAATTATAACCTAATGGGAATGAATTAGGTATCAAAATATTCACTTCGTACTGTGTATCTACAGAGATGTTCAAACATAACATTTAATATGGGCACTCCTCTCTCAAGCACTTTCCTCTTTCCCAAACAGGTGAGGACCATTCAAACCTGTGAAGTTCACAGATAAAGCCATGACGTTTGATCACAACAATTAGAGGGTCAATCTAATAATGTGGAAAAACACAGTATGTGAAATATAATTATTATAAGTTCAGATAGCATAACATATAGGGGGTCATTCCGGGTCGGCGGGAGCACCGCCAACAGGCTGGCGGTGCCCCGCAGGGCATTCTGACCGCGGCGGTTTGGCCGCGGTCAGAACAGGAAAACCGGCGGTGTCCCGCCGGTTTTCCGCTGCCCTGAGGAATCCCCCATGGCGGCGCAGCTTGCTGCGCCGCCACGGGGGATTCCGACCCCCTCACCGCCATCCTGTTCCTGGCGGTTCCGACCGCCAGGAACAGGATGGCGGTGAGGGGTGTTGTGGGGCCCCTGGGGGCCCCACTTTGAATCTCAGTGTCTGCATAGCAGACACTGAAATTCGCGACAGGTGCTACTGCACCCGTCGCACCCTTCCCACTCCGCCGGCTCCATTCGGAGCCGGCTTCCTCGTGGGAAGGGGTTTCCCGCTGGGCTGGCGGGCGGCCTTCTGGCGGTCGCCCGCCAGCCCAGCGGGAAACACAGAATGGCCGCCGAGGTCTTTTGACCGCGGTGCGGTCATTCGGCGGTGCCCGCCAGGCGGGCGGCTCCCGCCGCCCGCCGGGGTCTGAATGACCCCCATAGTCTTGTCAATAAAACCTATTGTATTTGTTTATGCTTTGAAAAATAATATTAACAGGGAAGTTAATATCTTTAAATGGCAAAAGATAAGTAATATTGTGGCTGTTCGTAAGTGGGCAGTGCATGGGTAAGGGGAAATCATTATACATCCGAAATCAGTTCCTGTATGGCAGTGTTACGGTGCCCAAACTATTTCTCAAAACCCTCCAGCTGGTGCTGACAATGTTGGGACCGCTGAACACCAAAGGTGTGTAGTCTTGATTCCACTTCAAGCCTCTTACTTCTAACATCATACATTATCTGTCCCTTTATTACACTCTTGCAGGTTTTTTCATCTGTACATTCTCCCTCTGTCCCAATTTTTTCTGTCTTTTTCTTCCTCTTCTCCTTGTGTTTTCTTTCTCTCATGCTCTGGGTCAAAGCCTGATGATGAAAAGTGAGTGCTGGTCCCCAAAAATGAGTGCTAATGCTCCTCACCTGCAACCACCAGCTCAAATGGAGCACTGTCTTAAAGACCAATCATTTGCTAGCTCAAGTCAATTTTTTTCAGACCCAGATCAAGATAACAGTGCAAACATTTATTTACTGGAAATTACTATATATTTCCTTTCCATCGTAAAGTGAATGCCTCTCGAAACAAGCACTGGCAAAGACAATAGGTCTCGCCTATGTGAGAGCTATAGGCTTTGCCAATGTCTTTTGGCCAGGTTCTACAGGAGCATGGCTGAAAAGTAAGTGGTCTGGCACTGAGGAGAGTGGAGAAGAGTGGTACAGACTGTAGAAGAGTGGTGCAGAGTGGAGAAGAGTGGCAGAGAATGGAGTGTAGTAGACTGAGTTGTATGGTAGAATGGAGTGGTGTAGGGTAGAGTGGAGTGCCATATTGTGGAGAGGAATGGAATGGCGTAGAGTGGAATGGAGTGGCATGGATTGACATACAGTAGGGTGGATTGGAGTAGAGTGGTGTAGAGTGGAGGGGTGTGGCATAGAGCGGAATGGAGAGGCATAGAGTGAAATGGAGTGGTGTAGAATGAAATGGAGAGGCGTAGATTGGATATGCAGAGAGAGTCATAGAGAAGAGTGTTGTGGAGTGGTTTAGAGTAGAGTGACAGAATGGAGTAACAGAGAGTGGCGCAGAGAGGCACTGTGTGAAGTGATATAGAGTTGAGTGGCAAAGAGCGGTGTGGCAATGACTGGAGTAGTATGTAGTGGAGTAGCAGAGTGATGTAAAGTAGATTGGTATAGAGTGGAGTGAAGTGGTGTGGAGTGGCATGGCATGGCATGGCATACAGTAGAGTGGTGTTGAGCAGAGTAGAGTTGCATAGAGTTGAATAGTGGTGTGGATTGGTGTAAAGAGCAGAGCTGCATAGAACAGAGTTGCACAGAGTAGAGTGCCACAGAGGAGAGTGGCATAGGGGACCGTAACAGAATGGCGTAGAGTAGCATGGAGCAGGGTGGAGCATAGTGGCATGGAGTATATTAGTGTAGAGTAGCTTGATATAGAGTGGAGTGGCGTAGAGTAGAATGATATAGAGTGGAGTGGCGTAGAGTAGATTGATACAGAGTGGAGTGGCACAGAGTAGAATGATACAGAGTGGAGTGGCACAGAGTAGAATGATAAAGAGTGGAGTGGTGCAGAGTAGAGTGGTATAGAGTGGAGCGGCGTAGAGTAATATAAAATGGGGTGGATTGGAGTAGAATGGCATGGAGCAAAGAGGCAGAGTGGCCTGGAGTAAATTGATGTGGAGTGGTGTAGAGTAGAACTGAATAGAGTGACAAAGAGTGGTGTAGAGTGGCAAAGAGTAAAGCGGTGCAGAAAAGAGGGGCTGCTGACAAGAGAGGCTGCTGACAATAGGGGCCGCTGAAAAGAGGGGCTGCTGAAAAGAGGGGCAAAGAGTACAGTGGAATTGTGTGGAGTTATAGAGTGGTGTAGAGTAGAGTGGCACTGTGTAGAGTGGTGTAGAGAGGCGTTAAGTAGTACAGCATAAAGTAGCATGGTATGGAGTGACATTATGTGGAGTAGAGTAGAGCAGCACAGAGAAGAGTGTCAGAGTGGCACTGCGTGGAGTGGAGTGGTGTACAGTGGAGTGGGATAGAGTGGGTATAGTGTGCCATGGAGTGGCACTGCGTGTACTGGAGTGGCATAGGAGAAAGTGGAGTAGTGTTGTGCATAGTGGCATAGAGCATAGTGACACAGAGTGGAAGAGCGTAGAGTGGAAGAGCACAGAGCGGAAGAGCACAGAGTAGAGTGACTGAGTGGAGTGGCGTAGAGTGGGCAGAGTGGAGTGGCACAGAGTGGAGCATCTAGAGTAGAGTGATGTAGGGTAGGACAATTGAGGGGGTAAGTAACTAAAGCGTCAATAGAGCGGGAATATAGGGTGAAAGCAGCATAAGTGAGAAGCCTGCCTGTGTTAAAAATAGGAAAGCATATTGCACTTCCAGGAATAATACCAACAAGCTAGTAAGTTTAAAAAAAAAAAAAAAAAAACAATAGTGTGCTGTAAAAGACCGGGAAGAACACGTATTTGGACCATGCTCCATGGAGAAGTTAACACAAGAAATTAAGGTAAGCCTACAGAAGCTAAGTAATCCAAGACATGGAAAACGAATGGTATGCTGTGAATGGGTTATTTTTCTACTGAATTGTAAACAATACGTCTTAAGGCAAAGTCCATGCACTTTGTAGGCAAGACCTAAAGATGTGGATAACTGGGGAACTCATTAAAGGGAAAGTGCGTTTAGTTTCCTGGCATGCAATGCCACATTAGTCTCTGCAAGCGCTTTTAAGAACAGTTTGGATGCAAATTTAGTATTTATAATAAGGTTTTGGTAAAGGGCATTGCAAAATTAACTCTTCCAAATCAGTGACTGTGCAACCGTCCTCACATCGCGTCAGCATGCTTACAACCTGTTACAATCCGTTGTTCATAAAATCATTTATTAACTGCAGACAACGAATGAGGGGACAGTAGAGAAGTTTAACTTTATAGTCAGTTCTAAGGGTTTGGTTATGGAAGAGGTATGGGAAGTAGACACAATGTTCATATAAACTGTGCGAAAGGAAACAGAGAAATGTATAGCAGTACGGGGGAAAGCCATCTCCTATTTTTTTTAACCTGACTGCAGGCTGAGCTCTACTAGCTGATGTACCAAGCAAGGAAAAGTCACACCTTAAACGCAATTTTTGCAGATATTTTTGGCAAGCACGGACATTTTCTAGGCCAGATCTAAAATATAACTAATATGGAATGAAATTCGAAATAATTAAGGCCAACAAATATAAATAGTAGCCATAAGCAAAAATAGAGAATGGGCGTAGCAAGACAAAGCTGCATCTTTCCTAAATCACATTGTATAACTCTCGGTGAAATCACCAACTAATGCAAGAACTTCTATAGTACCAAGCATTCTGACACCCTTCTTTGTAAACCTCTCAATCGAAACATAATAAGTGGAACATAGGTGGCCATCGATCTGGGCTCCCTATAGAGATTTCAAGGATTGGATGAGCATGAATTGAAAACACTTTATGACGCAATAACTGCCACGGTCAGAAACTCACTCTGGTTTCCACAACCTCGGAGCTTTCATAAGCTTCCATGCACTTCCTAAACTCACACTGACACAGAGAGGCAACTCAGTTCACCCTATGCTCTTTTCAAGACTAACATTACATAAAAAATTCAGAAAAACCTTTGTGAAAAGAAAACATTCCTAGGAAATAGGGCCATCCACATAAGACTTGCGTTAAAATCTGAGCAAATCTAAGAGCCCATTTCATTGCCCGTTCTTGAATACCGCCCGTTGAACCAAACCACAAAGCTTTAACACACACTTGTGCATGCTCTATATCACACACAGAAACACACACACACACACACACACACACACAAACTCTCGCTCTCTGCCTTAGGCTCCAATGATAGGAAGCCCATTATTGTTCTGGAAAAATGGTAGCCCCAATCTCACACTCTTTACACAACACTAATGGGCTCCCGGGGCGTAATACAGGCTCCTACAGAGCAGGGGCGCCCAAACCCTCAAGGGGGCCCCAAACCTTTAACGTAGTCCCCTAGTCAACCAGAGGCCAATGAGTATCAGTAAGCTATAGGAGACTCAGGAGTCACTCCAGTGGCATAACATTAGCCCTCCCAGCCCCTGCAGTGCAGGCCCAGGCCCACGCCCCGAGTACACTTACTGGGTTCCCGACTGGGTCTGGAGGGGGTGCCTTCCATGTACTTTGCAGAGGGCCCCTAAAGATTCATTAGGTCACTGGTTCCCACTGAGTGATGGTACTGAATGGCTTTCAGAATGGAAAAAAAAAAAGAGTCCTCCACCAGTACGAATTAATCACCGCCTTCAGTCTTTGGATAAACTGGCAAAGGGTAGTGTTAGTGTCCTTGCCTCCTACTTATTCACCACTAGATTACTATGAAAAAGGTAAGGGATGATAAAATGGTGTATGCATGCCATTGTCGATCCCACTAGATTTGAGACATGTATGTTCCACCTTTCCAGACTAACAGTCAAAAGAAAGATGCAAACCTGAAGAATGTTTGATTTGTAACATTTACAGAGTTCAGCTGAAGCAAAACAAAAGATGATAAAATTAGAATGAATCCTTAATATGACGTAAAAGTCTAAAGAAATCTTTGGGTTTAAGTTGTTTTTAACTCTGAAGTTCAATTATCTGAATTATGTTAATCAAATGCCTGTGCAACATAGGGACAACTTAAGAATATAGAAAGGATCTTGAAGATATTTATTTTTCTAATTGCCAGTTACTGGATGTTGAACGTGATAGACCTTGTGTATTTTTTAATCTTAATGTTTAATTTATTAATAAATATTCAGTATATCAAACATTTCTGAATGTGACTTTCAGTGCTACAAGGAATGCATTCAATTGTATGTATAAGAGTAGTCATGGCATTATACCAAGCTATTTGACTAATTGAATCTATACAATCCAGAGAAACGTGCATATTTAGCTACACTGTGTTGTAGTTGCACTGTAGTTTTAAATGTACAATGCCACATTTGGTGGACAGGTGGCAAGTTATGGCGTCATAATTTGTCCTTTATGTAAAGTGTTTTGGTGTTGCACATGATGACCACAGGGATGGTCTCAAGTCATGTACGGCTCAACTGAAGAGGAGTCACTTCTATATTCCACTGATGTACAAGTTACTTACCTTCAGCAACAATATATCTGGTAGAGACATTATAGTTGCAGATTCCTTCCCTTAGAATTTTCCCCCAGGCGTCAGACTGGATCCGGAGATCTTTTCTTCGAGCAATACACTTGCCTGTCGGTAGGTGGCATCGGTCGACTCCGTGGGCATCATTGGCGTCGTAGTCACCATGATGATGTTGGAGTGGTACATAGATGATGCCTCAGCGTAGTGACGTCAGTTTGTTTTAATGACTCTCCACGCCAAAGCGCAGAGCCACTAATAACACTGAGATTGGTGCACCCGAGCTAAGGACCTAAAGGGGGGAATCCCTGTCCCTAGACATCAGTTGGCAAGAGGGGAGGATGTGTGGGTCATTAAGGAATCTGCAAATAGAATATGTTGCTACCAGATATTTTGTTACCGAAGGTAAGTAACTTGTACATCTGATAGAGACTTCTAGGTGCAGATTCCTTACCTTAGAATAGATACCCAAACCATGGCATCCTCAGAGGTGGGCTGAAAACCAAGATCATACTAGAACGTCCTGCAGGACCGAATGACCAAAGTAGCCGTCCCGATGGACCTGACTGTCCAGGCAGTATGGTTTAGAAAACATGTGCAGGGATGCCCACGTAGCCGCCTGACAGATATCCAGGGCAGGACTCAGTGTGTTAACGCAGTGAAAGCAGCAGTTGCTCTGGTGGAATGAGCGCACAAGCCCTCAGGGGGTTGCTTCTTGGCCAAAGGATAGCACACCTTGATGCAAAGAAGTACACATCGAGAGATTTGCACCACCTTCCCTTTATTCGCACCCACATACCGGACAAAGAGTTGATCGTCCACCCGGAAATCTTTAGTACGATTTAGATAGAACGCCAATGCTCTTTTTGGGTCCAGACAGTGCAGTCTCTCCTCCTCGTGAGAAGGAGGTGGGGGTGCGTAAAAAGTAGGCAAGGTAATGGACTGGCCTACATGAAAAGGCGTAACAACCTTGAGAAGGAAGCAAGCCTTGGTGCACAACACCACTTTGTCAGGGTGCACAGACAAGAATGGAGGCTTTGAAGAAAGAGCTTGGAGCTCACTCACTGCGAGCAGAGTGATGGCAACAAGAAAGACAGTTTTGAAAGTGAGGAGCCGTAAAGGGCAATTGTGCATCGGCTCAAAGGGAGTACACATTACATAAGTAAGAACACAATTGAGGTCCCACTGAGGCATGGTAAATGGAGTGGGAGGAAATAAATGGGTTAGACCTTTAAGGAAGCTACTGACAATAGGAGGTTTAAAGAGTGAGGGCTGATCAGGTAGCCTAAGAAAGGCCGAAATGGCAAAATAAATACGATTTAAGGGTGCCCAAAGCAGAGCCCTGCTGGGCCAAAGAAATAATGAACAAAAAAAGCTCAGATAGAGGAGCAGAGAGGGCTTCATCATATTTGTTGGTACACCATGCCACAAATTTATGCCATCGACAAGCGTATAACGTTTTGGTGGAGGGACGCCTGGCTGCCAAGATAACATCGCAGACTTTGGGTGGAAGATCAAAACTTGTCAACTGCCGCCGCTCAATCTCCACGCATGAGGGCAGAGATTGGACCGTTCAGGTGGAGAACCGTCCCTGTTGCTGCGACAGAAGATCCGCCCAAAGAGGCAGTCTGAGTGGCGGATCGGTGGCCATGCTCAATAGCTCTGTATACCATACTCTCCGTGCCCAGTCCGGAGCTACCAAGATAACTTGGGCCCTGTCATTCCTGACCTTCTTGAGAACTCTGGGCATAAGTGATATAGGCGGAAAGGCAGAAAGACGTAAAGGACTCGAGACGAAAAGTGTCAGTGAGTGCCGCCTTGGAAACTCCAACGCGCAAAACAGCTGACGTTGCGCATTCTCGGTGGGGGTGAGCAGATCTAACCAAGGCTCTCCCCACTGCTGAAAGAGACCTTGCGCCACCTCCGGATGGAGACGACATTCGTGATCGGCTGTGCATCGACGGCTGAGTTTGTCCGCTCTAGCATTGAGAGCCCGCCAGACGTTGAACCACCACGGTAATGCACTGATGTTTCAGCCATGTCCAGAGGTGTAATGCCTCCTGACAAAGGGTCCAGGACCCTACTCCCCCCTATTTGGTGCAGT
This sequence comes from Pleurodeles waltl, assembly GCF_031143425.1. NCBI lineage: Eukaryota > Metazoa > Chordata > Amphibia > Caudata > Salamandridae > Pleurodeles > Pleurodeles waltl. The sequence continues at coordinate 895,649,979 of NC_090438.1, read as the reverse complement.
ACCACATGGCGGTAGTGTTCTCTGTGAACACTTGCACTACTTTCCCTTTGAGACAGGGAAGAAATGCTTTCAACGCAAGCCTTATCACCTGGAGCTCCAGAAGATTGATATGGAGCCCAGACTCCGCCGGAGAACAGAGGCCTCTGATCTCCGCCTCCCCCAACCCAGAAGTGACGCATCTGTCACTATGGATAGATCTGACTGGGGAAGGGAGAGGGATCTGCCGTGGACCCAATGCAGATTCAAAAGCCACCACTGCAGGTCTTTTGCAGTCTCCTCCGAGATCTGGATCATGTCTGAGAGATTTCCCTGATGCTGTGCCCACTGGAACTTTAAGTCAGACCGCAGAGCCCACATATGCCATCTGGCATGTGTTAATAGCAGGATGCAGGAGGCCATGAGGCCCAGCAGCCTCAGAGTCAGTCTCTTTGAAAACCAAGACAGAGGCTTAAAGATCAGAATCATAGCCCAAATATCTTGGACTCGCTTTTCGGGAGGATAAGCCCGAACCTGCACTGTGTCCAGAACAGCTCTGATGAAAGAGAGCGTCTGAGAGGGAGTCAGGTGTGACGTGGGTACATTGATAGTGAACCCCAGCGTGTGCAGGAGGCTTTGCTGTAATCTGAAGGTGGGAGACGACTTTCTGGGGTGAGTCTGCCTTCAACAGCCAGTCGTCGAGGTAGGGGAAGACTGAGACCCCTAACCTGCGCAGATGAGCTCCAACCACCGCCATCACTTTTGTGAACACCTGAGGGGCGCTGGTAAGGCTGACGGGGAGCACGGTAAACTGATAGTACTCGTGACATACCACGAATCGCAGGTAACGTCTGTGGGCAGGCAGGATGGGAATGTGGAAATAAGTGTCCAGCAAGTCCAACACTACCACCCAGTCTCCTGGGTCTAAGGCAGACAGGGCCTGAGTCAGGGTAAGCATTTTGAATTTCTCCTTCTTGAGGAAGTAATTGAGGTCCAGAAGGTCTAGGATAGGACGTAAGCCCTCGTCCTTTTTCAGCACCAGAAAGTAGCGGGAATAACAACCACAACCTACTTCTGGCACAGGGACCTTCTCTATGGCTCCTTTGGCCAAGAGGACCGTGACTTCCTGGCGGAGAAGTGCCAAATGATCATCCGGAAGATGGCTGACTGATGGAGGCATAACTTGTAGGGCAGATTCAAAGGGGAGCGAATAGTCCTTTTGAACTATCTGCAAAACCCACCTGTCCATAGTGATGGATTCCCAGTGGGGCAGGTGATGGCAAATCCTGCCCCCAATTGGATCAGAGTGAGGGGACGGACTAAGAGGGTTTGGAGGCTGCAGCGGGGTGGACTGGGCAGACCTCTGGTTCCCTGTCCCACCCACGTGGGATTCCATGTCCCCGGCCACGCAGTGGCTGAACAGCATGGGTGGCACGGTGGCTGGGTTGGGGACGCGACAGGAAGCCTCTTCCATGGCCACGAAAGACGGACTGTTGGGGGCGAAGGACAGCAGAAAGGCCAAGGGACCGAGCCGTAGCCCAGGAGTCCTTGAATCTCCCCAAAGCCGAGTCTGCCTTGTCTCCAAAGAGACGGGAGCCATCAAAGGGCATGTCCATAAGAGACTGTTGCACATCCCCCGAAAAAATAAGATTGCACAACCAGGCGTGGTGTCTCAAGGCCACCGTCTAACAATTGATCTGCCCAGAGAGTCGGTCGTGTCTAGCCCACATCGGATCGTGAACTTCGCTGCATCTCTCCCATCGGTGACAGCTTGGGAAGCAACAGCACGGGCCTCCTCCGGTAGCTACGGCAGAATTTGCGTAACAGTATCCCACAGAGAGTTGGTAGAGCAGCCCAAAAGGCATGCGGTGTTCACGGACCGCAGCGCGAGGCTGGAGGAAGAAAACATCTTCTTCCCAAATTGTTCCAGCCTTTTTGATTCCCTAACTGGGGGTGTGAAAGGGAATGCACCTGAGGAAGAGGAAGCCTGGATGACAAGACACGCAGGCGTGGGGTGTTGGGACAGGAATTTAGGGTAGTTTGGGCGGGCACAAGGCAGCGTGCGATAGTCCTGTTCACAGGAGCCCCTGGGCTGGGTTTGTACCAAGTACCCAAGAGGAAATCGGTGAAGGCTTCATTGAATGGCAGAAGGGGCTCAGATGTGGAAGCCCCTGGCTGAAGCACCTCAGTCAGGAGATTTGACCTCACCAGTAAAGTAGGCAGCTCAAGGCCAAGGACCTCAGCTGCCCTACTGACCACAATAGCATAAGTCGCTCCCTCCACCGTAGCCACGGTAGGAGGGGTCAGCATCTGGAGTAGTGTCCAGTCCATTGGCCTCGCCCAATTCATGTGCCCAGTCCAAAGTAGGGTCATCCTGGTATTCATAAGGGCCTAGGGACCCCTCTAATCCTTCCCCAAATTCGTACCCATAAGGAAAAGGAACCAAATCCAGCCTGGGGTGAGTAGGTCCCATCGAAGACTGAGGTGGTGTCGGCCAACCCCGTTCCGACTCAGAGTTGTCGGGATGAGGATCGGGTCAAAGTCGATAGTGGGCACCACCGACGACGGAAGCGTCGACAATGGAATTGGCGCCAGGGAAGGCCTCAGTGGGACAACCGGTGTTGGTGTAGATTCGCAATTGGATCCAGAGGGGACCTCGGTGGCTGGAGCCAGAGCCAAAACAGCTGGTGCGGAACCTGATGGCCCCCTGACCAATCCCCTTGGGCCCGAAGGCACCGTATCGGGGTCGGCCTGCCCACAAATTTGGCACATGGCCTCATAAAACTCCTTTAATTGGGCAGGGGTCGAACTGGCTCCCGGAAATTAGGCAAAACGTGGAGTGGACCCAGAAGCAGGCTCCGACAACAGTGGCCTGGAGCATCAACGCTCCTCCCGCGTTGCATCAGCCGACCAACGAGGTGAAGTCAAAGGGCGACGGGACCGTTTCGACTTCATCTTCTTCTTCCCTATGCCCAAAGACTTGGAGGAAGAAGAATGGGGTGGCTCTGCAAATGGTCTCGAGACCTTCCCCTAGAGCAAGACTTGGACCTACACAGAGTCAAGTGCCAGGCCGTCATGAGCTTGAGGGACTGCTTCCTCAAGGCCTTCAGGTGCATGGCCCGGCACTCGGAGCACGACTTCGGGTCGTGGTCGCACTCCAAGCACCACAGACCCGGTGCGGATCCGTCACCGGCATCATGCGGTGACAGTCCTCGCATGGCTTGAAACCAGTCTTCGGGGACATCTCGACGCACCAAAAACTCAACAAAAAACTCAACAAAACGGTCGAACTTGGTTAAAGAGACCAGGGTAGCTCTCTCCAGACCAGCGCATGGTGTGAAAAGAAAAGAACTGACGTCACTGTGCTGAGGCGCCATCTATGTACTACTCCCGACGTCATCACAGCGACTACGATGCAAATGACGCCCGCAGAGTTGACCAACGCCACCTACTGACATGCAAGAGTAATGTTCAAGGAAAAAATCTCCATATCCAGTCTGATGCCTAGAGGAAAATTCTAAGAAGTCTCTATCAGATATGTATGGCTGCAAAAGAGTGGGCTTTTACTGTAGCCTTTGCCACTAACTTACACCATGTTATGTTTGTCATTATGGAAGAGCCCATGTCACAGTGAAATTGCAGGGGTGTTCTGAGAGCAGAACCCTTGAGAAGTGGACCAATGGCTTACTTCGGTGACATGAGAGTAGGAGGCAAAAAAGACTGCCGGGGCCAGGACATTGTGGTTAGTTCCACTCATCACACCCTAGTGTCCAACATTCATTTATGCTACTGCATAGCGCATTCACCACTGGACTCAATACTGAGCGCAGCCCAACACACCAGAAGTCAAATGGAAAGGTGAGAATGAATGTTTGCGAGTCTTAATGTCAAAGGGAGCTTTAAAAGGGCTAACCCCTTGAGATGTGGACATGTAACAACACTATTTATAGCTTTTCAAACATTCTTGACCTTCTGCTCTTTTGTAGCATGTCTCATGTGGTGTTTAAATAATGGTGTAATCTATTGTTTATTATTCCGTGCTGAGACAAGGCAACGCAAATATGGAGTGGAAGAAATCAAATGAGAGCGAACATACAGATATTTAAAAAATAATCACTTACAGCATGGGTGTCCATGAACTTCCACTTCGTCGATTGCAATGTAGCCCTGCTGCCCCGACGTCACAACTTCAAAATAGACCTGAATCAAATTGAAGAAAAAAACACATTATAGGGGTTGTGATACAGTCAAACTACACCCGGCAAACCAACACAAACAGAGCAGATGTCAAAGCACAATTCTAGAAATAGTGTTCCCCCACTTCACCATGGATTCCTAAACTTTCTGCTTACCTCTTGATATAATGTCATGCTTCACATTCATGACTTTGTTCCATTACTAATTTACTTTCTTTCGCCTGGTACAAAGAAAGACTCAAAACTATTAGGGCAGCCTCAGGTGTATTTATAAGACATAATGCATGTTCTGAAATGTCTTATTTCGAACAAAAGTGCTTTAGATTTACAGATCAAGTCACATAAATATTACATTCATATCGCAATCAACCCTTCAACATCTGTGAAAACAATTGCCACTACCGCGAATTTTGAGAAAGACGAGTTCTCTGAAAATGACATTGAAAGGTGATAACCAAACACAAGCACACAAACAAATTTGAAAATACAGTTCAAGCTGTACCATGCACATTGCTAGCTATGGTGAACATGAACAAAGCTTAAGAATGAACCAGCGCATATTTTGCAAAGCCACTTTTGAGAAGTAGCAAGTATAGTGCTTTAAATGCAAGGTAGAGACTTTGGACTAATTCCTTATTGTTGACAGCAACAGAGAGAGCACTGCCAATGGAACAGAACCACATTTGAAGACAACTTGTGACGACACAGGGGAAATCAATTTGAAAACTATCCCTGTGTTTATTCCATCTCAGGTAAGAAACATCTTGGAATTGTGAAAAATAAAACCACCACAAGACAGTACAGCAGATAGCGTATAAACAATTTGTATTAATGTTAGTAGAAGCTGTTCTTTTTTTCAATTTTATTTTAATAACTTTAAATATTACCAATATACCAATAACCTACTACAAATTTAATATATATATAATATATATATACAAACACAGAGAGAGAGAGAGAGAGAGTGAGACACATGTAATAGTCCCATATTGCCATCAAGGGTTTCTTAATACAAAAACCTATAAAGCCATACCACACATTTCACCCATTATGTATGCTTTATATTATATATTTATTTTAGGGTATTTAACTTCAAAAGCCTGTATTATTTGCAGCTAACAATTACAATCAGAATGAATAAAATGTTGATACAACAATGGACTATGGTGAAGGCAAGAGGATGTATGTTATTCTGCAGCTACAAGTTTTAACACATGATTATGGAAGTAATGCATGTGCCACATAATCTGCAGCTTTCCCCCAAAAAAATGTTGTACCTCAAATTGATTAAACTAATACAGCCAGATAATGTGATGCATAATATCGATTTTTATACCACTGCAGTTTGGGCAATAAAAGCACCCAAACATTGTGTTTGTGTGTGTGTGTGTGTGTGTGTGTGTGTGTGTGTGCATATGTGTATGTAGCCCACACTGTGAGGACCAGTTCGGTACTCATAGCGTGGGTAAACTTTGCCAGTTTCAGACAAACACTATCCTTGGAGGACCACCGCGTTAGGAGGACTGGTCTTCGTAGTGTGTTTAGGTAGTTTTGAGCGAGTGCATCAAAAAAGTAAAAGTGCAGTTATATTTGCCTCTGTCCACTATATAATCTTTCCTAATATCAAAGCGCGCGTGGAGTTGGAAGAGTAAATACTCCCTTTATAACGGTCAATGGCTGGACCTCATAATTATAGGTATGTCATGTATATATACACACACACAAACATACACACAGTCGCTCTATGCAAAGCAGAGCTTCTGTAGGAAGAGCATTTTTTGTTTTGCTAATAACTTTGGCATTGTTTTAAAAAATAGTTCATCCACTTCAGCTCCTTCTTGGAATGTTTCAGAGTGATCCGTAAAGCAGGGGCTAAGAAAACGGGGGGGGGGGCGGTCCCAAAACACTTTTTTCCTCATCCAAATTCCATAGGACAGATTAGACAACAAAAGAGAAAAAACAGCTAACCAGAATTAAACCTAATTTGGCAGAAAGCTAGATATTTACTCATAAAACATGCTTTTTATGATTTGGTGGAAATCTGTTCGGCCCTTTAGAGAAATTAAGGGTAAATAAAATAGCAAATCACGCGCCTTAAACTCCTGCTGGACTCCCCCAGGAAAACCAACAAAACTGTCGTTGGGTTGGCCATTTCAGGGGGGTGGAGCAAAGGGCCTGGCTGTTTGGAGTTGGGGGAGGGGCCGTAAGCTTTGAAATTCACAGAAGAAACACAAAGGTTAAGGAGGAATTATACTTAGATCAGAAGAAAATGGTAAAAATATTAAGATTCACCAGTTATATGTAATGACATAAGAATAACTTACACCACTATGATGCACTGCTTATGACATCACATCATCATCAACACATCGCTTTATTCGGTTAATTTAAACCATCAAAGCATAAATCACACAATACAAGAATACATTTTAAAATCATAAATATCTGGCATTCCAAAAATACATAAGAGAGTAAAACATAAATACTAAAATCAAAGAGATATTCCTCTTCACACAGTGCATAACTACCTAGCCCTTATTCCTCAGGATAGCCAAAATATCATTCAACGAGCTAATACCCTAATCATAGACCTCATAATGATCAAGAAGAATTTTTTAACTGGCAGATTCGTGTATGCCATGCAGCCGCAAGGAACTTGCTAACTGCACAGAACAGGGTGCAGGATGTGTCCCTCATCATTATCCTTAAAGCATCTATACAGCATCTGATCCCCATATTCTTACAAACTGAACGTAGCCACCTCTGACGAGCAATCCTATATGCTAGGCATATGAACATGAAATGCACAATGGTTTCCGGAGAAATACTACAACTCGGGCATAGATCAGTACTCAGAGCAGAATCCCGCCAATTGCCAAAAGATTTAAGGGGTAGGCATCCATATCTGAACTGAATATACAAACTCTTGCTTAATGGATCAGTAATAAGATCCATAAACAGTTCAAAACGCGGATGCCACTTAGTGTCAAGAAATTGAGAAGTCAATCTGCCATGAGACAAATGAAGTAAGTAATTTCCCCTGACATACGCCCAGTAAGCTGTTTTTAGATGATTCTTCTGCTCTTTCCTTAAATTATGACATCACATATTACATCACTGACTTGCATATAACTCAACTTTAACCTCATTTTTCAGTGAATGTGTGTGTGCATGTCTTATATTACATCTTTTTTGTGTGTTTATAGAGGTTGAGTCCTATTGAAGAACTAGCTAATAGATGGAAGTGAGAGGTATTTTCCACTGTGCCAAGCCCATTATTCACTGCTTTAACCATAAACTACAAAAGGTTCAACAACCCTACCGATCAATAACTAGTGACACAAACCACCCACTAGGTTCACCTGCTGCAAAACGTGTTGTTTTTTTGCAGCCTGAGCAGAATTGCGTTTTCCTTTTCCATTCCTGCTTTAGTAAATATTGTGAAGAAATAGACAAGTACAAACAAAATGTATATTAAAAACGGATGAGCACTTTGGACAGCAGCATCTATTTGTTTCTGAATATATTATTAACTTAGATCTCACTGAATGACACCTGAAAATGGATCTAATCGGGGTAATCATACATGGACCCTGTTACACATTTCTCAGCTGCTTAGTCTTTAAACCACTAAAAAGGACAAAGAAGGAAGGGGCTATCTGATGCTTTAGAGATGTGTCTATCTTGCTTACACCGATTCCTCAATACAAACTAGACTCCTCCTTCTTGGATTCAGTTTCTTTCTAATACATCGCTGGGATGGGTATGTCCCTTGGGTGTTGACAGGCATGTATCACTGCCATGACTGCCCCAGCTGTGGTGATTTCTTGATTCTTGGTAACAATTTTGGGTCATGAGCATGCACAGATAATGCATGTGTGCCATGACCTAGGCATGTTCCGGGACTGCAGGTTGCTTAGGCCGGAGGGCCACCCAGACTGCTACCTTCAAGTGGTGAAATGCCACTGCCTTCACTGTGAGTTAAGTAGTACTGGAACGCTGGTGGAAACATACTTGGTTTTTACTTTTTAATGATCAATAGAGAGAACAGGCCTTTTTACCTGTGTCATGGGAGTGGCACCTCCTGGCCCACTCTGGCAGAGCTCCGCTGCTGTGTGCATAACACAGCCTTGACCTGCAATGGACAGCGTGCAGCGCTGGGATGTATGTGCACCTGTAAGACAGAAGGTATATTGCTAAAGAAGATAGCACCTATGGTTGAGTGTGCATGCTGGGTTGCATGTGGGCCTGGGAGCTGGTACTGCATGTAGGTGATAGCACTGGGATGTATGAATGCCTAACAAGGATACAGTACGCTGGCTGCTGCTCACAGGGGTATGGAAAACACTGGACTCTATTTTGTGAGGCCCAGGGCTTGCAGGATAAGCAGGGAGAGGTAGAGCTTTACCCTAGGCAGATGTGGGGATTGCTGCGTTTCTTAGAGCTGGATGGGACACTCATTGGCAGACGGAAGAGCCAGGTTCTTTGGTGCACATCAATAGAGGGTCTTTGATTCTGAAAGGAGACAATAGGCACAACTGGGGTTAAAATGGGGCTGATAAGAGGCTTAAAGGGTAGGGTTGGGGCCTTTTGGTAACCTCTTAATATACATATCACTGAAGATGACATGCAGGCGTGAATCCTTAGTACTCCCAAGGCCTGTGTTCGGGGTTGTCAAGAATAGGGACTGTCCTGCTGTGATAGACTGTCTCTGGAGAAGGGCACAATAAAGGTGTGGACACTTCTAAATGGCCAGCCCCCAGAACACAAACTTCAAAGAGATAGGCACTAAATCTCAAGTGCGCATGGAGATGGATTATGAAAAGGGAAGCTGAAACTCCCAAATTGTCAATCTGAAGCTGTATAGCAGTGTGAAGAAGCTCAGGAAGAGTTCTGCCTGTTGTGTCCAGGACTGGGAATTAAGGGTCTGCCAGTCTCCCATGCTGGGTGAGGGGACTTCACACAGGAGAGTCCAGAACAATCACCTGGAAACTGGTGCACCAAGTTCCGCCTGACCCAAGACCAGTGGGTGCAGTGAAGAAAAGGAGATTGCATGGAGGGAATGGGTTCCTACCAAGAACATCTTGGGAATGAAGTGTCAGATTCTGGTCTGTCAGAAACAGCATGCTGATGGGGTCATCTGCCTGTGTGTGTCATGCTAACCACTGATGCCAAGAGGGGGCTATGGCTGAGAAGAGGGACCTTTCCTTTAGTGCCATACTGCTACAAGGGTAGGGCTGGTGCCCTTGGTAGTAGTGGGACCCGAAGAGGGCCGTCACCTTATCGATGCTGCAACGCAATTCCTGTATGACTAGAGGCAACGCAGTGAAGCCAAATTACTTTTGTGTGCTATAAGAACCTCTGCAGGTCAGGAGAGTGGCTACAAAGGGGCCCATGGCCCTAGAACAGCATGCAACCATAATCACCAACAATCTGTGACCAGTGTAGTTGGAACCAAGTTTCGACTACCTGAATCTGGGAGCACCCAAGGACCTGCCTCCAGACGAAGAAGACAACTTAGCGCTGGATCAGAGCAGTGCTGTTTATGTCTGCCACAGATTTCAGAGTCCTGCTCACCGCCGAGCTGGGAATGCACGTCCGAGGACTCCGGACTGCCAACTCAGCAAGTGTGGGTACGACTGATACCGGGCTGTCAGTCCCAGGAGAACTTGTTCTGACTGAGGCCCCCAGGAGTGGTAACTTGTGGACGTTTGCTAAAAGAACCCGTAGAACTTTTAAGACTCAAACTCCCTACTGGGGCCTAACTTGGATGTCGCCTACGTGAATGGGAAATAAGCATCCTCAGGAACTGACCCACGTAACGCTATCTGGCCTACCTTAACAAGACAGTATTTTATTTGCAGTTTGTTGTATTGAACGTTCTGTAGGTAGATAAATACTCTTTTTTTTTGTTTTTACATAAAATCAAGTATTTTACTGGAAAAAAGTTTTTGCTGACAGTATTCGGATTTGTGAGTCTGTGCTTGCCTTGCACCTACCTCCTCCTTGAGAAGACTTGCACTTCTCGACATGTACTACCACACAGTCAGGTGATGCAGGGGTACGTGGCCCAGCTGTTCAATGCCAACAGTATGCTAGGCCATCAGGAGTAAAGGCCCCAACCACCAAGGTGGGCCCGGTAATTTCTGGTTGCCCTCCGGGAGTTATGTAAATATATATATGTATGCATGTATATAAGAAAAAACAGCACACACCATTAGACAATGTAGCAATTGAGGGCATACACATGATAGCTGGGGAACTAAAAGTCCTACTGTATGCAGATGACATACTAGTCACGCTAACAAACCTGCAAGAGTCCATAGGTCTCTTAATCCTTCTCTGAGTATAAAATTAACTGGAGTGTGAGGCATTACTGGTTAACCAATACACAACAGCAACACTGATCGCTACTTACCCCTTCAAATGGAAGATAAATAGTACACAGTATTTATGTATAAACAAACTCCAGCATCAAGAATTTGGTTGAGGATGATAATAGCCCCGGCTCTCCAAAAATAAAGGCAGACTTCACAAGCTGGTCCGCCGTTGGCCTATGCTTATGGAGAATGGTACAGCTCTATAAAATGAGTGTCATACCACTCCTCAACTATACGTTCACCCTCCTGATTATACCTAAACAGGTGTTTGTTAACTCATGAAATTGTGCATTTGGGCCAGGAGAAAACTGCAACAAACTGAGCAAACTACAAGCAGCTCCTGAACAAGGATTTCAGAGATTGCCACGCGGAGTATTATTGGCTAGCATTTCTACTAACTCAGATGAGGCATATGATACATGGTTCCCTAGATACTCCACACGGAGTCTAAATGGAGAGGTCACTATAGGGGTGGAGGGGAGGAGGTGGATTGGCTATACCTACTGTACTCAGCCAATTAGAGATGGAATGTGGTGTCCAATTTAATTATCCCCGCAACAGCCCTGGCATGGAGGAAAGGTCATAGAATACTGGGAACATTGTACCATATACAGGAGGGGACTTCCATTTGGGGCAACCAAAACTCTCTCATAGGAAACTATGTACTGAGATTACCAGAGACTATGACATTGTTTGGCAAGTTCTCCACTACGTCACCTCCCCAGTCTCTCTGACTCTACAATTCTGCAATACCTCAGAAAATGAGGAATGTTCAAAGGGGCAGTAATTGGGCATTTACAAACTGCTCAATGTCCACTCGCACTTGACTCCCCCGTATGAAACACTGGGGTCCTGGTGGTTACATATTGATTATGAGGAAGACGATTCTGAGAGATCATGATGGGGCCCTTTGGGAGGCATGCCTTGAACTGAGCTATTACAAGACCCAACTTATATGGCACTAATCCACCCAAAGATTAGCCACAACGGTGGTGCTGCCTGGTGCATCATGCTAAAGGAGCAGCGACCCGAGTATTGATATAGGCCATATCATTTGGGAATACCACCAACTAGCACAATACTGGAGGTCAGTCCGAGACACACTGAAGAATATGCTAGATGTAACTGGCCAGTTAGGGAGCCAAGCGGCACTACTACATGATTGTGGCATGTACCCTGACCGCTAACATCAGAAATGCTTGTGGTCTACCATAGTATTGGCAGCGGCCAAGATATGTATACTGCAACAGTGATGAATTAACCTTCTCGCTACAATCCAAATGTGGATCCAAGAAACGTATTACACTGCAGCGTACGACTGGGGGATTTTTCGTTTGAATTTTCAAATGGAGAAATGTAATTCAAGGTGGAGTCAGTTCTTCGCACAGGCTACAGAGTAAAAGCCTCAGCTATCAACTCTGGTCCAGCCTAACTGGGAGGTACGGGATTCACTGAAGAGTGAGAGATGTGGTGGGCACACAAGGGATGATTTAGACAAATGATGGAACCTTTCACTGAGCTCTGTACACAGCAGGTTGGCAGTCCTGTGTCATGCTATGTATACCCTGCTTTTCTTACATAACCCATCTATGGCACATAACTCAGACTTAATACTTTCCGACAGTAGGAGATCGAGATGCCCCTTTACATACTCAGTCACACTACTGATGAGCTTGCACTCCAGGTGGGGACAATATAGGGGTGGAGGCCTTACGGTCCACTTTGTAACTATATACTAAGGTACCTCATGGGTCTTTGCAGGAGGCGAAAAACTACTGTATACCAGAGGTTCATCATATTTATATGTACTATTTACAGACTATCAGGGAAAGGATATTATTTATGGCTCAGCTGAGCCACTGAAATGTGTTCTTAATTATGCACTGTCTTAGGTTTGGATGAAAAGAGATAAATAATTCTTATTAGTAAAGAATTGCTAAAATAAAGACAATGAAAAACACATTAAATGCATTATATTTTGTTTGTAGTATTTTAGTAGCTCAGTTCTAATGCAACAAGGCAAATGAAGCAACGTACATCATTTGACAATATTTATCAAGGCTTACACAGCACGTGGCCAAAGAGGTTATAATGTTATAACTGGGGCGAGATATTATTTGTATCATTTGGGTTGGAATATAATGAGGCAAGGTAACCTAAAACAATGTGACAGAAGCTGCTTAGTAAGCTACAGGAAAAATAGCTAGGCTGGGACAACTTATTATAGGCTGAGGGGAACTGAGAGAGATCAAGTATTAATAAATTAGTGGCATGGTAGTAGCATATTGCAGCTGATAAACCTGCAGTTTTAAAAGCCTAAGAGAAAATTAACATAGAAATGAAAATGTGCACGTTTAAATTGTGGTGGACATTTGTGCCTACCTTTCGTATTCTGACATAACATTTAACATGAAAACATTTTGTATTTGTAATTTGAGAGAATTAGTAATAAAAATTAACATGAAATTTTTATTTTCAAGAAGAAATAAAATGTATAGTGAGTACTAATTGAATATGAATTAAACACACTTACATTGATATAAATGGATTTTATAACGAATTATGTGTTTAGAAAATAAATACACGTTTAAAACTGTTGTGACATAACATGAATGATGTTTTAGATAAATAATTTGCTTTGCAAATTTGGTTTGAATTTATGGGTGCACAATAGGTTTTATTAATGCATTAAATAGATTACTGGGTATTTAGGCTTCATTAACTTGACTAGACCTGAAAGTTCATTTTGCAAGCAGCAATGGAAAATCTGTTGGTTTATTTTGTCCCCTTTGACCTGAATTCTCTCCCTAGGCAGCAAATGAAATGTTGAATATTCTAATGTATTGAAGGAGAAGAGCATGTTTCAAGTTGAGGTAACATAACAATATTTTTTCTAACTGCTGAACTGCACAGGAAGATTCATGAAGCTTATGTGAAAGAGTATTTTAGTTTATTGTGGATCATGTGAAAGGAACTGCAAGTAGCAGATTACTAGAAAATGTAATATTTTGGCGGAGCCCTGTGACGGAAGAAAACTATGTATCAGAACTTGGTGGTGCCATCTACTATGAATGGATGCTGAAACTGATGCCCAGTATGTGCCCACCTGGAGAACCAATTAATGGATTTTGGTTATTTTAATTAGTGAAAAACTTTGAAGCTGAAGTTGGTTCATCTGTAGACCCCCTTAGAGTTACTTCACTCCTGTCTTGTAGCTGTCCAGAACTCTGTCTACATCTGTCCTAAATCTGCTGTCCCATTCCCTTGTCTGAGTTCTCTGATGAGTTTTCTCATTATAATCTTACCTGCCCTATTCCGTTATGTGGTTCAGAATTAATAAGGTCAACAAATTCTGAACTGCTGATCTGTCCTATGTGAAGCTCGTGTTCTGCACTGTCCTGATGCTGCTGTCAACCAACGCCTGAAGGTGGTGACCGCTCTGTCTCAATGAATCCACACTGTCTGCTGTCCCATGAGGAGAGGTATAACTAAATGTGGTTTCTTGTTTCCCTTTCAGTTAGTAACTTACATCAGCATATTTTTATACTGAGGTATTTTAGTGAGATGTTTCCCAAATACTTTTGCCTTCTTTTATTTTTGCTTTTGCCTGCATATGTTAGCCCGGTTCCTGCACATGCAAGTCCCAATTTTGGTTAGTGTTACTGATCGTCCAGCTCTGAAACCGGAAATCTGAAATCGAATATGAAAACTGTATTTTGATGATTTACTAATGTCACTATCATCTGCTGTGAAATCTGACAATAATGTTCATATTGTGTTGTTGCTAATCTATTTATTCTTTTGGAGTGTCTAACAGTGCTGATGTTTAGTAGGTTAAATCTTCTCAGATGCGTTGGTCAGCCTATGGTTTTCATGTATGCTTATAAATTAGTTTTGAGCACCATTTACGTAACATTGATTTTGCGATTGTAATAAAGCTTTGAAACTTTATACCGTCTGATTTGGAGTTAAATTTGTATGGTGTTTAATATTGTTTATGGTTTCATGTCAATGATTTAGAATTGTATGTTTCTGACTACTACCTCCGTCACAAAGTCGACCTCAGAGGGTGAGATTGGTGTTGGTGTTGCCTCACCCTACCGCTTGCAGTTTCTGAACCCAAGGTGGGAAGAATACTTCCAATGGGCGCTCCAGCAGGACTGTGAGGCATTTGCTCCAAACCCGCTGTGCTTTAACTGAAAATGCATTTCTTCTGGTGTCTCTGTACACTTTGGTGTAACCAAAATTATTAAATTTTTGATTATGTTTCCCAGTTTCTTTTACCTGAAAACAACAGTTATTTTCAACAGTACACATGTTGGTAGCAGGAGCTGCTGTAATGGCTTAAAATGGGCAAGTAAATGGGAAACAATGAGAAAGGGACGGTGAAAGAAAATAATATCTGGAAAAGCAGTCACGTAATATGTTTGGATGTTAATTAGGAACAAAGCTCCTGAAGAGCTTCCTGTGCCAGACCCATATCTTTAATTAATACTGATTGTAAACTCTATGCCAAAGTTTTAGCTCTCCGTTTACTCCCATATATACCTGACCTTATTGATTCTCATCAATCTGGTTTTATCCCTAATAGAAATGTAGCAGATAATTCCCGTACCTTTTTAAATATTATTAACAAGGCATCTAAACTTAAGATTCCTCTGGCAGCTTTATCATTGGATGCAGAAAAGGCCTTTGATAGGGTCTACTGGGGTTTCTTGTCGAAAGCATTGGAATGGCATGGACTAGGTACTAAATTCCGACATTTTATATCCATTCTTTATTCCTCACCATGTTCCTCGGTTATAACAAACGGTATCCGATCTCCTTTTTTCCCTCTTAAATGGGATGTCCATTATCTCCTTTACTATTTATTTTGGCTCTCGAACCTTTTCTATACCAATTAAAAACGTCTGAACAATTTACGGGGTTTCAAATTAATAATGCACACATCAAATTTATGGCATATGCTTATGGCATATGCTGATGATATTCTTTTGTTCATGTCTCACCCTGACACTTCTCTTCCTGCATTCCTGCATGAGCTCAACTTATATTCTGATGTACCTGGCTATAAACTTAATATAGACAAAACAGTGGTCTTACCACTTAATGCTCATTGCACTGGCTCTGTATTCCTTGATGCAGGATTATCTTGGAATTCTTCTAAGATTAAATGCCTGGGGGTATGGTACTGCACTACTCTCAAGGATACATTAAGGACTAATTTAGAAATCCTATCGGCAAAGCTTGTAGATCTCACACAGAAATGGTCTCCATTATATCTCACGTGGTGGGGCCGCTTGGACACCATTAAGATGATGCTTCTCCCTATCATTAACTTCTTCCTTATGATGCTTCCTATTAAGATACCTAAACTATTTTTTAGTTCAATTGATAAAATTCTGTCCAAGTTCCTGTGGAACGGTAAACAATCCCGAATCTCTCGAAATTAAAACTTCCTAAAGTACAAGGTGGAGTTAATTTCCCTGACTTTATAACTTATCACAAATCTTTTGGCATTAAGCAAATACATCCCTATTTATCTACACTCAATGATGCCCCTAAAAAGCTATGGTTCTCTTTGGAAGAAACATTTATTTCTCCCTTTTCCCATAAACACATTATATTTATGTCTAACCCCCCAAAATTCTGGTTGCCCAGCACTATCTCCCATTCAGTCAACTTACTGAAACTTTTTTTTATTTCGCATCTTACCCCCATTAATGAATTCTTTAACAGTCCTATTTGGCACAATAGTTCGCTTAGGAAACAAGGTAAAACCTTGTGTTGGAAGGCTTGGATGACTAAAGGTATTCTTCTCATTTCCCAATTATATCATAAAGACTCTATCATCCCTTTTACTACTCTCTCAGCAATTTACAATCTCCCTATTCGCATGAAATCCCAAAATATTATTCTTTCTACTCTAGTGCAAGAGGCCCTCAATAGACTTATACATCATAATCATTCCTCTCTTGCATCATCTCCTCACCCGATTGTAACTTCTAATTATCCTAGGGCAGCTGGAATTTATAAATTTTTAAGAACGTCTGTTTCACCTAGACTCAAATCACCTATTGAGACATTGTGGGAATCAGATCTTGGTGTTGTTTGGCCAACTTCTTTATGGGATAGAATATGGTATAAGATACATTCCACTGCACGCACTGCAAGCCTCACACAGACCCTATATTTTTTTTATAATAGACTTTTCTACACTCCTGTATGCCTTTACAAATTCAAACTTGCACAAAATGGCAATTGTTGGCGCTGCCACACTCATCAGGGTACTGACTTTCACATGTTTTTTTCCTGTCCATCCCTATCTACTTTTTGGTCCTCAATATGGTCTCGCATTTCAGCAATAGCTCAGATCTCCTTACCAATGTCATATGATTTACTGTTTTTGGGAGGCGTACACGATATCTGGAGTTCATTCAGGCCTCTTGGAAAATTGGTGGACCTTTTGCTTTCTATTGCAATCTCTATTATTACTTCTAACTGGAAATCTTCGGAGAACATTACTCTCAGACAGTGGTGGAATTCTGTATGTTATCATAGACTTGACAGCTACAAGCTTGATTCAACAGGAACTTTCTTCAAACGTCATCAGCTATGGTTGCCATTAAGTAACTATCTCTCACGCACTGCGAAGGAAATTGATTTTTCTCCTCCTTTTTAAAAAATGTCAATATATTTCCTGTTTTTCTTCTTATATATACTTATTTCATCTTAAATTCGCTGTAACTAATGCCCATTGCCTCTCTCTCTACATGGCTATCACTTGATTCCCTTTTCTATCCCTAAAGCTCTTCTCCCTCTTTCTTTCTTCTTTCTTTATTCAAACTTGGAGTCTTTGATACTATATTGCTGTATATGCCTAATTCATGTACATGTTTAAATATGCATTTACAAGTACAATTTTCCTTATGCATATATATTCACAACTGCATGTCTCTGTCCTGGCAATGTTAAGTTAATGTTCTTGTATTTGACTCAATAAAAAACATCTAAAAAAAAAAAAAAAGAGCTTCCTGTGCCATTACTGGAAGGCACAGCCAAGGTCTCAGTATTGTGTGAAACCAGTCTCTAGAAAAATCTAAATTGTTACCTTAGCTTCACATTTAATTAAGACAAGAGCGGAGTTAAAAGCAATTCAGTGAATTATTGCATGTTTTAGAGGATTTCTCTTTCCAAAAACTTGCAGCAGTTTTGTTGAAAGTAAGCATCGCTTCCCTAACTCCCCATTTTCTCTAATTCTGTAAAGTTATCATATTGTATGTGTAAAATAAGCAAGGTGTTATGGCTTCTGTCATGAGCTGAATCAAAGCAAACGTAAGCACACCTACTTCTGTGATCGCATTTGCTCAGCTTCTAATCTTCCGCCTCCAACATTAAACCTATTGAGCTCATTTACTCACAATTTTCACTGCTATAAATAGGTCACACGAGAAATGGATTGTAAATTAATTTAATAAAAGGTATTCCGAAGCCATCCCTCTTCAGAGATGGCAGATAATTGTGAACACCCAGGTTAAGTGGAGCTGCACTTAAAACCTGTCAATCAACGCTGATTTTGATTCTGTGCTCAGATAACGTACAGCACAATAATACAAGAAAATCAGCATAATGAGCATAACAACTAGAATTTTGGACATATCACACTCTGGAAACCATTTTCTTGGAACAATGCTGTGCATTCTATTATCTGATATAAAATGTCCTATCAATATGATAAATTTGTTTGTGGTGTCTGTAGAAGAATTACATTTGAAAATGCGATTGAGTACTTCGGAGAATCGGATCATCTCTCAAGTAGGGGGCTACAAAGCCACTTTTATGGTACTGAAATTAACACGCAGGACAGACATGCCTTTACAGAAGACAAGGAGTTGGCCACGTATTCTGTCCTGAAAGAAAGCACTGCAGGGAACAGTATGGCTCAAAGAGAGGCTATGCCATCCATCGCAGCCCTTCTGGCCTGCCCCTACAATTGGGGAAGTAGAGGGCAGTAGTTTATAGACCCTTAGTAACTTGACGCCCACTTTATCACTACTGGAGCCCGGGAACCCTCACTGAATCATTACTGGAATCTGCCCCCCCCCGACTGAGTCAATACTGAAAGCTGGGGACCTAATTTTTAAATTTTACTTAATTTTCTAAGCAGTCACGAACCCACTGAAGAGGCTTTGCGGACCACCACGCGTCTCCGCACCACACGTTGGTAAACCCTGCAGCAACACCTACTGGGAGCACACTGGAACATGAATTTATTTTTTGACACATAAATGTAAAAATATGTTTGTGTGCACACAAATGCAATATCTCTTGGGCAAAATACTCTGCAGGAGTGCACGGCCAGCATGGGAATGGAGTAGATGTGAGTCAGGGTTGATCCGCTCTGTCTCCAGTTAAAAAGCATTTCCACTGTGCCCGTCTCCTTTCTGGGTGGCTCCCTGGCACTGTACAAGGATCAGGGCAGTAGCTGAAACCCCACCTACTCCTATCAGCTCCCTCGTTGTCTCCAACACTTGAGGGAGCATCAGGAGGGAGGGGCCCCTCTCTATAAGTGACCACAAGGGGCCCCACTCCTCTCAAGGAGACACAAGCCCCAGTGGACATCTGTGCAGAGGTAGTGGAATGGACTCAACTCCAGGGGAGGCAGTGTGCATACAGACAGCTTCAGCAGAGGGAGCGCAGTTGTGAAGTTGGGAGTATATGCAAGCTTGTGCCCTTGGAAAAACACCTTGAACTTTTCTGCTGCTGGGTGTGCACCATAGGCTTTTGGCAACATGTCGTATTGCGAACCAAGAGGGGCCAAACCCCCTGGGTCAACTGGCATTGTGGCACACCTTGGTAAATGCAACTCACCATTAACAGTAGGCCTCTCGGAGGTTAATAGTATTGGACTGACAACATTGTATCGGGCAAACCCTGCAGACATTGAAGACATGCTGGTCCCTAAAAACACAAGACCAGATAAACACCCACCATGACCTATGTTAACCCTTCCACTCACACAGGAACCATCATATCCAAAAGCTTCCTGCAATCTTTCCTTAAGGAAATAAAGGCTGAAATTGGAATAATCTGATCAGAACTCAAGTATTACCTAAGGGACATACAAAGATTTGGGCAAGATGGTGGGGGACGTAGAACAGTTGGTGGATGACCAGACAGAGAAGATTCATGACACTATTTGAGTCTGGCCACACAGGAGAAATTTTACATTGAACTGGAGTTGAAACAGGAGGACCCAGAAAACCAATCAGGTTGCAACAACATTAGAATCTCCTGACTTTCATGTGGAGCTGAAGGTACAGATATCCAGGTCTATATACAACGCCTGCTCCACCACAAACCCAATTGTCCTGAAGAACCCTCAACAGAATACATTGACCTAACTTCCCAGGGCCAGCACACAGAAGCACCATCAGATGTCCTCATGATGGTGCACTTTTATGAACAAAAGGAAGAATTAATGTCCACTGTTCGATCCTCACCCTCTTTTCCAGGGCCATGGGATGGGTAGCCAATACACAGCACGAGGCATTCTTCACGAAGGCTGTCTCCTCAACACTACAATACACATAGGGAGACTTAACAGTCGGATGCAATTTAAACTTAAGGACAACACGATTGACAGAATGTGCTCCTGCTACATGACGGGAGCAGCACCACCAGTATTCACAGGTTGGCTCTGGGAAATGGGACTGCAAGATGGGTGGAGGGGTTTCCACAAAAATGATAATAACTCCACATTCTACTCCATGACTCATAAATACTATGCACGCTTAGACCATTTATTGATGGGCTCTATAGAATAAACAGATATTGGATACAACCCTTACTGACCACGCCCCCATTTCCCTTAACATTGCCACATCATCAGGACCTCACAAAGCAAAGAGTTGGTGACTGAGGGCCAGATGTGTCAAAGGATTTTGCATTTGCAAACGGTGCGAATCGGTAAATTCACACACTGTGCGAATCGGTAAATTCCACCGTTTGCGCATGCAAAATCACCTTTCACAATGTATGAAAGGAATTCGCAGTGCAATTTTAAGGACTCGTTAAAATAGCGATTCCTTACAACTGCGACGAGATTATGTGTAACCGTGTGAATTTGCGAATCACATTCTGCGATTCATAAATAGCGACTTGACTTTGTGAACCGCAGTATCGCAATGCAATGCATCAACAAGTCACAAATTGCAAATATTTGCAGAATGGCTTTTTGCACGTGCAATTTACCATAAATTGAAATCAGGTGGTAAACAGGTGCAACCTATATTAAGAGGTCCAGAATGACTCAACCTCTTTTCCACAATGGCTGCACTCTACGTCATGGCGAGGAGTATGAGGATCCTGGCAGGTTTGAGGAGAGGGAGGAGGAGACAGGAGTGCATTTTCAGAGTGCGCATTACCCTTTTTGAGCAGACAAAGGAGGAGATATATGATAAGCACAGGTTAAACTCAGTCATGATACTTGACATGATATCTTATCTACAACCCCTACTAAAGCAAAACACATAGGACCAAATACATACTCACCCATGTGCAGGTATTATGCTTCCTGCACCTATAAGCCTCAGAAAGCTATCAAGGGCTCATAGCAGCAGCTGGAGGTGTATCAGAGAGTGCGCTTTCACTCAAATACCCAGGTAGTACACATGACTCCTACATCTTCAGGCACAGTGGAATACACACAAGACTACTTGATAGGGAGTTTGGCGAGGGATACCTACTTGGTAATGTAATAGTTGACAATGTCACCTTGATGTATATGTGATGTCACGGATAACAAATACAAATTTTACTTTATTGTCATTCTAGGAGACAGTGCCTATGCAGTGCGCTGCTTCATAGTTACACCCTATCTGAATCCTGCCACGCAAGGTGAAAGGAGGTATAATGCAGCACACAGGACAACACGCAGTGATGTAGAGAGGACCTTCAGCCTGCTGAAGAGCCGTTTCAGATGCCTGCACAGGAATGGTGGTGCACTGCAATACAGCCCCGAAAACACCTGCAAAATCATGGCTACATGTGCTATGTTGCACAACATCGCAACAACGAGGGGCATACCAGTGGAACCCACAGAGCCTGACTCCGATGAGGATGGTGATCCCTTGCCACCCCTTCAGCCAGCAGACAGAAGCAGTGCAGCAGAGAGCAGGCAAAGACGCGCTGAGATCACGCGCAACTATTTTTGATGTAAGTACAACACCATGTCAACATTTATGTATTGCTGTAGGTAGCATCTTTATTGCCTTGACTTCAGGTAATATATGTGTGATTAGGACATAGGTAAGCACTATATACAAACAGGTGCTAGTTAAAGTGTCACACTATTAGCATCATAGTATTACTGCATTGCTACATGACATGCAAGTCCCCTGTACCTCTCAACATTATTTTCTACGTCCACGCACTCCACTTTAGTGCTCAGTGGTCTCGGTGGCACCTCTTGGTGCCGGTTCCAAGACAGTACTGTGTCTGGTACTGCGACGCCTAGGATCCGTCACAGGGGCTGTGAGACTGCTGAGGCTAGAGAGCTCCTCACTATCCCCACCACCCAGTTTGCTGTTTGTAGTACTACGTGCTGTCTGCATTGTCTCCAAAACATTGGTGATTTGCACCAATCCTCGTGCAACGTCCCAACTGCAATGTGCCATCTCCGCTTGCATGCCCACAGCACGCTGTGATCCCAAAGCAGTTATGGTAGTGAGCCGATTAACAGGTCCGCAGAACCCATCCAACCTGCCCATCAATTGGTGATGGCGCCTACGGTGGCTCACATGCTCCTGCTGCATCACAGTACAGAGTTCCCTAATGGCATTTGTCATCTCCTTTGCGTGTTTTGCTGCTCTTTGCTGTCCCTCATGCAGCTTGCACATGTTTTCATTGAGAGATTGCAACTGCTTGTATATTGATCCCATGTTTTGATTGAGTGACTCCAACTGCCTGTGCATTGCTCCCATGTTATGATCAAGTGATACCAACTTCCTGTGCATTGACCTCATGTGCTTACATTGCAGACGCTGAACTTTCAGCATGAAAGCCTCAAGGCCACCAAACAGTGATGGGCCCTCACCTCCCTCTGTGCACTGTCTTGCCTTCTTCGTGATGCCTCTTGAGGGGAGTGGACTGACGCTGGGGCAGGGACTGCTGTCTGTCAGTGCATCTAGCCTCTGGATGTAGTGTAGGTACTTCATCTGGCATTTCATCAGAGTCCAGGTTATACTCAGGGAGGGGTAGCAATCTTGCCCTGTGCCTGGTTGATACTTGTATGAAGGACTCCATGGTGTTTGAATTGGACTGTGGCTGACTTTCGCTATCCCTCACATTTCCACCTTCTGCTTCGTCAAGGCCCGGAACATCTGCAACAACAATGTGCAGCATGTCATTTTTGGATATGTACTCACACAGTTGCGTAATAGGATTAAATTTACCCTGGCAAAGTATCTCTGAGAGTCGTTTGTGTCATGTTTCTGTTTGGTCTTACACTATCTAGTTATTTATGTGGTAGTTGCACTTTAGGGGTGTGGACTACCACTCCCATAATGTATTGTTGTGTTGTATGTAAGATGTGGCATGGACTACTTATCACACTGCATAGTGCCATAGCTATTTTCCAGGGGGCATTTGTACATGCACATATGGGGAAACACCTCATTACTGCCCTTACCTTTGCTGGTGCTGGGTGTGCCTGAGGTGTCAATGTCAGTGACACGAATGACAGCTTCAGGAAGCAGTGTGGACTCCACCATGTAGACGGTGTCTGGGTGGGTGGTCCTCCTCCAGTGCTCCTTGCCTCCTTCAGCCTGCTTGCTACACTCTCTTTGGCACGTAAAAGCAAGTCGTACCAGCGCTTGCGTTTCTCCTCGACAGAGCACTGCGCAGCACCCACTGCGCATATTTTGGTCTGGGTGTCTGACCAAAGTTTTCTCTTCTCACTTTCAGGGACCTGTAGTGAATTTTTTCCAAATAATCTGTTGTGGTTCCTGACCACCTTCTCGGTGAGCACCTTCAATTCCTGCTCACCGAATTTGAGTTTGCGCTTCCTCTCTCCTTTCTCCTTTACATTCTCATCAGTAGCCAGTATCCTGTTTGGTCCAGGCTGACTCTCAAGACTGCCTCCCTGGTGCTTGGCTGGGTCTCTCAGCCTGCTCCTGTGGCTGGGGCTTCTGGAAACAGCATGCACTGACTCACTTCCTGGTTGTGATGTCATCAGGCTGTTCCAGGTTGCCGGTTTCGCAATTTGCGATTTACAAATACCGATTCGGTATTTGGAACTCACAAATTGCGATTGCAATTTTTAAGAATTTGCTATTACCAACTCGCAAATTTCATACATCCCATTTTGTATTTCTTAAATAGTGATTTCTTAAAATTTGCTATTTAAGAAATGCAAACTGGGAGCTTGATATATCTGGCCCCAATGTGTTAAGATAACAAATACCAGATCTGGTAAATTTATAAGAAGATTTATTGGTATAATAGGTAAACCACCAGTTGCTCCAGCCTTTACTGTTAGCAATCTGCACAACAGCTCCCGATTGTCCTACCTTTCTCAGCACCCCACACACAATTTCATCTCCACAAGGATTCCATAGCTCGAGGTACCACATGGCTCGACATACCATATTGTGGCAGCATGAGAAGCTATAGCACATCTTCCCCCTTACAGAGCAAGTAAAGTAAAAAAGAATATGAAACATTAACAATTTGAATGGAAAAGACAAAACAAATCCTAAAATGTTACAGTTGAATGAAAAAGAAAAACAATCAAATTCTTGAAATTAAATGGAATAAAACAAATGTATACATTAAGAAATGCATCTAGCAACAACCTTCATGAGGACTCACATTAAGAAATCACTGTGCCAGAATGTTTTCTTTTGAACACTCTTGAAGGTCTTTCAGAGTTACAGCCACAATAACTTACAGAAGGTTGTCTCTCATCTACGTTAATTGGGCACAGTCCCCATTGCATCTCACCAGCCTGGACATAGTCCATGAGTCACCAGAATCAAGAACAACTAATTTTTTTCTTATCTTACTGATTAGGAAAGTACCCATGAATTTTGACCTCCCCTTTAGCACAAAACCTGGCAACCTGGCCTCCACACCATCACCTCCTACTGACCACTTGATGTATTTCACTGCATTCTTGTTATCATACCCAGACTTATATTTCGGTTGATACCATTTCATCCTGACATTCTGCTCAAATTGAGAAAATGTAGCAGAACTTTCCCTGACCCTACCTATTTTCAACCATACAGGATGGAGTTTCAAGGATGGTCTTCTATCTTCAAGCAAAAAAGAAAGGAGATTCACCAGTGATACAATTCGGAGAGTTACGGTGTGCCCACCATGCCTCACGTAAAACCTCTTTTAAAGGGAACTTCCTGTCCTCTGCCCTTTGAACACAACTCTTCAGCAATCTAATCTTTCTCTCCGCTGGTCCAATGGTTTGTGGTAAATACAATGCCATTTTATGATGTTTGACCGATAAACCAGACACAAATTCACGTATTTCCTGATAGATAAACTGTACCCCATTCTCAGTTAACAAGCTCTCAGGGACACTTTCACACAAGAACTCATCTTTCAAGAATTCAATGACTACACCCAAATTTAAGGCACACATTTGGTTATCAACCACCTAGATGACAAAAGTACAAACGCTCACTGGGAGCCAATAATTCAAACAGTCCTACAATATCAAGTCCTAATTTCGTCTCTGGAGGGGAGGGCACTTTCATTGGTGCCAGAGGTCCTTGCGTATTACTTTGTTTTTGTCATTATAGGCTCACAACCCACATTCCTTAACCACCAATTCAACATTGTGACCCATTCTGGACCACCAATACCATTCTTCAAGTCTAGACTTAGTTAGGTTCCTTCCCAAGTGCCCAACATGTACTAGGTTGACTAGTTTTTCTCTCAACGCCACTTTCTCTTCAACTACTCTGTCTCCCCTGCAGACCTTCTTGTCCCATACACAAAGGTCCTCCTGCACATTCCAAAACCCCTTCAATTCCTGAGAGTGCTCCATAAGATCGAGCCAACCCTTCTCTATATATTCTCTCAGCGCATGTAGCTCAACTTCCTTCGTTAAGGCATCAGTCCACTCCTCGTCTTTAAGCACACTCTTACATTTCAAACCCGGCAGACATTCCTTATCCCTAAAAGTTCTCACTTTCAATGTGTAATCTCGAAAATCAGCATAGACTTTTGGCCCTGGAAAGTATTTCACTACAAAGTAAAATTGCATAAGACTTTCCGTCCTCCTCCTCAATCTTGGAGAAATAAAGTCAGCCAATGTGCATGAGAAGATTTGTGTTAATGAACGATAGTCAGATCTTACACATAAAGGTAATCCCCATATATAAAATGTGAAATGCAATACGGCCCAATAAACTGGCAGAGCTTTACGATCAATTAAAGAACATTGCTCCTCCACACCTTTTAGGGAATGAGAACCAAACACCACCACCTTCTCTTTACCGTCCACATGTTGAGTCAGAACTGTACCCAACCCACATAAACTTGTACCTGTGAAAAGAACTGTCTTCTTACAGGGATCAAAGTGATCCAAAGTTGGCAGCCCCAATGCTATTTTTAATATGCTTAAAAGTGGACTCACACACACACACACACTTGCAACCACTCAAATTTCACATTTTTCTTCAGTATTATACTCAAAGGCAATGACAAACTGGCAAAATTCAGCCAACCCAAGGAAAGATCGAACTTGGCCCTTGTTGACAGTTGTAGGTGCCTGTACTATGCTTTTTGCTAGATCCAGTTTAGGGCTCATCCTTCCCCTGGATATAGTGTGGCCAGGATATGTTATATAGTTTCTCTGAATTTGCACTTCTTCTTTTTGATAGTGAGACCTGAGTCACGTAACATGCACAAAACAGACCTGAGAACCACGTGATGTTGTTTTTGATCTTTCCCATAAACTAAAACGCCATCCTAGAAGAACGACACGTTAGAATAACTCTGGAAGCATGCCCCCATTGTTAGGTGCTAGAACTACAGGGGCAATCTCTCCGACAACTCAATCTCTCCAATTACCCACTATCCAGCAGGCATTTGGAGCTCCTCCTTAAGTGGCTGCAATGTCAAAATAGGTACCTTTCTTAGCTTATGTACACATCGAGTAGCACTTTGTTTCAGGATGATCTTGTATTCAAAATGATAGACACTTTCCAAATTTTCCCCAAACATGCTAGGAAACTCCTCATTGAGCTCACATGGCATCTCATCACTTGACACAAGTTTAATATGCAGTGGCGAGCTGGGATTCGATTTGATACCCATATCACCCTGATGTTCCCATCCAAGCACATTGTTACAGCACTTTGCTACATACACCTTTCCCACCATCTCTCTGTCTTCAAACAGAATCTTCATCATAAAAAAAACACCTTCCTCTCATCTTTAGCACTTCTCCCGCTGCAGTTTGGTTAATACCACCATGATGCACCCACATTTTTACAGATGGCAAATCTGGCAAAGCACCCCTGACCTTCACTTCCACAACATTTGCAACACTGCTCTTTATTTTCCTTGCGTTAACCCCCTTCTTACATTCCTCCCTCATTCTCTGTACACACTCTGCATCAATGTACACACTGTCCACCTCTCTAACTATATCAGTTATACCATCAGCACTATTATTACAGTCTCATCCCAGGAACCTACAACTCTGTGCTCTCCATGCCTTCAAGGATGGTAAAGCCTTCCTTAAAGTTTTAATTCCTTGTCAGACATTTCTCCTGTACAGTTTGATTATTGGTGCACCTCACTAACATAACTCTAATCAGTGAGTAAGTGAGGTTCTCAAAGTCACAGGTGCATGCCAATGTTTTCAAGGGTGCTTCCTAGTTCCTAATCCTTGTAAACATTTGTGTCCCTTGAAAATACATTAATTTGCAACACAAAATGCCACTCCAAGATACAAACAGACATCTTGAAAATGTTGGTGGGATCACCTTCTGCAATTCCTAATTGAAGCTCACCTAGACTTTCATAGACGTTTCTGCAAAACAGATTGATTCCTACATGCAGAGAATTTCTCACCACCAATAGCAAGTAAGTAGGAGTCAAATAACTGTTTCCATTGCTGCCACTGTAACATTGGATCACCCTTCTCAGCTAAAAACTGCGGTGGCTGCGACATGTTAGATGCTGCCATGGTGAATATACAATATTCCCCAAATTGTCAATAGTCTTGCTAAAGTTGATTAACATTAACTTGGTTAATTTTCACCTCCTCACTATCCCCTGAGGTTTATATATGATGGGACAGGTGTCAAGGATGTACAACACTTTGTTTGCCTGGGAATATCCAGCAAAAAGTGTTACGTGAGAGGAAGACACTCATTTCCTGATGAGCTAAGCTGTGTGATAACCATTACAGGACAGCCTGTAAAAAGTAAAGAATCCTGAAGACTTCAGATCCTTTAACAAATATGGCACCCCATACCTCGGCAGCATACCTCTATGAGTAGGGATAGGGTTAAAGAGACTGTACGCCCCTCAAATGGATTCACCCATGAGGAATCTGCTATAGCAGATGCCTTTAAAGATTTCTACCAAGTCCTCTACACCAACAACCCTCCTAGACTGGAGATGATCACCCATTATTTGGACACCCACTTTCACTACTCTTTATCATACACATGACAACGTACCTTGCCAGATTCTGTCAATGAAGTGATTGCGGCCATTGCTAAGCTAATACCTGAGAAGGCGACAGGTTTGGATGGATACCCAGCAAGCTTTTATAAAACTTTTTTGCATAGACTGGACCCTGTACTCCTGTGTCTCTTGAATGAGGTAGGCGGCAAGGGGACCCTCCCGTGAATAATGGGAGAAATAGTGGTGACTGTCATTCCAAAACTAGGGAAGAACCCTACACAGTGCAGCTCTTACAGACCCATATCACTGCTAAATACAAACATGAAAATATTAGGGGGAATGCTAGCTACTAGACTGGGCCTTATGCTGCCTACATTCATTCACGCAGACCAATCGGGATTTATACTAGATAGACAGTGTGGAGACAACATCAAAAGACTCCTCCACATCCCGGAAAATGCCCAAAGATTATATAAAAATGTCTTACTCCTGTCCCAAAAAATTAATACAGAAAAAGTGTTTGACAGAGTGGACGGGCTGTATATGAAAGGGGTACTAGAAAAACTGTATGGGGTCCACGATTGTTTCACTGAGTTACTGCCCATTATACAAGACCCATGGCTAGAATATGAGTGAATGGCTCGTTGTCACAACCCAGTTTCATTGAACGAGGCACCAGTCAGAGCTGTCCACTTTCCCTGCTCATATTTTTCCTCAAATTAGAGCCCTTCACCAACACTGTTAGCAGTTCCCTTGGCATTAAAAGAGCTAAAACTGGTGATGACATTTTCAAATTGACTACACTTGCTGATGACATAATGCTATCAGTGACAGACTCTGTGCAGTCTTTGCCCTTGGTCCTGATGGAACTCCAAATGTTTCAAACTGCTTTCAATTTTAAAACAAATATTACTAAATCAGGCCCTTCTGCTGTACCCCCTTCCCGGGCCAGATGGAAACACTGCAACATCTTAACCCCATACACGGGTGGCATGTCATATGAAATACTTGGGATTCCAAATCAGTCATAACCCATCCCATGGGACAACACTAAACTACACACACTTAATTAAGTGCATACAATAGGACTTTCAACGCTGGCACTGGAAACAGTTCTCCTGGATGAGGCAAACTGCAGTGGTTAAAATGAGAGTCCTACTACAGATTCTCTATTTATTGCAGAGTATACCCCTAACGATTCCCCAGCTATTCTTAAACAGCTCCAAAACCTATTAAAAACTCCTGTAATTGGCAGAATAAGCTTTAGCCTATTGCAAACCGCTCTCCCTATAAATCAGCCTCACAGAGTGGGTTGGCAGTTCACTATCTTGCTTCATATTATCAGACATTGCATCTCCAGTTCCTGGTGGAATGATGTAAGAAGGACTCAGTGACACAATGGTTCTTTATAGAGTAACTCATAGCCAGATTACCTATTTGGCAAGTCCTCTGGATCAAGAAATTCCAGAAAAGTTGAGGGTTATCCTCCCCAGTATCTAGGGCCACACTGTCTATTTGGGACAAAGTTGCTTCCAGATCGGGGTAAAGTCCTTTCCATCACCGTTCATGCCCATCTCATTTAACTCTTACTTTACACCAGGACAAACATCCTCCCAATTTAAAGCATGGAGAGAGAGCAAATGTCTTATGGTGGGATCCCTTTACACAAATCAACAAATACACTCCTTTGAGGACATTAAACATCGCTTTGGCATTCCAGAGACAGGGCGATTTGCCAACACCCAACTCAGACATTGGGTCCTCCACCACACAATGCAGGAGGGAGTGACTAGGCCAAAAGAGGGTGGAGATTTGCCATTGTTGTTAGCCAGCATGAAACGCAGTATAAAATTCTGCTGTACTAGTATAAGTCTCTGGAAAAGGTGACACTATCCAAACCGACAGCTGTTGGAGAGGCTGAGGAGCTGCAAGTAGATTATTGCATTTAGTGTGGTATTGCTCTAAGTTACATAAATACTGGAGGTGGTAACTGAGGAGAAAGCCAATGCCTTTGGAACACAGATTCCGAGAGACCATGCAGTAATCCTCCTAAGGCAGACCACATCTCAACAAACAATCCCTGAAATCGGTTAAGGCTAAACAAGTGGCCTTTACCATAGTCGTGACACTTCAAAGGGTGCTGAGGTTGTGGGGAACCAACAAGGCCCCACATTGCTTGACTGGGCAACCCGCCTTTGGGAGACACTGCCAATGCAAAAGATAGCAATGGCAAGTCGAAGTAACCTTGCTTCATGTAAGGTCTGTTGGGACTTCTTCATACATGCATTATCCCAAGACTTTTGGGAACTCACATGCTCACGGTACCCAGAGTGTTAAGACTCACACCAGATGACATATCCCGACTGCCTTCATAGCAGTCTCTTACCTAGCCCAGCCATCTACACAAACTTCATCCACTACTCCAAGACATGGGATCACTGACATTGGACCTAGAATGCATATCGGGTGGGCGGGGGTTAGGGTAGTGCGAGTGTTGGGGTATGTGTTTGTCCTCTTGTCTTTATCGATGACTAGTTTTGGAATATCCCACCTTGCCGGCCATCTGGATGTAGACCAAAATTCAATAAAAATCGTTAAACCTAAAAAAACTGCAATGTGCTTTCTGTGTTTCCACTGCCATATAATTTTATCATGGTTGCATACAATTAGTTGCTGAAGCAGAGGGATGCTCCTAGGTATTGTATATTCCCCCTGTACTAGAACACACAGGATTAGCTCATGACAACAAAGCTTTTACAATAAAACAGCATCTGTGAGCCACCAGTGACTTTCCACAGTTAGCTAGTAAGCAGAAAGTATTTTGTGGTTAAAATCACAGAAAAGAACGCATTGTAATGTCTAAATAATTATAAAATGATTTTGCTGCAAAATGGTTGAAACCAGTTCTATTACTCTGCAGGGCCAGTTTTTGTATGGGCGACCTAGGCACAATCTTCAGAAGGGCGTAAGGCGCTGTCTGCATTACGGTTATGCAGATAGCAGGCGAGCTGTGGGAGGTGCAGAGCTGGAAGTGTTCAGAGGTCGATCACAACTTTGATGCAATCAGCCAGCGACTGACCTCTGAACTCAAATGCCCCTCTATTGCCTCATTTTATCCACCACTAGCAATAAGGTCATCACATTTCTCATCACCCAGCGCCCTATCCTGACAAAGGCCGACTCTGTTACTCTTGTATTAAAGAAGTTTTTCTCTGTCAAAGGAGCTAGATATAAAACCAGTTTGGATATGCTAACAGTGAATCGGAGTTGGTTTACATCACTGAGTAAAACGACTCAACTGATTAGAAAATTCATGAGGCCCACTACTGAACAGAATTGAAGAAACAAATCAGAGCCCCAATATATAATGTGTTGATCCCGTTACTAGGTGACCAGGAGAGGACTCTGTATACCCTCTCACAATTCATCTGGGTAATCTACTCAGACACTTGCAGTTGGCTGCTAGACTGAAGGTGGCACAGTTTTTGAAGGAAAGACTTACCTAACCCTGTCATGTATGGTGGGCAAACATCTGGAGTACCTACGCTATGGAACTGCCACAATACACAATAATTCACATACATTTTAAAGAGTATAATTGCCATTTAAAGTGCATATGGAACGAGAGAGGCGACATGGGGAAGGGCCAACAAGTATATGCCTGTCATACTCCAGCGACTGGGCACTATGTCATTGCTGCCAGCCGCAGACACTCATGAGACTTGACACTAATACACTAGATTTCTTTGATCAAGAAGATACCGTATACACTTAGGACTGCAAAGATTGCACTGCTTGATAATGTGAATTTTAATATGTATATACCAACTTGCATTTTATATAATCATGCACTTAAAGCTCTCTGTGGATATATAAACAAAGCTGTTTAAAAATATGTGACCATGAATATCCAAATGTCATCTCATCAACTACAAAAGGTGTGTTAAATTCCACTCTACTGTGCTGCATTCGGCCAGGAATAGAAATCTACAGGTTAGCCGAGGGGATCCAAGGCTCAAAAGGGTGAATCCGCTTGGGGTTGCTGACATGTTTTCAGAGACTGTGTACAGCTGATGAGCACATGTATTCTTTAATCAAACCAGACACAGTAATATAGGATTTCCCAACAGTGCAGTGGTCAACCAAGTGAGCATCTTCTAAGGAGACCTATACGGTGTCACAGACCCAACTCCCTGCAGAGTAGGAGAGGTTGACCCTCTGCTAAATAGTGCGCTGGTGAACCATCACGATTCCATGTTTAGGCAGCAATGTGGAATTAAGCCCCGTCCCCCGGCATTCACAGTAGACAAGCAAGTGTGACAGGGAGATAATGAAGGAACACTAGAGTACATGATATATTGGTTGAGGATCAATAACAGATCCAGTACTAGGCATTAAATAGGATAGGGACAGGCTGACACACAATGCAGTGTTTCAATCACAGCTGAGTTTTACTTTATTAGTGATGAGATGAAAAAAAAATATCAAGTGGGGATGGTCACAGACCTATAGGCTACGTTTAGATAGTCTCATTCTGGTAGTGCATTATTCATACACTATATGGGCCTTAGTGAGATTGTTTCTTGCTCCTACAAAGTAGAGTTATACTGTAGGGGGAATCGAGCTCTAAAGTAACAAGCTTAGGATATTTCAAGAACAGATTAGAATTTTTTTTGCAGCCCAGCAGATTCTATGGCCAAATCTGCTATTTAGTTTATGTGCTATATAAAAGTTTAATAAAACAAAATGCTGGGCACTAAGACCAGTGTGTGCAGTCCTTATTCATAGTGACAAACAAGGATGTGGTAGCCCATCTTTAGATTTCAGTGAACATAAAAGTTGTCAGCAAAAGGAAGGTCAGAAGAATTCTGTAATTATATTCAGAAGTTGTTCTGCACCTACCCTATATAGTCCATGCTATAGATTGCAGGTAGGTCTGATGAAAAATAGGGTTCAGGTAGACTTCGAATTGGCAATACCTTAGAAAGCGAGTTCATATCTTTCCTTCTTTTTTTGGACACATAGCCTCATAATGGTAAGATATGTATGCCCCTCGTCATATATTGCATGATGTGAAATGTGAATCAATCATTACATGGAAATGTAGGGACAAGACAGGAGAGCACAGGATCAGGAACCGGATTGTGAGACACATTTTCTCCAGAGAGAGTAACCAGTTTGACAGTATTTCGCCTGGCGTAGTACACCCAGTGGTAATTTTTCGTACTGAACGTTAGGTATTTCATAGGCCAGATGTTTCAAAGACTATTTTTGATGATTAATGACGTGAGCTCATAATGCACAAAACATTTGTGAAACAGAATCCATTTTTAACGTGTCAACTTTTCACATATGCAAAGCTTTGCCCTTTCCAGGCTAGTACAACGAAAAGCAATCAGCATAGACAACATTATATTTCTTCACACTCAATAATACAATTAAGGAATTATAGTTAAGAATAGTCATGCAAACATGATGTACAAATTTGGACCAAAAAGGAAACTAGAGGCTGATGTACAAAGCTCTTTGGAAATCTTGTGACTTGCAAAAAGGTGTGATTACAAAAGGGTTTTTTACCATTTATAAACGCCCTTTCACAAGTCGGAAGAACGCTCCAACTCCCAATTTAGAAACTAGAAAGAAAAAAATATGTATGTATGGTTGCAAACCACTGATCTATTACCACAGTCCCTCCACACCTGAGTTGGAATGGTAACTTATTTGTAAATAAGAAGCTGTACCCATGTCCCTACTTCTCCCTTTGGAATACTGTTGGCAGCTGGAAGTGGCCTAGAGGAGCACTGCCTGCCTGCCCGCCAACACCCCCCCAACCATCTCACACCGCTGTCTCACCGAAAGGAAAAATGTTTATTTAAAAGCAGCACTTACTGTGAACATGATCTGCTTTAAAAAAAAAAAAAAGAATTCATGATTGTAAAATGGAAGTGCAGGGACAGCAAGTCGCATGCTTCTTGCAGGACTCTAGACCTGCATTAAAAAACCCTCGCAGGATACGCAAATCGTGACCTGCTTTATCAATAATAATTAGGCAGGAGTTTTGTGAGCCCTTGCAAAAGGGAATTTTGCAATGTGGTCTTTTAGTGCGTAGGTCATCTTACAAAAGGAAAATCGAAAAAAAAGTCAGACACGCACCTATTTTTGGACACCTACCAATTAATCAGACTCTTAATCGCGTGCTTTAAACTGTTGGTATTAAAGGGCTGCACTTTCCAATCGACTGAGACAAAATCCAACCTCATGTTGCTAGTGCAGTGGAAAGAGGCATTCTATATTTAATATCTAAAAACACCACTTCTCAAAAAGGAATGTTCCACATTGTAATTAAAATTGTTGATTACATCAACATAACCACAATTACTTGATATTTCTTAATAAGAGAAACAGTAGGAAGGAAGAATATTAATATGTGAATTATTTGTACTTATATTGATTGAATGGATTTCAATAACATGAATTACATGTGTGCAGAAAAATAAATGCACGTTTAAATTGTTCTGAGATGTCATAAATAATTCTTGCAATAAAATCATTTGTTTTGCATACATGATTAATTGTTTAGGCTTTCTTAGCTTGACTAGGCCTGAAGCTCATTTTCAGCAGTAGAGAAAATTACTTGTTTATTCCGTTTCCTTTAGCCTGAATTATTTTCCTGGGTTGCTAACGTTATGTTGAATGTCCTATTGTATTGTAGGCAAAAAGCATGCTTTAGAAATAATGTTACAGTATTTGTTGTAGCTGGTGAACAAGACAACAAACTTGTAAATCTCATGTGAAAGAATATTAGTTTATTGTGTGCCATGAGAGAGCGTCCTAATGTAACAAACAACTAGAAAATATAATATTTGGTGAAAATGTATGAAGTCATGGAGACACGCAATTTGGCTGAGAAACTTCTGAAAAGCTGCAAACTTGGTGGCACTACCAACAGCCACTGGATGCTGAATCTGACGCACAGAGTATGCCCACCTAAAGAACCAATCACAAGCCTGTAGTTATTTCTAATTAGTGAGGAACTTTGAGACTTAAAGTTAGTTTTGCTTTGTCCCTGTTTAGAGTTAGGTTGAATTCTGTCAGTTCTTGCCACACTCTCTTTTCTAAGTTCCCGGATGAGTGTTCTCATCATAATCTTAATTGACCCATCTGTTAGTTCAGTACTAATAAGCCCAACTAATTCTGAGCTGCTGATTTGCTGTATGTGCAGCCGTGTTCTGCAGCACTTGATGCTGCTGTCAACTGATGCCAGAAGAAGTTGATCGTTACTGCTGAAGAATTAACCTGTATGCCGTCCCATAAGGAGAGGTATAACTAAATGTGGTTTCTTGTTTCCTTTTTCAGCTTAGTCTCTTAAGCCAGCATATTTTTATAGGGAGTTGCCTTAGTTTAGATGATTTTTCAAAATTATTTTTATTTTTCCTTGTTTTTGCCCTCATGTGTTAGTGGGTTCCCACACATGGAAGTCCCAATTTGTGTTCAAGATAAGGATGGCCAAGACCTGAAAATCAATTGCTACATTTGTATTTGATGATTTGCCGATGTCACCATCAGTTGCTTTGAAATCTTAAATAAATGTGCATATTGTTGTTTTGCTGATTTATGTTATTCTTTTGGAGTGTTTAACAGTATTGATGGTTAGTAGGTTAAATCTTTTAGATGTTTTGGTCAGCCTATGGTTTTCATGAATGTTTATAACGTAGTTGTGCGCACCATTTATTTAACATTAATTTTGGGATTCAAATAAAGCTTTGAAACATTCAGTCTGGAGTTTTCATTGGAGTCTAAATTGTTCATAGTGTTTCAATTTGTTTATGGTTTAATGTCAATGATTTGTGATTGTATGAATATGACTACGACATCCATCACCAAGTCCAATGATTTAGTCGACCTCTGAAGGTGAGAATAGTGATGTTGTCTCACATGCACACTTGTGACTTCTGAACCTGAAGCAGGAAGAAGACCTCCGTGGGCATGCCAGCATTTGTGTAAGAAACAATATTGCAAAAAAGAAAAAGCTAAATATGAGAATGAAATTTACATATATGTATATATTTTAGGGTGCTTGCTGTTTCATTTGTTCCACGGTTCCTGACAATTTCCTCATTGGAGAGAAGTACAAAAAGTTTTTGACTTAAGTAAATATGGTAGGGAGTGCCCTCATTGCCTTGTTTGTAGGGGCCTCTGCAAATACAAAGGAAAAAGAGAATATCTGTACACAAGTATACCATTTTCCTCAAAGGGCAGACTTTTGAAAATTGCACTCTTGAAAATCAATTCCATTTCTAACTAGGAAATTAGAAAGCCACATGTATTTCAGAAACACAAAGTGACAAATGATAGTAATTAGTCTTGACATAAATGACGCTCTTTTCACACTGCGAGAATGGGGCTTTCTGTATGTCTTTCAGGGGAAAAGCAGCTTTCCGAGACAATACTGGACTCGAGGTATGATGCCCGTCGATGGCACGCGCATAGACTTGGAAACGGTAGAATTTTCCTTCTGGCCTTTCCTGTTTGTAGTCCAACACCTCTGACAGAACATCTGCGAGCCGCACGTTTGACCCGTCAGTCAAAACGTATAAGCAGTCTGAGCGGCAGGATTCACTGCACGTGGGACCCTAGCTTCCCTGGAGACGAGCATGCCGCTTTATCGGTCAGGAAACAACTGGTTAAAAAACTGATTTAATTTCCCGTTGGCAAGCCTTGTTGCTTGTCCGCCGGAGAGATGCTGTACACCAGGCTTTCCCTCACGCCGCCTGCCAAACAGGAAACCGGGAAGGAGCTTAACACTGCAGCTTCCCTGATCCTCTCTGCTTCACTGAAGAGCAAAATTAGCTTTTCAGTCCCGCCGCTTCCCTTCCTCTGTGTGAGCAGAGGAAAAGAGGCCGGCTTACCATCGTGAATACTTACCAGTGGAAATGTGCGGGTGGAGATAACCTGCCACACTTTCAAAGAACAAAGGGAACAAACAGTTCCTGCTATTGAGAGGCGAAGAATTTCGAACACTTTTCTTTTTACCCTTTAACAATGCACCATTTTCTGAAATGAAAGCTGGATTACAGGAGGCATACGTTAAATGAGGCTAAAGTTGTGTTTTTTGCGGAGCTAGATACTAATATAGAAAGAAAACGTCTGCACTCCCCAAAATCGTTTTATATCTTAGCATGGCAACATATAAAGTAACATTTAGAAGAGGTTAAGTTCTGCAGAACTACGAAAAAGTAGCAAATAATGGGTCTAAATCGGCGTTTTATATTTCTGGGGCTAGCAAAATGAGAACCACTGAAGTGGACTCGGAGAATAATTGGGAGAGGGAGGATTTGTTTCAGGTCCAACAAACTCTTCATTCCTGCTCATTTAGAGTGAAAATTAGCCTGAAATAGATCTGCCACATGTTGAGTCATTTTAACCCCTGAATACCTCACTTGTGATTTCACTCGTTTGCTCCAGTCATAGTATTTGCAGTTCATATTCTCAAATATAAGTATCTATCCGTTTTGAGAAGGTGAAAATATCTGCAGTTGTGCATCGACAAGGGCAAAAAAATAAACATAATTTGTACATCATGGTGAGGCCTGTTAAAAAAAAAATGAGCACACTCCCATGGCCACAATGTCTTCTATCCACCTTCAAAATATCATAAAGGCATTGTTCATCCCATTAGTGGTCAATCCAGACACGTATGCGAACACTTCCCTCTTATTGAAGCGGTGCCACATCAAGTGTCACTGCAAGACCACTTAATTAATTTTTTTACACTTGTAACTGGGACCACAGTTACTGCCTCACTTGGGAAACCTGAACAAGAGTTATCAAGATGTAAAGACACTCCTGTGGAAAATCAACTCTCAAAGTGATTTGTGGTGATGTTCCAGGTTAATATAAGATCAAGGTTAACAATAATAAACTGGCCTTCAGATAGGACTTTCTTTGGTTCACGGAAAACATCAAAGAGTGAGGAGGAGTCTCTAGGGCTCAGTGCTGACTGCACAATGTCTGAGCTGAGCTCAGTGCCTTGATCATCAATTGACTCGCTATAACTATTTAAATAGAACTATTTATACAGCTTCACTGGTCGGTGCATACTACCTGCCACCCTCAGCCAGGGCCTGAGTCAAAATGAGACGTGGAAATAGAAACTTTGGAAGTCCACATACAAATCCTTTTTGAATAATGAAATATTCTAACAGTCTTGAAATGTAAGAGGTAGGCACAAAAACAAGATTTAGGTCACGGCAAAAAAAATTATACTTTCATACTTTATTTTCACTCTTAAGTATGGATGCTGAAACCTTGATCTGTTCAGCATTCTAGAGGAAACCATTCAAGCAAAACATTAAATTATTGTCTATTGTCCAAAGCTCTTCATAGATTATACTCCGAAAAAGAAGCTTGTAAATCAGAAAAAGAATCAGTCTACTGGTCAAAAACTACTCTGGACAACGGGCAGGGGCATCCTTTTATATACTGTTGTAGCAGTAAATCCCTTCAGGAAGGACAATATGACATCCAGGATTCTTGGAAGTTGTTGTGGCATAGGTAAACAATTTACACCCCGAGTATCATTGCAGATGGTCTAGAGAATTTAAGATAAGATGAAGTTAGCCTTCAAAGCTATTTCACTTTTTTGGTTCAAACGTATTAAGTAGCACATAGGGCAAATCAGGGTTTACTGGTGGTGATGACAAATATCAACTTCGCAGAAACCCCACGTTTTGTATCAAGGCACGCTATTGTTTTAAGCCATCACAATGCAGGTCAATAACAGTTCCATTCAATGTAAGGGTCATAGTTGACTGACTGAGGCACTCGTCTTCTCCTGGTCCTTCTGGTGCCCATACCTTAAATAATCAAGTTAACAGAATGGAGACTTGCATGGTCTAACAGGATGGATTAAATATAACATTTCTGTAATAAAGGTTCATAAAAGACAAAAAATATATAAAGTGCGTACATTTCACGAAGATATGCTTCCCTTCAAACTGAGGATTATAATCAGTTGAATGAATGGCTGCAAACCAATTAACCCTGATACAACTAAGGGCATGGGGGCTGCAAGTTAATTCTTACATTACGTTTACAGCGCCCTGACTCTTTCTGCGCCATGGCACACACAGGTCTTTATGCAAGCTGCAGAGTACAAGAGTGGAAAGAGGCATTAGATAAAGCCACATGTCACCTGCAAGTGGCAACCGGCGTGCGTTTCAAACGGGAAGGAGATACAAGTGCAGTAAGTGACTGCATCCACCTGCAGGGGAATGCATGCAGGGAGGTTCCTTGGACTCCCTTCCTCACTTCCAAGAGGTGCACTGACAATGCACCACCTACAAGAGGCGTAGAGTTAATGAAACACGACAAGGCCTCTTTTTCTCCGTGCCCACTTCTGTAATATGATGCAGATGCAAAGGTGAAGGATTCCACTGTTTGCATGGGGCCACCCAGCCATGTCTACATGCAATGTGTGAAAGCCGTTTGGAGGTTGCTTCGGCACACATTTAGCGCCAGATTGATCTGTATTACACAAAGGGGCACGCAAGTGTCTGTGCTCCTTTTTGTTATTCAATAGTTCCCCAGGAGTACAAAATGCAGACACAAACCCCTTTTGTGCCTCCTAGGCATTTTACATAATATGGGCCCACGTATGTCACATTCTGAGGAAGGCTGTGGGAACAAAAACACTTAAGATTTGTTTAAGCCCAAAAATGTGAGCAGATGTGCCTGTGTTTTGATATACTACAACAAATATAAATGATGGTTTTCTACCGCTGCGCGTACTTATTTGTTTTTTGTAGATATGTTTTGTCAGGTCTTCAGATACACTCTCCAGAGCAGTTGGTCCCCAGCAATACAGATAAATAACTAGTTTGGTTATCTTTTGCATTTATAAACAAGCATTTTCAATGCAACGAGTCTCGCATTAGCTCGAGTTAGAGCTATTAGAGTGGGAAAGAAAAAAAATGCAGTGCCGCGCAGAAAATAAACAGATAAAGTAGTCCAAACACCATGCTGAAAACATCGAGCCTCGTATGTTTTTAGTAGTTTACCGGTGCTGTGTAGGTGGGCTAAACATCAGAAAAGGCATGACGTATGCATGCCTTTCACAAATGAAAGCAAGCAGATTTTAAAAGGCAAGCCCACAAACCAATGTAAGTGACTGACGTGACATGGGCGTGGTTTGAAGCCCAAAGAGAGATTACAGAATGGGACAGAGCGC
The DNA here is from genome assembly GCF_031143425.1 of Pleurodeles waltl. Taxonomy (NCBI): domain Eukaryota; kingdom Metazoa; phylum Chordata; class Amphibia; order Caudata; family Salamandridae; genus Pleurodeles; species Pleurodeles waltl. Next base: position 895,609,534 of record NC_090438.1, on the reverse strand, counting down.
TTTGCACTCGCCCATAAAAATGAAGTACATTTGGACAATGTAAACACCAGAGGCGGAGTAAATTTCAAAGGACAAACACTGTCTGGTTATTAAGATTCTCTTGTTTGCCAAAAATGCCGCTGCGTTACAGAACCTGCATCCTGACCCAATGTTTTAGGGATAAGAACTCAGAGACAATTACACGAGTATCAGTGTATCTTTCCAGTCACCCATTGCAAATTTCACTGGAATCATAAGAGGGAGAGCTGTATTGCCACATCCACTTTCCTATCTGTTCTTCACTTAATGACAGCTATACTGAGACACGGACAAATGGTTCGATTTGAAAGGGCCCACGTGCCCAGCTGGATGGGAAACTGACAGAGATGGATATTCACTAACACTCGTGCAGAATTGCTGTAGGGATGCAGTGAAACATAAAACATGCTCCTACATGCCATTCCACATACAGATAAAAATCGCACTGTAATGGTGGCTTTCACTACAATCACAGTGGATATACCGCACACATGAAACATTGTCCTCACATTACACGGTAGGGGGTGTTGAGTGTCATGGGTGGGAGGAGGCTATGTTTGCCATCTCTTAACAGGCAATGCCAACTGACCTGGCTCAAAGGCTTTTTGTGTCATTTATGTATTAAGGCACATGAGTCATTATGTAAGGGATAAAGGACATTATAAGGATACTGCAAGTCATTGAGGAATTACATAACCATATAGAGAAACGAGGCAGAAGGCAGAGCTCGTTTATATGGAACACCAAGGTGATTTGCAATATTCTTAACATGTACACCAGGGGGTACTTTATGCCATATAATACAGAGTCACACAATCACTTTTACCATAAACCACTTAAAACCTTGGTGCTTAGCTCTTTCCTTGGAAAGAGGGAGCATGTTTGCAAACATGAAGAATAAAAATAAAACCTCTTGTGCAAAATTAAACGCATCAAAAACCTGTTATTTGTTGCAAACGGATATTAGAACAAATTCAATACAAGTCAGTTTTTTTAATAAAAAAAAGCTGTACTAGCTCAAATGTGTAGAAACATGCAGAAAGATTCCAGCGCTTCTACAACTATCTAAAGAGTGCACAAAATAAACAAGTTCCCTTTGCTTGTCTTAGTAAGCTAAAAAGCGGAGCAGTAGAGAGAAAAGTTAACATTCGTTTTCCATTGCTTTAAACAACTGCTTCAATTATGCTCAGTGACCTAACCTGCATTTCAACTTGGCTGCTGGCAGCAGGCATTGTGACAGCAGAACTTGTCTGTAATAACTTATAATAGTCAGGTTCTGACATCTTTTCTTTATAATTGGTGACCGGGTGCAACATAAGACACCGATCATAAATAAATTAGAGACTGCAGTTTATACAGGGATTGCCGAATTCCATGTACTATACAAGCACACTGTCACTCATCTTTGCACTTATGCATCCATTCATCCATTCCATCCACTGATTCATTTTTTCCATTCACCTTCTGACAAAAACATGCTGTCATCTAAACACAGCAGGCATATGCTTGCAAAACAGAAACTAAACATAGCAGCAGGTGTCCATCTGCCAGTCATGGTGTAAACAATCTGTTGCTGTTTTAAAGTGCAGGCATGGCTGACACATTTAGAACCAACAAGTTGGCCAATTTAGAATCGTAAAAAAATGCTAAGCTATGGAAAACAGTATTGCATAATTGTCGCTTGATTTAGAATAAGTGGACACTCGTTCCCTAATTTAACTATAACTCACGCCCATGCCATGCACAATTTATTTTAATGAATACGTTTACTACAAATGTTACAGTGATATTATTCATGATGTTATAAAGATGTTGTTAGAAATGGGGTCTTTTGTTACCCCCGTCCAAGCAAGGATCCTCACTCTAGTCAGGGTAAAGGAGAATGACCCTCAGTTAACCCCCAATCACCCCTTGGTAGCTTGGCATGAGCAGGGAGGCTTAACTTCAGAAGCAATGTGTTAAATATTTGTACCATCACACACACTAACTCAGTGAAAACACCACATAATGACAACACAGGTTTAGAAAAATAGGTAATATGTATCTAAACAAAACAAGACAAAAATGACAAAAATCCAACATACACAAGTCAAGATATGAATTTTTAAAAGAATAAGAGTCTTAGGGCCAGATGTATCAAAGGGTTTTACCCATTCTGTGTCTATGGGAAAATGTGTTCCTACATATGGCCCTTAATCCTTGGAAAACAGTGAGAATGCTGTTAGTGTACAAGAGTACCTGGGTAGCATCAAAATAAATCTGCACAGGTGAATGTAAGTCAGAAAAGGCCAGCCATGTGTCGATTTCTCACTCGCACGGGGAGAACGTGCGCCGTTTCTACTCCGGTCTGTGTTTGTCGTTTCTTCGCTCCCGCAAGAGAGCGATGCGTTGATCCGGTCAGCACCTCGAGTCCGGGCAGGCTTTGCATTGATTTTCAGCACCCAGCGATGTTGCGTTGAAATCCTGTCACACGGTGTCAAGAAATGGTGAGGGCTTGCATCACCAATAGCAGCCACTGCAGTGTTGCACATCGTTTTTCCAGCCGAGTTGTGTAGATCTCCCAGCCACGATGCAGGTGGTGCGGCTACTTTAACCGTGAGGTCGGTGGCATGCCGTTTATCAGCCGTGAGGCAGGCGGAGCATTGAAAGTTTCACCGCATCGCAGTCTTTGCATGGATTTTCAGTTCTAGACTGCCAGCTGCACTTCTCAAGGGCCCAGGGACTGCATAGGGCACCACCTGGCAGGGCAGGAGTCTCAGAATAGACTCCAGGTGCTGGCAGGGGAAGTCTTTGATTGCCCTGAGACTTCAACAGGAGGAAAGCTCAGTTCAAGGAGAGTCTTCTCAAGCAGGAATGCACAACAAAGTGCAGTCTTTGTCCCCTTTCACAGGCAGAAGCAGCAATTGTAGGATAGCCCAACAAAGCACATTCACAGGCAGGGGCAGCACTTCTCCTCAGCTCTTCTCCTTGGCAGAGGTTCCTCTTGATTCCAGAAGTGATCTGATTTTCAGGGGTTTTAGGGGCTCTTCTTATACCCCTTTCTGCCTTTGAAGTAGGCAAACTTCAAAGTAAAGTCTCTCTTTTTGGTAAGATCCTGGCTTGCCCAAGCCAGGCCCCAGACACGCACCAGGGGGTAGGAGACTGCATTGTGTGAGGGCAGGCACATCCCGTTCAGATGTGAGCAACCACTCCTCGCTTCCCTCCCAGCACAGATGGCTCATCAAGATATGCGGGCTACACCCTAGCTCCCTCTGTGTCACTGTCTAGAGAGAGGTGCAAACAGCCCAACTGTCAAACTGACCCAAACAGGGAATCCACAAACAGGCAGAGTCACAGAATGGTTTAAGCAAGAAACTGCCTACTTTCTAAAAGTGGCATTTTCAAACACACAATCTAAAAAACAACTTTACTAAAAGATGTATCTTTAAATTGTGAGTTCAGAGACCCTAAACTCCATATTTCTATCTGCTCCCAAAGGGAATCTGCACTTTAATAATATTTAAAGGCAGCCCCCATGTTAACTTATGAGAGAGATATGCCTTGCAACAGTAAAAAACAAATTTGGCAGTATTTCACTGTCAGGACATGTAAAACATATAAGTACATGTCCCACCTTTAACATACACTGAAACCTGCCCATGGGACTACCTAGGGCCTACCTTAGATTTGCCTTACATGTATTAAAAGGGAAGGTTTAGGCCTGGTAAGTGGGTACACTTGCCAAGTCGAATTAGCAGTTTAAAACTGCACACACAGACACTGCAGTGGCAGGTCTGAGCCATGTTTACAGGGCTACTAATGTGGGTGGCACAGCCAGTGTTGCAGACCCACTAGTGGCATTTGATTTACAGGCCCTAGGCACCTCTAGTGCCCTTTGCTAGGGACTTACTAGTAAATCAAATATGCCAATCAGGAATAAAACAATCAACAATACAATTTACACAGAGCATATGCACTTTAGCACTGTGTAGCAGTGGTATAGTGCCCAGTGTCCTAAAGCCAACAAAAACTGGTCACACAAATAGGAGGAAGGAGGCAAAAAGATTGAGGATGTCCCTGCAAAAAAGGCCAAGTCCAACAGATGTCATGAAAGCTCTAATATCTGGGGTAATTAGCAACGCATGGTGAGGGCGTGAGCTATAGTTCCCTTAGGAGACAAGTTATAGTTATTTAAAATAAATTATAACAGGTGAATTTCTATGGTTTTGTATGTTTAAAATGTGAGTCTAACTATAACGTCTCTGTAACCTTTGGTTCTCTAAGTGAATTTCTATATGTTTTTTGATTTTATTTCCCCGACTACAACGTCCCTGTAACCTTTGTTTTTTCAGTATATTTCTATGTTTTTTTTAACAAAGTAATTTTAATTACTATACGTTAATCCAACCACCACCAAGCATGGTTGGACCGTGCACAGACGGTGTTGGCCACAGGGCCTGGCCCGCGACCAGGCATTGCAGCTAACACCCTATAACCACCCAAACGCCCGCAACGCACAGCCTTTGGCCGTGTGCAGCAGGGATTGGCCGCAGGGCCTGCAGCCAACCTGCTATAACCACCCTACCCGCACCACTTACAATGAGAAATGTTCTGACAAATAGAAAACAAATTGACAAATAAAAAGATTGAGATCAGCTTTCTGTATGTACCTTAAATTTTTGAAGTTGAAAAGATTTTAAAGCTGAGAAATGACAACTGATTCAACGTTCTGTGTGAGGGTCTGAGACCTTAACCACTAGGCCACAGGTGATTCCTTACTACGCAGTGTCCAGTCATCTATATGAAATTCAAGCTAAAGATGGTGATGGTTGAAAAAGACATAAATGTTCCATCACAAGGAATGTTTAATATTCAAAACATGAGTAAATAAACAGACACACTGCCATGAGATACCAGGATTTGAACCTTCAACCTAATGATTGACAGTCCAAGAGCTTTACCAGTAGGTCAGAGGTAACTGTTCTGCTGTGCATCAAAAGTTAAGTATAACATTTCATCCGAACATCTTGCTAGTGTGACACTTTGAAGTAATTGTATGGAGAGACCACTGCAATAACAATGTCTCTCTCTCTCCCATTCCATTATGATACAAAGAGAGAAAAAGACACAAAGTGACAGGACATCGGGGAGGGAGAGTTAGATGAATCTCAAGACTCCCGAGGTACCAACCGACTCCCCACATCTGGCGGTAACCGACACTGCTCCTGCATACAGGGAGCTGCTTTAAATAGCAGCTACTTGCTTGCAGGAGCAATGCTTTCATATTGTTCCTCGCACACATATTTTTGTGCAGGGAAAGAGATGCACTCTGCTTTCAGCAGGCGGGAGCTGTTTGACAGCTCACACTTTCTGAAAGAAGAGTTATGTTTGCTTTTGCTTGGTGGGAGCTATCAGCTTCCACCAAGCAATAGCCTACATGTTCCTCCTGGGGGGTGGGCACCTCGGGAGGTAGCAGGAGCCAGCCTGGGGGTTGTGGCCCCAAGGGCCATACACGACTCCATGAGGGGGACCATGCAGCCCCTTTCCATCATTTCAATATAGCCCCGGGGAGGTGGTGGTCCTCGGGCCGGTGTTCCGTGACAGACTCCTTACTTTAAGTTATTTGAACCCTGAGGAGGTGGTGGTCCCCAAGGAGGTGGTAGTCCCAGGCGAAGTGGTGGCCCCCAGGGCTGCGGAGGGCCTTGTGGGCTCCACGCATTTATAATAGTTCATTGTCCAGGGGAGGTGGTGGTACTCAGGGCATGGGGGGCTGTGCTGGCCCCGCATACATTTAGAAGGATTTGCCCCGGGGAGGTGGTGGGCCCCCTCATACATTTAACAGCATTTGCCCTGGGGAGGTGGCAGTCCCCGGGGAGCAGGCGGGCCAAGCAGGCTGGCCCACATACATAAAAAATGATTGCTCCAGAAAGGTGGCAATCTCCAAGGAGCGGGGGTGCGTTGAGGGCCCCCCACCATAAATTATATGGCATTCCTTTGGGAGGAGGTGTCCTCGGGCACTGATAAGCCTTAGGAGGGAGGCTTCTGCGCGCCCCTCCTATATTTTATGAATTACCCCAGGAACTGGTCCAACTGGAGGCACAACGAAAAGCAAGCACAGGAGACCGCACTTGCTTTTTTTTTTTTTTTTTTAAATAAATCCACTGTGAAATTCACTTTTTAGTCCTAGGGTGGGTAGGGGGGTGGAGGCTGGAGGACCACAGGACCAAGGCTAGGAGGTTAGGATAACAGTACCCTGGCCCCTTTGCCTTTTTTTTTTTTTTTAAAGAGTCCGCTGAATTAGAGTCGCATACTGGCTACCAGCACTTCCTGGTAGAAGAGTTGGCAGCTCATCGGATCTCTGCACGACACTGGGTGGATCTGCAAATCCTTTTAGCCTCTAGATATATCAATTTGGTTTTGTTTTAATATTTTAAAAATTATTGAATGGATTTACCCAAAATACAGAAAAGGTTTCTTTCTGAATCAAAATCTATCTTTCTGTCAAATTTGGTGTAATTTGTTTAGCAGCTTTGGCTGTAGTCTTGTTCAAAATCCCTATGGGAATTAACATGGGAAACACACTTTTTTTTAACTCCCCTTTTTTTCGGCCCCCGCTTGATGGATCATCCCAAAATATTTCATGCACAACAAAATCCAATGTAACACTTTTTGTTTGAAACAATCATAAAGATTGTCAAACTGTGCCAATGAAATAGTCAAAAGCAAAAAGAACAGATGATGGACGGAATGCTGAACAATGCAAACCTTCACCCCAGTCACAAAGATCTGGGTTTAATCCATTGTTTTTTTGACCACCACGCCACCCCAGTTTGGACCCAACCATATGCAAATCAGTCTTGACCCTATTCCCCATGGGAACAGTCCAGCCCGAATTGCCAAGCTAGGTCTTCGCTGGACCGGAAACAAGCATCTTGGGACCGGTCTCAGGGTATCACCCTTCATCAGCCAGGCTAGCTTGAATCCAGTGGCGCAGTGAGAATGAGACCCATGTCTAGGCATACCCTTCCCAATTAGGGCAACAAAAGCAAAAAACAGATGATGGACGGAATACTGAACAATGCAAACTTTCACTCCCTGTCACAATGATCAAGTCAAAAAAGGCATTTTTTTTTCTTTTTTTTTTTTAATGGTAACTAGGTCCTAACTATAACAATCTACTGGCAAACGCCATTAGGGGATGAATATAAATAAATAAATATATATATATATATATATATTTACATATATATATATATTTACATATATATATATAGTTAGAAAGGGGGATCTATAGTTGGCAGTCGGTTTGCACCCTGTCCGAGTAGGGACCCTCACTGTAGTCAGGGTAAGGGAGATACAGAGCTCAGATAATTTCTGGTCACCCCTTGGTAGCTTGGCACAAGCAGTCAGGCTCATGTATACGTTAAACAAAATAGACATTCACTGAAAAAGACAAAGGTTACAGGGGAGTTATAGTTAGGCAATAGAATAAAAACATACCTTAAAAATTCACTGAAAAAACAAAAGTTACATGGACGTTATAGTTAGGTTCTGAATTTACTCATACAAAACTGTAGAAATTCAGCAGTTATAGTTACCTGAGCTATCTCCCGTAATGCACTGCTTTTGACCTCCCATATTACATCACTCATGACATGGTCAGTGACCTCACTGATGACATTTCATATGACATAACTGATGACAAAATCCAGTGAGTGTAAGTGGTTGCATCGATGTGTGAGTGGGTCAATGAGTGGTTGAATTATTTGCTGTATGGAAGACTGAATGGACATGTAAGTTGCTGTATGAGTGAGCAAGTGACTGTGTAAGCAGCTGCATTTTATTTAGTGAGTGGGTCTGTCGGTGGCTGTATATGTGAGAGAGTTGGTGTTAGAGTGGTTGTCTGGGTAAGTGAATTTGTGTCACTGGATTTGCGAGTGACTTGGTGAGTCAGTTACTCTATGGGTGAGTCAGTGAGTGTCTGAATGGCTGTAAGTATAACTGAGTAGCTGTTTCAGTGAGTGTATGGGAGAGTCAGTGGGCGTATGAGTGGCTCTATCCCAAAGTGAGTGGTTGTGTCCATTTTTATATAGGATAGTGAGTGGACATGTGAGAATGTGGGTTGATCAGCAAGTGGCTGTGTGAGTGGCTGAATGGGTGACTGAGTGGGTATGTGAGTGAGATGGTGTGCGTATAGTTCTATAGTTGAGTGATTGCGTGTGTAAGTGACTGTACTGATGAGACAGTGGCTGTATAGGTGAGTGTTTGGGTGTGTCAGTGCTTCTACATCTGATTGACTTGATTTGTCACTTTATGAGTGATCTTTTAATGGGTTGCGTGAGTTATTGTGTGAGTGTATGAGGGGGTGTGTAAGTTGGTGTATGAGTGGGTGTGTAAGTAACTGTATGAGCCTGTGAATATATCAGTTAGTAGTGTATGGGTGCATGAGTGGTTGTGTCAGTGGCTGTGACTGAAAGAATGTCTGTATATCACTACTTTTATGCATCTATGAATAAGTATGGGAGCAGATGTGTGTGTGTGGGTATACAAGACTGTATTAGTAAATGTGTGGGTGTGTGACTCTGGTTGATGTCATCAGTGATGCCACTGACTATGTAATGAATGATGTAATATGTGAGGTCATAAGCAATGCATTACGGGAGTGCAAGTTGTAGTTAGCTCAGGTAACTATTACTGCTCAATTTCTATGGTTTTGCACAAGTAAATTCAGAACCTAACTATAACGTCCATGTAGCCTTTGTTTTTTTCAGTGAAAAAAAAATATATACATATATACAATACAGAAAAACAGATGAACATAATTACACTAAATTTGGCAGCAAGCTAGATACTTATCTGAAAGCATGATTTTTGTGATTTGGTGTGTTTCTGTTCAACTGTTTTAAAGAGATTTAAGATTCAATTTATTTAGCTATTGGCAGTTCCACTGGAAACAATGTACAAATGTGCACACTGTCATTGGCAGTTGTGCACAGTGGGGGGTGGAGGCGACACACCCGATAGGGGTTGGGCACAGGGCCTGGCAGAAGGCTACCTCCCCCAGCATGAACAATGGCTACCCGCGGGATGTTGGGCATTTGGCCTGGCCACAAGGGTTGGCCACAAATTTATTGTAATAAGATATTCATTTACATTAAGTAACACAGAATTTCACTGAAAAACAAAGGTTATGGTGAAGTTATATATGGGGAAGGTAGTAAGATTTTAAAGTATGCTACAAAAAACCTTAGAAATCCACTGAAAAAGCACCACAGTTTAAAAATAAAACATATTGATTCACTGCTTATGACCCCACATATTACATCGTGGATGACATCTGAAATCCATGGCAGTACAAGCTATACTTGTACCAATTACATATAACTGGAAACTATTTTGTTTTTTGGGGGGACTTTAAAAGGTTGTGCTTTTTCAGTGACTATTCAAACCTTACTACCTACCTCATGTATAACTCCACTTTAACCTTTGTTTTTTTCCAAGAAAAGAATTATATACACACCCACAAACATACATTAGTTATTATTTTTTAAGGCCATGGCAAATAGCTAAGCCTATCAGGCCTCCTGAAGAGATTCTAGCAAGACATATTACTGTGCAAAATGTCTTCCCTAAAGTTTGCTAAATAGGGGTATCAACACCAAATGGCTTTCCCACAAATTTAATCTGTTTGATTTCATGTCACAAAATACCTGACTGGAGGCTTTAACACAGTGCTAAAACAATCCATCCTTAAACGTCTATTGGATTTAAGAATATGTCTTACTCAGTTAATAAATCAGCTTTACTGCCTTTGTCTTACTTTCATGATAAACAGATTAGATTGATGACATCTGAAATAACTTTTCCTGGTGAACCAATCAGACTTAGCTTTAGCTTGTCACCATAACCATGCCAAGCCTACTATATTAAGTTTAAACTTTTCCACAAGTCAACCATCAGGCATGATGTCACAAAATAACAAAAATATGCAACATTACAGTTAGCAAAATATCTCTCCTAAAAGGGTTTTAACAATGATTATCATTGTGCAAATTTCTATAACCATGGTTTGTCAGAGAACATAACCAACACCTAAATCCTTGCTTACTGTGGTAATTTGTGAGATCGCATGGTATAAAATACCGACCTGTAGGCTTTAATACAGAGTAATAACAGTCCACCCTTGAATGCCTAGTAACTTTAACATATGCGTTTCCAAGTCAACATACCTGTCATCTATGTTAAAAGTAACTTTTCATAATAATCAGTCCTATAACCTTTATTGGCTTGTCACCATAGTCAACTCAGACCTTCAGGGTTGCATATAAGCTTTTACACAATGCAACATACCCAAAACAATTATTAATATGTACCAAATTACAGTTGTCAAAACAATTTTAAATCCTTTCCAATAAAGCCTAAGAAGGAATATTGTAGTTCATATCTTCTATCCCCATAGTTTCTTCCAGTGGGTCACCAACACCAAAACACTTGCCAACTACCAATAATCTGCAAGATTCTGTGTAAAAACAATAACTGCCGACAGGTGTTAGCACCGAGTATTAACAATTCACCCTTCAATGCCTATTGCCTTTACTACATGCTTTCATAGTAGGCTAGTCAGGCCTATAGGCTTTGTCATAAGTTTTCATAATAAACAGACCACACCCAAGGAACAATAGACACAATTTTCCAGTGAATGGATAAGTCCTAAGTTCTTTACCATTGGCTTGACCCTATAACCAACACAGGCGTACTGTAGTGTCGTAAACTGGCAACCATCATGCATACAATTGTAACATTTCAAATATACAACATTATAGATGGGTAACAGTGAACTATAGGGATTTTGTTAATCAGGGGATTCTGTGTGACATCAAATAGACAACAAGAACAAAGCTGTGCCCTAAGGTGTCACTCAGAACCTTTGCCCTCCTGGTCTCTGATGTTACAGAACAGAGGTGAAAACATTCATTCCCCTAACTCAATTTCTACCTATCTAAAATTTGATGTTATGTATGGCATCCCCAAATTATCTGCCCCTGCTCCTAACTACTAAGCAGAGGCAGCCTAGCAAAGGGGGAAACAACAAAACATGGCCCCTGTTCTGTGTCCAAAATGAAAAAAAAAAAAAAGCTCTTGCCACCCAACCCCACCACTCTCTGTCCCTTCTCTTCCAGTAGCTATGCTCCCCAGTTTCCATTTCTGCTTCAACTGGCTCTTAAAAAGCCTAGCTAGAGCAGCTTGTAATTCCTTCATGATGAAGCAACAGTGAATAACAACTTTTGGTAACAGCTGTTGCTATGTCATAGCAGTTAGCTACTGATTTTGAATTATAGTTATTCATGCTAGTGGCTCTCTACCGGAGCCATACCATTTGCAGTTGGCAAAACAAAATACAACCCGTATCAACTGGGCCTAAAAATAATCATAGAAAAAAATCTTCTAATTCCAGGCTTTGTCAGAGTGGGTGACCAACACTAAAACCTTTCCTGCTACAGTAGTCAGAGATAACATTTAACACTATACCAGTGTACAGCATGTGACATAACAATCCACTTTTAATGGCCTACTGGCTTTTAAAAATGCTTTAAACAATAAATAAGCTAGGCCTACTACATTTGTCATACATTTTTATGTTAAGCTGACCTATGGCACCCAATATACCCTTCAACAGAGCACAAATCAGTCCTATAGCTTGTCACCGTAACCAACTAAGGCAAAATCGTAAGCTTTCAAAAAGCACATGTTAAGAGCAGATTCCTAAATTTACAAAGCTATACATAATTGCAGTTGGCTAAGCAAAATATTCTCTTTCCTTTGAGGGCCTAACAATTTTTCTCATAGAGCAAATATTCTATATCCATTGTTTGCACACGGGATAGCCAGCACCAAAACCATTGCCTACCACTGTAATCTGTGAAATTCAATTCAACCAAGTGTTTCTCTGTAGGCTTTCATACAAAATGATAATCTATTCTTTAATTAATTGATGTTAACATATGATTTTCACAAGAGATACATCAGGCCTACTGCTTTCATTGTAACCATCCATAATAAATAGACCAGACCTGTCGCCATGATCCTTAGCTTGTTACTATAACTAACTAAATCCTGTTGTTTTGAGTATACACTTTCCCACAAGCAGAAAAGTGCAATACAAGAATTAAATTCAGTGGATAAACACAACTTCAGCCCAATCAGATCCTGAACTCAGAGTGCAAAATGGGGGTGGAAAGTAAGCCTCCCTCAAATGTAACCTGAAACGCTTTTGTTGTTCATCACATTAGGTTTACTGACAACTGCATTGTCAAGCAAGACCTAACAAAGCCCTGCTGTACTGAGTATACACCTTCACACATGACAAGAAAACCAGAGAAGAACACTATAATTATCTGGGAGTTGTTAAATAGCAAGCAGTGGAGTTTGTGTGAACTTAAAGGGCAAGCACCATCCATCACAGTGGCAGGCGTGTGGCCGAAAGGTCAAACAGTATAGTTTGCTTGATAAAGAGTCTGTCTCAAACAGCTGGATAAACAAATGATCACAGGTGGTTGGGGCAAAAACACTCTTTCTGTGAAAGCACACAGATTTTGTTGAATAAAAAATCTGCACTCCTATGAGCCACCATCAGGATGGAACCACAGTCACGCCCTGTAGTTCTCCTGAAAGCTCATTTATGGGTCCTCTGTAGTACTCCTGAAAGGTCATTTTTGGCTCACATAAGGTAAGGGAGGAGCTGTGTTGTCAAGCCAGACCTAAAACAGCTGCATACTTTACTGCTTTGTTTGTCTAACAGAGTAAGGTATAACAGATAGCTTGAGGAATGTCTAAGCATCATGCAAAAAAAAAAAAAATAGATTTCAACTTCTTGTCTTGCTGGTCCATTTGACTTTTGCTCTCTGTGCAGGAGATTGAAATTGATTTACTTCTGAGCCCAAGCTACTTACAGTCATGGCTACATTTATACATAACACAAATGCAGGAAATCTGTTAACATTATGGATGCTGACTTTCATTAAAAATGGCCAATGAATGCCAACAATAAATTCGGTGAAGGCAGGACCTGGCTGAATAGGTCTGGAGTTTTCAACCTTGTACACAATCAATTAACTCCTTTCGATGTGCTGGTAAATGCACACCTTTTTCGAACAATGTTTAAGGTTTGGAGTATGAAGAACATGAGCTGAAGGGGTGGGGGAGGAGAGGTTTGTGTTCTATCTGGGAGGGAGCCTCTTCCCAGATGAGCCAGGTTCCACCTAGATAAACACATTGCTCAACTGAGAAACTCACCTACTTATCAGTTCAATATCCGAATCTGCTTTATGCATCACTAAGGAGAGAACCTACCTCCTCAGCATAAATCTTAAACATACCATTTAAAGCATGTCATAATGCATCCTAAAAATGACATTTAACTCCAAAAAAGTAACCCTCCTTGTATAAATAAGCACATTTCCCTGCATTCCTTGAATGTGTGCAACATTGCAAAATAATTCTGCCCCTCTTTTAAGTATATATTTTTCCAATCACAAAAATAGAACCTTCTCAGAGAGTTAGCCCTATTACAAGTTGACATAGCAAAAATAAAATAATTGCACAAACTATTTTTAGCCTCGGCCCTCTCTTTGCAGGGTCACCAATAAAGTTTTGCCTTTTTCCCTCTAATTTGTGCTTAATTCATTTCTGTTGGTCGTAGGGCACTGTTCACTTTATCACTGCTAACTAGTGCTAAAGTGCTTGTGCTCTTTCCCCTAAACATGATTTGATTGACTTACACCTGATTCGCATATTTAATTTACTTAGAAGTACCTTTTAGAGAGGTATACCATACACTCCGGGCCTGTAAATTAAATGCTACAAGTGGGCCTGCAGCACTTATTGTGTCACCCTTAACATATGTCCCAGGCCTGCAACCACATCCTGTATGCAGTTTTAAACTGTCTTGTCAACTTGGCACTTGAACTCCCTTGCCAAGCCTTAAACGCTCCTTTTTAGGTCATAGTGTTTCAGACAGTGCAGCTCTCTGTTTTGCTAAACACATCTTGGGGACGTTCAGAGGGCTGACCTAGGAATGCATTCTGCCCATTGCTTGCCATTGGCTTTGTAAATCACAATTACTTGCTTTCCATTTGTTGACTTTATTTATTTTAGGCTGTTGAATTTGAAATTGTACCTTCCCCTGCCAAATCCTCATTTAAGGTATCCATTTAAGTGCTTCCTTTCTGTAAACAGGCCTGTAATCTTGTTCTTATCTTATGACACTAGCTGTGCATTCAAAGAACAAGGTGAAATGTCAGGCACAGTCTTCTGAGGGTGCTTGTTTATTTTTCTTTCTCTGACCTCAAAGCAAAAGGAGTTATGTGACAATCTTGCCGGATACTGAGGGTAGGAAAGAGTTATTTTCTAGCACACAACAATATTTAATTGAACTGAAGCACATCAGAATTAGGAACACAATGAAGCACATTTTTTGTTATTTCTGAAGGGCGTTTGAAACAACTAGTTTAATATGATCACTCCACACCAATGCATTCTACTCTGCACCACACCACTTAACACCATTTCATTCTATACCACACCTCTTCACTCTACCCTGTACCACTCTACTCTCTGGCAATGCGTTGTTTACCACTGCACTACACACAACTCCAGTCAAGGCCACACCAAGCTGCACTGCACCACTCCACTCCATCGTACTCTATGCCACTCTACAACACTGCACTCTTTGCCAATACACCTTACACTGTAACACTCAACTCTATGCCCCTGCACTCTACATCAATCCACTGTACGCCACTGTAATCTACTTTGCACCACTACAATCTTTGCCACTGCACTCCATGTCACTTTACTCCATTACGTTTTATGCCACTCTACGCAACTGCACTCCACCCTGCACCACTTTATTCTATGTCCCCGCACTCTACTCTGAAACAACCTACTCTTAACCACGGCACTCTGTGCCAATGCACTCTACACCACTCCACTCTACTCTCTATCACTGTTCTCTACGCCACGGCTCGCTATGCCACTACACCACTGCACTGACACTCTACTCTGCAACACTGCTCTCTCCACCACGGAACTCTGCACTACTCCACTCGATGCCACTGCACTCTACGCCACTATACTCTGCAAACCTCTATACCGATCCACTCTACACCATTCCAGTGTATGCACTCTACGCAACTCCACACTGTGCCACTCCAATACATGACACTCTCTGCTAATCCACTCTACAACACTACTCCACTCAAGCATTCCACTCTACGACACTCCACACCACTCTCCTCTATTCCATTAACTTTTTGCCCTGCTAAACAGCAGCCATGCTGGTGTAAAACATGGCTAAGCACACTGGCAAGGACATCAGCTCTTGAATAGGCAAGACCTGTTGGCTTTGCCAATGCCTGGACTAGATGTAACTCATCCCCAAGGTAGGCACTAAGTAGCCTATGGGGCAGAGTTGGACATGTCCCTGTAAATTGTACATGTCTTTAAAGTGAAAAACACTTAAATACATTTTTCACTACCATGAGGACTACCCCTCCCATAAGATAACCTTGAGGATTCCTTAATATATTTAATAACCTGTAATTTCCAATTCAGAGCAGGGAGCTATGTCATGGCTACCTTGTATCTTTGAAATTATAATGACAAACTTCCTTTAATGGTGAAGTCAGATTTTTCATTACAATTGTGAAAATGCCACATTTAGAAAGTTGGCATTTTCCTGCCTTAGTCCATTTGTGCCTGCATGTGTTTAGGGTCACATGACTGGGTGTAGCTGACAGGCTTTGTGACTCCTCATACACAATCACACAATAGAGGGATTAAGTGTGCCTCAATGGTCCATCTGCTAGCAGGGGGTGGTGCTGAGCACAGCCCCACTTGAAACTGAAAAGTCTCTGCTCTGCTTTCACACTAAGGGCCTAATGACCCCACATTGCCACTGCTGCAAGCTTGAAGCCAGGGGAGTCAGGACATTCTATGCACTTCAAAGAACCTTTCCAGAACCTTCTCCCACCTTGCAGAAGAAGGGCACTAGGGTGTAAAATAGGATCTTAAGACCCACACTTCAGTACACTTCTGGATTTGTGACTACTCTGCCAGGAAGAATGACGGCAGTGCTGCTGGAAGGGCTACCACTGCTGTTCTGAAAGACCGCTGCCATGCTGGATTCCTGTCCTGATTGCTCTGCTGCTCTCTGCCTGGGGACAAGGAGTGGACCTTCAGCTGTCCCATGACCGCCAGAGTGACACACAAGGGCCAGTTCTCTGGCCTCCTGTTCAGAGACACAAGGACACAGAAGGCTTCTTCCACCTTGAACCCACACCTAGACCCAGCCTGAGTGAGTCCTGACCCTCCAAGTGGTGCCCCTCCAGTCCGGGATCCTTTGAAGTGATGCTAAGGGTGCCCAGATATCCAAAATCAAAATGTAGGGACTTTTTAAGCTAATCACTGCTCTGAGAACCAGGAGGAGACTGGGCTCAACCTGCTTGCCACCTGCCCGAGGGGCATTGATGGTCAGATTGACTTTGTGGCTTGCCCCGCTTTGTTCTTCTCTACAAAGGCAAATCCTTTTCAGCATTCCTTCGCCAAAGGGGCATTGTACCTTGTGGAGCTGTCTTTGGCTACAGCCCTCTGCCTCATCCCACTGGAGATTTTCCACTTCCATTTCATAGACTAATCCCAAACGTAGAAATCTTCACCCCAACTTTGATCTGGGGCTATCTGACAATGCTCCCTTCTCAGACTCTACATGCAGCCTTGCCTCGCTAAACTTCACCTTCTCAGAATATGTTTCTCAGAAATGTTTTTAAGTCTGAAGGTAAGAGCTGACCGGGCCCAATCCACTTCTTGTATCTGAATCACCCCTCAATCACGGTTAGCCCAATTTTTACAACTTCGACCCAGTCTCACATGACTAGATGTCCACTGTTGGAGCTTTGATCTTTTAGGTGCTAGTTTTTACTAAATATTAAAAATTAATAAAGATAGTTATACTGATTGCATTTTTTGTCGTGTTGGTGTCAAATTATTTATTAATATTTACTCTATTTTTCTAAATGTGTTTGGGATTTTTCTTGTGTTGTGTTTTCACTTTATTACCGTTTGTGTGATGCAAAGTAGTTTACACATTGCCTCTAAGTTAAGCCTGACTGCTTTTTGCGCCACGCTACCCAGGGTTAAGCACAGGTTAATTTAGTGACTTTTTATGGTTCACCCTTCAAGGGATTGTGGCATTGTTTGACCAGGGCTCACACCCCAGTCAACCAACACCCATTTTCTCACACTATTCACCCTGCACTTTGAAATGGTTCAATTCCTTGAAATGAGTACATTACATCACATTCTTAAATAATGTGCCTTAAGTTCCAATATCTTACAGACAAGTATTGGCAAAGAACATCGAGCTGTGTTTTGTAAAGATATTATCGGGGAAGCTGTTTATACCTTGTCAACGTGAAAAAGACATGCTAAAAGCAAAATTATTTTTTGGATTCACAAAGCACACATTATCACAGCAGTCTCTGGCACTTTAGGTAGCTACTTTGTATCTGGATGTTTTCCTTCCAAAAGAGAAAAATGCTGTCACTCACAGTGAAGTTAGCCAAAGGCTGAAGTGGGCTACCCCATGCTGTATGCTGCAGTAGGCTGAAGAAAAACTGAATGACAACAGAGCAATGGATGAGTTGTCTTTTTAAATAAACATGCTATGAATATTATTTTAGTAAAATAAAAATGTCTCGGTAAATGTCAGACTTAAAACAAATGCATGACACATTCACCATACTGTTCTTTTGAAGAATCTCTAGAACTGCAAAAAAACAAACGTTAACTACTGAACTGCCATCAGTCTCCCATATGGTAAAAACTATACTTGACCCTCTTTCACTTCAAATTATTGCATCCAGTCCAACAAGGGGGGGTACCTGGGACATAAAGGCTAATCACTAATGATGCAGAAAAGTAAACAGTATCAACATGGAGGACTCTCTGGAAGACTTGATGCCATCATAATTCAGGAGGCAGGGCTTGCTGGTAGCTTGCACCTCTACCTTAGCACATCATGAATGCTGCTTGGCAACAAGTGTTCATATCACTCCACTTCTGAAATTCTCAAAGGTTCACGCAACTTCACAGGTGAGTGCCAAAGAAGACTCAAGGGGAACACAGCCCCTTCAAAGCCCCTTTACTGCAGTGGGCATGCAGGGTCCTGTCCAACTCACTACAACTTACTTGTGAGGTTACAACTCCACTCCTGTGTCACTATTACAATAGACCCCTTAGGATTTCACCCAGCACCTAATTTTTCATGCTAGTGGATATTCAGCATCACACATGTAATTCAGCACAGAAGCTGTGCTCTCTTATCACGCCCTTGTCTTGTTATGTTGATTTCTGTAGCGCATTATTCACCCAAGGGGGGTAGCCAGGCACTTGGCTGTGTGGTCCTCAAGGTACTTATATAAAGATACAGGTCTTCGTCTTCTTGCAGAACTCAAGAAGTGAAGAGGAGGCTCTGATGTGTTGAGGCAGATCGTTCCATGTCTTGTGTGCGAAGTAGGAGAGTGAGTGAAACTCAGAAGGCACATGTCTTCATCCTACACCACAGGTTTTAAGACCATAATTCACCGCAAGTTCGGGTTTTATGCAAATACTGTGTGTGTAGTGGCCACCATACACTCAGAAGCATCCGCCCTCTCGCACTGGTCCTTCACAAGTGCCTCTCTCCATAATCATGTGGTAATACTAAATACAAGTCCCAAAAACCCTTAGTGACCAAAAACTGCTTTTAAAGGCCCAATAAAAACTGACAGCCAGCACACCAGTCCACTTGAAATCAGAGGTGAAAACAGCCATCACAGCCACCCAACAAGTAATCTTCTACAGGCCACCACATTTCAGTTCATTGTACTACAGGTTCCACTTGCAAGGATTTCTTTGTTATGTACAGCAGAATATTGTCCCAGCCAATATTCAGCAACCCCGCTCTCTCTCTCTCTCCTCTGCTAACTGTTCTTTCTGGGCTTTTCCTTTTGCGTGCTAAGATGCCACTTGCTTATGGATCTGAGGGTGGTCGACCTAGATTACTCCTTTCAGGCCTGCAGAAGATTTCTCTCCATATTCAGGCAGCCTCTCTACCTCAACACTAGGTCCATCAAGCTTCTACAGTGTTAACGCATCCCTATGAAAGATCTTTGCATATCGTCTTGCCAATTTGTTGTGCCTGGAGTGAGGTTCATCTCAAGTGTCTCAGTAGCTACTTAACGAAAGGTACCTTCTTTACTACATCTTAGGTCCCTCAATATAAAGTCATCGCTGCAGATCTAGTCAGGGCTTCGATCCGGCCCCCAGTTACAACTTTCCCTCAACACACGCAACTTTCTGCTACTTCACTATACATTCTCATAATTCCAGACTCCAGCTTACACATAAATGGAAAGGGAGACACATATAATACTACATTTTTCTCTGCACTGTCCATTTTGATTGGGGACAAGCATGACTTGCAATTGGGTTGGTTTGAATCAAGCTTTCCAACCATCAGTTTTTCGGCATCTGCAGTATTTTTTGCAATTAAATTAAAAACCATACAGGTTGATATCTTAGCTATGTACATAGCTGGAGTGTTTGAGCTTCCACGGCACTGCAAACTAACTATACACCCCAATTATCATCTAATTTTCGTTGTATTCATCCCCATCTTCTAAAATATATATATCTATATATATATATAGTATATATAGGGGATTTTGAGTTTAAGTAAGGCTGTTAACAGCCAAAAGTAAGGCTGTTCAGGAAATAACTTCCACTGTGCCCACAGGCATAACTGAAAACAGAGAAACATAAATAAGAGAATTGCTTTTTATAGCGATATGTCTGGTTGAGGGATGATTTGATAAGAGGGATGAATAACTCAAGACTCTATTGCTACTGAAATAGCTGCAGATTTGTACTCAAAAGTAAAAGCAAAGGGAGCATGCAATGCACCAGGATCTCACTCCATGCCTTCCCTTATTATGCCTTCCACCGCTTGGACAGAATTAATATCAGCCTCGGAGCTTGGCGAAGAGTCGAATGTGCTCTGTAGTCAAATGGAAATTGGAAAAAGATTTGAGGAGACAGCTGACTCGAGCCGTCCCTATTCCCTGAACTACTCATTTGTAGGAGAGGTGTTCAGATGGTAAAGGGTAAGCATGGTTTAGTGTACAGAGATATCTTCAAACTCCTTTGGGGTCTCGCTGCCTGAGAATTCCAAAAAGGGCACAGCTGGAATCACTGCACTCCTAAACTGTCGGCAAGAACATGTTTTAATGAGAGCCCCAACACTGACCCATTTCAACTGGCTGAAACTGGAATTAATAGTAGGTGTGGATATTAATACAACATTTCAGTAACAGAGTCAGCCCCACCTAGGATTTTTAAAATTGTTTTTTTTTACCAGCACCTTACTATACAATACCGAGTTTCTCAACTCAATGTAACAAGCACAAAAATGGACTTAAATGGTAATACTACTAAGTTAATGTAGGTAACTGACTCAAGCATAGCAAGGCATATCGTCACCACATTAACACTTCACTCAAGCATTTATTCCAATGAAATATTAGACTGCAGTCGATGGAGAAACACAGGAGTATGAGAGACAGAGAAATAAACCAAAAATACATCAAAATACAAAGGAAAACAAACGTAGAATCCTATTTGAAACCACTGCCTATGCTAGTTTAGCAAAATAAAAAAAAGCAGAGAATAGATAATACAATAGCACGAATATAGAGAAGGAAACGTGTGACTTTGACCAGTGGAAAGCGAAAGAAGGCACATCACAAGTAAGCCTTAGCATCTCCCTCGTGAAACACACTACACACGCCTAGCATGTGTGGCATATAAAGCTCTAAGCATATAAAACATGAGATCGGCAACGCAATTTTGCAAGATGTACTATTGAACGCTATTTTGAAGCACACTAGGAGGGTATTTTAAAAAAATAAAAATATGCTCATCCTCAAACAAACTCTAGGAATTGAGAACCCTCTATTTCCAATGTAGTTAGCCCAAAAAACAGAAAAAGAAGCACTACTTAGAGAGTGGCTTCGGCTCACTACTAGATTTGAGTGGACAGACATTTTTGTGCTTCCACTGAAAAAGACTGCGCACTTTGCGTAGATCATGGTCAGTACAGCAGTTCTGGGTTGGTTATAGTGATCATTCATTGATCAAGGATGTAGGCCATACTAGTGTCTTGGAAAAAAGTTAGGTTAGATGCCACTGGTCTGATTTCTGTACTATGCGAAACAATAGCAATCGGTCGAATTAATTTTTGTGAAAGTATTTGTTTAATGTAGTTGGCCTGGAAAAAACATTCAAATTGGTTTTATATTGTCAGCTCTCTGATAAACTCCACAGTAAAAGGCTTAACAGTTTCAACTGCTCAACAAATCCCATAGAAATAGGTTACACGTCGTCAACTCTGACAAATCTAATAGTTAGAGGTTTAGTACAAAGTCCCTTTTTAGGTCGGGCCACAGTGAATGATTGATGTTTCCAGAAAAGCAGTTAATGTTCAGGTTATAGTATACTTCAGGTCTGCCACCATTGTTTGCTGGGTGTTTCTGGCAAGGTGCAAATGGTCATGTTTATGTTCATGTTAAAGTCTCAAAGCCTTATTCATTTAAAATGTGTTAATAAGGGCAGAAGGCCTCTCATTTAACACTGTGAGCGACTTGACCAAGCCTGTAGTACTAGGCATCTCCAGCGAGCAGCTCATGAGCTACTGGTAGCTTTCCCGCTGACCTGTTAGTAGCACTCCTATGTGCAGTCCAGTGACATCATTTAGAAGATTTTGCTGGTTTCACTTAATGTATCTCTACCAAAATGAAAATGTGTATTCAAGCCAAAAATCTGAGTATTTTCATAATTCAGAAGCTGCGGTTTGGATAAATATCACTGAATTTCCAAAGTGTATTTAAAACTGATATTTGAGTACTAAAAATCAAACAGATATGGGTAGACTATTACTAGTATTATGAACTCTGTTCTAGGGGCATTGCTGCAACAGCAGGTATGCATTACTCATGTAGAGACATCCCACATTGACAAAGCAGTTTTTACATTACTGCGGCCAACCGTGTCTGACGTCCTGAAGAAATTGCTGTTGATAATCTTACATGTGGTGGCTACTAATGTAATCTTGTCTCATATGGTTAGTATAATAGCTCTAATAACATTAGTTGCTTGAGAGGATTTTTATTTAACGTAAGTAGCTTTTATTACAGGAAAGGTTGGAGACTGCTGTTGAAGACTTGCCCATGATTTCATAGAGGTCCATGTTAGAACATTGTTGTCTTTACCATCCATCCAGTTACGCTATCCCACAGCGTTTATATTTTGCTTTGCTTTTGCCGCCCTAAGTGCGCCGGGTATGCCCAGACGTGGGTCCCGGGCTCACTGTGCCACTGGATTCAAGCTAGCCTGGCTGATGAGGGGTGAAAGCCCGAAACCGGTCCCAGGATGCTTGTTTCCGGTCCAGGGAGAACCTGGCCTGGCAGTTCGGCCTGGACTGTTCCCATGAGGAACAGGGTCAAGACTGATTTGCATATGGCTGGGTTCAAACTGGGGTGGCATGGTGAGCAAAATAATGGATGGATTAAACCCAGATCTGTGACTGGGGGTGAATGTTTGATTGGTTCCGCATTCCATCCATCCAGTTACGCTATCCCACAGCGTTTATATTTTACTTTGCTTTTGCCGCCCTAAGTGCGCTGGGTATGCCCAGACGTGGGTCCCGGGCTCACTGTGCCACTGGATTCAAGCTAGCCTGGCTGATGAGGGGTGAAACCCCGAAACCGGTCCCAGGATGCTTGTTTCCGGTCCAGGGAGACCTGGCCTGGCAGTTCGGGCTGGACTGTTCCCATGAGGAACAGGGTCAAGACTGATTTGCATATGGCTGGGTTCAAACTGTGGTGGCATGGTGAGCAAAATAATGGATGGATTAAACCCAGATCTGTGACTGGGGGTGAATGTTTGATTGGTTCCGCATTCCGTCCATCCAGTTACGCTATCCCACAGCGTTTATATTTTACTTTGCTTTTGCCGCCCTAAGTGCGCTGGGTATGCCCAGACGTGGGTCCCGGGCTCACTGTGCCACTGGATTCAAGCTAGCCTGGCTGATGAGGGGTGAAACCCCGAAACCGGTCCCAGGATGCTTGTTTCCGGTCCAGGGAGAACCTGGCCTGGCAGTTCGGGCTGGACTGTTCCCATGAGGAACAGGGTCAAGACTGATTGGCATATGGCTGGGTTCAAACTGGGGTGGCATGGTGAGCAAAATAATGGATGGATTAAACCCAGATCTGTGACTGGGGGTGAATGTTTGATTGGTTCCGCATTCCGTCCATCCAGTTACGCTATCCCACAGCGTTTATATTTTGCTTTGCTTTTGCCGCCCTAAGTGCGCTGGGTATGCCCAGACGTGGGTCCCGGGCTCACTGTGCCACTGGATTCAAGCTAGCCTGGCTGATGAGGGGTGAAACCCCGAAACCGGTCCCAGGATGCTTGTTTCCGGTCCAGGGAGAACCTGGCCTGGCAGTTCGGGCTGGACTGTCCCCCTGAGGAACAGGGTCAAGACTGATTTGCATATGGCTGGGTTCAAACTGGGGAGGCATGGTGAGCAAAATAATGGATGGATTAAACCCAGATCTGTGACTGGGGGTGAATGTTTGATTGGTTCCGCATTCCGTCAATCCAGTAACGCTATCCCACAGCGTTTATATTTTGCTTGTCTTTACCATTAGAGCCTGCTTGTGTGTATATTGTTATGTAGTGCCTCACAGATAATGGGAGGAAACTACATTTATAGAGTTAATTTCCACCAGGATAAAGAATTAACCTTTTTGATCGTGAAAAAGGGTTTTACTTTGTCAACACCAGGAAAAACAGTAGAAATGGGATTTACATTTAATTTTTCTAACAAATACAAAAGAAAGGGGGTTTGCTTTGTGAAAGTCCTGACAAAGGCACTAAGAAGGTGTTTAATACATACATCCCTTTTTGGTTAGGAACTGGAAAATGCTTGTTCGAGATTTAAGGTTCATGTCAATGTATACTTGAATGATTCCTAAAATGTTTGGTGGGTTCTTCTATGCAGTGATTACATGGTAATTTGTATTTACTCTTATATGAAAGCAAACAAGCTTGCTTCATTGACTATTACAAGTGGTGACAAAGGTAGCAGTTTTAATTTTACATCTAGAAAGACTCAACAAAGCACATAGGCTAAAAGCCTCATGTGTTCCAACGAGCCTTTATAGGAGGATTGCTGGTCAACTGCACCCTCTGTTTCTTTAGGGTCTGTAATTTGTACTCTGGCTACTCTGTGAAGCCCTTAAAAAAGAGGATTTCCAGTTTGAAATGCGACCTGAAATCTAACACATTTTTGTTATTGAGAGCATAGTATTAAGTTGTGTGTGCATTTAAGCTCTTTCCTTTTTAAAGAAAACGTCGGACACTGATATATTGGACTGTAATTTTGTTTGTTCCACAGTTCCAAGTTTTTAACCCATGAGACCTACCTAAATCAACCTTGGACTGCTTTGCCTCAATACCCTTAGAGTTAGGTTTTACATTGTGAATGCTTAGGAAAACGTAAAAGGGTTTTACATTGACAATTCTGTAACAACTACAATAGGATGAACTTCCTGTTGTGAAGGCCTTGACAAATACCATATGGAGAAGTACACACGAGCAGACCTCCAATAAAAGATCTCTAGTTCAGGTGGTGTGACATAGGCCCTAATGTTTCAATTTCATTTTTTTACAATTGTAATTTTATGTTTAATATTTAGTTGTGTGTAACTTCAAATACTTCCTTTTAAAAATAAAAAAACTCAACATTAAGAATTATTATTCACGTTGTGGAGCTCTTGAATGTTCATTTAACCACTTCAATCTGTTCTTTTTCGATTACTTTTTAACTATATTGTTGTTTTCAATACTGATGGAACAAAGTGGTAGTAACATCAACTTTTCTTGTAAACTTAAAGAATGTCTTACGGGTAGGTGAATGTTTGATGACCAACCTTTCGAAGTAGAATGCAAATAAAATGGAGGCAATAATTTTATAGAATCATCCTTAGACCTCAACCTCAGTTTGGTTGTCACTGCCTCTTGGCCCACTTCCAGCTCTTGATAATTTAGCCAAAAACGTTGTTGTAACTAATGGTGCTTATCTTACCTTTTACCCGTATGTCAACAAGCTCTCTGGTGCATGTTACTTTCTTTTGAAAAGGTTAAAGAAAATTATTCTCTGCCTCTTTCTTAAAAGGAGAAGGTTGGTGAACTCGAAAGCTACCTCATCCTATTTGGATTATATGAATAAAGTATCTTATCTATTACCTTAAGACTGTGCATAATGCAGCATATAGCCACCATGTTTCTTACTCAATTTACCTCAGCACACTTGCGTTAAATCCCACATGGACTTCCTCCATAGGTTTCCAGTTAATAAATAGATCTTTATTAAGACAGTTTGCAGGAGAACAATGCATTTGTAGGCACTTATCTTGCGCCTCTTGGCTTGAACATTAAGTGGACTCTCATATGCTTCATTCCTCTTTCGTGCATTATTGGTGGTGGCAATATTCCATTGCACTAGAGCAGCCAGTTGTTCTATTTTTGCTCTCTCTACCATTTCCAGTCTACCTTAGGCAAAAGACTTTGCCCACTGGAGTCCAAGGTTAGTGATGTGGTTAGTGATGTCACTCACTTTTCTTTTACCCCTTTCTGATGGATCTGCATGCAACTTGCCAGGATGAACCCAAATACGATAAGCTTTTTTTAAAACAATTTTTTGCAGATTTGTCAAACTGCAGCAAATATATCTCATTGAAACAACCAAAGGTTACAGGGACGTTATAGTTGAGGTCACGTTTTACACACACAAACCACAGAAATTCAGCAGTTATAGTTATACTTACAGTTACACTTATGTTAGGAAACTATAACTCATGGCCTAAAGTTACTTAACAGCACGAGTTATAGTTATACTTATCTGAAGAAACTATAAGTATAACTATAACAGCTGAATGTCTATGGTTTTTTGTGTGGGTAAAACGTGACCCTAAAAATAACATCCCTATAACCGTAGATTTTTCCCTCTAGTGAATTTCTATGATATATATATATATATGTTTATATAATGGTGTCTGTGCTTGCAAATAAAAACATTGACGTGACAGCAGGTGCTATTAAATGAATGTTGTGGTGTTATGATGCTTTTTCTATAAATCCATTTATTGAGTGAAGATCGCTGTTTTGCAACTTTTTGTTTATAATTTAGATTAACTAAAGTACTCAGTATGAACAGGAGGGGACCGTGATAGTGACATCACTGGAAGATTTGTATAAGTGAATAAAGGAAAAGGAAGCCCTTTAGCCATATGCTGAGTAAAGACCTATGTAACCAGAGGTCCTTATTGCATATTTAGGAAGGTCAAGTGGTTAGGCAGGACCAGCCCCTTGTTTTACTGATGCCTTGTAGGAGGAAGGCTCCTGATGGATCTGAATTACTGGTAGAGGGGAGTGAAACCCTATTCATCCAACAACCACAATTCTTGTCAGGATAGAACACAAGTAAACCCCAAATTAACCTGTGCTTAACCTTCTGGTAGCTTGGCACAAAGCAGGCAGGCTTAACTTAGAAATAATGTATAAAGTATTTATGCACCACTTCAAACAGTATTATAGTGAAAACATAAAACATGAAAAATCCCACACCAATTTAGAAACAGAGTACAACCTAATAAGTTATTTGAGACAAAAACAACAGTAGAAATGTAGGTATGCAAATTGAAATGTTAAAGTTAAAATATAACCTAAAAACACAAAGCACCAACTGTGGTTATATGGTCATGCCAGACCGGAACAAAGTCACAAATTGAGGCAGAGTGCGATGGAGTGTTGGTCACCACGGGGTAAGTTAGGCCTGCTGAACAAAAGCACCTTAAATCCCGACTAGAGTGTTGCGAGATCCCACATTGAGAATGCATTGTGGAGTGGTGGTTCCAAGGAGCTGCGAGGCTGCGAGGCTGTGATGCTGCGATGCACAGTCCTGCATCATCAAGGATGCAGTCAAGAAGGGGATTGTGATGCAAAGTCCTGTGTGGAAGATGTGTCACGCACTGGTGAAGCTGTGGGCCTGCGATGGTGAGCCCTGTGTTGACGAAGTTACCGTTGACAAGGGGCTTGCGTTGGAAGACCTGCGTTGAAGATTCGTCGCACAGTGGCAGCTCCAAGGAGACTGTGGGCTGCAATGAAAGGTTCGGCGTCTGGGATATGTTGTGCTAAGGTGGTTCTGAAGTGAAGCTGTGAAGAGATGTATTCCAATGCGTCTATGCTTCTCACAAGACCACAGCTGGGCTGGCAGAGCATCTTCATGTCCAATTCCAAGGGTCCCGTACTGCGGAGGCACCACTTAGAGGGGCAAGACTCACAGCAGGTAGTGTCTAAGTGCTGGATTCAAGATTGTTGGAGCCTTTCCCTGAGGCTCTGATCAGGAGGACACCCAACTACCCCTTGGTGTCACACTGGTGACCCTGGGTTCAAGTTGTAGGTCCTGTCCTCCTCTCTCAGGCAGTATGGCACTACAGCAGCAGAGAGTCTTTTTTGCAATAGCACAGTAGTCCTTCTTCTGAGTTTTCCACAGGTCCTAAAGTATACTGAAGAGTTGGGTCTGAAGGTCTACTACTTATACCTGGTGCCCACTTTGAAAAGGGAGAAACTTTAAGAGTCTTCTCCCTGTAGAGGTATCTGGAATTTCCTTCCTCCCCACCCTGGAGTAATGCAGGGCAGCAGAGTAGCAGTCCTTCTGGCAAAGCAGCACCACAGTCTTTCTGAGTCTTTCACCGGTATACTGAAGTGTGGGGTCAGAGGGTCCACTTTTTATACCTAGTGACCACTCTGAAGTAGGAGAAGGTTCTGGAGAGTTCCACCCTCAGAAGTATTTGAAATGTTCTGCCTCCCTGCCCTGGTCCCAACTTTTCTGGGGGACACAAAAAACTAGTGTCAAAACCCTCTGCGAGTGTGCTGGCAAGGCCTTTGTGATGTGCAAGAGTGGTAGGTTGCAGCACCCCCCCACCACATCAGAAATGGTCCATCATGCCAAACATCTATGCCCCCTTTTTAGGGTCGAGCCTGCGTTGCATGCGCTCGCGCATGCGTATCGCAGCGAGACACTTTAGTTATTAGAAAAGGGCTCGGAGCCCTGTCAACGTCATGTCAGTGTGTTTGATTGGTTTGTGGGCTTGCCTAGTAAAATGTGCTTGCTTTCATTAGTGGAAGGCATGCACAGGTCATGCCTTTTCCAGTGGTTAGCCCTCCTCGAGCGCAGCGACCAAGTACAGAAAACATGCGAGGCTCGCTGTTTTCTGTCGGATCGTGGACTACTTTTTCTCTATTTTCCTAGCGCGATTTCGCTTGGCAGAAGTCTAGCGCTTACACAGTTAATTTAACTTTTTTACGTACATAAAAGCACTTTTGCCGATAGATGAAAAGTCGGGTTAGGAGTTTACAACACAATCAGCTCTAACATGAGCAAACACGAGACCCGTTGCATTGCAAATGCTTGTTCTCACTGTCTGGGATCAATACACAAAGACCAACTGTAAATGTAATAAGATAACCCAATATTATCCTATGGGAAAGGTAGTGCTTGGAGTAGTGAAAAACAAATTTAAGAGTTTTTCACTATCAGGACAGGTAAAACTCAAAAATGCAAGTCTAACTTTTTTAATGTACTACTGCCTGCTTGTAGGGGTGTGTAGGGCCTACCCCAGGGCTGACTTGCATGTATTAAAAAGGAAGGTTTAGACCTGCGAAAGGATCACTTTGCCATGAAAAGGCAGTTCAAAACTGCACACACAGGCTGCATATAAGGGCTGAGACATATTTTAAAAGGCTACCTAACTGGGTGGCACAATCAGTGCTGCAGACAAACTAGTAGCATTTAATTTACAAGTCCTGGGTACAAGTAGTGTCACTTGACTAGGGACTTACAGGTAAATTAAATATACCAATATGGTGTAGGGAAGATTTACCATGTTTAAAAGAGAGACCACAAGCACTTTATATTAGCCGTGGTACAGTGTGCATAGTCATAAAACCCAACAAAAACGGGTTCAGCAAGCAGAATGGTAAAGGCAAATACTTTGGGGGTGACCTGGCAGAAAAGGGCAAATCCAACAGTTCAATACTGCACTAGACTGCTAGAACCTGTTCAACTGTTGTAGTCCAAATCTCAAGTGGCCATTACAGTTAATGTTAGATTTGATTAAAACTAAACTACTGCAATTTTGTGTTCACCAGCCATCTGACGAAACGGATTTCTCAACTGAAAAATATTTAAAATCCTGTTACCATTAAACAGTCCTCTCTACTTACCCCTGTAGGCCCCAGTGCCATTCTGTTCCTTACTCTACTCCCTACACATACAAAACATTCATTCACTGACTTGCACTTTGCAATCCCTTAGTGCTTCCATTTACATTCTATTCTGTACATTTTCCCTACTGGCCCAATAGACACATCCCATTGACAATCTCTTTCTCACCCTATCAGTCTAACAGCCTGAATTACCTTCTACCGCGACCCGGGCATTGGTCTACACCTTGCATCCCTAACATGCCCATGCACTCACTGAAAAAACGTGGATATGAGTTTCTACAGTGCTGTTATCTCTCTCAGCAGTCGAGTGTACCACACTTATAGCTCAGTTCAGATCACCACGGGTAGGTAAGTGTTTCTGCATGGTCTTCAGTATCTGGAGGTGTAGGTGGAGGTGTATTCCTCCTTGAACACTGACACCTTTGCCCACTCAAATACCAGAGAATGCGCAGAAGAGGAGAGTGTATGTACCAGTCATAAACTAACTCTCACCAGTTCCCTCCTCGGCATGTGGGTCCCACAGGTGAATGTACCGAACAAGTAGAGGCAGCAGGTTGCGGTCTTATTGCAGACATTATCATGAGAATAAGAGGTGTCAGTTTATCGTTCACCTGTATTTTTCCTGAGCATAATATCACTTTGTCAAGCTGTAATTAATTTTTATCACCTGACAAGCCATACATTTGCCACCAGGCAGCCAGGGCGGCGCATTGAGCATGGGTGCACACTCCACAAAGCAATGCATGTGTGCGAGCACACACAGAAACACACAAGCATAGACACACACACACCCCTGGCCCTCTTGAGCAACTAGTCCTTATTACTCCACCAAAAGTCTAAGGGTGACTATCAAATAAGCTCTACGAAATAATCAGGTACTCTGATGAGAGTATTTTGGCGAACCTCGTTCAAATCTAATGGCTCATCTCTCACTTCCACTCCAGGCCCATACTTTTCTTCTCATCTCCCAGTGTTCTAAGATGGGAGAAGGCTGCAGTAAACGTTTTACAAGCAATCAACCTAACATAATCATGGAATCCTAACTTTCCTTACTGGTACATTCAGACAGTGATTCAGATTTTTTCTCACTTTCTATTTTCTTCCTGAGGAGAGTCCGTGCTTGGTGGAGCTTATACTAAGATGTGGATGTTTTACTTCTTTCTACTTAGATGCAGCTGTTACTTTACATATTATAAGTAACAGAGCCGGTAGCTGCACCTGAAAACATGCATATGAGACGAGTTGGGCACCATCAGCAACCGAGCGTGACATGAAATACGGTACTGCATTACCCAGTCCTGAAGCGTTCTGGAATTGTAATCTCGTCCCCTTTGCAGGATTTGAAAGACAGGTTATTCCTCAAAATACAATCTGCACCAGTTGAGGTCAATAATATACTGATATTCATTGTTACTGGGTGTAATATTCAGATTTTTTTTGGTCCCGTCATTGACACCCATCACCCACTAAATTCTAAAACAGATTAGAAAGGTAAATAAGCCCACTACAACATTGAGTGTAAACAGTCGCTGTAACATCTTAGAACGGCGTGGAGGAATGACCCTTGGGAAAACTCATTCCAGTCGTTTGAAATGCATACAATGTCCTTAACACTTGCAGAAAAGAAGGCTGAAGTCTCTTCTCTTGGACTTTAATTTCTTCCACAACTTCGTGCATTAAAATTTTGTGTGATCCTCACTGACATTTTCATTCCTCGCCCAATGTAACTTGATTTTCCTTCCAGCTTAGCAGTGAAGCCAAAAGACTACAAAACATTCTCCTGCTCTGTTCTCGTCTTCTTTTTACAGAAAATAATTTTCCCTCGTGCAACAAAAGGGAGGGGAAACATCCTCGCTTTTGAGGAAGAACAATACAGATGATTTAGTCATCTGTCTTCAGACCCATTATTAAGATGCAATTTTGGGGTAAATTATTGAAGGGGCAGTTTCTAATCTGATGAAAGCATGACCCAATGTACCATCTTTTTGACTAGCAGTAGAGTGACTGCTTCTATACAGCTATGGGGACAGTGACATTGTATCAAAGAAGTAACCAGAAATTTAAAATACCCCCACTCTGAACCAAAGCTCTGATGGCACAAAGCAAATGAACCTGGTAAGTCCGAACCACCAGAGTCAATTCCATCCAAGCATCCTTTCATTTGTTCATTCTTTCAATCTTCCACAACCTTTTCACCTTTACATTGTTATCAATTCATTCCTTTATCCATCATTCAATCTTTCACCACTCTGCCCATCCATTGGCCCTCCATGTTCTTTGCAGGGGAGCTCCCTCCAGTTTTGTTACACCACTGATTGCCACAGTAGTCCTTGGCACTGAACAAAACTATTTGGTGTGCCAATATGCTCCTTGTGGAAGAGCAGAATGCGATCACTCACAGTAATGCCAGTCGACAGAGAGAGAAATAGAAGATTAATACAAACAAAATGTCTTTGTTAACGCCAGACCTAATTAGGGAGCCAATTCTTAAAGAAAGTCACAAAAGTGTACCCATAGTATAGGTCTTTAAATTAATGGCTTTCATGAATTCACAAAACTTACAATAGTATACTAGGAAATCATACTCCTAGCAAATATTTGTGAACTGTTTTTTAGCACAAGCAAACATGCATGTGTAGATTTGTTCATGTGAACATCTGCTGAGCGTTAACAAGTCCATTTTCCCTCCAACTACCCTTTTCCCAACCCTGGAGGAACTTTGACTTCTGCCATTGTCAGGAGTAAATTTCCAACCTTTCTAATTATGGGAAAAGATTAGAGAAGAGCTGGTGAAAATCATTGAAACATGTAAGTTAGTAGGTTTGCAGACTCAAAGCATTCCAGTCCTTGAACTATTGCATACTGCTTCCTCCAACCCCAGTATGTAGATCTGCGGAAAGGTGACAAAATAGGGAAATTGCAACAGTAGAGATTGAAATTGCAAGCATTCAAGACCTACTACAGTTGTAGCCCTGGCATAATCAGAGAGGCAATTATTAGAGCTCTTACAAAATAAGATTGCTGCCACCCTTTCTTGCCGCACTACATGGCACCAAAGGGATAAGCAGATTATTTTTTACAAGACAAATAGATTTAAAAAGCAACCTGTCCCATGCCATGGACAAGTAGACACCTCAAAGATGGATCTATTTGACAGTAAAGAAACACAACATAAGATCTCGACCGATTACTAAGAAACTCTTACCACAATGTTTTTTTCTATGTTTCTTGGCACTGGTTCTTACATTTCAAAGGGTACCAACTTTGATACCCCAGAACCTTAGTCCCTCACTGTTCTCTGCATGCCCGTATAAGTAATATCTGCAGATTCACTCCCCCCAATCCCCACCACATACACACACTAGTCCTCACCCAAGAAAAAAATAATTGTTAGTGTTTTCTTGATATTGATTTAGAGATTTGGGTTTCTACATGCAAAATGCATTCACAACTATCTGTGCTAAAAAAAAAAAAAACAGACAAAGGTAACTCTTAATCTATCAACCAACTCTAGGTGTTTATTGCTACTTTCTGTGGAATATATTAACAGAAAGGTTCAGAGTAAGGAGTAGCAGCAATAGCTCTTTAAAGAAAGAAAGGAGATTCATTCCACTGCATAGATTCAGATTGGTTCTCCAAGAAATAGCATGGTCACAAATTGATGGTGGCAATTCCGAAATGAAAATACGGTCATCCCAAGAGTACACTGCTGACACGTATGTCTATGCTTCACAAAGTTACACACCAGACTTCAGGAGTCACACAGTTTGAGCCTATTTTTTTGGTTATTTTTTTGGGTTAGGTTGTACGCTGGCTTCCTGTTGAGATACAGACCTCTAACATCATCCGCACAGTGCTCATATTAGTAGTATTAGAACGTTCTGCTAATTTATCTGAGGAGTGTTTTCTCAGTGGGCTGGACTTCAGCTCAGAGTAACTACCAGTCTCTGAGATTAATTCAAGAAATCTGCCCATCAGTTTTTTGTTTTCAACAAGCCTATTATGCCCTAGTCTCTTTGCTGAAAAATGTATTACCGTTATTGAGTGTAACAGCTCTTGCCTCACAAAATATTAAACTGTTATACTGCCTTTATGCCCTATCAATTTTAAATGTTCATTTAATAGTAATCCTGTTTACCTTTGTTATATTTTACGCTGTACTTGATTTTGTTTCCTGAGATTTTGGTAACTTTGTCCATAAATAATTAAGGTAAGTATCCTTCAAGTTGTCAAGGTGTCTAGGACTTGTAAATCTAGGAAAAAACCCAAACAAGATATCAATAGTATGCTCCGGACGCTGCTCTGGCATGGTGGTACCCTGTGCATTGCCCTCCGAACCTTGTAGAGGAACGTATATAACCAGGGTATCTCACTGCCAGACCTGAGGAAGTATGACTGTGCATCAAACTCCAGTGGGTCGACAAGTGATGCTTTGCACCACGACTTGACCCAGCGATGTGATTGGAGAGCTCGATTATGGAGATCAAGTCTCATGTACACAGTAGAAAATACTTTATTCGGTTGTTATCAGCAACCATAAAAGCACATATAAACAAATAAAAATAAATTAACATAATTAATTTAAGTTAACATCTAAAAGAGGTATACATCAATTAATGGTAATAAAAAATATAGCGACACATTACAAAGACTGTTAATGAAACATCTACAAAGTTGTCTAAAAGCCCTTTCTGGCCTTCAATACTGCACAAAAATAAACTGCAATACCATTACAAATTTTGATTGATGAAAGAGTTTGTAGGTACAAAAAGGCCAGGCGACACTGACGTATTTGTAAAGATTTTAAAAATGGTATTAATTTTTTTTTGCTCTGGCTAGTATACAATATACAAAATAAAACTGTATGTATTGTACTTTGTGTTGAGAATGAATCGCAGGGACAGTTCTCCAAATCAACACTCCAATCATTCATTACAGGAAAACAAACTAATCGATGGAATGTCTCTAGTCTTAAGCGAATGAGAACAAAACGATGCCTAGGATTCAAAACATGCTGTAAATAGGGTTCAATGCCGTCTGTCATCTGCATCATTTGATTCCTCATAACACTTGGTTTTTGTGCTTCTATTGCCCACCTTAAATCGGCCAAATGGGTAAAGCATTCCATTTTAAGTTCTTTCCTGGTCAGTGTTCCCATTATGTCTGGTGTAACAGTCCGGATGGCCTAAGTCCGTAAAAAAGTTCTTAACGTACTCCAACCAAGGAATTCAAAGTGAATTATTTAAGGTTTGCAAATCTGTTATAATCGCCCTGTTCAGACTAGCATATCCTGAAGACCAGACTTTGTGCCATAACACTACTGGTCGTATCTTTAAGTCAGCAATATGCGTAACCCCCAGTTCTGAATGAGACACAGATGATGAAGTGGATTTAAGGACAATTAAAGTTGATTTTAAAAAATCATTTTCCACAATCTGCAATTCATTGCACTTTTTATGTCCCCATAAGCCAGCCCCAAACATTGCGACAGAGACACATTTAGCACTATAAATTGTCAGCATTTCTTTTGAAGTGATCCTCCCTACTCATTTAGAAAACTTTATGACCATACTGGTTTTAATAAATTGTAATTTCCTATAACTGACACAGTGGAACCAAGTACCTTTATTGTCAAACAGGATTCCTAGGTACGAGAATGTTGATGTAGTATCTATTTTCTTGCCCTTTATTGTGATGCAGCAATTTTTAATAGTCATAATGTCACATTTCATCACATATGTTTTAGAGCGATTAACTCTAAGGCCTAGTTCTTCCATGTAATTGACAAAAGTTGCAAAAAGACGCTGGAAATCTAGTGGGACTTGTGCCATCAGAACGACATTGTCAGCATACATAAGAGCTGGTATCGGTGGGTGACCAATTTGAGGTAAACGGTTGGTGACCAATTTGAGGTAAATCCTTACATTCACTTACTAACACTGACTCAAGTTCATTTATATATATCATGAAAAAAAGAAAGGCGCTAATACGCAGCCTTGTCGTACCCCTTGATTTATGTTAAATGAGCTTGTGCACTCCCTGTGCGCCACAAACTTCCAGAGTACAACTCCCTTATAAAGTGGACTATTGTTTCATCTACCCCCAGTTGCATCAAGGTAGACCATAGTTTAATGTGGATCATGCAATCAAACGCCGAGGTCAAATCTACAAAGACCATGTAGAGGTTTCTTTTCTTGGCCTTAGTGTATTTACCAATCAAAATTTTTATTGGCCCAAAGAACAATATTGGACTTGTGGATGTCCACTGGGACTCCATCTGGGCCTGGTGCTTTCCCACTCTTGCTTGCGTTAATGGCTTTGATGACCTCATTTATACTAAATGGTGGGGTAATAGTCAACAACTCGCCTTTATAGACATCTAGAGTCACCTTTTTTTAGCAGTATATTTTGGAGAAATGGGCAGTCCATTCCTCTTCGTAAAAGCTATTTCCATGCAGGTAGATTTTTTTTCTCCCAGCAGTGGGGAATTTACTACCTTCCAGAATATAACATTATTATTTTGAAGACTTGATTTGTAAAGGGTGTTCCAAGCCTCTTCTTTTATAAGTTTTTTCC
Source organism: Pleurodeles waltl (assembly GCF_031143425.1). Lineage (NCBI taxonomy): Eukaryota > Metazoa > Chordata > Amphibia > Caudata > Salamandridae > Pleurodeles > Pleurodeles waltl. The sequence goes on along the minus strand of NC_090438.1, from coordinate 895,573,513 downwards.
TATTTTTTACAGCCTTCTTATACTCCTGTCTAAGTATGGAAATCTCACTCTTACTTCTTTTTTAATTGCGTAGGGTCTTCTTGAGGTTTTTATGAGCCTGTGTACATTCAGAGTCAAGCCAGCCTTTTTTTTTACTGGAGTCCTGACGTTTTCACGTTAGCACTAAGTGACTTTTTAACCCCACATGTGATTGCGGTAAAAGCTCTCATGCATTCTTGTGGGTATATATTATCATCAAGGCAAAGCTCGAAGTCTTTAACCTGGTTACTAAGCTGCTGCTTCATAAAGCCTACTGGTTCAATCTGGGACCAGCGTAGAGAGTACCCATTTCTGGAGCCCAATTCTATATTCTATATTACTAAGATTATCCACGGTTCCCCTGTGCTGCTTTTTGTCTGAAGGCAAAGCAAGATGTATACTTTGAGGATAGTGATCAATGTGTGTTAAAATCACCTCCCCAATACAATCAAGGTCTCTCTCCTGGTGGAGTTACACACTCCTCCTGAAACTGTCTAATTATATTTGGGGTTTTACCCAAAGGGGCGTTATTGTAAAAATGTATAATAACTAACTGTAATAAATTTTGTAGGTTGCACACAATCACCTGATAAAAAACATTTGAAGTTAGGCTAATCACCTTTATGAAATGTAAGTGCAAAGCCTCCCTTTCGACCTGCCATGGAGAGAAGGGATCACCGGAGTATGGAATGTCCTATATTCATTTATGTGTATGGGATCTGTACACCAGGTTTCTTGGAGGCACAGACAGGAAAATGGTCCAATAAAACCTAACCATTCAGTAATTTCGATCTTGCTGTGAAGGCCTGCCACATTCCAAAACAAAAGAATGAGGCCTGGTCTTGCAGCCCCTAAATTGTACAGATCAGTGGCAGCAAGATCTACCTCATTAAGAGGGAAAGATGAGTGCGTGATTGGGTGAACAAGATCACCTCTATTACGCACTTTCGATCTGGTATTGTACTGTTCATTAATGATTCCTGCAAGTACTTTCCTATTAATGCCCGTCATATCATTATTGTTGTTTTGGTGGATAAGGTAGAGGTTCCGTGGAGATGCCCCCCCGCTACCACCGGACAGATTATCCCACAGTTAGTCCAATTCTTCCAGAGGCGGAAGGGCTTGGAATCTGTTACTAATGGGGACAACATTGTTGCACTCAATTCTCTCCTGTAAAGAGAGGGCCCCTTTTTTTGGGTTGGTCCTGGCCCCTATTACCTTGATAGAAACAGCCTAATGGAAGTAATGAAATGCCATGGTTAAATACCAGTCGAGGACTTAATCCCCATAGGATTCTTTCTACCAATTTTGGAGATTTAAATGAAAGTATTACACAATCTCCCATTAATGATTTCTGGCTCCTACCTACCCATTTGACTTTCCTAACCATCTTTATATCTTCAAATAGAGTGCCAATCAAGCCGGGTTCCATTCAAGATCCTATCCAATTTAAGGATTTGTTTTCTTAACGCCATCCATGTTTCCCAGTGCTCGCCGGGTATAGTAGGAACATTTGCAAGGATCACTACATAGGGGGTCACCGCGGGGGTAGTTGTAAAATATCACTCAGGAGAAGTGGAATGTCCGAGTGGGAGTAGGGCGTGTTATAGATCTCAGTCACTTGTGCTTGTATGCACTGTCATAGTTTGGTGTACACTACAGGTGCGACCTGCATGTGTGCAGGACTCTGTGGGAAGCTGCTTGGGTAAAGATGTAATTGGCAGGGTTGTGGTTCCGTTACTGAGCGTAAATTTGAATGGGTTGTACCTTTAGGTTGAAGGGTTATAGAGATTGGTTCAACCGATCATGTCTTCATTAAATCAAAGATAGACGCCACATTACTCTCCACTTGAATTAGACGATTTAGAAAGATATCATATGATGTTTTGACTATGGGTTTTAGGGCTTTAATTGTGTCTAGAATATTTACATATGTTTTTGCTGTAGTTTCAGTTATCTTCTGGGGAAGTTTCTTAGTAACACTTTTAGTTTGCGACTCTCCAATAGGTTGAATGCTTATGTCACCCTTTTCACGAGGTTCAGCATTCAAAGGGCTTGAAGCACTTCCCCCTTTGGGGTACTTGAGGCTTCGGTATACGTTTAGTTGGAGGGGGGAATCATCCACCTCTAGTATGGACTCGTTTGCATATTGAATGCAGCCATTTAGGGTTTCTTCCTGATTCCTACTCTCTTATTATCTTAGGCCGGCATATGGAATCAGGGCCTAAGGTAGAGGGATTATAATGCAAGAATGAAGCCTCTATAGGGCTCCCTTGAGATAGCAGCCTTTCTTCTACATTTGTGATATGCTTATCTATAGCCTCCATTACACCTGAGATATACTTCAATATTGTTGTATGATCTTTATGAGGGGGGGGGGGGTGTTTTTTGCATTTGATTGCTTCCTCTAGCCCATCTCTGGATTTCAGTCCTACACTAGAATACCTAGTTTATGTTACTTTGACACACTTATTCCACACCAACCCCCTGTTAACACACTGATCAATAGAACCAATAAAATCAATATAGATCAAACTTAATATATCAGTTAGTAGAACATTAATGTTGGTCAATAGAGTGACAGTTTAGACAACGCTTTCTCTCTTTGATACCATTAAATGTTAGAGGGGTGGACCAGCCCAGTATCCTCTGGGCTCTGATGGGCCTGCTCTTCGCCAGGGCACGCGAGTCCCACGCAGCGGGGAAAAAGTCTGGTAATAAGTGCCTCTGGGTGCAAAGAGAGCAGCAAGGGCTGCTTCCTGCCACAAAGGAGTCAGGGAGGTGTAGTCTGAAGCCCCCTCACAAAGCATCCCGCTCATCAGGGCAAAAGTCTGGTAATAAGCGCTTCAAGTGCAAAGAGGGCGAAAAGGGCGGCTTCCTGCTGCAAAGAAGTCAGGGAGGTGTAGTCTGCAGCCCCCTCAGAAAGCGTCCTGCGCAGCGGGGCAAAAGTCCAGTAACAAGCACCTCTGGGCGCGAAGAGAGCGGCAAGGGCAGCTTCCTGCCATAAAGGAGTCAGGGAGGTGTAGTCTGCAGCCCCCTCACAAAGCGTCCCGCGCAACCGGGCAAAAGTCTGGTAATAAGCACCTCCGGGTGCGAAGAGAACATCAAGGGTGGCTTCCTGCCGCAAAGGAGTCAGGGTGTGTAGTCTGCAGCCCCCCGCCCCCTCACAAGCATCCCCATGTACACAATATATATACGGCCAATAATTCCACTACTGCATCTATTGGGTCCCACAAAGATCACTTTGGAGACCTGGGACAAAGCAAATAACATATGTTGGATTGAGGGCCAGACACTTCTTGATGACCCCACTCTGGCTAGGGGGTGAAGTGAAAAGGTTTCAGGGGATGTAGGGGAGATCCCCAGGGGACCTGACAGGATTTCAAGACCTAGAAGTACCCGAGAAACTGGAACAAAATAATTTCAGGACTTGCAAGCAGGATACAATCTGCGAGACGGACAGTATTTTTGATATATCCAAATACATTATGCTCTGAAAGCAAAGGGCATACCATGGGACACAATGGACAGTAACCCCCTGAAAAATCACATATTCCGGGAGAAAAAGCCCATAAACATAGTGCGCCCTCCTCAATAACAGACTGGATAACCTTGGCCCATTGAGAAATAAGTGGGAAATGGATTTGGGCCCAGTGGAGGATACTGACTGGGAAGCAGCCCTGATGCATCTGCTGGAAACACCAACAAAGGCCAGCCTGCAGCTTATGCAATTTAAGGTCCTTCATAGGGTATATTACACTAGATCACAACAATACACAGTAGGTAGGGCACAGACCCCAATACTTCCTGCAAAGTGGGGAGGATGTGGGCACCTTTGTCCATATTCTGTGGTCATGTACAAACATGCAGACATATTGGAGGGCGGTGGTGGCCAAGCTTGCACAAGTCTTGGAAACCGATTTCTTGTTTAGCCACAGTTCTTACTACTGGGAATCCTGGGGATGTGGACCTCACTGGAAGGCAATTTATATTCTGTGCCCTGAGTTCTTGTATAGCAAAAAGTGGCATGGCTAGCAAATGGGGGAGTGCAAGCCCCAGCCCCCACCAAAAAAACAACAGTGGGATATCAGCATGGTGCACTGCATAAAGGCAGAAAGTGTGGTCCACGAGACAAGGGTCTGCCCGAGAAAGCTTTATGAGGACAATGCCGGGCCTATCATACCCTGGCCTGGAGAATACATGATTACTGGGAATGGATGTGGCGAGCTGGCTGGGGGGAGGAGGGAAATAAGGCGTTGCACTTAGCAGCGGGGGACCCGGAGGGAGGCAACAAGGAAGAGATAGTTTTTCAGTGACTTGCTGTCCCCGATGCAACTACAACACTCTAATGATGGATGTAAATGATTACTTTGATGACTTGGAAATCCTAACCTGTGACCATATGGTGGGTTTTGTTGTGTTTTGTTTGGTTTTGCTGTCTTTGTCAAAAGCAAAAAATAATAACGATTTAAAAAAAAAAAAGAATGAGCTGCTGTAAAAGTCAAAAGGAAAGTATACACCACCTGAGACACAATGTCTTTGCCTGACTGATTGTCAGGGCAAGGAATCAAGGCCAAACTATGCAATAAAGATAGTGATGTAATGACCTGGGCCTTACTGATTGCTAGGGCTCAGAGCAAACTGTTGAAAGAGAATACTATGACCAGATTAAGGAGTGCAACTCATCAGCACGTGAAGCAAACAAGCAGCCAACAAGGTTTATGATATGACTGACTCATGCAACACGGAAGGGGTATATATTGATCAATATTGGACAACAGACCTTATAGGGATACAAAGATAAACATGCTGTGTGTCTTTCTCTTGTTAATTGTGGCTGATAACCACAATAAACTTTTATTTTGTGTGGGTAAACAACGAGGAATGCTGCTACTGACAGTGCCTGTCTATGCTAAAGATGATTCTGATTGGTTGCAGGAGTTCTTCACTATTACTCAGACAGGATACTAGAACTGTGTTTCACCTATGCTTAATAAAGATTCTCATTGCTTCCCAAGTGTGCAGTGTCCTGCTAGTTGCTTTTCACCTTAAGATGTATGAAGAACCATAATGGACCAGCAGTAAGCATAGAGACTGGTGGGTAACCACATTCCCATCCTAGAAAAAACAGAATGAGCTCAGGGAAAGAGCCCCCAAGAAGTCCCTTACCCCGTGTGAGAAGGGATACTGAGTTTATTTGGTCCAACATCGATCAGAGTTTGTTTTTTGTTTCCAGCAGCAAAGACATACAAAGTCAAACAAAAACCAAACTCTCACAGACTCAAAACACACAACGGATGACTAAACCATCCTCAATGGGAAAAGGTGCCCTCCTTATCCTTCAATCCAATTAAAGGCTAGTCCACCACTCAAAGCAAACCATTTCAAATATTCTTAGAGAGAGCACTGAATGCAATTAGTACATCAACCACTGCAAAACCATAATGGTGTTGCACAAACCCACTTTCTGCTACATTAGGGTGCTTCTGCATAGTTCCAAATACCGTCAACTTCTAATTAACATTGACATGAGCAAATAGATAGTCTAGATCTTTTCTACATCTACATGTTAAGATGGCGCAGCTATCGTTTAGGACGTTTGCAAGTGGTGTGTACTGGCTGAGTGAAAAAGTGGGAACAGCAGTCTTTTGTCTTCCATTAAACAGCAGCAGGAGCATGGCTTGGCCACGGTATACTCGATTATCCTTCACCCACCCTGTGATTCACTGCACTCAATGTGCATTGGGTAGAAGTGAATGAGGAGCAACCAGTGTCTAAGAAGGTCAGCGAGGCAATCTTTAATGCATGCATAACATTTGAAGTGTTGACTTGCCTTTCTTAAATAAAGGCTGTTTACGGCAGTTAATAGGAGCCGGGGCTAAAAGCTAATTCACCTGTCAGAAGTGCCAAGTAACATACTGCAGTCTATTGGATGCTAAATACCACTTTTGGTGGCTATGTCATATTATTATCAGTGAGATCTACTCTCTCCCCTGTGCGCCCTATACAGTTTGCTTGTTATGCCTCCAGCCAAATTCAGTAGTATTCATACACACAGCAACATCCTCGATCCATTAAAATGTTTTCTATTATTTCAGCTATCATTTATTCGCCATACACCAACTATCCACCACTCACCACGCATATATCACCAATACAGTATCTCTCAACTTACCATTCTTCACTCATTCTGTCTGCTACAGAAGATATCAGAATACAACAGAGAAGACTTCCAGAACTGGACACAAAATGTTAGGGGAGGATACCCTAACTGATCAGAAGATTCCAGAGATAGCCTCAAAAATTGGCCACGACACTGAATGTGGCACAAACAGATGCCTTTGAAGTTCCAGGCAATATGCCGGGGTGGCTTTCAGATTATGACACTGTATGCTATGAACTAGAAGTAATGCTCTAGGAGAGGTATTACAATAAAAAGATTTTTCAACAGAACTATTCAAAACATTATCGATTAGGAGTAGTCAAGGATAGAGGCTGTTACCACTGATATGCCCTTTATTACACCAGTAATATCTTGATGTCAGAGATTTTAGGGGCGCTTTGGTACCAGCAGGAACAAAGTAAACTGGATTCTTCTATGCTGCTGCGAAGCTACTGAAAGGCTATGTGTGAGACAAGGTTTATATCATGAGTTGAGGGGGTTAAAGGGTGCTTGATTTCACTTTTGGCACCCTGCACGTCTGTAACTCGACATCAATGCTTCAAAATTGCTCCCTGTACTCGTGATAAAACTTTACTAGTGATGTGCACAATGCACAGCCACAACCCATCCTCCTTTCACTGTTGGATTCATTTTCTGTCGTGATGCATCTCCCAATTACATTTACTCTCCCCTTGGCCCACCCTATTGTTTACCCAGCTTGAGAGCATCCAGCCAAGATATTCGAAGAAGCTCAGGAGGGGGTGATGCGGGGGCTGCACCTGTCTGCGGATACGGGGAACATCGCTCTGCTGGTGGCATGGGAGGGACGCTTGCACTGCTAGCTGTGCGATTTCTATTGTTTGTCTTATTGAAGCTCGATCTTCGGCTGAGCGCGCAGCACTTGTGCTGTGCAGTGGTGAAGCTTGGTAAAAGTATTTTCAATATGATGAAGTTAAAACGTTTAGCGTAGTTACTGCTGGATAGTTTATAACCCCTTCTCTGACCCCGGCTGCCCGGTCTACGTTACTGTTCTCCCCTACTCCTTCTCACTTCTGCCACCTCCCCTCCCTACCCTCACACATCTCTTTCCACTTTATGTCCTCTCTGCATTAGTGAAATCAGAGGTCAATTCATCACGATTCAAGGATGCCGGCTGGGGTCTGCAAGTAACCTCAACATACACATTTATTTCCAACGAAAAGCAAAGTAAAAGTAATCTTCAGCGTATTAAAGTATAAGTGTACTTAACTTAGTGATGACGCGTCCAAAGCTTCGCATCAAGGGTTCCCTTACATATCAATGTTCCTTGCCTGATAGCTGCATTATATATAAATGAGCATTATATTAACATTTCCTGTACATGCTATAAATACACGCACCCCTGCTTTTCTTCTACTGTGTTAGAATTGTACCACAGTTGCCAGCACAACTGAACGCCGAACAATCAGTAACTTACTTTAATAAACAGAATGCGTGTCTTTGAAGCTGGAACAATGCCCCCTAACATTCATTCAGATCTTTGTCATCTCTCCCATACGCGAGGCAAGCCACTTAGAATAGCTTTTATTCCAAAGAAGCCGAGAAAATGTTTTTATAGGGGCACAATTGGCACAGTATTGTATTTCCTTGCATAAAGCTTGGATGACAGCAATGAAACTGCCATTTTCCCACTGGTGCAGCAGTAATTTACAGGCATCTTTTAAGTGGTGGCAATTAGAATAATCATTAAAATGTATCTTAATTACAGAATCCGTGCTAGTTTAAATTCTAATGAACAGTAATTAACCTGCAATTAGTTTTATTACACCCACGTTTCTGTTGTGATGTCGACACAGCTTTAAATTGATATCTGACAAACGACTGCACTGCTGCCTATCGAAAGGAGAGCAGAACCGTGGTGGACTCCGGGCATCCCATTCTGTCAATATGAGGCAAGGCATCCCGCAACAACTGCGTACACTGAAATTAATAGACTCCAGCCCGCATTTAAGATTACAACGTGGTTTACCTTGCAACCCAAGAGTAGGCCACGGCGAGGAATAGACTACCTTCAGCAAACAGTAAGGTAAACCAGAAAAGTGGACCTTCAAAGGCTAGAATCAATCAAACCACGGGTGGGGGAGCTACAGATAAGCAACTTATGTACACCCGCAGCTCAAACACTGCACGTTTGCTTTGGAAGGTCTTTTTACGTACAGAGAAAGTCACACATTCCCATGACATGTACAAGGTTCCCACTGCTAATCACTTGCTCCGGTTAGGCGTTAGGTGTACTGTTCAATTCGTACTGGAACGGTCTTTACAAGGTCTTTCCGCTAGCATGGACTTTGAAAGAAACAAAAGCAACAGAAATGTGTATCACAAGAATACCTTTCTGCCTGATGAAAATCCTAAAAACACTTTGGCTCTCACAAGGGTACTCTGAGTCGAATGAAATGTGCTTTGGTCACTCCCAAAACATTTAAAAAATGGGAAAGGTGTAGGTGGAGCTGTCATTGTTAAGTATGTTTCAAAGATAATTCAGTTCTCCCTTGGCGTGAGCCGCACACCTTGGAGCCCAATCAAACTATGGGCAAGATAATTCCATGTTCAAAATCTACAGCAATAAAACCACCGGCTGGGTGAAGCATCAAACCCCACTGCTCAATATCAGTCCATTAAATGGGTCTCACGCTACTATAAACAAAAAGCTGCCCAGTTTTCAGTTTCATCAATCCACAGGTTCACTTTGCAACGGAAAACGCAAAGGAAAACTTGCAGGTTCCAAACTGGATTCTTTTTTGTGTTTCGCCTGCACAATGCTCGCAAAGTCTCTTGTAAACAAATAAAAGCTTAAAACAGGCTTAGAGCCTTACCAGTAGGTACAATAATTTGGCTTCTATGTTACTCATTTCCCTGCTCCTTATTGGTTAGTGCCTCCTACTTCCTCATGTGGCTTCGATTGTTTGTCCGGCTATATGGAGCATGAGCCAAGTACAGCTTCCTCTCTGCAGACAGTGTCCATCTACTGGCAGCAGGCTTCTGCAGGTACATTTTATTCAGTTACTTTACGCACTCTTATAAGAGTGCTTCTGTCTGCAGTCTGTTCCCCCTCACACCCGTCAGTGTTTTTGTTTGCCCCTCAATCCCGTCCCACTCCCTTTGTCAATGTTCATGCTGCAGAGCTCCCTCCACTGCCCTTTGTCCTCCTCCCACTCCCCGTGCTTTTTTTTTGTCTTGGCCGTTTTATATAGTGCCATATCGACCCCATGGCTTACACAAGGTCTGATTCCTGCTTACCCCCCTGCCTCCAATTCTCCTTACGCTGCCTGTGCTTTTTATTCCAGTTTTACATAGCACCAACTCACCCAAATTATATGGAGCGCTTTTACTGGACACCACTTACTTTACACAATGTCAGGTTCATTTGTTTTCTTTTAGGCATGTGGAGATTAAGTTATTTGCCCAAATCATAGGATGTTGAGCAGATGCTGAGACTCGAAGCTTGTTTCTCAGTTGTCAGCAGCTCTGGCCGTTATGCCACATCCTTTGGCCCCGACATCCCACCCGTGTGTTGCTTACCACTTCTGCAGCCCGTTATGTTTCAGCCCCCCACCTTTCCCATCCAGTACAATAAACACCAATAAAGCCAAATAGCTCACATATACATGTTCCTTAGAAAAACTGCACAGCAGGGCAGACTGTTGTGCATCATGGCTTAAAGTAAAGAAAACAAAGCGCTGTGACGCAGCCAGTGTGAACCACATCACAGTCCATTTTTCTTTACTTTAAACTATGACGCACAGTAGCAAGTGCTGTTGTGTAACATGTCAAATTGAACATTGACAAGCCAATAGATTTAGCACCTGCGAAACAGATTTTTGTTAGTAATGAGCAAGAAGCAATTACTTTAAAATAGTTCTTCAAATGAAAGGTTTAGGTAACAGCACACTAAGGGCCTGATTACAACTTTGGAGGAGGTGTTAATCCGTCCCAAAAGTGACAGTAAAGTGACGGATATACCACCAGCCGTATTTCGAGTTCCATAGGATATAATGGACTCGTAATACGGCTGGTGGTATATCCGTCACTTTACCGTCACTTTTGGGACGGATTAACACCTCCTCCAAAGTTGTAATCATGCCCTAAATGTCTAGCTAAGTTTAGCAGTACACAACTTAGCCACAATCATAATTATTTGTTAGTTAAATGAAAAAGGCCCCATGAAACAGGGAATTTCAAATATGCTAACATGTCACCTTTCCATTGTGGTTTGTGCAAAACATTGCCTGAAAAGTAAGCACCTGGTGCAAAATAATTTTGGGCCTGGGATTAAATAGCAAGCATTGGCAAACCCAAATGTTTCACCTTGGCAAAAATCGATGCATATGTTACATTTTTTTTTAGATGTCGCCTACTGGACAGCACATGTGCTGTCTGTTGTGAGACATATTGTCAACATACGGTGGGTTTAGAGGACAGCCACTGATTATCATCAGTTGGCTTCATTGCCCCTCTCATTTGTTTACTTCTTATTCATTAGCTTCTGTGGGTTTTACTTCCCCTTTGTGAGTTTGTTCCTCCCCTAGAGCATCGAAATAGAGGAAAGACCATCATTTGCATGATGTACCCCCAGATTTTAGTCTTGACTGTTTTTGCTGGCTGCAGAATTCTGTGCACTTTACCCTGCTAACCAGTACACCAATGCATGTGCTGCCCCTTTAAAGCTAATATAAAACTAGTATATTTAATTTGCCTGCACATGCCCCTGGGTTGTGTCTGAGTGGCAATCACTGCTAATCAGACCAATCCTGACACTGCTTACAAGCTATGTTTAGCATGCCAGGATTGCTGGGGAGCCTCGAGGCAGCGGGAGAGGACGGCGGTGACGAACAGTAAGTTGTTTTAAAAAAAAAATATTTCATTTATTCCACCGCCACCCCCATCGTCGTCCCTGCCCCTACCTTTGATAACTGCAGCAGCCACCGCTGGATGGAGGCAAAGTAGAGTTTCAGAGCAGCTGTTATATGGACCGGCTGGCAAATAATAAAATTCCAACTGCTGCACCGGAAATACTACACTAGAAAACAGATTGTATGCTGTTGGGCATATGGGGGGGGATCATCTGCCATCGAAGTATAAAAAAATTACTTTGTGACACTGGTTTGGTGGTAGGGCGGATGCCAGGTATAACATCACCAGACTACCTGAGACATCAGGCCAGGCTCAGTATTATGGATTGGTACATGGTCAGTGAATGGAAATAATACACAGGTATGGGATACATAGATAAATTCTCAAAGAGGCGTAACAGTAGGTAACACCTGAAAGGGAGGCAGCATCCCCTTCAGTACAATTAGGCTAAAACATGCACAGCCCTTGTTAGCATCCACCTTTAGCAGTGGAAACCCGATTTGGACACTGAGTGCTTTTTACAAAAGGGAATTGGGGGCAGTATGGCTATAATAAGTGGTTATTTAATAGGTAAAAGCAGGTGACCATAAATGAAAGACAATTTATGAAGAAATACAATCAAACCTGAAAGAGATGGAGACACACTGTTTGGAAAGGCCTATCAGGTGTGGAGGGGAGAGGGGGCAAATTAGCCACAATCAAATGCTGCAATTCAGAGCAAAAAAAACGGACACAATCACAAAATCTGACGATCAGAGTAGAAGAGTATCAGCAGCGTCAAAGCTGGGCAATTAGAATGATGAGACCTCATGACTTTACTCATGTTGCTAGAGGAAGGACATTTAGAGTAGCAAATATTAGCAAAAAAAGCATCTAAAGTCTTGCATTCACGGTCTCACGACAGAGGGGCACTCAACAAAATGCACAACTGTTGTTCAGAAGACCGAACAACAGAAATAGACACACATCAATACCCAACAGAGACACAGTCCTGGCATGCTCCAGGTGACAGCTGTCATTTCTGGCTGGTAGGAGAGATAAGGCCGATTTTATTCTTATCTTGTCATAAGATATTTGTGCATGCCACAGGAAATGCATACATTGTTATAGCAAGTGACACTTCTCAAAATACTACATCTGCAGGGGAAAATCAGAAATGCAAGATACCTGGTAGAAGTGAGGCCAAAATATGTTAATTGCCAGCTCGGCTCTGTTCCATCTGCCGCTGGCACCACTGGACACGTTCCAGATGGGGCTGCCAATGGGACCATTGTTGACCTTCACGTAAACGTTCAAGAGACCAGGGTTGGACCCGCTCTTGCTTGAAACAAAGTAATGGAAATCGATGCAATGGGTGTCGTTTTCCTTGAGCTGGGGTAAGATAAGATGGGCTTTCTGCCCTGCAAACCTCCCTGAAGTGTTCACCAGCATGAAAGAACCTAGAACGAAAAAACACAAGAATCGCAATTATTTTTTATTTTCACAACATAATTATGCTACAAGGCAATATGTTTCATTTACAGAATAACAGAACGGAAGTTCCCCCAATTATGTCTACATATTCGTCATACATGCTCAGTTCCCTGTTGCCTAACCATTTGCATGGCAGACACTGTTCGGGGTAATTTGTGTCACCATCTGCATAGTATGTCATGTTTCTTTCTCTTGCCACTCTCGGTTCCTAGACTTATTTGAGAATGATGGCAAGAGGACCCAAAACTTGAATTTCTGGTGGGGGAGAGGTGTAAGTTTTGACTCTCATTAGTGAGAAAAACATTTTTCAGATCTTAATATTTGGATACACTTTATTGCTAAGAGCTGAGTAAGTGTGGCAGGTATTTAATTTTCCAAAAGATGCCTGATTAAGAGAGAGTAAAAATAAATGCCACATTGTCTATTGCTCCCTTGTTGGCAATACATTTGCCCTGCTGTTTAAGTGACAGGAGTGCTGGCTGTTTAAGTTATAGGAGCACTTGTTGAGCTTCTGGATCTCACTAGCACTGTGTGTAAATCAACTTGTGGAGAAAATGTCCAGAATACACAGAGGCCCTTCTGCTCAGATGTTAAGTTAAAAAAATTTGTTTAGACATTTTATACAAACAGTTTAAGATCATTTTAAATCTTGAATACAGTCAGTTTTTGTTTTTTTTACTGCCCCCTCATGCCTCTCTCTGTCATTAATATTTCTGTGGTCTCTTCTCCCTGTATAATGGCACTAGCATCTCCGTGGCTCTGGGAAAGGCTGCCCAAAGGTAAGTATTATCGGTTGCATTTCTGCAGAGCACGACTCTCTCGCTCACCTCGCATCTCTTCCCCTACTTTCTGGTACTCTTCAACTTGGCAGAACACGTTAGCAAATGGGAACAGCAAGATTCACAGTAATGACAAAATACATTTTGAATTACAGCAGGTAAAACAGCCACGAATTGTAACCAGGGCAAAAAAAATTGCAGTAGAACAACTATAAGATTACGCTATACTGTAGAAGAATGAAATGGATTTATATTTTTGTGTATCTTGTGCAATATGCATTTCCACACACAATTTTATATCTACAGAATACATTTAAAAAATTGCTTTTTATACACATTTCTTATGATGTTTAGAAGCATATTTGTTAAAGTGCTTTAATTATGCCACATTTCTGTGAAAAACGCCATCTTGTCTAAGGTGGAAGTCAGTTATGTCACTTACTCATGCTTACCCCCTACACAGAACCTCCCCCACAGGCTCCACAGCACACAGTCGAGCTGGAGTCATAATAGTTCATTTTCACTGTTTTTATTGTCCTGCCCACAGTGAAGCTACTACAGTTTGGATGTAAATTGCAACATGTAACCACATCTTCAGTTTCTTCATTGGACCTATTCATTCAAAGAAAGTCTTACTGTTAATGTTTGTTTGCTGGAATAGTTCTGGATGACATTGGCTTAGAGAATGTTGGATAATTATTCAAGAAAATAGCAGTGTGCTTGGGTGTTATGCTACTGTTTATTTTTCATGTGCTCTGATTTGCTGAAGAAATGATGCATTTGCACGTACCACGATGATTCTGCAAAAGTTTGGATTTTCTATGCAAGAATCATGCATAAAAACCATAGGTTTTGGGGAGGGGTGTTGGATACATTTCTATTCAATTAGGGATGCTGCCCAATTTTTTCTGCTGATTTTGCTGACCATTGGAACTCAGCAAATTTTATGATTTTTGAATATTCTGTATACATTTAAAACGGACAACCATCATCTCTGTCTCTGTGCCGCTGACTTTTTAATTTTGTAATAAGTCCTTTACCTTTCCATTATTCTAGAACTCGGTTACTGACTGGGCTCATTTAATTCAATCATTTTTAATTAACTGTATTTTGATTGATTTTGATGCTTTGACAGATGCCTTAAAGTGGGGTCACATTGCCTCATGAAAATGAGGTTTAGAGCCATCTCTGATCCAGTAACCGTGGGAAGTTTGGTTAAGGTGAAATTTTTTGGGGTACCATTTGCTCCCACATATTATTATTTTCAAACCAAAATGGTCGCAGAATAAATGTCAAAATCAAGAACGTAAAACATGCAGCTCAGATGGGAAAGCTCCTTTATGCATATAATGAAAGTATAAAGAAAAGAAAAGTAACAATATGTCAACTGAATTCCAGGTATTCATCATCTCAAAAATCAAGTAAAGCAACTGGGAGTTGACAGGGAGTGGATGGACCAACTTGTTATAGTTTCTGGCGCAGCCCCACAAGATATTTTGTCAAACACTTAAGCTTAAAAGCTGATTATTTAAAAAAACAGGAAGACACTGAATATCAGACTGTTCAGAGAATATTACTTTCAACGCCATTAAATCTATTCGGACCCCGATGTAAGCAAAAAATATACAAATCTATCTTGCCCCTGACATTTAGCATCACATAAAGTAACAAATTATGCACATAAAACAGCTTCACAAATCCTAACATACTATCTTAATCACTGTTGTCAAACATGTGGTAGGGCACCCATGATCAATCTAGTGCCCATTAATTGAATTCAGTCCTTCACAAGTCTTGTGTTCCTAGGAGCCTGTGTGATTATGGACATCCAAGAACCAATGAGCTGACATTTATGAAACTACAAGCATTAACTACGAACAAAGGCAATGTATGACTGCCATGTCTGAAGGTGGTAACGGAAGGTGTGTGATCTCCCTAAACCAAGTAGGATGGCATCTAAGTATATGACTCTCCCAGAACTGACTTTGAGAAATAGTCAACCACAGAGTACAGCACAGCAAATATTCCTCCATCTTGCTGTCATGAAGGAAACAACATTGTAACAAATGAAGACGGGACACTTGGAACAGCTTTTTGGTTAAATAAATAAAGCTGCTCTGAATAACTGGCCTTTGCTTTGGTATTGGTGTCTTCGTCATTAGACATGAGAATCCTATTTTTCTGCATGAATCAGGTGTTTGCAAGCAAATTTACACTTTGGCAATGAAAGAGGTTCAATTTTACTTGATGTGTAATAAGCAACATTTCCCCAAATAGGAGATCTTTCCGGAGGAAGTCCTGTTTTGACCATTCTCTATTTAGGGCATTCCTGCCACATCCTTGGATCTGATATGACAAGAACCTGAAGCTGTGCAATGTCACCCAAAATAGTAAGCAATCTCCAACAGGGCTAGAAGGCCTCACAAGCACTCAACCAGAACAATTTGTTTCCCTTCTGCAAACAGTTTCTTTAGTGCATTAACAAACATTTCTGTGGTCTGCTGTGGGGATGCCCACAACCTATCAGCAGCACATATGAGGACAGAGAGCCTGGTCCAACAGGACAGTCTGCTTTAACCAGGGCCAGACTGGCCATTCTGCCTCCCTGTCTGGTGGGTTGTAGGCTAAGGCACAGCTTTCAGAGCTGGATGGATTGCAATACCCCAACTGTCCCACTCATTGCCCAATTCAAGTCACAGTCTCCTGTAGTCTCGGACTAGTTTGATCACTGGGGCTGATTCGGATTTCCGGTCTATCCCTCTCAAACCTCTTTCAAGCCCCTGCACTTCAAAGGTCTGTCGTATTGAGCTCTCTGACAGAGCTGTGACTTTTCAGAGCCTCCTGTGAGAGAACTGAAAGACCACTAGGGTTTACATTATCTAATCTGAAAATTGCATGATACATGATTCAAGATGATTGCACGATAATCCATCAATGAGCATCCACTTTCTAAACCACTAATGCTTTCACTCACCCCAATCGAGCAAGAGTCCATTACATTGAACGGGAAGTTCTGGTATGCGCCAAGTTACACAGTGAAGAGGTACTTTTCAGATCATATACAAGTTTAGTATTTGTTTAAATGTGCATTGGCTTGCGAAATAATATCAGAGGTGTAATGTGAAGTAAATATCACTTTCTATTTACTGAAAAACAAATGCCAAAGGAGTTTTAGCAGTAACCGTGGTGGTAAACCAATCTGAGACAGAAAAAAAATATTCAAGAAAAAAGATTGTTAGTCTAATTTAAATATATATTTATAACAATGCCTGAAAAGTGAAATGAAAATAAACAGAAGTCTTCCTGGGAGATTCGAGGTAGAATGTGAATACAATGTGGGCTCTTTAATATCGCCATAAACATCATAGGCAAACCGTGGAACCCCAACATTTTGGCTTGCCTTTTCACTTTTGAAAGCTGTGTGAAGGCTGACCCTCACAAGATATAGTGACTGAATATTATTGGTATTAGCATTATTACTATCACCACCGCCCTTTTGGAGGAAGGCGGGCCCAGAACGGCAAAGTAGTATTTTGTAATTTCCTCCTGCTACACACAGCAGACGTGAGTCTTGCTACTGAGTTGAGAGTGTAAAAATGGCAGGCTTTTCACTACATCTGTATCCCTTCAAAGTCTGCAGTTTCTTGTTGACAGAGCACCAAAAGCATATTTGTCTATGGTGGCAGTGTGGTGTTCCGTCTATGGTATCACACAAAAAGCAGCCTACCCCCCATTATGTGCTCTCTATGACTCAAATGAGAAAACTGAACTTTTCAAACGATTTTAGAAATGTCTATGTTAGTAAAAAAACATTTATGAGGAGACGTTAGCACGCCTAAGCAAAGAGAAGCTTGATTTCCCAGTTAATGATCATTTTACTTAGAACTCAACCTCAATAGAATTACACACTGGGCAGCTTTGTTCTGCAGGCATTACAGTGTGCTATACTATTTCTAACAAAGGGGAACGTTTGTAAAGTGTTCTTGGGCTAACAGGGGGACATAGCTGCGAACGAGTACTCCAATCCGTGCTTTCAGTCCTTATGCGCTCAATTTCTTCGTATCCTCCTTTAGACTGGGCAAAGCATATACTGAAATGCGAATGATAGATATAGAAATTGAATTAAACTTGTAAAGGGAACACTGGTACGTTATAATATGAATCCAACAAATACAAATTAAGACGTTTCATTGTACCTGGGGAAAAGGGATTGGAAAATGTACTAACACATTCCATTTAAACAATAATCAGGCCGAACACTTGTTTAAAAACAGCTGGCAAGAAAATCGTTCTTTTGTTCGAACTTTACAACCAATTTACATCTCATTAGAATCCGAGGAAAAGCACATAAAGGTTGTTATCTGTAGTCCCCCGGAACAGCATTCTTTAAGCACTCCAAGAAACCTTTGTGTGAGGGTTTTGCTTTTTGAGAATGCAACCTGAAGTAGTGACAGTAGCATTAATCCAATTATTACACAGAAAGCTTGCACAATGTGTGTGTTTTTTTCTATGGGATTTCCCTTTCTTTATTTTAACCGATTTTGGAGAACATTCTTCAACGGCTACTAGTGAAACACAATCGTGCTAGCAGCGCCGTTTATGTAAAAGGAGAACTGCACAACCCCAAAAACAACACATGGTTACATTTGAAAAACTTCAGTGACAACAACTTGCTTTTGTGAAGCTCCTCATTTGTTTACAGTAGACTCTCACCTACAAACACTCCTCACAGTTAACACCAGGCAGCACCTCACAATAAAGGTACAGTAGACACTATAGGCTCTCAATCTGTCATGAGGAAATCTTAATTTTAAATCATCATGATTACAAACGTAAACTCAGAATAATGTTATTATATGAGATTAATGTTATATGAGTTTTTTTTTGTTTTTTTGGAGGGGATCCTCCTCATGGTAGAGGATATGCAACCCCATCCTATATAACCCAGGTGTACTGATGTCTGAATCCCTAAAGCTGATACTATAGTCATAGGGAAACATGGAGCATGCATGTGTCTCATGACACAGGCCTGACTCATGGATTACTGTCTTGCTGGACCAAGAGGGGCGCTTAAAGTGATAACCTCATAGTGGTGAAAGGCTTCTCCCTTTACCAGGAGTTAAGCAGCTCGAGTGTGGTCGTGGCAGCATAAAATGTAATGATTAATAGAAGGGAAGAAACCATTTTTTAACTTGTGACACTTGAGTGGCTCGTACAGGATAACTCATTTAACGTTGTGCTGCTGTGTGCTTAACTAAAACCCATTGGCCTACATCAGCTTGGTGTATAGTGCTGTACAGTGCATGTGTAGCGTACATGAGCTGGATGTATGCGTGCCCAGGAAAAGGCAGTACCGTGAAGTGTGTGCATGTTAAATACATGTGCTTGGTGTATGTATACCTGTGAGCGGTACAATATAGGAAGGATGTAGTGCTGTGCTGTATGTATATAAAGAATACATTTGCTGGGTGTATGTGTGCCTGTGAGTGATACAATACAGGAAGTATGTAGTGCTGTTACCTGCATGCATGCTAAATGCACATGCTGGGTGCACGTGTTCCTGTGAGTGGTGTAGTACATAAAGGATACAGAGCTGTGTAGTGCATAGATGCTGAATATATGTGTTTGATGCATGTGAGCCTGTAAAAAGTATAGAATATGGAGGACTCTGAGGTCTGTTTTGGGAGATCCAGGGCTGCATGGTGGAACATGAGGAGAGGAGGTAGAGGAATCCCCCAGACAGATTTGTGTATTGCTGAATTCCCATAAGCTGGGTGGAACAACCTAGAGAAGGTTGGGCCCAGCTCCCCAAGTACACGTCACTGGGTACTCTTTGATTCAGAGAAATCACAAGGAAGGGGGCTTGGCACATCAGGAAGGAGATGGGATGATAACAGAATCATAAAGAGCAGGGCTCAGGCCCTTGGCCTTTCGATACACATACCCCTGTGGCTGACATTCAGGTGTTTACTGCGGTTAATTCCATGGCCTAAGTTATGGGCCTATCAGCTCTGGAGTCACTCCTACTGTGATAGGCTGCTTTCAAGAGAAAGAGAGGGCAGAGGAGTGGCACTTCAAAATGAAGCATAATCCCAACATTAACTTCAAAGACTCAGACTCTTAATCACATTTGGTGTCTGGAAATGGACTTAATGAAGGGGACCTTGATATCCCACATATTGTCATCTGCCAAGCAAACAGATGGGCTGTGTGAGGAGGAGAAGCTCAGCAAGACGTAAACAGAACTAGGGGTCAAGACCTACTAGTCTCCCAGCTGGGTTAGGGTACATCACTCAAGGATTCCAAAAAAACATGCCTTAGAGCAGGAGAGCACCTGCTTGCTTGTGAAGACTAGTGGCCCTGTGAGGAGAGGATTGGAGGGAGCAAGGTCCAGTGGGAAAATTTAGTATAGTCAACTCCCTTTGCGAGGTATGAGGAGATAGCTGCTGCACTGATTTGGATCATTGCCCATATGCAGGATAAAGTTGGTGATCCTCTTATGCCATAAGAGGGCCGTCATGAAGTGAGCCAAGGACATAGCTGTGCTGAATGGGTCATCACCCTTGTGCAGTGAGGAGTTGGTGACCCCTTATGCCAGGACGGGCCACCACTAGGTGAACTGTGATCATTGATGTGCCGATCCGGCCAGAGCCTGGGTGGAGTGAGGGGTCGGCGACCCCATATGCCAACAAGGGCCTCTGTCCCTTATGTGGAAGAGACCAAGCAACCCTGTATACCCGGGGGGGGGGGGGGGGAGGCGGAGCTAGCCTGCCGGCAAGATGGCCCTCACAGCATGAGGCTCTGACGGACTTAGGGCTATTATTTTTTAATTTCCCCTGATAGAGCGGCGTTAGAGGCGCTCCCCCCGGCTGGAAGACTTTCAGGCTGGACCGGGCTTTTCCCGGTCCATGAATCCAGCGGCTTGCCATCTTGTGGGCCGGTGGAGCGGAGGAGGGCCCGGACGGCGCCTAGCCTGCAGGAGGGTGACGCGCTCAGCTTGGGCAGGTCGCCGCAGGCTGCTTCGGGAGCTGAGGAGGGGGCCCCCTGCGCCCCCGCTGGTGCGAGGTGAGAGGAGGCGCTGCCTGGGGGGCCTTTGGCGGACTCGGCGGGCTGCGGCCCCCCGTGACGCTGTGGACCCGGGCCTTGTGACGCGCGGCTGCCTGGTGGTGTGTCCTGCAGGGGCGAGGCCTTCCCGCCCTGGAGGTGGCAGGCCAGGCGGCGGTGCTGGGCCGGCTTGGGGCCCTCTGGGCGGGGGTGCCATTGCGGTGAGAGGGCCCCCTTGAATTGAAGGCCGGGGGGCCTCCTGTGTGGCTGGGAGCCTAGCCTTGGCCTTGTGGATGGGTGAATTCATCCTGGGCCTCCCGGCTGTGGGCACCTGCTGGGGGAGCCTGAAGATGATTGTCGCCGGCCGGGTCGGGGGAACCTTTTTGGGCCCGTAGGAGACAGTACCGCTGCTGTCCATTGTCGTTTTGTTGGAGGCAGCGGAGGTCTTTTTTGGCGCTAGCGGAGGGCTGAGGGAGTCTTCTGCTTGCCTCCTGCACCTTTAGGGAGACGACTGTCGGTGTTGCTGCTGTTGAGCACTTACCTCTGGAGGAGTGCGGTTGTCGGCTGGTGCGCTTCGACCAGTGGCTGCAGGTCCCTTTGAGGGCCGTCATTTGGGCTTCTACTTACTGTGGGGCCTGCCTGCCTTTTGGCGCCTGGTGGAGCGTCTAAGGCTGAGATTAACGCGGAAGACGCAATGGGTAAGGCGGAGCAGCGACAGGCCAAGCTTTCCTTCAATGGTGGCAAACGGAAGGGGAGCATCTCTGCGCCGCAGTCTGGTGAGGTGCAGATGGACGATGGGCCTTCTGAAGTCTCTGTTAAATCCATGTTTATGGATCTTAAGAGTAGCTTGGCCGTTATAGACACCAAGTTGGACCATTTGACGGAGCAGATGGATCGCATCAGGGCTCGGGTAGATGAGCATGATGCTCGGAGATGGAGGATCAGCGGCATGGGGCGAGAGAGCGCTTGCTGCAGATGGAGTGATGGGGGGGGATTACTGATTTGACCCAGTTGGGGGGGTCTGCGTGGGTGGGGGTGGATTTGGGTTCTGGTTTGTTGTTCCTGTGATGTTTGGAATTCTTACTACTGTCCTTTTGTGCTGAATGGGTCTGGTAAGAGGCGGCGGTTGGCTCTGTGGCGAGATGAATGGAAGTGCTGTTGCGATGAGGTTGGGGGCAATGACGGCAGTTAGTTGCCTTACCTGGAATGTGCGTGGCCTGAATGATCAGCGTAAGGTGCGACTCATGTCTGCTTATATTCAGCGCCATCATATAGATGTGTGTATGCTTCAGGAAACTCATTTGGAAGCACACACACGCTGAAACGGTTGAGGGTGGGGTGGATAGGAGAGTGTCATGGAGCTGTGTTTTTGAGGAACGCTAAAGGAGTGGTGATCTTGCTGCACAAGGGGCTGCAATTGCACACGCATCGTGTGATAGTGGATCCGAATGGGTGCTACGTGCTGTTGGGTGGGACATTGCTGGACAGGCCCTGTCGGCTGGTGTCAGTTTACGGCCCTAATGTGGATGACCCTGGATTCTTTGGTGAAGTGTGGCACTTGGTTGAATCATTGGGGAGTGGGGCTGTGATTTGGGGGGGGAGATTTCAATGTGGTTTTGGATCCAGAGAGGGATCGGGAGAGTTCGACTAGGCCTCAACAGTCTGCTGCTGCTGGTTTGAAGACTATAATGAGCGATGGCGCTGTGGTTGATCTATGGAGAGCTAAGCATGGCGATCGGAGGGAGGGTACGTGTGTCAACTATGTTCATAACAGCTGGTCTTGTTTAGACCGATGGCTGGGAACTAGGGATGTGGAGATGTGGACGCAATCGGTAGAGCATTTGGCCCGGACCCTCTCGGACCATTCCCCGGTTAAACTGCAGCTGTCGATACCTGGGACCTCAGGGGCCGCGTTTGCTTGGCATTTGCCGCAGGGAGCTCTTTGGGATGTGGTGTTTCGTGAGGCGATCTGGGAAGCCATCTTGCATTTCTTTGCTGAGAATCACGGGTCAGTTGGTTCGGCTGGAACGCTCTGGGAGGCCTTCAAGGTGGTTATTCGAGGGGTGTGCCTCTCTAAGCAGCACAGCTAGCTGAGCTTGAGTCTCAGATAGTGGAGCTGGAGGCGAAATTGGTGGCGGACTGGGCTGGTGAGACGGTGGCAGCTTTGCGCGATTAGGTCTCCCGATATGAAGAAACCTCCCAGCGCGAGGTCTGTTTCTTGGGGAAATATGCCAGGGCTCGGCATTATGGGGAGGGAGACAGGGCAGATCGTACACTGGCGAACATGCTGCGGCAGCATCACAATCACAGAGGGCTGCAGTTTAGGCAACGTCCGATCTTGGTTTCAATGTACACGGATGATATTGCACTGTATCTGCGGGAGCCGGATGGGAATCTGGATATTTTGCTTACTGAGGTTGTCCGCTTTGGTACCTTCTCCGGCATAGTGATGAATTGGTCTAAGTCGGTGGTGCTCCCTCTCACCAGTAGTACCGATCGCTTCTCGTCACGTTATCCTATTGAATGGGCGGAGGGCCCGGTTCGCTACCTGGGAGTATGGCTAAGTTGTGATGTCAAGACCCTTTGGCTTGCTAATTATGGTAAGCGGGTGGCCTGGTTGGAGCACAGGCTGGAGGTGTGGCGCTCCCTGCCGCTTTCGATTATTGGGCACATTGGCATTCCCAAGATGGTTGTATTACCAAAATGTTTGTATCTTTTTGTTAACCTTCCGCTGGTGCTGCCCGTGAGCTTCCTACGGAGGCTTAGGTCAGCTTTGGTGCGGCTGGTGTGGGTAGGCGGGCAGCCCAGGATTGCGTGGGAGAAGCGGACGCTGCCGTTCGAGATGGGAGGGCTTGCCGCCCCTGATTTGGAGCTGTACTATTACTGTGCTCAGGCTCACTTTGCGTACTTTTGGATTCGCCCTGTGCGGTATCTACCTCAACTTGCGGCTGAGAGTGATGCAGTGTGGCCGGACCGGCTGTCGAGGGTTCTTGGGTGTATGTCCCGGACTCGATTCAGGGGAGTGGCCACCGTTGCGTGCACTCCTGGGGCTTGGGCTGCTCTGATGCGTCGGTCGGACAGGTGTGAGCCCTTTGCGCCCACGATGCCGGTGCTAGATGTTGCAGATGAGAGGATGTCCTGCGACGCACGACTGCGGGATTTTCTTGCTGCTTCCGGGTTGTCTCTGTTGGGGGACTGGTTTGTGAACGAGCACTTGCGGTCGCCGGAGGAGGCGCTAAGTGATGGGGCTGATAATGTGCTGCATAGGTTACATTAGTTACGGGTATACGTGATGCTCCGGGCGCGATTTGCTGGCCTCCCGACTATGCCTCAAACTTGTCAGGCGCTTGAGTTGTTATGGCGTGCGCAGTCGCTGTGCAAACTTATTACTAAATTGTACAGGTGCATGCAGGAGCAGCGGAAGGCGGTGGTGGAGGATGCTAGGGCTAAATGGGAGAGGGATGCTGGGGAGGATATTACTGAGGCTATGTGGAGAAGCTGCTGCGCACACTAGGACACTGTCGCCTAACTATAGATTGCGGCTCATACACTTTAAATTCTTACACTGCTTATATTACACCCCCGCGGTCTGTGTGCTATGGGGTTGTGTGACGATGCACGATGTGAACGTTGCCATGCGCCGGATGCTGACTTTCTGCATTTGGCATGGAATTGTGGAGAGGTGCTGCCTTTTTTGGGAGAGGTGATTCATGCGATAGCTGGAATGACTGGCTTGAAACTGCCATTTCTCCCCTGTGGTGGCGTAGCTGGGCCTGCTGGATGGGGTGCCGTTGGAGTGGAGACGCCTTGTGGGTATGCTGCTTTTGCTGGCAAAGAGAAGAGTTGCGATCTGCAGGGGGCGGGGTAGGGCCCCACGGAGGTCTGATTGGCTGCGTGATGCTGCATTCTGTCAGGAGCAGCTGTCAATCTTTTGGGAGCTGGCCCGGCATGCTCTCGCCCTAGAGACATTTGGGTGCCGTTCCGCTCCTTTTTGGAGTCCTCTGGCTAAATTGAGAGAGCCTCAGCCACGCACGCGTGGCCACACATATGACTGTTTGGATTGGGTATTGCTCCCGTAAGTGTGGAGAATGTTGTTTGGTGGATGATCCTGCTACGTGAGTCTGCTCTGCCGCCTCCATCCTTCTACTGTTGTGGTTTTTATTAAGTTTATACCCTGAGAGCTCCTGCATTCAGATTTACCCCTGGGGGTGTGCTTTATGTCGCTGCTCTTGCCACGTATATGGGATGGTACTTGAACTTATGGCTCGGGACTCGCTGGGATCCTTGTTTCATCGGACTATGCTCTTGGTTATCCCTGACGTTCCTGTATGCACGCTTATGGACTCCTTGTGCTGTACTCATAGCTCCTGAGGCTGTTGTTGGTGGTTTATGCAAATTTGTATAAATAAATAAATAAAAAAATAAAATAAAAACTGTATACCCAAAAGGGGCCCCGATGAAGGAATCTGCTGTGACAATCGGGTCAAAGCCAGTGTGCAGTAAAGATGCAGTGATCCTGTATGCTAGAGAAGGTCACTGAGTCAAGCAGGAAATGTGACTTGATCAGAATTGTCACTGGAAGAGTAAGGCTACTGTGGGGATAACAACATCAGGACATAGGATCACCATCATGACCTTTGCACTACTCCACCCCCCTTCCCTCACCATGGGATGGACCAAAGATTTACCCTGCCAGGAGGAGCCTAGAGGAACCTCCAGTCACTGTGGTTGCATGTCCACATGTGAGAAACTCAAGGACCACCAAGCGTAAGCCCGCCTGTGCCGTGCGCTGTGAACTCACCGGAAACAGATGCTGCAGCTCCAACACCCACAAAGGTGGTGTGCTCAGGCACTCCTCTCACTCCAACCCCTAAGGGGGAACTCACTTGCTAGACAGTGATCTGGGACTGTACACTTGTGGCTTTAATACAGTCGGAGTGGACTCCTGCAACTCAGACTACTAGTGGGGCTTACCCTAGATGTTGACTATATTGAACAGGGAACAACCACTATTGCTAGAGCCAGAAGGCAGTGGGACACATGTAACCGCCTACAAAACATTAGAGCCCCTACCTCAGGGGGACAGTGTTGCTGTAGGTGTGTGAATGTTGTATTTACCTTTGCGTTAATAGCAGGAAAAAAATATATTTCTCTTTTTTTTGTGAGTATTTGTTTGGCAATAATTTATTGCTGCTGCTGCAGGTATTTTGAGTTGTGAGCCTGCGTTCAACCTCTGTATTTAATTCCACCTTGAATGAGACATGGACTGCTCGAACCATGCTATTCCTGAGAATCAAGGGATGAAGGGGTACTTGGCCCATTTACTCACGATTTATAGGAGGCCAGGCCCCAGGAAATCAGGAGTAAATGGCCTCATCCTCCACACCTGGGCCGGTAACTCCAGCTTGCCCTGTGCACCACTGAAAGAAGTTCTGACAAAAGGGCGTTGCGATTGAATAGATCACTGCATGCTTGATTGCCTAATTGAGTGTACTGATCAACTGAGTGATCAAAAGATCCTTCAATTCACTAAAAGATCCTTGTATTACATAGCTTTGGGAGAACGATGACCAGTCACAAAGATTGGCTTGAAATAGCCACTACCACTAGTACAATGGAGCAACAATTATTTCAAAGGGGTCTTAACTACAAAACTACCACTGATGTTCTGATTGGTGTCCTATAATTTAACAACAGAAGTGTGACCCTGGGGCAACCAAAACGTGGTTAATTATAGCAAAGAGGGTGTGTTCCAGTCAAAAAGCTTAAGAGTGAGTGGGTTGTCAGCCTTATATTAACTGTGGTTAAAGCTCTATTTACTGATGTCTCATAAGTCTGGAGGTGCTTTTGAGTTGTCACTAATTCTCTCATGAACCTGAGACTTAACCTGAATGCGAAACTGGCAACTGCTGCCATCCAGATGTTCTTCAGTGTTACCAGGTGACAAATTTGCACCCTCAAAACCCATGTTGCAAACCGACACTACGAGCAAGTATACTGCTCATCTGGTGTTGGGAGGAGAAGGGGCTTGGGGTTCACAAAACACCTACCACTAGGTTGCTTCTGACCCCACCCAGATATACCGCACGGAGAGGTAAACATCCAGCACAGCACTACATCAGATGCCCACTGCCTGTGACATCAACACAGAAAGAACACAGGTACCATCATTTGATGGGCCATCATGCAGGTGGACAGCCAACTCAAGCACCATAATGACGGAGTGGGATGGGGTTGGAAGAATGAACTCTGCAGCCAACAACACAGATCTTGCAATAGTCACTTTCACAGACCAGGAAATAATTTCCTCCTAGATGTGTTCAGACATGGACACCTCCCTTTAATTTTTTCTCCTAGAGATACTTAGGGGTATGATCCTCTCAGCCACCAAACAATTAGTTGACAAGCTGGTGTTCAGACACACCTGTTGGTGGGGGGGGGATGTTCTAAGGGAAGTACTGGGGATCCAAAAGCAACACTGGCAAAAATGTTTATATTAGCTGCATTCCTTCCATCTCCTTACACTCTCTCTTTCCATCCATCCATCCTCTTGCTCTCCTTCTTAGCTCTATCGTGTCCCTCTCTGATCACATTCTCTCTACTTTACCCTTCCCTCTTTTTCTCTCGCTCAAAGTCTCCCTGCCCCTGCTACAATTATTCTTGGGGATCTGAACAAAGTGACAGAGGCACTAAGAGTGGATCTTGGCTTTCAAAACCAGCCTCCAAGTGTTCCAAACCGACCGGGGAAATGCCCGGTGGACCACTCCGGCCCTGTAAAAGTACCTTCATACTAGAGGCGGAGTCTTCTTTAGATCCAAGGCTGTGTGATAGGTGGCCCATCTGAGGTTTCCATGTCAGCTTTCTAGGCTACCCACCTCAGTCAAATACAGATACAATGAGCTTTGTATTTGAAGAAAATGCCAACTCAGAGGTTCTCTTTAATAAATATCATGAATCACCCCACCAAAATCAATGCAGGACGTCCTTGTTGTATGGCCACCCACAAGCATGCGTGCATGCGCTGCTGCACACTATCATTAAAAAACATAATAACATCCGACTGTTGCCTACTCTGACTGTTAAATGGAGAGTAGGAAAGTCAGACAAGTGGGGCGTTGCTGACAGAGGGTATATACACAACAGTGAACAGAACATTAGAAGTATGCCATAACGCAAAAGCCCGGTGCATTATAAGTAAAGGCGTACCAACTCCATATGATGGCACCGATAAGTACAGTTTTTCACCTCCACCCCAAAATTTGAGCGTGAGGTGCAATGGCGGCCGAACTTGGAGAAGGAGACCCCGCCCTGTCAGAATCCTCTGCCGCCGCAAGGTTTTAGCCACGCTTTATGAATGGTGCCGCCTGCACCAGTCCTGTGGCCTGGCTGGACATGGCTAGATCTCAACATTAGCTGTAGTGCTGTGGAACGGTTTCAAGTCTGCACGGCGCCTCATTACTCCGGCAGGCTCAAGTGACGTTCAGCTGCAGCACTCTAAACCGGGAGCCGCTCAGGACTGTGTTTGCTCCTAATCTTCTCAAGAGGATTAGTGTCATTCTGTTAATTACTAATTTCCTAACCACCTATTATGGCAGATTCCCATCGCTGTTAGGCATACACGCGCCTGACACTGCGGTGAAGCGCATTACCTCTGGCTGTCATCCGCCACGCCGCCATGACATACATCCTCAAATTCCAGCTGCTGCGAGCACCTGATTTTTGAACGGCGCCTTTCCAGCCTTATCATTTAGAAAACAAAATACAAGCAAGTGCAACAGCAGCCTTTGGCACCGAATCCCAAAGCTCTGCTCCGTGGCCTTAAGAAAAGCTTGTTTGACAGATGAGTAACCGGAGAAGCACTAGCCCCAGGGGCCATTTGGTTAAGGAAGTAAATTACTTCATTTTTTTCACTACTTGAGGCAGAGATCGTTCATAAGGAATCTGTCACCTCCACGGAAAATTAAGGTAGAACGAACATGTACCCTGCCGATGCAAATAACTTTTTATGAATTCGTTTTCTTCGCCATTATCGGGCGCTTCAAGCATCCCTTCACGGCAAATTGACTGCTTGCTCTGAAACAATGGACACCTCAAGACGGGTCGCGAATATTCACAGCATTTTATTTCCTGTGTACAAGATGACTTGCTGGGGGCAACCAGGGCCTCGCTCCGGCGCGACATAATGAAGTAATGTGCTGGCTCGTTGCCCCTCGGGGCGCCCAGGAGCGCCCGAGTTCCCCCTCTAAGTACAAGAGGCGCCTGCAAGGCGCTGAGACGGGCGACACATGACAGGTGATCTCACGCCGTCCGCGGGAAATGGTTGGACCGAAATAAAATGGGGTTCTGTCACCGTTCACAAAAGGACACAGCCGAGGGACTGCAGAAGCACGTGCGTTCATTCATTACTCAATTGCAGCACAAAATCTGTTAGGGTACTGAAAAAACAATGAATACCAAACTTACTATTAAATAGCAGAAATATGGGCCATGTTCAAAAGGGTGGCAACCAGAGACATAATACTGTCCTAGCCGAGGGCAACATTGTGTGATGGCCTGTGGCCTGACTTACGAAAAAACAAATTTTGGGGGAAAAAAGGTAGTTTAAAAATGGAAATATTTTCAATACAAAATTATTAGGTACTGCATTAACATGCACAGCGCTGTTGCTACACAAGTTGGGGCGGATGAAATGCGGGTGTACAATGTTAATGTGAGTACGCAGAATGTTTGGCCTGGATTTGGTGCTCAGGAAAGGTGCCAAAGTGAGAGCATCCAGCGGCTCCACAAAAGTATGAGCTCTGAACACTCAAACTGCACAGGCTGGATGGAGTTAAGGGATTTCAAGCTCCGTGCGCATTCAATTCTTGGCCTCTCTGTAGAGCTTAAGGATAACCGGCGTCAGGTTAACACTAAAATGTGATGATATTCCTGGAAAACCACACCCTGACAGACAGACATTGCAAGGGGGTCCAAAGCATTATGGAGTAGAAGCACTCAAAGCCAAATGCAGATCCTAAAGCATGGAAATCGGATCCGTGGATATTTGCATTTGCATTGACAGATGACAGTTCACATTACACTACAAACTGAAATTGATGTGTACAATAGATGCTCCCAGTACTACTTGAGAAGTTATGTATGGGTAAAAGGTGGGGGATAAACGGAACATGGAACACCGATAAACGCAAATGTTTATGGTTATTCACAAACATTTTGCATTTGATTTATATAAAAGGACGAAGTGCGATTTCAACGTGGGAACTTAACTTATCCAGATTTCGTGAGATTGTAGTGAAACTTATTTCTCTACAGAGAAAATGTTTTCCTATGCAGAAAGCAAGAACAACACGTTTCTGTGAAAATACACAGATTTGTTAAACGGTTTCATGTACAATGTCTGGTTTGTGGACAACCAACGACAGCAAAGGGGGGTTAGAGTAAGACCATGAAAGGAAATTTACAATTCACATACTTTTTAATGTACAGTTTTGGAGAATTTTGAAAATTCTCAAGTCGAAATAACACAACTCGTAAACATAGGTCTATAAATTATATGTTTCAGACTCCCAGTAAGGGTGTGTGGATCAGTTCTGCTCACACAGACTGGGCATCCTTGTAGGTTAGGCCAGATTAAACTGATTTGTACAACAGGGATGGTATACTTCTAATCTTTTTGTACTCCACTGCAGGCCACACAGCAACATTCCATTACACCATTCACTGTCAGCATTCCAGCCACTGGCTCAGACATTCCGGAAATGATGACACACAGGACACCACACACCTCCTTATCTTACAAACAACAAAACAAAAACCAAACATTCCCCTGCATATAATGTACACGGACAATCATTCACAATCACTCAACCTCCAACATATCTATAGATTCATCCAACAACAACCTGTTAAACTCTCCAAGACCAATCCAGACAGAAAGACAACAAACGGAGACACTGGGCTGGTGGTGCTTCTCCCATGGTTTGGGGCCAGGATACCTGTGCCACAAGATGGATTAACACTGTGCTGTTGGCGCTCTGGTATATATACTTATTAGGTCTCTATAAGTGTGTGCTAACGTGTACGCTCCTTGAAGAATGCCATGATTTGCATTTGTGGATTGCCACTACATGTTGGAAAATAAATAAGAAGAATTCACAAAGACAACAAACAGCAGTCACAGAAACGCAGCAACAGGTCAAAACATGAGGTACCCGCCACCTCAGGTCAAAGAAGGAAACCAGATCACAACCAGATTATGAGTACCAGTGCACACCTGTCCAAGATGTGCACCTCCACAGACATAAGGCCTTACTACTACATCTGCACACTCACAATGACACCATACAACATTTACACATGCAAAACATGAAATCATAGATACTCAGTCATGCAATAGCCAGGGCACAGAACCCAAAGGCCCCCTTCGACAGGAGGTTTAACTGTCATGCCTAAGTCAGCAAGTTCAAGGCACAAACAGAACAAAAATTGAAGGTTAACAATACATCTCTTTAACTCAAACATCCACCTGCCAGATTCAAACAGAAAATCTGTCAACACAACAATACTCATACACAATTTCCTCATACATCCGCCCCAAATTACTTAACTATGAATCTGGTGTTAATGGTGGTATTTCTGGTGTTGTTGTGCTGTCCAAATAATGTTTCAGAATACGTCTTCTAGAGGCTGTTACAATAGTATTTGGAAGATGCCCTGAACCACTGCTGGTGCAGTTTCCAGATGGTGTTGTACCGGGTGCAGATGAAATGCCTCTTTGGCCTGGCACTTGGCCTTGTTGGTTTGTTTAGCTAGTGTGAATGGGTGTAGAGCTTGGTGGATCACTGGTCTGCATTTTGTGTATGAGTGTGTTGTACATCTAGGGTTGTGTGTCTTGGAGAAGCTGAAAAAGTGGGCGAGTTAATGACTCTGTGCCACATTACTAAACTATGAACGTGCACTTCAGGGCAAAACAAGAAGCTTGTAAAGTCCACAAGAAAGTGTTAAGAATCACAAAAGGAATTTCATATCTTAGACTTTTGATACAGCACGTAACTTGGATGTGCAATGGTACAGATGTACTCGGCATCACTAAATGGGAAATCACGGCAGTGTCCTTCAGAAAAATGTACACTAAGCTGCACATCTCCCTTGAAAATGAAATTAGGGACCTGTCTTTGTTGACTACACTGGTCTGTATATGCACATCTGTTATGCCTTTTTCATACTAGATGATAAAACCTCCTGTGGAACCACAGATCACTGTACTCATACATGTGTAAATGTAGGTAGGCAAGTGCACACAAACACACACACATGTCCTTCCCTTCTCTCCCCATAAACAAGGAAACTAACAGAAACACAGATGCTCGTTCTCAAGCTTCACCGTCAGAAACTAGTGCACAGTAATAGCTACCTCCTCGCTCCTTGTATCACAACTCTGTCTTACCTCCAGGGTGTCGATTGGCGTCCTTCCAAGTACATCCACACTCCAACCAAACTTGCTTCCTTATCCTTGACTGCCCCTAAGAAATGGATACCTATTCTCTAATGACCAACCCCTTTTGCCTTCTATCCAAACCCCTTAAAGGTCATATAATTATTCAACCAGCACAATTTTGCAGCACCTTTACCTGTCTCTCCTACATCTTTAGCCTCTTCTCTGTCTCCTACCCTGTCTGCTTTCAAACGGCAAAAGTTCTAGCACTGTAAAATAAATACTTTTACTGACTCTTCCTCTTTAACTATGGCTGACAGCTCAACTTCACATCCTCTTCAAGAACCTCGAGCAACTGGTGATCAACAAACTCGTGATCAGTCCTCTTTCAACCTACTTAATTTCCTGCACTTTGGTTTTCAGCTGCTCGCCTAGAGGGAAAGCAAAAACAGCAAGGTGATAGATGCAATACTTGAATTAATCTGAGCCACTGGCAATTACCCAGGCCAGGGCTGCATCCCAATCCATTGTTCTTTTGTCCACCAAGCCTCCACAGTTTGGATCCAGCCATATGCAAATCAGTCTTGACTCTGCTGCCCATGGGAAAAGCCCAGCCAGAAATGCCAGACCAGGTCTTCCGTGAACTGGAACACAAGCAACCCAGGAGCGTCTTCGCCCTATTTAGGGCCCTTCAGCTAGGTAAAGCTTAGTTCCAGTGGGACAGTGAGCCAAGGACTCAAGAAGGGCATACTCAGAGCACTTAGGGCAACAAATGCGAAACCAACAAGATGACAGATGGAATGCCAACCACTGGCAGTTGCTCGTTGATTGCCAGTGGCAGACATTCATTTGCTTGTGTTCTGGTTCAGGGAGGTCCTGGTCTGGCAGTTCGGGCTGGACTTCTCCCATGAGCAGCAGGGTCAAGACTGATTTGCATATGGCTGGGTCTAAACTTAGGTGGCATGATGGTCAAAGAATGAGGCTGTGGGATGTGGCCCAAGCAATTGGAAGTAGCTAAGAATCATTCAAGCATTTCGTCCATCACCCTGTTCTTGCATTTGTCTGGAGGGAAACAGCCTTTATGGACACTTTCAACAATCTTCCCTCAAACCACAAATACCTTTGCTCTATTTACATTCACTTCAACCTCTCTGCAGCATTCAACACAGTTGACCACCCTATTGTGATTGTGGCTCATCTCCTCCCTAGGTATCTTAAGCAATGGATATATATATTTTTTTTAGAACACCTGGCCAAGGTAAAGTGGGGTTCCCCCAAATATCCCTGCCCCAAAGGGTTCCTAAAATGTATTTTTAGCATTAGATTGGATTAAATTGTTCCTTTAGGAATGCTCCAAATCAGCACAGCTTACTCCTTTTTGAAAACATATACTCATTTGGACTGTGGAGCACCTCAAGGTTATTCCCTCTCACCACATCTTTTCAACTCATACATCCACAATCTCAACCATGTGCTCAAAAACATGAATTGTATTATCAACAATGTTGCAAATGATCTTCAGTTACATTTGAGGTTAGAGGACTCCCCACTGTCTAAAGAAAATTCCCAAAACACTATGGCCCGTATTTATACTCCGTTTGCGCCGAATTAGCGTCGTTTTTTTCGACGCAAATTCGGCGCAAAACTAACGCCATATTTATACTTTGGCGTTAGACGCGTCTAGCGCCAAAGTATGGGCAAATAGCGTCATTTTTTTGCGTGAACGCCTTCCTTGCGTTAATGAGATGCAAGGAAGGCGTTCCCGTCTAAAAAAATGACGGCGACGCAAATGCGTCGTATTTATACTCCCGGGCAAAAATCACGCCCGGGAGTGGTCGGGTCAAAAAACCCTGCATTTGTGCCACTTTTTAACGCCTGGGTCAGGGTAGGCGTTAAGGGGCCTGTGGGCTCAAAATGAGCCCACAGGTGCCCTCCCCTGCCCCCAGGGACCCCCCCCTGCCACCCTTGCCCACCCCAGGAGGACACCCAAGGATGGAGGGACCCACCCCAGGGACATTCAGGTAAGTTCAGGTAAGTATAATTTTTTATATTTTTTTATTTTTTTTGGTGGCATAGGGGGGCCTTATTTGTGCCCCCCTACATGCCACTATGCCCAATGACCATGCCCAGGGGACAGAAGTCCCCTGGGCATGGCCATTGGGCAAGGGGGCATGACTCCTGTCTTTACTAAGACAGGAGTCATTTAAATGGCGTCTGGGCGTCGAAAAAAATGGCGCAAATCGGGTTGAGGCGATTTTTTTGCCTCAACCTGACTTGCCCCATTTTAAGACGCCCTAACGCCATTTTCCCCCTACGCCGGCGCTGCCTGGTCTACGTGGTTTTTTTCCACGCACACCAGGCAGCGCCGGTCTGCTAGCGCCGGCTAACGCCATTCCATGAATACGGCGCCCACATGGCGCTTCAGAATGGCGTTAGACGGCGCTAAATTTTTTGACGCTAAACTGCGTTAGCGCAGTTTAGCATCAAAAAGTATAAATATGGGCCTATGCACTTTATCGCTTTATCCACAATTGGATGAAAAGCAATCATCTCTAACTTAATGCATATAGAAATAAGACTGTCATCACCAAATGTAAATTGATCTACTTGAATGCCTCTTTTTGGCCCACTGATAAGGGGAATCCCGTACCCCAAATAAATAAGTCAAAAGCCTTGGAGTTATCATAGATGAATTATTCCTGAAACCCCAGTTAGGTGCAGTCATTTCATTCTGCTTCGTATCACTTCGAGGGATCAAAAAACTTCTAGACTCCTGTCTTTCAAAGCCTTGATCTAGGTTGTCATAGACTTGGTCATATCTTGTCTTGACTACACCAACTCTCTCTATATATGACTCCCCAAGACTCCTCTCTAGGCTCCAAATTGCCCAGAATCGAGAGGCTCACCTGAGATATATATATATATTTAAACAACCTAAAAATTTGCATATTGCTCCCACCCCCCCCTTTTCTGAGAGATCGCCTTTGGCTCCCCATGGAGCAAAGGATTGTTTTTAAGAAAAGGTGTACTGTTTTTAAAGCCCTTATTACAACCAGTCCAGCCTTTATAAATTCCTGACTTACGAAATACACCCAAAAACACAACACTACGATCATCCTATCAGAATTATCTATCAATTCCCTTGTTTAAACAGAAAAGGCTGGGCAATTCCAGCTTCTCTCTCCTGGTTCTCAAACTTGGAACTCGTTTCTTCTTAACACACGGATGGCCCAAACTATATAAAGTTCAAACAGGTACTTAAGACCTGGCTTTTCCGAACTGCATACAATTAGGGCATTTCTCTTTTTAACATCAGGCTGTTGTTATGTTCCATCTAGCTTTTTAGCACCATGAAACCTTATGGTGTACGTGCGTCCTATAAATAACTTTAACATAACACATAAAGCACTAAAATGTGAGAAGTCCTCTGGACCAGCACTGTCGGGATATATAAGGGTAGAGTGCCATAATCTGGCCTGAAACCCCAGAGGTGGCAGGGAGAAGTCAAAATGGTGCTTGGTACCAGTTTTCTCATGCAAAATGGGAGCACAAAGAGTACAGGACATGAAAGGCGCTACTTGAAATTAGAGGATACCACCATTTATCTTGGCAATATTTGCCAGGACCAATTGGGCTTCTGAGGCTGCAGCACAAATTAAGGGTGAGTGGCCCCGACTTCACATTCTCAGCAGCGAAGCAAAGACCCACCTACCTACGCCTAAAAACAGGTAGGAAGGGGACATGAACAGGTCGAAATTTAGTCTCACTGCCAAGTTGGTATAACCTCAACAGCAGAAATAACGCAGCCCGGACTAGGTAGAAGGGGGTGCCTGGTCACCCAGTGGGGTCTTGGGATGGCAAATGGCACGGCCCCTGGCAAAGAACTAAAAGATGGCGAAGTGGGACACTGCCATCGGTGGGAGGATTAAGCTTCAAACCCACATGGAGGCCTACCCTGTACGAGTGAGTCTAATAATGTGTGAGTACTACATTTCCATTTGTTGATTTATTGTGTTGATTACCTAATGGATGATGCAACAATGATCATGTGATTTTTTTTTCATTTTTTAAAGGCAGCCTTTTTTCCACCAAACAGCGACTACACAGTGGCGTAGCGTGGGTTGTCAGCACCCGGGGCAAGGCAAGTAATTTGCGCCCCCTAACCCGTGGATTTTAGCACTCGCGAGTGCGAGCGCGCCCCCCCCAACCCCCCCCAGATGTTGCGCCCGGTGCGGCCGGCCCCCCCTGCACCCCCCACACTACGCCACTGCAACTACATGTTGCCCGTGGATACAGTGGGGGCTTTTAGAAGGAGCAGAGTGACAAAGCGGCCGGGTTATGCTCGCTTTCTATCACTCCAACGGCTCATACTCCTGGTGGTCTTCACTTTTCCCAGCCCTCCTGACGAGTTGTCTCCTGCTATCTCTCTACACCACCTCCCTCGGTCACATAATTTCAAACTATGACTTCTTGAGCTATCTATGGCCTCATGAAACTCAGCTGATCATCGCCCTCACCACCCTGTCCATACAACCATCAAAAGGTTTCGACTTCCCCCCCTGCCTAGTTAGCCCACCACCTCCTGCTGCCCTCAGCCCTTCCCGGACTCCGTTGTCTTCTGCCAGGACGCATGGGGCATAGCCTGCAGCACCTCACTGAACTGCACTGGGGTGGTGAGGCGCAAAAGACAGGGTACTCCATTGCGTTTTTTGTGAGATGCTCCCATTCCCATCAGCCGAAGGCCCCAGTTTTCGCCAGCGGGTTTTTCTTTTCACTACTTCGAGCGAGCCGGTCGGCTACGGTGGATGCCCTCAGGCGCGAGGGGGAGTGCTTAGTTCCCTTAACAAGATTTGGCAGGATGTAGTAGTCCAAATCGCGGACTTTTAAAAATGCTGAGCAAATTTGCAGAAAGTCGAAGGCAAAAAAAGAGAATTGTATTAAGTCCTCATTATTTCCACTTCATTATCACGTCAGTGGGTGGACTCGCAGAAAGCAGTGTGTTAATGGAGGTCAGCGCCAATGAACGTGAGCCCCGCTTTCCGCGCGCGCTGCTTCAGCTCATCATTTTCCAATGCTCTGTCACCTCTCTTTGTATTTCAGGAACATAATTCTGGGGTCATGCAGAGAAAGAGAAAAAAGCACTGACTGGAAAATGTCATCGGTGAACACGCGCTTATTACTTTTTACAGCTACCAATTCCTCTAGCTGCAGGGGTGATGCTGGTAATGCAAAGTAATTTAACTTTCAGTCTGCATTGTCGGGCGAACGGAATCTCGTACTTTCACTTCCTTCCTCTCCCAGCTCGGGAAAAGGAAGTCAAAAGCTCTCGAGGGTGCACGTGCACACACCTCAGCTCGAGCTTCTCCAGCACCGAGCTCATAATGCGCATGTGTTGAATCAGTGAATCCGTAATGCCCTCGATCCCCTAATCTCCAAATTAAAAAGAGAATGGACCGAAAATGGGTTTCATCGACTGCAATCCCCCAAGCTCGCTCCACCTTGATGTAAAAATCTTTAAAGCTGATTAGAAAAATGGTGCTCCGAATAGAGGTGTTTGTTCGTGGTTTCGCTCCCTCCCTTGCAAACCTCGCACAATAGACTCGCCTTATTTACTTCTTGGCAAAGGACCTCTCTTTTTACAGCCTCGAAAGGCAAACTAAAATGAACGTCTACCCTTGATAAATGAGGTCCCACATGTCAGTTTTCTGGTTTCATGTACAATGCAGTGTCAGTATAGCGCCCTAAAAAAAAAAAAACATTTAGGCAGGCCAATAAGACATTCTAAAAAGACCGAGCACAAGCTAAATCTTGGACATTCGGTCCCTTACCGTTTTCATCATATACGCTATCCTATTTGCTTCTGGTTCCAAGTCTACATCCTTTTCCCGATCTACACATAGCCTTTAGACTATGATCCATAGATCCAGTCTTTCAATCAATCAGTCAGGAATATGTAAATCGCACTAATCACCCGTGATGGTCTCAAGGTGCTGAGGAGGGGGGTAGAGCACCTCATCTCCTAAATCACTGCTTTCTCGCATCCTAGCGTATACATTTCACTTGATGTGAAAAAGTAGAAAGCTGCAGAATTGATAAAAAAGGGATATGGCCTGGTGAGCTCCATTTATCTGATATGTGACATTTGTATCCATACTTTTCAAGGGCGCATCTGTTGTTGAAAGCTCCCAGACTTAAAGAGCTCATCCTTCTTTGGGAAAAAAGGATTGTATATTTAAGGCTCCAGGTGGGGAGAAGGGGGTGGGGAGGTGCTGCCACTGCTTGAACAGCCAGGTCGCGAGAAGTTTCCTGAAGGTAAGGAGGTCTGTGGTCTGGCGCCGGTGGGTGGGAATAGTGTGCCACGTTTTGGCAGCGAGGTGCGAGAATGATCTACTGCCGGTTGTAGTTCTGCAGACGCGTGGGACGGTTGCGAGGGTGAGGTCGGCAGAGCGGGGAATCTTTGGGCCTATCATTTAGATCATAGCACCTTGCACAGCTGTCTGACTGTCCAGGCTAGTGTTCTCCCCACAGCAAGGCTCAATTCTTCCTACCAATAACTTCCTACTATGGAGATTACACCCAATACAGAGAATAAACCTCCCCAGAGGTGCGTCTGAAGGGTGCACATTGTCCACTTGTAGGGGATATTAAACTGGCAAGAAAAGTACTGTGCCCAAACACGAGAAATAGGACACGCTGGGACTGTTTAATACTGTGTGACTCAATTATGTTTATTCAGAGCATCACCAAAAGGAAAACGAAGAAAAAATAGAAATACACCATGTTTTAGTATGAAACACATTGCATCAATCTGCATCATAAAAAGAATGAAGATTTCAAAGTCCGAAAAACAAGAAGCAAGAGAAGAGAAGATGAAATTGGAGGAGGGGGGTCGCAGAAGACAAAATAACTCAAAAACATTCAGCCTCAATAGACTCTTTAGTACTAACATCTCAACTGTAATTTGTTCCCTCTGTCTCAACTGCATCTTGGAAGTAGATCAGGAGTTTATTGCTGGAGATGTGGTATTTGCTGTACCAAAGGTGTTGTATTTTTGTAATGACTTTATATTCTAATTTCTAGGGATGTTTTGTTGATTTCAAGAATTAGTGGATCTGTTCTAATAGTTTTATCAGATTCACGGGAATGAGGATATCTGTATGAGATGAAGATTTGACAAGGGCACTAATCTGGATTAAGGACCGCATGTCACTTTCTGAAAGGGTGCCCATTTCACAGTGCTACTCTGGGTAATGTTAGGAGACAGTGCTGAAATCCATTTTTTGCCCGTTAGTGTATTTTTATTATCTTTTCGTCATAAGCG
Organism: Pleurodeles waltl; assembly: GCF_031143425.1. Classification (NCBI taxonomy): domain Eukaryota; kingdom Metazoa; phylum Chordata; class Amphibia; order Caudata; family Salamandridae; genus Pleurodeles; species Pleurodeles waltl. Next base: position 895,534,388 of record NC_090438.1, on the reverse strand, counting down.
GGTTGGCACAGTTTGTGATAACAGCCAACCAAGAGATGGTATGATTTACAACTGGACTGAAAAAATTATAAAATAGGTTTTAAATGTGTCCTCTTCATTTTGTATCCCTAATAGACTTTTAATTTTCACAGAGCTATGCCTGCCTCCTTCTCCTTGTCAGACTGTATTTTTCTGTTCTTGTGTTTACAAGGGCTAACTTCAAAACAGCAGTCACCGTTGTTTGCAGGCTTTGCTGTCTCCTCTCAGTGTCGGGGCCTTACCTGAAAGAAAGTACCAGAAAGAGGCTGCGCTTGTCATGAATGAGCTGGCATGCCATCTCTATCCTGGTCACTTATCACTCCACGAAGAGGAAAAGGAGATTGCCTGCTTAAGTAGTCCTTGCAGAGCAGAGAACATCAAACGATCTCTCCCTGGTGAATAAACAGCTGCACAGACAGGCCTCTGCCCATACGGAAATTAAGTTTAGGACATACGTTCTAAATCATGCTCTTGTGTCTTTCAGACAACAATTCATGGCAGTTTTCACAGTCAATCAGTGGTGCTGGAACAATTTCAGAGTAGGGTGCTGCCACTAATTATAGGTCCCTTTATTCATAGGGAATGTGAAAAATCCAAACACATAAAAAAAAAAAAACGGAGCAAATGTGCCACGCCCATCAAGCAGGAGTGTGGTAATGGTCTGGTATTTAACTGGTGGTGCATTTTCGAGTACTAGTGTGGTAGTTCACTGCCATTTTCACAAAGCACATTTTCTGTTGAAATGGCCACTAAATCTGCATAGCCATGCAGTTTTACTAGTAAACTTATCAAGCACAAAAATGGTAATGTGTGAAAACAGGGTTTCAGTGAATGATCATTTGTGCCTCACCAAAGGAAATGTCTTCATTTGATCGTATTAAAATATTTGTTTCCACTATACTTCAAAATATCAAACAAGTTCCTCATTTGTGTTTTCCTAATTGCAGATACAATTTAAAATATGTGTATAGTCAATTTCCCAATATTTAAACATTGCCCTGTGTTATAAAAAAACTGACACGCTACAGGTTTTCCTGCACTCCAGCAGGATTATCAACCAGGTGACTTTTACAAAATCCTCTCACTTTGCAGACAGAGGACTAAAAGTACACTCCAGTTTATGAATAAGCAACAACTTGTCAGAATACATAGCCTGATAACTTGACCTTTGTTTTTTAAGGAGCAGCAAATGAGACAAGATAAACACAATATTTAAAGGTATCTTTATTGCTCATTAACCTTCTGAACTCCAGCATGATCATTTCGGGGATGCTGCAGCATCACCAGCACGCCTACTTCCAGAACCTAAGTTTCTAATTATACATACAAACATAAGCATGGATTCTCGGTTCTGGAACCAAACAATGTAATTTATTTTATTAGGTATCTGCTGCCTGCGGCCTATAGAGAAGTTTTAAAACAATTGTCACAAACCTTGCAGTTCCAAAGGCTCACCATCTTTATAATGCTCGTCAGAACTACAGCTACCTAATAACTCTCTTTAAAAACAAGCTAATAATTTCAGAGATACACTTGATAAATAATTGTAAACAGAGTTGGCAGATGTTGGTAAGCAGAGTGGCGCTAGCGGTTCTTACCTGTGCCTACCTCTTTGTGAAAAGTGTTTAACTTTTTAACCCCTTTGACTATTTTGCTTTCTCATTTGTGGAGGAAATTGTTTTTTAGCTACTGTACAAAATGGCTAAACTACTTCATGACCAAGGTATGGCAGCTTCAATATAATAGTATGCGTCGCTTAAAAAACATAAGGGTTGTATGCAGTGGGAAAAAAGTATATCCTGATCTTAAATAATACCAGTGGGTATTATGCGACCTCAAAGGTACAGAGCATTACTTAAAAAAAGGGTTGCTGTGCTGTGGTCTCATTCTCTTTCTTTTATATTACATTTGCTTTATTCCTTCATTCTTCTAATTTCATCCTTCATCTCAGCGTGTTTTTTCTCCGTTCCACATGTTGCTGATCATGCTCCAGTTTTCTCTTGTTAGTTTAAGTCTGTCAAATTTGTTACTTTAGCTTCAATGTAGAACTTTATGGAATAACACCTATAGTACCCTGGCATCAATGAGGCCTGGCCTGATTTAAATAAAATTATGGAAAAAATACGTCCTTAATCGACACTCATGCAGGATGCAGCTTAGCCAGATCGATCATACTAAAAATGTCTGCTTGAAATTTGCTAGGGTTCTAGCATCACGAGTGGCCCATCGCACCAGCGGAGCATTCACAATGACATGCTATGGTTATTTGATGTGAACCGCAGAAAGCACCGTACTCATGGCCAGCAAGCATCACACCTTCAGCATTTCAAACAACCTTCCGGAGATGAAAGAAGAGCACCTCATCTCCTAAATCACTGCTTTCTCGCATCCTAGCGTATAAATTTCACTTGATGTGAAAAAGTAGAAAGCTGCAGAATTGATAAAAAAAGGGATATGGCCTGGAGAGCTCCATTTATCTGATATGTGACATTTGTATCCATACTTTTCAAGGGCGCATCTGTTGTTGAAAGCTCCCAGACTTAAAGAGCTCATCCTTCTTTGGGAAAAAAGGATTGTATATTTAAGGCTCCAGGTGGGTGGTGCACTGTAGAAAGCCATGAAAAATGAATCCATAGTTTATCCACAAATGTGACACAGAATTGACTGTAGTAGAGTACACTTCTCTATGGCGTGACACAACAATGAATCATGATGTGCGAAGACTACTTTTTAAGGGGATGGTGAGGCCTCCGATCCACACAGACTAATCTAATAGTGCACTGAAATTAATGATGATGTTCTAGAACAGGTTCAAAGAGATGTAACCTACTGAGTTCTATTACACCTCAAGGTTGTACAACTTCTTGAAGCTTGAAAACAGAGATTAATCAACCGCTCCCCAAGAGACCTCAGAAAAACTAGCACATGCAGTCAATTTTATTACTGCTATAGAAGAGTACTGTCCACCTTCCCAAAAGCATCAGCAGTGCCCTGTTGGTCGGTGGGAGCTGTACGTGTACCTCTTATCTCTCACCCCCCACTCACTATGAGACCAATACTTCCATCCTCCTTGTCTCGAACCAGTGCAGTCCACTGTGTCCAGCTTTAATATGGAGCCAGACTGCATGATCTGCATGCACAACATATCATTGCAGGAGTCCTGCCAGTTGCCATTTCTGTCCTCCTTGCTACCATTGTAGAATTGAAGGAAGGTAATCACCAGAGATACAGCTGGCAAAGCTCTGCATTGTGGGTAGTTCTTCAAAAACAAATGCATCATCAGCAGTGTAGCTAAATGAAAGAATGTCTGTGAGAGCATCTGAATGAAAAATAACATGACACTCTCCAGACCTGAGGACTGCAATGGGTGAACTGATGCCTGATACAACTGCATATTGTGAAAAGTTCTCATTGGTGCCACCTATTGTCCCTTTTGATGGGTCATTAACGCGACCACTGGAAGAAAGCAACAATCAATATGGCCCTCCCCTTGTCAGAATCAACAACTGGGCTTATGGTATCTCTCAGGCGCACCACAAACTCAAAGAGCAGAAAGGTGTGGACAGTAACAGTCTGCAGTACATTTTTTTTGGCACAATGGCTGGCAGAGGAAAACCTAAGGTAAAAAAAAGTTTACCAATACAATTAAAGACGGGAAATGCTGGAATTATGTGGTTTATGTATAGCACTGCAATGTAGCAACCTAAGCTATTTTACTAGTTAGTGTAGGAGAGTGAATAAACCATGCTGCCAAACCACTAGCCAACTCAATCCACTTACCCCAATACCAAATACCCCTAGCAGTCACCAAATCCCTTTTCTTCAGAGCACTCCCTGATCCACATGACTCTCAATGTACCCCTAAGCCGTGCCCCAAACACCAAAATCACTCATAAAATCCATACCAGGCCCACCCCACTGTCATGGACAAATACACCGTGATCAAACACCATCCCTCAAAATGAGATCCTCCACTGTATTGAGCAACACACTCGAATCTGGATTAAAGTACCACTATACTCTTTGCCAGCTCACCCATGCCCACTGCCCACTAACCACACCTAACACTCACAACCCTCCACTTGCACACACATACCACAAATAAATTCTTAGCTCCTCAAGTGGAGGATGGCCCATGCTTAAGCCTAATAAAGAGGACTTGCACGTGGTCATCCTCTTTTCATCATTCAAACACCCCATCCGGAGATTTCCCTGCTCAATTAAATCTGTTTCCACCTTGGATCAAGTCCATTCTTTTAAACATCATGTCTAGTGACTGCTTGCTAAATATAATTGAAAAAAAGAGGAGACACACTCGCCTCCCTCCCTACTCTTCTCCATGATTTTATACTCTCACCACTACAAGCTGTTCAGCCTTCTTCCCACCGTCCCCACAAATGCATCCCAATATTGCAGCCTTCTTCCCTATCTTGTGCTCCAATGAATTCCTTCAGCACAGGAATAATATAGACACTGGTGGTTATATAGACACGTCCTCTTGTCTTCCCCTCTTCTCCTTCCTAAGTCTCTTCATGTTTTCTGGTCAAATGTGTGGTAGTTTTACTGTTCCTGAAAAAACAACAAAAATATCCAGTGTCTGAAATCCTCCATTTCTCTGAAACCTTTCTACTGAATTCAAACATGTCCGCACAGCCCATTTCTTCGTCTTAAGAACATTTTCAAAAAAGCTCCTTAGACCCTCTTACTTTCTCATAAATGAACAAAATCCATTGCAATTTCCAAGCTAAAAGGTAGTAAATGAGAAAAATAAGGAAATATTCACTGTGTTTGATGTTCTTGTCTCTCTTATGTCCTCGCTATTCCTCGCCATTTAATTATCCCCTTTTTGTTGCTGTGAAACGCACGAATATGTCATGTTCAACACATCTGTTTAGAAGGACCACTGAAACCAAATACATACATATGTTGCTGTTTAACTCCTCTCCCTGTGAAGGATTGGAGGCGGTGTCATCCTGTCCAGCAGGTACGGGGATGATTTCTGAATCTCTTGGTGGGTGGCTCACAACCAAGTTTTCAGGTCTTTCGTCCGGATCCTTACTTTATGCGAGAAAGAAAAGATGAAAAAAACAGTGCTACATACTTATGATGTAAACTGTTGTAGGAGTGTTGTGTGTTTGCACCTGAGCGCCCCTACCGTGTAGTACCGGGCTGGAGTGTTTTCAGAAGTAGGCTGCCTTCAACCCTTAGATATTAAAGTGAATAGACATCAAACCAGCAGTCAGCCCACAAAAATGGCATGATCGAGTCTAGCAAGCACGTCTCAAAACCTATCCTCCTCCCAACTCACAATACCATTACCATGTGTACAGTTCATGTCACAATCTGATTTGCTGCGTGTTATTTTACTTTTTTTTTTTTTTTAACTACCAAAGCCAGTGGAACTTATCAGCATTGCTGGAGTGCAAGTCTGGCTTCACATTTTTGACACGCAGGTTACACACGGATCAGTATGCAAATGCTACCTTATGAAGATGTAGACTAGGGGTGTCGAATCGGGTAAGGGTAGAAATCTTCACTCTTTGTGAGGCTGGAGCAAACTTTCCTGACTGATGAAATGAATTTTTAACATTGCTGACACGAAGGTACTGCAGCAAGATGTCCGACTATGAAAAGGAAAGATGTCAAACTGCACGCAATTGGCTCCCCAGACTTCTACATTATCACCCACTGCTTTGTATGGCAGGCGGGAAAAGATAGAATGTCCTTACTCCATGTCCCTCCCCCACCAGCTGGAAGCCATGCCCGTAGGAGCTGGACTTCCAGAGATGCAAATATAGCTGTGCACCTGGAATTTTAGAAGTTACGTGGTTAAGTCACAGTGGTTCTGTGGTTGGGCAGCTGGTGGTCCTCAGCCGAAAGCAAGTTTACCGGTGGTCCTACGAAGCTCAATTTTATTGATTTCTTCCTTAAAACTTTACTTCATATACTGTGAAGCTGAAAAAGTTGTTTAGCGCTTCACTTCACGGAGCCCTAATTTAAACAAGTGTCCCCCTAATAAAACACCAATCTGTGAAGCTATTTCTTTAACTGACAAACCTATAAAACTGGATACAAACCTATGGCACATGTTACACACAGATCTATATAACTGGTACGCCGATCCATAGACCTTTTCTGCAGAGCTGAAACGGAGTGACCTTCAGTTTCCATGCATATCCTTTACAGCGGGTAAATCCGGCTGCTGAGTGTTTTTTTTCCCGGGCAAAATCCAGGTACATGGTTAGTTCACAAAGATCTTCATATTACCCAAGATCTCAGACAGGCTAGGGATTCAACAAGAACTAATCATCCCACTCTCAAGAAGATAAAATAATCAAAGTATTCATGGTGCGAAATAAACATCTTGTAGTGCAGACCAGGGTGCAAGGTCCCTTCATGCTAGAACACACAAGATGTGGCGAGACCTGAGATCATATAGATGCCCATGCCAATTAGATATGAGTTTAGACACCGAGGCCCTAAAGAGGTTCATACTATAGACCAAAGTTCCATTGCCTTCCAAGTTGAATGGGTTATTCAAAGAATGACACAGTCTATGGAAGCTTTCCCGTTCAAACATCCAAAACCAAAAATGTGCCCAAATCACCGTATCCTCTTCTGGTTATCCTGATCACTTTCATCCTACCTCCTGGTCACCATCATGATGCATCAAAGACACCCTTCACTCTCACTTTGAAATAGTGTCTATGATTCGTCAGACACTAGACTCTTGTTAAATGACGCATATAGTTCAATCGATGGACCTGTGCAAGACTCAGTTTTCTTGCTGCGCGTTACATTCCATAGGTTATAGCGTGCAGAATGTTCATAGGATAGTAACTAGTACACACTCTTAACCCAAATAACTTACACCACTGCCACATACTCCTGCCACAGAAATCTGTGATTCCATGGCCACTGAGATTCCAGCTGACCCAAAAAAGAAATCTGATCTTTGAATGGAAAAGGATCTTTGTTCACGCAATATCTTCAAAAATGTCACGAGTCTGGTCACTGTGGGGTTTCAAAAATAACCTAAAATACCAAGAGAACATGTTCAACTATAGAGATCATCTCTGCACAGCATATCACCAGGAGGAAGTTTGCCCAATATTTCCTTCTACCTTTACATTCATGCCTAAGACTCTTGGATCATAAGTGGCTTAAGGACAAACCTTGCTGGAGTACATGATCTCAATCCATCTCCTTAGCTGAAGAGCAGATTGGTGCTCACTACACGCTAAAGCTTAGTGACAAGTCAACACTCAGCTATTTCTACGCAACCTGAAAGTTAAACTATTCAAGTTATGTCATTCCAGGCAAGCAAGCATTTTTCCTCAAAGTTTATCGAGTAGATGTGTGCGACATTAGCATAACTGCACACACCAACAAATTCTAATAAAAGTTCCCCCGGAATTATACAAATTGGAAATGTGCGAAGAGCTACAGGGTTCGCTAGCGAAACATCTTACTCAGTGAACTTAACCATTTCCAGGGAATTTAAACACTGCAAACATTACAAAGACTAAATTAATGCAGACATCTCTTATTATGTATGAAAATACATTTTAGACATGTAAGTCCGTAAAACAACACAGAGGTGTGCAAACGTCACCTAAACAGCAAAGGATTAAAAACTGTGTCAGAACTTTAACTAACCTGTAAACTCACATTAAACAAGAAGTAGCACCAACTACTTTTTGTGGGAAACGACCAACCAGCCATGTTATCTCCTAAGACTATGTCCATAAAAAAATAATTGATCAAATTTTTTTCCAATTCTGTTCAAAGTTCATCACATGCCTTAATAATCTCTCTATAAAATCAGGTAACAATGGGTAAGTTCTGAGTATTTTTTCAATGTCATAAGATTTTACCAACGCACAGAAAAATAAATGCTCTAATACTTTGAGCCAAGCCCTTACACATCAACAATTCCGAGTCTCAGTTTTTTTTCCATTCTAAACGTATTCGGGGATACAGTTAAACATTTTCCATATGTTGGAATGGAGGAATAGTTGAGGTTTTTTTTGGTCAAACAGTGCAGTTCTTCTGTGGCACTTTTAAGCAGACTCTGCACTTTACGGTGGGGTCTCAACTGTCCCAGCGAAATTCTCTCACAAATCTCCCAAAATCCAAAGATCTGACAATCTCTTTTACCTTCTAGTTTCTCCTACAAATTGTTAATACCTTTATTACGGGGAGATGACGAAAAAATAACACTTTCCCGTGTTCTGTTTTAAGGAACACGTAATAAGAAACTTACATCACTACTTGCTTGTAACACATATCTACAAGTGGGTAGTGACATGACACTGCCCTGTCTTTCATGGTATTCTACCTTCAGCAACTGTTGGGGAAAATGAGAAATCCGCTCCAGGCACAGTCTAAGCGTTTAAGGAAGACGTGGAAACATACAGACCCTACTTGTTTTGGAGCACAAAATGGAAAGTGCTTCGATTACTGTCAACTCCCTCACAAGTTCCAAAGGTTCATCTGTCTGTCCGATCGCCTTTTGAAAGTAACAGCCTGCCAGCAGGGACCCCCTTCTCATGGAGAGGAGCAGCACAGCCCCTCAGCCATCACTTGCCCTAGCAGAACATAGTGTACCGAGACGAACTGCGGCTGCACTGCTAGAAACGGTTACAGCACTTTTACTCTCTCTGGGCACTTGCATCTTATTGTTCTTTAAAAAATTGCTTTTCAAACTTTCGGATGGACACCTTTAAAAAAAAAAAATACAGCTATTTAAATTACTTTTTCCTCTAACGAACGAGATCCCTTCTTTTGCCAAGACACATTTTTTTGTTTTACTGGAAACAGCTGCTCTACACTTGCCCAAACAGCCCATGTCGAATGTGGCACTTTCAACCAGCTATGGCTTTCTTCCAATAATGTTTCATTCTAGGCAAGTAGCTTATATTTTAACATTGTAAACATGGGCTCGAAAACCTAAACAAAGTATTTGTAATTCGGCTAAAACATATGGACTGGCGCAAGGTGTCAACCGTGACAAAGGTCAGCTTTGAAGCAATGGAAGGAAGCGGAGGCAGAAAGCTATATATCATATGCGTGGGGGGAGATATTGGTAAATGCACAATATAAAGCTTATTACAAGTTACAGTGAAGTCCCCTCAACTTCAAAAGGCACTCAAGTCTGATGGCCCACTATGATCACGGATCCCTGCAGTAACCGGTAAACTGTAGCAGCCAAGTGGCCCAATATCATGAATGACCCTTGTAGCCATTCAACAATATAACCTGGGGATAACATATCCCACTGTGCTTACTGGTTTTGGCTAACAAGCCAGGGCTGGCTGTAAGTGTCAGACAGAACACTGGGCCACTTGGCAGCTATGAAGGAGGGACAAACACCTTAGATTATAATGAATAACATCTTACCAACCACAGATAAAAGGATATTGCAAATTACCTCTGATTTCCATGATCTTTAACAGTGCTTAGCCTACAGCTCATACTTCTAACTGGGCCACAGACCTCCTCGGTTACTTCACAGTCTGCTGGTACTTCATACAGTACATAATCTTTCCAACACAAGGAAGATATCTTCTAGTGTACTTTGCTTTTAGCTGTACATAGCCAGAGAAGCATTTACCTTTAGCAGGTGCTTCCACCAAAGTGAGACCCATCTCAGTGCTTACAGCAAGCCCCGTGCTGCTTTGTGAAAAAGCAAAATTAATCTTTAAGCATTTCTCCTCAAGTAGACTCAAACAGAATCATAATAAAAAGTCCACACCCCCATAATCCAATGGGTACTATTTCCCCCTTATACGCTGTTAGAAATGGGGTCTTTGGTTGACAGTCAGGTTACCCCCCGTTCAAGCAAGGACCCTCACTCTAGTCAGGGTAAAAGAGAATCACCCTCAGCTAACCCCTGCTTACCGCCTTGGTAGCTTGGCAGATCAGTAGGCTTAACTTCAGAGTGCTAGATGTAACGTATTTATACCAACACACACAGTAACTTAATGAAAACACTACAAGATAACACAACACCAGTTTAGAAAAATAGAAAATATTTATCTAAACAAAACAAGACCAAAATGACAAAAATCCACAATACACAAGTCAAGTTATCAATTAAAAAGCAAAAGGAGTCTTTATGTAGTTTAAAACACACACTAACACTGTTAGTGTGAAAATGTACCTTGGGTGCGTCAAAAATAACCCAGCACGGGCGAGTGTGCATCAAAAAGAGCTTACGATGCGTCGATTTCACTCACAAGCGAGACCTTGCGTCGTTTCTCCTTTCATCAGGTCGGACGTGTCGTTTCTTCTCTCCGGTCAGCACTCTTGGGTCTGGGCAGGCCTTGTGTTGTTTTTACATGCCCAGTGGTGTTTGCTTCGGAAATCAACCCGCACAATGATCTGAAAACCACGCAGGGCGGGTTGCAATCTCCCAGCCTCTGTCAGCGATGCTGCGCATCGATTCTCGGTCGCATTTCCGGCGAGCATCAATTTTCAGCCGCGGAGCCGGCGGCGCATCGTTTCTTCAGCCGCAGATTAGAGTTGTGTTGATCTTTTCCCCGCAAGGCACTCTGTGCGTGGATTTCTTCCTCTTAGGCTGCCAGCTTCTCCTTTCAGGGTCCCAGGAACTGGATGGGCACCACAGGGTAGAGTAGGTGTCTCTCCAGAGACTTCAGGTGCTGGCAGAGAGAAGTCTTTGCTGTCCCTGAGACTTCAAACAACAGGAGGCAAGCTCTAAATCACGCCATTGGAGATCTTCACAAGATGGAAGGTACACACAAGTCCAGTCTTTGCCCTCTTACTCTGGCAGAAGCAGCAACTGCAGGATAGCTCCACAAAGCACAGTCACAGGCAGGGCAGCTCTTCTTCCTCAGCTCTTCAGCTCTTCTCCAGGCAGAGGTTCCTCTTGGTTTCCAGAGGTGTTCTAAAGTCTGTGGTTTTGGGTGCCCTTCTTATACCCAATTTCTCCTTTGAAGTAGGCCTACTTCAAAGTAAACTCTATTTTGAATGTGATATCCTGCCTTGCCCAGGCCAGGTCCCAGACACTCAGCAGGGGGTTGGAGACTGCATTGTGTGAGGGCAGGCACAGCCCTTTCAGGTGTGAGTGACCACTTCTCCCCTCCCTCCTAGCACAGATGGCTCATCAGGATTTGCAGGCTACACCTCAGCTCCCTTTGTGTCACTGTCTAGTGTGAGGTGCAACCAGCCCAACTATCAAACTGACCCAGACAGGGAATCCACAAACAGGCAGTCACAGAAATGGTATAAGCAAGAAAATGCTCACTTTCTAAAAGTGGCATTTTCAAACACACAATCTTAAAATCAACTTTACTAAAAGAAGTATTTTTAAATTGTGAGCTCAGAGACCCCAAACTCCAGGTGTCCATCCGCTCCCAAAGGGAATCTACACTTTAATTAGGTTTAAAGGTAGCCCCCATGTTAACCTATGAGAGGGACAGGCCTTGCAACAATGAAAAACAAATTTAGCAATATTTCACTGTCAGGACATATAAAACACATTATTATATGTCCTACCTTAACCATACACTGCACCCTACCTTGGGGCTACCTAGGGTCTACCTTAGGGGTGTCTGATATGTAAGAAAAGGGAAGGTTTAGGCCTGGCAAGTGGGTACACTTGCCAAATTGAATTTACAGTTAAAACTGCACACACAGACACTACAGTGGCAGGTCTGAGACATGATTACAGAGCTACTTAGGTGGGTGGCACAACCAGTGCTGCAGGCCCACTAGTAGCATTTGATTTACAGGCCCTGGCACCTCTAGTGCACTTTACTAGGCACTTACTAGTAAACCAAATATGCCAGTCATGGATAAACCAATTACATACACATTTTGTAAAGGAGCACTTGCACTTTAGCACCGGTTAGCAGTGGTAAAGTGCCCAGAGTAACAAAAACAGCTAAATCAGAGTCCAGCACACATCAACAACCTGGGAAACAGAGGCAAAAAGTTAAGGGAGACCATGCCAAGGATGAAAAGTCTAACATACGCTTTTAAAAGGTTGTTAGAAAAGTTTTCATACTAGCAACTAACCATTTTTTGAAATCCTTGTTTTACCAAGACTGATTCTGGCCAGTGGTCTTCCACAACAAGGCTAGCAAAACAAGAGGCCCAAATGCTCAGAAATATCCTTGGTCTCCATCATTTTGCTTTATGATTTGCTACTCAACTGCATGTGATGGGAACCTGCAACTCTCCCAGGTGCAGAGAATCTTCCAGAGCCCTGAGCCGTACAAAGCTTGTCTGATTCATGCAGTTGACTTGACCTTCACACGGCGGTAAGTTCAGGTTGGGCTAAAGAAGCCAATAGATGGGCCCGGGATAGTAGATACAGTGAACCTGAAATAAGACCACACTTTGGGGAAGATGTTGCACATTAAATTATTATGTCCTTGGTTATACATCTCTTATGTTAAACAGCAGTAAGGATACGTCAAGTCCTTAGGGGAAGAGAGGATTTCAAGGAAAGACTAGAACTGCACTGGGTAAGGTTATGGTGACAAACATCTTGGTTGGCAAATGGACTGTATGGACTACTTATATCAAAAAGTCTGAATATGAATTTCATATAGTACCAAGGTCACAGACAGTAAAATGGTTAAACAGAATAACAGAAATTGATATATGGTGGGTGGGATGTCACAATACAGGATCACACACACCTACACATATATAATATACAATGCTTAATCTGACAGTATTTTACATGTAACAGAGAAGAAAAGTTTTGTTTTTTCAAGACAAAAGTTTACTAATACATAAATGGACACGGACAAGTGGTGGGACAGAAAATGTTTGTGGCACGCTACTAGGGTTTGATAGGTATATCGAGAGAGCAGACTGTAAGGTAATAAGCAAAAGTTCATCTTAAAGACTGGTGGGCGGGATGTCCTATTAGAAAGATTAAAGAATTTTTAATTATTAAAGCTGGATGTAGAGTAAAGTGACTTAAAGATGGAAAGGTGGGGCAGGCAACAAAGGGAGCTTTACACACTTACAGTTATAAAGTGGCAGATATTTTGCCAAAGGTTAAGAAGTGAGGAGCTGTGAACTGCCTTGAAGACCGGACTGAGGACATTAAAGAATGTCATGTGCTTTGCTGACTGCCAGACAAGTTGATGATGATGGGGGAGGGGTGGATGAGTTACCTATACATCCAGAGTGCCCAGAATCTCTTCTGTCGCCCCCGGCTGCAGTCCTGTCCACTTTCAGCAATCTGGACATATTGGAAGTTAAAGAGAGCTTCTGATATTTCACCCAAAATGTCATAACAGCAAGCGAAATGGGTGCACACATGAAAACCCAAAAAACAACTTGCACCACCCTCCATGCTCATGACAATCAACTACCTGTGCTGCAAGTGTTAAATAAAATGGTCGTGGGGAGAAGTACCGGTGGGATTTCTGGCCCAGTGAGCTCAGAAAAAGTCAAAACACACAAGGGCAAGCCTTTTAAACGCTGTCTTATTTTTCTGACCAGTCGCACTGCAAGGTAAAAATAACATGGGCAATGGTGCGGAAGAAGGGCTTTACGGGGGTTATTGGCTGTGTGTGCATATGTGGTGAAACCACCGGTCACCACAGACAAGTTAAAACCAAGCAAGCAGCCTTTTGAATGCTTGACAGCATGCACCTTGCTCGGCTTTTTCTGAACCCACCACAGCAGAAATCCATAATGGCATTGATAACAATGCCTGACACAACCTTGTTCCAACAGGATTTAATTTCTGGCTCAAATGAACATTCCAGAAGACTGATTGAAGGAATAAATGTCGCTAGTTATCAGAGTCTGACTAATAGATATTTCACAGACATTGTGAATTGTTTTAAGGCTTGTTATGGTGGGGGTTCAGTGATCATAGCGAGAGGTCTTTTATGGAACTGTTGATAGTGGTGGAGAGTCTGTATAACTTAGGCTGAGTGGAGTAGGCTCTTCGAAACCCGTCCGGAAGAAACATTATCTGTGCCTTAAAATTCTCATTTTGCTGTAATTTTGATTTTTTTGCTAGAACTATTTAGTCAACATAAGAGGCAGGGGGTACAAGAAGTTAACCTTTCACAAGGATGTAACCTGTCTTGAACCCTGAACATCCTTTATCATTCCAGGTTTTTTTTGTAATCGTCAGAAAAGATATTTACGAAGGAGTCATAATCAATAGCATCTGGTACAGATGCTCGGTCGGATTTCATTTTTTTATCTAGAAATTTCTACCACTCCCGTACACTTAAATCAAAATGCCTTTTCCCACTATGTTGCAACAGCTAAATTATAAGAACGTCTGAAATTATTATTCTATCTTTCCCAATATGGTGTCCTTTTATTTCCGAACTGTATTTTTGTAAGGCTGTTTTTTTCTACATAAAATAACCTTCTGCAAACTTTTTTTGAGGTTTGCATTGCTGCTCAGGCCAACCTACCAAATGTGGCTCCAGAGTACCTGTAAGGAGAACTAGTTTTAAGATCTCGCCTACCAGACAGCACACGTTGTCTGGATGTGAAAAGACTTACTGCAAGCTTAGAGCAGGCCCAATGCTTACTATTGGTTGTACAGAAAAACAGTTAAGACCACACCACTCACAACACAAATATTTATAAACACAAATGTAAAATCTGATGTAGGAGATCTGTAGGTATTCCAGAAAATAATTTATTTATTTGGATCAACAAATACTTGGAGTATATCTGTGTTCATGTACAGCCAACACGTGTTTCGTCACACAGTGACTTTTTCAAGGCTAAACTGTAGACGAAATAACAACATGTCTATCTAGATAATGGTGTGAAAACACTGTAACAGGAGCAGAGAGTTAGAAAACCAACTGTTTACCACTTAGGCGAGCAAAGGAGTAAGGTATACAGGTGATTCAGAGTAATAGTAACTGTGAATATGTATCATCTTACCTGTTTTTCTGTATATTGTGTATATTTCTATACATAAAAATTATTTGCCTTAGGGTAGTAGGGCAATTGACCACTGAGCACCATTCTGAGTAGACTTACTCATAGACCAACTTGGACACAACTAATGAGGTGCATTTTCTCTGCCATTACTACCTTTCACAATTGTATACATATCTTACTATTGGTTGGTTTAATTGTCATTCTTGTTTGATTACTTCTTATTTATTAGCTTGTGTGGGCTTTCCTTTCTCTGATATGCACCAGGGCTGACTCCCAGTGGAGGAAATAGCCCTCCCCACCCCAGGAACATTTGCTCTTGGACAGGCAGAAAACTTAGATATGCAAGATGGTGTACACCTCCAGAAGGCTGACCACACCTCCAGGGTGAGCAGCCTGGTTTGTACACTAAATTTATTTTTCTGCCATGTTTAGGAGTTGCAGAATGGAGGGTTCTGGGTAGAAAAAGGGACCCACCCCACCAGATGTGGTCGCCTCAGGGGCGGATTAGCTGCAGGAGCTTGATGCCCATTGGCTGCTAGTCTCCTCACCACTAACTTCCCTAAATATATAATTTAAAGGACACCCCTGACACAGGAACCTGAGATCTCAACAACTTACTTCAAGGAAGGACAAAGAGGAGACCTGTGTCACTGACAACAGGACTTTGCCCACAACACCAAATTGGGAACTGCGTGAACAACCCTTGTCCTTGGCTCAAACGCGCCACTCCCGAAGAGAAGGGCCCATATGGAAACCACAAGCACCCTAAGTCTCACCTGAGCTAGCGCCACTAGTCCCCTGCAAAATGCCTGTAACAACACTCACCAGATCCAAAGAATCTCTGGCCTTCGGGCCCTCAGTGGGATCACCTAGATCCCGGTGGTCCAGTGCATTGTGGGAGTTGTAGTCTCGCTGACCATGAGGATTCAGACCGCTATGTCACTCCCCTTGACCCAATGAAGTTCCAGAAGCTTTTCGTGCTGCTTACCGCTGCCAAGGCTTGTTGGTCACCAGCATGGTAACCGACCCCAACACTCAAAGTTGCAACTACGGGGAAGACCATGCAACCAGCATCTGACCTCCGCAACCAAGCCTCTGCTTTGTTTTTGCATCTTGTTTCTTACAGCACTGTGCTAGCAGTAAAATCAGCACCACCTGCGGCTCTCGTTCAGCATCATGGACAGCCAGGACAACTCTGCACCTGGACTCCACGGGCTACATAAAATTTAACTGACTGTCGCAGCCCGGGTGTAGGGCCCGCCCAACCATACCTCGGCATGGGTTCCACATAACTCGACCTTGAAGAGGCTGACTGTCACTAGTGGTTATTATTTTGGACTGATTTATTATTGCTTCTAACATTTTTAACTTCCGATTGTATGTATGCTACTCCATTCATTTTGGTGTCTAACATAAGAAAGAAATACACTTTGGCCCATATTTATACTTTTTGACGCTAAACTGCGCTAACGCAGTTTAGCGTCAAAAAATTTTGCGCCGTCTAACGCCATTCTGAAGCGCCATGCGGGCGCCGTATTTATGGAATGGCGTTAGCCGGCGCAAGCGGACCGGCGCTGCCTGGTGTGCGTGGAAAAAAACCACGTAGACCAGGCAGCGCCGGCGTAGGGGGAAAATGGCATTAGGGCGTCTTAAAATGGGGCAAGTCAGGTTGAGGCAAAAAAATCGCCTCAACCCGATTTGCGCCATTTTTTTGCGACGCCCAGACGCCATTTAAATGACTCCTGTCTTACGAAAGACAGGAGTCATGCCCCCTTGCCCAATGGCCATGCCCAGGGGACTTGTGTCCCCTGGGCATGGTCATTGGGCATAGTGGCATGTAGGGGGGTACAAATAAGGCCCCCCTATGCCACCAAAAAAAATAAAAAAAAATAAAAATTTATACTTACCTGAACTTACCTGTACTTCACTAGGATGGGTCCCTCCATCCTTGGGGGTCCTCCTGGGGTGGGCAAGGGTGGCAGGGGGGGGCCCTGGGGCAGGGGAGGGCACCTGTGGGCTCATTTTGAGCCCACAGGCCCCTTAACGCCTACCCTGACCCAGGCGTTAAAAAGTGGCGCAAATGCGGGGTTTTTTGCCCCGCCCACTCCCGGGCGTGATTTTTGCCCGGGAGTATAAATACGACGCATTTGCGTCGCCGTCATTTTTTTAGACGGGAATGCCTTCCTTGCATCTCATTAACGCAAGGAAGGCGTTCACGCAAAAAAATGACGCTATTTGCCCATACTTTGGCGCTAGACGCGTCTAACGCCAAAGTATAAATATGGCATTAGTTTTGCGCCGAATTTGCGTCGAAAAAAACGACGCAAATTCGGCGCAAACGAAGTATAAATACGGGCCTTTATTTTTCTAAATTGGTGCTGAATTTTTATGGAGTTGTGTCAACTACTTATTGACCATGCTGGTACTCTGAAATGCTTCACACATCTTCCTCTTGAAAGCCTGACTGTTCTTTACCACTCTACCAGGACTGAGCTAAGGATTTATTGGTGGAAATCCAAGGATCGTATTTGGGTTATTGTGATATTACATGGTAAGGCTACCCGGCCACACAACATAACATTCCACTTTCCAACAATTGCTACCCTTCCGCACTCCATTAGAGTCCCTCCCATCTTCCAACTCCCCCATGTTACCCCTTCTCCAACTTGCAGCCTTATTTTTATTTGCTGCCTGTGAATCTGCCTTAAATACATTCTACACTACTACTTTTTGTTTTTTTAATTTACTGACCCATCTTGGATCTGTAAATACATTATTTAGAAAAAGCTCCCTGTGTCTTTTGTAGGCACCCATGCATAATATAGCCTGCAAAATGATGGGGCTGGGGACCTTGTTATTACATTTTTTTTTTTTTTTTTTAGCTTTTTGCCACGTTGCACAGCATCTTGCTGATGCTTTTTAGCATGGCTGAAAGGCATTGGCAAAGCCAACAGGTCCCAAGGGTGATATATTGGCTTTGCTAATGCTTCCTCCAGTATTAAGACTGAAGGTTCTCTCAAAGTATGGCAGCTAGTTACCCTACAAATTTAAAGCCAGACAGGCTGGCAGCTTTAGATAAGACATGGGGCAGACGGCAATTATGAAGGTGAGAAAGCCGAGCGTTTTGTGCAAATGGTTCCGATGAAATTCTTCACATTCAAATAACGGCTGAGTGCCCTTTGCTTAGAACGTGGACAAACGTTGACAAGTCAACATAGATACACATTTCACTTCATAATTTCAAATACCTCTCAGACACGTGTTTTTGTTTGGCTTTCAATATGTTGCCTGGCCGCAACCACGGCCTTGCCTTCAGAAACCGCACATGTAAGCACCTCCTCCAATGTTACTTGACCAAACTTCTAGAGTCCTAAGCGAAACTGTGTATAAGTGCCATTACTGTAGTAGAAAAGATTCACTAACAGGGGGAAAACATGACCTTAGAGTAATGTAGGCCCTTTTGCTAGATGCCTTTTTTTAAAGACACCATCAAAAATGCCCGGTAGCTGGCCAGGTGCCGAACACAGCGAAGCAGCATAATGTTCCAAGATGCAGAGAGAAAAGAAACAGTTTGTCAGCAAACAGCCTCTCTCTTTGTGTGAGATTTCTTTCCTTCCTGTGAATCGCACACAACAGAAGGAGAAGGGTGGAACAATCGACCTTGTCAGGCTGGAAGCATAAAAGAAGGTTAAGAAAGGAAAAGGGTTGACTTCAGCTGGAGCACTGTCCGTGAAAAAGGAACATGAACACTTATTGTAGTAATGTTCCTGCTAATAACCATGCACAATGCTGACTCCTAGAGAATGAAAGATCATATGATCAGAATTATCTTTTTGCTGTCTCTGTCTTCGGGTATGCATGCAGTGCAGTGGTCAGAGAGGGTGGGATTGGAGGGGCACGACATGCCCACACTTCTCTGATTTATGAGAAACTGTTCCCCTACTTCTTGTAAAAAGACAACTGTCCCAGGACGATTAATTCCTATATGTTAAATGCTTTAGCTGAAGCGTCATGCAATGAGTCTCCTGTGCTGTGAAACCAAAGCTGTCAGACAGGGTCCCTGTTTCCCTAAATGAAATCTGTGCAACGAGTAAGCTGCAGATGAATAGGGCAATCTGCAAATGTAAAGGACGCTTGGGAGCCGGTACAGGTTTTAATTGATCAAATCACTCAAAGCTTTGTAATGACAAAGATTTATTTTTGAGTGGTAGTGCAAAGAATTAACAGCTGATCTGTGAAGTGCATGCTTATAACTGAAACTGAAGAAACATAGCTTAATACCGCTGATGAGGTGTTGAAGGGATAGTTATGACAAAACAAAAATGGCATTACGATCAGTCGGCGTATTTCAGTCTATATTTTGTTAGCACCATTTCATCTTAAACCTTTTTTGTGCATTTTGTATATTATACTGTGTGTAATACAAGTTTAAAAGAATGACTTATATATTCACCCAGGCTCTGACCTCGCAGGACTAAAAATACACAAGTCACTATTCTCCACAGCGCCAATCAAGATTCTGTGGCCCTCTGGTTACACACAAACCTCTGCAATGCATTAACTAACAGAGGTTTCATAATATATTACAGTGTATTTTCCAGTGAGTAACAACTTTTTTTAAATGTATTTTTCATTTAAGTTGCATGCTGTTTTATATGTAGCTATCCAACCGTGAAAAATCCATACGTTTTTTTATTTTTATATTTTGTATTTAGTCACACCTTTGACCCCGTCCAAATGCTCACTGACCCTGCTTCCTTTGCATGCAGAAGCACAGTTCCCATACTTTTATTTTTAATGCACTTCAACCACTGATGCAGTGGCAATACCTGTTTGTAGTAATATAAAGGTACAATACAATGGCTAAAAAGTCAATAATCAGTACTATAAGTTTGAATAAATAATGCAACATATCTGACTGATGATAGCAGTCAGGGGTGTAACAGGGCCCTACAGCTTCTGCAGCGCAGGTGCCCACCACAACCCTCCACAGGAATCTGACTCTTAAAGGGGGCCCGTTCAGCCAAGGCCAATGAATATCTGTGAAACAGAGGAGTCTCAGGAGCCGCTTGTAACAGTCTGCAGGGGTTAGAGGGAGCGGGGCTTGCATTATTTTGCATTATCCCACTGGCCGCATTCATGCTGTTTTACTCTAATGAGGGCCATCCATAGCATACTCCTATTCCACATCAAGGTGAACATTTGTATTTCTTCATTTCTGGTCAGATACCAATCTTGCTAAATCTGTCCATAAACAATCGCTTCAGAAGAGAGGTTCACTAATGTGATGTGGTCTGTGTTCAAATTTGTTGACTTCTGAACCAGTAGAGCTGGCTTCTAATACAAACTTCCCCTCTAAACCACAACAAAATGTTTCAGGGCCAACCACTTCCTCTTATTATGCCTTTTTCAGCTGTCTGACAACACTGGTAGCAGAAGGCAGAAGTATTTTTTAATTAGAATAGAAGTATCTAGAAGCCACTTTGGTTTGTGATTTTGCACCATACATATAATATATTTCATCGTCTCTTTACCACTCTGTAAACCATAGACTAAGCATTACAATCAATCAATCAATCAATCAAGTATGCTTGTCACCCAAGCGAGTATCCAGGTGCAAGAACATCTTCATGGGTAATACAGAAAAACTGCTTTTAGAGCCATCTACTTATGAGGAGGTGACCCTTGCTCTGAACCGGTCACACTGAAAAAAGGCCCCTGGCGCAGATGTGGTCCTAGTTGATCTTTTTCTAGATAAGTATGATCTCTGGGCCCCACTGATAGCAAATGTTTTGAAATCTATGGCTAGAGTAGGCCCCTGAAAATCATAGTGCAGTGCAAATAGAATACATATTTTTTATAAAGGGTAACAGATCAGACTCTCACTGCTATTGTCTGATTTCATTGATAGATACTACATGTAGGCTTATGAAAATCCTTCTTGATACATTAGAGACGTGGGTAGTAGATGTGAGAAGCTGGCCTGGTTTGTAGTGGGTACCAGAGGTACTTACACCTTGTACCAGGTCCAGTGATCCACCTTAGTGAAATGTAGGCAGTGTCTAGCAGCTTAGGCTGTCTAGGGGTAGCTGTAGCAGAGCAGCCAAGGCTGAACTAGGAGACATGCAAAGCTCTTGCAATACCACTACAGTCACACAGTACTTATACACAAGAAGGACAATACTCAGTGTTACCAAAAATAAAGGTAATTTATTTTAGTGACATAAGGCCAAAAATATCTTAGCGGCAATACTTCTTCTGGAGTTAAGTATTATACACAATATATATATATTAGTAACCAAAATCAGGTAAGTAAATAATCAGAAAATAGTGCAAACAGTGAAAAAGACAATAGGTTGCAATGGGCCTAGGTGAAATACAAACCATATACTAAAATAGTGGAATGCGAATGTCGGTTTCCTCCCTAGGCAAGTGTATTGTGTAGAGGGGCGCTGGCAGTGTAAGAAAACACCAAACGTAAGTAAAGTACCCCACCTCAGAGCCCAGGAAAGCAGGAGTAAAGTACAGCAAGTTTCCTCAAAACACACTCAAAGTCGTTGTAAAAGATTATGTAAAAACCAAGCAAGACTGCAAGACACCAACAATGGATTCCTGAACCTGAAGACCTGTGGAGAGAGGAGATCAACTCCAGATGTCGATGAAGAGTCTAGGAAGAACAGGAGCCCCTGCTAACCCGGATGAAGGAGCAAATGTGGATCCTCCAGTTGGAAGAAGAAGTCAGAAATGCACCAAAGTAGACAACTGCGGGTTCCTGCTTGGTTCAAGAGATGTCCCACGTCGAGTCGTTGGATGCAGGCTGGTTTTCATAGTTGGATTCCGCCAACAAGCTTTGGCTCACGCAAATGTCGCGGTTGGCGGGAAAGGGCGCTACCTGGGCCTCAAATTGGACTGAGGAGGCCGAGGGGGCTCTCAGCACTTTAGAGAGCCCTCAGAAGACCAGACAGCACCCACAGGTGTCCTAGAACATGGGGACAAAGGAGTTGCAGAATGCAGTCATCGCAGCACTACACAAAAGTATCCCACGCCGCCGGAGAACAACTCAGTGAGCAGAGCGTCGCAGGATAGAGTGCTGGGGACCTGGGCTACGCTGTGCACGAAGGACTTTTGGAAGAAGTGCACAGAAGCCCAAGGAGCTACAGAATACGTGGAGCACAGGGGTACTGTGTGGCACGAGGAGGCAAGCCCTTACCTCCACCAAATTTGGACAGCTTGAAATTTGGACAGTCTGATCACTTCAGTCCACCATCTGTGTTCCAGGGATCATGCTCGTCGACAGGAGAGAAGTCCCAGAGTACCGGTTGTCATTGCAGAGATGTGCCTGCTGAGGCAGGGAAGTGACTCCGTCACTCCAAGGGAGATTCCTTCGGTCCTTCTGGTGCAGAATAAAGACAGGCAGTCCTCGGATCGTGCACAACCTGGAAACTGTTGCAGCTGCTGGCTGGAGCTGAAGTTGCAGTGTCACAGTAGCCTTCTTGGATACTTTGTCGCAGTTACAGCGTAGGGGTCACTTGGTGTCACTGGCCACACAGATGCTCCCAGAGGGTCCCCACACCTAGGAATCCAAGATGGCTACTGCCAGGGACACTGTGGAGGAGCTCTGGGCACCACCCCTGGGGTGGTGATGGACAGGGGAGTGGTCCCTCCCCTTTCCTTTGTCCAGTTTTGCACCAGGGCAGGGACTGGGGGTCCCTGGACCAGTGTATACTGGATTATGCAAGGAGGGCACTGTTTGTGCCCTTCAAAGCATTTCCAGAAGCTCTGGGAGGATACCCCTTCCATGCCTGTAACACCTATTTCCAATGGCAGAGGGTGTAACACCCTCCTCCTAAAGGAAATGCATAGTTCTGCCTTCCTGGGATTAAGCTGCTCAATCCCCAGGAGGGCAGAAACCTGTCCGTGAGATGGCAGCAGCTGGGGCTGCAGTGGAAACCTCAGAGAGCTTGTTTGGCAGTACTGGGGGTCCATGGTGGAGCCTCCAGGGTGCATGGAATTGTCTCTCCAATACCAATACCAGAATTGGACTGGGGGTACAATTTCACCATCTTAGACACCTCACATGGCCATATTTGGAGTCACCATTGTGAAGCTACATATATGTATTGACATATATGTAGTACATACTTATAATGGTTTCCCCGCACACATGAAGTATGGGATATTGGTCCTGGACAACGTGGGGGCACCTCTGCTAAAGCAGGGGTGCTCTCACACACAGTAACTTTGCACCTAGCCTTCAGTAACGGAAGGTTAGATATATAGGTGACTTATAAGTTACCTGGTGCAGTGAAAATGGCTGTGAAATAGTGTGTGCACTATTTCACTCAGGCTGCAGTCGCAGTCTTGAAGGAGTGTTTGTATGAGCTCCTTATGGGTGGCAAAAGAAATGCTGCAACCCATAAGGATCTCCTGGAACCCCAATGCCCTGAGTACCTAGGTACCATATACTAGGGATTTATAAGGGGGCTGGTCCAGAGTGCCAATCTGGATTAGAATATGGAGTTACTAGACTATAGTGACAAATTTGGAAAACAGAGAGAGTATGAGCACTGGAGTTCTGGCAAGCAGAACTCCAGTGACACAGTCAAGCATACTGACAACACAGTAAAACACACTGACATATAGGCCACAAACTATGAGCACCGGGGTCCAAGTGAGACAGTAAAAACACACTGACAAACAGAAATTGGGGTTAACACGCCAAGAAGGATGGTACAGTGAATAAGATGTGTTTCTCAGACGTTCAATCTAGATTCAGGCAAGGTCTTGAGACGGTTGAACCATGCCTCAATCTGGGCTTCATGGATATATCAGCAGCTTTTGATTGGCTGGATAGAGGGAGGTTGTGGTCTATCATGCTTGATATGGGTTTTGATTAGGTCCTGGGTCATTTTGCACCTCAGATGCTTCAAGGGGTTACAGCGAGGGTAAGGTATGGGAAAACAGAGAGCTCACTGACACTTTTGACTTAAAGCGTGGCATTAGACAAAACTGCACATTGCCCCTGTTTTTATTCTGTCTTTATATAAATGACCTAGAAAAACATCTTAAAGTGGAGGAGGAACCACCAAGAGTAGGTCATAGGAAACTACCCACTCTGCAGTACGCTGATTGCGTTTTAATATTCAGAACAGGTGTAGGTTTACAAAATTGTTAAATGGCTTTTTCTGTTTATGAATCGTTTGGGTTTAAAAACTAACATCTCTAAATCCCATGTAATGATCACTGGGCCTTCGTTGAAAGTGTCCAAATCCCGACAATTAAAGGGGGAACAATTATTAAATGTTAATACTTCTACATATTTTGGCATCTCCTTTGACCAAAACAGTTCTTGGTCTCGTGATTAGGTGCTGGAGGCTAAGATTTGAGCAAGTTACTGCAGCATTCTTAGATTCGCTGGAAGACTGGGCGGAAAACCACTGGGTGCAATGGTGAATATCTATTGTGCCCAATGCCTCTCAATTGTAATATCTGGTGATGGAGTACTGTGATACCTCCAATCTCCAAGTGGCAGAAAACACATTTCTAAAGATGCTTCTTTCAGTTCCTAATAGCATCCCTATTACATTATGAATTGGGGTTGGCCCCCTTAGGGGATCATGTTAAATTAGTCCCTTTGTTGCTGTGGAGCAATTTGGGTAAAGCAGGGAACTGTGCTCAACCAATCTATAATTAATGATTCTAAGTTTTCAGTAATGGCTGCTACACTTAAATGACTGACCTATGTTAAGGAGCAGCTCACCCCGTTGCGGAGAGAGGATTGTTTACCACAGTCCTTCGCTTCTGTTTTACATTTCGAAAAAATAACTAAGGGAAAACTTCTTTACCATGAGGAACAGACTAGGGGATCTAAGGAACTAGTGAAACAAAGAGTGGCAGCTGTCTCCCTTTGGTTACTAGCAACGCTATGGAGCCATGTCTTTTGTTACCATGGTCACATACACAGCGTTTTTATCCGATCGGGTTCAGGTTTGGTACTGCACATCATCGGGTAACTTATCCCTGTCGTACTTTTCATGATTCCTGTTTAGAGCCCTGCCCATGTGGCTCAACAACTACACAGTCTTTGTTACACTTCCTGTTTTTTTTGGTAAACTTTATGTTTCCCCAAGGAAACAGTTTTTATTGTTTTTGTTTACGTTTTTAAACATTTGGTAATGCAGGCCCGCGTTATTTTACCTACAGCTTTTACGACTGAGTGCATTAGTCTGATGATTTATAAATATATTTCTGCAGCGTACGTCTAAAATAAATAGTGGGGAAATAAGGTGGTTGTGGGTTTAGCGCTTGCATTCTAGACTCTCTTCTGCACGGTCTGGATTTTGTTTTTATCTTGTTTTATCGTTGTTTGTATCGTTTACGGTCATACTGTTTGTATACCGAATATTTATTTGATTTTGAACCAGAATGCAAATGAAACCCAACCATTAGTAAAGATAATAGGCAAAACCACTGCAACCTGGTGCAGTGGTTGTGTTTTTTTTTAAATGTCTTTATTGCAAGACCATACCACAGAAATGAATGGGAAAAAAGAAAACATGCGGTCACCTGAACCTTGCAGCCACACTCTTGCAATAAATATTTTGCATAAGAAAGTAATGATTCCATATAATTTTAACCTACTAGTACAAGTGCTTCATAGCAGCAGGCGTTTTTTAGTACTGGTGGTCAACCCCTTTTTAATTTTAGTGCGCATCACATGAAAATGTGAATCTTACTGGATCAAAGAAGAAGTGGTACTGGATTGGACTTGCGGAAACCTGAAATCACAGCTCAAACACACAACTATGACTAAAAAAAAATTATAAAATAGAAAGAACAATCAAAAACATTGGCAAAGTAAGTATTTGCCAACCAGCCAGGGCACTGACGTGTGCTTCATTTCAGCTGAATGTGCACACAATCTGGGAAATGCACTCACTCACAGTTCAAGAGAGCCACTATTCGAAGTGGGCTAGTCTGCTGCTCAGGCGCGGCCCATCCTTTAGGGCGAAGGGGCCACGCCCCCCCACCTTTTGCCCCTCATGAAGAGTGTCTGTCAGGCTGTATAAAGGTCAGCCTGACAGACACTGTTCATTTTCAGGTCAGACAGCCAGGAGTGATACATGCGCGATTTGCGCAGACTCCTGGCTGCCTGAGCTGAACTTTGCTGGGCTGAGGAGGTCACAGCTCCTATGGGCGTGACCTCCTCAACTCAGCAAAGGTGCCTCAAGGCCCTCTCCTGGGTGACGAGGAAAGCGTCACCCATTGACTTCGACCTGGGCGCTTCAGGTTTAAGCCCTGAAGCGCCCAGGGCGAGTGTCAATCAGTGACACTTCGTCACAGAGTGGGGTGGGGTCAGCAGTCTCACTGACCCATCCCACTCTGTGACGAGGCTGGGACTGCTGCCATCCCTCATTGGCCGACCTGAGGTCAGCCAATGAGGGAAGGGAGCAGTACCAACCCTCCTGGGACCTTGAGGCTGAAGGTAAGTGTGTGTGATATTTTAAAATTAATGTTTGGTGCGTACATGCATGTTTGAATGTTATGAGGGTTAATGTATGTGCATGCTTGCGTAAGTGCGTGCGTGTGTGAAAGAAAGAGTGTGTGTGATGTTTTAAAATGAATGTTTGGTGCATGTGTGCATGTTTGAATGTTATGAGTGTTATTAATGGATGTGCGTGCGTCTGTGAAAGAATGAGTGTGAGTGAACTTTTAAAATGGATGTTTGGTGCCTGCGTGCACGTTTGAATGTTATGAGTGTTATGAGTGTTGTAAATGGATGTGCGTGCGTGCGTGTCTGTTGATGAAAGAATGAGTGTGTGTGTGCTTCCCGCCCGCCCCCCACCCTCCTAAAGCTGCCGGTCGCCACTGCTGCTGGTCTATGCTGTGGCAGATGAATAGGCCTACGAAAGCTGACCCAAAGCCTCTCTATAAATAAATGCATGTTTTGTGTTTAAACAGAAGTGGCTGGCAAGACAATTCAAGTCGCCTCTCGACCAGATTTAAAAACGCACACACGCCACCCAGCACTGCTTTGGCTACTCACATAACATGGGACAACGGGTGATGTTTTGATAAAATGTGTTTTTGGAGGATTTGTTTGGAGCACAGTGTCTACCAAGAATAGACGTACCAGAGTGATAAAATGGATCTGAGCTTAATTAATTATGATCAAACCTGACTATAGGTCGTGGACTTCACCCAGCCTTATACTTTCATTGTGAACCTATAAAATTTATTTTTAATCTAAACCCCGAAAAGGGAGTGGGCAGCAGTGGGCGGCACTAGAGGAACAACTTTAACTAGGTTCGAATTACGTTCCGATCGATGCCTTCCCTGACTGCAAGGTATTTTGTATTAGGCACCTATTTTTGTGCCAGTTCTTTTAGTAATAATATTCAAAAGACTTTTCTTTTAATCACGCTGCCTCCAAAGGAGGATTGATTATTTTATGCCTCGGTCTAACCAATAGAACATTTCCAATGTTGTCTATTTCACATTACGAAAATTGATAGTAGACTGCCCTCTAGCAACAACACGCACTGTCCGGATCCGAAAATCATTACCCTTCACAAGCACAATAATTAGGATCAGCTATTATAAATATTGGACTTATCATGAACTTCTCCTGCAATAATGCACGCAATAACAAGCCAAAAAGGAAGTACATTAAGATTCAAGATGATAGTCAGCAGGGCACATTCAACGATGGCCAAAACATAAACTACAAGGTAAGCGGTTTTTAAAAAGCTTTTTTTTTCTCCCAAGCAACTACTATTTTTGTGTCTGTATTTTACAACTAGGCCAAGATGCATAAAACTGGTGGAGCTTAGCAGTTGGAGTGGCAGATATAATTCAGTTAATTAAGTGGATTTGGAAGTTAAGCACTCACTGCCAGTATGTGGAGTGAAAGGCAATAAGTTCGGATCCCGGCAAGTCTAGATCAACCTTTCACCATTCCGATGCTGACAAACGAACCACCTGTACATTAGGTAATAGTGAACTTGTTAGGTGGAGCGTTTAGAAATAGCATGAATTGTTGTATGAAATACGATATATGCGGAAAAATGAAGGTAGGTAGCCCTGGTATAAAAAACAGTAACACAGTACTGTAAAAGATACTGCGGGAGCACAATGGACCTGAAATGCAAAGACAAATTAAAGACATGAATGCTGAAATTCAGAGAACTGGTGATGAAAGTACAGCAATCTCATCCACTCAGTCACCTGGATCAGCGACATCAGTTGTCTAATCTTTCAATCCTGTTCTCTGAGCACCATGCACCATACCTAAATCAGACCATGAGCAGTAAAGCATTGGTTCTGACTTGGTCTTCTCAACATAAGGTTTCAGAAGGTTGGTACTTCCCCCTACAGTGTCCATTTGTTCTCATTAACTTACCCTTACCCTCCAGCAGTGGCCCTGCTGCTCCTGCTGCAAGATCCCCAAGAAAAACCAAAGGAGTTATCAAAATAAGAACCAATATGTGACCTAACTGAAGGGGTGGGCAAGTATGGACCAGCTCCAACCATTCACAGAGAAGAATGATTTGCTTGACTTATTTCAAGCAGGCTTCTGCCCATCAGGACAATCTCATATAAACAGCAACTGGAGATGGATACTGGCGATGTCAGATGCTGACTTAGCTTGATTAGTGATCAGCCTCTGACACTCGTAATCATTCTATCTTCATTAAAGCTCCATCAACTTGGTGTGGGAGAAGCAGCACCCTACTGAACTGGATAATTCTCATTCAATATTTCCCAGTTGGTATCCGCTCCTCTTCCAATAAGGACCCTTCTAAGCTAACGAGCCACCTTTAGCTCATTTCTCACTACTGTTTAATCTTAAACTCAAATAATTTTGTTCTCTTGCAATACAAATTTTTAGTTACACAGAAGACAGAGATTTCCACTTGGTGAGTCTCTCTGTGAACCGCAAAGGACTCTTCTCAGCCACCCTGCTTGCCATTCAATTATCAGTACTGCAGGTAGTCATGTTGAAGTCTGGCTGGCCAACACCTGCCATTACAATTATTTCTATTTCACTTAGGGAATTATGGCTACTTGTTTATAAATATGGAATCCGGTTTTCAGTTAAAACCGATTTCAACCAATAAAACACCACTAAAAGTAGGTACTTCCTGTTCAGTAGAAACTGGAAAATACCCGATTTAGCAGCACTTTCACTGCCTTGATGCCCTCTGGTATCAAAGCAGTATAAGTATTGGCTCTACTTCTAAGTACCTTTTAGCGATGGGTGCTCCCACTATGACCCTCTAAACCTCTTAATATGACATTTCGACCAGGCTCTAGGTCCCCGTACTCACTAGACCTACTTCCACTCCCACCTTTAAAGAATGGGTCGCCTCTCACTGCACACTGCTGTAAAGTGGGAAGTAGGTTCAAAGCTCATCTATGCACGTGGCCTCAGAGCGAGAGGCACCACTATGTCAACCTCCTTCACTGAAAGGGGGATAAAGGTTTGCTTCTTGGAAACTCAGGTTCTACAATTGTGGTATCAAACATCACTGTGCCTACCTAAGTCTCTAGAATCAATGTCCTCCCATAAAGTGCTGTACCTAACACTCCTGTTCTTCGATTTATATGCTTACACTTTAGAAAGTATACCTACAGATGCTGCAGCCCCTCATACAGATGGGAAACGACCACACCATGAACATCTTTGGCAAAAAGAACAGTAGTGGTCCACGTAATAGTTGTGTTGAAACTGAGCTGCCTACAGTGCACACATTAACTCTGAAAATCTACATGCTAGTGTGTAAGCTGCAAACAGTGCAGACTAGAAGCACTAAGAGACAGACAATTCTTTGTGTTTCCAAGTATGTGCTGTAGACAACAACATTTTGAGCACAAACAGGAATAAGGACCGATTGTGACCCTGCATATTGAAGTGTATCATGTAGACTATGCCACCCCAGGATCACCAAGTTTAATATTCATTCTATTGTTGCTATGTCAAAATGAAGCTTGGAACCTATGGTGCTGAGAGAATGACTGAATCACCTGTCCAAACGACAGTGATATACTTAATGGGATTATATTGAGCTGTGCTCATTTGTTTCCCCAGAATGGAACATGTATTATAACAGGGAATGCTGCATACAGCACAAGAGCAAAGCGCCTTAGGTAAGTCCTCACATAGCTGGAAGGAGCACAGACTCCGCACAGACTTTCAAATTAACTTGGTAAAAAATCTATTCTTAGCAGTCATTGTGCTGGTTTTCAAATAAACTGAGAATCCCAGAGATGTGGGTCCAGCAATGTAAAATACATTTCATTCATGGTGTTAACTGCACAGGAATGCAACCGAAGGCATCCGGCAGGTGCTGATATTTCTTTATTACCTGAGCTGTACAGCAGCTGAGGGTTCTGTCACAGAAGACCGAATAGCCAAGAGTCCGCATATTAATTCCTTAGCAGACATCTCCGTGTGACCAGGAAGAGGAGGAGCACAACCAGACTAGACAGTACTGCAATGTTTATTTGCCCACTCTGTTCGTGAGCAGTGTGACACAGGGAGGCAACAGTAGAGAACCAAGCGTCCCACAGTACGGCTCAAGTTCCAAGTATAAAACCAGTTGATTAGTGTGATTTATCTGACGAGCAGGGCACCAAGGAGGCGCGTTCAGTGCTCACCACTGAATGTCTGTCTGCTTCTTAGGATACAGACGTGTGCATCTTGGACATAGTGAGGGACTAGCCTGCTGGGAAAAGAAGTTTAAATGCTGAGAAATGAGGCAAGGAGGGAGGGGAGGGAAACCATGAAAAGTTACTTGGAAAAGGTGCAGAGAAGATAAAGAAGGAACCACGAAGGAACAATGAACATTAAGTGCGAACGAGGGATGGAAGGAAATAAAAGCCAGAGTCTTTAAAAGCACCCAAGAAACACCATCGCCATGATTTATTTTAGGAAGCAAAAAAGTGTAAGCACTGATAACCGATGATTTAAAAAAAAAATAATACATTGAAAAACACAGAAAAATACCCCACCAGAATATAGAGCACCTAGGAACTAAAAAGGGGAAAGTCGATTTATAATAAACCTGCAGCACATTTTCTCCATTGCAAACTGGTACGGTGTTGGCGTTATCATTAACCCATTTGCCTGGTTTGATATATGAGAGAGAGAGAGGGGAGTGTAGCAAGAGGGAGAGAGAGGGACGGGAGGGAGAGAGAGGGACGGGAGGGAGAGAGAGAGAGGGGAGTGTAGCAAGAGGGAGAGAGAGGGACGGGAGGGAGAGAGAGAGAGGGGAGTGTAGCAAGAGGGAGAGAGAGGGACGGGAGGGAGAGAGAGAGAGGGGAGTGTAGCAAGAGGGAGAGAGAGGGACGAGAGGGAGAGAGAGGGACGGGAGGGAGAGAGAGGGGAGTGTAGCAAGAGGGAGAGAGAGGGACGGGAGGGAGAGAGAGAGAGAGGGGAGTGTAGCAAGAGGGAGAGAGAGGGACGAGAGGGAGAGAGAGGGACGGGAGGGAGAGAGAGAGAGGGGAGTGTAGCAAGAGGGAGAGAGAGGGACGAGAGGGAGAGAGAGGGACGGGAGGGAGAGAGAGGGGAGTGTAGCAAGAGGGAGAGAGAGGGACGGGAGGGAGAGAGAGAGAGAGGGGAGTGTAGCAAGAGGGAGAGAGAAGGACGAGAGGGAGAGAGAGGGACGGGAGGGAGAGAGAGAGAGGGGAGTGTAGCAAGAGGGAGAGAGAGGGACGGGAGGGAGAGAGAGAGAGGGGAGTGTAGCAAGAGGGAGAGAGAGGGACGAGAGGGAGAGAGAGAGAGGGGAGTGTAGCAAGAGGGAGAGAGAGGGACGAGAGGGAGAGAGAGAGAGGGGAGTGTAGCAAGAGGGAGAGAGAGGGACGGGAGGGAGAGAGAGAGAGAGGGGAGTGTAGCAAGAGGGAGAGAGAGGGACGGGAGGGGGAGAGAGAGAGAGGGGAGTGTAGCAAGAGGGAGAGAGAGGGACGGGAGGGAGAGAGAGAGAGAGGGGAGTGTAGCAAGAGGGAGAGAGAGGGACGAGAGGGAGAGAGAGAGAGGGGAGTGTAGCAAGAGGGAGAGAGAGGGACGGGAGGGAGAGAGAGAGAGAGGGGAGTGTAGCAAGAGGGAGAGAGAGGGACGGGAGGGAGAGAGAGAGAGAGGGGAGTGTAGCAAGAGGGAGAGAGAGGGACGGGAGGGAGAGAGAGAGAGGGGAGTGTAGCAAGAGGGAGAGAGAGGGACGGGAGGGAGAGAGAGAGAGGGGAGTGTAGCAAGAGGGAGAGAGAGGGACAGGAGGGAGAGAGAGAGAGGAGTGTAGCAAGAGGGAGAGAGAGGGACGAGAGGGAGAGACAGAGAGGGGAGTGTAGCAAGAGGGAGAGAGAGGGACGGGAGGGAGAGAGAGAGAGGGGAGTGTAGCAAGAGGGAGAGAGAGGGACGAGAGGGAGAGAGAGAGAGGGGAGTGTAGCAAGAGGGAGAGAGAGGGACGAGAGGGAGAGAGAGAGAGGGGAGTGTAGCAAGAGGGAGAGAGAGGGACGAGAGGGAGAGCGAGAGAGGGGAGTGTAGCAAGAGGGAGAGAGAGGGACGGGAGGGAGAGAGGGGAGTGTAGCAAGAGGGAGAGAGAGGGACGAGAGGGAGAGAGAGAGAGGGGAGTGTAGCAAGAGGGAGAGAGAGGGACGAGAGGGAGAGAGAGAGAGGGGAGTGTAGCAAGAGGGAGAGAGAGGGACGGGAGGGAGAGAGAGAGAGAGGGGAGTGTAGCAAGAGGGAGAGAGAGGGACGGGAGGGAGAGAGAGAGAGAGGGGAGTGTAGCAAGAGGGAGAGAGAGGGACGGGAGGGAGAGAGAGAGAGGGGAGTGTAGCAAGAGGGAGAGAGAGGGACGGGAGGGAGAGAGAGAGAGGGGAGTGTAGCAAGAGGGAGAGAGAGGGACAGGAGAGAGAGAGGGGAGTGTAGCAAGAGGGAGAGAGAGGGACGAGAGGGAGAGAGAGAGAGGGGAGTGTAGCAAGAGGGAGAGAGAGGGACGGGAGGGAGAGAGAGAGAGGGGAGTGCAGCAAGAGGGAGAGAGAGGGACGAGAGGGAGAGAGAGAGAGGGGAGTGTAGCAAGAGGGAGAGAGAGGGACGAGAGGGGGAGAGAGAGAGAGGGGAGTGTAGCAAGAGGGAGAGAGAGGGACGAGAGGGAGAGAGAGAGAGGGGAGTGTAGCAAGAGGGAGAGAGAGGGACGAGAGGGAGAGAGAGAGAGGGGAGTGTAGCAAGAGGGAGAGAGAGGGACGAGAGGGAGAGAGAGAGAGGGGAGTGTAGCAAGAGGGAGAGAGAGGGACGGGAGGGAGAGAGAGGGACGGGAGGGAGAGAGAGAGAGGGGAGTGTAGCAAGAGGGAGAGAGAGGGACGAGAGGGAGAGAGAGAGAGGGGAGTGTAGCAAGAGGGAGAGAGAGGAACGAGAGGGAGAGAGAGAGAGGGGAGTGTAGCAAGAGGGAGAGAGAGGGACGAGAGGGAGAGAGAGAGAGGGGAGTGTAGCAAGAGGGAGAGAGAGGGACGAGAGGGAGAGAGAGAGAGGGGAGCGTAGCAAGAGGGAGAGAGAGGGAGAGAGAGAGAGGGGAGCGTAGCAAGAGGGAGAGAGAGGGACGAGAGGGAGAGAGAGATCATCTGCAGCCTGGTGCTTTGGAGGGCAGGTGGCTAGGGAGCATTCCCTTTCAGAAAAAATGCCCATCCACACCAATGACTCATCCGGCTTGTGGAGCCTGTAGGTAGGTGGGGTGAGGGGGATCAAGGGTAAAAAAAAACTGCTACCAGGTCCCTTCCGGGATGGGCGCCGGGGAGGCGGGGCATATATACCAGCCACCTCCTGGCGTTTTTTTTTGTCTTGGTTGGTTTTCAAGACACAGTCATCCTGCCTTTTACCCTTTACTTTGTCTATTTTGATGTCATAATCAGGTGTATGTAGCGTGTTTTTTTTTTTAACCACCTTCTGGTGTTGCAAGTGGTGTTACAAGATGATCCAAAGGACCATGTCAGTTCCCTGAGAGTCCCTACAGCACGACCCCAGGATGAAAGCGACAGTGCCCAATTTGTCCCACAGGCAGTTGCAAGTCTGATCAACTGGAGGTTTGTCTGCAACACTCTGCCCTGTGCATGAGTTTTGATTTCTGAACCATGGGTCCAAAAGAAGGGTAAACACCAAAATGTTTAGCACCTGATAGGGTGCAGTCGCAGAGCTAAACAGGTTGGTGGCAACCATGTGCCCTATTATTGCTGGGAGCCTTTGGATTGTTCATATGTTAACCCATAACCCAATTATTAATAAACCATCAGCAAACTTTCACAAATACAAGTGGTTTTGTTATTAAGTGGCTTTACGTTACCCACAATTACATGCACCTACTTGGTATATCTATGTGTACGCGCGCGGCTATGAATATAGCAGCCCCTTACTTTTCAAAGCAGCAGTGAAGCTCATTGAACTGAGGGCCAAAATTACAACATGAACACACGGAACACAAATATGACAGTCATACATGAAAACTACGTTTTTGGCGGGTTTTTTTTCTGTGTTAAGGTGTTAAGGGTCATACCCACCACTTGAGAGATGTCTCTTATCTGTACAATAGCGCAACATCTCACTGCATTCTAGTGAAGTATGCGTTGCCAAGAACACATTGTCTAATTACACCAATAGCACAAAGAAAGTGTCTCTTTCCAGGGTGTATGCAAACGAATTTAAATTTGCAATAAACTGTGCATGAAACTTAAATGCATAATGCGTTCTATTTATATTCCTGCAATCAACTCTTCTTTTTTGGTTTGTTTACAAAGAACACCTAATGACAATGTGATGTTAGCTGCACAAGTAAAATATGATATACTAGGGAAAAAAAATCAGTAATTAAACTCTTAATTATTGCACCCTAATTACACTTCTCATGTTGCAAATACCACGGTTTAGGCTGAGACAGAAGAAATTACTGTAGAATGCTGGCATAATGCCAATCAATTAAAAAACCCGCGGACTGCATTTAATCTCATCAAGTTGTCAGCATTGTCGCAGGATAAAATCCTAGCACCGTTTCTGAGGTGGATATCACCTACACTTTACAAATACAAATCAGTTTCCATCCTGAGCAGCAGCACCATTTGAAATAAGGATTTAATCATCATAATGACACCACCAAACCATTCTGAAGAGCTTTACCACTGTCAAGGCTACTCAAATTATGATTTAAGGAGAATCCATATATGCAACACAGTTATGTAAATTAAGTGGCCACCCCACAAATTCTGCAGCACATTATAGAGCAGTGTTACTATTCTCCAATTGAACTAGAAACGTTTTTGAAATCTGCAAATGATAGGGAAAATGTGATATATGTATATATACACATGCGGTATCAATTTAGCATATAAACCTCACTCTAACCCTGAAAGGGCCTTGTTTTGACTTACACTGGGTTCTCCCTTGTGTCTGGACAAAGCTGAACCTCTCTGTAGAGCTCTAATGAGAGCGAAACACGTGTCAGGGGTTGCTTTACTCATTCCAGGTTGGCTTGGACAGTATTTGAACAGTTCAAAGCTGTAATACTGTACCTGGAGTGGTAAATGGCTTTCGTCATTTTACAGCTCGGCGAGGATGACACAGTGTTAATCCTATGCTTAAAGATTTTGCTGTACAAATGGCAAAAGACTTAGTCACTATCTAGCTCGGCGTGGATAGCACTGTGCTGATCCTATGTTTAAAAACCTTTCTAGATAAACAGACATTTAAGGTGAGCAAATCTAGAGTGTCGCTGGTGTTGCAGGGTGCTCCTTACTAGAGCTGCTCTCCACCTAAAATTGGGAACTTCCCAGAGTTCTCCTTTGTTTTTTGCATAATTTATGCGTCACTCTAACCCTGAAAGGGCCCTGTTTTGACTTATACTGGGTGCTCCCTTGTGTCTGGACAAAGCTAAACCTCTCTGTAGAGCTCTAATGAGAGGGAAACACGTGTCAGGGGTTGCTTTACTCATTCCAGGTTGGCTTGGACGGTATTTGACCAGTCCAAAGCTGTAATACTGTGCCTGGAGTGGTAAATGGCTTTTGTCATTTTACAGCTCGGCGAGGATGACACTGTGTTAATCCTATGCTTAAAGAATTTGCTGTACAAATGGCAAAAGACTTTGTCACTATCTGGCTCGGCGTGGATAGCACGGTGC
Organism: Pleurodeles waltl; assembly: GCF_031143425.1. Lineage (NCBI taxonomy): Eukaryota > Metazoa > Chordata > Amphibia > Caudata > Salamandridae > Pleurodeles > Pleurodeles waltl. The sequence goes on along the minus strand of NC_090438.1, from coordinate 895,498,308 downwards.
TGATCCTATGCTTAAAAACGTTGCTAGATAAACAGACATTTGAGGTGAGCAAATCTAGAGTGTGGCTGGTGTTGCAGGGTGCTCCTTACTAGAGCAGCTCTCCACCTAAAATTGGGAACTTCCCAGAGTTCTCCTTTGTTTTTTGCACATATATATATACACACACACACACACACACACACACACACACACACGTATGTTTGATATATGTATTCATTTGTATTATCTTATATATAAAATAGTAAAAGTTAGGTCAGACTTTCCATCAGAAGAGCATTTTTGTTTTGCTAATAACTATGGCACCATTTGAAGAATCTTCATTAAACTTAAAAAAAAAAGAAAAAAAAAAAAATCATCCACCTCAGCCCCTTCCTGTAAAGTTTTGCTCTGATCAGTTAAGCTGATATAACTTCCACCCCTATCATGTACAAGCCTTTGGTATTCCCTGCACCTCTTCCTGCGCAAACTCCCAAACCACACTGAAATCTTTTTTCCCCCTTTAATTTGAACATGTTGTAAGTGATGCAATATGTGAAGTCATAGGCACTGGATGATAAGTGGGGCTTTTGTGTTTTTTCATGATTGCCCTCGTCTCATTCCAACACCTAACCATTATGTCACTTTAACCTTTTGTTTCCGTGAATGTCTTTTTTTTTAATTAAAATAAGTAGAGGTCTTGGAAACTAACCTAACTACAGTGTCACTTTACCTTTAATGTCTGTGTTTTCTTTTACCATATTCTAAATTTGGGCCAAGGGACAACCCTTTATAGGCAGCCAATGCGACCTATGTACATCCTTTTGCAGTACATAGCAGCGAGTGGCCACACATGCCCTGCTCCCAACCACCAAGGTGCAGCTAACCCCAGCTGTACACAGATTTTGCCTGTACAGGTGTAATCTGTGTTGTTTCCTCTCTTCCATGGGTGTTTTTTTTTATTTGTATTTTTAAGTTTTTTCAGATACCACTGTGCAAGCTTCCACCATGGGAACGCAGTACTGTGCAAGCTTCCTCGAGGAAGCTTGCATGGCACATCATCAATAAGTGGTAGAAGCTTGTGCAGTGGCTTTAGCAAGAGTGCTGCAATACCTTACGGGAGGGTTGTGCTGGGTCTGAGAACAGTATCACAGTACCTAAAATGTAATTTTTTAACAATTTAATTCACTTGCTTGTGGTCAGGGTGTCCTTATCGTGCCCTCTTATGCTCTTTTTTGAAAATCTTTTCAGGACATAGGTGTCGAGTCCTGTAATGTCTGTGAATGTTTTCTTGAGCTGTTAAGGCTAGCTAATCAGCTCATGCGGTACCGAGTTATGGCCTGGGATATCACAGTACCAAATTGGCTGAAAGGAAAACGTCTCCGACAGCCAATTGGATTTGAGCATTTTAATTAAAAATAATTCAGTGCCTCTGGATTTCTACAATACATACCGGTCCAGTTATTACTAAATTTTCCAGGAGATTAACCTACTAATGACCACCTTACACATCTCTTTCAATGAAGATTTCTGGGAAACTACTAAACGGATTTGCACCAAATAAATAAAAGCACACTTCCTGAGTGAAGTTCTAACTTTTTTCAAATGAATGTAGTTCAGTTCAGAATTTTCTTTCTATATCAAACAGCAACGTTTCACATGGGAATTAACATAGGAAATCAACATCTTGGGATCCTCCCCTTTTTTTTCTTGGACCCCACTTGCTAGATCAGCGCAAACATTTCTAGAATGCAACAAAGTAAGTCAATGTTTTTGCAAAGTTTCATGCAGATTCATCTAATGGGCCCAAGTGTTATCATTGAATCTAAAAAATGCCTTTGTTAGGGAAAGTCAGATTTAAGTACAACTACTCTGGCATACGAAAAACCCCATGCCAGGTAGGCAGGAAGCAATTCCTACTTTTGCCCTGGAGGCACACGTTATGGAGTCGTAAATTTCAGAAAGGAAATGTAAATGACAGAGAAGGAAAGAAGAGGAAAAAAATCATATTGAAAAACCCCACAAAATGAATAGTCAAGACCTTCCAAAAAAACTGTGGAAACAGTCAGACAAGTGATAATGAGCATCCAAACAACCAGTGAACATCAATATTATGGGATTAAAAGCACAATTACAGCAGCAAAGGTTTACACAGCTGCATCTGGTCAGAGGCCTAAGACTGACCAACTCGCTTGCCAACGTATAGGTCACTGCACCATGTGCTATGTCTGGCTTTACCGTCACGTCAATACTGCTCAGGCAGCCACAGACATCATTCAGATGGGACACCACCCGATGGCTGAGAGTCAGGAATGGTACTAGGTGGATAGATTCAAGTACTTTGAATCTATCCACCTAGTACCATTCCTGACGCTCAACCATTGTTCTAGACAGACACACCCGCACCTGCACTTTAACTTGTGCCATCAAATACCACGTCATCTTTTGAGACTGTCATTTTTTAATCTGGCTAGCCCTGAATGTAGAATCTTAATAAAGGCGGCGCACTGGACATACTGTAAAGAGCACTTCAAAATGTGTTGATAGCCCATGTCTCTGTAATTCGCTTGATTCAAGGACCCATGTGCAGATTTGCGCACATCACTGCTCTGTGAGAAAATGCATGAATGTGTGGGAACCAGTGACGCTCCTGAAATAAACAAACTACTTATGGAGGGAAGAGACATGTTATGGTTCAGAGCTAGTGCTTTGGGAAGACTTTATAGACTGACACAAATTATGTTACTTTTATGAAAACATGATTGCGTATACAGAGAAAGGATTGCAAGGATTGCAAGAACACACTACGTCCTAAAATTAAGCGACCCTTAATTTAATCGTTCGAGTTCATGTGGCAACAGCAATTAAGTAAACATCGTGTAACTCCGATTTAAAAACTTTTTTCTGACGCGGAACACCGTTAAGATGCAGAAATCTCCTCTTCAGGTGTGTCGGGCATTGTCATGCTGACAACCACATAGGAGATTCTAAGCATATCCACATGTTGCAGCAGAAAACCTTTGCGTCATTATTAGAATTAACTGCTAGTGAAAAGAAGACAGACTACTGACGAAAATCACACACACTGAAAATGGCTTTAAAAACATGACCCAGGTAGATTCGGTCCACAACCTACATCCACTTTACTATGATTCTGAAGAAAATTAATCTTCTGTTTAGAACCAAATCTTAGGAACATTTGATCTTATATAATTTACTCGAACTTCTCTGGTGTAAAACAAAATTTTCCATTGACTTGATTATGATAGGGCGAAAAAAACCAGGCCATCAAACAACAACTTAATGTGAGCCTTTTGTTGAATAACCAGTTTTTAAAGAAAGGGCTGACATCATGGCTGCAGATTAGAAAGTTGTGAGTGCTCTGACCTTTTATGTGAACTAAGAGCCAAATGCATCTACAGTCTTCCCAGAGTAAAAGCCATATTGCTAGCCTGTGGAGCTGTCACAGCTCTTGACAACGAGAAGGGGCGGGGCGGGGAAGGGCGGAGTGAGCTGGGGAGGAAGGTAGGTGGTGTAAATAAGAATGAAATAAAAAAAAAAAAAAAAAAAAAAAAAACACTTACCTCCTCCACTGCGTGCCGCTCCTCTGTCCCTCGTCGCTGCAGGCCAGGCAGGCAGGCACAGGCTCCCAGCCTGCGCAACTGTGTGCCGGGCTGGAGAGAGCACACTGCGTATGTATGTTTGGCCGGCCGAGACGGCCGACCAAACAGGCATGCGCATTGAGGGGGAGTGCTCAGCACTCCCCCACGCTGCTCTTCACCCCTGTGGCCTGCCCCTTTAAAAGAAAAGGATAATAAACAAAGTTAATTATTCTTTTCTTTGAAAGGTTTTGCAGCTGTCGCTGCTTGGCGGGTGGCGAGGCTCCTCTGCCCTAATGGAGGAGCCGCCCTTGCTGTGGAGAACAAAGCCAAATTCCAGACAGTGCCTTGTGGTTTAGAATGGATTGCAAGCCCAGGACGTTTTCACACTTTTCTGAAAAGCATTGCATGTTGCCTGCTCTAGACAACCCATCTGTGTTTGCTGTCTTTTTAGAATTTCAATCAAATGTCAGTTGGTTATTTTGATTTCCTCCAAACTCTCCCAAAGAAGAAAGTCACCAGATGCTGCAAGAGGTTGTTACTCACCGGAAGCTTCTCTAGGAATACCAAAAGCAGTGTCTAGCTGGTTACTCTATTCCTCCAGTCAATCCAGGTCACTTTAGTTTCTGCTTGTCACAGAGGTACATTCATGTTCTCAATTCAGGCCATCTAATTTAGAAGCAACTTGGATACTTAGGACAGCGACAGCCCATCTTGGTTAAGGGATTAATGACAAACGCCATTCTAATCTCATACCCCTCCTGCTACATACAGGGAGTGCAGAATTATTAGGCAAATGAGTATTTTGACCACATCATCCTCTTTATGCATGTTGTCTTACTCCAAGCTGTATAGGCTCGAAAGCCTACTACCAATTAAGCATATTAGGTGATGTGCATCTCTGTAATGAGAAGGGGTGTGGTCTAATGACATCAACACCCTATATCAGGTGTGCATAATTATTAGGCAACTTCCTTTCCTTTGGCAAAATGGGTCAAAAGAAGGACTTGACAGGCTCAGAAAAGTCAAAAATAGTGAGATATCTTGCAGAGGGATGCAGCACTCTTAAAATTGCAAAGCTTCTGAAGCGTGATCATCGAACAATCAAGCGTTTCATTCAAAATAGTCAACAGGTTCGCAAGAAGCGTGTGGAAAAACCAAGGCGCAAAATAACTGCCCATGAACTGAGAAAAGTCAAGCGTGCAGCTGCCACAATGCCACTTGCCACCAATTTGGCCATATTTCAGAGCTGCAACATCACTGGCGTGCCCAAAAGCACAAGGTGTGCAATACTCAGAGACATGGCCAAGGTAAGAAAGGCTGAAAGACGACCACCACTGAACAAGACACACAAGCTGAAACGTCAAGACTGGGCCAAGAAATATCTCAAGACTGATTTTTCTAAGGTTTTATGGACTGATGAAATGAGAGTGAGTCTTGATGGGCCAGATGGATGGGCCCGTGGCTGGATTGGTAAAGGGCAGAGAGCTCCAGTCCGACTCAGACGCCAGCAAGGTGGAGGTGGAGTACTGGTTTGGGCTGGTATCATCAAAGATGAGCTTGTGGGGCCTTTTCGGGTTGAGGATGGGGTCAAGCTCAACTCCCAGTCCTACTGCCAGTTCCTGGAAGACACCTTCTTCAAGCAGTGGTACAGGAAGAAGTCTGCATCCTTCAAGAAAAACATGATTTTCATGGAGGACAATGCTCCATCACACGCGTCCAAGTATTCCACAGCGTGGCTGGCAAGAAAGGGTATAAAAGAAGGAGATCTAATGACATGGCCTCCTTGTTCACCTGATCAGAACCCCATTGAGAACCTGTGGTCCATCATCAAATGTGAGATTTACAAGGAGGGAGAACAGTACACCTCTCTGAACAGTGTCTGGGAGGCTGTGGTTGCTGCTGCACGCAATGTTGATGGTGAACAGATCAAAACACTGACAGAATCCATGGATGGCAGGCTTTTGAGTGTCCTTGCAAAGAAAGGTGGCTATATTGGTCACTGATTTGTTTTTGTTTTGTTTTTGAATGTCAGAAATGTATATTTGTGAATGTTGAGATGTTATATTGGTTTCACTGGTAATAATAAATAATTGAAATGGGTATATATTTGTTTTTTGTTAAGTTGCCTAATAATTATGCACAGTAATAGTCACCTGCACACACAGATATCCCCCTAACATAGCTAAAACTAAAAACAAACTAAAAACTACTTCCAAAAATATTCAGCTTTGATATTAATGAGTTTTTGGGGTTCATTGAGAACATGGTTGTTGTTCAATAATAAAATTAATCCTCAAAAATACAACTTGCCTAATAATTCTGCACTCCCTGTATACTACCCCATTCTACAAAGACAACACCATAATAATTTAAATGCCAGCAAACATTTAAGGTGGTCAATTGTCATTTCAAAGTGAAGAGAGTAAAGGCTTTTCTATGTCATGTAATCCTGATAATTTATTGGTAGGATAGTTCGTTTTCCAGCTGTTTAATTGCTGTCCTCTGTCTTCTTTTTCCTCCCAAGGAAAAGGAAGTGAAATCTCCCCTATCTGTGCGACTACTGCACTCTAACTTAAACGTCTTTGTATCATCACAACAGAGGTTCCATAGGGTGAGTTTGGAAAGTGACCAAATTTTGGGTTAAACGGGTAATGGCCCAACAGTGATTAAAGTATCAAATTCATGGCACTATCAGATGTTTCCCACCCAAGGGAAAAATCCAATGCTGGTGCTGCCCTTGGAACTAATTCCATCGATTGGGAACTTAGTATTGCTGTGTGGTTGCCTCAGTAATCAAATAATTAATTAATAGCAAGGCCTGCAGTTGTAATAATAACTTATGTCAAACATTAGTCCAAGCTTTGGTCATCAGCTGCTTGGACTATTGCAATGCCTTACTGGCTTCTATAAACAGGACTATTCTAAATAAATTGCAAATCGTTCAAAACATGGCAGCACGTTTTATTAAGAATCTTCCAGCCTTCTGGAGGCACTCCATTGGTTGCTGATTCGTAAAAGAATAATTTTCAAGGTATGTTGCCTGACTCACAAGTCCTTGCATGGAAAAGGCCTGAGTTACCTTTCCACAAAGCCTGTCCATTATTGCCCAAGCAGATCTGTAAGAATCAGCGTTAAAGACTTGTTTGTAATACCACAGATCAGCAAGTCCCATTCAGAAGGCAGATCCTTTTCCAACCATGCCCCTCTGCTTTGGAATAAGCTCCCATTCCATTTACATCAATGCGTGGAACACTACAAATTAAAAAAACTTCTAAAAACGTAATTATTTTTGGTTTAACTCAGTTTGATTATCGGTTTATGAGCTATGCAGCGCCAAGTTACCCCTTCTGGAGTGATTTGTGAATTAAAATAACATGTTTCTTTTCCAAGGCCATTAGTACACCACATGGCCACCATGGTTATCCATTTGTAAAAATATTCAAAGAAAATAGTGATAATTACTAAGAGGAAATCATAAGAACTGTAGGAGTGCAGTCATCATTGGTGATGCGAGAAGTGAAGGACAGATACAGATAATAAGCATTGCCTCATAACTGGAAAGATCCGGAACAACGTGTCTGGAACCATGCCTGTGTTGTTCACGCAAGAGGAACGACGCTAACTTGAACATCGCAGGCCTTTTTCTCTGCCTTAACCACGCATGTGCTGAACAACGCACATGCGTGGTTAAGGCAGAGAAAAAGGAAGATCCATCGGGAAAGGACACGGGCAGGGAAGTGGGGCTGGGACAGGGATGGGGTTAGTTTTTAGGGGTGGGGGCAGGGGTTGAAGCGGTTGGGGTGTTTTTTTTTTTTTTTTTTTTTTGAGGGGCGGGTGGGGTACATTGGTTTTTAGGGCAGTGTGGGTAGTCGGGGTTATTTTGTTTTGAGGGGCGGGGTGCAGGAGGTCGGGGTGATTTTGTATTTAGGGGGGGGAGTTGGGTTTTTAGGGCGGGTGGGGGGGGCGGTTTTTGCGCGGTGTGGGGAGAGGGTAATTATATATTTGGGGGATTGGGGTAATTATGTTTTCAGGGTGGGTGGGGGTGGACTTTTAGGGGTGGGATCGGCGTAATTTTGTATTTAGGTTGGGTGGGGGCAGGTTATTAGGGGTGGGGTAGGGTGTGTCGGGGTAATTTTGTATTTAGGGCAGGGTGGGTTTTTAGGGGTGGGAGTCGTGGTAATTTTGTATTTATGGTGGTTAGGGGCGGTGAGGTTTTTAGGGGCGGGTGGAGGGTTTGGGGTAATCTTGTATTCAGGGCAGGAGTGGGGTTGGGGTAATTTTGTATTCGGGTAGTTGGGGGGGTCAGTTTTTAGGGCTGGAGGTGGGGAGTTGAGGTAATTTTGGTATTTAGGGTGGATGGGGGCAGGTTATTAGGTGTGGGGTGGGGGTTGGGGTAATTTTGCATTTAAGGCAGGGGCGGGTTTTTAGGAGTGGGGTAATTTTGTATTTAGGACAAGTGAGGGTGTCAGGATTTTAGGGGCGTGGTTGGGTGGGTTGGGGTAGTTTTGTATTCGGGACAGGTGGGGGGTCGTGTTTTAGGGGCTGAGGTGGGGGTTGGGGTAATTTTGTATTTAGGGCAGGTGGGGGGCAGGTTATTAGGGTGGTGTGGAGGTCAGGTAATTTTGCATTTAGAGCTGATGGGTTTTTAGGGGTGGGGTCGGGGTAATTTTGTATTTAGGACAGGTGGGGGGTCAGAATTTTAAGGGCGTGGTTGGGGGGTTCGGGGTTATTTTGTATTCAGGGCAGGCGGGGGGTGGGGTTTTAGAGGCAGGGTTGGGAGTATCGGGGTAATTTTGTTTTTAGGGGTTGGCTTGTTTTATTTTTGGGGGTGGGGTCGGTTTTAGGGCTCAGGGTGGGTGGTATTAGGGTAGTTTTTAAGGGTGGGGGGATTGGGGTACTTCTGTTTTTAGGGTGGGAGGGTGGCATGCGACAACAACGCATGGCATTTCCATACATCCTTTACTAGGCATGCCTTTACAACGAAAAATCGTTGTGAAGGCATGCGTGGTAAAGGCATGTGTGGAAACAACGCGGTTGTTGTTCCGACCGCCTTGTTCAGGCATGCGTGACTGCCACATGCGTGGGTCCATCATACAAACCCTAATAAATGTATACATGAGTAATATATTTACTTCTAGAACAATCTGCGACTTGGAAGGTTTATATTGGTTCAATGATAATTTATTTTTATGTAAAAGTAACTTTTCTGTTTATATAAGGACTAATGTATGTTTTTCTAAAAATCATATATATTTTTATTTTATATCCTTTGTCTTGCAGCTCGAAGAAGAAAGAATGCCGCAAAACATCTGCAGACTGCAAAGTCACAGTTCTCCAGCTCTGAAATGAAAATAGGATTAATTCAATGAACATTTTGTATATGAAATATTCTGGCTTGTACTCTAATTCTTCGAATTTTAATCTACAAAAGTAAACATCGCCGGGACGAACAGTGTATACCAGCATTGCAGCTATAGCCCTTAGTCTAATCTCTCTCCCCTTGTCAGGACACTAAAAAACATCTTTTGACAATGTTTCTGCTAATAGTAAAGTCTGCAGGAGCATTAGAGTAAACTGCCATCCGGAAATAGCAGTAACCTACAATTAAGTTATATTTGTTAAATCATACTGATATTTCAAGGAATTTTTACTTTCAGAATTTTAAACTTGGCAGCTTGAAAGTTATAGATAAGCAAAGTATTCAACTTGTTAGCTCTTTACTAGAATTCTATTTCTTTAATTATTGACATTAAGGGTGATGCTACCATGATAAAGCTACTGAAGAATAATAAACCAGCCATAATCTTTCAACCTTCTCCGCTAGAACATCCCAAATTCAGTTCACTTAATGGAAGAAAGACAACGTCTACGTGTTGAACCAGTGCCAATCTACTTCGAATGAAATCACATAGAAACAAGCATTTGCAATGCAACGGGTCTCGCGTTTGTTCATGTTAGAGCTGATCGCGTTGTAAACTCCTAACCCGACTTTTCACCTATCGGGCAAAAGTGCATTTATGTGCATAACCCAAAAAAGTGAAATTAACTATGTAAACCGCTCGACTTCTGCCAAGCGAGATCGCGTTCATAAATTAGAGAAAAAGAAGTCCACGAGCCCGATGGAAATCAGCGAGCCTCGCATGTTTTCTGTACTTGGTCGCTGCGATCGAGGAGGGCTAGCCACCGGAAAAAAGGCATGACGTATGCGTGCCTTCAAACAATGAAAGCAAGCAGATTTTATTAGGCAAACCCACGAACTAATAAAAAACACTGACGTGACGTTGACAGGGCTCCGAGCCCTTTTCTAAACACTAAAGCGCCTCGCTGCGATACGCATGCGCGAGCGCATGCAACGAAGGCTCGACCCTAAAAAAAGGAATATTCAGGGGCTCGAGTCTGGATAACAAAAAACATGAGCAGCAACAGGGAGGTTGGCCCTCAGGACTCTTTTCCTGAGCTCGGGAACCAGGCCTTGGGTTATTGTGTCTGCTGTACAGGGTGTTCTGGGACCACCAGCACCGGTGCGTAAAATGACAGGGTTAACTTCTGTAGTTTCAACATATCATTGTTTTTATTAACATCATCGTCTTCAATGACGATTGTGGGGTATGGTTTTAAGTTGCAGGAAAGGGACGTGTTTCTTGTTTCACAATGGTGGTTCTTGGATAGATGAGTTTGCCAAGGCAGCAGGCTGCCAGGAAAATTACTGGGATCATGGCCTGGGAAACTGAAGAACTAGATCATCATTAAAATGCTATCAACACTATTAGGACATCGCAGAACCCCTAAATCTCTCCAAGCTGGCCTGTCTCCATATGATGTAGTCAAATATTGATACGGAGGAAACGTGGCAGAGACCAAAGACACTCACAAAGACTGCAGTCTTCTACTTTGGAAGATAAATACAGGCTGCTGGCAATGCTGTTAACCGAATACCAAACACGCAGAGTTTCAGGATACACAGACACTGATCTGTGAGTGGGTTTCGAAGACTACTTTAATGAATGAATCGAGTGACCTATGTAGCATGGTTGCTACCCTAACTAGAGTGTCCTGGTGCAATACAGTGTAAGGCCAGGAAGACTAAGACAATCATATTTGAAAAGGCAGTTAAAAAAAAAAAAAAAAAAAAAAAAAAATTATAGGAGAAGCCAAAGTTGTGCTCCCACAGCCACATTACGACCATGGCAGTAGCACCCCAGTTGGACCGCCAGCACCGCCAGTTTTCCTCCACAGGAGGAACTAGCGGTGCTGGCGGTCCAATCCATCAGGGCAGCGCTGGCAGATATGGGGTGCAGGGGGGCCCACGGGGAGCCTGCACTGCCCATGCCAAGCTTTCGGTATGCAGATTGTGCTTTTGCTTATTTGGTGTAAATCTGTTCAGTAGTTTTTGAGATATTAAAGGGGAAATATATTTGTATATTTAGGGCCGGGGATCCATTGCAACCTTTTCCCGATTATCATGGCAAATTCATGAATGCACGCAATAGCATGAACGCTGTGATTGGCTGCCTGCAATCTGACCAGAAAGTTGCAGCCACCTTTTTGAGTAATGGGACATGGTCCCAGAGTCTGAAAAATAAAATTAAATGTGGCATAAAGGTTCAGGGTGGTGGTACCCTGACCCCAGGGATATGAAACAAGGGCGTTTGAGGGTCAAATCATGTGTTTAAATTATTTTTTTCCCCCACCAAGCACGATATTCGGGAATATTCAAGAACATTCATGAACATTCGAAAATATCCTCGAATATCCTGACAGCTCCCACCAAGTAAAAGCAAACATAACTTCGCTTTCTGCTAGTAGGAGCTGTCAAACAGCTCCTGCTTGCAGAAAGTGGAGTTTTCATCTGTTTCTCTGCAAGCAATTATGCTATTTAAAGCAGCTCCCTGCTTGCGGGAGCAATATCAGTTCCCGCAGGAGTCGGGTGCCAGCTGGGACCGCAGGGACATTCAGGCCCCCCCGCGGTCCTCTCCTCACACCAAACATCTTGCTTATGTGCTGCTTTGAAGTCATTCTACGGAGAGAGCAATGGATTAACAATAGCCTCTCCACATTATGACTTCAAAGCTGCACACAAGCAAGATGTTTGGTTCAAATGTTATGGTTAGATTTTGATGCACAGCAGACCAGACTCACGTCTGGTCTAGTAATAAAGTTCTTGGACTGCCACTCAGTAGCTTGAACGTTTAAATTCTAGTATCTAATGGCAGTGCATCTGTTTATTTATTTAGTGTTTTGACTGTTCTTAGTGATGAAACATTTATGTATTTTTGCCATCAAACTCTTTGGCTTGAATATCATATCTATGTCTGGAAACTGCATAGCAAAAAGTCACCTGCAGCCTAGGGGTTAAAGTCTCAGGCCCTCGCCCTGAATGTTGAGGGTTCCAGTCTGGGTGTGCCAGTAGTCACATTCCTGCTTTAATTATGATTGTATATACCGAAACATGATCACACTCTTTACTTGACAAATGCATTTTTCTTTTCAATTTAAAATAGCTCATTCTAAGTATATCAATCATCAAAGTCTGGAAAAAGTCTCTTGGGTGGTGAAAGGGGGTTGGCCACAGGCCAGGCCATGCGTGACATGGAGTTGGGTGGTTGTAGGGGATAGGCTGCAGCAGTGGTTGAATTAACGTAAAGTAATTAAAATAAATAGTGGTCACAGTGAAAATAAGAACAGAAATATGACTTGCTGGTGTAAATGTCTATTGCCTCCATATATTAGGGGACAACCCGCTAGTCCTACTTAATGGAGCATTGAGCTGTGCACATTTAGTAATTATATAGTGTCACTCATTCACATTGGATGCAATGTTCAGTAACACTGGCATTCTTTGGTATGTTCTGGACAGCAAACAAAACATCTTTCTTTGTACTGGTCATTTGAAATTGAGAGCCCCAAATATCTTTTCAACCTCAAAATGATAGTGAGTTGCAGAAAGAAGATTAGAGTCTTGTGTTTTTGCAGCACATGTTCAAGGAAGTAGCGGGCAAAAATAAAAAAGACGCAAGACCAGGTTTTGGTTGGACTGAAGATCTACCAGATCCTGAGAGGGTTGAGATGTCTGCTAGGGATGTGTCTATGGAAGGTGGTTTAAGAAATCGGGTTATTGGTTGGAGGGGTGGTTGGGGTAGAAACCCCATTCAGGCAACCACCACAATCCTTAGAGTTAACCACAAAGGTCACAAATTAACCTGTGCTTGTCCCTTTGGTAGCTGGGCACAAAGAAGTGGGGCTTAACTTAGCAGTAAAGTGTAAAGTATTTGCTTGGCTCATAAATGGTATAAAGTGAAAACATGATCTAAGAAAAAATCCAAACCAATTTAGACAACAGAGTAAGATTTAATAAATAGAATGATAGCAGAACATCAAAAATCCAATTAGCAGAATTGGAAATATTGAATTTTAAAGTTGTAGGTAGCTATAGCACCTAAAAGCAGAAAGTGCCACTTGTGGTCATCTGGTTGTGCTAGACAGGAAAGTCACAAGTTATGGCCGACAGCAATGGATTGAGGCCCAGATACAGGGACCTGTTGAAAAAGTTACCTTCTTAAAGTTGTGTGCTAGGAGCTCAGTTGTAGTGGAGGAGGAGACGAGGAGCAGGAGAGAGCATCGTGCATGGTCGTTGATTGTAGCACAAATTGTCACAGTAGAGCAAAGATCTGGTCAGGAGTTGCATGCTGTGTTTGCTGTAGTGCGAAGTGCAGGTCTCAAGTTGCCAGGCGTCGCTGTAGTGTAACGAGTCAGGTTCATTGAAGCTTTGCATTGGTGGTCATTGAAGCAGCATTGTCTCAGCATGAATGGACCTGTTTGTGGTCACAGGAGATCAAAACGTCAATGTTTCACCTTTCTTCACAGAAGGAGCTCAAATGATGCCAGCCAAGGGTCCATGACCTGGGGAGAGACATCTTGGGGATCAGGAACACACTCCTGCAGAGGACAGCAGGGCTCAGGCAGGTCATGTTGCAGGTCCAAGTAGGTGCAGGGCAGCAGGTCAGCTGCGAGGTTGCAGAGAGGCCTCTGGAGCTTGTTGTGTCCTTGTAACTGAGGTGGGAGGTCATTCAACTGACCCTTGGTTTCACTCAGGTTAGTCCTGGATGTAGAAAGCAGGCCCAGTCTTCCTTCTCAGAGTGCAGGGCAGTCCTCAAGCAGCAGGACAGCCATCTCGGGTCAAGTCAGTGCTCTAGCTGCAGGGCAGTCATCTGGGGAGCAAAGCAGCCCTTAAGCACAAGAGGGTGGTCCTCTGGGGATCAAGGCAGTCCTTCTGCAAAGTCCACAGGTCCAGAAGTGCACTGACGAGTGGCTCTGGAGGGCCAATAATTATGCCTGGTGCCAGCCTTTGAAAGGAGGATTCCCTATACTACCCCTACATCTGATTCTGGAAAGTTCTTCTCTTCCCCCGTTTAGGTTTCCAAGAAGTCTGGAGTCACAAATGACTAGTGTCAGATTCCATCTTGAGTCCTGAAGGTCAGCACTTTGAAGCATAAGTGGGGTAGGGAAAAGATCCATCCCAGGCATCCTGCCTATACCCAGTCCTCTTTGTGTCACTGTCTGGGAGGAATACACAAACCCCAACAGCAGAGCCATTGACAGTCATTTGACTCAGGACACTACCAGAAGCAACAAATGTTTAGGACAAGAAAATGACAACTTTCTAAAAGTGGCATTTTCAGAATTGTGATTTAAAATCCAACTTTATCACTTAAGATGAGTTTGAATTACAATTCATTTGAGATTAAACAGCATATCTCTATCTGCTCCCAATCCAAGGCTAGCATTTATTAAATGTAATAAGGTAACCCAGTGCTAGTCAATGGGAGAGATAGACCTTACAACAGTGAAAAATGACTTTAGGGATTTTCACTGCGAAGACATGTAAAACTTAAGTAAAAATATCCTAGTTTTTCAACAGAATGCACCCTGCCCTACGAGACCTTAGGGATTACCTTAAAGGTGATTTATATCCATTAAATAGGAATGTTTAGGCCTGGCTAAAGGTTTATTTTGTCAGGTCACAATGGCAATTTAAAACTGTTACCTGATTGTTGAAGGAGCTGACCAGCGAGGACTGGCATTATCCTGGAAACTACAGTTTTGCTCTTAGCGGACCACATCCTTCTATAAGAGTCACCACAAAACCCCACATTCTACACATCTAAGGCTTGGACATGATTCATCCACCTGAAAGAAAAAAGTCTCCAATCACCTGATGTGTTCAACTTGTGTCTACTGTTTTTTTTCTTTTCTTCCTTGTATCACCATCCCTCCCTGAGAGCTCTGAGACCACCCAAGGTATTAAATGGCCCTTCACAAAAAGCTGCAAATAAAGAAATAAAATATGGTTTGCTTGTTTAATCCTCCCATTCCGCGTGCGATCAAGATTGAATGATCGAAAATCAATGCTGGCAGTGTTAAAAATTTGCAACTTGTATTTGTCATGACTGTAGCTATTAAAAGCAGTTGTTGAGGAATATAGTCTATTTGTAGTCATGATGCCAATTCCCTTAACAATCTTTGTAAACATGACTTCCCATTTGTTTGACCACATTTAGTGATAATGTACATGTACACCCATTCAGCGGCATAGGAGAGAGAACTACTGTACATAGTGCACATAAACAATATTTACAGTACTGAGGCTCATACACCAAAATGCAGACTGGTTGACTGAAACTCCATCCAAATCAAAGGAAATGAAACTGGGAACAACAGCATAAAGGAGATGCTCTAAACCACGTGTTAGACCTGGCAGCTTTTTGGTGTGTCTTGCCTGTCTTTTTGCCTTCTGACCTCCTGTTTTTATGGTTTACTGGACTCTGTTTTTGCTGGTTTATTGTCTCTGTGCACTTTACCACTGCTGATCAGTGCTAATGTGCAAGTGCTCCCTTTGTAAATTGTACTGTTGATTGGTTTATCCATGACTGTCATACTTGATTTAACTGGCAGGTCCCTAGCAAAGTGCACTAGAGGTGCCCAGGGCCTTTACATCAAATGCTCTTAGTGGGCCTGCAGAAGTGATTATGTCACCCACATAAGAAGCCCTGTAAGCATGGCTCAGACCTGCCACTGCAGTGTATGTGTGTACAGTTTTAAACTGCTAATTTGACTTGGCAAGCGTACCCACTTGGCAGGCCCAAACCTTCCCTTTTGACACATGTAAGGCACCCCTAAGGTAGGCCCTTGAGAGCCCCATTGCCAGAGTGCAGTGTATTTAAAAGGTAGGACATGCACTTGTGTGTTTTACATGTCCTAACAGTGAGATACTGCCAAATTTGGGTTTCACTGTTGCAAGGCCAATCTCTCTCATAGGTTAACATGGGGGCCGACTTTAAATAACTTTAAAGTGCAATCGCCCTTTGAGAGCAGGTAGAAATCTGGAGTTTAGGGTCTCTGAACGCACAATTTAAAATATATCTTTTAGTGAAGTTGGCCACTTTTAGAAAGTAGGCATTTTCTTGCTTAAATCATTCTGTGACTCTGCCTGTTTGTGGAGTCCCAATCTAGAATGGAGGGAAGGAGTGGTCGCTTGCACTCGAAAGGACGTGCCTGCCCTCACACAATGCAGTCTCCAACCCCCTGGTGTGTGTCTGGGGCCTGGCCTGGCCAAGGAAGGATCTTGCAAACACTTGAGACTTGGCTTTGAAGTTTGCCAACTTCAAAGGCAGAAAGGGGTATAAGTATTGGACCCAAAACCCCAGACTTTTAGAATATTTCTGGAATCAAGAGGAACATCTGCCCAGGGGAAGAGCTGAAGAGCTGGCGGAGGAGTACTGTCCCTTTGCTGTGTTGTTTTGCTGGACTGGCCTGTGTGAGCACAGATATTCTGACATAAATAATTATCTTTTACGTGATCATAATGATGTACTAATGTGTGAAATGTTTAAATGTTAACAATTAATGTTGTCATAAATTGTGCATTTTTGATTGGCCATCATCAAGTGAAAGGCCTACACATGTTTGTAATAAAAAAGTAACATTGTAATGGGAAATATTCTGTCTCTTTAAGAACATGTTCTCTGTAAAAATAAATGCTAAAATAATACAAGTATTTCTTGGGTTTCTGCTGTGTTTCTAGCAAAGCAAGGCCACAGCTAATGTTGAATGTCTGCCAAATTTTCGAAAGTTGCAAAGTTAGTAGAATGAGTTCATGTTCACTGCATAACACATTCTTTGTTTGAATCTGAAACTTGTTTAAAACATTTATTAATTAAATGTATTTCTTTCGATATGAGTATTTCTTGTTCTCTGCTGGGCCTTAAGCTGAGCAAGCCCACAGCGAGAAGTTATCTTACTGCCAAGTTTTAGCTAAAGTATCATTTGTATGTGCTTGTGTCCGCTGAATAACAATCTTCTTTTGTTTGAATCAGTGCATGTAATTAATGTAATGTATTTCTTTTGAGGGAAACGGCACTGCACGAGAATGTTGCCACATCTTTGTAGCCACTGTCTAGTAGAAGCAAATCTGGAAGATGCTAAACAGAAGGGCCTACAGATGACAGACAGAAGAGAAAGTTACAGTGCTACATTTAGTATAGTTTGCAATTATGTAAATAAAGTATAGACCAATCAGTGACTTGCAAATAATTATTGTATCATCTTTAGTATATTTGTGATATCTGATGCCTTTGCTACTGGATGTTCTTTCTTTGCATAATGTTTTCAGCCAATGGCAGATGTTTAGGAAGTTTAATTTAATGTTTGAGAATCAGAAATTTGGGGTTCATTACTACCTGGTTTCGTGAGACTTCACTTCGCATTCTTGTGATCTGTCACTTTGACATTTCATCCTTTGCCAGTCAGTCTACTGACATTCTGGTAATTTATTATTATGAGTTATTTCCCATCCTCCATGCAATGATGCTGGTGCTTACATTAGCGCTCCATGCTTAGAGCATGTAGCGCTTTGCTGCCTGCCTTAGATAATTAACTTGATGATTCAGAGAACTTAGAGTCCACATTCTCACCTGTCACCCCTTTTCCTGCCCCCTGTCCTGATGCCGATCCTGATGACCAGCTGTTTTGCTGATTCCCAAGGGATAGGTAACTATGTTTAATCTGTGCATTGCTATTTGTCTTTTGTTTTGCAGGTACCAACTGCTACTGTTTTGATACTGCTGCTGTTTTGACAGCTGCAAGAACACCAAATGATGGACTGAATTCAGAGCAAATCAAGCATTCACTTCCAGTCACAGATCTGGGTTTCATCCATCAGTTTTTTTTTGCTTGCCATGCCATTCCAGTTTGGACCCAGCCTTGTGCAAATCAGTCTTGATCCTGTTCCCCATGGGAACAGTCTAGCCCGAACTGCCAGGCCAGGTCTTCGCTGGACCAGAAACAAGCATCCTGGGACCGGTTTTAGGTAGCACCCTTCATCAGCCAGGATAGCTTGAGTCTGGTGGCGTAGCAAGCACGGGACCCAAGTTTGGGCACACCCTTCCCACTTGGGGCGACAAATGCCAAAATAACAGATGATCGACGGAATGCAGAGCAAATTAAGCATTCACTCCCAAGTCACAGATCTGGGTTTAATCCGTCAGTTTTGGCAGTTCGGGCTGGACTGTTCCCACGGGGAACAGGGTCAGGACTGATTTGTATACTGTATGGCTGGGTTTAAACTGGGGTGGCATGGTGAGCAAAAGAATTGATGGATTAAACCCAGATCTGTGACTGGGGGTGAATGTTTGATTGGTTCCGCATTCCGCCCATCATTTGTGTTTGTATGCTTTTGTTGCCATAAGTGCTCCGGGTATGCCCAGACGTAGGTCCCAGGCTCACTATGCCTCTGGATTCAAGCTAGCCTGGCTGATGAAGGTGATACCCTGAAACCAGTCCCGGGATGCTTGTTTCTGGTCCAGGGAGGACCTGGCCTGGCAGTTCAGGCTGGACTGTTCCCATGGGCAGCATATGGCTCGGTCTAAACTGGGACTGGCATGGTGAGCGAAAGGATTAATGAATTAAACCCAGATCTGTGACTGGGGGTGAATGTTTGATTGGTTCCGCATTCCATCCATCATTTGTGTTTGCTGTTTTGACAGCGCCATAGCTAAATGTTTTCTAAATTTATGTTACTAAAACTTTGGCATAAAGCCCAACATGCTAATGCTAATCTGAGGTTAGTGAGGTGTTTACTCATGCCAATGAACTGATGTTAATCTGCTTGCTGAATAAATGTATTATATATCTCTTTCTCAAATATTGCTGCTATTAATGAGTGTTTTTGGTGTTGAGATTATTGTTCTCATTGCTTTGTTTGAACTAAGATTCTTTAGGAGATATTGACAGTCTGTGATGTTTCTTTACTTGTACCATTTGGTGTTGAGACACATTTTCGTGACCTTAGCATTGTTAATGTAGAGAAATAAACATTTTAATTGATACTAAAACGTGTGGCTATTCGTGGCTAAATTGGTCATGGTGCGTTCTTTGCTGACTCTTTGGTGATTGTTATTAGTTAATGCAGTTGTGTTATATGACACCTAACAATATTAATTTAAACTTGTCAAAAGGATCATCGACCTTACAGCTGAGTCTGCTTTCTATTATCATCATAAATTAGATAAGCCAAGGGCGCGCTAACACCTGCAGTTGCTGTTTCTTCATGACAAAAATGCAAAGGGTGAACTTTGCTATGTGTCCTGCTTGAGGAAGTTCTCCAAGGGCTTGGAATAGAGCTTGCCTTCTGTTGGAAGTTTCAGTGACACCAAAGACTTCAGTTTCCTCGACCTGCAGCACTAGGAACTGTGTGTTCTGTGCTGTTCAACAGGAAAAACCACTTTGACGCCACCAACGATGCCGCTGTCCTGCACCGTGACCTGCTGACGCTGCATGGAGCCGCACTGCCCCGCTTTGCACCGTGACCCTGGTCTCAGCGACACCATCATCGGACAACTTCACTGAGCTGCTGCTCGCACTGCGATCTGTGGGTCCCGCACACCAGCATTGCCTGCTCACACCACAGCCTGGGGATCCCTAATGCTGCTCCTGCTGACACCGCCGCTGCTGCCTGCACCGTGGCCTGCGGACAACGTTCATGAGGTACACGAAGCACCATCCCGTCCCGCACGCAGCCCCGGTCCAGCGACACCAGCACTATCGACTCCAGTGTCATCACCAGGCATCCCTGCCTGCTCGTCGTCTGTGGACACTGCTCGTGACAGTCATGAAGCACCGTCCCATCCCGCACCGCTGGCTTGGGACTACCGATGATAGCGATTCAGCAATGATGACGACGCTGCTTGCACCGTGACCTGGTGACACTGCATGGCACACGACCCTGCTTTTCACCGCAGCCCTGGTCTCACCGACCCCACTGGATGCCATCACAGTGCCGCTGCCTGCACCATGACCTGTGGGCAACGCATCATCCTGCAGCCCTGATGCCCCGACGCCCTCCACACCAGCGCTCCTGACTTCATCAGCCCGGAGTTCGATCTGCAACGTGTGTGACTTCAAGGTTACTGATGACTGCCGCACCGACTCGGGAACCTTCGGAGCTCACCGCGAGAATCACGACGCCCTGCAATTCTAAAGGTACTGTTTTGCAGGCTTTCCCGACACCGTAGCTGGCCCACGACACATTGGCTGGCCTCAACTGTTGGTTTTGTTGATCACGATGCCGTGATAGCCCCAGGTGGAGCTATCGACTTCAAGGAACTTGATTTTTCAGTAAATCTTACAGAATTCATACATTGCTTACTGTATGTTGTATTTTGTATTGCATTTGGTCTTGTATTATGTTGGATATTTTTCCAAAACTGGCGTGGTGTCCTGTTCTAGTGTTTTCACTTATTACTGTATGTTATGTGCAAATGATTTACTCATTGCTTCTGAGATAAGCCTGACTGCTCATTTCAAACTACCAAGGGAGTGAGCAGGGGTTATCTGAGCAAGTATCTCCCCTATCCTGACTAGAGTGAGGGACTCTACTTGGACAGGGTGCAAACCGAGTGCCAACTAGAGACACCATTTCTAACACCACCTCAAACTTATTTCTGTACGTAATGCAAGGAGAGTGTTGAACATTAGAACATTTGCACATTTCACTGTTCTTGTAAATTTTATTAACTGTTGTCGTGTTGTGCAAGGCAATAATAAAAGTCAAAAGAAAAGAACAGAGGTCCTACTAGTTTGAAAGGTGTCTTGCTTTTGGCCAGCATTCAAATAAGCTTCTACTGATTATTTTCATATGTATTATTAATATTATGTATACCTATGTTTCATGTATATCGAGCAAATAAAATTATTTTTTCACGAGACAAATATACAATACGATCATTGAAAGAAAATATATGCCTATATCTATAATTATATTACTATAAAGAACAAATAGCTATATATTTATTTTCATATGGGAATATGAATGTCCACAGCTTCTATTACTGGGATAAATCCTCTCTCATTCTTCTATGGGAGTAGCTGCACTGGGTTTAGAACCTTTTCTTCTGCAGTATATAAGCGCATGCTCTTTCCTATGCCACTTTCCTCATATCACTACAGTAACTATTTCAACAATAATGTTCTTTGCGTTGAGAGCCCTTGCATTCACTGAGGAGTGCCAGCCGTAGATGGGTCCCTTTAGGGCAGAGCATGCTAAACGACGAAAAATGGCTGGTCTACAAAGCTTTTGTGTTTATTTTCTGGCAATGTTGCTCTCAATAGTCTCATGCCTTCTACTGTGGACTGGATTCCCTCAGGACTCGCAGCTGATGCATCTAGAAATCATTTCTCTCCATAATGTAGCGCTGTGATCCTCCGACAAACATCGGTGACTCCTGTCATATTTTCCCTACTGAATTTAAACAAACCTGCAAGCAAAACTGTCAGAGGCGGTTTTTTTTTCAAGATGACTGAAATAAATTTGCATGTTTGAATAGTGGTCTCCAGGTGGCACTTTTCTTTGCTCTTCTCAAATAACGGGCAGATGAACCCTATTCACAGAGCTATCGTGGACTCCGGCAGCTCTTTGTAACACAAATGAAACCTACACTACTCTATCTGAGCACCGCTCTCCCCACCAACCAGCAAGATGATTTGAAATGCTGCATACTGGCCTTGATGCTCTCAGAGAGGGATACTGTCTCAAATTGGGAATGTCACAGAGTTCATTCTACAATTGGTGAGGGAACGCGGCCATACATATGCATGCCCCACTTGTGATGCTCCATAAAAGCGTTTCAATAGTGAATCTAGGAATAATAATAAGTGAGTAAAAAAAAAACATGAAATAAACAACAGATGAGACAAGTGTCTGCCATCCTTCATCTGATACATTTATGTGGCCTTGTAATCGGCTGACTCACTCTGGAGTGTGGCTTCCTTTGAATTTAGTGTGTATAGCAGTCTCTATGTAGACTGTTTGTCCATGGGCACACAAAAAAGAAAAATACATTGTCTATGGTTCCGACTGGCTTCTCTCAGGGTTGAGACTGTCATGCTTCTTCACGTGGTCTCACCTGGTATCAGCCTTGGAGAGTGTTGGATCCCAGTATGTCTTTGGTCACTTCATGGGGTTACTAGGAGTGAAGAGTCACATTCCTGCCATTAATTTGGTTTGTACTAGTCTAATGATTTATAGAAGGAAAGCGTCAGAGAGGGCAAGGGGGTCACTTTAAAGGAGAGACACTCTTCAAGGCCTAGTTCCTGTTTCCGGTTCAGTCAGTCTGCATCCTGCTAAAGTCTCTTACCCTCTGTTCAGATTTGCATTAATTCTGAAAAGTCCATGCAATGGTTCATTCTTGGTTCTTAGATTGAGGATTACCAGCTGTCTCTATTGAAGTCCGGCTTCCAGTTTCTTACTTATGCTTCAATCCCTCAACATGCTTAAGGGGCAGCGTCTAGAGTACTGCAGCAACTTGGACAGCATGTGGACCTTTTCTCT
This sequence comes from Pleurodeles waltl, assembly GCF_031143425.1. Taxonomy (NCBI): domain Eukaryota; kingdom Metazoa; phylum Chordata; class Amphibia; order Caudata; family Salamandridae; genus Pleurodeles; species Pleurodeles waltl. The sequence goes on along the minus strand of NC_090438.1, from coordinate 895,475,847 downwards.
ATTGTTGCAGTAAAGGAGACTGCTCTATTTACCATACCACATCATGATCTGCTTGTGTTCCGTTTTTGCAAGTCAAATTGCTTTAAGTGACTCAACTATGGCGTTTTTTGTAGTTTTCTCTGATCTCCAGCAACAGTGACTGGTTTCTGGTCCACTGAGATGCAAAGCAGGTTTTGGCCCAGGGTCATTCCTTAAGACATTTTCATGGCTCACTGGGAATGTTTAACAGGCTTACAGTTCCCACTGATATATTCCTTTAGGAGTACCAGGAGCAGCTACAGAGACCTCTTCCGCCACAATGAATTTATGGATCTTTAATGTTAGATGCATAACTTCCTTTGCCTTCTGGAACTATGGGTGCTCCTTGCATTTTAACGAAGCCAGAACCACAACCTGTAGGGTAAGCTCTGCACACACTAAGTCTAATGGGGAACACTGATCAGAGAGTTCTTCGTTTTCTGCTTTCACCACTTTTCAGTCTGCTAGGCTGTTTTTACAATTAACTGTTGAAAGTTATACCTCCTATTCTACCTTTATCTTTGTGGCTTTCTTTTGGTTTTCCTGACTAGCAGACTACTCTTCATTTTTGATGTCCGCAAGGGCTATCTTAGCCTTCATTCATTGATTTCTTTTTTTAGAGTTTCTTTTGCTGGCCTGTCCCAATTCTCCAAGGCAGCTAAAGGCCCTGGAATTTGTTTTGGCTTCACATTGTTAGCCCTTGTCCTTTGAATAGTGGCTCTGTAGTATCCACTGCTGTCTATAGGACAGACTGCCCCTCTCCCTTGTACTATCTATCAACTGCTACGGGAGCCATGGGAAGGCTTCATGAGTTCACTTGCAGCATAACAGCTGCTGGTTTCCGCCTAGTTGCTTCAACAGTTGCAGCCGACTTTTCTGTTAGATCACTTCTGCCCCTTTGCAATCTTGGAGTAAGTCTTGCAGCATTTTGTCGGAAGCTGAACTGCATTTTGAGGGTCCAGCTAAAGTTCTAGTGCAACATCGTTTCTTGTTTTGCCACTGGCTATTTTCTTGAATTACTGCTTCAGACCTTTCCAAAAGTTTTAAATAGGACTCAGAATGCAAGCTAGACCCACTGGCTTAGCCAATGCTTATTTCAAGTGTCAGGTCAATTGAATGTATTATGATTACCAAAATTTCGGGTCTACTTTCTGTTTTCTTTTTATGTGTATAATCAATCCATGTTAACAGCCTGCCACTTAAGCAGCGTCTGTATAGCTTAGGTGGAGAAGTGCTTATTGTCAGAAGCAATGCCTGATGCCATTTAAACTGTAAATGGTTACTGCAAAGAGAGATGCTATTTAGCAAAATTGTCGACAATAACTGCTGGCGCAACAGCCTTCCATCAATGCAGGAACACAGCAGTTGAAAGCCTTGGGGTCGGTTCAGATGATCTAAAGTGAATTGTCTCAAAACCCATAAATGGCCGCAGCAGCGGTGTTTAGCCAGCGTTCAGAGACGATTTATTGAACGCGTGAGGAGGGGGCCACGCGCATCCGAGCCTTCCCTCAACTAAATTGTTCGCATTAGCGACATATGGACAGTGCTCGCCGCCTCTGCTCTGCGGCCTGTCTTTACAACCATCTCGCGAGCAGGGAAAGACAAGTTAAGTACGACAAGTTATTACGTTAAGCATTGTCTGCTCTGACTGAGACAATAAATGCTGTTTTCATTCTGACAGTGGCTGACACATACATCTGTTGTGAGCAGTTATGGCTTTCTCTGTTTTACATAATTTCATAACATTTGATCGCATACACTGATAATGAAAAATAAATGAATTAAAGAAATGGAAAGAATGGGATGTCTGTCTGAAAACAGTCAAGAACCACCGTGTTACTTACCCTAAAACATCTTAGTCATATAAAGTACCCAATCTGAAAGAGCATTACAAATGTCTTGCAAGCTGCATATAATGAATTCAATGTACAACTTATGGAGGAACTATGACGTTCTGTTTCATTATTTATTAGTGAATGGTGCATTTAAAAAAAAACAACATTGCAAAGAAGCGCTTGAATTTTCTGGTGGGTTTTAACATCGACCTATATACCAACCCGTACAGTAAATGATGAGAACGTGCCATCGACAGCTGCACAACAGATGAACGCACCAGGCATTTCCAAGCAGTTCCAGTTTGTTGCATCTGCCTACGTAGGCACATGAATGCCAGCAATTGTTGCAAATTCCAATGGTGGCACTCTTTACAAAGAGGAACGTGGAATTCCTCTGTGCTGGTAGTCAACATCCACGCACATTCTTCTTTTTTAATGTTAGCAATGGTGTAGCTGAATGGCATGAGGGCCGCTGGACCTCGTTGATTTCATTCTATAGGTTATCGCTTCAGTGGGAGGTTAGGGTGGAAAAGCAAAGTAATCCAACTCAAGTGGTAAAATGACATGTACAGCTAGGGCATCAACCAAGCTATTGGCTTCTGCCAGTGATGTAACACAAAATGATGCGCCTCCATAGGAATGTACTGAGGGACCCCTGAGTTTCCCATATTTCACAGATCTTCATTGATCATGTGCTGAATGTGCCCCCTTTGAGAGGTTGGAGGCCTCTCTGCACGACAAGGGCTGCAGGAGTGTGGGTAACGCCCCAGCATTCCCTCTCCCCACATTCACTCTGGACTCTAGAATGCCCCACCACTAACCCCACTAGTTAGACTAGCAGAACAGGGGGAACTCTGCATGAGGTGTTATCTGGCAGAGAGCTTGGAGGCAGTGCAATCAAAGGGTGGGCAGGGCATGCATAATGTTAACTCCCTCCAGGTAAATACCTTCATGGTTAGAGTGTAACAGATAAAAAAAAAAAAAAAACACAAATTTCTTCTGCACCTGGATGCCAACAGTTAATTGTAGAATGAACAATAAGGTATCCCTGTAATGTAGCAGAAAATGTAGTACTTTCCCTTATGTCACAGTGATCATCTATACATGACAATCTAAGCATTATGTAATAAAACTACTAATAGTTTAATGCACTGAAAAGCCATTTTTAGTGTTCATTTGTTTAATGACTTAGACATCGGTGGTACTGAAGTTTAATTAGAGTGATGCACTGAGAAGCCATTTTTAGTGTGCATTTGTTTAATGTCTTAGACATAGGTGGTTCTGAAGTTTAATTACATGTTCGAAGGATTAAACTTGCATTATGTTATAATTTAGACTGTAAACGAATAGTCTGTATTCAAACAATACTGAGTTTCATATAATTAATGTTTTAAATACGTGTGTAAAACTAGAGAAATGCAGTTCTGCATTATATTGACAGACCTATTTTGGTTGAAGTTACTGTAACATGAATGCTAATGAAGATTTATTAATGTAGAATGTATAGTTTGCATAACAAAATGTGTTTTAATTAATGTAACAATGTGCTGTATTGACTCACTTGAATTAGCCTAATTGAGGCCTGCTAGGCCCTGTATTTCTTGACTGTGCAGAAAATGTCAAGTCACATTGCTAACATGTACCTTTCATTCAGACCTCGTTCCCATGAGGAGAATAGCTTGGTAATAGATGTCTATTGTTTTACACAGAGAGAGTTGTAAGAACCTGACCTTGGATGTGGAACACCCTGGACTGTGGACTGGCAATTTAAACATTTGGTTCAATCTTATGTGGAGTTACATGAATGGATACTGTTCTCAGGACAGACTTGGGAAAACCTGAAGATGTTTCAAGTTGGAGTTGTGCGATTGATTTCTATTGGATATTGCCACTTCCATGTCAAATGAGCTGTTGCCTTAACGAATCAGATTGTCGTATGAACTTTAATATGTCAGTGCCCAGGTGGACTTTACTGAGGAGGTGAGTATCCTGTCCAAAGATGAGAAGCGAAACCCCTTTTGCCCTGTATCCTGTATGCTGAGCCCCTTGGAAAAGTACCTTCCTCTTGGTCTTTTGGCCCTTTGAAATGCCTTGCTGAGACTTAGGGATTTACTTCCTAACCCTTACAGAAGGCTCATGACTGAGCTTCGGACATGCTCATGCTTTTCCTTTTAACCTACCTTTTGCCCACATTAGTTAGCTACTTGCTGTCCGAGATTACACCTTTCTCCAAATTCTTTCTGTCCTTTTTGTTCTTTTTGTCTTTTACCTTCATGTGTATCGCCTCACAAGGCTAAACTGTAGGGTTTCCCCTGTCCAACTAAATTGAACTTTGATGATTTGAACTGCCTTAAAGCTTATTAAAACTGAGCAACGTTTATGCTATGTACATCATATCATCTTATTGGTGTTTTGTGCTGTCTTTGTTAAGTGTCTAGTTCTCCTAACGTCAATTCACCTGAATTTAATTCATTGCCTAAGTAAACCACTGGTAATTCTGTATTTTTACAATTTTGTTTTGTGAATTGTCTACATGACTTTAAGTTTATGTTTATTATAAACGCCTTAACCTTATTCCTGACTGGAGCCTTCCTTGTATGGCCACATTTGTCATACTGTGTAACTTATTCGGTTTGTTTCGAAATTTTGTTGTATGGTTCTACCACATTCTATGCAGTGTCCTAAGATCCCTTGACCTTGTTGTGCGTTGATTCCTGCAAAGGATAAAAATGCTCCGCCACCTGGGTATGTTCTTCCAGAATGAGCCTGCAGTTGGACATTCAAGTTCTAGATCTCCAATGATAAGGTAGTACCTTTTAAGTGAACTATTTCCCCTGACCCAACACTCAATGCATGAAATGTAAGTAGAAACAAGCATTGAACTGCATAAAAATACAAATGAACCTGCTCTCTCAAAGATTAGCGTTTAATTATGTTTTTAAAACTACTACATAAATGACTATCCATGTCTCTAATTGTGCATAAAACTAACTTGGTTTTATGCCCGTCATGAAAAATAAGTCCCAAAAAACAATGCAAACAACCAGCATAGGAACTACATAGCTCACTGTTTCCACAGACGCGTTACCAACACAAAAATGGTAAAAAAAAGATCTGTGCAACTCACTGATAAAGAAACAGTTTACACTGTTTAGTGGGTAAGTCACTAAGTCGAGGTTCTGAAGCGTTCTACTGCTCTTCATAACTCCTCAATCACTGCTGCAACGACACCTCAAATCTCTTTGTGTAATACTGAGCCATCATGAAATAGAAGTGGGCAAATTCAACATGCCTGGCTTTGTTTTACTTCACAAACAAGTCAAATAAAGAAGAAAAACATTACTAATCTCTCTTTATAACAACGGAAATTTGGCAGAGTGCTGAAAGGGTTATTTCTTTTTTGCTAACTGCAAATCCTCCATGTGAGAGACCCATCCAACAGGAAGCAAAATGTGTCTAACTTTGCACATGATGTAAAAACGGTGAAAGGACGTTGCAGAAATGGACTCCGCTGCACGTAGACGTGAAGCTGGTGCTGTACAAATACTAACAATAAAATATAAATAATATCCCAGGTTGGTGTATCTTTGCACAGATGTTCTGTTAAATATATACACTGCTGGTACTAACCAAACGGAAGGGTTGTCTCTGATGGCGTAGGCTTCTCAATAAAAGCTCTCTAAAAAAGAGACTCTGTAACGAGACAATTAGTTTTCAAATATGGACACACAATATTGAGGCTAAACAGCCCGCTTGTCCTACAGATTTTCCGAAGCATAGTTATACAGGTTGATGGAGTGACAATTTTGGTTCCATGACAGCTGTCCGTGCCAAGAGGGCTGCTGTGTGCACTGACATTTTGTTAACGCAAGGATTGCCTCAAACAAAAATGTTCTTGCATTTTCCTTTGATAAAAAGTGAAGGAAATGTCACTTTCTTTTCTTAGGAGATGGTGGCTTAAAAAATTAGATCTTAAATTAATCCAAATGTCTACCAACATCTTTTGGACTCAGGCAACAAATGAGATGTTGATGGAATGTCAAGTCACCTGACCCATACACTGAAGCTTCTTGGAGTGCTTAGGCTAGATGGTAACCTGAATATGTGTGGGGTACAGGGTGAGAGCTGAGGAATACAATAGCTCACACAAGTCAGTAACATAGCAGTGTATTCTTATTGGGTTGTTTAAGGGTAAGGGGCCATCATGTGATAAAGCGGGAATTCAGAGAGGGACACTCGGGTAATTGAGACGGAATGATATGCTCTGGAACGGGAGAATAGTTATAACTCAGGCGCAAGCTCACACTAAAGAGGGCATTAAACCAATCTTTCCTTCATGTGCAGCCATAGAGTGGGGGAGAACAGATCTATGCATGTGATCAATATTATGACAGAGCCTCAGAATCAACATATAGTAGGATTGGGGACTTACAGCAAGTACAAAATAAGCATGCTACATGTATTATTATAAAGGAGTTACAGCCTTTCATGGTTTATGTATATTTGGGTGGAACTCGGAACCCCCCCTCCATGAACAGCCCCCATGATAAAACTATTACAGCATCCAATGTCCTGTTTTAAATGCCCAGACATGCTACATAAGGCTTCCAGTACTACACAGCTCGAGAACAGTATGGCCTTGCCTTTGCAAGTAGGGCAGAAAGTACATAGGTCAAGGTTTTAGACGCTACAAGGAAGTCAAATTAGCTGGGGCAGACTAACCTGGTGCTTAGGTGTAGTAGAACGCCACTTTAGAAGTTGAACACTTCTAGTATGGCATCACCTACACTGTGTTACCTCCATTTCAATTACCACCAATGCATTTTCATTGTCCTGGCCCTTTTTTTTAATTACCCATGTCACTGTCTATTACTCCTTGTCCTTCTTTCTGGCTTTCACCTTTTTCATAGCCCCACCCCTTATTTATTTATTTTTCAGCATTTCCTTACTTTTTTTTTTAACCGCAGCTAAAACACAAAACACTGACTAAATGTCTTACAAGTTAATTTATCAATAGTAACTCACTTATTTCAGTACCCCTCTCCCCATACTATACCTCCCAAAAAACAAAGATCCCCTTCACACTATCCTCATATAACAAATTAAAGATTAATTAATTTTCATACCCTCTTACAGCTCATAACCACCTTATTGCCCATGTCCTAGTCTATCACCATCTGTCCATTTCTACCAGGGTCCAGTCATGCTTTTGCGTCATCTTTTGTTTTATACTATGTCCTTATTTAACATGGCTTTCTATTGCCCCAGTCTATTTGTTTGAACATTAATGGTGAATGGTGATTCTTAAAGGTTTACTGTATAAAGAATCGGGATTTCATTAAAGACAAGGAGGCTAGCATTATGCATTAATCTTTTATTTACTTTTTCTGAGCAGCAAACCCATCAAGTATCCAAGAGAACATTAACAACATCATAATAGGAAAACAATGTTTAACTCCATATAAACTGTGTGTCCTCCATTTTGTTCCTCTTTTGCTTTCTGCTTCTGGGCAGATAAGTATATGTTACTAATTGTTATGATTTTTTACTGGTTGGTATATGTGAGTATTGTTTTGTAAGCTTTACCTAATTTATGGGTATAATTACTTTATAAAAGTTATATTTATAGGATTAAAGGGTAATATAAAAAAGAGGGTGTAGTTACATTTGATTCTCAATTAATTAGGAAATATTTTGTTAGGATTTCGTTTTTTCTGTTTACAGGGTTTATTTGTTGTGTATTTTTGCTAATAAATCCTCGCTACTCTATACCCGCTGATACAGATGCTGGTGCTCTTACCGATCACAGCGACCTTTTAATTCTCGACTACTACCAAGTATGTGTTCCATTGTATCCCTCATTTTGGTACTACTTTCTAAATCTTTTCAGTGCCGGTGTCTAAACAACCTTGCCTCAGTTCTATAGTTAACCTTCCCCTCGTGCTTTTCTTTTCTTTCTAAATTATCTCCGTCCTTTCCCCATCTGGTAAGACCCTACTGAGTTATACACTTTAACAAACCTGCTTTCCCACATAAATTCCCTAATCCTTTATTTCGTTTTATTCCTCACAGATTCTATCTACTTGAATGATCGAAATACCAGACAACATACTAAAAGGTTTTTTGGTATGTTATTAATATTCCCTTTTCCTTTCACCCTTACAATTTGGCCTCAGACAAGGCACATGCATGGTTTTCCATATACATACTAAAAGGGGCTGTCTCTCTTCTACGCAACAAGTGAACTTTGACTTCCACATAAGACATTGTGACTGATGAAGTATACATCGAGTTTTTATAAAAAGTACCAATTACTTTAAGCTAGAAGCAGGGATATACAAAATAAATATGACAATTCTGAGAAATGCTAATTCCACAATCATTGACAAAGTACTGGTAATGCTATGTTTCATATTCTTCGTTTTCTCATTTATTTTATTCTCCTTCTTCTTTCATTTTATTTACTTCAATGTCTGGTTTTTGTCTGTTGTTTTTACTTATTTAATTTTATTGTCATGTGCCTTCTCATGTGTTGATTGTGAATTGTGTCATTGGTTATCTAAACTTAGTTTCAAATATGGGAATGATTAATTCCTTCATTGCTCAATTTTCAAATTTCATGCTGTTGATTACTTTTTTGCTTTACTTTTAAAAAGCCTTGAAAAAGCCCCAGGTGTGGCAGTCAACTAGTGGGTAAAACACACGTTGGCTAGTACATTTACAACACTACTCTACTCAAAAAGTATTGATTGAATACATGTTGACTATTATCAATATAAATAGGCTAGTACATTTGCAACATTGCTCTACTCAGAACTTATTGTCTGAATAAATGTTCACTATTATCAATAAAATTGATTGAAGACTCTACTTACCAAGAATGACCATATCTTCACATTTTCTTGGAATTGTCTATCTGAAGTTACGATTTCAATGCTGTCCTATGTGGGATTAGTAGTTTGTCCCATCACAGGTTAAGACAGTATTATTAAATAATAGCAAATAAGGGGAGAGGTAGCCCCGGGCCTTTACCCCGCTCCCACAGTAAAACTATTAGCATTAACATGCCCATTTTTTTGCCCCACCCACTCTTGCTAGCACTTGTTCTTGTATGATTACGTACCTGTGCATTCTTCCCTGGCTCTTTCTACTGCCCATCCCTCTTTCTTGTCTTTTGTTTTTTCTTTCCCACGCCATACCCCAGAGTCTGGGCAATATTGTCCTCACTGCATGGATAGCTCCTGCCCCACCAAATGTTTTTCACTCATTTGTCTCAATCATTTGAGTATTAGAGAGTGCTCCATATTCCACCCTTAGAGCAATTGTCTCTGTGGTCAATCACCTGGGTACAAAGTTGTGCCTTACCCAGAGTAAAGGTTGGCGTCTACACCATTGAATCAGACTTCAGCAATACAAGTGGCTGGTAGTGGATGAATTAATAGTTCAGGGGAACAGGGTGTCTTAAGCAAGGATAAAGGACATACTGCATACAGCACAAAGTGGTGGTTTCCCGACACAGGTTATGGCTATTTTAACTTCCTTTCCTTGAACAGCCCCTAGTGCTACACTTCAGAATCACCCATCAGGTTTCTAACATCCAGTGTTAACATAAACATTGGGCCATAAAATTTGACCACAGCAGCAGGCTTGCGTGGGCCTCTATCCAAGTCTTGTTGCCGCCAACACTGCCTTCTGCCAAGGACTGCGTAGAAATTTCAGAAATCCCAGTCTGGGAAACTGTTGTGGTGCCAGGGAAATCCACACCACCTGGAACAACTGGTGCCTGTCCTTACCTTCTTCTAAAGCATCCTTGAAAGAAAGTCAGCAAAGACGTTCTCTATGTATGATTTTTTTAAGCGAGCACTTTGGCATGTTTGGCCCTGGCTTCACTGAAGTGTACCCAGATTTAGTTAAATATGGCCCTGCCCATTTTTTCACCCAAATTTGGGCCATTACATTATATTTTTCTAGACATATGCAGAAGCGTAGTAACAGCAGCACAGTGAGATAAATGACCAGGGTCAGGTGTCTGGGATCTGCTGCTTTCTTTACGGCTAGAACAAGCATATGATGCTGGGAGAAGACCTGCAGCTGTGACTTTCCTGCATGATTAGGAATTTATACTGTTCAGTGCATGATTTGGAATGAATCCCTTATATGGAGGGCAAGGCACAGTTGACTATTGCATGTGTAAGTCATCTTGAGAAAGTGGGCTACTCAGACTCAGGAGTCACAAGTACCTTGACGCCCACCAGGCCTGAATCAGATTGAAGACCTCTGCTTTGGAAAATGACTGAAGACCGGTCTGAGACATCCAAGGCCACCAGTGGGGCGAGTCTGTATCAGCCTGCTACACTTACACCATTCACGGACTTTGTATGACCCACAATACAGTTTTAGCTTTCATCCTCGGTTTAAGGCTACTGTCCTGTTGGAGTCAGAGCTGTAACTCTCGAAATATTTGACTGGCTTTTCATATCCAGAGACAAAACTGAACAGACTCCAAAATACCACTTACAGCAGGGGTAAGAGCAGTCAGAGCATTTTGAGACACAATGCACGAATATCAGGCAATTGCTATTCCCCGATTCCAACCACAGATTGAATTGGTCAGGGTTGGTTCCTAACGGCAACGTTTATGAAGTAAAGAGAATTAAAAAAAACAATAGTATGTTTGTGTAGCCCAGTGTTGTGACGCCACTCTGGCTGTGAAGCAAACTTGATTTGCACATAAAAAATAAACAAATGGTACCTTCGGTTTGTACATGGCCTCTGAAAGTCTTTCCGAATATTCACTTTTTTTGCTAAGCCACATGCTTTGTGCATTTGCCAAAACCTGTGTCTACTCATCTGAAGGACTGCAAACATTTCTGCCAGACCGGCCTTAGAAATGTGCCTTTATTACATTACTACTGCTTCCAGCTACTCTCACAGCCTACACTACCTTTGTCGTTTTACTTCAGCTCCTTGATTTTGGGCACTGAGCATCTGACCCTCTGGTCTTTTCTCAGGTCATTTTAGTCTTCAGCCTCTGCACGCTATTTGCAAGCCTTTTCCTTGGGCGTCCTCTGCTTTGTTTTCAGATCTTGGTGGTGTCCAGCTTTTCCGTGCAGTCCAAAGCCTCTACTCTCTGTATCTAAATGCCCTTCTTAGATATTTGTGTTTTATATTTTTTGCCTTGAGTCTTCAGCCTGTATTCTTCTTTTCTATGGTCAGGTCACTGCCCTGTGCTTCTAGTTTTGCCCCACTTTTATTATACCAGGTCGAAATGCTTGTTGTAACCAGTGCATGCACATCTTGTTTGTTCCTAGGTTTTGCATCCTTGACACCGCATGTCTGTTTTTTTCTTTTTCAAATTCTAATATTCTTGGCTTACATGTTGTATGATATTGTGGAAACCTGGAAAACACTACAGACACATACTCATAGACACTGCATGTCTTAATTAGACCACACCCTGATTCAGACTCCATCACCTCCAATCTTTCAAAGCCTCCCCATGCTTCCCTGTCACAAGCTCTACATGCTTTATATTCAGTGATTATGCTTCCCTGCTCTTCTTTCCTTGGGATTTTTCTTTGGTTCTTTGAAAACTAGCTGGGCTTCACTGTAAAATCCAGGTGTAAAAGAGCCCTGGTTCAAAATTTGGTCAGGTGACTTGAGTTTTAAAATTCCATTCATACCTTTGCACATTTCTGTGCCTGCTCTGCCTCTGTTATTACAGGTCTTTACCTTATTTTGTGCCATTATTATCATTATCTTGCTGAGTTTTCTAGTGTACTACATGAAGTAATAACTAGCCGGGGGAACGCCACAAACCTTGTAAAAGCATTTGAACAATGCTGGAGGGATAAACAGAGAATCCATTCCAGGGTTTACTCATTCGTTAAGATTGCAAAGCAAGAGATAGAAAATGAACAACAAAAATATACTTTGCCATAAAACGCCAGGCTCAAGATGAACTACGAAAAACAATGTAGTGAGACATATTACAAAAACAATTGGGACTCTTGTGGAAGTAGAGCCACACTGGCATCTCCTCCAGCATTTCTTTGGCAAACAGCACTGACCACTAAGGAAAGAAGGAGGGCAGGAAAATATCTGGTAATAGTTTTCCATGAAACCAACTAATGAGTCAGTGTTTGGAGTGGGTTGGAAAGTAGGGATGGGCTGAATGTTTCATTCCCCCCCCAAAATTGTCAGTATTTTGGCCACTCCACATTACTCTTTTACTCAGAGTTCTGACCAAATTCTGCCAATGACTGCATGGCAGAATTTTTCTACTGCGAGGCTCCACAAAATGAGACCTGGCAAGCGAGATTTGGCATCTTGTAGCGCAATTTTCTAATGTGGGCGATCACAGTCAGAGGGCTGCCATTCTAGTAGATTTGCTGCCACTAGAGTAGATTTTCTACTTGATTTTGCTGCAGCTCAACTCAAATGTGTGCGTGTTTTTGCCCAACTCACGGTGCCTTTGTGGTGATTTTTCAGCATTGCCTGCGCTACTGGTGCTAAACAGCAGCGCAAGCAGCAGATTTTCCGCCTGTGGGCAGAGCTCTGTAGAATCTTGTAGGGTTTTTTCCGTAACTCCACAGAATTCAGCAGAGTGAAATTCTGTGAATTCTGTCCACTCCTGTTGTGTAGCCATAATGCAGACCTGTTCAGCTCAGAGGGTTGCAAGCGGTGGTGTTGGTACAGTAATTCAGGACCTTGTGTGAAAGAAAGATTGAGCAGGGTCAGGTATGGCTGCTTGAGTTAGCTGTTTAATTTATTTCAGGCTCAGAGTAATTTATTTCAGAATCAGAGAAGGCCCCGGGAAGGCATGGGTATTAGGGTTATGATTTGTACTATGGAAGTGTGGTTTAAATTGTTAATGCAATGTATTGAGCTGACTGACTTACAGACTTGTCCTATTAAAGTGGCCTTTTGGCACTGTAATGCCCTGGTCTGTATTGTTTGTGCCATCTTGTCTGACAAGTACAAGGAAAATACAGATAACCCATGAAATGGCTTTGGCGAAAGCCCTAACACTGCTAAAATTCATAAAACTGCCTAAACATACCTCATAGTTTATTTCTGCCTGTTAAAACATCCAGTACCTTTTGAGAGAGAAAAGAGCATTTAGAACCAACCTGAAGGCATCCACTGGTCAGCAGAGGGCCGAAGCAGCGTGTTCACCTGCTCCCAGTCCAGGTCATCGTCGTCGGACTGACTGTATCCACACGAGCCGTACGGCTCATCGAAAGAGCAGCCTCCTGCAACAGAGGAATAAATGAAACCTTTTAAACACTCATATAAGGAAACGCGGAACACATTTTAGACTGGCTGACAAGTGTTATGGACACCACGGGCATGAAACACTTTCCTTGGGGGACCCATCTGTCACGTTGGTATGAGAATCGGTGCTTAATTCATAGAACAGTGAGCGTAGATTTCCAAAGTTCTGCTCAGAATCCTGTGGATGGTGCTATTAAATGTCAGCGTGCGAATGAGTACTCTTGAATACCTCCTTAATCTACACCCTGCCTCATCATCTCACTCTTGCAGGTTCCAGCTTTCGCCTGTTGTTACAGTTTTCAGTCTCTCACTCTCCCTCCTGCTTTCCCCTGTGTATATATCCCCCTCTTGCTCTCACTCGATGGTTGATGAGGAAAAGTAAGTGGTGGTTGGCTCCACCCCTAAAAGTAACCACTTCTTTGGGTCAGAAAAGTGTAAGAGAGACTTTAAAACAAAAATGCCGCAATTTGATTAGGATAATGCAAAATTAAATGCCTTCTAACCCTGCCAAAGTTTGTAGTAGATTATAGCTGACTCCTCTAACAATACTCAGATCTGGAATTATTGTTTCATGGGAGAATGAGTGAGGACCGTCGCGGCTTGCACATTTAGGAATAACATACAAACAAGTTGAGTGAGGAGGGAGGGGGCCTTTCTACTGCATACGTACCCCTCTAGGGTACCCAAAAATAAACTCAAAACAAGCATTTGCAATGCAATAGGTATTGCATATTTCAAACAATTGTCATCTTTTGACAACAGCGCCCATGAGCAAAAATAACATGAGTGGAAATTGAGAATGGACCACTTAACAAAATAAAATAAAGTTAGCTTTCAAAAAATACAACTTCGCAATTTTGTTTGTCCTGCTGGGTATATTTTTGTCAGACACCATCCTTCTGTTTGTAGGCCACTGAAAGTTAGAATAAAATAGTACCTCGATCATGTTGGGAGCGGCGGAGGGGCACTAATTACGTTGAAATCAATTAGTGCTTGATCCCTGCTCCACACAGAGGAATGGAAATAATGCCAAACATGTCTTGATGAATTAGGAGGCTGTAAAGGAGAGTGCCACACAAACCAACAAATGGTGAGCGACAGGCGGGCTCCTTTACTGAACACAAGAGTCTCGCATGCACTAGCACTTACACTCACAGGCTCTACCCTAAAAAGGACTGCGACAACTTCATGAATGGAAGGCCCTGTGGTGACTATTTACATAGGTGCTACTGCACGCAAATAAACAGTGGATTCTAGCACTGAGCATTTAATACCATCTTTACTTACAGACGTAAAGGAAACAAGTCCACGAGCAACCAAAACAAAAAGCCACTTCAGCTGTTTATAATGCATGGTTAAAAAAAGCTGGTCTCAAATTTAGAGCGCAAGATGGGACACATTGCAAGCAGTTAAGGTCATTGAATGACAGATTTAAAGACGTTTAAAGCAGAAATAAGGAATTGCACATGCTGGGGATGTATTGATTTATCCAAGGTGTTTGGTTTGGCTTGGACTAGCTGTCAGGCAGCTTCTCCACCTCACGGTGAAATGCTTAAACTGATTAAACGTTGGCAGCTGGTCGAGGGCCACAGATGATGTCATGTGGGCAGTGCGATACAAAGAAACTATTTTGTTTTATATACATTGGACTGATAAAATGAAATAGTGAACACAGATTCATGGTACAGAATCCCATTGTCCGAGAGGAAACCAGCAAGTCCTGTTTAGCACACAGGAACTGAGTAAGAGGTAAAGCACTTCTTGCCCGAGGCAATCCTGTTGTCTTTTGTATAGTACATCTACCAAGCGTGATCGTGTAGCATTGCTGCTTTGTCCAAGAAGTGTATGTAAGGGCAAGCAGCTGTGGTTGAAAAGACTGTTAGGGTAGAGATACTTAGGTGGGAAGAGTTGGGTGTCATGCACGAGGGTCAGAGATGCAGTCCCGTCCTAGTGGAGCATCTACACAGGCCAGGTTACAGGAAAAGTTATGTAGGATATAGGACAGTTAAGCAAGCTGCGATAGTACGCTTGCAGCATTTTCCTGGTACAAAATACATGTGGACAAAGGAGGCTAAATGGGTCAACGTTTAAGTATGGGATGTCGAGAGACTTGCTATGTTGGGTTGCAATGGCCACCTTCATCCATTACATATCCATAAATGCACTTCAATACCTTGGACAGGGAAATGAAGCAGTATTTCAATGCAACTACAATATAAGACATTCACAGTAGATCTCAGTTTGAATAAAAAAATCTATACCTTTGAGAAGTGCACAAGTACACAAACGCACACACTGCAATTTAAAGTCCTGTCGGTCTTCACACACAAAGGTCATGTTGGCTCACTTGAGGTCAGTTAGAGTCTGGTAAATTTGTAGAAACACAAACTATGGCTGGGCTGAAACATGTTTGACACTGCTTTTGTATTCAGGGAGCACAAATAATCAGCTATTTTAAAAGCACGAAATACACCAGTGACCCTGGTAATGCGAATCAAAACATTAATTTCCAATAATGTCCCTTCAAAAAGGCACATTTACGTATGTATGACAGTTACAAAGTCTGGTCCCTGCTGCTCAGAGAGAAATTCAAACACTTACAAAATACCCTTCATGCTTTTACGTGCACCCAATTATTTCCTCTCCGCCTGTTTTGAAGGAACATGAATAGCAAATGGTATTTGCTACAATCTGTACCAACAACAATAAGCCGGACTGAGCATAAAAGAATTGCTGTCCCTGTTCTTCCTTTTCAACACAGCCATCCGTTTTAATTGTGAATCTCCCTGGCGTCAAAAGTGCACTTGGTGACAGACGGATAAACTATCACACGCTGCTCGCCATTGTGCGGTGTGGTGCCCGGGCGAGTTATGTTCATTAGCAACAGGCTTGTCAGTTAAATTAGCACCCTTGGACATTGGATCTTCGCTAACACTTAGCAGTACAGCCTCAATTAGCCGTCCCCCTGGGAACAGAAAACTCATTAGGAAGATACAGAACAGAACTCAATAATTCACCTTGACAACAGCATAATTTAATTCATTTCCCAAGTTTCAGGGATTCGGAAACAAGTTGCATTCAGCGCACATGCAACATACAATGCAGGCAGAATAACAAGAATTTCCCCGGCTACCTTCACTTTATATAAAGTCTACACTTATCTTATTCTTCAAACTCATTAACTCACCTTGTCTGAGGTGTCTTTTTAGGATACGATTGGTGAATGAATGCGTTTGAGGAATAAGAGAAGTGTGGACTTTATGTGAAGGGAAGGTGCCTAAGGAATTCTTGTTTTTCTGTTTAAAAAAACCCTGCCCCCCAGGCCACAAGTCCTAAAAAGAGAAGTGGGGGGACTAACCAAGTTAGGCAGTAGGCAAGTGACATTATGGCACTTAAAATCACAGTGCGTGACGTCACAGCACGTGACATTGCACATGACATCACAGGAAGTGAGATCACAACCCATGACCTCACAAGAAGTGACACCAGATCTTAAGACCTCACACATATGTTTAGCAGGTCGATCAAGAATACATCCAAGCTCATTACAATATTTAATAAATGAGATTTTGCGTCTGGTTGTGCCAAATAAATGACACACCCATGACGCAAAATTAGGGCAACAACTTACACATTTATTTTTAAAAACTCTGCCACAAAGAAACTGGCAACAAGAAGAAACGTGGAAGTAAATGTGTTAGGCTTAACTGGCTGAAAAGTCTGCATTTGAAAATATCGTATACGGTTAAAACGCCTGCTGCAGAGATATTTGTGTGCACAGTAAATCTCAGGGAATAAAAATAATGGTAAGATAACTGCTGGAGAAGTCTGTGTTTTGTCTTTTGAATCAAAGTAGCATAGAGGTTTAATGTGCCTCTTGGAAAGCATTAACACCCAGATGACAGATTTTTACTTTAAGTAAATGGGTATGTGGGTTACTGCTTTTAACACAGAGATCTTTACTTACAATTCATAAATTGTACTCCATCTAGTATAATTAGCTATAAAGGACACGTGGCTCCTGCACCTTGTAACCCTCACTGTCTTATGTAACATCCTCTGCACTGATTTACACACAATCTATTGTCAATGTATAATGTGTACGTATTATGTAAAGAGCCCTGACACCCTGTAAAGAGATGAGTTGCACTATAGTGCTAGAAAAGAAATAAAAAAAAATAGTGGTATTTAAATTATCATTTGTGTAAAAACCGGAACAGACCAACACACCTGACATTCTTACAATGCATATCTTTTATATCCAGAGACTGAACAAAGTCAAAAACATGCCTCTTAAGTACCTGTGCAGTGATAAGCTGTGTGCGTTTGTTTCCCCTCCATTGCATTACGTATGAGTCTCCTGATAGCTCCTAGCCAGGATACTGCAACAAAATGAGTCCTAATGGCCCCTTAACTTCAACCTTTGTTATTTGCCCATTTGTAATCAGATAAGTCCCTCCCTCCGCCTGCATGATGCTGCTCCCAATGAAAGCAGTCAATGTGCAGGCCTGCTGAATGTGTCTGGGTGTCTGAAAATAACACAAGACAAGTGTAGCATATTCCAGTGAGATCTAACCTCTTGGCAGGGTAGACGAATCCACCCTATGAAAAGAGTGGGTAGCTGCTGTCTACCCGGGTGTCCCCTTGACTCATGTCCTGCTGCCCCCTTGGTGTATAAAGGGTTACTCTCTTCATTTGTTAGAACATTATCTAGACCAGGGCCCAGGAATGACGTTCATTCACATAGTTGTTTGCAAGATGAAACAAAACACAGCTTGGAGACACAAACCATAGAAGGAATGGACTGGGGAAGACATGACTCCTCTAAAGGCCAGTAATCCAGACATCTATCTAGTCTATGTGTTACCTGATTGATGAGGCTACAGGTGGCCACTGCCTGGAGACGTTTGGAGAAAATCTGTGTGCAAATGAGAAGCTTCTGTTCAAGAAAGAGGTGGATGGGGGACCTATACTACTTACCAGGCAACTTAATACGTTGACCATTCACTCAAAGAGTAGTGGGAGGTCTTGTTCATACAGACTGAACCTTAAGAGTTCCACATCCATCTCAATGGCACATTCCTGGCCAATTCACTTTGCATTATCTCCATTACCTTACAGCTCATTTTCAAGTATGTATTACTGAAAGAAAGTACTATCTCAACAGTGGAGTAGGCATGGACGTCTATTCATCCAAATGGCAGGGTTAGTGGAAGTGCTATCACGTGCCATTCCATCTTTATGTTCACTCACACAAATATGCCTACACAAAAATACTTTCACTCATACACACAACATACATTTAAAAGTGATTTTATCTTACCTCAGCTACCAAGGAGGGTCATATTTCAGCTACCCCTAAAAGACATCCATGGGAGTAGGAGTGATGGGATGCATCGGGAGGGTAAATGATAATAGGTCATGAGAGTAACTGAGTGAGTGGCTGGAGACTTGCACAGAGGTTTCATGTGGTTCTCTTGTTTGTAGAAAGATACAGAGGATAATTGTTCTCTGATGGAGGGAGTATGATCCCTTTCAGACAGAGAAGGGTCTTGTTGGTTAAGGCAATATGTGACCCACCTGCATTCTTTCCTGACAGGCAAATCTTCAAACCCAAACTGTGCAAATAGCCAATAAAGGTCTTTGACAAAGTAAAATCTCAAATCATGTTTCACATTGAGGTCACACATCATCATCTCCTACACCATGGAACCTGAATTAAATATCAGAAAAAGATAATAATGACTAGGCATCAAAATCTGAAATGTACATTGGGGTTAGATGAAGGATGGACTGACAGGGAGCACCATAATATGCAAAGATATTTAATGGCTCTGCACCAGAAAGGGTCTGCATTGCATTACCCGAAAATGCAATTTTCCACACCATAATATGACATTCACCAGAAGCAGTATGTTTTGAAGGAGGTGTTGCCATGACAACACAGATGTTATATTCACTTGGCACAGCACCAGATCGCTGTTTTGCAAGTCTCTTGTCACAGAGGCTTAGAACCTGTTTGCTGAAACAACCAATGAAGAGTGAAGCATGACCAGTGCTTGAAATGGAAAAATAGAAGTGCAGGTACTCTGTACCAGAGTACCTAATTATTTCGGAGAAGTGCCGGTACTCTCCAATTAAAAAAGTATTATGTTTTTCTTGAGAAGTGCAGGTACTATCCCTCTAAAAATAAAAAAGTGCCGGTACTCCGTACAGGACAGTACCGGCCCATTTAAAGCATTGAGCATAAGCCTGAGAACAGATTGTGCTATGGTATTAATAGAGGTGTATGTCATTTCTTCCCCGAGAGAGAGTCTTCATTTTAGGTTTCGGTTTTAAAACAGGTGTTTAACTAATTTTATGTTGAGTATCCTATTTAATTTAAACAGCACTTTCATATATAGATGGCCTCACTGGTGTGCCTCACAAGCAGAAAATGTGAAAAAGTGAAATGAGTCTATACCACCATGGTCAATGTACCACTCAGTTGGTAGCCACTATCTCAACACCTTGCAAATCCCAGAAAGACAGACCTTTGTAGGAGGTCCTGCATTTTGGAATCTTCCCAACCCCCAAAGTGTACGTGGGTTGGGCACAGCATCTGGCCTGTGGCCAGGCTCTGCACCTCACCTTCTTCTGGTGGATATTCTCTGCTGTGCTCAACCTTCTCTCTGACTTACAGTCAGTCTGCTTTTTTTCACCCATGTTTAAACACCATAGTTGTTTGCGACTTTCACAAAACAGCGTTCTAATCATTACTTAAGATGGACACTCATGATTTTATTTAATCTTGCGAGTGACAAGCTATCGTCACTATTTTTATCTGCTTTGGGCTTTGAAGTTTTCATGCCTCTAACTAGTACCCCTGGGCACCAGATGGCGTCAGTCACCTCTACTGTGTAAATATTTTTCCCACAGTGTAAAACCCATGAGTCACTGCTGACTACAAAGTTTGAGGGCAGCCAAAAAACATTGTTCAGAACTTTTACACAGCTGACCATATGTTTTTAAATTCATAATGTGACTGACAAGATTCTTGAGTCAGAACTTGCAAGTTAAAACTGCAGTTATGCAACAGTTAAAACTTTGTAAAGCCTGCTTTGCACCTTTTTAAGACACCACTTTCAGAAACTTCTGTTAATGTTTTACATTAAACCAAGAAAACATGCTTTCTGAATTAAGTTCTAGTTTCATGCCAGTTTCGGTATAAATCGATTCAGTGGTTCAGGCTACACCTGCAGCACCCATGGTAACATTTCCTCTACAAGGACTGGCACAAAAATTGGCATACTGGACCTTAGGTTGGCTAAGCCAGTGATATTGAAAGTTTTGTGTAAATCTGTCCTCGATGTTCAAAAGATAAAAGCAAAATAAAAAATGTGCCTTTTCAATGCAAAGTGCATGTGAACCATAACTACATAGAAGCAACTGACATTGTTTAATACACAGTATATATGCGGAGGTTAACATTTTATTTCTACCATTGTTGAGAGGGGACATGACACACAATAAGCAAATACTCGAGTGTGACATGATACCCCTTCCCCTTGGTCGACAATTGTAATAAATAGCATTTCTACTCTGGGCATCCACAGAAATGGTTTATACCATGGTATTTTGCATGTGTATTTGTTTTAACTAATGATATTCAACCAAAAATGGGTTGAAAGGGGTTACATTTGTGCGGCAACCACACCGAAGAGATATCATGAATATTAAGAATTACTTTTCTGTATAAAGCAGTTGTGCATTGAATCTGTGGACAGTAAACTGTTTTTCTCATGTCAATTTTCCTCTGCTGTGATAATAAACTTGCATTTGACCTCTGTACTGTAGTAATAAATGTGTGAATAAAAATGTTATTAAAGTTGACAAATTTACTACAAAACACAAAACCACAGAAATGCAGCTGTTAGCCTTATTTTGAGTAACTATACCTCGTGCCCTAAAGTAACTATAACTCAGGCCACCACCATGCACAGTTTTCTCATCAATACTTTTACTGCAAATGTTAAAGTGACATTATGAATGATGTCCTAGAAGATGTCATGAGTGATGTAATATCTGGGGTAATTAGCAGTACAATGCAAAGGCGCACGTTATAGTTACCTTAGGGCATGAGCTATAGTTACTTGCAATAATACTAACTATAACAGCTGGATTTCTATGGTTTGTATGTGTAAAATCTGAACATAACTAAAATGTCACTCTAACCTTTGGTTTTTTAGTGAATGTCAAAGTTTTTTAAATTCTATTTTCTAACTATATCGTCCCTGTAATCTTTTTTTTCCTCAGTGAATTTCTAGGGTTTTCTTAACGTTAAGAAAGATTCCTATTGCAATGCAAGGGGGGTTGGGCGGGTATAGGGGAGGGTTGGATGCAGGGCCTCACCTGGCATGGAGCCCCACCCCAAGCTTGCTGCTTCTGCCCCCTCTTCTCCTTATCACCTATTGCCCAAGTTCATGCCCCTGCTCCCTCATTACAGCCCTGTGTGGCAGTTGTTCCACTACTGTACTTCATGTGTGCCCTGAACAGTTAGCTTGCTGCCCCATTCACCTCCTCCCTAACCTCTGTTGTTCGAGTCCGTGCCCCAGCCCCCTTGCTCTTGTCCTGCCTGGTCCGCTGTGCTGCTACTGCCCTCCATTTAGGTTGATGTCTATGTCCACTCCTCCTGCCCTTCGTCGTCCAATCCTATGCCCCATCACTGCCCTCGTGCTTAGCCTCTGTGCTTAGCTTGCTGCTCCTACCCTCCTTTCCTTGCCTTTCAATGTCTGTGTGTATGTCCCTGCTCCCACCTTTTTGCCCACCATGTTCCACAGACTTGCAACAGCTCCTCATATATATTCTGAGTGTTCTGTTGAGCTGCCACTGCCCCTCCCACCTGCCTAGCATGGTCGGATGGCTGCCACCTCTACCCTGCCTGTCCAGGTTCCATGCCTCTAGCTCCTTCCTCCTATTCTCCATGGTTCACTTTGCTGCCTCTCCGTTCTGCCCTCCATGCGCTGTTGTGCTGCAACTGCTCCTCCTGCCTGCCCTGCATGGCCTGTTGTGAAGCCCCTTTCCTTGCCCTCTCTTGTCGGTGTCCAGCCCCTACCCCCACTTCTGCCCTCTATGGTCCTTTGTGCATGCCCCTGCCCGCCCCTTCGTGCCCACCATGGCCCTATGTGCTGACTCCCTTCCACTTTCACTGTTGTCTGGGTGTATGCCATTATAGTCTCACTGTTGCCCACCAAGGTGTGTTGTGCTTCCAGTGCCCATCCAGCCTGCCCTCCTTGGTCAGCTAGCTGCTCCTGCCCCCTGCCCTCAGTTTTCCATGTGCAGGCCACTATCCCCTCCCTCCTGCCTTATCTGGTCCGTTGTCGTGCACCCGCCCCCTGACTCCTGCCCTTCATGGTCTGTTATGCAGAAACTGTCACTCCTGTCTGTCTGGTATGGTCAGTTTGCTGCCCTTGTCTCTTTCCCCTCTGATCTCTGATGTCCATGTGAAAGGCCTCTTCCACTCCCTATTGCTTTCCATGGTCTGTTTTGCTGCACTGTCGTCCCACCTGCCCTGTGTGGTGTATTTTGCTGCTGCAACCCCTAACACCTGCCCTGTAAGGCCACTTTGGTGCCCCTGCCCTTGCCCTTCCTGCTCCTTCTTATCCAAGTCCATGCCCCTATCACATTCCTCCTGCCGTCCGTGATCCAATGTTCCATACCTGCCAATATTTTGAACTTATTAAGAGGGAGATTTTGAAAAGGAAACCTGGGGGAATGTTTTTCTCCATTGGTTTACATTACAAAAAGAGGAAATATTAGGCAGGAGACCAAAAAAAATAAAGCCCTTTTGGGCCTAAAAACGTTGGGAGTCTCCTGCCTGAATCAGGTCTGTTGGCATGTATGGTTGTACTGTCAATGCCTCTTAGTTCTGCCCTCAATGGTCTGTTATATTGCCACAGCGTCTCTGGCCTATCCTGCATAGTTGGTTTCCTGCACTTGTCCCCTTTTCCCTAACCTCCATGGTACATCGTGGTGCTACTGCCCCTCCCACCTGCCTACCGTGGCCTCTGCACCCCCCCAGCCCTCAATTATCCAAGTCCATGCCCCTGACTTCTGCCTCCTCACAGTATTCTAATGAACAACTAGATTACTAACATTCTATACTAATTACTTAAGGGTGGGACACCAGACATCATCTTGATGCAATCACAACTGCAGTACCTAAAGCATTAATTTTGGAAAATATAAAAATGAGAGGGTCTTATTTCCATAGAAATTATGGTTAGTGCTCTAAAAAACTAAAATGAGGACATACTGGAGGGGTTCCCAAATAATGGCAAAGCACTTTTAAATTATTTGCTATCTTTTTTTTTTTTTTATCCAGTTGATCACTTGATTCTGTGTTGGGGAGAGGATGTGAGCCAAAGCTTCAGAGTTTGCAACTGGGAATTTGGGTTTGAGTTTCAGTGTCAGTGTCAGCCTGACTTCCTGTGATTCTGGGCAGATCTCTAAACCTCCCCATGCCTAAAACCAAAATGAATGTGCCCTTGTGTGACATAACTGATGCTCATGTGAAGCACTGCTGTACCTTCCGGTCAAGTCGGTGCTATATAAAACTGCAAATAAAAAGAAGACATTAAGGGCCAGATGTATGACCCTGAGTTTTGCGACTCACAATTTGCTCATTTGTGAGTCGCAAATTGTGAGCCGCAAAATCTTATGTACTTTACACTGTTAGCGATTCGCAATGAGGTCACAAATGACCTACCTCATGAATACTCATGAGATAGGTCACAACTTGTGACCTGATTGGGAATGGCCGCCCTCACAGGTATGGTGGGCTGCTGGAGACAGCAGACCACCATGTCTGTGACTGTTTTTCAATAAAGCAGGTTTTTTTTACCATTTTTTTTAAAATGCAGCCTGTTTTACTTAAAGGAAAATGATATGCATTAAAAAATGTAAAAAAAAAAAAAAAATGAAAAGTTTTCTTTTCATTTTTTCAGAGCAGGCAGTGGCCCATGGGACAACTGCCTGCTCTGAAAAAATATTTTTGCTGCCATTCACAAAGGGGAAGGGGTCCCACAGGGACCCGTTCCCATTTGCGAATGGCTTGGCACCAGTTTGAAACTGGTGCTAGCTACGATTGTTTTGTGACAACGCTACATTGCGCTGCGACTCACTTTTGGAAGGGAACGCCCCTTCCTCATTGCAACTCGCAAACCTATAAAATTATAGATTACCGAATCGCAAAATAGGGTATGTACATACCAAAATGTTTTTTTCCCGTCACAAACGGTCTGATTCTGCAAATCGGGCCTTTGCGACAGGAAAAATGGTACGTACATGTGCCCCCTAAGTGTTTTACACACTTCAGAGCATTGGGCTACATTTGGGTGATAGCTGGGCTACATTTAGGCTCATTTTTCTCTGGTGGCCATCTTAGGAGACTTATTTGCTATAACACTCCCTAATCTCTTCATTTACTTCAGGAGCCTCAGTAGAAAATGCTTCCAGTTTTAGATTCCATAAAGATGGTGTTCAGATGCATCACACTTTTGGCATAAATTCAGAATGTTAGCACTCTAGTCACTTATTAGAACACTGCAATAAAGCCACTAATCACCAGAGAATTAACTGGCAGTCTGCTGCTTCTGTTGAAAGTGCATGTTTCAGTCTGCATGTCAGAATGTTTTAATGAAATAGAAGAGGAGGATATGAGAACTCACTTAAAATGTGTCCTATTTTTTCTTTCTACAGCACTAATCATAATATCTATGACAAAACGAACCCCCTCATTTTGTTCCGTTCTAAATTACATGTTTTACATTTTACCAGTTTGACTCAATCAAGATGGCTTTAGGTGTGCCACACTTTTGTCATAATTAAGATTGTTAGTGCTCTAGCTGTTCTTTAGAACACTCTATGAGGCTGCAGTAGAACACAGGGGAATCCACTGACAGACTGCTCCTGTTAGAAAACTTTGTTTTTCTGAGAATTTCAGACTTCATTCTCATATGACTGAGAAAGATAGTGTGATTTTACAGAAAATATGATTCTCATTTTAGCTTTTTGAGCACCTTCCATAACATCTATGGGAAAGTCATGTGAAAAACAGTTCCCTCAAACATGATTAAGGAAATCCTAGCAGGCTAAAATCACCTTAGGCCCATACTAATTTTAGCAATAGTGGTGTGTTCCATCTACAAATGATTTATATTGTAACTAAAATCTGTCAGCACCCTTTATCCGTTCTTTTTTTTGTGACCCTCAAAGTCTGCCATTCACTGCAATGCATTTCAATAGGGTGTTATCATGTGTATTGGTCCCAAGGTGGCAGCCAACACTTTCTGGTTGAAAGGCTGGCAGACAATCAGATCTCACAATGAGATCTGCGCTTAGGCTCCACCCAGATAAACAAATTTGGTTTTCTTTAAATATCTCAAAAGCTACTGTACAAGCATTTGCAATACAATAGGTCTCACGTTTGCTCGAGTTACAGCTATTAGCATTGTAAATTCCTAACTGGACTTTTCTTGCCACATAATTACAATGGTATATTATCCCCCAATCCAACCTTAAATGAATAAAGGCAACCCTTTACACATGGATGTCACTGTTACTAGAGTTTTTCAGAGAGTCATAGCTTTGTCCAGGCACATGGGAGCACCCAGTGTAAGTCAAAGCTGTACCCTTTGAAGCTTAAAGTGCCATGTAAATTATACAAAAAAGGAAGCAGAGAACCATGGGTAGTTCCCACGTTTTAGTTAGAGAGCAGCTCATTTATGTGAAGCACTCAACACCACAACACCCAAAATCTTCTCACCTCAAATTCTTGTTTTTCTAGCAGAGGTTTTTAAACATAGGACTATGACAATATCCTCCACACCGAGCTAGAAAAATGACACACCCTTTTGCCATTTTACAGCAAAACCTTTGAGCGTGGGATTACATAGTGCCATCCACAATGAGCTGAAAAATGACAAAAGTCTTTTACAATTCCAGGGAGAGCATTATATCTTTGGATGGATAAAATGCCATTTAAGCCATCTTGGAATGAATGAAATCAGCCGCTGGTGCATGTTTTGATATATGTATATATATATCACAAAATACTTCCTGCTATGCATTATAAGGCTATTGCAAATCACCAAGCAGCTCTTCGACCATAGAGAAACAAGGCCAAAACTAATCACACCAAAAAGCAGCCAGATATTTCCCGTAAAAGATATTACAGTTTAATGCAAGTCAGATTATGAAAGCGCTGTCACTCAGAATGTGAAAAACATATAGAGAGATTGCATCTTTCCTATAATTATCTAAAGCCTGCAAAAAATAAATGTGATAGATATCTACTTTCTGCTTACAACTGTCCATCTAGAAAAACAGAGCGCATATATATATATATATATATGTATATATATGTATATAGATAAATATATATGTATATATATCACATTAATGTAATATTTAAGCCTTTCTTAATTTGAAATCACTTCAATTAAGAGGCAGTTGGAAACTGAGGGCTGGGCAGTGTACAGTATGATGACGGAGAAGCTGGCAGTCTACTGGAATGCTTGACAGGGAAATGGCATGCAGGAAGAATCCTGGAAGAATACCAGAACCAGCTGATGCAGAGGTCAAGAGGGAGGGAACCAAAAAAAAACACAAAGTCTTAGTAGAGAGTGGCACTGCACATTAGTTTGTAGGCAGCAAAGTATTTGAGGAGAAGAGGTAGGCTCCAAATAAATGTAAAAGGCAATCAGAGATCGCAGTACAAATCTGTTTCCTGCGTCTGTGCCAAAGAACTGTGATCTATTTCCTACTCAAAGCTTAGACAATCAACCCTGTTTCCTGTGGTGTTTCCATTGGAAGAGCAGTGCACATACTGATTACGGTCTAAGGACAAACAAGAAATCAGCTTAACATTAACCAACAATACAGGATGGACAACGAGCAGTTCCTGACATTGCGTAACCATGCTGGGAGAAAAACTAAAATTAGCAACTTGGTTGCACATGCATATATACTCCTTTCCAGACACAGATGTCCATAGAATCTAGCAAGAACAGAAATAATAGCATGGAAGGCAAGGGAATAGCACTGTTTTGTGAATAAGATGCTACTTGTATGCTCTCCCCGTGAAGGTCAATGGTCAATTTCTTCTTGTGCATCATTGAAGCCAGAAGTGACATGTCACAGCACAGTACAGGCATATGCAACACTGTACAGCACTTTGTGACGTGCAATAGGATACCTTTTTGGTTATTAATCCCCAATAAAACAATAATTCATGCAATAGCAACTCTTCTTCGTAGATTGATTACACCACAAGCATATTCCTTTTCAGAGATCGGTTTTAGCTGTCTCATCAGACTATTAGTTTAAATCATCAATGATATTCCTACATTTAAGTCACACTGATCAGATGTCTTCACCCACAGTCAGTTAAGTTGTCATTCACTTTACAGTACCTCCATCAACATTATACAACGTAGGGAAAAGATAAGCCATTTCCCCCCCAAACTGTGAATGCAAGCATTTTGACTATTCGATATGTGTAATTAATTCTTAAAAGTAGTCCCCTTCAGTGCTAGAGATGGAGGCAAAGGCTTCTTTCTTTTTAAATGAGACCTAACTTTTTACTACAAGCTTTCCATATATATATATATATATATCACAAAGTATAGTTCCTGCTGTTATTTCTGACAGTGCCAAACGAAGCCGGTGCACGCAGGACCCTTTAATGATTATACCACGAGGAAAGTTATCCAAACTTACGGCACTCCAAACAACAAATAATTTATTCACTTAAGGCTGTTACAGTCTTTTAAAGAAAGCAATTTCTCGACTTCCAAAGGCTACATGTTTCAACCATTGCTAGCTTCTTCATCAGCCCAGATACTTGGGTTGGATAACTTTCCTCGTCGTATGATTATAATTATATATATATATTTTTTTTTTATTATTATTTTTACTTTTGCAAGAGCCACATAGCTCCACACACACGCTGCCACCGGACTGCTTGTTGCTGAGAGCAGAATACTTCATCCCACAAGGGGGTTTCCCATTTGTTATTAATAAAAAGTAGTGTTTCATTTTGAATAGTTTTAGCCCTAAAATATAATAAAAATCGTTCTAAGATGGTGGCTTTTTGTAAAAAAATTATAATTGGTTTACCTATACTAGATGGTCAGTTTGTTGCCATCTTGGAACAGTAAACTACAGCTACTGCAAAGGAAACAAGCATTTCCAAAGCCATGTGTTCTGTAGCTGAAGCTAGACCTATTGGCTTTGCAAATTCTTGTTCTACTTGTTGTGCATGCCTGGTCATCTCAGCTCCTCCAGTCAAGATGAAGTTAACCAGCGACATCAAATACATAGACAGAACTAATGTGGAGATTATTATATCGTCTGTTGTTGGTGTCCTTTTCTCCATCCACCCTAACGTCATGCATTTCAAAAACGTCCTCCTCCATCCCCACCCGAACCTATGAAAATGGATGGACCTGCTGGTACAGAGATCACCTTAATGCCAAGAGGATTATTCACAGAGCTGCTGAGCGCACAGGGAAACACACCATAAGCTCCTGTAGCTAAAATCAATAAATCAATTAATAAATCGTTGAAAAAACTCCACAAATAGAGTTCATCTAAACTCGAGCATCATTCAATAAAACAATTGTCAGAATAAATACCAACAGGCTATAAAAAAAAAACTTCCAAGACCAATATGCAAACTGTCCCCAACAAAAATCCTCATCTCCAGACTCAATATGTAATGAATTTACAATTCGTTTCTTGATAAATAAAATACCTGAAATTAGTGAAGGACCAAAGTCTTCCCCATGACACAAATGGACCTTGTGGAACAGTCTGCCTTGGTGCTCTGCTTTGCCTTTCTAATTTAGGAGGAAGAGGACCAATGAACTCCGGTATCTGGATGCTTCCTGTTGAAGGGGACTCCAGGCATGGCCAGGAATGGCACTACTGAACACTTTAGATATTGCTCACACAAGGAAGCATACCCGGGCAGTATTGTAGCCCAATGTTATAAAACCTAAGATCTGACATAACAAGTAACACAACCATCAGGTGGCTGGGGGGACAACAAGAACTTGGCACACTCACATATGAATGGGACCAAGTTTCTAGGGATTCACAAGTGAGTTCGAACTGTGAGAGACAACTGTCTAACATGTCAAACCACTATAGCTATAGCTATCCTATGCTTCTCAAGTGAGCAGAAAAAGATGCAATTCTCACTGAAGTGATAAGAAGGCTAAATACAACATAGCAGGTTCCTATGTTTACTACAATGAACAGCATCATGGGGCAGCTGACAGTTATTAATAAAGTCAATGGTACCAATCAACCGTTGTATGATGTTACAACGAACGCCTTTACCAAGCATCCTTTCAATGTATTTACCACGCATTGCCTTTACCATACAGGTCTTTACCACACATTGCCTTTACCATGCATGCCTCTACAACAAACTGGTAAGTATTTCAATATTTTCTTATTGGAGGGGGGGGGGGGCTGTCCCAAACCTCGTTTTTTTTAAAATATATTTTACCACCCTATTCCCTTTTCAACCCCTACCCCTAAACTGACCCACCCTTAAAAATTCAAATCACACTTACCACCACATTGCCTTACCCACCCCTAAACCCTAAAATTATCCTTACCACCTTAGACCCTGTGCTATTGGATGGAATAAATAATAAGGAATGATGGATCACACTAAAGATTCAATATATTTTCCTTCTTTTATCTTGGATGAATTCCATGTGAAGATCGTGACATTTGGCTATATTAATGTACATTTGATTCTCTTTTATAGGTCCTAAAGGATTTACTTTACTCGGTTCTGTCACTGATTATGTAATTTATGCTTTACTGTAGTGAGTGCCTCATATGTTACTGCCACCCCTAAAACATCCTTACCACCATATACTCTTTACCCACCCCTAAACCCTAAAATTAACCTTACCCCTATATCCTCACCACACCAAGTGCTAGATTCATACCACTGTGTGGACACCGACATTGATTTTTTATATTTTATTGCATTGATGTGCTCATTAAAAGTCCAGTACAAATATAAGAGAAAACAGGGTCGAAGCGTTTCGGCATTGTGCTTTCGACTGGCCCATCTATCTGTCCAGCTTCCCAAATGAAGGCACGCTCACTCAGATTTGCAAGTGTAGGACTGTACTTCACCAACAGATGCGTTTCGGCCATCACAGCAGCCTTGATCACATGACACACAGCATACACTGAGTATATGTACAACAAACAGTGAAAAAGGACCAAACATAATATAATGTTCATCATATTTGGTTAGGGTAAATGTCATGCACATAGCCCATGTACATCAGAATGCCATGACATACACCACTTAATCACAAAGCTCATCTCATAGTAAGTAAACCTGTACCCTCAACTGCAGGCATCAGAATAACTAACTAGTATGCTACAATGTAAATTCATCCTGCTCAAGTGGGTAAAAAAACGAGCATCTGACAGGTACCTGAAAGAGAGGGACATGATTCCCAAGGGCTAAGTGTCACTAACAACAAGTCCTAGAAACCCTCCAACGACAGGGGAGTATATTAGAGCCATCACATACACAGGACATAGTACAATAAATATAATGAAAAGAAAGAGTATGCAGGAGGAGTTGCTGTACAAATAAACAGATGGACACACAGGTAATTTCCTGACAAAAAAGTCTTTATGCACCAGGGGCCAAGATGCATATGCTCACCACCTACGCGGAGTCACTACCAGATACATATAGGAGTAAAATCGATCTGTAGAGAAAGATTTCTGCTTATAACTTAGTGCATAATTTGACGAATCATGCAGAAATTTTCAAAACCACTATGCCAGTGAGTTCAGCTGCTGTATGGAATGTTTTGGGTGATTTGTCAAGAGGGTGCAGAGAAAAAGGGGAGGGGGCCAAAACACTTTTCCCCCATGCAAGGTCTATGGAGATTTTGCATTTTTTTAACATGTCTTCAGCCCGAACCACTGAACGGATCTACACCAAATTTGGCAGAAAACAAGATCTTGATCCGGAAAGATCTTTTTTTGTTAGCTGGTGCAAATCTGTTCACTAGTTTCAGAGTTCATAAATGAGAAATAATATAGATATCTAGGGACGTGGATCCGCTGCGGATCAGTGGGTACCCATGGGTCCGAAGTCCAATAGAAAAAAAACCTCACACAATACTCCTGCCGCGGACGATATTTATATTTTACTTTCCATCAAAAAAACATAGAAATTCACTGAATAAAAACAAAGGTTACAGGGACATTGTAGCTAGGTTCATGTTTTACCCATGCAAAACCGCAGAAATTCAGCAGTTACAGTAATAGGTGTGCTTATCTGAAGAAACTATAACTCATGGGATTAAGTAACTTTAGGCCACGAGTTATAGTTTAACATAAATATAATTATTATAACTACAGCTGCTCAATTTTTATGGTTTTGTATGGGTAAAATGTGAACCTAGCAAAATATATATATATATATAGATTGATATATATACACACACACACTCGAACACACACGCGCACTTACCTGATACATACTGCCATTTCACTGTAAATGAATATGCATGGTAAAGACCTGTGGGAATCACAATGTGTGGTAAATGCAATGCGTGGTAATTGCTGCATTGTAAATTCTTATCACCCATGTAATAATTACATATTTAGCGCACCCTCTTGGATTTTGAACATGCGATTTTAACGTTAAACGTTACACACAGATCTCTTCAGTTGATACATTGGTCCAGTGAGAAAACATACTCGCCTTTCACTTCACTGCGGTATAATGGTTCACAATATATAGTGAATGTATTGGACACACCATTTGTTGGCAGGACATTTACCTTTATTCGTGTGGACAGGGGATTATTCTTAGCAAAAGAACCGAAATATGAAAACACTAAGATGCTTATGTTTGGACGCTGTGAGAAAATCTGGTACTTACTCATGGAGAGAATTCCAAATTGGAGACTGACAGCTAAAACATATAACCAAAAACTCAAAAAAATACCGGGTAGTAAACGTTTTAGAATACACCACTGTATCTAAGCTGTTCATGCTGCAGGGCAATGTACACAATGAAAGAACCATAAATACAGATAACATATGGAGATTAGAAGGTTTAGGATTTCATTATAAAATTAATTCTGTGTTCAAGTTTTGTTGCTTGAATAGCTGAAGCACGAAGTACCGCGCCTTTGAGGCAAGAATGCTCCAGCTATAGCTGACCAGTTGGCTCAGGGAGTTAATCCACTCATCTGTAGGTCATGGGGTTGAATCTGGGCAGTGCCGACTTAACCTATCAGCCTTTCGAGGTCAGTAAACCAGTGCTTAATTTGTGCTTGTTGTTTCCGGTGCAGAGCACCAGCACTTATTTTTGAGGGCTGACACTTATTCTTCTGCCTTAAACATTTGCTGAGAGCAAAAGACACACATGGGAAAGACGGAGGAAGGGAAAAACAAAAAAGCGTCACAAAGGGAGAAAGCAGAAAACTGCAAGGGAAAGATTAAAAAGGCCTGAGATGGCTTCAAGGTAACTCTGCCTCAGTATTCCGTATTTCCACATTTAATTGCAGCAGCCAGGTGTCTAAGAGGAGGGTTCTGAGCATGGGCATATTTTTATTTACAAATTAAGCACTGCAGTAAACCAAGTAGGTATTGGGTAACTGTGACA
The DNA here is from genome assembly GCF_031143425.1 of Pleurodeles waltl. Classification (NCBI taxonomy): domain Eukaryota; kingdom Metazoa; phylum Chordata; class Amphibia; order Caudata; family Salamandridae; genus Pleurodeles; species Pleurodeles waltl. The sequence continues at coordinate 895,443,003 of NC_090438.1, read as the reverse complement.
AAGTACCCTCTTTCTAGCATGTTTACCCCCATTTTTGACCTGTTTCTGAGTGTTTGTCAGTGCGTTTTTACTGTCTCACTGGAACACTGCTAGCCAGGACCCCAGTGCTCATAGTTTGTGGCCTATGTGTGTTGTCAGTATGCTTGACTGTGTCACTGAAGTTATGCTAACCAGAACTGAAGTGCTTATACTCTCTCTACTTACCAAATTTGTCACTACATTTTAGTGACTCCATATTCCAATTCTGATTGGCAGACTGAACTCCCCTTATAAGTCTCTAGTATATGGTACCTGGGTACCCAGGGCATTGGGGTTTCAGGAGATCCTTATGGGCTACAGCATTTCTTTTGCCACCCATAAGGAGCTCATACAAATATTTCATCTGGACTGCCACTGCAGCCTGAGTGAAACATTGCACACACTATTTCACTGCCATTTTACACTGCACTAAGTAACTTATAAGTCACCTATATGTCTAACCTTTGTTTACTGAAGGCTACGTGCAAAGTAACTGTGTATGAGGGCACCCTTGCACTAGCAAAGGTCCCCTCACGTTGTCCCGGGCCAATTCTCTGGACTTCGTTAGTGCTGGGACACCACTGTAAGCGTGCACTACATATGTGTCAATACATATATGTAGCTACACAATGGTAACTTTGAATATGGCCAAGTGAGGTATCTAAGATCATGGAATTGACCCCTCAATCCAAATCTGGTAATGGGGGGCCAATCCCATGCACCCTGGGGGTTCCACCATGGACTCCTACTACTGCCAAACCAGCTCTCTGAGGTTTCCACTGCAGTCCCAGCTGCTGCCACCTCACAGACAGGTTTCTGCCCTCCTGTAGATTGAGTAGCTCAATCACAGGAAGGCAGAACAATGGATTTCATTTAGGCGAGGGGTGTTACATCCTCTCCCACTGGAGATAGGTATTACAGGCACAGAAGGGGTAGCCTCCCAGAGCCTCTGGAAATGCTTTGAAGGGCACAAATGGTGCCCTCCTTCCATAAACCAGTCTACACCGGTTAAGGAACCCCAGGCCCTGCTCTGGCACAAAACTGGACAAAGGAAAGGGGAGTGACCACTCGTGCAGCGCTCCTCCAGTGTGTCCCTGGCATTAGCCATCTTGGATTCCAAGGTTTGGAGACCCACTGAAGACCTCCAAGTGGCCAGTGCCAGCAGTTGACGTCAGAGACCCCTCCTAATATGTGCATACCTGGGTAGGTAGGAAATCCCCCTCTCAGTGCTATTTACGGTCTCTTCTCTGGGTGTTTCCTAAGATTCGGTTTGCAAGATTCCTCCAGGACTCCTCTGTATCCTCTGCTTCAGCTACTGACCGTCAGATCAACAGCATACTGCTCCAGGAACCACTGTAACTGCAACAAAGTATCCAGGACGACTCCTGTGACCTGCAACTTCAGCTCCAGCCAGCATTTGCAACAGTTTCCAAGGTGTGCACGCTCGGAGGACTGCCTGTTTTCACCGTGCACCAGAAGAACTGAAGGAATCTCCCGTGGAGTGACTGAGTCAATTCCCTTCTTCTGCAGGCACCCTTCTCCAATGACAACCAGTACTCTGGGACTCCTCTCGTGACGACGAGCTTACTCCCTGGAACACAAGTGGTGGACCGAAGTGACCCAGACTGTCCAGAGGTCCAGATGTCCAAATTTGGTGGACATAAGAGCTTGCCTCCCCGAGCTGCGACAGTTCCCCATGTGCACCGCGTCTTCTGCAGCTCCTTGGGCTTCTGTGCACTTCTTCCAAAAACATTTCTTGCACAGTGTAGCCAAGGTCCCCAGCACTCTATCCTGTAATGCACAGCTCTCTGAGTTGCTCTCCGGTGGGGTGGGACCTTCCAGTGTAGTGCTGCAACGACTGCACTTTGTATCTTCTCTGTCCCCGTGTTCTGGGACTCCCATGGGTGCTGCCTGGTCTTCTGAGGGCTCTCTGAAATGCTGAGAGTGCCCTCTGTCTCCTCAGTCTGAGTTGAGACTTGCAGGTCCCTCCTGGGTCCAGCAAGCTCCTTTTTTAAGCAAACTGCGTACTTGCTTGAACCAAGGCTTGTTTGCGGAATCCAGTGACACAAACAGCCTGCATACAACAACTCGACGTGGGACATCTCCTGCACCAAGCAGGAACCCGCAGCCATCTTCTCTGGTGCTCTTCTGTACTTTTATTCTGACCGGAGAATCCACTTTTGCACCTTCTTCTAGGTTGGCAGGGGCTTCTGTCCTTCCTGGACTCTTCTGCAACTTCTGGACTTGGTCTCCTCTCTCCACAGGTCTTCAGGTCCAGGAATCCATCATTTGTTGTTTGAAGTCTTGCTTGGTTCTTGCAAAATCCTTTGTCATGACTTCTGTCTCCTGAGGAAACTTACTGTACTTTACTACTGCTTTCCTGGGCTCTGGAGTGGGGTACTTTACCTACATTTGGTGTTTTCCTACACTCCCAACGCCCCTCTACACACTACACTTAATTAGGGGGGAATTCAACATTCGCATTCCACTATTTTAGTATATGGTTTGTATTACCCCTAGGCCCATTGCAATCTATTGTATTTTCTACTGTTTGCACTATTCTATGACTGTTTACTTACCTGATTTTGGTTACTAGTGTATATATTGTGTATAATACTTACCTCCAGAAGGAGTATTGCCTCTAAGATATTTTGGCCTTGTGTCACTAAAATAAAGTACCCTTATTTTTGCTAACACTGAGTATAGTCTTGTATTGTGTATAAGTAGTGTGCAACTGTAGTGGTATTGCAGGAGCTTTGCATGTCTCCTAGTTCAGCCTAAGCAGCTCTGCTACAGCTCTCTCTAGACAGTCTAAGCTGCTAGAACACTGTCTACATTTCACTAATAAGGGATAACTGGACCTGGTAGAAGGTGTAAGTACCTTAGGTACCCACTACATCAGTACAGTAACATTAGCACCTTTTATTTACAGAACATAACCAAAAAAGTGCAGTGGTAAGAGCCATGTAAAACAAGCTTTCATTATTTTTCTATGGGTAAAGAGATCCACTATCAATATTTGGATGGTCTACTGGTGGGTTTTCAGCTTGCTCCTAATCTCAAACTGTCTTCCTGGCTCCCACACACAGCACGGGGTACAGACTCCGGAAGGCACTGAGCAGAGTGACAATGGCAAATTTATTTTTAGCTTCCACAAACACGAGGTGCGTGGACAAGCAGGAACTGCCTTCACTCTGTCATATGAAAGAGAAAGAGCCTGAATTGTGTAACAGTCTTAATGGCACAAAAGTCAAGCCAATGTGATTGCTGAAGAACAGCAACCGAAAAGTGGATGCATAACCCGAGGGGGATACAAACTTAACGTGCATGAGAGAGTGAAAAACAGAGGGGTGCAGAGAGAAAAAAGTACTGCAGAGATAGATGAGGGCAGGGATAGAAGGGGTAAACAATAACAGGAAGCGAGAGAAAGGGCGAAGTCAGAAAAAAAGTCAGGCAAAGTAGGAGAAATGGGGATGAGAAGCTGAGAAAATGGAAATATTAAATGAATTAACTTATTGACAAAGATTAACATTCTTTTTTTTTTTACTTATGTACTGCAGTTTTGACCATAAGTAGTTAAACCTTAGAGCCAAATATATTAGTGAGGTCTGCCATAAATTGTTGTCCAAGAACCAGTCTCAATATCTCAATTTCCCAATCTCTCAATTACAGTAGTTCATTCTCTCAGGAACTCCTAATCTTTTAACCTTTGTAACTCACTGTTACTCCATCTCACACGGTCCCCACCTCCCAACCCTCACTCTCTCCATCTCACCCCATGTCCCCATATCAACGTCCCAATCTCTAGTTAAATCTTGTAATCTCTCAATTCCTCTCAACAGCAAACGATGCAATGACAATAAGCCATACACTTTCTCTTGGTGCTTTAGATTTCTCAAGAACAACCAATTTGATCAAACATATTCCAAGGTACCTACAGTTACATCTGGATATAAAGGTATAAACAATGGTCTCCATGCTTCTTTATTCTGGAGTACACTGGGAACAGGTATCACTGGATGTGACAGTACTGGCACCCTTAATCATGAGGGTCCCTTGGCGAGAAGGCTGCTCTCAAGTCTAACATGCCTAACTTGGCCAGGATGTCGTGCAAAGATGCCCTTTTGGATACAGAATTAGGGTGCAAAAGAGGATCAAACTTCCAAGGGTGGTCTAGCAGAAACTCGAAAACATGCGGGGGGAAATACCGTGACAAGCTTTATAGATCCGTTCCCACATTACGCATTAAATTATCTAGACAAGTTAACAAGGCATGTGCTTCTAGTTCATGTGAGTATAAACAATTGCAGAAGCTCCTTTTTCCCCCCGATGTGGCAGCAGGTTTATGGCCTGTACGTCTCACTGAGCGTTTAAGGGGCCCAGAAGAAGCATAGGCATGTCCCTTTGATGTCCAGCTTTAGTTTACCTACCAACCACTGTTCACAGAACAATGCAGGAGAGCTGGTACAGCACAAATGACTACAAGGTGGAGGTGAGTGACTTGAGACAAGTGGCTTGTGCACTCTCTCTTTTTCATTTTTAGAGTACAATTACTTACTATATAGGTCTTTGCACTCCAAATGTAAGACTGAGGGATATTCCCAAGCCACTGTTAAAAAGTGTACACTGACTATACTAATGACCTCTTTGCTGCATGCCTTAAAAGGAAAACTGCAAAATAATCACTGATGATGGCTACAAGAAATATATCATATCACTTTCGCAGCGCCAATCAATTAAATGTCGTAATTCTCACAGATTGTAAAAGATTGCACAAATGTAAACACTCATCCAATCTGACGAAATAAAAATACCAGTGGAGGGCAGGGAAGGGAAAATTAGTTTGATATTCACAAATACGCTGTTCAGATAAATCAGCGAATTTTTTAAGGTCTAAGAAATAAGAATATTTGTCTTAAACGGCTGTAGTTAGTGCGTAGTTTGTGCGCAGCTTGCAGTTGTGAAACAAGAGATATAAGGAAACATCTACAATAAAGTGCTCACCACCGCCACTAGACAAAGAGCTGAATAAAATAACCAGAAAAGTCAAATCTGAACAATAACAGAAAAGAAGATGTTACATAAAACGGCGTGTTCCAAGACTGGATGATGTGTGAAGCTACAGCGAAAGACTTTTTGGAGCCAGAAAAGTGATCTAAAATATATACTGGGAACAGGCAGATAGTTGTTGCTGTAACAGAGTAATTCAGAAGGGAGCAGAGGGAGGCCTACAGTTCACTGGAAGGGGAGAAGGGGCATTTGCCGCAGAGAATGCATGAAGGGTATATGGGAGGCAGCAGTAGGAGAGAGAGGAGGTTTATTCCTCAATGTATGCCTGGCTAATTCCTGAAGGGCAGCTTGTAAAAGGTGAGTAAAATTGCGCAATACTTACAGATCCTAAAACACCACCACAAAGAACTTATGTAGGATCGAACTCCTTTTAATTTCAGGCTAAGCAATGGAAACTATTTCTGAACCAGACATTTAACAAAGCTCAGTTAACCATACACCACTAAACACAACTGACTAATGGAAATCAGAGAAACGCATGCAGATAAAGAAAGTGCTATAAGTACTGGAACGGAAAAGTACTTTGCATGGCAATGGTCATGCACTCTTGCCCTGAGCATCTCAACCGTAATATCTGGGTCCCTATTGCTGATTTTTGTTGTCATGGGTAAACTCTGAGGATGCATGCTGGCCATGATATAGGTTTGTCTCCTGTATTGTAGAGTGTGGTCTTTCTGTAACCGGGAGGGGTGCTCAAAGTGCTGTCCTCACAGTGGTGAAAGGCTACTGCCTTCACCCGGAGCTAAACAGCATGACTTCAGCTTATCAATTAGTGATCAATAGGAGTGAGAAGATCCTTTTTATCTGCGTTACTCCACTGAAGACTACAGACTCCTTTAAAGTTCGGCTGCTGTATGCTTAACTCATCCTTGGCATTCATCGGTGTAGTGCTACTCAGCGCATGTGTGATATACATGTTGTGGGTATATGTGTGCCTGTGAATGGTGCGATACATGAAGGATTTATTGCTGTGTAGTACATGTATGCTAGACGCATATGTTCTCAGATATGTGCCTTTGGCGGATGTAATGCATAGAAGATTCTGGGATCCATTTTGGGATACGCAGGGCTAATTGGAGAAACATGAGGAGATAGAGGAGTCCCCTTCAGACAGATTTGTTGATAGCTATATTCCTGTGAGCTGGGTGGTACACAGTGGAGGAAGGAAGTTTCAGGTTCTTCATTGGTGCACTCTGATTCTGAGTGAGGATACTGAAATAGAGACCGTCACATTTCAGGAAAGAGATGGGGTTGACAAGGGACTCATGAAGGGTAGGGCTGAGGCCCCAGGATAACCTTTTGATACACGTATCACTGTGGATGACATCTATGTGTGAAGCTATAGTCACTCCCATGGCCTCTGTGGTGAGACTATAACCCCACAGGGCCAGCTCCTGCTACCACCTGAGGTGCCCACTCTTGGGAGGTAGCGGTTTGCATTTGCTTGGCCCAAGCTGTGGCAGTTCCCGCCAAGCAAAAGCGAAAACACTGCATCCAGCAAGCAGAAGCTGTAAAAATACTCCATAACTGGAAGAAGAGATTTCATTTTTTTCCCTGCCCAAAGACATGCGGGCAGGGAAAGAGATAAAAGTATTGCTCCCTCATTTTCAGCAGCTCCTGCAGGAGGTGGGGAGCCAGCTGCAACCACAGGGGCCATGAGCTTACTGGAGGTGGTTGAACTATCGTAAAGTAATTAAAATTACTTTACATTAAAAATATATATACATATTCACTGAAAAAACGAACCAAACGTGATAGGGACGTTATAGTTGGGTTCTGAATTTACTTGCACAAACCCACAGAATTTCAGCAGTTATAGTTATGGTTAGCTCAAGTAACTAACTCTCACCCTAAGGTAACTATAGCATGCACCCTCGACGTGAACTGCTAACTACTCCACATATTCCAGCATTCATGACATCTTTCATAACATCGTTAAAAGTGCCTATATAAAATTAACAATCAAATTATTAAAGAGAAAACTGGCAAGGGTGCAAGTTATAGTTACCTTACAGTGCGAGTTGCACAAACATTTTCTTCTACTTCATGGGAGTGAAAAAAGTAGGTCCTTTTAAATATATCAGGTGTATGTGTACTTAACGAACATCCATTTACTTATCTACTGCTACAGTCCAAATTCATACAATCATACAGCGTAAGAAACATTAGAAATCACAGATAATTGCACTCATAGATTCTAAACTCTCATCACTTCACAGAGGAAAGCAAGTAAGCCCCAAACCACAGGGCCTATTTAGTTAAAGTTTAAGGTTTTGACTCCTTGCACACTGGTTCTGGTAAATGACGTTGATTATAACTTAAGTACATGACAAAAACAGCATGGCATGTACACTTTGCCACCTGTGAATCATTACTCCTCTGCACACTCAATAACGAAAGTAAAATAGTAAACAGATTGTTACACTTCATTCATCTGAATGCATCTACTGTGTACTTATAAAAGGAGAAAAATATGATAAGTTTGTGTAAACAAGTACAAAAAAGACAAGCTTTGGAAAAGCCAATTGGCCTAGAGATCGCTGTCAGCCTTTAGGCTTTGTCAGTGCTTGTTTTGTGTTGACATGATTTTTGTTAAACTTTATTTTTGGATAAATGGCAGATCAATACCAATATAAAAGAAAAAACATTTGCTAAAAGCAAAAAATGTTTCTTCTCAAAATATGACACATAGCCAGAATAGTCAGAGGCACAGAAGGAAACCACTGTGTGTGTCTTGCAAAGAACCAGAATGCCATTCACTCCCAGCGAACTAATGACTGCAGAGTGTCAACCCATTGCCCCAATGTAATTGACTTTACAGACAAATGGACAAAAAGAGTTGACTGTAAGCCCCCCCCTTGTAGATTATGTACGTGATATTGACACAATGAAAATGTTGCGATTAATGCCAGACCTAAAAATATTTAAAAAATGGACAAAGAATCAGACAGATGCATTATAACATGCTGCACAAGCAGTTATTGAAGTGAGTGGGATCAGAGGGGAACGAACTGCTCATACTTTTTTAATTTAAGTAAAACAGTTACTTCCTTTACTTTTTGTGAAAATATAACTGTCCTGGGACGGTTAATTCTGAGAGATGAAATGCTCCACCTGAAGTGTAAGACGGGAAGCCTCCTGTACTGAGAATCCGAGGGATGGGCAGGCAGCGAAACAAGCCTTTTTGCCAGGGGCCTGCATGCCTGAAAGAAATGTAAATGCACGCAACTGGTCAATCTGCAAATGTAAGGATGTCTGGGAGCCGGCACTGGCCTTAATTAATGGAACTCATTTGAACCTTCCTGATAACACAAATATATTCTTTTTTTTTTAGTGGTGCTGCTAGGGAGTTCCCATCTGAGCTGTCAAGTGTGTGTTTTTAAAGGACAGTTATTTAAAAAATGCACTAAATACAGTCTGGGTATTACCGAAATCTATGTTTTGGGAAATACTATTTTATCTTAAAACATTTTCGGAGTAACTTCTCTTGTACTGTGTGTGATGTAAGTTTAAAATACTAACTTACATATTTGCTTTCTGTCACAGACTGGGACCTCATAGCACCTTACATACACAAGTCACTATTCTTCACTGCACCAACCAGAATTCATTTCTATGGCTCTCTGGTTACAGAAACAGACCTTCACATTACATTAGCTAACAGAGGTTTAATAAAATACAATAGTGCATTTCCCACTGATTAACTTAGCTTGCATTTATTTTTCATTTAAGCTAAGCCTTATTTTATGCGTAGTTACCCAACGGTGAAAAGCCGAAGTTAAAGAATATTTTGTTTTTATTTAGCCATGCCTTTGACCCCGCCCCACATTCACTCACCCCTGTCCCCAGTGCGCGCAGAATCCCAGATCCCAAACTTTTTAGGGTCGAGCAAGCGCTCTGGCCTGTGGTAACCTCTCTGTGGGCTTTTAACCACGGCCACTCTTGCCCTTAATTCTTTGTTGTGCTTGTCTTAACTGCTTCATTTTTATTGGTGCATTTTGTGAAATGTCCCTCCTTTGTGTGCAGAGATCCCTCCCAGGCGAAATAACTAAGTGAACATTTTTGTTGGCCATCACACTACGTCACACTTCCTCCTGTTACAGCGTGTGAAGGCCCTTCCTCTGGTTGTGGTTTGCCTTTCATCCCAGCCGTGATTCTTTTCTAGACATTCACACAGGGAGCCAATAACTCTGGCGGTGGTGCTTTTAATCAGCTTGCTTCTGTCAATTGTTTTACTTTTCATTTTAAATTTATGTGCCAAGAAAAGTCCAGTTAGGACTTTACAACGCTAACAGCTCTAACTCGAGCAAACGCGAGATCCATTGCATTGCAAATGCTTGTTTTCAATGCACAACGGCCACTAGGCACAAGGACACAACGATGCGGAGTTTGGAAAATGGAGAAAAGGCAAACTTATGTAATTAGAGCAGTGTAATTCCCAACACTGGTAATGGCTCCAACAGAGTAATAGAGCACGGCTACATCTGTTGTACAAAGACCACAGGAGACCGAGCCTGGTTTCATTTTACATTTAACTCCTCAAAAGGACTCGGTGTTCACACCTTTAACTCGGCGCCCGCCCTGCCTGCTCATTCTCTCCTCTCCCCGGAGATTCCGAGTAATCCACAATGCTTCTCTGGGTCCCAGGGCACCAGGCCCGAACGACTGCCTCAGATGCACAACACTTCCTCCCAGCGCGCGCGGGCGTGGCGGCCCATTACATTCCAACCCAATTCCAATTATTTATCGCAGGACTCGGCTCGGAAGAGCGCCTTGAGTGAATTGCCTGCCACCGGCTTCCAGCCCGGAAGGGGATTTAAAGAGCCAATCTCTATATCATTACGAGTCCACGCGCACCGCTTTCTCGCTGATTATGAGAACATACAGAGTTTGAGGCTTGATTTCACGGGTAATCTTTTCCATTCGGCAGATGAGTTTTGGAGCATGAGTGTAACAATCAGGCGCGCTCTCTTCGAGGGGCGCATCCCGGGCTGTGACAGGGGCTGATACTATTAAGGACTGCACGATAACTTAACATTAAAAGCCGGAAAGGTAAAACCAGCGAGTCCACAGGGAGAATTGAGCCGGGGGTCTCGCTTACCTTTAGGAGCCGAGCAATCGATGGATCGGTCATGTCTGGTTGCTACATTCTCACTCACTTGCTCTGCTATTATTTGGAACTGCAAGTTTTGCCTCAAGACAAACAACACACTTTGTATTTTATTCCTGTTCGTTCAGTGCTACTGCGGCACTACATTATGCAGGGCGCTGTTTGGCTTTTGAGTTACCCAACTTCGCAATGGAGGAGAGTAAAGACAATGCCCTGGCTCGTGTGTGACTTGTCCTTTACCAGGGAAGGGTGGGGAGGGAGGGGGGCTCCTCATAAGGGCAGTGACGCCTTGCTACCCCTGCCAGCAGCAGCAGCTGCAAACCTTTTCCCAATGAAAGATCATAAACTGTGGTTATGATCGTTTTTTGGGAAAAGGGGTGGGGCCATGGGGGTGACGAGAAAAGAGGGGAAGTACACAGCACTCGCCCTTAGAGCACATGTGTGTTTGGCCAGCTGCCTCAGGCTGGCTAAACACATATGCGCACAGGGCTCTCTCCAGAGAGAGCCTGCACGGGCTCCCAGTCTGGGAGCTCCCATCCAATTCTGACGCTGCTTTGTCAGGATTGGCGCAGGGCAGGCTGGGAGCCTGTGCCTGCCTGCAGCGAGACAGAAGAAGGCAGAGGAGCGGTGTGGCAGCAGAGGTACGTTTTATTTTTAAATTATTTTTTATTTAATTATTCTCCCCCACGAGTGCCGTCCCGCCCCTAATTAGCGCGAGCTGCAACTACCTTTAACTGAGTCATAGAGCCGAGACAGAGCACCTTTGGCAAGTGTTTAATTTATAAAATATTAAGTGCTTGATCCCTCGTCAGAAGGCCACCACAGCTTGCACCACCCATTACCACTGCCGGTACTAACATTCACAGTACCAACACAACTATCACACTGCCTACAACAGTGACAATTCAGACTGTTTGAAGCGACCAAGAATGGCCTGGGCAAGAGGCATCTGTTGTTTTTAATATATATTGAATTAATAAACAGCTGTTGTTCTGCTTATATCTAAATGACACAAACAGTGCCCCCATGTGGCAGCTGTCATAAGTGCCGTTTTTTACAATTAAGTGTGGCTGTCCAGCACGGGAAACCACCGGCTCCAATTAAGCACTGCTTGGGTTGAGCAAGGCTCAAGCTTCTTTTGGTCCACCCACCCATAGTGAGCATCATTTCAGTGGCAGGAATCGTGTTTTTACAGTAAGAAGTCCCTTCTTCAGCATAGTAATATGAAATCAAATTAATTTTGATATTACCTTTTAGGTGCTTGACTAGACCCGTGTTACAAATCATGGCTTAGCATTGTAATTTTCATTCGTTTTGAATGCCACTATGGCAAAGGTCTGTTAAAAAACATTTTACTCAGAAAGAGGACTACATAGGTACACAAATACAGTTCTACTTGCCAAAATCATAGCAGAAAACTCTTCATGACAACACAATGTCTGGAGAAGTGACTAAATGCACTTTTTTCTAGTAAATAGAAATATTGATCTTCTTAGCCAACTTGAGGAAAGGGGCATGCATTCGATATCTAAGAGGTTTTAAGTCAGAATTCAAACGTGTATACTTTCACTGATGATCTGTATACATTTCTGGGTTTTGTAGAATTCTCCAAATTAAGTCCAGAAGTACTTCTGGGAGGTTGTGACCCTTGCAACAGTGGTGTAAAAGTAGCCCGTGCAGACCCTGTGGTGGGGTGGCGGGGAATGAGTCTGGGTGCTTAACTCCATGAGTCTCCCTCAGCACAGTACACTGACTAGGTCTGGGCCCTGGCCTGAGAGCTTCTAACTGGGTCCGGAGGGGCCCCTTCTTGTACTTGGCAGCAGATCTCCCTCAAGTGGCATTATGCTACTGCCTTGCAGAGTCCCTATAGTAAAGAAGATTATAATCAATGACAAACTAGAAGTCACAGGTCTACGTTTCAGCAGCGGAAATGGTGCATATTTGTATTAATTATTCTTTTTGTTTCTCTACAGGGAAATATTCCCCCTCCATTACCCCATGGGGAAACCACTTCTTTTAGAACCCCAACAGTTTGGATGGGTTCCAACCTTGAGCGCAGATTTGTTTCCTGATGACCCCACGAGGAGCTCTGCAACTGTTTCAGACAATGGACCTCAACACAAACAGCTAGGAAAATACACTAAGAAGAATTCCTTGGGCCATGATTATTTGGGTATCGTGGGGGCTGTTTAACAGGCTCCATCAGGGATACAAGGTTGACCATCCTAACAACTCTGGTCATATTGTTTGTATCACCTACTGGAAGTTCAGCTGCTCCTAATACCCCTGCCAGCAACTTTGTTCGAAACTGCGTTGAAGTTCTGTATCTGTGTGATACGGGAAAATCATATGTGTTGGATCTTGTTTCCATTTTCTTTCTAAATTTCTTATCTTCTGATATGTTCTCAGCTAGTGGGCTGGTAATCAGTACCTTCTGTCTACACACCACAGCACAAGCATTGCTCTCTATGTCCCATAATGTCATATGGTGTCTACCATATGTGCTAAATCTGGCAGACATGTGGAACTGCCCCTAAGCTCTTGGGTCCTTTTTCTGCACAACAGGCAGTGCTGATTTACAATTCTTGAACTTCAAATACACAAGGATACTTAATTAAACATTTAGCAAAAAACGTTTTGTTTTTTTCATTCAGCTAGCCGTCTCCTGATGGAATAATGCAGCAAATGTTGTCAAAGAGAGACTAGGATGAATTCTTGTGTCCAATAATGAGTGTCTATCATTTTCTCAGATGGGTCAATATTGAAGTTGTTCTTCCAATTTGATAGTCCAGGGCAGTCTAAAAAGAGGAAAGTGTGTTTGGCTCTTACCAAAAGGAGGTGCAATATCTTAAACATGCCCTAGGTCTGTTGCATTGAGGTTCTGCTACATATTAGATTCCACATGCAACTTTCTGTTCTGTGATTCCTAATAAAGATCGCCTGACTGAGTGGCAGCAAATCTCCCCATTTTTATTCTTTGATCTGTAAATTTGATAGGATGTTACTTCCAAGCCATCTAATCTCCTCCACAGCAATCTCTTTAGAGGAGGACAATAACATGCCAGAGAGAAAGGCTTCCTGCTGAACATTAATGGGCAACCATTTTATAGCTATAAGGACACATGTAGACTGTTTAATCCAACACCACAGTCTTTTTCTTTAAACAATCAGGAAAAAACACCCAAAACAGCACTCAGAAGTTCTTGTGGTCAAAGGTTTCAGATAAAATACAAAACTGAACTAAAACAAGGTTAACTAAGTGCCTCGAGACTGACCAGAAACTTTGTTTCCTTTGGCTTGTAAATCGATCTACCTAAAAGGTTTTCCAAAATGTCTCCATTTTATCCACTGTATTTGTAGTTTTTCTCAGCCCCCTGAAAAACGGCATCACTCTCAACAAGTTAACTAAAATGTAAACATTCCTTACATCTGAGGCATACAGTGAATCCACCTCCGAATTTGTCACACTTTGATAAAGAATCAAAAAGGTGTCTCAAATTCAAAGGGTCATTTCTAAACAATGTAAGAGGGAAATATTTTGTGTTTTTAATCTTCTCCTAATTCTCCATGCTTTGTCATACAATTCTTAGTTTTCAATTTTAATAGATATTGTTACTGTTCATAATTGATGAACATGACATAGAAAACTTGTTAGTCAAGAAAACATCACTGAAGGGTGAGTCCTCCGCACTTCCAGGCAACACACCACCACCCAGAACTCTGGAACTCTTGGTACATACCGATATTTTACAACAAACAAGAGACTTTATGTCAAGATGGGCTGCTAGCATTATGCATGAACTCCTTTAATATGCCACTTCTGTAGCAATTAAAATAACCTTAAACCAAACAATAAAACACTAGAACTCGAATGTCCACTGCAGGCCATATAAACCACCAACTACTAACATTCTCCCTAGTGGGAGTGCAGGGGGGAGGAAGTGGAGAAACACCAACTCCCGTCTGAAAGAGAGCAAGTCTTGGGCATACATGGGTGAAGTTAGAGCAAATGGGTGTCTTATCGCATGATATGCTTAAAGGTAACAGCCTAGTTAGATGCAGCGTGGCTTGTTCCACTAGAAAGGCTGCTTCATGGTATTAGTCTACAACAGTGGTCTCCAAACTTTTTAATGTCGCGCCCCCCCCAGTTAAAAAATAAAAATCATTGGGCCCCAATCAGAATCTTTCACAACTATTTTACAAAGATGGCAATGTTTAAATTGTCTAGACCTATTTAAACATTGCAGTTAAGTGCTGTTACCTTTTTAAAAATGCAATAACATGCTTCTGCCTAAAACAAAGCCCTGTTATCTATATAATACTTCTTTTAGCCAGAGCTTGGTGCCCCCCAGGTATCACTTGAGGCCCCTCTAGGGGGCCCGCTCCCCAGTTTGAAGACCTCTGGTCCGCAAATACATCTTGACTCTTTGAAACATCTAGTCTATGACAGTATTATGAACCAAATATAAATTGCACACAATGTTGCCTGCAAAGGGTAGAACGCAACAATGTTCCCCGCTTAACTTTATTAATGGTCTGGCACCCCTATTCAGGATCTGTGCTCCTTATTGCCAGTATGTAACAATCTATTTAATGTACTTTGGCACTGCCTGAAAACTGTCTGATTCTAAGGTAAAGAGTGCAGCAGTTAGGGGGTCCCTTTTTACATGCTTTATTAATATTATGTTCCCAATACGTCACTGTCATGCAGCTACCACTCAATGATGTTTCATACATTTGCCTTTATAGCGTGCCTGACTAATTAGGCAGTTTATGTAAAGGCATCATAACAAATTTACACACATGCTATTAGGCGAGATTACTGAATGGATTCAATTAAGGTGCATTTATATAGCGCTTCATACACTTGATGAGGAGCTGGACATCTAAACTGGCTCAACTCTAATCCTTTAATGACGTCAATGCATCAACTAGCTACGTTTAAGGCTTTGTGCATTTGAACCTATCAATTCCATGTTTTATCACCCAATGCTTTCAATACAATCAGAACATGCTAGACCAGAGGTTTCCAACCTTTTCAGTAATAAGAGAAATCTATGTTCAATTAAAATTACCCTGAGCTACAAATATTAATATTGTTGTAATAATGACCACACCAAACACGAATACATTAGTGATAACAGTAGTGTAGGGTTACCAACGTGAATGTAAAAAAGACTTTGCCAATATGGAATGCCTCTACATGAATAATACATAACAGCCATAGTTGCAATGCTCATGGCACCAAACTAACAATATTAGTAATGTCTGCCCAACACCGCAAGATATATCAGACAAATATCAGCTTTAAATGTGTTTTGCAAATTATGAGTTCTGAAAATCAATTTTTGTCTCGAACATACACGTTTCAAATTTGGTGTGCATATATTAATTCAACTAAACAAAAGCTTCTCATTTAGTAGGCTGAGGTGCACACTGGAGAGCTACTTACAAGTAGCTGGAGAGCTACCAGTACCTCATCAGCTACTCGTTGGAGAAGCCTGTGCTAGACACACTGTCTTGACACTCTCTTGCAAATAAGAAAGTGCCAAGGAACATACGGATGGCAATATGTCACTCTTCAACAGCCTTAAAACTCACAGAGAATGCCTAACATATACACTATAGTACTCCACCAGCTGGTACAACATAACACAACACACCAAAGCTACTGCAATGTGCACATACCCCAGCACTTTCAGAAAACTGGATAGCAACATTTAGGTACCCATCATCTGTTAACACCACAAGGACATGTCAACACCTAAACTATCACCTAAACAAAATGAAAGGTAATGCAATGATTAATCTAACAATGAACTAAACGGCATTGGGTTGCTGCACTTGAACCCACCCTTCCTACATCCTATCCTCCGGCGCTGCCTAGAAAACAAGACGCCTTAGATGCACAGCACTAGAGTGCATGCAGCCAAACTGGCGCCAAGAGCAGTACAGAAGGCAATGTGCCAATCCACAATAGCACTGCACAGAGCTGGGAACTTCACCTTTTGTCTACAGACCTATAGGGCTCAGCTGGCGCAAATTAGTAAATACGCATGCCAACTGTACTGCCCACTAAAACATAACCCTCGTATCTCATTTCACATAGTACAAACCAGTGTAAAGATAGTAATGCAGCAAATAGTGAATCTTTTAGACTGTAATGCATTTGAATTCAACATTTCCAATAAACTGAAGGAACTCGTAGCATCCAAAGCAACCTTACTTTTATCACACAGTGACAGTGCATCCACATGCACCATTTTACCCTACAACGTTCTACCTCGTGTGCACTTGCCTCATGTGCAAAGGACCAGTCAAACCAGCGATGCACTTAAATAAATAAAAAAAATAGGTGCACAACACATGTATTACCCCTGCTTCTACTAAAAAGTTAACTTCTTGTGTTCATGACATTCACCACTGCACAAAATGCTGTGCCATCAACAATGTGCACTTTTCCAAATAATACTCACGTTAAACTCCCCTCCCCTCCCCCCCCCCCCCCCCACCCCCCCGGCCAGCAAACTTATTTGTTATTTTCCCAATCACAGGCAGGCCTCATCAGTACAGCTTGTCAAACTAGGTTTGCCTCCACCCTTCGACTCTACCATACTCACTAAATCATGTTCTGCTGGAGCTCGTTCATACTTGCATTCGACCACGCATACAACATGTCCTGCATATTCACACTTTCAAACATTACAGTTGTGCAATGAATGCTCAGACTAGACAGCCGAGTTGTAGTGTGGCTATGCAAAACTGAAAAGACCACCTAAGCTAACAAGACATCACCAGTGTTAGTTAGAAACTCCACAAATACAGAGTTTACTATGGCAAAAAAACCTTTCCTAAACAAAACGTCTCCAAGTAGGAACAAGCTTCTGTGAATCTTATAATCGTGACCATCTACACTTTTCTCCCTGGTACTTTATTCAAGTAATTTCACAGCTTCTGAAAAATACCATCCAAATTGATCTTGCAAACCATCTACATTCTTACTCTCTTGCAAGATGGCCGCATCTTCCCTTTGGATCACTGTGGAAACCACAATGTCTCCGAATCACCAGATTTTTTTAATTCAGACCTTTACTTCTATTTTAATATCTCATAATGGAACGTTTTTCTATAGCGGGGTCCTTATCCTCATTTGGTTAGCTTTTATTATTTATTAAATACATCATTATAAAATGTGTTCTTTTCATCCCCTGATTGGCAATTTTCTCCTCTATTAGCAAACTGATAGCTTCAGTGGTAAAAAAGGTAAAAAATAACTACAGGCACCTCCCCAATTTGTAGATCACATTAAAATGTTAGTATTGTTTAGTTTTACCTAA
This sequence comes from Pleurodeles waltl, assembly GCF_031143425.1. Lineage (NCBI taxonomy): Eukaryota > Metazoa > Chordata > Amphibia > Caudata > Salamandridae > Pleurodeles > Pleurodeles waltl. The sequence continues at coordinate 895,425,468 of NC_090438.1, read as the reverse complement.
AGTAATTCCACCGTGGGTTCACCTTTAGTCCCCATTTGACTACTTTGAGAAACAAAACACTTTTTATTCATGTAACAATTGTTGTGCTTTCGGACTTCCTACAGTAGAAAGGGAAAAATAAATATAGTACAGAAACATAAACCAAGACTCTGCACAGTCACAACAAATAGCACACCGCTGGCACTGAACAAATTCCTGTTTCTACAACTCGCAACCAGAGTTGTAAACTGACACCTACAAGTTACTGTAAACCTGGGGAACAGCTAGCTCTTTAACAATCTTTGAAATAGGAGATGAGGATTAACAGTGAAAGCCACTAAGGGAACAGACAGTAGGACTGAAGAGTTGGACAAGTGAGACTTTTTAGATGGCTAGGCTGCAATCTCTTTTAGGATGGGAGGGATTTAGACATGGCTCTTTCTATGAGGTCTAGAAGTCCTTGATGAACTGGAGTAAAGTCAGGTCGCTGAACGCACATACTCCTGTGTACTATACTTGGACGCAACTTACTAGAGACAACAAGGATGAAAGGGCCTAGAGGAGATGTGTGATAGAGTCTTATTTTCTAGTGTGGATGAAACGCCAAATGGGGGTAAACTAAATCTGGTGAAGTCACTAATTGAATATGCTGAAATAAGCAAGTAAAAGCAGCTTTGTTGTGTTTCAGAATGACCCAAGGGCAACTCTGCAGCAGATACTTGATGGGGAAAGGCGAAGAAAGAAAACATTTTGAAAAACCCTCTAGGTTTAAAAAAAAAACATCAATACCTGTGCAATCACTGATAGGAAATTATTACCCTAACCAAAATTTCTTACAGAGTTGATAGCAAAGGGTGATGCTGTTAAGGCTGAGCTTTGGTATGCAGTATCAAGGGTGAGGTCCACAGAGTTTGAGGAATTGACCATAATTACCTGTCATGTCGAATGGTTGAAAGTGATTTAAAAAAAAAAGTATGGGAACTGTGATCCTGTGAGAAAAGAGGGTGGGGTGAGTGGGGTTTAGTCAAAAGTGTGGCTAAAAAAAAACCTAAATATTCTGTTACTTTTTTCGGTCTTTCACCTTCATGTTACTACCTATAAAATAAAGCACAGCTTACATGAAAAATAAATGCAAGTTAAGTTAATCTGTGGGAAATGTACTATTGTACATTATAAAACCTCTATTCGTTAATGCACTAAAGAGATCTGTGTCTGTAACCAGACAGCCAAAGAATTGACTCCAGACTGATGCAGTGGAAAATAGTAACTTGTGTATGTTTAGTGCAATGAGGTCCCAGTCTGTGACAGAAAGCACTGTGGATATATAAGTCATTTTAAGCTTGCACTACACGCAGTATATAGGCTGCTACAAAATGCGTATAAACATTTAAGAAAAAGTGCTTCCAAAATATGTTAGTAATATTTTTTTTTTTAAGACTGTCCATTAAAAGCACACACTTTACATCTCAGCTGGTAAATGCCTTGCAAAACCACTCAAAAAGAATCTCTGTCATCTGGAAGCGTCAAGTGATTCCATCAATTAAAGCCAGTACCAGCTTTCAGGCACGCTTTACATTTGCAGATTAACCAGCTGTGCACACTAGCGTTTCTTTCATGCAAGCAAGCACTGTGGCAAGAAGGCTTGTTTAGCTTCCTGCCACTCCCTCAGTTTAAAAGCACAGAAGACTCCCTGCCTTACATTTCGGCTGAAACATTTCAATTATGGGAACTAAGGGTCTGGGACAGTTCTTTTCACAAAAACTAGGGGAATTGTTTTTCTTAAATTAGAAAACTATAGGCACATTGTGCCCCTCAGATCCCACTCACTTAAACCACTGGCCATATCTACTGACAAAAGTGAGCATATACTGAAAGTATCTATTTGTCAGCTAGGTCCCTCTAAAGGTGGAATAATATCTCGATGCAGTTGGAACACAAATAGAACAAAAAAGCAATTAACTATAAACATGATGTCAACTTATCTGCCAAGATAAGAAGCTCAATTACAATAATTACAAATGTATTTGCATATTTTTATCCGGAGGACGGCTATTTATATAATATGCCAACCAACGCTGGTGAATGGGTTTTCTGTTCAAGTAGATTTCAGGTGTGCTGTTACCATTAAGCAAAAGCATTCAAGATACCATTGTAACATTTTTTAAACAATTTAACAGTTCATCTCTATACTTCCCCTTTATGATTTCAGAGGTGTGCACTATGTTTCACTTCAGTTTTAATAATAAATTATACACGTTTTTATGCTCGGTTGTACTAAATGTATAGGCATTCGCAGAGTATTTCAAAATGAAATCATTAGAGCTATTTCTCACACATTTCCGTGGAAGACTGTAATGAAATGCTTATCGCTGATACTATTTGCTCTTGTTTGATTTCATACACTTTGTTGTTTTCCTCACAAGCATGGAGCTCCGTAAATAACACTATGTTTCCATGCTGTTTAGTTAATACTCACACACATCTTTTTAAACAAACACACTCCGTTGATGGTGTACAGCCTCACTGAGAGACTCTGGCCATTCCTACCACTCTGGGCTGGACGTATTACAGTAAGGGGTGCAGCAGCCCAGTGTATTTACGGATGCATGCACCTACATTTAGAATGAAGTTAAATACATATAGATTCTGTCTAACTGGATCCGCTTGCACTGGGTTCCTAGGTGGTCGATCACACTGGCTATGCTCCACCTCAGCATTGCACGTCTATTACATCACTCAAATGGCTTGTTTACCGATGTCTCTAGGGTGCACAAGCAAAGAGGACCCCCAATTGTACAGGGACATTCTTTCATGCAAAGAGAGGGATAATACCCACTTCTGGAATGCAGCTGGCACTAAATTTGCACAGTGTGTAATGCAGTAACACGTGTGTCTGACCACTTCTGTAACACCAGAAAGAAACGCAAGTACAAAAACAGGTATAAATGTTGTTTGTGCTTTATTAATAAGACCGCAAACGTCAAGTCCCAGCCAGTCTGTTCAAAGGAACCATATTTCCTCTGACAGGTCACAGTCCATAAAATAACTACTACCTCTACCATACAGATTGTCCACTCAGATCAACACAAACCTAATCAAGAAAATTGTTTAGCAGTGTAAGGAAGTACCTTTCGGCATCTAATCTGACTAGACACCCTACATCAGAAGTACCACAAACGTCTATTAGCCCACAGACGGGCTTGGAGTCACTTGATGGCTGCCAATCCAGTGTGGAACCAGTGCTTAATTTGTGCTTGTTGATTCTGGTGCCGAGCACCAGCACTTATTTTTGAGGGCCGGTGCTTAGTCTTCTGCCTCAAGCATTTGCAGCGAGCAAAAGACACGTTTGAGAAATACGGAGGAAGAAAAAAACGAAAAAGCGTCACCTTACAGAAAGCTGAAGGGGCAGGGAGTGGTTTTAAAATGGATTGAAGAGGTCCGAGATGGCTTTGGGATTATGCTGCCTCATTATTCCGTGTGCGCACATTTAATTCCAGCAGCTGCGTGTTTAAGAGGAGGGGTTTGGGCACCGGCACGTTTTTATTTACAAATTAAGCACTGTTTGGAACATACAGCTGAGACATGCTAAAAGTGGACCATACATGATGAACATCTATCCACTTCCCAAATAAACAATATCACCACTGATGTTTAGTAGGATTCGTATAACAAACGAATAAATGTACACTGTTTGAAGCACGTCACTCTGGAAAAAAGTAGCATGCATGATCAATCTGAGTCAGATTTCCTTTAAGTCAATGGCAGTAAAACATTTGAAGTGTTGCATCCCATTCAAATCTTTCTCTTCCTTTCTCTTTCTTTTCTCTCAGCAGCTGCATCATTTTGTAGGCTCAAGCAAGTGTAATTATGCATGCACGCTTACAAAATGATGAGGACACCATTTACTTATTTATTGTTCCAAGATGGATCAGTAATTAAGAAAAAAAGAAAGACAAATGAAAATGAAGTAAAGTGTAAAGCAGAGAGCACAGCAGCTATTTGCTGCCCGTTCCACCCCTAAAAAACATAACAAAATGTTACAAAAAATGGAGTGTTTGTTTGTGTGGGGATGGTGGCAGGGGGACAACAGAGTAGTGGGTGTGGGGAAGAAGAAGGAATGAGCAGCGAAGGAGGAAAATCTACATTAAGCAAAGCACAAGATGGGTGGGGGAGAAGCACATGAGCGAACTCATCATGAGTGACAGCATTGCAGGAATTTGGTGGGGCAGAAGCACACAAGAAAGACTTCAACACAGAGCAGGGGGCAGCATTTAGAGGGGGAAAAGCACATGAGAGAGAGAGCTGGAAAACACATGCACTCTCGTGGAGTGTGTAAAAAAACAAGTAGTTGCTTAAAAGTGAGCAGTGGAAGGACAGAAAATGGTCATTAATCAGAGAAATAATAAAGAGGATGTGGTCCAGTGAAAGGATGAGCACAATTTGGCCAATGAAAGACACTGAATAAAAAGCAAGCAAAAAAGAGTGACAAAGCAAAATAATGGTAAGATTTAGGTAGGCTAAAAACCCATTTATGTAATTGAAAAGTCCATAACAGTTCTAAAAAATGGGGCATACAGCAATGTACAGAACAGGCAGTGAAATATGAGCAAGAGCTACCTAATCCCACTGCCCAAACAACTCTCCTCCCCTTAAATGTGGAAGTAGTCAAGCATGGAGCACTTCCAATTTTCAAATAGTATGCACAAGATCCTAGGAAATGCAAACATACCAGCTTTTGTGCCCACAGAAGCCTCAAATCGTCAACACTCCGAGCCTGCAGATGGCAAGCAAAGCCAATGTCTGCCCCAGTGTTTACAGCTGCTATTAGCAATGTGTTGGACATCAGCTCATGACCTCTTTACTGCTTCGCACTGGCATTTGCCCAGAAATGGTTCAGTGATGTGACACTATCTTCATGCATTTAGTCTTATTTCTGCCTTGTCTTTGCTTTCACACTACTGTACTTTCAGTCTGTTTCCATATTTGCCCATTTCTCAGGCCGTGTAGAATTGCAAAGATACAACCTTGTATGTAAGGCAAATGCTGGTGCCAAGTCTCATATGGAAGACAATTCTTGTTATGACTCGAACTACAACATGCTTTATTTATGCTGAGGTGTTTAAATACCACTTGCCTATCTTCCCTATGGTCTTACAAAACAGTATTGCATTTATCTTCGTGAAAGCACTGGTTCTAATCATGACCTATCTTGGTATCTCTACAGTTGGTACCAATATAAATTTATCATTTGAAGGCAAGGCCTCCTGAACTACACACGGTACTCGAAGCGCCTCACAAATGATCCATACCAACTTTCACTGTTCTTTTGCGTAATTATCTATTTATGAGCCCCAATATCCCAGAATCCTTACACTGCTTTGTCACACTGAAAACTGTAAGCCATTCCATTAGAATAACTGTTTTCGCAAGTGTATGACTAAAATAAGCTTAACTAGATCTCAGTTGCCACAACTCTAATTATTCTCCAATCGTTTCCCCTGTACTCCCTCGTAGATATTTACTCTTTTCCTTCTTTATTGTTGAGGATTAAGCCACTAAAATCCCAAAGTACAGCTACGTCCCAACAGAATCTCACAACTGTTGCTTAGCAAGTACCTACCTGAGTTCATCATGCTGAGAAATACGTTGAAACTGCTAGTCGCTTGTGAGTATTCTGCGTATATAGGAGCAAAAAGACTACAAAAAATCCAAATAGACAACATTCCTTGCTTAATGTGGGGCCCTTTGTGAAAAAACAATATTAGAGTTGTGTGGCATACCCCAGAATTCCACCCCTGCATCTCAATGGACAATATACCAAGCTGACGAGCATTCCCTGATCCAGTAGCCTCTAGGTCATCCACACGCAGAATTTGTTAGTTCCCTCTCTCCGAATTGCAATCTTACAGATGACATTCACCTGCCCACCTCGTCTGTGCAGAATGGGACGCACATTTCTTTGTTAGTCTGCACCATTCCCACATTCAGTACTGCCATTCAGGCCTTGTTAAAAAAAAAAAAGGCTCAAGATACCCCTTCTACATTACGAATGAAAGATGCGGGCAATGCCTTCTAGGATCAGCCAATGAGAAGGGAAACAATAGATACCACCCTAATACAAACATTACTTGGCTGCTCATCAGCAAGCACGCTCCAGCCACAGTAAAGAAAAATATCCAGCCAGACATCAGTTCCCCTTCGCTCCTGCAGTGCATGAAAGGCCAGAAGATTCATCCCTTCGGAGCGCGCGAATCAATCCATACAATCCGGGCTAGCAACATTCTGGAGGGGCCGCCAACCTCCTACCTTTTTCCTCCATCACCAAGTACTTAATCGAAAATGTTCTCCCAGAAGACAGTGCCTCGTTGTACAGTACACTGCTGCTCTCCAGCTAGGCCGACCTTACATAAATTCCAATGCACGCATCACAACATATTTCTGGCTCTTTCCCACGCTGTGCCTATGTCAACACGAACACAGACCAACCTAAATTTGCCTGCTCTACTTCGTTGGTGGGTTTTCTAAGCCCCTTTCTTGACCAGTCTTTGTTAACCAATCGCTCGCAAGCTTCGAACAGCAGCTCGCCGAACAGTTCCTGCTTGTACTGCCGCTGCGCACGTTATGCTGCACACGGCACCGCGGCATGCCCCGGAGGCCAGCGCCCCTCTCGGCCACCTCTGTCACTCATCCAGTAATGCTGATTCTACTGAGGCAATCAGGAATTCACATATTTTCAAAAACAACCGATATAGTGTCACACACAATAACACATTTAGCTTAATACCTGATATTATCATTCATAACTGCAAAACGAGTTCCGTAAACTAGCATATCTCGCGTCATTACCAAAGACTGTGTTATTGTGCCTATTTCACAACTTAGTCTCCGTGTGCCTTTGAAGGGCCCACGAGCACGCCGCCATCACTCTGCACAGGCGCCACTCTGAGGCTTAACTCTCACCCTCCACTTTTCACATTTCTTAATCGACGACAGCAGACTCCGCGGTGAATGAAAACTACACTCTGGCTCGTGAATGCAATTGAGTTCACACACAAGACATGCTTTTCTCGCTGATATGATTTTTACTAACATGCCACAGATAAAAGTTGTTAAATACATTTTAATTCACTCCGGAGTGCAGTTAAATAGATATGAAGTATGGCAGCTTGTCGGACTCCTTTCCATTTGTGAAATTATGATAGATGAAGGAAGAGCGCTCCTGAATTTCAATGCGCTCGAGCCGCCGCTCAGGCCCCCTGTTTTCACAAAGAGCTCCGAATCAACAATTGTTCCACATCCATCTTCATCAGAACAAAATGACACTCTGCAATTAAGTTAAGGAAGTAGAATGGCTAGAGCGTCACGGCAGACATCTTTGGATGGTGCGTGAGGGTTGACGCTCAGTCAGCGTGTGCCGGTGGCGTGGGACTACTTAAACAGGCGGGCGCCTTCGTCTTTAGACACAGCAGCTATGTTTACTGCCTTTTGAATAAATGTGTATGATTTCTCATACTGACTGAGAGACGAACAGAGTCCATTAGTTCAGACTCATTCAGAGCTCTGCCCAACCAAATAAAGCTAAGGACGGTAAGATCTCTACCAAAGAGTACGTGACTGGCGTGGTACGCAAGGACTTTCAGCTCTGCCATCTGGTGGAGGCCTGTAAGGCAAAGTAGCCCCCTTATTAAGGGACAGATCCACAAAGGGTGGCCCAAAGTTGGGGCTTGACATGGCACAAGCTGTTCCACCACGCGCATGTAGTTGCACCAATAGGTGAACCATCGTTCTGTCTGTAGATGCAGCGAGTGGCCCTGAGCCCGCATGTGGACCTTGGAGAAAGACCACGCACATAGCCTCTTCTCTGGCCTAATTAAACTCACAGAATCCCCTTTGCCCTGTCACAAGAGTGGAACCCAAATTTCCTTCATCCCGAGGAGGAGCATTGACAGCCGTCACCATTAGTGGCAGCTATCACCACATGCTATGCCCCTCCACCCACTTTTGAAACCGGGTAACAAATTCTGCCAGCTTTGTTTGCAGATAGAAGGTGGGGGTGAATCGAATGTAGGACAGAGTTTAAACCACTACAACAGCCGATGCAGTAGCTCTGCCGATGCACTTTCTCCAGACTGAGGAGCATTGGGGACCATCATGACAGAACACTAAGGCGTCACCTCGGAACTGACTTAATAAAAATTTAAACTGCAAAATGTTGAAGTGTGAGAGGAGGGACTACTGCTGGAAACTGGACACAGTGCTCAAAGTGAGAATGCTCAAATTATTTGCTGAAGCCACATTTTATTAAAGTGCACCACAACATTCTCCAGGCTCTTCACTCTACCTGGGATTGCAGATTACAAACATAAAGGCCACTTGATCAGAGACCCACAATTCGCTGTCTCAATATATCCGCCCCAGCTTGTAATCTATCTTATTCATTAAAGATTGAAGTTCATCCTTTTCAGCTGTTTTGTGCTTCTTTTCTATTACGAAGATTGCCCGGTAAGTTAAGCACTCACTGCTAGCAACAGTATTACCTGTAGGTCACAAGATTGATTCTTCATGTTCTCACTCTTCCCAGGTTACTTACAGTGCTCAGGAATGGCAAAGACTGCACTAGCATTTCATCACACCTCTGCTAAAAGTCAAGGTTGCTTCTAGTCAGTCTTTTCTTTAAATGACTTTGGACTGCAGGCTCTAGGCCCTGGGTTAGCACTGTAGCCCATGGCTGCTGTCTCTAGTCCTTCATTTTCTTTAAAGGATTATTAAACGTTACTGATGACATGCACATTTTTCTCGTATGCTGGCTCAAAGTTGTAAGCGGCAGACCAGTCTTAATGGTTGTGTGCCAAGAGGTTGAGACTTATATTTTCGATTTGATATCTGTGGGAGTTAAGGTGTCCGTTCTCTCCTGGGGGGTCTTGATGGCTCTGTATGTGCTGAAACACTATTGCTTTCGTTTCTATCTTTCTGGTCTGAGAGTTTTGGTAGTCTTAATTGTAAACGCACACGCAGTGGTGCCAGTTGTATAGACACCAGAGTATGCTTTCCATTTCTCAAAGGCAGGTGTTTAGGCAATAAACATACTTAAATGCCCCAGTAATGTATGTTATTAAAGTAATCATTCTTCGATAAACGAAGTTAAGGGTTGTTTGCACTGCACAAAGTCTTTCTTTCTTTTCAGTGGGACATATAAGCATAGACAGACACACAAGATATACTTGCATGGCTAAAGACTATTGACAAAAAGACATCTATACTCAAGGCCTGACTGGAAAGCCTAAAGCCACCCTTGCAAAAATGCTGAAACCAGCCCCACCATCTCTAACTCCTTGCCCAATCTCTCTCTCTTTCCATCCATTCTCCCTCTCCGCTTTTCTCCTCTCTTCTCCCTTTGGTCGCTTTCTTTCTATCTTCCCCTCCGTTTCTCTCTCTCTTGAAGCCTCCCCCGGGCCTGCTGCAATCAACCTCGGGGACCCGGAGAAAGTCTGAGGCACCAGGAGGGGCCCTGACTTTTCAAAACCCACCTTCAGGGGCTCCAGCCGTCCCAGGAAATACCTATGTGGAATAAAAGGCCTGTCCGGTCATGTCTGTACCTCTGCCAAAGCACTGTAAATACTGCCACATTATTCAATCATCTTTATGTCTGAAGCTGGCTTTTGGATTTAAAGGAGAAGATTTCGCAAGATTACATTTCAAACATCACTAGGCCCACCCCCGGAACACCGCTGCTGTCTAACACTTTTCCAATAGCTTCTCACTGTAGTGGCATGCTGCAACTACTGTGCAGATTTAACTGTTCAATGGTATTATACCAAATTCTTAGTTTCTACACACTATCAATCCAAAAAGTATTATTTACTACACCGTCCTATTCAAACCATTACCTATGCACACACACACAAGTCTAACGTAATATGCATGAGACAATGGCTCCTCCCAATCCAACATGTTCAAATCAGTTCTTGACTAGTCAGTAATTAGTCTAGCATAAGCAACACTGTCCAGCAAATACATTCTGGCTGCTTTATAATAATTTGTGCTCATCCATCAGTATAAGACTGACAATGGGCGTGGGGCTCAGAAGCTCTGACAGAGCTCAGAGAAGGGCTCACAAATTGAGACCTACATATCACCCCACCCTTTCTTATATTGTCAGTGGCTTGGGTGGAGTCGAATCTTGGTGTGCTGTATGCCCTACGCTCAGTCTCCATTTTAGATTTCCTTTTTAGCTTGACGTCTTGTTTCAATGTTGACTTGTTACATAGTTTCCCCTAACATGAGGTTGTGCTGTACTTATTCTTGATAGGCATTGCCACCCTGTAGTCTTCACAATTAGTGCCAGGATCATACAATTAGAATGCAATGCCCTTGTTTTCTATTTCTGTGCTCATCAGGGACAACTCATTTATGCAACAGAAACCAAAACAGCTGTTCTGCATCTCTGCCACAGTACGATAAGAACATTGCTTTATTATATAAACTTCACCCATGCTGGGCTCTGTGAGAGAAGCACTTCATGCTGAGATTATCATGGAACCACTGCGAGGTATGACTGAGATACAGTATCAACACAAAAGGATGATGGACCAAGTGCTGAAACTCATGTACTTAACCCAGATCTGTGGCTGGGGGTGAGGGTTTGAAAAGTTTCCTCCTTTTGTGTTGCTAAAGTTGCCCTAAGTGCCAGGGTATGCCCAGATGTGCGTACCTTGCTCACTGTATCACTGGAGTCAAGCTAGCCTGGCTGATGACGGGTAATACCCCGAAACCAGTCCCAGGATGCTTGTTTCCGGTCAAGGGAGGACCCTGCCTGGCAGTTTGAGCTGGACTGTTCCCATGAGGAGCAGGGTCAAGACTGACTTGATTATGGCACGGTCCAAACTGGGGTGGCATGGTGAGCAAAAGAACAATGGATTTTAACCCAGATCTGTGACTGAGGGTGAGTGTTTGAAAAGTTTTAGCAGTCCATCCATCATCCTTGCGTTGCTATGACTGAGATAGAGCCCTGCTGACTCTGACCTTCCATTTTGTGAAGGAAGATAGCCTGCATATTTAAACCAACTTCCTGACACCTAATACCAATTAGGTATTAGATCTGGCAGAGTGTGCTCCTGCAATGCGCTCTTTAGTGTTCTTGCTAGAGACATACAGTATAGGAGTAGAGTAAAGTGAGTAACAATTAACATGGTTAAATTGTTTGTATTTTTCACCATTCTAAAATGCTCATTAGAGTAATGTGTATCATCTGTCTAATTATCACAGCTCATATTTTCTGTGCAAGAATACAATCATTTCAATAAATGTTTTGAAAATGCATATTTGTATCTTTCTTTTGTATATCTTGGACAAGCAGAAGTAACAAACTAAATGGTTAGATCTTTTTCCACTAATTCTTGGGAATCAAAGTGGTCATGTTCGAGGTTACCAATAACATCTATTACCTTGGTCAGTTTAAGGTTTTAGATGTGGTACTGTGAGCTAGACAAAAAAAAAAACATTTACTGTTGATATATGCAGACTAAGTTTCTATATTGTTAAGTTCCTGTTGACATATTACACAGTCCTAATAAACTCACAGGAACTGTATAACAACCTAACCGTCTCACACTCAGCCTTTGAAAAGACTGAAGTGTACAGTCTGAGGGCAGAGTGTCTATCTCTGTCCTCAGACTTTCCCATCTTTGTCATAGGCTTGGGTTGTGAATAGAGATCCAGGCCTCACACCATCACTGACGTGAGGGGAAAAGGTGGGAGAAAGGCAGTTCTAGTGCCCTTTCTGATAATTTTCCTGGGGCAGCATTAAGCTGCTGCACGCACACACAGTAGTGATCTGAGCCATCAATGTTCTCATAGGGGGCCAGGTGGCCTAAATGTGAATCTTTATGACGACTTCTGCACTCATGCTCAAAGATGAAGTAGGCATAATTGAACAACATGCATGTCCTTGCCACATTTTTGTTCCTGCTGAAGAAGGTAGACACAGGGATATTGATAAGGGAAAAAAGTGGAGGGAGGGGTAGTTGAAAATGCTGCCAGAAAAAGACTTCTCTAACAGGATTAATGATTTTATATATATATATATTCACTGAACAAAACAAAGTTTACAGAGATGTTATAGTTAGGTTCAGATTTTAGATGCATAAAACCATAGATATTCAACAGTTATACTTATCTCAAGAAACTATAACATGTACCCTAAAACTATAACACATGCCCCTGACATGCACAACTTTCTCATCAATTGTGTTATTGCAAAAGCTGCAGTGATATTATCAATGATGTCATAGGAAATGTGGGAACTGATGTAATGTGTGGTAATTAGCAGTGGATGGTGAGAGTTCAAGTTATACCTACCTTAGGGCATGCATTATAGTTTCTTGAGATAAGTATAACCACCACCAGCCCTATGTGGTCAGGGTATTCCTACCTTGACCCTTCTTTTTTTAAAAACTTTTTTCTTGGGACTCAACTCAGTCCAAGTCCTAAGATGGCTTCCTGGTTGAAGTGGTGGCAAAGAATCAGATCTCATTATAAGATCTCGGGGATCCACTGACTATCCGCGTCCATAGATAGCTATATTTATTTTTCCATTAATAACTCCACTACTACTGAACAAATTTACACCAGATCACAAAAGAAGATCTTTTTTTACCAAGATCTAGCTTTCTTCCAAATTCGGTGTAAGTCAGCTCAGCGGTTCGCGCTGTAGTTGCGGTCAAAATCCCTATGGGAAACTGCATGGGGAAAAGGGTGTTTTGGCCCCCGCTTGATTAATCACCCTGAAACTTTCAAAACAACAGCTGAAGTGAGCAGCATACTAATTTCGAAAAATTTGTGAAGATTCTTCAAAACAGCGCTAAAGTTATTAGGAAAACAAACAAAAAAAACGTCTACGGGAGTTAGATACTACCTACTGGTGACCTGGCCGTGCGCAGAGGCGGCTAACTTAATGTATGGTAATGATAACTTTCTGTTAAAAAAACTGAAGTTTACTAAAAACAGTGGTTACAGGGACATTATAATCAGGCTCATATTTTACACACACACAAAACAACAGAAATTCAGTTATAGTTATATTTATCTCACAATACTGTAACTCATGCGCTAAGGTAACTATAACTCACGCCACAGTGACGATGGGCTCCATGAGGGAAACAATGGGTCGCAGCGTCCTAAATTACAGTCATAGAAGCCAGTGAGGACAGGCTCCAGGGCTGTGTCAGGATCTCTGTTATGTGCAAAATGATAGAGGGGAGGCTGCAAGGGCCCCATGGGGTGAATGGGGGGGGAGGGGGGAGGGAGGGGCACCCAAATTAGTGGGCTTAAGCCAGAGATCTCAAGTGGAGCTCTGGTGTTATACCAAGACTGTGATGCTTTTTTGCACTTGATACTATACTTTCTCACACACTTCACAGTTATGATGAGCCACGGGATAGATAATTAGCCTGCCATATCAAGAATCTTTGCACTTTATTTCTTAGACACAGAAGCACTTTTTATGAAATATACTTGTTCATGCTTAGTACCTGGACAGGGACCCGAAGCATTGCCTCCACGGGTGTAATTGGATTCTAATGATTTACAGTATCAGAATGTGTCATTTGGGCATGTTTTATTGAATGTGTGACGTGCATTAAGGTGACGTGTTGAGCACAGGTTTATGGTTTTTATTAACTAATAAACTACTAATACGTCTAAAACTGGGCCATAGCATGACAGATTTGTAGCTGTGTGAGGGGGTACTACATCATTTACAGCAGCAGATGGTAGTCCTGAAGAAAGATATTACATCTTGAAAGAGGCTCTGATAAATTGTTTACCCAGGAGAGTGGGGACACCACTTAAACCCACAGCTTTGTGAACATTTTGTAGGGCAGTTGTCCAAAAATACGTGCCTTTTGTTTCAGGTCTTAAAGTTTTTAGTGGAGAACCTGCCTCTCCACACCTCTGCACCGGGCTTGTTTGCTTGGAATACCACGAATGTACTGGGACATAGTCACAAGTGGTATATGTGAAGACCTATGGCAGTTTGGCAAAAGCCTTTAAAATTTGGATTCCGAAATGCATTCTTTGGTTTCCTTTTTCAAAGCTGCCTTGTGAGAAGAACACCACTATTCCCACAAAACCAGGCTCATTTGCTCAGCTCGTTCACTCCCATCAATTCACACCCCCATCAGTTTCATAGTCCACGAGCGTGTCCTACACAGAAGGGACTGTATGTGCACATGAAAAATGTTCACCTTGTGGGATGTGCTGTAAATTCTCACACCTTTACAGATGATATAAGTTATCAGTGGTCACTGAGAGGGTCAGCTCACAACGCCTTTGACTAGCACAACACGAAGCTTAGTAGAGGGCAGTCCCAGGCAGTGATTAATTTGTAAATAAAACATGCCAGTGTCCAAATCTCTCATTTGAAACACACTGCAGCTTCACTTTAATGTGCGTGCACACAATATTGAGCCATCTCGGGACTCTCTAATCCATTTACAGCCACTCCCCACCCCTTTAGCTCACTCATGCAGCTTCGTAGATTCCCCGTTTCTGACGCTTTTTTGTTTTTCTCTTCCCCCGCCTTTCCCAAATGTGTCTTTTGCTTGCAGTAAATGCCTGATACTGAAATATAAGGGCCGACCCTCAAGAATAAGTGCCCCGCACCGGAAACCACGGGCTCAAATTAAGCACTGGCTCAGGTTGGTACCGACTGGGACGGTAGTACATATTCGAGACGTTGATGTAGAAAGCCACCCGGCCTCTACGATACTTTGTAACTGGTTCCGCGTGTCCGGACGGAACGCAGAACCGAGGTAATTAAATAAATGAGGGACTGCGTTGACGCAGTTTCCCTACTAACTACGGACTGGCCACACGTGTATTCTTTGGTGCTGCGCGCAGGGCTGGTCGTGGCCCCATTACAGTAACCCTAAGTGGTGACGAGCGGGTTATCAGAACCCCCGCGTCGTCCCCAGAGGTCGTGCCGAAGCGTGGAGAAGACGGGCTGGAGCTCCGTGCCCGGCGGCGGATCCAAGAAAGGCAAGTGGCGCGGGCGCTCTGATCGGAGAGGCGCGCCCCGCCTCTTTGCCTCGAGGGACATTTGACATCCCATACCCACTGCGAGTGCTGTGCGGCTGCCCCGGAGGCATGCACAGCACCGGAAAGCTGCAAGCGGAGCGAGAGAGAGGAAAAGAAAAAAAAAAAAAAAAGAAAAAAAAAAAAACGTGACCGGGAGGCAGCGCTCCTGACCGGCAGAATCACGAGGGTCGTGTGTAGTCTCGAGCACACGAACCCCAGCCTTCAGGCTGCTCGGGCTGTGCTCCCCAGAGAGGGGAACACAGCATAGGAGCCGGAGGGGCAGGAGCCCCCACTCAAAAAAAAAAAAAAAAAAAAGGACAAAGAAAGAAAAGAGCTGCAAAGAGGGCAGGAGGCCCTGCGGGAGAGAAAAGAAAACAGAATAGAAAAGAAAAAAAAAACAACAAAAGGAACTGAAAGAGGGCAGGAGGCCCTGTGAAAAAAAAAGGACAACGAAGGTGAGCTGCAAATAAGGCAGGAGGCACTGTGGGAAAGAAAGAAAAAAAATAACACCTTCATCAATATATCTCCTAGAACAAAAGGGGGGTAAATAAGCATTTATAGAAGTAGTGACACCAGAAATCAGAACACACCATGAGTGCCCCAGCTCAGGAAAACCCCCAGGTGCACGTGCAAGCGGGCCCCAGTGCCCACTCGTCAGTAACCGCACTGCCACCATTTAGCCAACTGATTGACCCAGCCACTGCCTCACCAAGATGGCGCTTATGGCTGAACCGATTAGAGAATTACTTCTGCGCCACGAGAGAGACAGATGGGGCTGTGCGTAGGTCTCTCATGCTGTTAATGGGAGGGGATGAGCTGCAAGAGTTGTTTGATGCGCTCCCCAACACGTGTGATAAGTCGGACTTCAATGCAGCGGTCGAGGCTCTGAACAAGCATTTCGACCCACAACTAAATTCAGACTTTGAGCGTTTTAAACTTCGGCAGGCTCAACAAACTGATGTTGAATCAATGGACATGTTCTATGTCCAATTAAGAAAACTAGCAAGCTCATGCGTAGGCCTCAATCAACAAGAGGAGATCAGGGCACAGATCATTCAAGGATGTCGTTCAAATGCACTGAGGAAACTCACCCTACGCCAGCAGGGTATGCCCCTTGATGACATCCTGGTGTTGACGCGTTCACATGAGTTATCAGCAGTGAGAGCAGATGCCATGGCAGCAGTACAGGGACAGTCCCTGGCAGCTGCGTAGACTGCACACCCGGTCCAGGTGAAGGAGGAGCAAGTGGAGGCCATCCAGACGCGTCAACCATCAGGACGAAAGGTGAATGTTGGTGGGCAAAATGCTCGCGCCTGTCGAAGCTGTGGGTATGATCATAAACCGCCCATGGCGTGCCCAGCAAAAGGAAAACAATGTGACAAGTGAGGCAAAGACAACCATTTTGCTAGAGTATGCAGGTCTGGAAAAGGCTGGCAAGGGAACCAGAGAAGAAGAGACAACAGGGTCAGAAGTGTGACCGCTGAGGCTGATAATTCCAGCGAGATGATGGCTCAGAAAGCCCCCATCTTCGAAGAGGATGAAGACAAAGATATTTTTGTCATCTCGTTCACTGGTGAGAGGCAACAGAGAAAGCGACCTCCACCCATGAGCAAGGTCCACATCAATGGCAAGTCAGTGACAGTGCTCATAGACACAGGCGCATCGGTAAATGTAATGGATGAGACTCTGTTCAGGCAGCTGACTCCCACACCAGTGCTCTCCCCAACTACCACCAGGATTTACAACTACGGGGGTAGAGAATCGCTTCCTCTGAGGGGCACGGTGGAGGTATCAGTGTCGAGCAAACAAGTGGCTGCACGGGCGCGATTTTATGTGGTGGCTGGAGACCGAGGTACGCTGTTAGGGTGCCACACCGTGGAGGAGCTTGAGTTGGTATTTTTCGCGCGGCAAATATATGACTCTCACGCTGAATGTTTAGTCAATGAGTTTCCGCAGCTTTTCGAAGGCCTAGGGCGACTCAAAGGTAAAAGTGTTAAGCTGCATATAGACCACAGGGTGACACCCGTTGCTCTCAGGCACCGACGAGTTCCGTTCCACCTACGCCCCGCCGTGAAAAGGGAACTACAACTAATTCAAGATCAAGGAGTGATCGAGAAGGTAGACGGACCCACACCGTGGGTGTCGCCATTGGTAATAGCGCCGAAACCTAAGCAACCTGGTGCCATCCGTCTATGTGTCGACATGCGCCTGCCCAACAAGGCAATTAAAAGGGAGCGGCATATAACACCTACGATGGATGATATCATAGCAGATCTGAACGGTGCACAGTGGTTCTCGAAGTTGGACCTCAATGTTGGATATCATCAGCTGGAACTGGAGCCTGATAGTAAAAATATCACTACCTTTTCAACGCATGTGGGACTTAGGCGATACAAAAGACTGAGCTTTGGGGTATCCTCGGCCGCCGAAGTATTTCAAAACGCAATAAGGGAGACGCTCTCAGGACTGCAAGGGGTAATCAACTTGAGTGATGACATCCTCATATACTCCAAAACCCGAGAAGAACATCACCGACACCTAAGAGCTACATTGCAAAGGTTATCAGAGGCAGGTCTAACACTCCATAAAAATAAATGTGCGTTCTATCAGACGTCAGTAGAATTTTTCGGCTATGTCTTCTCAAAGAATGGTCTGCAAGTTGACCCTCGGAAAGCGGATGCTATCCGTCAGGCGCCGATCCCGAAGAATACCACGGAAGTGAGAAGTTTCCTGGGCATGGCAACATATTGTGGGAGGTTTATCCCTCAGCTTGCAACCATGGCTGAACCCCTCAGACAACTCACTAAGACTGGGCATCGGTGGGAATGGAGTCCAATGGCAGACAAAGCGTTTGCCGACATCAAGACAGCGCTACTTGATAAGTCAACAATGGCGTACTTTAACCCTCACCGGCGAACGGAAGTCGTGGTGGATGCTAGTCCGGTAGGGTTAGGTGCCGTTCTTCTGCAGGAGCAAAACCCGCAGGAGTGGGTTCCGGTTGCTTATGCTAGAAGAGCATTGTCGTCATTGTAGAGGCGGGCGCTATAATCTACGCTCTAATCCAGTCCCGAACAGTCGGCTCCGAGATTTCGTATGCTCGCTGGGTCCATAGGGAGCTGTGGTAGATCCTGGCGGTTTTGTCATCCGAAGAGTTTTTGTTTTGAGACGCTCCATGCCTCCTATCGGTGTTTTGACATTTTTTATGTTCGCATACATCTATTTGTGTTTTGTTTTGTTTTGGGTTGTTTCTCCTTTTCTGTGTGAAGTAAAACATGGGAGGGATGTAGAGAGCCACCCGGCCTCTACGATACTTTGTAACTGGTTCCGCGTGTCCGGACGGAACGCGGAACCGAGGTAATTAAATAAATGAGGGACTGCGTTGACGCAGTTTCCCTACTAACTACGGACTGGCCACACGTGTATTCTTTGGTGCTGCGCGCAGGGCTGGTCGTGGCCCCATTACAGTAACCCTACAGTTGACACGTGTGTACCAGAATAGGCTAATCTTTGGATGGGTTGAAAATATTGCACACCAGATCCTGGCCCGAAGCCCGATCTCGAAACAGTACTTACCTCTGCCAGGATCTGTATCCCCTGGCTGGATGGAAAAGCAGAACCTCGCTTGCTTTGAGGAGCTTTAAGAAGACGGGGCATTCCTCTGCAACAAATGCCTTCCTAACAACCCAGACGCTCTCAATGAGCCAACTGTAAGGTGAAAACACGCATTGGCAAAGCCAATGCATCTAGCTTGCTCTAGTTGAAGAGATGTGTTTAGAGTTACTCGGGGGGAGGCAATGGAGTATCCAGAATAGTAAAATATTTCGCTGCAGATTTATGTCTTTCCTTCTTGCTTCCTTTTTTCTTTTTTCATTCATTCCTTTCTTCCCTCAATTTTCTTTCTTTCCTTTTATTCTTCATTCATTATTCGTCTTCTATTTGTCATTCACAATCATTTGATCTTTATTCCCTCTGTCTGAATCTTCATCTCCTTTCCCTTTCATTCCTTATTTCTTCTCATTTTTCTTCCTTGCTGTCTCTCCTTCTTGCATTTTCCCCGTCCTTCATTTCCTTATTTAATGTTCTTGCAACTTCCTGTTCTTGTTCTCATTCATTTTAAATTCTTTTTTATTCCTGACGTATCACCTCACCGACCTTTCTTCTTCCCTACTTTTCACTGTTCCTTCTTTTACAGCTTTCTTTCTCTTCTTTCCTTCCTTTGCCCTTCCTTCCGATTTGTTTCCTTTCTTCCCTCTCATCTAATTCCTATTTTAGGTACTTGTGTTATTTTTGTCCGCGTTTCTTCTTTCCCTCCTTCCAATGCTCTTGTATTCTTTGTTCCTTCCAGTATTTCTTCTTTTCTTCGTACATCCCCTTTCTTCCTTTCTCCTTTCCATCCTTCTTTCCATTCTTTTTTAGTATATTTTTCTAATCGTTCATCCTTTCTATCTGGCCATTTTATATGCTTATTTGCATTCCTATTTCCTTTCGTCTTTCTATTTCTGTCACTCCACTAGCATTTTACTTATTTTTTCGCATTGTTATAAATTCTCTTTCTGCCAATTGTTTCGCCCTTTGGCACCCCTCTGCCCCACCCACAGCTTCGTCCTGGTATCATCTTCTTTCCTGCAGCATTTACTACCTTCCGTCTTGTGATCTGCCAGTCGCAGATCAAAGGCAACAATAAGCCACAAAAGAAGTGCGTGCTTCACTACGCCTTTGGCGGAGATGCCTTCAGTGACAGAGAACGCCACAAGTACAGCTATAGGGGCCGCGAGTCTCTAGTGTGTGAAACACCTGCCACGACTGCAGACGCGCGGAGAGGAGCAGGAAGTTCAGCCCAGTATAGCCCAGCAGACTTATACTATCCAGCTGGGAGTGCGGAAGGTGGGCCGCTGACGTCATCACTGCACCTGGACATGAGTTACAATTCAGCCCGGGTCTCCCTCAGCTCGGGAAGCACCCAGGCAAAAAGTGGGCTCGTCCGAGGCTGGACGAGGCTGGCCTGGGCCCACTCCGTTGGCCTGGGCTCCCGACAGTGGTCCTTGAGAAGAGTGATAATGGTCTAAACTGTTTTTACAACATATGGGCAAAAGAAAGGCAAGTGCTGGTGCTGGGAGCTCTATGGAAAATTGGGCCGCAGTCTCTATTGCATCTTTTCTAACTACTGCAACGTCTGCCCTAAACACTGAAATCAAATCTGTAGAAGAGAGACTCAGTGTAGCCAGAAAGTCAATTCCCTCCTGGTCCCTGACGGAACAATCTTACACGGTGACAGCTGTGGATGCAGGTGGCAACATTCAGGGGGGTATTGCGAGTGAGCCAAGAGGCAATATGATGCGCACTTCAAACTGCTGTGTCAGTGATGGGTTTTGGGGAATCACAACTGTATTATAAGACATTAAACCCCTCCCCCTTGCTGATATTAGTGAATAATATTAGTGAACATCCAGATAAGAGTGCTTCCACTTCTAGTGAAAGGAAAAAAGCAGGCCAGCAGAAGTTGTGCACCTCTAAACTAGCCGGTAACAATTCCTGTGAGACGGTTAAACCCAGATTACAGAACACCTTAAATTACGAAGCCCCACAGGAGTATTAACTGGGGAACCTAAGACATTGAGAGCTGGGACCCTCGAGGCTGTACTGGAGAAGGTCCTGGGTCCCCTGGTGGTGGCTCTGAACAACACTGACTCTAGCCTGAAGGAACCTCTTGCATGTCTCAAACACAAGACGCCAGTCATTTTGGGGCAGGAGAGCGGTCATTCGGGTGATGAAGTATTGGGGCCATCTGTGTTTCAAAGGCCAGCCGTTAGTGGTACACTCAGGATAAATAATCAGATCAATGAGGTGACTCAGACCACGGTTGCTCAACTACCACCTAGCACCTCCATAGCCTGCGGGGGAGCAGTGGGGAAGAGCAGAGCAGTTACCACTATTAGCGTGTCAAAGTCTGAGCCTAGTACTAATGTTAAAACTGAAATCTGCAGGTTCTACAGCTCCCCCCTGAATGCACACCTGACGTTGTTCCTGCTCTTGTTCCACCATTTAAGGAACAGGATTATCAATTAAAGGATAAGGTGTTGCAGTGTTTTTCTAATCACTGGAGGGTGTGACCAGTGAGGCACTTTGTAGGGGTATTATAATCAGTGTAATGAGGGTTCACTGGTTGGGGTACATCCAGAAGCGGGTGTCTGGTGATTGTGTGGTGCTAAACTTCCAGGACCCCTTACTGGCAGGTGGATTTTGGACAAACTTGAGAATCAACAGGAGTCCTTGCAACAACTTCAAGCTGTACCCTTGGGGTTTTTCTATGAACCAAGATTTTCAGATAGGACTTGTGTATCTACAAATATTAACTTTACTGTGCAAACTCAGAAAAGTTATGCCAAATTGGAGGACAGTGACTGACTCCCGGAGAAGATGGGATTGCTTTTCTAAGCACCAGCAGTAACTGTAGGGATGGTGATAATGATAGGGTGGACACCTGTTTAGGGGATGGTATTTTTACCGATTATTTTAGTACCCTGAAGATAGGTAAGGAAGTTGGGAAAGAATGTTCGGTCCTCACCTTATTGGATGGGCAGGATGTAAAGGGATTATTCCGCTAGGGCAGCTAGTGTAACCCCTGTCATGGGTAGTAGTGGGGGTTTTACATCTGCTCTGAATATACTTTTCTGAAATAGTGTGGCATTAGAGGTAAAGAGACAGATAGAAACTGCTGGACGTCCCTGATTTCGAACCAGCAGGTAGTTTGCCTGCAGGAAACCTGGGCAAAACCGAATGTCCACATTAATGGTTTTATGTCTATTTCAACTCCAGCAACACAGACTCCTGCAGGGCACATTAGCGGGGGATTGTTAACACCTATTAGTACTTCCCTGTCTGCAAAACTGGGTAAGATCCAGGCTGATTACAACCTTTTTTCAGCCGATAGCGTTGTCTTTGAAAGGGTGCCCCATAATTCTGCTTGTTAATTTCTACCATAACAATTTTCTCAAAAGTAATGTGCAAATTGTAGATGCTCTTGCTTACAGTTTAGAAGATATGGTGGTAGCTCTGAAGGGCGATCCTATAGTTGTGTGTCTGGTGGGGGTGTGTGATTTTAACCTTAACCCTTGCTCTATTGGGCATGATAGGGTGTGTGAGCTAGCTGATAGTGAATTTTCAACTTATTTAAATTTTGTGCATAGCCTGTGTGGGGAAACGTTAAACAGACTATTAAGTACATATGACCTAATCTTTGGGATTGCTTTTTTATTGAGAGATGCTACTCATCAAGTAACATACAGGAAGGGGTAGAGGATCAGTAATTGATTTTGTTGCAATACATTGATGTGGACCAATAAAGTTGTTGGCTTTCAGGTCCTTGATAGTAGTTTGAGTGGTCATAATCCATTAGTGCTTAGCCTAATTGTTGGCCTTGTGAGGACTGGTGGGGATAAGATGGAATGCCCTATTCAATAGGCAAGAAATAGGGGTGTGCAACGAAAATGGTGGAATATTGATCCTGAGGTCTTTCAGACATAATTGGTTTGTAGTCATAGGGATAAGTTTGATCTTTGCCTGAGTACTAACCCCGCTCCACAGCTGGTGCTAGGTGCCTCTGAGGATATGTGTGTGTCAGGTAGTGTACATTTATCATCATCTGCAAGAAGTCAATTACGGAAGCCTGTGAAATAGTTCAACTAGGCTTGCTCCCGAGCCCATGATGATCTCATGCAGGCCCTGAAAAGTAACCCGATGATCCAAGCAGAAGTAATGAAATGTAGATTTCTTTATAAAGAAGCTATCAGGATGTGGAAAAGGGAGATTAGAGAGGAGGCCTGGGAGAAGCAGACTCACGCTGTTGTGGTAAATTATGTTTCCCAATTTTAGAAGGTGATTAACTCCACTTGCTTTTCCCCCAACTCTAATACTGGGATAGAGGTCTTTATTTCAAGGCATGACTAGCATGCTGGATAGATGGCTTTACAGAGGTATATAATAGCATTGAGGTGGAACCTGATAGATTCTCTATTGACGTGCCTGGTTTGGGTGATAGTGAGGAACTAGTTATTAACCTTGGAGACATCATATCAGCTATTAACATGCCTCCTTCGAATAAAGCCCTAGATCTCGATGGGGACCATGTCGACCTCTTCTAGGATAACTTGGAATTAGGGGCTCCTATCTTGGTCAACATTTTTTGGAGTGCTATTACCACCAACCCACCTCCAGCACGGTAAAAGGCAACTAGTCTCCCGATATTTAAAAAAGGTGAAGAAATTATCTCACTTGTTATTGCCCCATATCGCCAACTGACGCTCTAGCTAAAGTTCTTGGTAGGATTATTTTAGATCATTTAGAAGCCTGGGTAATTACAATAGCATTCTGTCACCAGCCCAATATGGATTTAGACAGGGTTTAGGAACATCTGACCAATGTTTGAACCTGCATCTGATGGTTGAGAAGTATATAAACACCAGGGATGGTTGTCTGTACCTGGCGTTTATGGATTTAAATGCAGTGTTTGATACCATCATTAGGAGTAAATTCTGGGAAATGTTGATCAAGTGAGGGCCTAACCCTAAAATAGTTCACCTTTAGACACAATTGCTCAATGATGTAGAAAACAGGGTCAGGTACGGGCCTAATCGGGAATGCTCTCAATATATCAATGATTAGGAAGGGGGTCAGACAAGGGTATGTTCTGGCTCCCTTTCTTTTTAGTTTTTATATCAATGACCTTGAGGAAGTGTTAGTGGATGTTGAGACGGATCCTCCAAAGATAGGTACACGTCAACAACTTGTTCTTTTGTATGCTGACAATTGTGTCCTTTTGGCACAAACTAGTAGGGGCCTCCAGAAATTTTTAGACAAATTTGCTGACTTTATGTCTGCTCTGGGCCTCTCCACTAATAAGGCAAAATCTTATACTATGACTTGTGGTCACCTCTTTCCATATCAGAGATATTAATCTCAAATGTGTTTCTACATTTTCTTATTTGGGGGTACCCTTTTATAGCAGCAGTAAGTGGGGCCATCTTAACTCTATTAGGGATATGTAGTACGAGCAGGCAGTTGAATCCTTGCGAAAGTTTGTCTTCAGATTAGGCTCTGCACCACTTGATGCGATTATCCCCATCCATAAAGGTAGGCCCACTTCTATTACCATATATGGTGTGGGTGTGTGGGGGTAAAGTGATCCATCCTTACAGCAAATTAGCAAGAACACATTTTTGAGAAGACTGATGTCACTCCCTGGTAGCATACCTGCTATTATAGTTCACGAGGTACTAGTTCCGCCATTTCTGGAAGACGTAGTAAGTTTGCCACCAATACTATTGTGGCTTTCAGTGTGGGCCAGGCCTGAAGCAGTGCTAGCCCAGTCTCTGATTTTAAACTGTTTTAATCTTGATAGGGTGCGCAAGTTTAATTGGCTCATGCATGTGAAGAAAACTCTTGGCATCATTAATAGATATGAGCTTTTTATGAACCCAGGGTTTATAAATAAACAGGTCAGTTTAGTGGTTAAGAACGAGCTGTCTAGTCAGATAATAGAAGAAAGATGGAATAGTGACCTAGGTAAAGGCCTGGGGGTGCCTACTTTCCTTTGTGTATGACCCCTAAAATTGAGCCAGATCTATTAAACGTGCTGCAGCACTATAGATTTTATCTGGCGAAGTTTCGGCTGGGTCCAGCCCAATTCTTGGTGGTTTACCCGTTTGATGAACACACAGCTAAAGATCTATTTTTATGCCTGTGTGATTCCCTTATGCCTCAGTCCCAGTTGCATATGGCTTTCTTTTGTGGTTTATATCATGAGCAGAGAAGGGGCAGCTTGATTCCATTCTTAGGGCCCTAAATATTGGGTGCTGGAAGGAAGGAATGATTTGCGGCTGTTGCAAACTGATTTAGTATAAGCCACTATGTATCATTTTATCTCATCTGTGTGAAAGCTAGAAAAACTGTTGGTAAGTGATTCATTATATGGTCAAGACGAGCTGTATTTACCTGCACTTGTCCCACTTTGATATTTTAGGTTCTGTTTTTAAGATGTCTTTTTTCGTATATTGTCTGCAACTGGTTTTCGGTACTTACTGTTATAGACTTTTATGAAATAATGTTTTTATCAGTTTATATTGCATGTTTTTATTAATATTTTGGGGTCAGTAATATTTTTTAATATGTGTTTATCTTGTGAATGTATTTTGATGTTTTATGGCCTTTTTGGCGGAAATAAAGTTTTTTTTTCTGACTGCAGACACGCTTCTGCCACTGACAGGTCTGCACGGTGTGCTTTATAGAAAAATCACAATTAAAGTCAGTGGCATGGTGTAACCTTCTCTGAAATGCGGCGAAATGTACTGATGGCCTCAGCGCTCGCACCAGGCAGCATGCCACACCTACATGCAACATCCTGGAAAGTAGGGACCAGCCAGGAGCTAATCATCAGCACTCTGGTCCAACTTTACCTACTTTAAATGAGTGAGTCTGCATTCTCCATTTCTGCCTCGCCCCACCACCATGCCAATCAGATAACAATTCAAGCAGGTCCCTTGAGGAAAAGAATGCTCCTAAGGATTTTCATTTTAAATTCTGGTCTTCATTAACCAAGAGGCTACAAAGCGCCACCATGAAAAAAATATAGAAAGGATTAAGGAAGTGGTGCCACCGCTGCAGAAAAAATACTTCTCCCTCCCCTTACTACTACCAAACAACAAAGAAAGCAGCAGATTCCTTTAAAAAAAATAACATGTCAAGATAATGGATAAAAACATGAAGAAAAACATCAATTTACATGTACCTTTGAACACCAAAACCAAAATATGCTGCAAATGGTTTCACTTTAGCAGCAGAAATGAAAAGGGACTTCAACCGTTAATGTGCGAAGCAAAAAGCATTAGGCTCCTAAAAGCACTTGCTTCATATTGAAATTCGAGCCGAACAAGCTCTTCGCTACTCAAATAGTTTTTTAGTGCGTGTTACAATTAGTAGTCCGCACCTTCTGGCAATGACCTGTTATTTCTGGAAAGAGGAAAATGAGCTCAATAACTATAGAAACAGTGAGGGACCAGGCACTTTTGCAAACTGCTGTACAGGTGTTTTTACCCACAAACATTTTTTTCTTGGTGAACGCTCCAGAGTTTAAATGAAGGGTAGAGGCTGACATCACAAAGCAGGTGGTAAATGTACCATGGGGTTGGTGGCCAGCCACAGCCTTGTGGTCTATCCTATATATAAGAAAAATCCACTCCACAAGTAAATTGCCTAGCGTAAAACTACTGCCAGTGGTAACTAAAATACCTCTACTGTCCCAGTTCACAAGATAACATGAGCCTGAAAAAGAAACCAGATTCACCAAAACAAGATGATTATGCGTGGTCACTGTGTCACTGCACGAAATATACGTTTGGGTCACCTGTATTTTTTTATTTTTTTTACTGCTCGCGTTGAACTTCACTTCACTTCGGTATTTAGGTGCTAATTGCAAAGATATTTGCATTCAGAAAGCTATTATTCACACCATTTCTCGGGATTTACTCTCTGGGCGAGTTCAATTTCTATGTGGTTAATGCGTTATAGTAATGCTCCTGGGTGGTAATCCCAACACCATTCTTATATTACGAGGGCCAAAGTGTAACAAAGACCATGTAAAGAAAAAAAAAAAAAAATCCGTCAAGTTCTACCCAGTCTCCTCGTAACATCTGATTAAGAGATATAAAGGTGTGGGCATGTTCCATAAGTAATCTTGTTTACAAAGATTTCACAGTTACTATTGCTACCTAATAAACCTATAATGTCAGAATTCGATCTGATATTGTTGTAGGTTCAGTGCTCCCTGACGATATTAGTGGATTCTGATCATGATAGAGGAATGAGGAAATAAGCGATGCAGTGGGAAGTGTTAGTTCACAAAAAGATGGGGGGGGGGGAAATCAGACATGGTGAGGAAGTATGAAATATCCTCTATCATCACATATGAGGCACAGGTTTCACAATATGGAGAAAAGTACTGAATACATCAGGATAAATGTGGCAAATGGAGGAAGGCTAGTCACTTTGATATTTAATGTCTATCAGAGGTTTACGAACAGAAAGTTAAGATGCCCATCTCCAAAAACATATTGGAAAAATAGTAAAATGATCTGCCTGCCTATCATTTAATCAGCAGTGTAGTATGATTAGGAAAATGTCACAAATATACAAATATTTCAGAAATCGGTACCCACACACACAAAAATTGCACAGCTTCACAATTAAATGTAAGTGTTTAAAAATAAAAGATCAAACCCGGCCCAGGCACACTGTATCCATGAAGCCGGTATCTAAACAAGTCTCACGTTTCCATGGAGGTTGTTATATTCCTACATTAGGTTGATGCATCCTTGTTCCATTCATATCTCATTATCATTAACAATAGGAGCAGCTTTCATCACTCATTTACCCCTCCCGACCTGGATATTTGCCTTACATGTTCACTTACCCATAGACCTCCTCTAAAACCTCTTCCTTTAACAAACCAACAGATATTCTATCCCTCTCTCGTACTGCCAGTGTGGAATGATTCACTGGGCTCGCCTGAACCACCAGAATCAATTTCATCAATAGCATATTTCTCTTTTCTGCTAAACGTACATATCACCTTCACAAGGAATCAATCCTAACATGTTATCCCACAGATGCCAATGCTCACCACTTAATCTTAAACCTGTGCTGACACTTTTTATGTAGACTTCACCTACAAAAGTCCAAATCTTCTCCAGTGTTCAAGACAAATACCTACATTGAACATTCTTATTTGTGCATACCTGTTTATGTTATATGGGAACTTCTACCAAAGTGAATTGACGAACAACATATCATAATGTACACAGTGTTGTATTTGTAAGAAGCACAGACATTCTTAAACACCCCTGTTAAAAAAAACTCACAATTAAATAAAATAAACTAACTAATCAAGTATTGTTAAGGACCATGTAATGTTTAAATAATTGAGGTGTGCCTCCAATTCGTTTAGCAACTGCCATTCTCAACAAAGTATTCAAACTGTCCCAAAACAACAAGGTGCACCAAGGCGCTAAAGACTCAGGGTCTCATTACGCAGCTGGCAGTTTTGAGATCGCCAGCCCTGTGGTGAAGACCAGACCGCCACACTCCAGTTGGTCCAACCGCTAACATTATGACCCTGGCGCTCGGACCTCCAGGGGACCGACGTCACCACTGGGCAAAAAGTTCTCAAAGGGCTGACGGCGGGAGGAATAGTGGTCAGTCACGGCATCGTTGAATTCAGCGCCACCATACGGATCGCAAGTCCTGTTTCTGCCAGCCTTTCAATGGCATGGAACCTGCCATCGAAAGGCTAGCCGAAACACATTGTTGGGGCCCACTGACCGGCGCCCTCGGAATACACACTGTGATTCGGCAGACAGAATGTATTCCAAGGGCCTCTGTGCAATGGTATTGGCCTCTGCTCCATTAGGAGCTAAGGCCAATGCTGCTGCAGTTTCCACTGGGCTGGCTGGCAGAAACCTCAGTTTTCAGAGGTTTCTGCTGATCAGTCCGGTGGGGAGGGGGAGAGCCTGCCATCTCTGCGGCGGTCTCCTCTCCATGGGGCTGGCAGGCCGACGGTCAGCCTGCTAGCCACATAATGAGACCCTCAGCTGCAACCAAATGAAAACTATCAAACCAATCTGATCAACCACCACCTAGTGTACTGGTGAGAACAAGGGCAGGGGAAATGGGGTAGTGGAAAATATATGGAAAAGAAAATCAATATCCACAGGACACAAAAGCCAGAAGATGGAAAGGAGAAAAGGATTATTAGGGAACAAAATGAAATAATCAAGCATTGGCAAAGCTAATAGATTTTGCCTATGCAAGACCTATTGATGCTGTCAATATTTTTTGAAGACCTTGAACAGCAATGCAAGCTGCTGTGCAACATGGCTCACAGTATATAAAAACAAAGCACTATGCTGAAGGCCAGCACTAATCCACGCCACTGATGTTGCACAGCAGCCCTCGTTGTTGTGCAACATCTTTTAAAAAACATCAACAAAGTCAAATAAGCTCTGTGCGAGCTATTTGGCTTTGTTAATGTTTTCTAGAGATGGCTTAAGATAAATAAAAAGAAAGTGCTATGGTGCAGCCAGCACTGGCCATCATAGCATTTTTTGTTCTCAGGAGAAGGGGGGGAGGAGACAGTGTGGGGGACGATAACAACAAAGCAAGGGGAGGTGGGAGGGACATGACAAACAAAAAGGATGGGAGAAGGGGTGGAGGAATCGTGAAGGGTAGAGTGGGCCTGCTAAGATATGAACACCTAAGAAGTGCCTGATTAAAAATAAAAAAAGTACATCTACAAGTAGCTGCCCGTTGAAGGACACTAGCCGCAGACAGAGGAAATTGTACTTGGTTTAAGCTCCATTGACGTCTGGATGACAGAAGAACTGAAAAGACAGTAGAAACAGCAGGAGGTCCTGACCAATGAGACGCAAGGAATTAAGGCTGACGGGTGAGCCAGCCAAGGTTAAGTAATGATAAGTATGGGATAGGCTCGAAGCCATTTTTTAAGCTTTTTAAAATATTTTTTTCTAAATTTATAAAAATGACTGAGCATTAGACATGCAAAAAGACAAGAGAAAAGGATAACATTATATATAGCAACTGTTAGAAAAAATCAAGGTTAAGTCAATCATCATGCTCTGGAATCGCTGAAAAAGCAAAATAACTATTGTTTGATGGTACTTTAGAAAACCCTTGCAGTTGTAGTTATGAGTTTATGAGAAATTATTCTGCAACAATCTTAAACGAAGGTAGGTCATGATTATTAAGACACCTCACTACATGAAATGAACACAATTACACATATTAGAAGATAAAATAGAGATTTCTTTCTATCCTTATTAAGAACAATTTCTTGACTTTGTCAATGCTTGGAATGGTTTGCCGTTTTTTTTGTAAAACTCTTTCATGGGGGAGCTGCCAGTCCCTTGCAATTATTAAAAAAAGATATATAAAGAACACTAGTTAATATATATATATATATATATATATATATATATATATATATATAGGGCTCAGAAAGCAAACTTCTTCATAGAAGTCTCAGACTGAAGGGAACTACTTTGTGGATGTGCTTTCATGGGAGACAAGAATGCCACCAGTCACAGTGAAAGTAGCCATGGTGCCTGGAGAGGGCTTGCCCATTGCTACATGCAGTGTGCTGTAGTGGGTGGAAGGAAAATTGGAATGAGTCGACAACAGACCAGTGGAATAAGAGAGCTGACTGAAAGCCCCTTAACTATAGTGTTACATAATTTTAGAAAAAACTAAAGTTCTCGGCTAATGCCAGATGTAAAAATGTATTTTGAGATTGACTCAGGATATTGCATTCTTTAGAGCTGTTGAGTGTATGGATTGCCAGAAAAAAACGTAAGCACAGCAGCAAACAAATCATCACGCTTCTTGATGCTGCACATGCTCATCAGGTCTTAGCAGGCTAGGAAAGCTGCCTAATTCAAAATGCCTTCTTGACCAAATAGAGCGATGCGGATCACGTCATGTTTTGGGGAAGGGGTTCTTCAAAAGCAGGGGAAAAAATATAAATCTTTCCAAAAGCTTCAACTAACACATTGTTACATTTAAACATATCAAGATGAAAATATATGACACACGTGTTTCTAGAGTCAGTTTTAGTCGGACAATGTGTAGGGATTCATGGATTTATTGTCTATATAACTGTTTACATGGTAGCACATATGTAAATACTGCTCCAATATATTTAATATTCAAGACATCATTGGATTTTGGTTACTCGGCACCTGAATGAATTACTATGTTTCAGCTGGTTGTCATCTTAAAATACTATGAAAAATAAAAAAACTTATTTAAAAAAAAAAAAGCTCTGAGAAGCAACCATAAGAGAAGTTGAAGGGCACCACAGCACTCTAAATTGAAGAGCAGCCTTTGGTAAACTCAAACTCTAATAACAAGCCGGTGATTCACAAAGGTTTTTTTTTTTTGCCTTAGCTTACGGAGCTGTTGTCAGAGAAATGCACTTAAAAGGAGAAAACAAATTAACGTCTTCCTCCCACCTGTCAGCAATTTATATTTGAGCGGCCTACTAGATATACCAATATTACTTAGAAATCGCCCAGTAAATAGCGTCCCAATTTATTCTCAAAAACACTGATAGCAATGTGATGAATATGAATAACAATTAGACATATGTGGGTCTGTGATATTGTCTGGTTGCGCGTCACCCTTTTGTAGCTCTCATACTGTGGTACCCTGGGAGTAGAAATACACAATGTTCTGCCGTCCTACTGTGTTTTCTTCGTGGACTGTACAGGGAACCTTACCTGATAATTGCTAGGCTGACACCCCACCATCCAAAGGATGCTGCAGAGGTGACATGTTTGAAGGTTGGAGAAATAGGAAGACAATTAACAGATAGCAGAGCTACGCTTGACAGCTGAGCTGGGAGCCGAAGAAACAAGGCAAGCAAAAACAGTAAAGGTGAGGCAAAAGGCCCCATTAGATATGAATTATTTTATTCAACTATGGGCACAAAAAAACTGTCATAAAAAAGTTTATATTGCAATGAAACACTTTCCCAAGAAGAAGGAATCTGACAAAGCCAACGGAGTTTTAAATTATGTGCAACTCTCAAAATTAACACAAAAGCACGCTACCCTAAAAGACAACGAAAGGTAATATATAATTAAACAGCATCAGAAAAAAAGTGTAAAGGAACGCGTTACTCCTATGAACATGCCTCTATTTCCAGAAACGGAACAAATTAGAAAGTGATCGGCTGGGGACTATTTCTACATAGGTAGCATTCAAACAAATGTCCTGGTTTCACACTTGTGCTGTAATTCATTTACTATGTTAATAAACTATTTGTATAGGCCATAAAATACACTAATGCATAGATGTGTGCACGTAATTACTTGATTTGTGCCTGCTTTAATGAAGCAACTATGCAGATCTATTGGCAGGAAAACTTCTAAGCTTCCAGTGTTGTTCAAGACATAAGTACTATTCACTGAAAGGTTATGACATTTATATGCAGCACTGGTGGATATGGGCAGAACTTATCTGACTGCTTTAAGGGCAAAGAGGACAGAAGGAGAAGGAAAAAAACAAATGGGCACAGAATAGCCACAGTTGTTGGGAGTACCAGAAACCCATCTGCAGAAATGCCACAGGTAAGGTGATACAACATAATATTAGTATACAAAATTGCATCCCATTAATTTGACGCCTAGCCACCTGCATGGGATATTTCCTTCAATGTCGGGGCATGCCTGAGATGTTGTACTGAGGTTGATGATCTACATAAGTTTGTCATGTCCATGTTTTAACTTTGGACCAAATATACTGATCCTTACAAGAGGGTTTGCAGCATCACGATCAACTGAAGCTGTAAGACATGTATATTGGGATTGCAGTAGGAGCCCAAGCAACACAGAATGGCATGTGCATTTGTTAAATTTGTCCTTTCACTGGCTAAGCGACATCTGTTAATGGCTTAGATAAGTGAGAATGCATTGCAGTTAACACGCCAGCAAAGAGAGCTCTCTTAATGGCTGATGAAGCAGTCGCCAAATGGTGGAGACATAAGGGGGTAGGGCAGCTTGGTATGATGGAATGTGATGCGTTCCTCCAAAATTTAGCTGAAGAAGATGACACAAAGCAGCTTTGACGTATTTATAAATACAATTCAGTGTGAGGAAACCAAATTTCAGGACAGAAATAGTTTTCCTCTCACTGTTTTGACTTGTTGGGGTGTCAGATAGAGGCGAGTCACAATTGCTGGATGGTCTCTTGCAGCTACACGAACATTGATATCACCTGCTTAAATACACAGATCAGCCACTATCATCTGTGTTGGGGTTTGCAATAGTATAAATACAGGAATATTGCTCATTTAACCATATTGATGGGTGACATCTGGAAGACAGACCTTCAAACTCTGCCTGTTGTCTAATAATAGCCATGCTTGAGAGGCTATTGTTCGACATGCAACAAATAATATCATATGTATCTATGAGCTGTAATAGCCATTTGTTTTACGTTAGAAAATCCTAAA
Organism: Pleurodeles waltl; assembly: GCF_031143425.1. Taxonomy (NCBI): domain Eukaryota; kingdom Metazoa; phylum Chordata; class Amphibia; order Caudata; family Salamandridae; genus Pleurodeles; species Pleurodeles waltl. The sequence goes on along the minus strand of NC_090438.1, from coordinate 895,392,335 downwards.
GAAGTATTTTATAAATCTATTTATTGGAGCCACCACAATCACCCAGAGTTTACCCCCCAGATCTACACTTCCTACATTGGCTAGGTAAACAGCAGTGTGCATTTCGGCAGTAAACCATAAGCAAAGCAGAAAAGTAAATACAAACTATATACCAACAACTAAAGCTTACTACAGTATATGAAGTCGTAGCTCAGGCAACATCCCACGTGTACGATAAATATATGGCAAAGTTTGAAAAGCAAAAAAAAATAATGCATTTTCACATAAAGGAATTTTCAACCCAATATTTCAATACCAATGCACTGCAGTCTCGGATGCATCACTTAGAAACATCACATAAGAGGAAGACCAACTAAATCACTATCATCAAGAAATGTAGCTGTGCAGTAAGTTGCCATGATACCTCTGATGGAGATGTAGAATATAAAGAAAATGCTACTTATCTTGCCAACACAGGCCAAATTTGTCAACAGGGTTGTTTGGATTACCACTTGTGAAGCAACTCAATGACACTGGACTGTCACTTAAACAGCAACTTTGCAATTTTGGGAAGTAGCGCACCCTACAGTTGGGCAATCTCACTGGGTTGACCCATTCCCGGCCAATAAAACCAACTAGATAATGAAAAAAAAAGAACTGACGTTAATGGGAAGTTCGGAAAATATGTTGGTGACCTGATTGTGTTCAGTCTGTGGCAAGCAATGGCTTATGCCCGCATTTCTCAAAGTGCTCACCATGGAATCAATAACTGCAACAATACAGGCTTCAATCAGACGAACCGTAGGGAAATACTTAGCGAAACTTAGTTATCTCTGGAAATAGTACACAGAGAAGATCGCGTTAACAAAATGCATGACGTGGATCAAAACAGGTTACAAGTGCACTATCTAGACAAACGATTCCATGAAACCAAAAAGTGAAACTTGTTAAAAATAGGTAATCGCATATGGGGGGGTTGGGGCAGCTCTAAAATTCACGACCTGCTTGTACCATCTCTGGTAGTCTCCAGATTGCCACAATAAGAATAATTCATATGTGAGAGGAAGAGTTGCTACAAAGGAAACTCAGGTCTCAATACATCTATTTCGAGTGTACAATAGCAATACATTAATAAATAAATTAAGGACGTGATCCAAAATAAAGCTATTGGCGTTTGCCGTTAAATAAGAGCAGGGAAGGCACATCTCCGTTAATCCGGCAATCTGCCAACATTTTAAAGTTTACATTTTCTAAGTACCATGAGAAACTGGGAAATGAATGTTTGCATTTAATGATGGATAGCTCCATGAGTCACATCCAGCTCTGTTCACATTCCTCGCCGCGTGGCTTCCACAAAACCACCTCCTCCCAATGTACACTGGCAGACGAGTAACAGAAGCCACTGCAGTGGGCAGATATTCACCCTAAATCCTATGGCTATCTCTGCCATACAGTTTCACAGTCTTATGTGGGACACAAATAAATATATGACTCTAAAAGAGGAATGGACTATGTCACTAAGGGTATCGCTGAAACACGTAAACTACATTTTTCTGATCCATATAAGGTGCCTTCCATCAGTATTTTGGTGCAAGATTAAGTCAAATATGTGAAATATACACAGAAACTAAACCACTGACATAGAATACATTAAAGTTGTTTTACATTATTTGTTCGGAAAGCGATCAGTGTTATTTGACGGTAAAGTCTAGGACATGAATATACGTCCCAGTAAAGATTCATTTCATTGTCTGAGTCTGAGACCCAGAGAGACCCGCCCCACTTACAACCCTGCAGTCTCAGGGGACCTTAGGACATTCTACGCCGGGGCTATCGTCTTGTGTTAGGCCGCTGCACACCCTGCCCTTGTGTTTTTTAAAGCTGTATGCTAAACTTTCGGTACAATATCACTGCACATGGCTGTGGCAGAAAACAAAATCTTACTTTGAGTTTGGATACGGTACCTTTACAACGTGGAGAGGGTGGACTTTACCACATAAAAAAACGCCAACATCTACAAATTAAAGAACGGAATCTGAAAGCTGTGCTAGCCTAGCCTAATGTGTTACACTACATTGTTTGAACCCTACTCCTTGAGACAGCAGTAATCAAAGAAAGTTGATCTGGTAATGCACACAAAGCCACAGCTAAAACCTTACAGGATTAAAAGATTACCCGGGATTTAAAGAGGTTTTTCTTTTTTGTGTGTTCTCATGTAATTTTAGGATTGGGTACATTCAGACTTGTATTATTATTTTAACACTTACATAATTGATGTTTGTTAAAGAGTATGGTAGACAAACTGATGCATAGATATACTGAAATGTGTTTACTATATGAACATGAATACTGTGAGCAGCCGGAGAGATGCCCAGACATACAAATGGAAATTCATGTTAGGGATATATAGGCAAACAGAATAATAAATACTAACAAACAAAATATGCAGTTAGACAAGATGAAATATCAAAGATCGGGCAGATTGACTGGCAGCATGCAGTTGAGCGTTAAACACATAAAAAAGGACCTATACATGTATGCATAGCTACCTGCAAATTTGGCATCCACAGGTGAGGTCTGCCCAAAACCTATGTTCCTGATCCACCAAGAAATATGTGGTGACAGAAACACCTGATCCACCAAGTAACATGCAGTGACAGAAACAGAGGCAGAGCACTAGAAGCCCATGGCCATAAAGGCTGAAAGGCACAGGACCCTAGCAAGTCAGCAGATCCCAACTGCTTCAGAAGGCTGAACTCTGCATTATTTCATTTAGCTGAAAACCTATGGCAACTGAGACACTGACCAAGGAAAATGCAGTCAGATCATATGGTCCAACTAGCACTGGCAAAGTCAATAGGCCTCATCTATGCAAAAGCTGCTCACGTTGCCAATGTCTTTTAGGTATGTTGTACAGCAGCACTGCCTTGCAGCATGGCTATAAGTAAATTTAGAAAAAAAAGCACTATGACACAGTTAGTGCTGGCTTAAGGGGGAAGGGAGTACAAGACAGACAACAGGAGGGTGGGAGGAAAGATGCAACACAGACAAGGATGGGGGGTGGTAAGGGGCAACACTGCCAAGGATGGGGTGGATGGACAGGGCGACAAGGTACACGAAAGAGGGTGGGGGGGAAAAAGCAATGGAGTATGGGGGGGAAGAAGCAACACGGACAGGAAGGCTACAAAAAAGTATACCTGAATTGCATTGAGCAGCTTGATGGACAGTGAAAGGACACTGAACAAAGTAAATTAATCAATATTTGGTCCATGCTCCCGGCAAAAGAACAGGAAGTGACATCACTGAGCACTGTCCAATTAGGAGGCAGCAAACAGGAGTGACAATGAAGCCAATGAATGACAAGCAATAAAGCCCCTTATAGTACAGAATATGACTCCCTGTGACTGTGCATGCGCTGCCTGAAGGCAAGACCTTAAAATGCTAGGGTCTATGTGTTGGTACAGCATGCACACAGGGAGGTGGGGTGGTGGTTTGAGGCCACCACAATGATCTACAAAAGGCATTTGTAGTATAAAAAATATAAAAAAATAAAAACTTTCCTGGAAAAAGTAGTCCGCTCTTGACAGCGTGTATTGAGCATTACCAGTGATACCTGAGCATAAAAATGTATGTATTAAAAAAAAAAAAAACATGCAAGGGAAATGTAATACACAGTACATGAAAGAACACTAGAAATCTCTATCTCGAACAGTTACGGCTCTCCCCTTCCTCCCCTGACCCCCACTGCCCCCACCAACCCCGCTCCCCAAAACAGGAATGTTAACAGTCTCTAGCTTTACCCTATATATTTGGGCCCATCACTCAAAAAAGGTGATAGGACAATCAGAATTTTTCCATTGGACATAATTGGTGTAGTTGGTTAAAAAATATTTCATTTGCAAGCTAAATACCTATGACTGCTTCCAGTTGAGGACAGGACAAAGCAAACAGAATAACAATACATGCTGCATGAGCAATAATAGTATGCCATGCTACTGTGTGTATGCCTGGCAAGCTCAGGGCCCGAGGCTGACAGATAGGCCCTACTGGTGCTGCAAGCAGTGTACAGCACGGAACATTACATTACTCAATACATTTACTATTAAATGTTTGGTTGAAGGGTATTATGATTTGCTGACAAGATTATATCCTGACAAATTAGAAAACAGCATTCCTGTAAAATCTTCAGCTGATATGGCTGTGATACAGAAATACCACATCAATTGAACTTGCTAGTTATGGTTAGCTGTATGAATTTAATATGCTGCAATACACGCTTCATGAGTTTTAAATCAAACATCACAGATTACATCACGCACGACATCAACAATGACATAACTAGAGTGCCTGATAAAGGGCTCTGCATCCAACTTGCAGACCACTGCAGGAGGCTGGCCTGGTTTGAAGTGGGCGCCCTAGGTACTTACACCTTATACCAGGTCCAGTTATCCCTTATTAGTGAAATGTGGTCAGTGTTCTAGTAGCTTAGGCTGTCTAGAGGTAGCTGTAGCTGAGCAGCTTAGGGTGAACTAGGAGACATGCAAAGCTCCAGCAATACCACTATAGTTACACAGTACTTATACACAATAAAAGACAATACTCAGTGTTACCAAAAATAAAGGTACTTTATTTTAGTGACACAAGGCCAAAAATATCTTAGAGGCAATACACCTTCTGGGGGTAAGTATTATACACAATATACAGACTAGAGACCAAAATCAGGTAAGTAAATAGTCATAAGATGGTGCAAACAGTAGAAAATACAATAGAATGCAATAGGCTTAGGGGCAACACAAGCCATATCCTAAGAAAGTAGAATATAAATGAAGAATTCCCCAAAAGGCAAGTGTAGTGTGTAGATGGGAGCTGGGAGTGTAAGAAAACCACAAAGGTAAGTAAAATACCCCACCCCAGAGCCCAGGAAAGTAGGAGTAAAGTACTGCAAGTTTCCTCAGGACACACTACAAAGTCGTGATTAGAGTTATTGCAAGAACCAAGCAATACTGCAAGCAACAAAAGGTAGATTCCTGGACCTGAAGACCCGTGAAGAGAGGAGACCAAGTCTCAGAAGATCCCAGGAAGGACAGGAGCCCCTGCCAACCTAGAAGATGGTGCAAAAGAGGATTCTTCGGTTAGAAGAAGTCTGCAGAAGAGCACCAAAGAAGATGGCTGCGGGTCCCTGCGTGATGAAAGAGATGTCCCACGTCGAGATGTTGGAGCAGGCAGTTTGCAGCGTTGGATTCGTCCAACAAGTCTTGGTTCAAGCAAGGTCGCGGTTTGCGTCAAATGGCATTGTCTGGACCCAGGAGGGACCTGGGGCCCTCAACTCTGACTGAGGAGGCAGAGGGGGGCTCCCAACACTGGAGAGAGCCCACAGATTACCAGGCAGCACCCACAGGAGTCCCAGGACACAGGGACAAAGAAGGTGCAAATTGCACTTGGTGCAGCACAACAAAAAAAGGTCCCACACCGCAGGAGGACAACTCCGCGAGTTGTGCATCGCAGGCTGGAGTGCTGGGGACCTGGGCTACACTGTGCACAAAGGATTCTTGGAAGAAGTGCACAGAAGCCCGAGGAGCAAGAGATGATGCAGTGCACAGGTTTACTGTCACAAACCGGGAAAGCAAGCTCTTACCTCTGGCAAATTTTGACAGCTGGACCTTAGGACAGTCTCGGTCGAAGGGGTCCACTGTCTGTGTTCCAGGGAGGACACTCGTCCTCAGGAGAGGAGTCCCAGAGAACCAGTAGTCGTCTTGGAAGGTGCCTGCAGGAGCAGGGAAGTGACTCCGTCAACTCCATGGGAGATTCCTTCGGTTCTTATGTTGCAGGGTGAAGGCTAGTAGTCCTCAGAGCGTGCACACCTTGGAAACTGTTGCAGTTGCTGGCTGGAGCTGAAGTTGCAGGGTCACAGTAGCCTTTCTGGATACTTTGTTGCAGTTACAGCAGTTCCTGGAGCAGTCTGCGGTTGATCCGATGGTCAGAAGCTGAAGCTGAAGATTCCTGGAGGAAACTTGCAAGCTGAATCTGAAGAGGAACAACACAAGAGAGACCCTAAATAGCCCTGAGGGGGGGATTGGCTACCTAACCAGGTATGCACCTATCAGGAGGGGTCTCTGATGTCACCTGCTGGCACTGGCCACTGAGGAGATCTCCAGAGTGTCCCCACACCTTGGAAAACAAAATGGCTAATGCCAGGGACACACTGGAGGAGCTCTGGGCACCACCCCTGGGGTGATGATGGACCGGGGAGTGATCACACCCCTTTCCTTTGTCCAGTTTTGCACCAGAGCAGGGACTGGGGGTCCCTGAACCGGTGTAGACTGGCTTATGCAAGGAGGGCACCATCTGTGCCCTTCAAAGCATTTCCAAAGGCTCTAGGAGGCTACCCATCCCAAGCCTGTTCCACATATTTCCAAAGGGAGAGGGTGTAACACCCTCCTCCCAAAGGAAATGCTGTGTTCTGCCTTCCTGGGACTGAGCTGCTCAGACCCCAGGGGGGCAGAACCCTGTCTGTCTAGTATGACTTAATTATCATTGTTACACATATTAACAATGTCTGGGCAAAGGTTTCACCTTATTAGTTTATTCCAGTTTAACACAGCAGCAATAAACAACAGAAAGGTGACCAGGCAACAATTGCAAAGAGTCTTCCACTACACAGCAGCACGTGTTGCTGCGTTTTTAGTAACTTTTGATCCATCTCTGCTACAACTTTTTAAATTAAAATCTGCAGATTATGCTACAGATGATGGATTATGTTATGCAACTTCATACTTATGTGGCAAATGACACGACCGCAATACTGCATAATTCCAGTGGCCCATCCTCAGAATAACGGTCATCCATCAAGCTAGATCTGAAAGAATACTATTCGCTTTCCCTTGTAACCATTCTTTTCAAGTAATGAAAGTTCACCTTCCACTTGTATAAACATTTTTTTAAAGCAGAAACTGTGAAAACACAATGCACTAGCCATCAAAAAGAGTGGTTATTCCGTTTCAGTGCTTCTCGAGGGTGAATTGGTCTTACTTAAAGGCATGTAGTTCCGCATCACAGAAGCAAACAGTGCAGTTCTTTGTTTGGTGTTCAGACACGCAGCCAACTTCCCAAGAGGAGAAGAGGGGAGGGTTGATAATAAAGAATTTAGGAAATATACTGTCAGTAGGGGGCTACTGCTACAGGTAAGCCACTTTTGCTCTTTGGGGTGAAGTAGACAAATAAGGCAGATTTCTTGCCCGTACACAAAAAAAGCCTACATTTGGCAATGATGCTTTGTGTACAGCGATGTGTGACTTGCAGAGGAATTATGATGGTCTATCGGAAGTCAGTTGGAATGGTTAACACTAATACCATTTCTACCAATCTAAAAAGGGTCAGAGTCTTCCTGATAGGATGGTGGATTACTGATATGGGAAAACAATAAACGCAAAATCTACCCTGGTGGAAGACTTGCATAACATATTCAGGAAACATTAAATGCTCACAATTCAAGGCCTACAGGATAGAGCTATTGTTACTCTGTGCTGTAGAACTCTCCCCTGCTCATGGGTAATAGATTTGGTCTGTACAGTGTAGTGGGAGTTCCTGTAGATTGATGAAACTCTCCTGGGTACCACATTAGTTTCCACTATGAGGCACTTTGATGATCATGGCCGGGCCAGTTCCTCGGAGCGCTTTTGGATAGGCGCTGGAATCGGAGGCACGGAGTACAACAGTGCCTTGCACAGCAGGAAGGGTATTAAGTGCGGAAGGTAAAGCAGATGCTCGGTGGCATAACTTCAACCTTGCACTTTCCAGTCCTGCCATAAAGGCCGTCGGTCACTGCCAAAAATGTATCCACTTTATAATGCAAGGCAGTGTCAGTAGGTTTCGAAAAAAGCCAGGAGCTTGAGAACAGGGTTGTTACTGGTGATAATAACACCGGAGTCTATGAGGCCCGGGAGCACAGCTGGCTTTTGCATTGATGGGACATTTCTGGATTACAGCCCAGGCCGCACGTCGCTTGCGCGCACCTTCTGCAATACCTATAGTGAAGGCGCACATTTAGCAGGGAGCAGTGCGGGCCTTCCCTCAGTCGCCTGTGGTGTGCCCCACTGGAAGCAACACCGTCGCCGCAGAGAAAGTGCTTTTCGGGAGGGTGGACCCCAGACCCCCAGTGGTAGACCGTGTCAGACTCGTAGGCGCCCAAGGTATACTCAGGCCTCCGTTACTCACCGAGCTTAACAACTCCAACACGGAAGTGTTAAGCGCCATAAAAATGCACGTTTTGCTCTATGAAATTATCAGAGTGGAATTAAAAGAATGCTTGAGACATTCTCACCATGAGTTAAGGCGCAACAAGCCTGTCAGCAGTGCACAAAGATGCGAACAGGTCTTAAAACAGACGCTCTTAAACAATTTAGGATATATTTCAGAGGCATTAATTACATCATTACGACTAAATCACTTAAGGTCGACACGTATTTAATGTAACTTTGTATTTCTAAATGAATGCTCTGAACGGCAACATCTTAAAGACTGCTGCAGACAAAGCCTATAGAGACATGGTAGAGGTAAAAAATAGTCACCGCAACCTAGAAACTGAAACTGACACACACAGGCACATCTTGACAGCAGAGTAAAGGAGGGCTTGCTAGTAAAGAAACACTAGCCTTGTGTAAACGAGACCTACTCGACTGCCTCTAATGTACGAAGTAAGCATACACTGCTGCTTGCACAGCTGTAACAGAGTGCAGCAAGTGCAGTGACACCAGGGCCCGGATGTGCGAGGGGCCCAGTGCATCCTATTTATAACCGTCGTGCACCATCCCCCGAGTACGGGTACTCACTTGCTACGCCGCTGGGTATACTCGGGAACCCTCCGGAGAAATCGGCAAGCGCACACAGCTTGAAGATGTGCAAAACGTTCCCGTGTTGATAGTACAAAATCCCAGTGTGTGTGGCAAAAAAGGAGAATACTTTTATTTACGTTTCTTACAGCCAAAGGGCAAGGCACTTGAGAAAAAGACTGCGGTGATAATTTGGAAAGCAAGTCAAGGCAGGAAAAAACGTACTGACTTGTTCTGAGACAGAGAGAGACAGAGGAAAAGACCGAGACAGGGAGAGCAGAAGGGACAGAATAAGCAGTAAAGGGGAGAACCTAGAGCGAAGGTGACAGGGAGGAGGAGCGAGAATACCTGGGGACCTGCCCGATGTATTTCGAAACCGTGTGGATTGGATCTGTGACGGAATGCCTAATGCTTAGCCTTTTAATGACCCTAACCATGTGAAATATGGAATTTAGTGCATGAAATGGCTTTTGTAGTGTGTTCTCCGTTACACACGTCATTAAGCCGTGCTCCAGCAAGTCAGAAATGATGCGCTGGCGGCCACATGCTTCAAGCAAGGACACCGTCCTCGTTTGTGTGATGGGTTAATACCGAAGGCTGGACTGCAGCCTTGTGCTTCAGAACAGCTTTGCACCTTAACATCGTTTGTATTTGGCTGCTACAATCCGTGACTGCCCGACCCTTAATAGTCGGCTGTCAATAGAAATACTTGCAAACAAGCGACAAACTAGTAAGCAGAATGCTGCTGCTTCCAGAAATGGACTCTTCTAGCATTAAGTGCTATGTTTCCATGTGACATTTTCCGGCCAGCATTGGACAGCACATTTAAAACATCACATAGCCACGTCTCTGGTAGATGCGTACATGCCCCTCACAACCATGCATTTAATTTAAATGGCAACAATTACAGTAGTGACACCTAAGGGGTCGTGCAATCAAACGCTTTTAAAACATTTACTGATTCTTATCCCTCCTCGCCTCTCAGTAACTACAGCACATTTCTTTTTGCAATACCCACGCCTCTTCTACTCCCAAACGTAAACGGTTTGCAGTTGGATAGCTTCATCAACAGATTATGACCCACCAACAGGGTGTTCAAAATTCCAAAATTGTATTCTTGCAATATAAGCATATATTTTTCAAAATGATGAGCATTGCACGAAATATATTTCTTCTGTACACAGAGTAACCTTTTTTCCCGAGGGTATAATTGACACAAAACATATGAAAAACAGACAGGAGACTTCTCTGCTCGTTTTGCAAAGTGCAATACCTGAGTTTTGCAAGATTAAACCAGGATAACAATAATGTTGCACAGACTTACTGAACAACCAAATTAAAGCAGGTGTTGATGTCTCTGACTGTCGTCGTTCCAAGGATACTGGAGAAGGTCCAGTATCCTGGGTAGGACGTGCTGGTGGTGTTGGAGAGGAGGGGGTGCTTGGGGGGGTAGTGATGGTTTGTCATCCGACACCCAACCTCTCTGAAGGGCATGAGAGCTATGCCACCAGTACAAGGTCACACAGTCACATCTAGGTTTCACTATAGTTCTCCCAATTCATTTACTTTGGGTTTTGTTTGGCACACTAAGAGTCTGTCAGAGGCAGCTAAGTCCGGTTGGATAAGGCATTGGCCCAGCCGGCGGAGCGCGCTACTCCTGTCCGGGGCGGTCAGGTCCATCGCTAGATAACCTGTGCTCACCCTTGGGTACCTTGGCATAGAGCAGTCAGGCTTAGCCAGAGGCAATGTGGAAAGCAAAACCACAGCATAGCATGTTCCCACAACACCCCAGCTGAACAACCCCAAAAAGAGGTTTCACACAGTTGTATGTATAGAAAACTTGCATTCAACACACATGCATGATCAGTGCAGTTCAATTACAATGTGATATCGTCCTATAGGCCAATGAGCATACAAGGCATAATAATAGACCCTGTAAACGCAGAGGTGAACCTCAATGAACAAAGCAACACATGATAATAGGCCCCACTGTGTTAAACATCAATCTAAATCATTGTATATACATTTGGAGAAAACACACCTTTCCTCCTTGCACCCGCATAAGGTGCCCACCCGCTGTCAGCACTAGGCCTACCCTCACGCCCCCCACAATCAGTATAACACATGCAAATCACTGTGTGCCCTGGGGCTGGTAGTAGCAGCAAAAAATGTATATCACGGTATTCACACTCTCCCACCCAGACCCACAGCCTCAACCACACTAGTAAAGTGCTATGACAATCCTGGGGCTTCCCTGGCAGAACCAGAGTACTCAGAAACATCATGGTGCTGCCCCAGCACTCACTCAGACTCACTCACTCACATCCACCCCATGCCTAGGCACGGGGCATAGATATCAGTTGGCACAGGTGCACCCGCACACTCTAGTACGCACTTGCTTCTGACACCCTCATGCTGTGTACTGATAACTAGCAAGGGAATGCCCTTCTGCTTTCAGATTCCCTGTGTTCCAAACCGTCCTCCACCTGCCACCCAGAACTCCAGTTGCCTTGACCCCCACCGGAACCCCCAGAGTAGTGCACATTTCCCCTGGGCAACTAGCCGCTCCCGGCCAGGTCACACTCCTGAGGTGTCAAGGTTGAGGTGGGAGACAGGAAAAACAAAGGCCAGCAGACAAATAAGGTGGAGTAAGGTGGAGATGTTAAGGCTCCAAATAGGAGATTCACTCAGAAGTCTACAAAACACAGGGGGAGGGACCCCCGGGACCAGTCGACAGACTCGGAGGTGCCCTGCCCCATAGACGATCCAATATTGCAAAACAGTAACCAAGTTCAACACCTCTCGAATGGAGACACGCTGTTAGGGTGTGTTCTTTCAACCGGCCCAAGACAGTTCAGAAAGTACCCAACAAGTTACTAGGTCTGTGCCTCTGGACTGGAGACACCCTGCCAGTTACCCAGAAAACTCTGCTGGCCCCCCTAGACAGGTTCGATCAAATGTAGAAAGTTCTCAGTGCCACCACACAACAGAGCACACTACTCAGAGATATAATAACTTGATGTTCCCTGAGGAACAAGGTGGTTCCAACTAACTTCGGGCTACCCGTACCCCTCAGGATTATGGTACTCCATTCAGTACGCTATGACCTTAGCCGTACTGGACTCTCACTCTGGACGAACTCACTAGATGCAAGTTCTGTCTTGCTTCACTACGGCTACATGCAACACTCCTCGATTGTACCCATAAATTCTGAGGGCCACAACCAATGAACGGGCACAGCACACAATAAGCATGCAGTCGAGGTTTCACACAAGAGAAATGCTTCCCACTCGACCTCCGCAAAGCCTCACGAGGGTTCCGCAATAGTGATCCGTACACTTCACAACCCGTCTCACTTTCGAGGGCCACGCACCAGTTGTGCACATAGTATTTTACTTCCCTGCACCTGATATGCCCAGTCTCCAGACTTCTTCCTTTGGCCATGCGCACACTTCTCCTGTCAGGTGGAATCCGGCACAGTGTACACGCAACAGAGGGCACCACTCTCCAGATATTACCGATTACGATGTAAGTTCACCTCTGGAGTCCTTTGATGTCCCTGAGACCTTCACCGAAAACAGGGGGCAAGCCAACCTACCCTTGGAAAGCCCCACTCAGGATGCCACAGTGCAGCACGCAATCAGCCACAGGCCAGCCTCTTATTCTGGAAGGGTGTGTGGATCTGCTCCTTGGACAAATAGTCTCCTGGCCATCCAGATTCCTCTACCAGTGTCCTGACACAGTCCAGCTGCACTCGTCTTGAATATCTGTGTGTGGTACTCTTAGTTGCAAACATTGACTACTCCTTTTTATACTAGGTAAATGCTCTGAAGCTGGGGATGGTTCAAAGGGTATTCCTGTGAACCAATGATGTCTCCCCTAAATATCCTCCATGTCTGCCCAGGGGTCCTGGAATGCAGGTCTGTATCTTTATAGGTGCCAGGCTCTGGCTCCGGGAGGCCAAGTGTCACAACCTCACCCCCCTGTCTAACTGACCAGGCCCAAATGGCAGGGATCTGTCATTCTGGATGGCCAAGATTCATAGCAGTCATCTGGGGAATTCCCAGATGTGCTCTTCCCCGGTACCGATGGAATGAACCCTAATTCATGGGGCACCAGAACCAGTCCGACCTAGAAATGCTCACTTCCCCGTAGTGGCACTTCTATGGCAGTGATGCCAAAACCACCGTTATCAAAGGTGCAGGTATGTCATCCTAAGTTCAACAATACCAAACAGTAAAAGGTTGCTCCCCTGTAATCCAATAGTGCAACTGGACCATATAAACCTCGACTTCCCATATTACTATATGGATAGAGAAACTCTCATGGATAGTGCAAACACACATGGATGTTCGGCACTTCCCAGGCACGCATGACCTTGCACACCCACCCTCCTGCTAACCCAGGTGACACTTCAGTGACAGCCATCAACATGGTGCTTGCGCGCCTTGTTTAGCCTGAGCACACAGGCTCTGTTCCTATTAGAAAATATTTGGCCATGAATGTGTGTGCCGTAGTCACGATGGCCATGTGTGCCCTCCTATAGGAACCACTCTGCCCGGCCGTGATCATGCACGCCTAGGGTTGGAGGCTATCCCCCATTCATACCTGGCTCTGCCCGGGTTGCTAACCTCGTACCATGGTGTAAGGGCAAGTGTCAATCCATATGAAAGGCATGTGCACTTCTACTGTGCATTGCGAGAGGGAAAGTGCTCCAAGCCCTAGGCTCTTGGTGGATGAGAACAGACGAAATCTACTGGAAGAAAAGAAAAGAAAAAAAAATCGTTGGGAACCACTGCCTATACATGTCAGGTCTAACAAAATCCCAGTAAAGATACAGGTGTCAGATTGATTTTCATGGGTTTACTAAGCATGGCAGCGTTACACCAAGTATATTTCAAAGCAGGACATTCTTATCTGGATTTACAAATCGCAAGCCAGCAGGAGACATTAACAAGAGGAATATTTAATAAATTGTTGCTAACCTGTGTCAGAATATCTTTGCGCTTGTGTTTGCTTCAGTTAGCAAATATGTATGGGCACGTCATAGTGACAGTTCAGCTGTGGCGCTCTTGGTGGCAGTCACAGTGTTTCATTGATGGTGGCATTGTGGCTGACAGAGTCATCACCGATGACTAGCAAATTAGAAAAAAGCTACATTTAAACTTTTGTTGTTAAGTAGTATACTGACTAAGGAGGCTAATCTATTTCCTGTTGGCGGTGACTGAGACTTGTTGACATTGTGCTTTACTGTGATTTGATTTTGGTTTTACACACTGTCCTTTTTTATCAGCTTACCCTTCATTCTGACTGGGCAAAGTCCATCTTGAGTGATGCAGAGGAACCTGAAGAGAATCTACTAGATTAAAGTCCAGGATGCATTAAATGAATGTGTAATGCATTCTATTGAGCCAACTGCCCGTAGCCTACTTGTTCTATCATTGGGTGCTTGCCCTAAGCTAGACCAGCTTGTTAAAATAGCAATACTATACTCTACTCTCCATAAGGCACATGCTTGGATGGCATGGTAGAATGCTGTACTGGAGTTCATCATCATAGAACTGGCAGGACAGGCAGCATGTGTTGGTCACAGCTGATCCGGCTGTCTCAAAGTGTTGTAATGTTATCATGAAGGTGGCCAGGGCTCTTAATTAGCAAAAATGACAAATGATCCCAGTGTTTACAAGAGTTACCCTGTCCAGTCTTTTATGCTAGGAACGATTTCTTTTAGTAATGCAAACAAAAGCCTTAAAATGTGCAATGGCAGCCATTTTCTATGTGGGGGCTAAACTAAGATTTTTACACATGGTGAACTGTCCCAATTTGGATTTGCATTTGGATATAGTCCACTTATTAGTGGATGGACATATTTTGGCTAGTCAAAAGACTTATACGAATAGATGTCTTAGCCCTTTCCCCAAAGCACTGCTCTTTACTATTATAAAGTTTCAGCTTTTGTGGTCCAGGGGCTACACCCACTTGTTGACTGCCTCCATGCTCAGTAAATAAGAAAACCAGTAACACTCATTAATAAGAGTAAATGAAGGTAAAGAAATGCAAATCCAACAGAACCAAAACTTAGATTATTAGGTGGCATTCAATTATGGTATCATCCTCTCTCGCTCATCTCTACTATAAGATCCTCTTGTGTCAGAAAACAACATGCCTTCAGTTCACTCTTTGGATATTCATGAGTTTCCGAAATGCTCCAATGAAAGTACAGACCCTGGCAAAAACCACACACCCCTGAACGGGGATAAAAGATTGCTGCAAAAAAAAAAAAACATTGATTCCCAACCCAAAAATGAGGACATTAAACAGAAACAGGGCTATTCACAAAGTTAAGGATAACAGTACTACAAAATGGAGATTTACATATCTCCACCCCTGAAACATGAGGTGGAGCCAAATTTACGAGTGGAAGTTACTACTGCCAAAAATGGGCCGACCACTGATAATGTAACACACTCCCTTTGAAAATAAGAGAGGTAGGGTCATAAATTAGCACCCAATAGGATGTGATGTTGAATTAAATGAATTTATTTTTACTTTTTAAATATATATACACAAAAACAAAGGAGAACTCTGGGAAGTTCCCAAATTTAGGTGGAGAGCAGCTCTAGTAAGGAGCACCCTGCAACACCAGCGACACTCTAGATCTGCTCACCTCAAATGTCTGCTTATCTAGCAAAGTTTTTAACCATAGGATCAGCACAGTGCTATCCATGCCAAGCTAGATAGTGACAAAGTCTTTTGCCATTTGTACAGCAAAATCTTTAAGCATAGGATTGACACAGTGTCATCCTCGCAGAGCTGGAAAATGACAAAAGCCATTTACCACTCCAGGCACAGTATTACAGCTTTGGACTGGTCAAATACCGTCCAAGCCAACCTGGAATGAGTAAAGCAACCCCTGACACGTGTTTCGCTCTCATTAGAGCTCTTCAGAGGGGTTTAGCTTTGTCCAGACACAAGGGGGCACCCAGTATAAGTCAAAACAAGGCCCTTTCAGGGTTAGAGTGACGCATAAGTTATGCAAAAAACATAGGAGAACTCTGGGAAGTTCAACAAATTTAGGTGGCGAGCAGCTCTAGTAATGAGCACCCTGCAACACCAGCAACACTCTAGATTTGCTCACCTCAAATGTCTGCTTATCTAGCAAAGTTTCTAAGTATAGGATCAGCACCGTGCTATCCACTTTTTTTGGCGGTCTTTTGGTGGTCCGACTGCCAGACTTGTAATGTAGCAGTTGGACCACCACAGCCACGGCGGTCTGCTCGCCACCACGAGTCTTGAGACCACCAGACTCGTAATCAGGCCCAAAGACATCCAGCAAAGAGGAAAGAGAAAGAATAAATTGGAAACTCAAAAGTTCTGGCTCGATATAATAATTGCAGAAAAAACATAATACTGGAAGATGAGGTAAGGGTGGTGCAAAGTTTCCATGCTGTCTCTAGAGAACTTTTTAATTGTGCATTTCCATAATCAAAATACTAGCATCAAACAGATGTAGGGTCCGCTGAGACTGCTACCAAATAAATCATACGTGAAACTAGTCATATGCTAAATGACAAAGACATCAGACTGTTGCTTATATTGTAGAAGAACCAAACACCTGCCTGATGTGCCGTCT
Source organism: Pleurodeles waltl (assembly GCF_031143425.1). NCBI lineage: Eukaryota > Metazoa > Chordata > Amphibia > Caudata > Salamandridae > Pleurodeles > Pleurodeles waltl. Next base: position 895,375,895 of record NC_090438.1, on the reverse strand, counting down.
GTCTAAAATGTTGCAAGCAAAAGCTAGAATTATGAGCAGCTGGAACATAGATGAGCCTGCTTTTCCACTGCATCTTTGTACTATCCATCTTAGCAATCAATTTTCCTTGACAAGGTAATGATAAAAAACACAAGCGGCAGGCCTAATTTTGTGATGAGGTGAACATTCCTTCTGCTCAACTGTCACAAAGCTGTGGTTGAAGGATAAACAAATATGTGGAGTGAGCAGGAGGATGCTGACACATACACACTCTGCTTTAAAGGTCTGCTTCTAAAAGCCTCTAATGAAAACGGGAAACCTTCTGCTGTGTGATTACTCCATTGTGAGGAGTTGATTTCTGAACTTTCCCACAAAGAACACTACTGGAAATATACAAAAGCTGTAAATATTTAGGAATATTCAACTGTGCAAAATGTACCGGAGACACTTCTACCTGAGTAAATTATGTGAATATGTGCCTTAGTGTGACAGAACATTTTTCCATCCAAAGGAAACTTATTTTCCCTCTAGAGGAGCACCTAACTAGTAGCACATCTCATTCCCCACCTTCAACAGGCACTTACTACTCTTGCCTTTGGCGCTAGTGAATTTCCATGTATTTTAAGGGTGGCAAAGTGTGATGCAAGCAGTTTAAAAAATAAAAAAAAAGGACAAATGGGTCATCACAGACTTTGAAAAATCTACTCACCCACTCCCTATGACAAGTCATATTTTATCAGGTGGAGCTATTTTTAAGACCTACTCACCTTTTCTGGTGAGTTGACAAAGACCAGGTGTTCTGTTCAGTCAGAAAGTAGAGGAGCAATAAAGATGCCTTTAAATCTTGGTTTTGTCACATTTGATGGAAACAGAGGTCAAAAGTGGGTTTATCTTGCAACTTATTGTCCTTCTCAGTGTAAAGTTCCAGGTTTTTGTCAAGTTTTACCTAACACACAACACTTAAATAGCTAAGTCAACTGACAAACATTTCTAAAATATATTTCAGTAGTTGTGAAAAACCATTGTTTGTACTTGTTTGATGACAAAAATATTTTAATAGGATGAAAACAAATTACTTTACTTGGTTATGTGCAGAGAATAAATATGTTTTCTGAAACCCGATTTTCACAGATATATACATTATATAGTTTTATCAGTAAAGCTGCAAGTTAGTGGGAAGGTTTTTGGACATTTCTTGGAAATGTTCTGTCTGTAAATGACAGTGCGCAACCACATCATGCTTTAGTGATATTTTTATTAAAAGTGAATGTTTAAACAAACTGAGAAACACTGCTGCCCCAAAGGTAATGCTATTAATAAACTAAGAGGCAAGTAATGGATAATGTGTTCCCTATATGCTGGCTAGATTCTTTTCATACATGGAGCAAACGTTTAGTCTATTAAATCAAACAAAGAAGGGTTTTTGTGCAGCCCAAATGCTGAGCTCACACATTTGAAGGTACACTCATGTGTGACAATGAGGAAAAGGCAACTCTATAAACTTAAAGATTTGACTGGCTCACACAATTTGAGTCCTGTTTACGGGTCAAGTGTGTTACAGTATGGTTGAGTAGATTACTCAAGTTAGTTGACCTGCAGGTCTAGTAATATTTTTAGGATTTTTCGGGGCCTGAATCAAAACAAAGCTCTTCATGCCTGCTGCCACCAAGAAGCACTTCTGCCACTGTACATTGTTCATTCCCAATTTCCTTCATATCAAGGCTTTCAGCGCATGGAAAACTGAGTGTGCTGCTTAGCCACGGGATGGCTGGTGGGCAAGAAATTAACAGTGTATAGTGTCAAGAAGCACTATTACATCACTTCCCTACAGGCACTTGTATGTAAGACTTGTAGGGAGAGAAAACTCCTCCACTGGGCAGCCAGTTCCCTGCAGTCAGGCGTCCCATCCTACATGAGCGGGCACCTTGCTAAAAGGGGCTGGAGTGAAAAAAGCTAAACTTAAAGGGTGACATTTCCATCATTTTGCTGGTGATGCTCAATGCCTGTACGGCTGTATCTGAAATAACCATATTACCACCCACCCTCTGCATTTATGAATGAGGAAAATCAACAAAACTAACACATTTTCCATATTTTAAAAATACACTTCCCTAATGTAAAATGTCACCAATTAGGATCTTTAATTGACATGTACAAATTGCTTTTGTAAACACCTATCCACGGGCAAAAATGTTAAGAACTAGGCCCTATGTTACACAAATTTAAAACTGAATAATCTAAAGTGTTTTACTTCAATATCAGTGATGACGGTGTTATTTCTAATTAATTCCCAACTGAAAAGTCTAGTGGGAACGTGCAGAAGGGATTTAACAAAAAATATAAAACCAAACTTTAGTATCCAACTGTTTCCTTTCCCTGCATTTCTGAGCTGGTGTCTGGAATAATGAAAGTGTAATGTTGAGAATGAATTAGGTAATAAAATTCTTCTGTGGTCTGCAAGGGAATATAGGAGAGGGAAAGTTGGAGGGAGAATGGACCTCTGACAAGAACTACCTACTCTGGCTGTAACCTACGGGACTAACAGGAAATAAAGAAGTTTACTCTTATGTGGCTCCTGACTCTTGCATGAACACATTGCCCCATAGCTCCAACACAAACCTATTTTACTCCGGAAAAACAGAGTAATTTGTCATGCATTGTACTAAAGTGGCTGTTGACAATTGTTTCTAAATGAGGTATTTATGATTTGAATGCCAAACAGAGGCTGCAGGAAGGAATTAATGGTGGAAATAATATACACATGAAATTTTGAAACTTAAAAAAAAACTATTTTTAACACACATTAGCGTCATTTGCGTCAATATTCTTGTTATTGTTACAGTACTTCATTAAAGGAAGGCGAACGGAGAGGATTCATTGTCGATAAGTGCAACGATGAATTGCACACTTATTTTAATTGGATTATAACACATTTCACCGTTTTGAAGAAAGCACACAGTGTCACATCTTAATGAAAAGATTACTACGCGCCAGTCCTCTCAGACAGATGGGCGTTAAGCAGACAGACATTTAAATTGCTCATTTATGCATCTATTTATGTTGTGCGAACAGTGGCCCTGCCCAGGGGCTTCTTGGGATAGGAGGCATTCTGTGCATTCGCAGATTGTAAGGTTTTCCAAGGTACACAGTGAACAGACTTATGGATTTTAGGATTATTTAATAGGGTTTTAAAAGTGTATGCATGTTTTCCCCTCTCCATTGAACAAGTAATCTTCGAAATTCTGCACAAACTGCCCGAATTAATTGTTCATATAGGTTTATTTACAAACTATATTAAATAGATGCACATGTGAGCTTTGCAGAGGCATAACACTTATCACAGCTCGGTTAGGCCTCTCTAAATAATAAGATTTGGCAAACACAAGGGGCCTGAGTTTAATGTGTTAATCCATGTATCATTAGCACATTAGAGTCAGATGCACAAGGGAGGTAAACAGCATGGGTACAAAGAAACACAAGCTGATATGTCCAAATAGCCAACAGCATTAAGGGGGAAATTAATGGATGGGGATGACACCTGGGCATGGCCGAAATCTATGTGGTTAGACCAACTGTACCCACGTAGGGCATTCTGCAAATGGTAAAAGGCTTTGGCCACAATAAACTTGGGCTCTGAGGGCTGGGTGTGAGAGCGGGGTGGGTGCACTATAGAAATCTTAGTGACCTCCCACATCTAACACAAAAATCCAGTTTGAGGCAGCCACTGTACCCATAATAAACCTGGACACAAGTCTTTTATGACAAAAGTAGACCCTGTCAGCACCAGACAGTGAATCCACAGGAATGTTCTTGGCATCCCATTCATCAATCAATCAATCAATCAGGAATTTGTAAAGCGCACTACTCACCTGGGAGGGTCTCAAGGCACTGAGAGGGGGGAGGGGAAGGAAGTGCTGCTACTGCTCGAACAACCAGGTCTTGATAAGTTTCCTGAAGGTAAGGAGGTCTTTGGTCTGGCGCAGGTGGATGGGAAGACATTTTCAAGTGTGTCCCAAAGGTTATCTGTAAACCCATGCAGGGTGCACAGGTCCATCAAATGTGACAAGAAGTCTTGCCAGATGCAAGAAGTGACAGCCAAAACTGCGGCGGTTATGGTAGCCACAACTTGTCCGCAACCCTCAAGATCCTGAGAACCCATCCCAAAACTGATCCAAGCAGAGTGGAAGCTTAAAATGCAAAACATTCACATGCAAGATCAATGGGGGGACACCACATGCTTTATTGGAGTCCTCATTACAGACTGGATGAGTGCACAAGATTAGTGCAGCAAAACCTTTTTACAGAAGGGCTTCCTAGAACTTGATGCTGGACCATAAGCACGTAAGCAGATGTATTGGGAAGAGTGCTCCTTGAGAACCTCTGTTCCTATATTCTTTCAACTATAAAAGTGTGCTGAGGTATAATAGAACATGCTTTCTACTTCACTGAAGGGCTGACACTACTCGTATTATATAGACAGATTGACTTATTGGTCTAAGTTAATTTGAGAGCAGAGAGGCCAATATGCTCTCTGAAACACAACGGTTTGTTCACAGATCCTGCCTGAAAGCACCTTGCCTGTTTCTCCTCCCCCAAACCCTTGGTTCTTAGCATGCTTCTGGAACAGAGCTATAGAAGAACAGATTAGTAAAAATGGAATCTGAAAATGGGAGCTACGTCTCTCTAAGAGCACAGCCAGGTACTGACCCTCCCTGTACTCGAATCAGTGTTGGCAGAAGCACGAGTACGTTGAGGACAGACTAGCCCCATACAATCTTGAAGAGAACAACCTTGAACATTAAATAAGCATTAATAACACCTAGAAACAAAGGCAATTTAACAGTTATACTTGGGTATAGACAATACGCACAAAACGTTTAAGGAAAAATGACATACTCATGTGGACTCAAATGACATTCAAAACCAGCATAAATATGTCCTTTACACTCCACAATAATTTCACATAAGCAGAGGGGAAATGCTGCAATTATGATCCTGTGCAATTGTACTGGTTTATGCAGGGAAACATTGAAACCTAGCACCCACCCATTACAGTGCTATCTAGCTGCAAAACCTAAAATGTAGGAGGTGACATAGCAAAGTGAGTTAAATGCTTGCGGGTCAAACTTGTGGGTAATCCATAAGTCACATAGATGAAGACCAGCCTAGGAGGTTCAGACTTTCATTTTTACAAAATGAATAAGAAAGAGCGCCATTAGGATGAGTGAAAATAATACCCGATGTTGATAGTGCTTCAGTCTGCAATAACAACCACTATACAAAACAAGGTTATAAGAATATTAATATTCGAGAAAGATCAGCCTTCTAAATTCAAGAGCTAAAGAGCAATAATATCTCATTAGACACAAGGCACTGGACTTATTTCAAAACTTTGACGTGATTATTATGTAAAGGCAATACCACGTAAAATATAGCACTGTCCCTTGAGGTAAGCTGTATGGGCTAGGATTGCTAATCAATGGAAATAAACATTTTTTTTTTTTTTTGAAGTTGTGGACAATATTCGCAAGACATTTAAACAAGCTTTTCCATTGTGCCAATGTTCTTTTTTTTCCAAAGTCTTGTGAGACCAGCCCGTGGCAGACATTGTTTCCTATGGAAGGCATTTCCTGTGAGAGGTTTTAATGGAAATTCTTCCATTCTTGTCATTGTATGCGTCTATGGGAGATACTATGTGGGATGATTAACCCTTGGAAAATTCTATAGAAGTGCTCATTTCTACAGGCAATGGTGACCTATGGGATTTGAATGTGTGTGTCCTTCCATTTCTAAAGATGAAGAATCACAGCTCAACAACAATCAATCGAGATAAGCAATGCTAAGAGAAGAATAGTGAATGATTAGCTAGACATTAAGGCAAACTAGATCATATGACTGGATTTTAGTAGGCTTTAGTTTCGATGCAAAGCAAGATTATTCAATTTCACTCGTATATCACTTCACTTCTATATACAATTGTAACTCATTAATTTGTCTGGAAGTGTAACAACAAGCAGATAAAATTGGACCCCTTCACTGTGGAAAAAATCAGAGAATGGGTGACAAATGTGCTCTCTAATGGATGAGGCTGATCTTCTGTACCACTGAGGACGTAAGCATCTCGTTGAACCCTTAAGTCATATATGGTGTAGGCAGCTATACGGAATGTCAAAAGACCTCTAAAAGCAAATAATGCTCCACAAATATCAAATCCGCCACCAGCAGTGACAAGACAGTGAATGACACAGTCTGTGATAAATCAAGAACTCAAAGGGTGAGATACGCCGCTTTTAGAGATGTAGGGAGAAGACGTTAATGTAGTCTGCTGGGATTCAGCCCTGATGTGTTCTGCTGGTCTTACCAGGTGATTCGAAGTCCAGCTGAAGAGCTAACTAAACTAATTAACCCTAAATTTACAAGTACAGCATACTCAAGGAATTTAGGATTCACCTCAAACATACCCGATGATGTATTGTGCACTCAGCAACTAGACTAGATATGGAGGCCACCTCTATCTACTCTTACGCTGGTCCAAACAGACCAAGGTTGGGAGCAGTATTTACGGGATTTGGCAGGTAATTTTAATATTATTTGCAAAAAAATGTCGAACAAAGGCTTCAAGATCAACTGATAACTAAAGACCATGAGAGGAGAAATTTCTTATTTTTGCCTCTTTGTACTTAGTGGAAGCAGTATTGTAAACCCCTCTATCCACTCTGAGAACACGTGATAAAATTGTAATAAATGGGATGTCGAATTACCATATTTATTGGTATAGTGAGCCCAGACTCCCATGCAATCAATTATAGGCAAAGCTGCCGCATGTTTACAAGGAGCATCTCTTATGGTACAGTCACACTAGAGCCCAGTTTACAGAGGACGGCTCATTAGACGCTCTCTCTCATGTTCATATTGAACAGCAGCTTTCACACAAGCAGCGGCCTGTCAGATTAAAAAAAGGCAAAAATAACACTACAACAACATTATGGCAAGCCCGACAACTGATGCACAGCATTCTCACAAGCAACAAAATTCAAATTATGTTGACTATGTTTTTGTAAATAATTGGCAACTTGCGTATTTCTCATGCATGCTTTGGAAGAGTTGTTTCCTCTTGGAATGCAGGAAACCCTGCTATATTAGACTCTTGCTGTCTAAAGTAAAATCAAGGATACATGGAGCTTGCCGATCAAAACTGGTACCCACCTCCTGGATCGGGTGCCAGCAGCAAGACAGCCAACGTGTGATCCAAGAAAAACAACAGCGCACCAAAGGGGATTCTTCATTTCTGAAGGCAAAATGCAAATATAATCGCTGTCTGAATCGTCCTGGCACTTACTACGAGTCAAGTCTGCCAACTGAACAACTAGTAAACACAGATTGTTTACTTTCACCATCTGGGACAACTACCGACTCTGACAGCATCTCTTTATGCATTACTATTCTGAGATTTGAATTTACGTCCAGTTAGCATGGGAGTGCTATTGCAGATTGTCTCTTTGCCGCTTGCTGGTGGTAGTGGACACTGAATTCATGCTTTAGTAAATAAATAGTCCTACTTTTTCACCTCATTTTTTCAGATTTTCTCTTGCTCCCCCTCCATATTTGCTCATCGTCATCCTCCTTATTCTACACTTCCACATACAGACATTTTAAGGCATGAGCAAAGTGGACAATTGCCCAGATCCCCTACCTTCCAAGAACACCCTCTCCCAGCAAAGTGATTTGTCTCAAAATATCACCTTTATCTAGGTCTACCTTCTCTCTCTCTGTCAGCATTCCTCTACCCGAGGCTCAGGCTCACTCATCCAGCATCATTTTGAGGATTTTGGGGCTCCAGTCAATACATTTTGGCTGATTTTCATGATACCTATTTCCAATAATTTGATTTATCTTTCACTATTGCTTGGTACCTAGCATGCTTAAATTAGCAGAAAATTCAATGTTGTTCCAAAAAGGTCTTTCCAAGTATGTTTGGCATGGGGCCACAACAAATCTTAGAATGACATTGCTTCCAGATTTTGCACAGTAAACTCACTATGTGTGTCAGCCTACACCCATAAAAGCCTCTCTCAGGCCTTTAAAAAACCTCCAGATTAACTTGCTTTATAAACCACACCAGACCACCACCTGATGTCGCCACTCTCCTCAAAGACCTCAACGCCATACTTGACAAACCTCACTGCTGCTCAATCAAGCAGCAATCAGTTGTAAGATGGTCAAAACAAATGCCACAAAGGTGCGCACAAGACCTCAATTTCAACAAATTCTTAAAAAAGATGCTAAAACATTACTGCTGTACAAACACTGCAGACCATAAAGCTCTCAAAACTGCTTAAAATGCATAGATTCGGTATCCTCTAAGGCAGTTGTTCCCAACCTGTGGTCCAGGGCCCCCTGGAGGTACGCGACTGCTTAGAAAATTTAAAAATATTAATAAATATTGACAAATATTGACAAATATTGACAAATTAGGTCCCAAACTTCCAGTAATGACTCAGTAGGGGGGTCCCCGGATTCCAATGATGATTCAGTGGGGATCCCTGGGTTCAATAAATGATAAAGTGGGAGTCCACAGAAGTCAAAAGGTTGGGAACCACTGCTCTAAGCCAAGACCATAGCATTAAGACTATCTCAGTAGAGACAACTAAGGCAGAGCTTTCTACAAAATACACAGTGCCTGTGTAAATAATCACACACCTATTGTAAAAACTTCCATGACAGAAAAATCCACAAACATCACACCCTTTATAGTCAATACAATTCAAATCTCAACAATAAACCATATTTCAAAGGCCCAGGACGACATTGCCCAAGTATCTTTCAAAGGCTCATTCAACTATGGTGCACAATCCACCACCCCAAAATAGATGACTTAGACAAAATCACTGTCAAATAACCTACTGTACTGTAGCTGCTCTTAAGCCACATCTACACTACATCAACTGTTTACTGCACATGCACCTTGCCAACTGCCTAAATCTGGTCTGTTGCTCTTGTTACTCCCAAGCTTATACTTAAACCAGTTACATATAACCAGGGCCACTGGAATTATGCGATTCCTCAGCCACAGCCTTTTTCACATTATTATGGAATTGACACATTTGCCACATAATGCATAATCTGCTGCATAACCTGTGGATTTTACAGAACAAAATTGTTCCTAGCTCAAACAGATCAAAAGTTACTGAAAACTTGATAACAGTGCAAAGGTTGACTGGTCAAGTTTCAAAGTTTCACTTGTTTATTGCTGTCTGGTTGTTAGACTGGTACTAATGAGGTGAATCTTCACCCAGACAATGTTACCAATACAAATTACAAAATATAGATCTAATACTATCTCAAAATATTCCTCATTAGGCCACATAATTTGGGCCTTCACTGCTGCATAATTTCAGTGCCCCAGCATGTTATAACTGAAGTATTTTAGTGTTTTTTTGTTTGTTTTTGAAGTAGTAAGCTTTTTTTTATTGTTAGAAAACCTTTGTAAAACTCCACCTTAAACTTTGTGTTTTTTTTCAGTGAATTTCAAAGCGTTTTTTAAATCTAAGTATAAATCTTACCACCTTACTTATGTACAACTTTACTTTAACTTTTGTATTTTGTTGTGAATATATATATGTGATATTTCATGGTTCGTTGTGAAATGCGGTTTTTGTCATTGTGATAAAAGCTTCCAAACCACTTTGCAGGGCTTTACCATTATCAGAGTTAACAGGATTATGTATCCTTGAAAAACAAATTATGAGGTAAGGGCTCAAATATGCAGCAGAAAAACCAAGATGGAACTCATTTTCTGGCAATATTATTTTCAACCATTTGAGCTAGAAACAAAGAGGTTATGCAAGCTGCAAATTATTTGACAAATGTAAATCCTTAAATATGAGCTACACTCTCCAGACAAGAATTGAATACATGCACTGGCCCTTGTGATTGTCTATACTTTAGCTTAAAAAAATGCATTCATGAAAGAAACAAACCTAAACCTTCAAATTCAAAGTGGTACAAATTGCTAGCTGCACTTTGCTGAAAACCACTTTTACAAGTTAATTATCCAAAAACCATATACTATTAAAAAAAAACTTAAGGGATAACGTGATAATGTCCTGTATTGGCAATGCTGAGGTTCTGCTGACTTTTCCAAATCACTTTGCCTTCGAGCTTGGGGCTTATGATACCAACAGAAACCCTTGATGGCAATATTTAACTATGTTCCACAGTTATCTGTTATGTATTCTCTATATATGTGTATATATATGTGTATATATATGTGTGTGTGTGTGTGTGTGTACGTGTATATTTATATATATACACACACACACACAGATACACATCAGACAAATAAATTGAACGTAACATTTCACTCACAGCTATCATTTAAACAAAATCTGTTGGAAAACATTTAACATTTGATTTTATCTTTCATGGTGCATGCCACTTTAAAGACCTTTTGTAAAGTTACTGCTGCATATTTCTTCTGTTGCATATAAACACTGGGTCCACTGGTTTTCAGGAATTGTTTTCCTGCATTTTTCTGAAACAAACACATCACTTATAGAATACAATTTTCTTTGAGCGGCACAAGAAGCTGTAAATGATCAGCAGCGGACATAATACAAGTTACTGAGCGCTGCCGGATAAACATTGTGTAGTATTTTACCCAAACCCATTATAAGAAGATACCAAACTCAGTTTCACAGAACAAGAAACTGTACATTGTTCAGTGTAAGTGAGGTGTAGTACAGAATGAGTAAAAGTTGCCACAGCGTGTAAAAACATTCTGTAGAGCTGAGCAGATTTAAAGACTAGCTAAAATAGAGTGCTAAATTGATCCTCTCCATCGTGCACCTTGATCGAGAGCTGATGCCACTAGCATGCTCTCTGCTTTCATGTACAGGGGAGGTATCGAGATATGCCATTAACTTGAAATCTGCAAACATCGATACAGATTTCCATACCTGACCGTGGTCAAACTTGTCTTTTCTGCTTAAACATGACACGCACGCTTGTGATTTGTTTCGTCATTTACATTTGGTCTCCCGAATTTCAACAAAGAATAACAACCATAAGCAAGGCCAATAGGTCAGCCGGTTGACTTTGCCAATGATTTTTTGTTTTGTCATGGTTTTTGCACACCTTTATTGTTGAGAATTCTAAAAGATCCTAAAAGTAAATTAAACAAATAATTTTTAGCAAAACCAAATGGTCTTGACTAGAGTGGACCTACACCTGAACAGTATTTCTGATGACTTAAAGGCCACTCAAGAGCTACTCTGTTGATATATACCTGAGGGATCTACAGGTTAGTCTCAACTGGGTGTCCCAAATATTTAAGTTTGGGGGACTATCAGGTATCCAAATCAATTGGGATAAATCCCATTTATTTCCCCTTAACCCAGCCACTCAGCAATTCCTTCCAGGTTTTCCACTAAAATGGATCATCTCTGAGTTCCATTATATCGGGGTAGAAGGGTCAAGAGATAAAGAGGAAACTACCAGGGACGTTATGGCACTGCGCTATCCTTCATAACCGGCATAACCGACAATATCACATGTTGGATTGCACTTCCTCTGTCTTTATTTAGCATGCCATATTGCACTCATGAAAATGATTATTTTACCAAAATGTTTATATCTGTTCCTCAATGGTCCCCCTGCCACAGGGGAGACATTTATTCAAATTGCTGAAGACACAGCTGATTCGACTGGCATGGGCTGGAAAACAGGCCTGTATCCAGTGGGATTTACTCATATCACCATTCTCCAAAGGAGGATTCGAAGCACCAGAAATGGTACTGTACTACATATGTGCACAGGCACACTGTGCCATTCACTTGTACAAACCTACCCCTTTGCTACCACACCTGGCGATACAAGAAGTTTATATGGACCCCATTCCCTCGTCTTCATTCCTGGAATTGTTGACGACCTCGGCTGCACTGGCGGATTCCACCAAGGCATGCACATCAATTGCGTGGAGCAAATTAGCCGGAAAACTAGGTAAACTGTTATTGTACTCCTCCCCCGAGTGCCACCACCCACTTCTACCAGTCGCACATGAGTCAGCATGCAGACAGCTCTTTCACAAGCATGGTGTCGCCCCTGGGGAGACCTACATTACGAGGACTCCTTTGTAACTCAGGACACTTTTTGCTGAGGAATCTGTATCCCCGCACTATATCTTTTTGTACATCCAATTATGACAATATCAAAGCTGTCACCCAAGATGTTTCTCAAGCACCCCCGTGCTGAACACTACATGCGCTGCTTCAGGCTGAGTCTCCAAGACACCTAGTTTCAATTCCGTATCGAACCACCCAAATAGAGATGTGCTACACCAGTGGTTCCCCACCTTTTGACTTCTGTGGACCCCCACTTTATCATTACTAGAGCCTGTGGACCCCCAATGAATCTTTATTTGATTCTGGGGACCCCCCACTGAGTCATTACTGAAAGCTAGGGACCTAATCTGTTAGTATTAGTTAATTTTCTAAGTAGTCGCCGACCCACTGAGGAGGCTTTGCGGACCCCCAGGGGTGCCCCGACTACAGGTTGGGAACCACTGCCCTACACAGCAGGAAAGGCTACGCCTTGACAGCAAATAGATACAGGGTCCCATCTAACAGATGAGCATTGGTGACATTGCTGTACCTAGACAGGTCAGATTGCATCTAGCAGCAGATTATGTATAATACACTATAAATTCCATAGAATGTACTCCACCCCTGTTACACTACACTGATATCAGCTTGACCTGATGATAACTGCACCAAGTGCGGCATGGCTTGAGCTGATTTTCTAGATCTGGCCTGGTCCCATATGAGTGTTTTGTGGAGATGTATCGACTGCACTTACCAACTTGGTGGGCCAACACATTACGCTCACCCCACCCATGGCCCTTTTAGGACATACTGGGGTGGCGAAGTGAGTTGCAGAAAATATGTGGCAGTGGTCCTCCTCCTAGTGAAACGCAGAATCGCTTGCAGGTGGGGTAGGAGTTAAGCACCTAAATTAATGGAATGGCTGTCAGATTTAATTTATTGTAAAGAACAACTGACTACATATGCAGAACTATCACCCCCACCAATCTCGACCTATAGATAGATATACGGGATCCACTACATAATTACCTGCTTAATAGGGAACAAGACAGAGAAGACAAGCAGAAAGCAGATCGCGAGACTGAGCATCCTCTTGTTCACCGTTAACACCTCCCCATACATGTATGTGATGTTGAGACTTGTCCTGATACAACAGGCAATGTCACGTATCCCTTACATTATTCCCCCCATTCTACTCCCTCACTATTGAAACGACGACACTCTGGAAGTTGACATCCCTGTCCTGGAATTGCACTGTGCTTGGCAAGGCTTGATTTCTAATCGTATATGAAAATGAGTTGCTGTTAAAAACAGTCAGGTACAGTACGCACATTGTGTATATCATGTTTTAACACCTATGATGTTGCACGGTGTTTGTGTTTTTTCTATGTTCCTGATTTTCTTTGTTACCAGATGTTAAAATCTAATAAAGACTTTTTTTTTAAAAGAGCTACTTTGTTGAACTATGAACTGGAACTGCCTGAAAACAGACTGTTTATACGCGTTGCTGTATGTTCCCTTTATGTAATCTCCCTCACAGCTCACCCAAATTTTGGCGCAATTAAAAGGCCTACAAGCAGCTTTGCCCAATACAGCATCAAGAATAGGTATACCATAACGTTTCTCTCTGGTTTGGGTTAGAACTGCAGAGCATTAACAAAGGAAACCCTAACTGATTAATGCCACAACACTGAGCATCGCTACCTTCCTTATGTAGCCGGTTTGATGACAATTCTTCAACGCATCCTGTGGCTGACTCCTCAGTCTTGTTTGGATTCCAGGACTGCTGAAGAGTGCGAGAACGCTTTCTTATTCTGGTTAAAGGGTAGCCATCTGATATTCGTGCCGAAAAGAAGCAGTTGTTTTAAATTCTGGGTGAAGACAGAACAAGTCTGCATCCTGTTTTTTTTTTACTGTACAGTTCCAGCATAAAACAGGGACTGATAGGGACGATTTGAAGACAGATCGCACAAATGAGGTGACTTTTCCACCATATGTGCCGCATGACAACAGTTACCAGAGTGCGTGGTGACCACAGCAACCGTACTTCTATCCTGGTCTTGCTTCCAATGTTTATTAATAACTGGAGATCACTATGTTCCCTTGGACGTGGCCATATGTTTTTCTATTTATTTTCTGCAAATGAGTACACGTTATCCGTCCAAAAGGAGTACTGGTACTGAAAACGTTATCCAACACTTTCACCTCTGTCAAGAGACTTTCTCAATGCAATACTTCAGTATTTTTCATCACATCAAAGTGCCTACAGGGCAACTCTTCACTTTACACTGAGAATCACTGCCTGCCCCTCCAAGTATGTTCCAACATTTTCGTACAGCGGGTGGAGGGTAACCCACCCTTGCGACTAAGTGACAGTCATGCATGCTTTCCGAGTCTGAAATCCTCAAAGCTAATCTATAAGAGTCACATAAAATATTTACAATGTGGAAATGCGCAGAAGAACACATTTATAACACTTCTTTTCATCACACACTAAATACTTTTGCTAACATTTCGTCATATAACTCTGTCATTGGGCATATTAGTGCTGGGCTGTAACAAAGAAAAATCATTATGGCTTTTTGGCGGGCCTGACCAAATTGTCTTTAGCATGACCACAAACATTTTATTCAAGAAACAGATTTGTTTTGGGAATAAATTATTTAAGATTATGCATGGTGGAAAACAATCTATTTACATAAATTATCACTACGCAAAAGATAAATTCTATGCAGTGGCTCATTCCTTTATAAATCCGCTATCCTCCTACTGAAATTCTATTCCCCACCAGTTGCTTTCTCTGGAAGTCATTAACTTTGGCCTCTTCTTTTATCTTCAATCTGAAGTTAATTCCCAGGGCAGCATGTTGCTTACCGGTCTGAGGGATTACACGTATAGGTTTATGAAGAAAAGCGGCTTTGAGTACAATGCTATTACAATGTGATAGCTTCCCCGCAAATTGTCAAATCTAAAATTTTGTGTCAGGCACACATGCTGTTCATTTCGAGAAAATATTATCTTCAAGCAAAATAATGGATACAGGATTATATGAAAGCATTTATATTTTGTTTGAAATCTCATTAAGGGAACAATGTCCCTGCACTACTTGTCTGGAACCCAGGAGCGACCTGAAGGTTGAGCTTATTCTTCAATTACTGGGTCATTACTTGAAAAGTAGTAGTAGTAATCTCAGCAGAAATCAGATATTTTCTTCAAAATAATAATTTGATTGTTTTGCTTTGCACCCACTTTCTCGGCTCTATTTTCAAAAGTATCATCGCTTTTGCTTGTATATCACCCAAAGCTGTATGTTTGATCTTATATTTAAGTTCTCTCCTTCCATCATATTACGTAGCATTATTATTATTGTTACAGAATGATTAGGTTTGTTTTGTATTTTATCTGTGATATGCGATTTTGTTAAGTGTATTTTACTTTAAAAAGACTCTGCTGGGAAGGGCATCATGCCCTCCCTGGCACTGATGTAGCTAGATGATTTCCATCACCAGCTCAGGAATTTGGCATCCGATAGGAACAGTTGTGAAGATCGATTAGGACCAGTAACTGGTTCACTCTTTCCAAACAGAACCTACATGCTGTCCAGTCATTGCTTAGTAGCACTACTGAGAACATGCATTTTCCCCACCTCTTTCCAGTTCGTTTCCTGTTTTTGCCACCACCACTTGCACTTAGAGATGATGTCACGTGTACAACACCTGTTTAGCAACAACAAAAAGAAGAACAAAGATGATGCACCTCTTCCTCTACTGTCTCTTTTTGTGATCTCTCATTTCAAGATTTCCCACTTGTTTTAGTTTATTTATGTACCAAAGCATACACTATTTAATTCCCTCAGGTTTCTGTCTGTTTTCACGCAACTCCTTACGAAGTGAAGTTTGACACCTGCACACTTTTGGCAGCCCCCTGGCTTTCCTGCAAGCTGACGTAACGTAAATGTTTAGTTTAGAGGCTTTTGGTGCATGGTTCCGACCAACACTGACCGCCATTCAGTGGATGGGCCACAACATTTTCTATTGGATGTTAAAAACGTGTGAGTAGCATTTCTACACATTCAACATTTGTTTCTTGGATATAATACATTACAATAACAAAAATATAATGTAACTTGGGAAGGTTAATTTGAGATGAGAATCTGAAAAGAACGGCTACAAGTACTAGGTAAAATACCTTAGCTTACTCTAACCAGGAACAGAAGATAAGAGGTAAGAAGACCTCTTAGAAACCAATTTCACACAATGCATTTGGAAATGTGGCCTCAGCATTTCCCAGAATTTATTATTTTATAACAATGTTGAATCTATTGAACACTTGCATGGTGTGTAAATAAGTATGTTGAATAATTTTTCCTGCAAGAAAGAATCTAACTTTGGAAGAGAAAATATCAGACTCCTGTTGGAAGCTGGCTCTCTATACAGTGTACAAAAACGATGTACACAGTAAAGAGAGTCCAAGCCACCACACTTTGGTATCCAGAGGCAAAAATAGATCAGCTAATGCTCTATTTTTGTGGTAACTTGGTCGAATAATTAGGATAATTAGGATAATCCAGGAGATGTGCTAAGCATTTGTTGTACTCATAGTATCAATAAATGTGGACACATACTCAGAAGAATAACTTGAAACCAATTTACATAAGTAGTTCAGATTTTTATAAAATGCTTACGACCAAGACATTAAAAATCGGGTACATACTCTAAGTTGTGATTTTTCAAAGTTCAGAAAAACGCTCTGTTTCTGTGCGTAATTACGTACCATAGGAATCAACAGGAGCAAATTTTAAAATAGTATATAAAATCAGATCAGGCAATGCTCTCACAAGTGTGACCTTTTTTTCTAGGTCGAGATGTCCTGTGGGCCAGCCAGAGAAGTTTGGGTGGCTTCCGGTTCCGGCTGAATGTTTTGGAGCTGGTGCGCTACAGGGACAGGGACCACTTGGAAACACACTGCACAGATAAACTTACAGCATAACTGGATCTCTGATCCAGGGGCCAGGAGGCCAGGAGGCCAGGTGCAGGGCATATAGGTCAGCCAACAGTGCTGTGTAAGGAGTCTTTAGAGCGAGGTGCAGGTCACTTTGAGGGTGGACTATTGGTCAATAGAGCCACTCTGGGGATGGTTCTTAGGTGTCCTGAAGTCCCTCGACTCGTGCTTGCTTCTAACCCTCGGAGAGTGTGGGACGGACTTTTCTTCTGAGTGTCCAATGTTGGGGGTCCAGTACCCCAGGCTATGGCACTTTGCCGCCACTGGAGGTCACAGTGACGCTAAACTTGGCACAATTCTAGGGTTTGTCCTCCAGGTCAGTTGGGTGGAAATTGGTTGAGCTGCTGTGTCCGGTTTGTTGGTCAGTGGCCATCCACTGAACTGGATTTCACAGGTTTCTTGCCTGCCAGGTGCATTGAGTGATGCCTTCCCTCAGAGGGAGGTTCTTGGCGATTTTTAGAAGTTTGGAGGCCCTCTGGGGTTTCTTAGAGTCCGTCCGATGTCCAGTCGACCTCTCTGCGGTGATAGTCGAGTCCTGAGCACAGCAGTATTTTTCTTAGGGCTAGCAAATGGCTGGAGCAGTGCTTCAAAGGCAGCATGGCCTCTGAAACTTCCTGCCAGAAGAGGGCACATTCCTGGGGGAGCAGGTGTGACACCTCTGCCCAGGAAGAGCTTTTTCTTTTGGTCCCAGAAAACAGAGGCTCTCACCGCAGAGATCCAGAATCGTGTCTGGTGGTGGCAGGCTGGTTTTGACTAGTCAGCAACCATGCCAGGGTGGTGTACATTTTGCAGACTGACCTCTAAGGTGGCACCTGGGTACATTTTATAATAAATCCAACACTGGTACCAGTAAGCAATTATTATTCTGAGTTATTGGATACCAAACAACCCAGGGTTCAGAGTAGCCATTGTGTAGCTGGGAAACTCGTAATGACCAGTGTCAAACACATGTATTTGCTATGGTTCCCATGTACACTTACTATGCCTTAAGGTTTTGTAAAGAAACAGTAAGGGCATATTTGCTCATGCAAACATATGCCCTCACATGCATTAAAGTGCACCCTGCCTAAGGGTTGTAAGGCCTGCCACAGGGGTGACTTACCCCTAGTGCACGCAGTGTTAGTGGACAGGGCACACTTGGTGAGTACCATGTTGAGTTTGTAACTTTTAAATACACCAGGTCATGCACTTGCACTGGCAGACTGCATGAGGCTGGTGTCGGGGTCTCTCAGAGTGGCGCAATTGTTGCTGCAGCTCTGGGGGAGCCTCTTCAGTACCAAGGTCCTAGGTGTATCAGGGGTAGCATTTACTAGGGACTGAAGTGCCTACAATGTGGCTGAAGTGCCAAACATAATATAGTTTTGAGGACGAGATCTGGCCCTGTGAAACTGTTTAGCAGGGGCCCCAGGGCACTTAATGTTCAAAACCACATCATTTTCCAGGCAAAAAAAGGGGGGGGGGGTAACCATGCAAAAAGAGGCCTCTCTTACAACTCCCTGAACTCTTAAGTGTCCAAGTGAATGCTGATTTTAATCGTTGTCAGCGGATTTAAAAAAGGTGTTCTTAGTAGGTAATGGAAAGGAAAATTCTCTGGCAGAACTATTCATTGACAGGAAAGTTTGAGTTTGTAGAGAAGCACAAGTGGGTTACTGAAATACAAAGCAATAAACAACTTTCATAAGGGCTTTGACTAAAAAATGATTGGGTCGAGGCACAATACGACAGAATGTCATAAATGTTTTATTTAATTTGCATACCCAGGGTTTCTGTAGCAAAATTCAAGTAGAAAGTGATTTGAAACTAATGATGTACTTAACTCATGCTGTTGAGAATGTGTCACCTGCGATAAAGCGAGTAAATATGCCACTTCACTCTGGAGGGTATATACATCATTTATGTGGTTATCCCAAGTGACTTATAACAATCTGCAAAACTGAGCAGAGGACAGTAAGAAGACCACAGGGAGCGGTAATTGTCTTAAATAGTCTGAAAAGAAATTTAAAATAATGACAGTTCCATCACCGAAAGGAAACGTCATTTGATTTAAATATTTCAATAAGCACAATAGAAAAAGGTAGATTCTAGTCTGTTCTCTTACAGATCAGTAATCTTAAATCGGATTAATTGTGGTCTTGCGTCTCCTTGAGTGGCTCGAGACCCTTGGAGTCAATGGACAGATTATGTTCTCTGTGGATTGTAGGGGGAGGTGGGGGAGACACATGATGGTTTGTTGTACTTATAGGTGGAAAGTTAATGGGCAAGACAAATCAAGTCAATAACCTCCTCGTCTCCACCCACCAACCATGTCATGTCACCTTTCCAGGTCATTATTTGAAGGTTTGTGAGCTTCTTGAACGAGACACTACATTCAGTGTATTCTTCCCTTCCTGTCCCTTGCTTTTAAGTCATAGGTAAACAGCATTGATGGATCTGGGACAGCAGGTAAGTAGGGCATCGATGGGGAGGGGATGTTATTCCCCCGCCCCCATTTATCTGAGCAATGCATTATCATAGTGGGAACTTAACGATGAGCTGCGGATACTTACGTCTAACAATCAGCCAGTGGAGGCAAATAAACTCCTCTACTCTGTCCTTCTGAGAGAGTAATGATTGAAAGCTGCAATATATGAAGCTTAGGCTCAGCAACAGCCAACCAGATAGGCTGTCGTCATTGTGGCATCAACCAATTATAACCCAGCTTCAGCTAGGCATTGCTTTATGCAAGAAGGTGAAAAGAAGCCTTTCGAAACTAGAATGTCCAACACAAAAACCAAAATGGAGAGATGTATAAATTAGTTTGGAATGTTTGGATTCGCTTAGGGCTTTTTCCTAAACTGTTGTCACTAGACTATAAATGAGAAGGTTTGAAGGTGGCACAGAACTGAAGGTCACCTGTTCACTTTTGCAGTGGCGCTGTGCTATTTGTTAGTCATACACCTTTTAGTCAGTGAAATATTTGAAACGTGTTCCTCGAATGATTTGAGAATTGGAACTTCAATCATGTGAATTTATAAAGCAACAAAACTTAAAGCTGGGTGGCTGCCATGGTGGAAAACACTGATACTGACAGATGTACGGCAATCGAGAATGCTTTGATGCTGCCAGAATTAGAAAATTAAAGTCTTCTGCTCCTGGCCAGTTCACACTGGACTGCAAACAGTCTGCCTCACTCGGCCGTTGCTCTGAATGTAAGCATCTTGAACACTGCTGACTTTCTCCAGCAAGTAAAGGGATGTTCAGCTCCCACAACCGAATGCAATGAATGCACCAAACACTGAAAGTCACTGCCAGCTGAGCCAGCGCTTTTAGTGGCCTTTACAGGATGAGGCAGTACTTGTCTGGGAAAATGGAGGGGAATGGTGCTTACTTTAAGCAAGGACCAAATGTCTAAGTGGTTCTTTTTAACATGAAGCAACAGAGCATGCAACTAAGAAGCAAAGGTTTGCAGACAATGATTAGAGACACACACTGAGAATATTGAAAATTATATTCTTACATGTGCATTACCACACACATCCAGCTGTTAACAGTAGAAAATGCATGCATGTAAGTCACCAATACAACTCAAAAGATTAAAAAACAAACATAAATCGGGATAAAGTAAAATCCATTGGGAAGACATGCAACAAAAAGGGACATATGCAACAAGACAGAGAAGACAACCTGACAGAGCAGCAAACGAAGCTGGTCTGGTTAGTTTCTTTGAAGTCAATTTGTTTCTACATGATGAGCCAAAAACCGGAGTACAGTCGAGGAATACAATAATAGTGGGGTAAATTGCAAATATCACAATGTTTACAGAGAACTCACGTGCTGCTATTTAACGCAGTAAGTTGGAAATTCTTTGCCTTTCCCATATTCTAGTAGTATCCCTTTTGCAGGCTAAGATTTCATCACCACATACCAACCCATTCCATAACCCTCAACTGCCTTACTGTGAGGTAATAGTGAGCCACCAAATGTTTGTGGTGAAGCTCAGAGGTAACAAGTGCTTTGTTGCTCACCTTTGGGCCGGATTTGCCTTGGACAACATATTCACGCTCAAAGAGGTGAAAATGATAACCAATATCAACAGATTTTGACATGCATCTTAAAAGATGAGAATCCAGTCCCTCTAGTTAGACAAGCAATATCTTGCACCAAAAAAAAAAATCAGAGCAGATGGTCTTTTGTCTACTATCCACATCGGCTCACTCACCACAGAAAATTGAGGCGCAGCTTCGGTAAAATGCCTCAGAAAGTTTAAGTCTTGCTAATACTTCAAGCATTTCTTAATAACTCAAGAGAAAAATCAGAATTCCAAGAAGCATGACATTTATCAAGACAATTGAATCCATGTAGGATTTTGGATCAGTAGGAAGACCGAAGAGAACCTAAACGAATTCCCTAGTGACCGTAATAGGTCAGTGCAGTGAACAACATAATTTTTCTCCATGACAAATTATTTACTTCGAAAAGGGCTAAGTAACATTTATTTTAAGTGAAAAAGCTGAGTTAAAACACCCACAGGGTAGGGAATAAGTATAGGGACCTCATAACATTAGTGATCATATACGACTAACAGGGAGAAAGAAAGCAATGTGGAGGAAAGGGGTACAAGTAAGAGGGACTGTAGGGGGTTGAGGAGAGAGGAAAAGGGTGCAATATGGAGCACGGAGTGGGGAAGAGAAGCAAACGTGGGAGACAGCTGGAAAAAAAGCTTGTGAAATGCTTAAACAAAAATAAAAAAGTAGGGCCTGAAAAAAGAGCAGTGGAGGGACACAAGTATGTATCCAAGCTCCAGTGGAGGGATAAAAACAAGAAGAGGAATGAAAGTCACACACACTAACAAATAAGAAGCAAGAAAATGAGAGTGAATATAGCCAACTAATGGTAATCAATGGCATGACTCGAATCCCATTGTAAGCTCACAATAATTCTTCTAACAGACTGCACAGGTGCTGTCTCCTAGGGGAGACAGAAAATGGTACAATGCCAGACAAATGTGCAGCAGAAAAAAAAATCTTACCACGACACGATGGGAGAAATTATAAATTCAAAACTTAACTTACAAATATGGCTGAATGGGAATCAGACTGCGTAGAAGACAGAAAATCAGCACAAACTGTTCGCTGCATCATATGTAGACAGACCTGGCCCACTCACAGCTCATGTGGTGGCATGAGGAAGGCACATGGGGAAGGAAGGGCAAAAACGTACATGACCAAGGTCCCGTATTGACCATCTTGCCTTGGACACACCCCATTATCCCTTATTAAGCTCCGACTGAACTGCCAGTGCAGCATGTTTCCGAGTTAATGACAAGGCAGCGACTGGCTTTGTTTCTATCCCCTCCCATGTAGCATAAATATGCTTATGGAAAAATAAAAAGAGCTGATGTGATTTCACAGCTCTAGGATGCATATGCACCCTGCTCAAAACCCCAATCAAATATTTGAAGCCCCATGAAAAGTAGTTATGATGGGGTCTGAAAAGGTCTACAGTGGCCGGACTACCTCCTTTATGCAGGGCCTTTTGGCATTCCCTCAGTCAGGGAATGCAGCTGCTTCAGCTCTGTTTAAAGACTACACATTTTCCTGAAAGGGTATGTTTGTGACACAGGTCCTCAAACGTGAGTGTACAGTGATTACTATGATGCATTAAAAACGTCTGATTGTGTAGTTGCGCCGGGCTGTTCAATATCAGCCTCAGGACAACTATTCCTTTGTTGTGTTTGGAAAAGAAAGCAAATCTGCACAGTCTAAAGACAAATTGAGGCAGGCAAGAGAAAAATTGGCACGTTCGAATACCACATAAGATTGAGAGAACTATACACACAACAAGACAGCCAGAAATGATCCCCCGCAATCATTGTAAGTCAGCCAAGGTCCTCTGGGTGCAAGCATGAAAATAAATGTTTTCCTTTCTATAGAGCGCTGAGAGTAGGCTGTAGCACTCCAACTCCACCGGATAAGACCCTGCGACACACACAGAAAGAAAGAATAAAGGACCTAGGGAGACAAAAAAAAAGAACAAAAAGCTAAAAATATGGAGCACGTTGGAGATGCTTAAAGCGGTAGAACAGATGTCAACCAGTCCCAATCAGAGGTAGAAACCGACGGGTAAATAATATGAAACTGATGGACGGAGAAAAAGAAACTGACAGATAGATAAGGAAAGACAAACAGAGTTAGACAGGCACAGGCAGATTGGCACGCACCGACCGAAAGATTTATGGGCATAAACACAGAGGACGACAAAAGGAAAAGGAGCCTTGCTGAAAAAAGAGTTGATGTGACAGCCACATTATAGAAGAACGACAAAGAGAGAGACGAACACACAGTTTAACTGACTGGCTGGCGCAAACAAAAACATAATGTTAGACCAAATTAGGCAGGATCAGAACCAAAGTGCATCATAATTGACCGGGAGTGTGAGAGATGTGCACAGCTTTGGACTGTGAATAAGATTCCGGGACATTTGGTGTGTCTTGAGCATGTCACATTACGTTTCCAAGAAGAAGCCTGGGCCTCTTATTTTCCCAGTCAGAAGGCAGTACAGAAGTTGGCACAATGATTAGATTTTCAGAGTGCACACAGCTCCATAGGCGATCCTGCAGAAAATATGGGACAGGCAGGAGATGTGGCAGATGGCCAACGGATGATGAGTGGTAGGGCCTGGACTCTCAGTGAGACAGCAAATTTGCCAAGCAAATGGTGCATGTGCAAGTAAGAGGTCTGAGGTGGGCCGTAGAATCTCTGGTACAACCACAGAGAACCACACGAGCAGTCCTAACACACTGCACTCATCAATAGTGTTAGTATAACAAGAGACAGAAATTCAGAGAGAACCCACGAGGGGCTGTAAAATGGTATGGATCTGATAGGGGATTGAAGGATCTCTCTGGTATCTTGCCATAAGAGAACTAGCCCGCCCAAGACAAGAACGGTATTCAAGTATCATCACAACCCACAGCTACAAGACCAAAAAAGGCTGCCACTGAAGCGTGTACTAAATGGACCTTCAATAAGACATGCACCTGACGAGTCATAAGAGGCTTAGAATAATACTGAAGTGTCTTATTGTGAGGCTGTAATCGTATCCCTCCAAGAATCTTTTACCTGAAGTTGTAGCACTGACAACAGCACGTTCAAAAACTCAGTCCCAAAGAAAACTGTAGGTATTCCTTTGAACATCTCAAGATTTAACTGGGCTTGGGTCTGCCAAGAAAAAGCTGCAGTGGAAATTAGGGCCATTGGTTCACAAAGCATTTATTAAGGCTTCTTCAGCCACTGTACTAGAGAGTCTGAGTGGCAGAAGACACTGGATCTGACAGGGGGCTGAGGAGGCAGAATGTATAAGGATTAACTAGTACCAAAAGAAAAGTAGGTGCTATTCTGCTCCATTATTACTAGACTTTGAGAATAAAGCAAGAGAATGGCCCATGTCATCTGCATAAGGGCAGACATAAGGTGGAGGATGGAAACCTACACAGAATGAGATCAATTGTAGCCTTAAACAACAATGTGAAGTGCACCCAAGTCACACATACCAGCTGTAGGAAATGTGTCTTTTCTGCAGTATCACATCTGATCTTTCACCTCTTGCTGGAACCTGTATTTTTTGCCGACTGTAGAACTCCATGCATTTTACCCCTGCTCACCACTGCTAAAGTACCTGTGCTCACCCTTTCAACATAGTGAAACTGGCATATCCCTAACTGGCATATTTAACTTACTGATAAATCTATAGCATAAGGTACAAAGTGTACCCAGGGCCTGTAAGTTAAATGTCACTAATAGACTGCAACACCCACTACAATGACAGTGCAAAAATGACTGCGCGCCCACCATATGTATCTTGGCTGTTGCAGACTTAAACAGCAGAGTTGACCTGTCAAACTAGCCCTTTTTGACAGGTAAAAACATTTGTTTTAAATATTTAAAAGTGATTCCTATGAAGGCCTTATTGCCCACAAGATGGGGTTCATGGTTATTTAAAAGTAGGACATGTAAGAATTTAATGTTAAACTTGTCCTTCCAGTAAAAAAGCCTCAAATTACCTTTTCACTGTACCAATGCTGGCTGTCCCATGGGAAATCATGGGGTTCCATTTTTACGTTTAATATTGCTAATTTGCCTAGGCCATTGCTAGTAAAATAATAAAACAACAATTTTCAATAACAATTGAACATCCAATTCAATTGTGAAGTCAGATTTTTGATAAATATTAAGGAAAATGTACATTTAGAAAGTTGCCTTTCCCCTGTTTACAGCCTCTGGAGGCCTATCTGTATTTGCTCTCCCACTTCTGCCAGCCAGTAATTAGCATGAAAGGGTGTGAAATGCCTCCCAAGAGCAAATAGGCTGACCTGTACAGACAGGATGACCTCGCTGAAGCTGACACAATATGCAGGGTGCAGATGTGAGCAGGGCACAAGTCCTAAAAAAATAAGTGGGGGGACTAACCAAGTTAGGCAGCATGCAAGTGGCATCATGGCGTGTGACATTACAGTGCGCAACATTACGGCACATGGCATCGCATGTAGCATCACAGGAAGCAGCATCACAACCCCTGACCTTAGAAGAAGTGACATCAAATGAATTGATATAAAATCTTAAGACCTCACACAGTTTTAGCAGGTCAACCATGATTACATTCGAGCTCATCACAATTTTTAACAAATGAGAATTTGTGTCCGGCTTGTGCAAAAAAAGTGACACAACGTGATGCAAAATCTGGGCCTTGCTTACACATTTATTTTTTTTAAAACCTGCCGCAAAGAAATTGGAAACAAGCATAAACATGGAAATATAACTATTCTGCATAAGTGGTTGCAAGGTCTACAATTTAAAATATATTATGGGGTTACGGGACCAGCTGCAGAGATCTTTGTGTGCCCAGTTAATCTCAGGGAATAATAATAATTGTAAGATAACTATGGAGGTTAACACATTTGCTGGAGTAACCTGTTTTCTTTCTAGTACAGTGGACTTCAAACTTTTTAATGCCGAGCTCCTCCTAGTGGAAAAAAAATCATTGCCCCCCCCTCCAAATTTTTCACAATTATGCTAACTAAATTGGTAATGTTTAAATATGTCTGAACATATTTAAACATTGAAATTAAGATCTGATACGGTTTTTAAAAAAGCAATGAAATACATAATGCCAAACATACTATCCTGGTCAGGTGGGCCTCACTAAAGTAAAATTATCCACGGTGTGATTATTAGAAGTGGTGGTGGGGTTTTTTATGGGTATTTGGATTCCCTTCCCTATTGACACATACTCCCTGCTTGGATATAAACGACAAAACATGTCAGTGATGGCCCATTACAAAGCATTTACTGCTGCTTACATTTTTGCAACTGAAAACAAAGCCCTGTTATCAGCATAATGCTTCTTTTGGCCAGAGCCTGGTGCCCCCCGAATGAGTATCGCTATAAAAGAAATAACACAAAATAGTGGTATTTAACTTGTTATTTCTGCAAATACTGAAATAAACCAACACATATGACATTCTTACGGTCATGAAAATCTCTTATAAACAGGGATTGAACAACGTAAAAACATGCCTCTCAAGTATTTGTTAATTGATGATAAGTTGTGCGCCTTTATTTCCCCTCCCCTGCATTTGCATATAGTTGTGAGGCTCCAGGTCACAATAAGTGGAACAAAGGAGGCCTGATGGCCCTCTAATTCAGCTTTTGTTATGGGCTCAGTTGGAGTTTGAACCATGAAAGCTCCCTTGTCACCTGCATGTTGCTGCTGGAAAACGAAAGCAGATAAGGTGCAGGCACTGCTGAATGTGTCCCGGCCAGTGCCTGAAAATGACACCGGGGCAAGTTCAGCATATTTCAGTGGGGCCTACTTCTTGTAGGGTGGACGGCTTTCACCCTGTGAAAATAGTGGGTGGACACTGTGTTGCCGCGTGTACCCCCAACTTGTGCCATGGATGTGAGTATCTTTTTTTACATTACAGCATCAAATCCTGCAGGGCAGGTTTGCTGGTGTTTTACATATAACACTTGGGGCGTATTTCAAAGAGCGAGAACAGCATACCAGAACAATTGTTGTGTATTCACTGTCTGGTTGCAGGAAACCCCTGCTTTTTCTAACAGATTGACTGTGGGTACCCAAAACTGTGTTAGATGAGGAAGGACACTACGATTGTCATAGTACACCCCCCTAACACAAACACACACACACGCACGCCCTCCCTCCCCACCCCCGGAGTCCAATTTTAGTGTGGTTGAAGAATTTCACCATACATCATAAAAATTCCTGAAGTGGGTAGGGTTGGTCAAGGTACTGGTAACCCATTGGCTATGACATGCCCAAGAGTAATTTCCGCCTAGTAGCTAGTGCCCCCCATAAACGAGGAATCTACTTCAGAACACTTCTGGATCTTTGTAAGATCAGAAGACTGAACCTGCTACCTGAGAAGAGCCTATAAGACTGGACCTGCTCTCCCTCTTGTACCCAGAAGTAGTGGACTCTAAGTGTCATAAAAGGCTGACCTCCTGTTAAAGCTACAAGGGATCAAACGAGCTACAAGAGGCCCTTTCCTACAACTGCCCAGCTGACCCATGGCAACTGAACCTGAAATGGACCCTGCTGATAGACCTCTGCCTGACACCCTGAGAGTCTCTAAGTGCTATCCCTGAAGTCCTAAAGAGCTGATTGGTGTATCCAATCCGATCCTTATCACGGCCAGTGTCAAATTGTGCCTAAGTTTCAGTCTACTATCACTACTGAGTATCATTGGCCTATGTTGTCGCTTTTGAATAGATTTGTAAACCCTTTTACAAGGAAAGGACTTTGAGACGGTTGAAGCAATCATTTTATTTTATTGAGTGGTCACCCAGGTCACAACTTGGACTCGATTATATCTCTGATCTTTTTGAGACACTGGGCTTGTGCTGTTTTTGACCCTAAATTGATCTGGACTGTTGCAAAATAAATATATATGCATTTTTGTTCATATGCAAGAAGTACAAGTAGCACAATTTGTCTCTAGATGAACTACTAATGTAATTAATTGAATGAACTGTTAATTTGATGGTGAGACTGGATATTATACTTACCATTTCAATAACTGAGTGACTGCTTGTACAATTACTCTTTCAGGAGTCCTTGTTCATTTGTATATTTGTTCCCAGTCTCCATAAGGATTATTGGGCTGTCCAATTGTGTAGAAATGCTTGCTGGTTAATCAAGCCAGCAGCCACTGTAGATTGTATTATCAAGGGCTGCTTTTAGAGATCCTGAACCTTTATCTATTACATTGCTTAATAAGCTAGCAACAGATCTCCCTTCCTTTCAATAAACAGTGTCCTGCCTCTTCATTTACTTGGTCTGCATGTATTAAATGCATTCAAGCAACCGTCATAATGAGTTTGGGTCGGTTGCTTGACTAAGTGATATTAGTGCAATGCCAACAGTGAGGTATTATCTAAATGTACTTTTAGCACATTGGGAGCAAGTATGCAATAGGCTGCAGCGAGCCCTCACAACCATTTTCTGTATGCTCGGACCTGCAGGATGTGTTTCACTTATGTTTCACCCGAGTAGAAAAACTGTTTCCCAAATTTCAAGCAGAAGGCTACGACATTCACTCAAAGGAAATGGGCATGGCAAATGAAAATTACGATGGCCAAGGCTCAAAATGCTTTGACAAGGGTTGAACCAGTAAATGTATTGCTAATGCAGCTTTGAGATCTACAAGCACATATACTTTGTCCTCTTTGCTCTACTACAAGGCTACAAACAGTTGAGCATATTCTGTCCTTTTGTCCTTACTAGACCATCTAGGTAAAGCAGACCAAGAGTGCCACAAGGTCCCTTCTAGGCTCTGATTGATGAGGAACTGTTTTTAATTTAAGGCATATATGATAACCTTCTTCTCAGTGTGGCTCTTGGCGAAATTAAGGTGAGTCTTAATTGTTATGAGAGAACCTTTGCCCTGAAATGTATTCAGCCAAAAAGCAAGCTTTGAAGACTGCAAATATTGTGTCTCGAATACATTTAATAATTTCCTTTGCATCAGCTGAGGTGGAGAATCAAGGTGAAGAGCAAGTTTAACAACTGCTAGCACAGAATGGTCAAAGCTTGAGGCCATCCATGATTTCTCTCAACGCGTGAAACCTTCATGCACTGAGCAACTTATCACACTCTCTATCTTACTTATATTATATAACTTCTTTATCATATAAGAATATAAACTAGAGATTTCTATCAAAATATTACACTGAAGTAAAAACGACTACTTTGTGTACAAACTGCAAAGGTTAGGAAAAGAAAACACTAAGATTCTGCAGAACCCTAAAGGAGCAAATTCACCCTGACAGACATCATATGGTAAACTGTTCATGATAAAAGCAATCTCATCAGTGAGAATCCACAACAAGCTAATGGACAACAAAACATACCTGGAGGTCAGATCAACCACTACTCATCCCACTGGCAGGTACTCAACGTGTTTGTTGTTGTTGCAACTCTACATGTGACTGGAAGAAAGGCTTGTTTAGAGGTGTGCTAAAGAATAAACTGTTTGAAGGCAATCTGACCATTGCTTACAAGACCCAGTACATTAGAAACAGACCCTTTTATCTGTCATCCACTTTTCTGAAGATGCTCATTGCTGGAACACAGATTCTGGACACACTTACACTGTGCGAGTATCTGCTCCACCTAAACGTTTGTGACTCCTGAAAATTGGACCTCTAAAATTAAGATCTCATGAGCTACAGACCACTGCTATGTTAGTCTTTACCCACACAGTGAAAGAATGTGCCTCTCCCTTGCTTGTTTATGTAAAGTAGCGGGTGTTACCTGTATCGGCCTTACAATCATATTCAATGTTCATGCAAGAAAATGGCACAGAATCACATTCCTCTCTGTATTTTATTTAAAATTTGACAGATGGGAATGGCAATTTTAAATTAAAATGTAACCACGTAAGACCAGCCATGAAAGAAGTATGCGCTTTTACAAGAACTGCAAGCAGACCGATTAAAGAGTTATTGTACTAGGTGACTGTTTTTCCATTGTATAGAACTACAGCGCATGTTTACGGCACATTTTGCTGAGATTTGCCTCCCATTTGTCTCCTGAAAGCGCCGATTTGCTTCAAAAGAGTGCCTAATTCCCTTTAAAGTATGACATCACCTGTTCTTGTTTGCTTATTGTAGTCACTTGCTGAGGCACTAATCTCCCATTGGCAGTACAGCTTTTCCACGAGGGATAGACGATCTGCTTCCTATTAATATGGGAGACTAGATTTGTGCCGGTGAACACAAGGGCCACACACTCACATAAAAAGTTTGAGAAATACCTGCTCAGTCATGTCACAAGAGGGTTACAAACCTGACAACTCACAGAGTGCTTTCGGTGTCTGTCACATGATATTGGCTCTCTTCACACTGTCTCCCAGTGAAGTGCAGGTATCATACGGTGTTCATACAGTGAGCAGGAAACCCCTGCAGAGGCATGATTTCCACGTGCTCTGTGGAGGCATTGAATGCGGATATCTATAAAGGTATTCAAAATCTATCCAGGATGTCGGCAGCAGCCTCACAAACATTTGAAATTTCTTTCTAATGGAGAGGGGGGAGGGTATGCTAGGGCAGCAACAAGCTCTAGGTCCACTCCCTAACCTTGACCCTCAACCACTCCATGTTTATCTGGGTGGTTATAGGCTCAAAGCCCCACACCTCTCCACAACCCTCCTCCTTCAACTATCTCACCTTACTCACGTGGTAAACCTAATTTCAAATTGAGAGGTCGGGGGTAAAAGACACATCCACGGTCAACACACAAGGGGAACTTGGCAAATAACTCATGCTTAAAAAAAAAACGCAAAAAAAAAAAAACGCTGTACATGCCCAATGGATCCATACCCTTTTCATAGGGAGAGTTTAATAAACTAAGTCACACTTTTAATGGTAAATACAGAGGATGCCTGCATTCTACAGATGTTCACCTTCTTGGAAACAGTGTTATCCTCTGAGAGAACATCTGCTGCAATACGCTCATCCTGATAATTGACCTTTCTTGTTTGAGCTAATTTCAGCCACACAAGAAAAATTGCAACAAAGATTGCAGCTGCATGGAGATATTCTCAGGCCTATTATCAAGAGCCGTACTCACAAAGCCTACACTTATTCAGGTATCTTCTGATTGAGCAACAAAAGTTCATTTTGGCAGCATAAATAAAATATCTGGCGGCG
The DNA here is from genome assembly GCF_031143425.1 of Pleurodeles waltl. Taxonomy (NCBI): domain Eukaryota; kingdom Metazoa; phylum Chordata; class Amphibia; order Caudata; family Salamandridae; genus Pleurodeles; species Pleurodeles waltl. Next base: position 895,344,604 of record NC_090438.1, on the reverse strand, counting down.
ACATCGCCACCGGCTTAAAAAGATCTGGGACACAGCAGTGACGCTTCCCCCTTTCCTCCACCCTGTAGGGGCTGTCTAGTGGGCTGGATTCTCTAATGTTCCTCCTGCTACCTGAACACTATTAATCAAGATGAGGAAGACCAGGTCCATCAAGGCACTGCCAGTGGAGGCGCATGAGACACGAAAGTCCTCCTTGGAAACCCGGATTGACATAATTTCAATGGAGGCTAACCTGCTACGAGCAGGCTAATCTTGTTGCAGAACGGAATCCACCCTTGGTACCGTGGGCCCGTCAGTCCAGGAAATTCAGGACCGTCAAAGCAGGGCAGAGGATGCAGAAGGACGCTCTTGCAACAATAATGTCCGCTTCCTTGGTTTTTCAAAATGCGCAGAAGGCCCCAGTGCAGAATTATTCCTCGAAAGTTGGAGTACCAACACAGTGATGGAGGGCAAGGTCCCAAAATACTTCTCCATTGAACAGGTGTACCATATCCCGGGATGCCCTCCATTGCATGGTGCCGTATCGCGATCGTTAATAACTCAGCTGCTTAGGTACTGGGTCCGAGGCCTGCTCTTGCGGAGTTTCCTGACTAAAGGACCAAGGAAATATGAAGGCAGCGTGATCACGGATTAATTCTGCTTTTCCTATAACAGTGCAATGCCAGCGAAACTCCTACGCCACGGTCAAGTCGCGGCTACACAAACTAAATTTGAAATATGCCCTGCTGTTCCCAACAAAGTGCTGCGTGACTGATGGTAGTAAGAACCACATTTGTCACTCTCAGGAGATGTCTGGACATGGCTACATGCCAAGAATCTGGCGGGAACCCCGAGAGAGAACTCAGAACATGCTTTGGCTTACACCCAGGACACGGATTCAGAAAAGGAAATCACTCAGGTCAAAGCCAACTAAGGACCAGATGGAAGCAGCCCAAGCACGAGTGGTCAAGGAAGCATCACTTTGTACTGACAACCCCTACTCATCGCTACACACCAAACAGACACTGTATTCTGGCTCGGACACAGGTGGTTCGTCCTCTTCCACTGCACTTTACCACCCGGGCCAACGGGTCACACCTTGCTTTGCAGATGATCTCTAATGAGGACATCGTCTTTGGCAACACTAGAAAATGTATCAGGAAAATACCTTGTCAAAGGGACCTCCCATTGATTTAGAGAGAAGGCATTGGAAGCAAAAGACTCTGAGGATCTCCATTACAAAATCCGGTAGAGCCAACACTGCACCTGCAAGACACTCTTAACTGGGCACGCCTCCCCTTGTTGGACTCTCCCGTAAGGACATCATCGGAATGCAAGTATTTGATGTGCATTTGTTACTTAGTTTTTTTAAAGGGTGGCATGAGGTTGTTCCACACACAGGACTGGGGAATGGGAGTTCTTCACTTTTTTGATTTCTTGGTTCGTTTCACACTGTCTGGAAATTCTAGTGGCGGCAGCAGTGGTTGGGAGGGGAAATCAGTGGCCAACTGAGTGTGGACACATTTACTTGCTACTTATGGCTGCTATCTACAATGTGCTTACATGGAATGTTAGGGGCATAGCTATGCCAGCCAGAAGACATAGGATTTATTCACACCTTAGGTGATGGCAAATACATATGGCCTGTCTACAGGAAACTCACCTCACTAAGAGTGAATTAGATAAAGTGAGCAGAAGATTGGGTGGGCAAATATTTGGCATAGGAAATTCCACTTCAGTACGAATGGTCTTTATCTGGGTTGCTCCTGAGGTCCCCTTTGTGAGGGAAAACGTTCTGGCTGATGCCGAGGGCCGCTATATAGTTGTTGAGGGTACCCTAGATGGAGGCCCCTTTTATTTAATATCTGTGTATGCACCAAATACCACGCAGTCTGCTTTTCTAGACACTGACACATACCATACTATTAATGCAACAAGCACCAAAGATATGGGGAGGGGACTTTAACTGTATACAGGATACAGACTGGGATCGATCATTTCCTCCCCTGCCTGGCACAGTGGGTATTCATGCCACAAAACACTTTAGGCAGTGGTCCTGGACCATGGGTCTTCATGATGTTTGGCAGATGGGTCACCCGGTGGAACGTGAATACTCCTACTCTGCAGCAAGACACGAGGTCCAGACCCACTCAGATTACCTTTTTTGCAATTCTCAGAGCTGGCAATTGATATGTACATCTGAATATCTGTGCAGAACTCTTTCAGATCATAACCCGCTTAAGGTCACCTTTCAATGGGGAGGGTCACTATCAGTTATTCCTTCCTGGCGCCTGCGCACTGAGGTTTTGCATGATACTGTGTTTTGCACCACAATAGCAACACAGATAGACATTAATGATGTGTTTACTGTGTTTACTAAATACTATGAAGAGTTATATTCATCTCCTGGGTAGGAACTCTTACAGCTCGTAGAGGACTACCTGTGGGAGGGGTCAATTCCTACTTTAAACCTACTACAGTGTTAGGAACTGGAACAACCCCTTCAATTAGAGGAAATCATGACATCTACCCGACAGATGGCGCGCAGTAAGACACCGGGCACTGCTGGGTTCCCAGTCGAATTGTATGTGACATACGGTGACACCCTCGCCTGCATCTTTTAGAAGTCTATAGGGAGGTGCACGAGCGCAGCACTCCGCCTGTCTCACTCGAAGAAGCCCTACTTATTGTCCTACCAAAGCCAGGCAGACACCCCATGGAGGTGAGTTCTTACAGGCCAATCTCCATGCTCAATATAGATTATAAAATACTGAGTAAAGTCCTTGCTAATAGACTACTACCCCTGCTGAGAGCCTTAATACATTCGGACCAAAACAGCTTCATACCTGGTGCAGCCACACTTTTCAACATCAGACATTTGTGCCATATCGTTGATGCATCAGAAGCGGAACTCGATATCCCAGTTGCAGCATTCTTAGATTTTGTAAAGGCATTTGATACGCTTAATTGGAGTTACCTACTTCGGGGTTTACAAGCTTTTGGCATGGGCCCCAATTTCTTAAGATGGGTTCAGCTATTGTACACTACTCCAAAGGCTCAGATCCGGACAGGCCAATGTATATCTTGCGCCTCTATTATAGAACGAGGTGCTCTGCAGGGCTACTCTATGTCACCAGTGCTGTTTGCCTTAGTCATGGGTCCTCTAGCTGCCATATTACGCAAGAAGGGACCAGACTATGGGGTCTAGGTGGGAGCTGCCTGTTATGTCATCTCCTTATATGTTGAAGATGTCCTTATTTATATACGGGGCCATGCCTCGACTTTAGCACATTTATATGATACACTTGCAAAGTTTGTTGATTTAACAGGCCTCAAAATTCATTGGGGCAAGTCCTGCATCTTTCCACTGTGGAAGGTCGAGCAAGCCCAACGCCACTTACTGGCAGTCAGCCGCTTACCCTGGGCTTTTGATACCTTCCGATATCTAAGGGTGAATATATATCACAATGCCAAGGACCTTTTAGATGGCAACCACGGGAAAGCCTTGGCATCTATATGCTGATCTCTGCAATTCTGGATGCGTTTGCCGCTGTCACCCATGCGGAGGGCGTTGAATGCCAAAATGTTGGTCCTCCCAAGATTACTGTATTTCTTCACAACCATACCGGTGCTCCCACCAACATCCTTTTTTGCCACCTTACGTGGATTAATGGTAATCCTTATAGGGGGTCCAGCATGGAAAAGGGCATCTTTATTGATTCTTTAGCACCCTAGCTTGGAGGGGGGCACTGGGGGTTCCTGACCTCGAACTGTACTTCGCCCAACTCCAATGGCCAATGAAGTGGTTGGCGGGCTCGGCATCAGAGGAGGGCGGTATGATGAAGGCGCTCCTAGGGAACGCAGACCTCCTCGGATGGCTTTTTTTCTCCGCATAAATCAGGGGGAAATGGGAGTATAATCTTGCATGTTGCCAAACAAACATGGAGACGCTACATATCCGTAAAGCGAGCCCTACACCCCTATACATCTCAGATACCCTTATGAAGCCTACTAGCCCAACACAAGCTCCTAGACACATATGATTCAACACCATGGCTGGGTGTTGAACTGTTCCAATTGGGCACATTGTATCGGAAAGGTGCCCTGCTCTCTTTTTCCGACATATGTGCTCAGTATGGTATAGGAGCTGGCAATTTTGCTATGTTATTTGGCCCTCAGGGCAGGAATCACGAGCATCTGGCCTCAGGGATTGGCAGAACCTCCAGTACACCTGGGGCTCCAATGTATACTAACACATGGTATGGGCCGTAAGGCAATTTCAACTTTATACACAGCATTACACAATTACAAGGGAGGCCCTCCATTTCATCTCAGAGTAGGGAGTGCTGGGAAGACTCTCTGTCCATGACACTCACTCCCCAGCAATGGAATATGTCCCCCGAGCAAGTCCAATGAAACTCCTGCAATGCGCGTCTGAAATATACACAATTTAATTATGTGCACCAGAATTATCTCACACCACATCGCCTCAGCAAGATGTTTCCTGTGACACAACCCAAATGTCCTATATGTACCTTAAACAATGCATCATTTATCCACATGGTCTGGGAGTATCTCCCACTGTGGCACACATCAGGCCAGGTAATGGAACTAATATCGGACATTGTGGAGGTCCAGATCCTTCCCCCCTCTCCCCCCCCAGTCCACTGGCTTGCTTACTAGGTATCATGTCAAACACCAAACACAATAAACACTTCCTGAAATTCGTAGACCTAGCGACTGTATTATACAAATGCCTCATCACAATGCAGTGGAAGGCCCCAAACCCCCTCCAATAAACAATTGGCTTAGAGCGACCCACAAGTGGGCAGTGGCCGAATCTGAGGCCCTGGTTCGATGCCGCAGATTGCAAGGGACTATCATTTCTGTCACGGCCAGAGACGAATACATACTACGAATATCCAAGAAGATAAGCTCCCCAGAGGAGGACCGACACCAGTGGTGGGTGGTACCACATAGTGCCCAATTGACATTAAGCGTAGGCCTGAGCCACTGATCACGGTGCCAGCTGGCAGATGCTGTCCTACCCCAAATGCACACACTTTCATGCCACATGAGCTGTGCACTTCCCCTCCTTTCTTTCCTTTTCTTTCTGAGGCTATGTAAAGATGTATGGTCCGACCCTCTCCCCCACCCTTCTTTCCTCTCCAGACCTCGACAGTAATAAGGTACATCTCCCCAACTTCTCGATCTAGACAGGTTTTTGTTATACAATTTTGCATTGTTATTTACAGGCATTATTGTTGTAATGTGGTTTCTTTAATTGGCTGATCCTGTAATTAGCTTGCCGTTTCGAGACCTTTCTTTCCTCAAGTATACGCATCGCTACTCCATAGTATTGGCTTCGGACACACGTTCAGTGTCGAACGCGTGTATGTGTAAGTTGCCTATATACTATGACTGTCGTATTAATCCTCTGTGTGTGTGTGTATATATATATATATATATATATATATATATATATATATATATATATATATGTATATAAACCAAAATACCAATAAAGAAATTTAAAAGAATGAAATATCTAATGTCAGAGCACGAAGAAAATGGCATGAAAAACGAAATTAACTGAACTGAATGCACATTATCGTTTTTTCTTACTTTATGCTTAAAGATTTTTTTAAAGTCACTAAACTGAGATGATCCAAGAATTTGCTGCTGGACCGTGGGTGTCAAAGGGAATAATTGATTGACCACTGCTCTACAATAGCTGAAACCACACACCTAAACAGAGAAAGAGAAAGACCGAGAAAAAATATCCCCCAAGGACCAAAGTGCACTTCTTAGTAATGGGAGTCGCGGTAATAAATCCAATCTGACAAGTATTCGGAGACTGGAGCGATGTTCCATCACATATTTTTAAAGTCAGTTCCACAGAAGACAACCCGGCTCAGCCTGGAGATGTATTAGACATTTAGCTGGTGTGCCCGTAATCATCTGTTATGCTGGAACAGAGGAATGGAAAGCAGCAAAGGACCAAACGATATCAGCCCGAGTTTAACCCCTTAAGTGCTAAGACTTCACTGTTTCAGTTTGTTTGCAGAGGGACATTCACAGAACAGTAAAAAAAATTGTATTAACCGGAAAATGTATTGCAGGTTTCTCTTAATTTGGGGATTGTGATAATTCCACCGTGGATGTGTAGTTAGCTGTTGACAGTTTGACAAAAATGGCAAAATATGATTAAAATCTGTGGTTTTCTTTTTTACATTTTATTATATTGTGATAAGGTGCATACTGTTTTCAAAATCTTTACAGCTCTAAAATCATCTTCAATAGGTCTAGCAATTTAGGTCGAGTTGAGTTATTAAATAAAGTACTCTTTAGCAAGAAAACTGGTGGTTAATTTCTTCAAGGCAGCACACATTAGTGTATTTGGTTGACAGGAGGTACAAAAAAAAGGACAAAGAAAGATCCCCTTTTCTAAATGCAGACCGCAATCTGAATTAGGAAGAGATCATCCTACCCCAGCCATTTTCAAACCTATATTTCACATGCAGGAAACTATAATGATGCATGAAATAAAGCAACATGCAATTTTTTTTCCAAAAATCCATGTTAAATGAAGTCACCAGTTATGGAGGCTATGCTAAGTGATAAAGCCCACAACTAAAACCACGGCAAGCATGCATCTTGGTAAATCTAGTAGTGCAAACTCCCGAAAATACAGACTTCCATTGTCCTACAGAAGCTGGTAAACCAAGGAATCTGGCGTCATTTTGCCATTAAAAAAATACGAATCATGGAGATTTCAGGGACGAGTAACAAAATAAATTCCTTTTCTCATGCATTCTCATCGGAGAAGCCTTAAAAACCATGGAACTATCCGAGTTAGACAACACAAATCACAGATGTCCACAGGTGATGCACCCTTTTACTTTCTTCAATAGATGGCCCCCTGGGTGGAAAACATACAGAAGTGAGTAACTGTGCGTTTGCAAAAAATAACCTTTTTCCTCCAGGGGCAAATTATTCCTTTCATGACAAGAAATACCTTCCCCCACCTACCTTTAAAATATGGGAGTGTCTGTAGCCACAATACAAGGGAGTTTAGAAGAACAAGACAGCACTACATTTAGGCCTTAAAGCACTTCATTTTCTACAGCAACGTTTTCTTTTCGAGGTTATTTCTTCTTATCTGGCACAATTTTATGTTCATTTGATGTGGTGCCTTCATGCAGTATCTTGCAGTGGTTGCTATCTCTTAGATACTTAAGATGAAGCCACTAATCTAAGACTTTGTTGTTTTTATCAACATGGTTATTTTCTCCACCTGCACTGGGACTAACCAATGTTTTAATGTCTAACTCTGCAACTATGGCTACAGAAAATGAACTGTATACATTTCACGACTTCATGCACAAATGTTCACACGGCCTGATTCTGCGAAAGAGTGTATAGTATGCAACCACAAATGGTTTGTTATGTACAGTTAACGTAAAATCTTATGTGCAAATGGTATTGTGAATTAAGTTGTCATTCTGTTTGGGTCTAGCCTAGAGACAGCTTAAGGGGTCTTACCAGTCTCATGTGCCTCCCCCCACCCCAAACACACACACATATACACACACTTAGTTTCTGTCACCTTTCTCCATCCACTGGCTTGTTCAACTGTCATTCATGTTTCCCTTCATCACAGCTTACAGTGCAGAACAACCGAGCAAGTCTGGTTCAGACTGGGCCTGATTACCATCTTGACGATCGGCGGTTACTCCATTACAAATGTGACGGATATCCCTTCCACCACCTTAGATCTCATTGTGGCCTATGGTGATCGTTATATGACGGACGGAATAGCCGTCAAGTTTTTGGGCCCTTGGGCTCTCTTCACTGTGAACAAAGTGATTTTGCTTTTTTGCATGTGCACATTTGCCTAAAAAATATTACACTTCAGCAAAAGGGCAGGGTGGGCACCCTTTGGTTTCGTTTCTGCTTTCATGTATTTTTTAACGTATTTTTGTAGTGGCTAATTTGTTTTTAAATTCTTCACAAACATTAACATCACGTTTAGATGGCAGCACTTTTACTCTTCTGTACATTCACACTTTTAATATCTGTTAAAATTAAATACATTAAAAAAATATAGCAGGCTTGTTAAGGCCAGATTTATTAACTTTGTCTATGCTTGATTTGATTGGTCATCATATAGTACATGCTGAGTGGTTTGAAAACATGAGATAGCCCTATTGCAACAAAGTGTAATACATCTAATCATGTAATCGATTGTATAACCTACATGCCCTTGTACAACAGTAATAAGGAGATTCTTACAAGGCAACTCAGATTGATTTTGCAACCCACAGTCCTTTCATAATAAGATAAAAAGACAGCAGCTCTATTAAGCACAAGGGCATGTTTGAAAGGTAATGTATACACCTTTGAACACTGCTAGGCCGTGTCTATGCATTTCAGTTATGGATATCACAATTTCATGACCTAACAAACCTTCGGCAAAGTCAGCCTCTCATAGACTGACAAGATCCTATTCCACATCCTGACCACAAGTGGGATCTGCCCGGCCTCCATAGCTGAAATTAAAATTATCAGCAATAGGCGAGACCTCTGCTTCCAGAAGATATCCCCCTCAAGAACACCGCAGATAATATCGTTACTGAAGTGATCTATTATTTAATGGGCCCTGAGGTTCATTAAATGTTTTACAGCCACTCAATAATTGTCAATGATTGCAACTGTTAAATACAGTCATTTTTCGAATAATGGCATCAATGAGCCCGCTGCGTGCAAGCTGTGTACAATAATTCACTGCAGGGACAAATTTACAGCCGGAGAGGTCTCCTAAGATCTGACAGCAAAAAGCCCCATAGGCAGACGCCTGCCTAGGCACTTCCAAAGTGACAGCATGGAATAAGAAGGAATGGCAACGCTACTAGGTCTGACTTTAAAATGCAAAGGTATGAAAACAGTTTTTGTGCATGCATGTGTTGTCATATCAAAGCTAAACCTACTGGCTTTGCCACTGCTTGTTTACCTGTGTATATAGAGCTCTCAAGTAGGCAAAATGTAAGTTGTGACGAAAACAATAAAAAATAACTTGCTGCGTTGATTTCCATAATTAATGTGTGGGAGAAATAATTTAATGTGTAATGATTCTGCATATGTTCGGGTTACAAGAAAATTCTTGATGTTTTTCAGTTCAATCACACCATAGGAGGTGGACTGATGCATCAAGCAGCCAACAGCATGATGCCAAGGAGACATACTCATCTGGGTGGATTGAAAGCCCAGTCTATATATTTTAACTAATGAGTAACAACAGGTCTAGCACACAATCACACTGTCTAGCCTCAGATAAAGACTATGCACCATAGTATTAAGAACTTTATGCAGACCTTCATTTAAGCTCCTATAAAAGAGTCTGCCAAAATCGAGATAAGGTAGCAGATTCATCCTCATTACTCCTAGCCCACTTCCTTGAATGTCTCTTCCCTGAGGTCCTGCTTCTACAGAGCGCTGCTTTATAAAAAACAGTTCCTCAAGAACCACCTATTTCTCTCCACTTATCATGGTGCCTCCGTATCTGATCTCACTGGCAGGATGGCTCAGTGAGAAAAACGGTTGGACAGAGAGTTGCGATAATCTGCAGATGATGAGATCAAGCCCTGACAAGTCAGATTCTCTCTTCATCTTTCAGAAGTCAGCAAAAACAGTAACATGGGATCAGGTGATAGCAACGTATCATATGGAGGAGGTCTCCGGTCCTTGTATAAAAACCTGTCTTTAGTTTCCGTATCACAGTCGAGTATTAAGTAAATGATGTTGCTATTCAACTGTAATAATGTATTATAGTTGAGCTGTAACCACAATTTCTACTGCCAGCAATTTAGGTGATAGAGAAGCCATGGATTGTCATTAGAGATGCAATGTAACCACCAAAAATGAAAACTGTCTTTTCCTTCCTAAATTCGCTTTCTAAAATTGACAGAGATCAGCAGAAGGGAGATAAATATGGCAGCATATTTATTGGTTGCACAGTGTGGTTCATTACAGAAAAGAAAACCTCTCTCTGCATGTTAATCATTCTGAGCTTATTTTTGTTAGCCTGCCTTACATTAAATAAACGCATATATGTTTTTGCAAAAAATGAGTAAGTGTGTATTAGGGTCTTCAATTTCATGCTTTAGGTTATGCTTTTATTTTTCATACCGGCAAACTTACTATCTCTTTCAAATGAAGGGGTAGAACACCAAGCATTTAAGCTTTGTGTGTGGGGTGATGATGTGCCCATGTATTGTATGGAATAATCCCTCCACCACATGTTAAGGGGATCTTGGAAGTCATACCAGAGTTTCCCTACCTTAAGACTCGGTCTTTGACCTTATTACTTTACACGTTGATAACATTTCTTAGTGACTTGCAATACCCTTACCCCATCACGGGGCTACTTTACTCATATCTTATTTATGGAGCTTCAAAACGGCACAGACGTGGCATTACGCGCTACATAAAAAAATCAAATTATTATTGCTTCAATTCGAATTAACTGGCCAACCCAAACCTCTGAACTGATGGGCCACGGGTGTCAAGCATCCCTCCCCGAAGCACACACTGATAGCTCGCATTTGGAGAACTCCTCCCAGAGCGAGTATTGTAACAAGATGCGAGAGAAATGGGAGACTCGGAATGCCAATGAACGGCACAATCTCGTTTTCTGGCACCTGGAAAGGCTGCAGCCACCTCTTCCATCCAAAACCCAGATCTGAGTAAACAAGCATTATCAGGGAACTCGTTTTCTTACTTTTCACTTCACTGAGTAATTATACCTTTGGGCTCATATGAATAATGCATTAAATGGCATGCAGTTTATACAGATCCCCGCAAGAGCATGCATCCATTAGGAGACTGCTGCAAATCACTCCCGGACAGGCAGGATGATGAGAGATAGGACACGCTTATAACAACCTGCTTCTTCTGCATCTGCCCGTCATGGGCTGGTGTGCATCTGAGCCCGCCAAAAACAACACCATCCTCAAACCCTTTGCTATGTACTTGAGCAGAGTCGAAAGCAACTTCGAAACCTAGCTTGGTCTTTCAATCCATTTATTTTACAATCGTAACGGCGTGTTAAGCACTGTTCTGGTAAGACTACTACGCAAACCTTGCCATTAAGCTTACATAAATGTCCGAGGCGCCTGCTGAATGTTCCATGTGATCGCCTCCGCAAGCACAATTTTCCCAAAATTCGGCGTATGCTTCAGGTTGAAGGTATACATAACCTTACCCCCTCTCCCGGCACTCTTGCTGACAAGTCGAGGATTATTCATATAGAAAGCCGCACTGTCGGCACGGGGGGTTTCCTCGTCCCAGGGGTTAAGAATAAAAGGATGTGGTAAGTGGCAAAGATACGGGGAATTTATATTCGGAAAGAAACGAGTCTCCTTGCAATACCCAGCATATCAGACAGAGGCTAACTTGATGCCAGCACCTCCCAGCGCGCGCCCTTGTGATAGAGTTAAACGGGCACATTTGAAAGCAGGGAGAAGACTTGTTCTCGATGGCTTCAGGAATTGCCTATGCTATGCATTTATTGCAGTGAAAGATCATTTCCCCCCTAGTGCATTGCTGACAGTACATGAATCTTGCTGGTGACCTAAAAAGAGAAAAGTCGCTATGCAAATATGTGAAGAGGACGGGGGCTTGAACAGTTCTTGGCTCCAAGGCCCTTTATGCAAATTGGCGCTCAGCGCGGACTAAGCTGAAGGGCAAACTAAAGTTAGCCACGCGACTGCTGAGATGCAGGAACACACAGGAGCCTTGGGGATAAAAGGACGTCCACGCTCTACTAGGTTTAAATCAAATCGTCCGATACTTCCACATATCGTTTAGAGGGCTTGATGCAATTCCGGCAGTTTTAGAGTTTTCTACTCTTTATGCAGCACTTTTTTTGTAAGCACTTTGTAAGAGTGGAAGGACGGTTTGCCCTAATCGGGATTTAAATTCATGGCCTACAGATGGTGTCAGATGCCAGCAGTGAATTTGATCTCACTGAGCCATCTTGCAAATCACCATACAGCTCGCGACTGTTATTGACTCTCCCAGGTACAGCATGGCAAAGTCGTAGGTCAAGGCAAGTGAATCTTAACACAAGCTTGGATCTTATGATTGAAAGATACAGTACCAGAAATAACCCTTAATGATGTAGCACGAGGATAAACGACTCCAAGAAAAAACACAATGAGAGGGCAGCAGGAATGATAATTCTCCTGTGATCCCCACAGCATTACAGGCCCCAAGTAAGTCAGCAGACTCAAGGTACAAGTTGTTGCTGTACAATTTCATTTCTGCTGACAAAAGCACACTTGAGAAGAATTGTGACGTGCCTCTCTCTGTGGGTTTAAATACAATTTGGTCAGACGCTCGAAAAGGTAGAACACTTAATGATTCCCCAAAATATGCAAAATAACAATTCCACAAGCTAAAAAGGTTGGGAAGGAGGAAGGCTCAAGTCTGGATGCCCTTCAACAACCGGACTAAAATGCTTTTGTCGGCCAGCAGAGTGAGAAGGGAGTAGGGATTTGGGCTGTCTTAAGAGTAATTTGAACAAAATTGATGCTCTGTGGCACTTGCGTTCTCATAACAAGTATATGAAATGTAAAATGGTGTCTACTGAGATGAGGCAGGTTGAGGGACGCTATGGAGTTTTAAGCAGTCTACCTACGGTTTGGGGGAAGCAGGTCTAAATGGTAACGTCTATTATTCCTGAACAACCTTATTACCTGCAACCCTGCCTTTTGTCTCTCCAGTGCTTAACATTTTTATTTTCAATAGAAGGCGGAATTGTGCTGCACCAATGAATTTATGATGCAGAGAACCATGTGCTTTGTATTGTCAAACATAAATGACAGGGACTTCCATTTTATTACTAAAGTAGTGGTCATCTAAACCCAACAGAAAAGCAAGGAGCTTCACGTCCTAGGACTACGCAAACTCTTCCTACATCAGTTATAAGGAGCGTCAGATTTAAAATTAATAGGCACTCGTGGTCTACTATAAAAAAAAGGTTAGTACTGTTTTATATGCTTAATATATTTCCATCAGGAACAAGAACTACATTTTTTTTATCTTAATGAGAAGTAATTTCACTCACCATTCCCTAAAGTAGATTGAAATATTCCCAAACTTTGGATGGGAAGAATGATAAAATCATGAAAGTTTTTCGGAGGTCGAGTTGCATGTAATTTGTGACATAAAACCCTTGATGTTCCTGGATGAGTTATATTTTGTGTGCATGAAACTTCGAAATACATCTACGTATTGCCTGTATATCGATGGTGTCCATGCCCAAACAGTTTGTTATGGTCCTAATACGATCAATACCTATTCTGAACAGGAGGAGGTGTGGCTGGGGAGAGATTCAGAATGGCGACTATTGCAGCATGGTGACAATGGGGCTTTTAGTTTCCTAAATGTTAATATTTATGTGCATTAAACAAGGTTTATGCAAAGGGGCGGTGCCTCAGTTAGGGCGTTGGGACATAACCCTATTGTTTATTTTGGCCCCCATGGCCCTCCAATAATAAATACATGGAGTAAAATGTTTATATATTTAGAAATTGGAGCAGCATGATACTACTGTGAGCACAAACTTCTGAGAGTCAGTGAGTTTTTCGAATTCGAAGCGGTGAGCATGAGGGGGTGGGGCTTAGAGTTGCAACAGCAGTAATGTTGCGAGGCAGTCTACTCTGTGAGAAGTTGAACACCGATGCTGCACTTAAATGAGCGTGTCGGTTTGGATATCAGCCTTCCTCTGGCCATCCTGATACACGAACTAGATCTATGCTACATAGCACGAACATTATTGAGCCAGGTGTGGCTCAGGCACAGCCCCCAGTCTCAGAAATGAGTGTTGAGGTACCCTGCCCAAGTCAATCCTTACACTGCAGCAACGGCAGCATCAGCGCCAGGATTGGTTGACAGAGACGTGGAGGTGTGGCCAGGGCCTGAATTGACTTGAGTTGAGTGCAATCAACCTGTGCGGTGTCTGTGAGGAGTGTGTGTGTGGGGGGGAGACTGTCTCTTTCCTGGTGTCTTTGTCATTTGGTGCAGCACAAGGCCAGCACGCCATGAGTGATGAGGAGAGACAGGCTTTGTGGAAAATATCCATATGAGATCATCAGAAGTGAACCGATCAACTGATCTTAATCCACACACAACAGCACACTGGTAACTTGAGTAAGTTAAATGGTTGGGGTAGCTTTGAAATCATATTATGTCGTTGTCGTGTATTTCGTGATGTTCAATTATGGTAGTTGCTGCCAGGAAATGTTCTGGGCAGTAAATCTCCAACTTAAATAATCCTCAGTAAGTGAGCAATTGTAAGTGAGTTAGCAAGCATTACGGTAACGAGAGCGGCTGCATGCTTCCCATCGAGGGTACACTCTGGCTTGCAGGTTCCCGGAAATAGAATTAGAAAGCACTGACTTGCTTTCTTTTTGGGATTGTTTAAATGGTGGGGCTAGGCTATTCACGAGTAAAAGTTTTCCCAAAATGTATGGAAGTTTATCATAATTCACTATTCCACCAAGCACAAGATCACACTGGGTGCCCATGGATGGAATCATAATGACCACCCGGGGGCTAAATAAATATTCAGTTACAAGTATCATGATGTTTATAACGACGTGGTCAGAGGTAGTTGAAACGACCTGCTTGAGTCGTCATGACTCACGACTCGTTTCTGCTCATAGCTCTAACATGACCTGTTGGACCTGCACATAATATTATTATTATAAATCTGCTTTTCCTTTTTTGACGGTGGCATTTCATTCTTTCAGCCGACTTACTTTAATTTGTGGAATGGGCAAGTTTATATGGCATTTTGGGCTGGAAAGTACTTGCCACTCGGTATTGCGCCTATTATGTACTGCAGGCTTTAAGCAGTGCATATGACTCCGCAAGCAAGTCTCAATGACTTGCACAAAGTCTTTGTGTAAATGTTTGAGAAACCCCCATCTGATGAGTTCTTTTGTCTTCTGTGCTCTAATCTATCCCCAAGTCACTAGGAAACTGTCTTCTTGTGATGACCAAGAAACATCCGGTACCAAAGTAGGCCCTGGAATTTTGTAGTGAGACAAAAATAAGAAGGTGAAAGAGGGGGTTATTACCCAGAACAGTTATCAGGTCAGTAGTAAGTTTCATTACTAGTAGGATGGTTACCTCCTCCTCTCTGAATTATGTTTGCCGACTCCTCAGTTTTTTAAAGTTTTCCATTAAGGCCTTCAGAGTATAGTGTGTTTTTGTAATTCCAACATGCAGTTGGAGTTTCCTATTTACGGTACCCATCCAGGAGAACTATAGGTGGCACTCAGAAGGGGGTAGGCAGGGATGGTCATGACAGACCAGTGTGTATTCATGCACAAGAAAATACAGCTACTGCATGTACCAATTCGATCCCTTTCACATAAGTGCATCAAAATCTTAAAATGAAAGGTCTCGGGGGTAGATATTTTCTCTTTTGCTGACCAGTGTAAAGCGAACTCAATGGCAATTAGCATGCAGGGTTCACTGCACCAGGGTCGGTTTCAAGTGGAATGAGACAGAATTTGTTAGATATTCCTCATCTCTAAATTACAGTGGCTCTCAGCCCCTCCACTGATGCACACTGTGCTCGTGTTGTCCCCACAAACAACCTTAGTACCCAGCTGCAGACCCTGCAAACAGCACATATACTCATGTTGTGGGTGCTGTTTACTAGAAGTCTGCAGAAGCTGTTGGTGTGCACTTAACTCGCTGACACATAATGTTAGTGCTTTACCGTATCATTTTATTACCTTCCTGTGCCAGTGGCAAAGCCACTGCCTTGCCGTTTTTGCCACTGATAACTAAGAGAGGCTAGTAGAGCCCCCTAGATACAAAGAAAACGATGCTAAATGTTCCTAATGAGAGGTACATTGAGATCACCGGTTTCAGTCAGACAATGAGGCTGTCTTCTTTCCCACAACCTGAGTAATCATTTATAGTCAGGGCTGCCAGATAATACTGGGGTGTGAGTGGGCCAGTTTGTGCTTAGGTGCTGTAGAGCAGTTTGAAAACATCCTAAAAGTATACCTTTGGCTTTTTTCTTATATATGTTCTTTGGCAATGCTAGCTCATGAGCTACAACTCAGATCTTAAATTTCTGCCCCTCCACTTTACAAATCCACCATAAGCCACTGATTATGCATTGCAATTCCCACTATGTTGTAAAACTGCTAAATGTACCTGTCTAGGAACTAAATTCCCTAGCATACTAAACCAACAAACGACATGGGAAGCTCAAATTTAAACTTTATATGACATCTTTTCGGAACTTTATCTGTTAGCAATTGACTAAACCTAATGATGAGAATTTGAACTAGCTCTCAATTGCAGTGGAAAACTGTATAGGACACATATTAATTGAAGCGAGAATCTAAGGCGAGACTTTGTAGAAAGAACTGTAGGTGAGGTAGATTTTGGTTGAAACGGGTCTGCAGAAACCAAGATGACATTGGAAGTGACAATGAGAACGCATGATTGGGAAAGTACTACACTAGTACAGGGGGGGTTTGATTACACTGCTGAGGTAGTGGAGAACAATACGTTTTGCCAAGAATCTCAAAATTTGACAAAAACCAGAACCTGGGATAGTAAATCAAATTAAGATACAAAGGCCAGAATTCTAAGCATCTAAGTAATAGACCAATTTCTTCCAAATCAGCTTCACATATATTTTTTGGTCAAACTATAATTACGGGGTATGAAAAACTGTGCGTTATTTAGCCTTTTTTCATTGCTTTGGTGGCGAATAAAGGAATTCACTAACAACCTCCATTATCAGTGTACCCTGAGTCTCTACTTGTCAGAAATTGAGCTTGGCAACATATGCTACTGCTAATTTTACAGATTTATGAAAATTATTTTACTACTTTAATACAACACCTAGAACAACTGGAACACTTGCAGTTTGCAGCCATATCTATGGACAGTTGAGAGAAAGAAACACACTGAAAAGACAATAATGATACATGCAAAAATGCGGTGAATGAGCTAAAAAATGGACTGCCCCATAGATAAGATGTTTGCATTATCATGAAGCCCCATCTGCTTATCAGATTCCGAGAGACCTCCCTCAGCGCTTTAGACAATGAAGATCGGAATGTCCAAAAGTTACTCCTGTTTCACCACTAAAAAATAATTTTGTGGAAACCCTAACTACACGGAAGGCCCACTTTTAGGGAAGATATACCAAACCTAGGGGTCACCACAGCGATGCTTCCTTACAAATTGAATGTTCCAGCTGACTGACAACCACAATAACAAATGTATTAATTATTATTTTAGTTTGAAGTAGAACAAGCAGCACGTATGTCAGGTGTAACTTACTGGAAATCTTGCAATAAACTGTAATATATTTCTCAGATTCATAAATTAACCATAGATCTTACACAATGAACAAGATCACGCATTAGAGCAACCAGCTCTGTTATATATTAAATGCTTGTGTATCTTCAGGAAATTGACCGTAATAAAAATGGCCTGCACAAATGGTGAGATGTTCATTCTGACTTGCATCAATTTACAATGTTCCTGAAAGATTTTTCAACAAGCACCATACCTGCCAACTAGCACGTTGCCACAGTGTGTCACATGATTTCAGCTCCCTTCTCACGGTCACCCAGTGAGAAGCAAACATCACACAGTGACAGGGAAGGGAAGCTGGAAACCACTCCACAAATTGGTTTTCCAGCTTGTCTTTGGAGGCTCTAAGTAGCTGATGTCCATTAACAGGTGTGACAACGTGGCAGGACATTAGCAACAACGTCAGGCACCCTTTAGTTTTTCTTTTTTTTTGGGCAGGGGTATGGTGGGCTTGGTTGAGGGCAGAGTGCCTTTTAGGTGGCTCTCAGCATGAGGCTCTGTCCCCTCCATGGCCCTACCTTCTCCTCACACAGTGAAATTTTCTACAAGTTGCCAGGTCTGGAGTGCCCTAAAAACTGCTTTTATGATGTGGCCACCTGCATATTTCACCACACCTACTATTTCACATCCGGTCACAATCTAGCTAGGATGACATGACATACACAAACCAAAGTGAACCATACATTACTATCCTACTACACACATGAGCAAGACCATCCGTCGTAATCTGTCAAAATACTTTCGACAACATAAGGCCACAAGATTGCAACTGAGAATATAGCAAGAGACGGCGTAGACTCCATCGGCCAAAGCCTTGCTATTCTCATCTCAGACTGTCAAGTTTAAAATGTGTGCACAAGCAAGCATTCTTCCAATCAGATGGCAGAATTCCCAGCTCTGCCAGCATTACTCCATGGAATCAAATGGAGGACATAAGCTTTGGTCGATTCTAATACTGGAATGCAATGAAGAAGGGTGGCTGTTGGATCCACCAGCTCTGAGGCGGAGGTAATACCAGACCTAATCCTACATTTTCCCAGTAATGATCGGCAGAGCCCCCCTCCCCCTTTATTTTACACCAGCTGCTTCAGTGTAAACAGAAATTTGCTTCATCCCCAAACCCAGCAAGTGCATATTAATTCTGAAACTCCAGAAACTCGGTATAAAGGCCAACAAATAGCAAACCACTCTTCAAAACAATATTTAAGTTGCTGCACATTCGAATATAAATAAATTATGGGAAATAAGGAAACTTGTGGAATGACAGCAACCAATAATGGGAACTTTCACACCGAGAGGTTCTAAGTGACCTGATAGCGTATACGAACAGTGAATAATAAATGGTGTTACTTGAACCCAATGGTGGAAAACTCCACATTATTCATAACCACACGCTATACCATCTTATGTGGTATCTGCCCGTGTAACTAACCATGTGGGCACCTTTCCTGTAAGCTGATCCTTTGGATTATCTGTGCCGTAAACAGACATGGTGAAGCCATACAGAAAAACTCAAGACCTATTGGCTTTGCTAAATGCTTTAGGCAATGCTGTCCAGCGCTGCAGAGTGGGACTGCGTTGGGGTGTGGTACAGCATCATAGTACTGTACAGTGTCAAGAAGATGTAAAGAGTTGTCAAAAAAATACAAAGGCAGTTGAGTCATTCCAGTGAAACACATGCATCAGAAGGCATTTGCATGGTAGTGGAATAACATGGGGGCCCTTTGCTTGATTTTTTTTATTTTCTGATCCAAGATGGACGATGGCACATAGATAGCAAATAATAAAAATAAAAAATAAAAATGTTTTAGTGTGTAAACAATTATATAAAAAGGACCATAGGTATTGGGAGGCGGAAGGGGAAAAGCACAAGAGGAGAGACTACAAAGGCGTAAAGGCAAGAAAAGGCAATTCGGAGGGTGGGAAAGAGAAACACACACACAAGAGAGCAGCGCTGGGGGATGCACACGAGGGAAGGACTTGGAAAATATATGCACTTGTGTGGAGTTATAAATCAAAAAGAAAAAAAGTAGTTTTTTGAAAGCTAACAGTGAAGGAAGCCAGTAAAGGGTGTAGACTCCAAGAGAGGGACAAACACAAGATGGGCAAGACAAGCCACTGACTAAAGTGCAAGCAAATGGGTGACAATAAAGCTAACCAATGGTAAGCAATGGGTTGACTTCCAGCAAATTGTTCTTTCTCGGTCAGCTGACAGTTTTTTTGCAAATAGACAGCTTGTGCTCCCTCGTCCTAAAAGCACTTTACCATCATTCCCTACTTTCCTCAGACTCTATCCACCATGTTGTATACAGAATATTAAAAGTGGCTCCTTATATTCCTCTCCCACATCCTGCCGGCTTTCATACTATCCTAAAGAAATCGCATGCCTGCCTTAGGCAAGGGAGAGATGGCGGAGTATGATCTAAAATTCGCTCCCTCCCATCTGGACTGCTGAGATGCAACAGAGGTGAAAGTGAAAATGGCAGACCTTTATCCCTATTCCAATGCCTCCTTAGGGTCTGCAGGGAGAATCGGGAGCGTTTAAATATTTAAATGTAACAGTTACAAGCATTAGCAGATAAATTATTAAGTGCTTCGTAGCAGTTGCATGTGTGGTCCACACAGACATCACAGTCAGGGCTTTCTTTTTCCAATGCTGCTCATATTCCGGTGTGGTCAATAGCCTGCTTCCAAAAAACCTAACCAACAAGGACACTTTAGCCAATGTAAATATTGAGCATGAAGATGGAGCCCATCCACTCTCCCAGCGTTTTTTATTTTTATGTTCATGTTGAATAAGAGAACCAATGTGCCATTGAATATTCAATTGCTTAATTAATTGCATTTTCACCTTGTAAAGAGCCTACTAATATTAAACATGCTCGATTGTGTCAATACATATTGGTGGCTAATACACCTTGTGTATTTAATAAATAAAGTAAATAACTATGCAGTCAGATTTAAATAACATTTTTTGCAGTTAATGTCAGCCGCAGTGGTTTGAGACTGGTAATGCTCAGTGTAATGAAAAATAACATGTCTGATTCAGTGCAAACAAGGACAGAAGACTCCCTCCTGGGAAATAATAGTCATATCCAAGTTCACTTAACAAGCAACAAAGCACAAAAACAACACAAACAGATGCCAGTGCCAAAATCATGTAGGTCTGGTGAAGGAGGGCAGTATAGGCGTCGTGGATTGGAAGATACACCTATCAAATGTGTCATGGGCTGCTAACTGCCTTCATCACACAAGCAACCTATCGGGCGTACCAACTGAAAAACAATGTACAAATATTCACCCAGAAGTTGCCACCTGTGGCCAACCAGGCTTCATGAATACTGCATTTATCAAAAATGAACTTTGACAGAAGAGGTCTTACTTCTAATCAAGCAGTGTCTACACAAGGAAAGAGACAGTGACTAATCTGTGCCTAGGATAGGATGACAATTTGTTGCAATACAGCACATGCCATAAATTCATTTTTCTTACAAAACGAAATATGCGATTTTAGTACAAATGACACGCTTTTTAAAGAAAAAAACAACAAAACAAAAACGTAGATTGTCTTTACAAGCCACAGAGCAAACTAAAATGACGAACCAAATAATTTACTCAGGTAAGGGATTTGTGTTTTGGGTGACATATACCCAAAGACCCTATCCCATAACCCATTTCTGGATCCAGTAAGCTTCAAGGTGCCTTTCTAGTAAATGCAAAAGCTAGTTTTCCAGATACTGAACTACTGGTTCTAACTTTGCGACCTCTCTGACCTGATCACAACCCTTTAAGAGACTACCAACTCACAGGGGACTATGTAAGCTAAACATTTCTCTATATTCATCATACAAACGTCTAAGGCGTGTCTGGTTTCAAACTAGGCCTGCATCCACTCCAAGTTTAAAAGTATCACATTTTATATAGGCCACAGTTTGCACAAATTTGGTCATCAAGAACTTTTTCCAAGTGAAGATTACTGAAGTTTTACAGATTTGTTCTGCAAATAATTGGACCAGGGTTCAAATCCTACCCTTGCAGCAATTTCATATGATTTACCTGCTACAAAATAAATTAAAATCAGAGACATTTTAAAAGTAACACACATTACAAATATGTAAGTATCTGAACTTAAAACCGATTAGTAAGAAGTCTACTCTATATCAACCACTGGAAAGAAAAATGGAGTGAAAACTAAAAAAAACAAAAGTCTAGTACCAAAATTTTGGGCCACATTTGGACTTGAAGGATATAATAATAATGGGCTTACTTGAAGTTGGAGGACATATGTACAATATATTGCTCCTTTCCAGTCCTAATAATGCCAACCAAATGTTTCGTGATGGCAGCCTTCAATAGTTGTTGGCACTTCATGATTAAGCAATACTTTATGGTGGGGACATAAGTTTGCAACAGCCCATCGCTAAGACTGCCACTCATAACACAAGTATAGCTCTCTACTACAGTATCAGCACCACCAAAACAACCTGATATTGTCAATTCATTTCCCCTTTCCTTTCTGCAGCTTTGGTATCTAATGATCTCAGAATATCTTACACTGGGAATTCACTATTAAACACAGCCAGACCTGGCAGACCACGCTGTGCTATGAAGGATGCTTTACAGCCCACGCTCTATCAACTGACCGCAACACAGATGAATGTACTTTCACAAGTTATAGATAGAGGATGAACTGCGAGGTTATCCATAACTCAGCACATCTAAATGACCGGAAGAATGCAATCAACAACGTATTTCCAGTTAACCATACAGACACAAGCCTTATTATCGACTGGGATGTTTGTAATGCAAACATTGTCAAACAGACATGACACAAAATTCATCAAATTTATTTATCATTCTCCGTTACATAAAATTACATGTACATTCTTCCAAATATTTTTTTTAAAAAAAAGTAAAAACATGTACAAAATTAAAAGAGCGGAAACAGCTGTGAGCCACGGAGTAGCCTATACTGTGGGTGGAATAAAAGGGCCCTTTCCATGGCCAGTCCTCCTCCTGGTCACTACTCTAGCAGCTACCGATTTCCTGGCCAGTCCGAGTCATGGATCAATCAACTTGCTCATGTTCTCTGTTAGTGCCATGTACACTCAGAGAATATAATCTTAAACAAACTAGGTGTTCGGCTGAGAAACATGAGCAAAGGTATTCAAACTATGACATCATCCCTCTGAAGCGCGGGCACTAAAACTACTGCTGCTTCAGCAATAAACCTGTAATATATACTGATGTAATATACTTGCCCAATACATTGTCTTTTCATATCTTTTAGGTAACCATCCAAGGGCAGAAATCCAAAACTTCCAAAACAAATACAACTTCTGGCTATTTAATTATTTAACTGCCAAGCCAAGGAGATGTGCATTTCTATGAGCTAACAGTAGAGTTATTATGATTGAATTCTCACAGCAGTACTTTTGTTTCTTCAGCTCTGGACTGGCTTTGTAAGGTGCATGTATGAGAGTGGAATGTCTCGGTTGTGTTCTGGTGACTTTTGTAACAGAAGCAACTACTTGTGTGGGAGCCATGATTCACCTCCCCCAGAAGGAATGATTCAGTCTATTTCTGTGTGTCTGAGTACCAGAACTGTATTCTATGTCCAAAACATCTATTCTGTTTTCCAAAAGGCCCGATGACGTTATTTTTGGTCAGACAATCTAGCACAAGACACTTTCTCCACCAGGGGAGTACATAAGGAGGCTTGCTAGACTTGAAATAGCTTTCTTCTTGGAAGAATCACAGCGGAAGAACCGCAGTGTTCTATGCTGCGAATATGCTATTCTCTGAATTGAGTGTCTGACTGGCTAACGGCCCTATACACTCAGCTGAGCTCCCTTTATTCACTTGAAGGGGATACACCATCTTTAAACTTCTTTTTCACATGATCTGTCTATGCCAGGTGGGGACAAGAAGTACACTTGGAAGACCACATGTGAATAAGAGGTGAAGCCAATAACTTTCTACAGATGAACAGTGTCTTACTGCATCCTCGAGGGCTTTGAATTACACTTCAATATTAGGACCCGTTTCAGTACATAGTGCAAGATTTTGTTCCCATTTTGTGAAATCTCCTGAAACTGCAACTGTTCAAATGTACTTGCACTAGCAAAAACCTTTTGATTGTAAAAACAATACACACAATATTGTTACTTTTAGGTGCTTTCAGCCAGTCCTCTTCATCCATTGGTCTTCTGCAGTATCATTCATAGTTTGCGTCCACCACAGTACTAAACATCAGGTAGTAGATCAGTCCCCTTGTGCTACTGGATGATTTCAGTCCGAGTGATGGCATTCAGCCCAAGCACATGTTGTCCATCTCCCCCACATAAAAAGCAGCCCCAGTCACTGACAGGGGCTGGTGGGCCAATATGTTTTTTTTTAAAAATTATATAATAAATAAACCATTTCCTTTTTTTTTTTTTACTTTGGGAGGGCCTTGCATATCCTCAGAAGCTGCTAGCAAGCTTATATGGCACACATGCACTGCAAACAGTGTTCACTTTCAAATAAGCTTCCAACCCACTTTACAATGGACACCTCTGCTTGTGCATGCATGGAAGGCCTTCCTTGAACCGGTTATCCACAAATTCAAAGACGGCTGCCCATATGTGCTCATGTATGTGTAAGTAATGTGGCCATCTTTGAATGTTTAACTTTAATACACTTTCCAAGACTGTTGTCAGTGTGCATATGGGTGCACGCACAAGCAGCTTTTTCAAATGTTTTACTATAAAATGACTTACAAAAACTTTAATAAAAATGCCAGACATATTGGTATTGCCAGTGCTTGCTTGTTTTTGCTGTTGCGTCAGCCACAGAGCATCCCAAAATTACGGAGGAATAAATGGACATTTGCCTTGACCCAGGCCACTATATTAGGAGATACTCATTCCTGGCCCATACGAGTTCTGGATCAACAAAGCAACCCTATATTACAACTTTCTCAAGGCCTGCTATAGTTACCTCCAAGAACACTCAGAGAAGGCAATCTTAACCCAACCAGATGTCTGGGTGAGACTAGCCCCACTGGCCAAGTCTAGTCCTAATCGTTAATGTGCTTTCCGCCTTTTCACATTTCACTGCAGGACTTATTGCCCTAGCTCAACCAGCCTTAAGAGGAAATGAACATGTGAGCTTGCCAAGGAGATCAGGATCAAGTCAGCATCTATCTGCCAGAAACCCACCGAAAACTGCAACATTTGCTGATAAAACAAAGAATATAACAACGCTCTCAAAAAGATCACAGCATCACTTTTCGTGCAATACCTGTCATTGGGAGGCAGCATATAATGTGCATGAAGGCTTATACGCTGAAGACTAGACAGTTAATCTCGCACACTTTCTGAAAGCAGTTGTGGGAACCAGGAACTAATGCAGCTTCCAAGGTTTACTGACATGCGTAAACAATGACACTTTAAATAGGAAATTAGGTCATATAAATACATTTTTGCACAAGCTAAATACTTTCTTTTTTCCTCTCGAAGAAACATTTTTTGACGTGAAAGAATGCTTTTGCTCGCCCTATGTTTGGGTGTTTTCCACCTTGAAAATTAATTTAACTACTGCCATACCCAGGACTAGATCTCTAAGAACTGTATTGGTGAAAATGAACCTGAAAAAGTTATGCTAACCATATTTTGCAGAGGTCATAAGCCCAGAATGATAAAAAAAAAAAACGCTCATGTAGACTTTACTGAAAAGTAAATTTATACTAAAGTGATGTAATTTTAGTGCAGTAAATCCATGGATGCAAATTCACATTTTGTAAACAATGACGCTGAATTTGCACTCAACTTCTGCTTCTGGTCATCTAAGCGTCAGTCGGGGCTGCAAAACTTTGTCAATGTGACATTTTTCTACCCTCATTTCTGGGTCACAAAGTGTGACTTCCAGCACTGGAAGACAGCATGAAACTCTAGTCACATTTATTGATTTCTTGATAGTGATAGAAATAGTCATAGCCTTCCAGATCAAACTCTTGCCTTCTGTATTTACGCACAGAGCAATGTCTGACATTAAGTCTACAGTAAAGCTGAGCTCGCTCTACCCAATCTGCGTTGATTTTACATTGAGAGCTTAAGCTCCCAGCTCAGCTCCCAGCCCATATTTCAAGTGTGACACTTGAGTTTCATACCAGCAGGGACCAGCCAGCTCCGCCAGCTTGTGAACATTACTGAGCGCTTGGAAGCATTCCTAGCTTGTGCTCAGAAAACCGTGTCACCGCCCTGTTTTCGGAACAGATGATTTTTAAATTATTCTTGTTCCAAAACATCTCTAAGGATTCTTTTCCGATTCCTAACTTGGCAGTTTAATGTAGAAATATAGTGTTTCCAAGTTTTCAGTGAAACACGAGAGGCCCCTGAATGAATAGAATCCTCGCGCATTGACGTATGGTAGAGTTCATTTTCAAACGTGAGCTCACACCTGTAAGAACCATAGGCATGGCTTATCACCACCGCTTTTGTGTTCCAGCACAACAACCTACAATACTTGCAGTTGGCTTTGGAGCCAGGATCACAAAAATATGTGTTTAATCAATTTATATTGTACAAAGTTTACATGGAATTGAAGAGGGAGAGCGAGAGTGAAGGTGAACTAGCTGCTGCGAGTGGACAAGCTAGGCACGGCCGAAAGCAAGACTGAAGAAAACTCATAAAGAAAAGATAATGAGCTAGGGGAGGACGGACCGAGAAGAAGGCGTACATGTGCAAGAGAAAATCCCGCAGACACCAAACTAACAGCTAAATGCAGAGAAACTAGAAAGAAATATTGTGCTATTGTGCTATTGTAATCGCATTAATAAACGATCAGACCAATGCCTGCCAACAGGACACATACTGCAGACCCCAGCACATTTCACTGGTGTCACCTTAATTCCATAAAAAAATGCTTCTACATATCGGGGAGCCCGACTGCAAGCCTGATCCCTCCTTGTCATGATATAGCTTGAATCTCGAGTGATGGGTCTGCAAAAGAGAGGCCACCTCACTTCAGGTCTTTGTGGACACCATCCCCAGTCCTGAACTTCTGACCGAGGAATCAGTTGTTTCCGGTCTTTTAGTCTCTAACCAGTTCAATGGGAGAAAAAGAAGACTACAACACTCAAAATGCATTAGATTATCACACAAAATTAAAGGATTGGAAAGTTTTGGCAGTGCCGAAAGGAGGAGGCAGTCAAAAGCATGAATTGTGGTCCTCATAAAATCATATTCGCCTGGAGAGTTTCAAAACCAATCTATTAGTCACTGGCAATCCACTTTCGTACACATTGTCTAGTTGCATACTGCCCAGACCAATTCACACCACGTTTTGAGAACGCCTGTTCAAGAATTAACTAATTGCGCTTACATGTACACAAATGATGCACGCACTTTTATGCCTCTGCGTAATTTTGGTTGTGCACATCTTTTTGCTTCTCTGCAGTTTTTTTAGTAAATGTAATCCTAAATCTTAGTTATGAGAAGAAGCTAAAACTGGAGTTACATAAAATCTCCCGACTACAGAAAAAAAGCAGTAATAGAGTTCCCATGGGTGCTGTGTCAATTTACATTACTGTTGGGCTCAGTAACCAAGAGGAAAAAAAAAATACAATAATGTTATGGAGGGCAATGGGAGAGACATGAAAATGTCAGCGGCAGGCAAAACTGTGAAATGGCATCAAGTGCCTGGGTGAGGTGCTTGCCCACCCATGTGCTGCTTGTCTCTCTCGATCTGTCATTACAAAGGACAAGGGACCTTGGGAGGAATGAGTGCCCTGGGTCGTGAGCAGTGAGTGGGCGACGCAGTAGAGCGCCTCAGGCAGCAGCGCACTTGCCCTAAACTGCCACCATGTGGACTTCACACCGTCTGCCTCCTGTCAACATGAGGCTGAGAGACACAGATCTGAAGTGAGCTCAAGTTGAAGGCATCGACTTCGCAACCATGAAGTTGTGCAAAATGAATAACAACAGGGACCAGAGTGTTTAGTAAACAGGGATAAATGAGCGTCACTGCAAAGCTGCGTAGATGGAGGTTGTTGTGAGTTGCACAACGCTGAGTGGCCAGAGAGATCTGTACTTCCAAAAAATGGAAAAGACACTGCTTGGATGTGAGAGGAGAAGCCCAGTTGAGAGATAAGGCATTGGCACCGGTAGAGTTAGAATTGTAGCAAATCCATAAATCTTCTTACCAGACAATATCACTGATAACCTGTAGGCAGGATTGAAATGAATGTTTCCTATCATTTGTAAATAAAGCTCACATGATAAACAAAGGCTCTGGTATCAGAATTGTTTATACAGGGAAATACAAATAGCACTTTAGGAAGTCCATTCACAGCCTACAGTATATTTCCGGTAGTGTGTTGGATCTGGCCCTCCTTAATGCTGGGACAGGTCAGTAATTTCACACTAACAAGCACATCAAAGAATAACATTGCCTTGGCGTAGCTCAGAAATTCTAACCGTGTTCATAACAACGGAACTAATGGCAATAGATAGTTCAAGCCTACGCAGGGTACCTCCTTCCATGTTTCATTCTAACAGACAGAACCCCAAAACTGCCCAGATCTAATCTTGCTACTTAGGCCAACAGTGATCCGGAATTTGTCCAAGGCTTTGCAAAAGTCCTTGCTGCTGGAGCCTCCAAAGCGTGTGTGGGGAATTTGCTCGCCACACACTCACATTTATGAGAATAGTGAGTGGTCCCGTTAATTCAGAACCTCATCCATTTCCATCATATCAAGTGCTCTGGGTTGTCACTGCTCATATAATGCAATGTTTTCCCCCCTGCTTCCCTTACTGACAGGGTAGATATCCGGAGATTCCTCAGCCTCACCATGTGAACTGTGGTGTAAACAGTTTATCATTTTGGTAACATGTCTGTAATTTGTTTAACCCCTTGTTTTTGGATTCTATTTAATGCCTTTGTTTTGTATTTCTACATACAGGAAAAAAACAACATGCCATAAACCATATATGCAAAGCAGCCAAGAGGTCCTACGGCATGTATTACTCTTGATGGCTCTTGCTCAGTCTTCCACACGCTCAACAATGACAACCCAGAGCATGTTACACTTGGGCGAGGTTGTGTGCTTGTTACACGTGGGAGTGGTTGTGTGGTTGTTACACTTTGGAGAGGCTGCGCGTTTCTACCTATGGTGATTTTATGTCTCTACACCGACTTAACCACTCGTGTTCCCATTCTGGTTAAATTGGTAACTACTACACTAGAAAAGAGACTGCCATAAACCACGCACGCAGATCCACTGCGTACAATATGTTGTGTATTATCATCCGTGGAGGAGAGGGGCGTCATGACCCGCTCGCAGGTTTGTTTTTTCATGAGCCATGGCGCTTCCCCACACTCAACAGAAATAAATATCATATTACTTTTGGCCCAGCTGATAAGAAACAATTATGCCTATCTGAGTGTGTGGGTGTTGGCAGAAACACACATTCCTTTGTAAATAATGACAGTGTGCACATTTCACGTTATTTCAGAGCATGCCTTTCAATTCAGATACATTTAAAAAGCTGTAACAATGAGAACGGGGGACCTAATAATATACTGAAGTGAAAAATTTATTTCAATCTGACCTGAACAGAATCTCACTTACTAATGTTCAGTTAGGAGATGAACACAGAGTCGTAAATGAAGCGCAACCAGTCCACGACAAACACTGCACGTGTCGATCAAGCACGTAATTTGTTCCTCTGTGAGGCATTCTTCCGCCCACTGGGTCTGGTCTATATTACAAAAAACTGCTAAAATAAATAATATTGAGGGATATCAAATCTTCTGTGGGGTACAGGTAATGATGTAGCTCTTGAGCTAAAGTCCTGCACTGAAAATGTAGTAGGCATTACTACTGGCAGACCGATGTTTTGGGTGGGTCCTTAACGCTTTTTTGAGGTGGAGAAGTGATGGTTCAAGTTCCACATTTGGCAGGGTGCGGTCCTAGAGAGCAACAGGATTCAAAAAGAGTTTTTGGTTCAGAGTGTTACAATGTACATTGATTTTTGGTAGAAAGTGTAAGAGATTACATGGGTGTGTTTCTGTTGAATTAATTTCTTTTTATTTTGTTCCTAGTAGTCACCAGAAGTAAATATACAAACATTTGCATGTTACATTTACACTAACTCAAAGTTTCATAAAAGAGGGGTTTCAAAATGATCTAGGCCATCCGTTTACAACCTATGTTCAATGGACCCTCGGGACCCTTTATGCCTTCTCAGGGGGTCCGTGACTGCTTAGAAAATTAAATATTACTAACAGATTACTACAATCTATATAACTAAAGAAGTAAAATTGAAAATTGAAAATTTTAAAACGTTCTGTAAAGTTGATGGAATTAGAATTGGAGTCTAAAAGTTAGGTTGATATCCTCAACTTGATTTGTGGGAGCAGTACAAGTGCATCAAACAGGATATAATATGGATAATGGTTGGCCTCAATATAATTTAGAAACATTTCTACCTTACAACTGAAATTAAAATCTGATATTTTATATTTGTCAATTAAATAAACAATTTCACCATTTGTGGATTGTTTGATTAATGATTTTGTCTGTATTTTGTTTTAGTATTGTTTTGAAATTTTGATCATCAAAATCAGTTGGGCCTGGATCCTGAGTTTCAGTAATGACTCAGTGGGGTCCCCAGATACCAATACTGATTAAATGGGGAGGGGGGGTTCCATGGATTCAAGCAATAATGAAATGGGGATCCACCGAAGTCAGAAGGTTATTAACCACTGATCTAGGGGTAACAGAGGGGAGTGAAGTTATCACAAGTTGACAGATGGGATTGAGGACTTCAAATGTGCCTAAGCAATCCTCAGGCAGGCAAGTTCTTCACTCGACAGCCTAGTATATATGTGATCTGACCCGTGGTACTTCATGCGAAGAACAGAGATACACTTCTTACTGAATTAGTACTGTACAGTCCTTTAAATTCATGCACCGGACAAAATCATCACCAAATAAAGGACGCTCATCAGTAACAATGATGACTGCCCTTCACCATTTTCCTAACAACTTTCCCTCTTCTAACTGGGAAGGAAATAATTTACTTAATCTGGTTATTTGCACTTTTACAAATACCTCAACAGTTAGAATATATTTTCAAGTCAGATTCTAGTTTGAAAATAAATTACTAGACTTATTAGGGCAGTGATGTCAAGTAAGCTTCTCTAAGACCGCATACTGGGTAAATCGTACAGGCATACCAAACAAAACTTCCATCCAGTGGCGTAGCGTGGGGGGTGCAGGGGGAGCTGGCCGCACCGGGCGCAACATCTGGGGGGGGGGGGGCGCGCTCGCACTCGCAAGTGCTAAAATCCACGGGTTAGGGGGCGCAAATTACTTGCCTTGCCCCGGGTGCTGACAACCCACGCTACGCCACTGCTTCCATCCAAAGACCTTCAAATGTACAGCGCGCTTTAAGTATATGTCAGGACTGTCCATTGAAGGTCCAGGAACATGGCAGATTTTTAAAATAGCCACCTAAGACACATTTTTAACAAACGAACCTAAACAGTGTTCATTTACACAGACAAAGGTTATCTTGAAACCCTGCCATGTGTATGACGCAGCTGGGCATGCTGTGGACATCACTGACATGTATAACCATTGCAAACTGGGCATACCAAATATTAATCTTATGTCGAGTATTTTTTTACTCGTGGTGTTTTCAAGTTACAACGATTACATCAAATGCATCAGTTATTAAATGTCGTACTTAGACATACAGGGGCTAACTTGCTCAAAGAAAAATCTTAAAAACAGCTATTTCAGCAGTCGAGCACTATAATTTTGTATGCAGAACCCAGGCATTACCCAAATGCCATTTTATGTCAAAACAGAGTTACAATTGCCTGCCTTACATTATCAACTTCGTATGTTTTCATATCTTGCCCTGTAGCCTCGCGTACTTCAAAAGAATGTTCCAGAAACTTCCAACAATATAATCAAAGCTCCCTTAGTCCGCCTTCATGACAAACAAAAGCAGCGCACATAAGAAACTCTGCGTAATGGCTTCTTTTTAGTTTGTGTTGGTGGTTTAACTGTAAACAAATCAGCAGATTGTTCCCGACAGACTATATCTCATTTCCTGACGCCCATGGTTAGGCTAGAAATTGCAGCCAGAGGAAATGATCGCAGTGGCCTCTGAAAATCGTTACGCTCTTACGACAAAATAGTCGATGTCAGGATCTTTTGGGGAAGAAACTAAAAACTAATAATGGAGAACATAGCTGAAAGCTGAATTAATCCACCCCTTGTTCAGAAACACAGAAAAATTGTGCTACAGACTGCACATGTAAAAGATAACCTTGTTGTTTTAATGCATTGGTTCAATATTTGCACGTTCCTTTGGTCCTATAGAAGGGGGCACCTGGGAAGGGGAGTCATGTGATCCAGGACCCTTGAAAACCACACCCCTCCATTAGAAGACCATGCCCTGTGAATCTTGTCATAACTGATGTCTCACATAAGACCTCCATCCTTCAGTCTCTTTTCAGCCCTGTAAAATGTGTGCATGTTTACGTTGGATCTACAGCCTCTTATTGCATCAACATCTCTGCTGCTATCGTGGAGTGGGGACTCGATATCCTTCAGCTCACTGATATTAGGTTGAACAACTCCCCTTACTTGCCATACTGTCACCCTTGTCCTGTCTCCCAACTAGTCCAGCCAGTGATGTAACAAAACATGAGGGGGACTCCCTGCAAGGCATGCTGAAGGGGCCCCTCACACACTCACATCAGTAGGGGCTGAGGAGGCCCCTGTCAGTATGGGTAAGCCAAGCCTAGTCCCTTTTACCCCAAAGCATTGCAGGGGCTGCGTAGACCTTTGTTGTGCCCCTAGCTCTGTCACCAACGAGGATAGTCTGGCCAAAATAGGGGGTGGAGTTGCTATCAAACACAAATACCTAACACATGCAGGGGTGTCGTGCACAAAATAGCAGATGAGTCTTCCAAGTTCACAGACTCACCTGCCAGTATTTCAAATTTTTCAATGGTGCAGCCTTACTTGGGCTGTGGCAGATGTTCATGTATGTAGTCTTCTTCAAGTGTGCACATTGATCACTTCACCACACAGAAGATCTAGAGAGGACAGAGTGCATACGGTGATGTGCACGTATTTAGCTATTCCTAAGGATTAGTTCCCACTTCAAAGGCACTGAAGCACGTTCTTCACATTTACAAGAAAACCCTACAATCAGTACTTGGACTAAGTAAATAAAGATTTTTGGGGGTACCGCTTTATAAAGTGTAAACTAAACCCAAACGGGTTGCAGAGAACTGTACACTAAAATACAAACACTTGTTTTGAGAAAGAAAAAAAAAAAGTTCAGCAATATAGATTGGGAAAGGCACAGTAACACTGCTGGAAGCTCACCCACACAGAACCGTCAGTATGTGTGTTGATCTGGGGTGACCACAAGGCCAGTATTTTACGAGAACATTAAACTAAAAAACCCTGCTGAGCATAAGCTAGTTTCCATCATGGTACTAGTGCTCACAGTTCGTAACTTTACAAGCTCTGGAGCAAGCGCCTTAACTCTTCTTGTAAGGACACTTACAAGACAACATGGTACGAAGAGCGTCCAGCTGGGGTGAGGAAACATCTCTGACAAAGGAATGTTGGCATTACGTGGGGCCAGTGACTTTGTCAATGTACTTAAAAAACCATCATTTATTAAAGCTGTTCCTTTACTACGTCCCTACATAAGTAGTTTGATTGTGCGGGGTTTGAGTAGCCCTCCTTCTCCTGTGCCCCAATGTTACTGTAGTCAAGGAGGACTTTAACTCAAGCTCTCTGCCCACCTTCTATTCAAGGAACACATCGAACTTCCACTCTGTCATGCATTGACCAGGGACATCATAACTGAGATAAACCAAGGTTAAGTTGATTCACATTTACATTACACATTTAATGGCCTCCTCACATGCAGCTATACGCAAACATGAATGACTTTCATTGACTTGGCAATAATTCCACACCTTGTTGATCTTAGGGTTCCTAACAGTTTTGTATGTCCTTAGTTAATGAGAGACCACCAACCAAGCATGGGTAGGCTTAACTCGCTATCTTAGTAGTCCACCTAGTTGTCCGTCAGTCTGAAAATGGCACCTGTCAGAGACTCACTAATGCTTAAATTACCCCAGGCTGTGACCCTCACAGGCCAATTCAATTACTGCTGGGTGTCTCCACTGCCTAGCGGTTTGGGCCCTTGCTTCTGGCTTTGCAATAATTCTACTTTGTGTCTTATGCTTTGCTTCCTTTGCAGGCTGAAGTTCCCACAAATGGTGCTGAGGGGGCTATTTTAGACTTCTTCATTTTGGCAACATCCTCTCAAGGGGAAATTCGCTTTAAGCCATTCTACATCCGGCGCTCTGATGACTAATACTGTAGTGCCATGTCCACAAATCCTTGGAAAAGGACACACTCTAAAGCAGGAAACAGTGGAAATCCCTACCAAATATCATAAGAACAATGTGCCGCCACTTTATTTTCTAAATCAAATAGTTACCATGGGCCACATGTACGAACATTTGGAATTGCGATTTCTAATTGCGATTCCATGTGAATCACAATTAGGAAATCGCAATTCCAAATGTAAGAAACTCTAATGAGTTTCTTTTGCAATTCCCGGTGGGTCGCAAATAGACCATTTGTGACCCACTAGGAATCGTAATAATCACAGGAATGACGGCCTGCTGTGGCCAGCAGACCACCATACCTGTGATTGCTTTTAAATAAAGCAATCTTTTTTTTTTTTTTTTTTAACGCAGCCCGTTTTCCTTGAAGGAAAACGGGCTGCGTTTAAAAAGATAAAAATGAAACATTTCTGTTTCATTTTTTAAGAGTAGGCAGTGGTCTGTGGGACCACTCCCTGCTCTTAAACGTTTTTACATGCATTCACAAAGGAACCCCTTTCCCTTTGCGAATGGTTTACCACCAATTTGATATTGGTGCTAACTGTGATTGTTTTGCGACTGCATTCACGGTCACAAAACAATCTCACATACCATTCAGATTCGGTATTAGGAAGAGGTGCCCTGAACACGCCCCTTCTTAATACCGAATTGCAAAACCCAAATGCTATTCGGTAACAAGTTACCAAATCATAATTTGGACTTCGTACATCCCAAAAAGCATTTTTTCACGTCACAAACGGGCAGATTCTGAATTCGGCCCATTTGAGACTAGAAAAATGTTTTGTACATGTGGCCCTAAGTGCCTTTTACGATAAGCCTTGTTGCAGCTTAACAGGCACTATGCACTCCGAACAATCACATAAAAAGATCTACACAAGATTTACCTGCATAAATTAGGAATCTTCAGGGTTGAGCAGGATAAAGCCAATAAAAAGTTAAAAAAGAAAATGAAGAACAGAAAATCTCCTTTTGGGGATGGGAATCTGCAGAGTAAACAGTTTGCAAAATGTTAAGCTTGAGTCTAACATCATTTAACCAATATGCAGTAGTACTCTCTCCTGCACACTCACATCTCTTTTATGTCAAGTTACCTATGCTAACACGCATAGAGATATCGATCGGCTACTTCTTGTCCTACATAAGCGCCTCGTCCTTCAGACCTGTAGAAAAGGCCTGGGTTGTTATAAAATTTTCAAGCACAACCTCAATCCTGCTGGCTCTCAGCAGTACATCAGGAACCAGCCCCCACATTCAGATTATTGATCTACTCAGCTCATTGTTCTGCTGAAAAGCTTCAGGGAGCTAAAATGCTACTGCATCACTCTGAATGCCATTTGCAGGTCTGTATTGTTATTTGATTGCAGGAACTATATGTGGAGGTCAGTCGGAATACTGTGTTTTGCCAAGATCATGTTCTCACCTTCGAGCGGAACATAAGCTTTTTGAGACAATGGCTATCTAGAAATAGAAATGGCAACATCCGGAAATCATAACTGATGTAGGAAGCAGGCTGAGAAGTAAGTACTTCCACAAAGAAAAGCCTGACCACTGGACGAAAGGGCCTTTATTCATCAATAGTCTAACAGGATGAGCACACTTTCTGTACTTACACTCTGCAGACACGGGACACCTGAAGGCTGTAAATGAATTCTGAACAGGATAGACAAGATACGGGCAGAAGGTGTGATGGAGCAGTCAGGTATGGGTGAGGACACTGATTCACGTGAGAGCCCCACCGGGCCAGTTAATGCCCTCCTTAGTGAACAGCAACAGGATATTTCAGAGGGAAGGGAGTATAGGGTGAAATAACAATATTATGTGGTGCACCCTTGTTGTAGGTGACGCAAGGAAGAATACAAAATGGATTCTGAAGGCATCATCAACATGAAAAAAACGTACAGCATCAAACAGTGAAGAAGAAAAGAATGCTGTGCAAGTTGCAGCTGCACGAAAAACATTCAAATGCGTGGTTTTGGAACACAAATACATGGTCTGGATCACTACACGATATGTCCCTCAACACAAGTCTGAAAAGTTAGCAATACCAGGATGGAACATCAGCGCAACCTTCTAGCCCAATCACTACATTTCAGTGTATCACCAGCAACTTGGAGCCAACA
The DNA here is from genome assembly GCF_031143425.1 of Pleurodeles waltl. Taxonomy (NCBI): domain Eukaryota; kingdom Metazoa; phylum Chordata; class Amphibia; order Caudata; family Salamandridae; genus Pleurodeles; species Pleurodeles waltl. The sequence continues at coordinate 895,308,644 of NC_090438.1, read as the reverse complement.
TAATTTAAACGCAAACAAAAAGCGACTGCTGAATGCATTATCACAGTTAAAGAACAAACGTGGATAAAAGGGATACAGTACAGTTCAGACACAAGAGCTCTGGAACAGACAGACAGCCAACCTTCATAAAAGACCAGGGCGTTAAATCTATTACAGGTCACATAGCAGGGCTAGATCAGGTTAGAGCTGTGCGCTCATACATGCAACATACCCGCCCTACACATGTCGCCACTGCCGGGAAAGGCCACGTTGAATGAGGTGCATTTTGGCTACATTAATGACTGCTCTTTGGCTCATCTTCTTAAAATGATTTAAGCACACAGATTGGTTCTGCTGCTTTTTCTGCCTTGCAAAAGTCAATTTTCTACCTCCTGTCTTGTACAGCTGTTGACAAGCTAATGCCCACTAACCAAAGCAATCTGAATCCAAAAGGAGTCGGGATTAGAATAGGAAATTGCACCAGCAAATTAAGAATTAAGAGTGAAGTCAGACGACAGGCTGGGATCACAGACTGCCCCCCTCCGTCCACCGAGCACGCTAGGAGCTTCACATATGAGAACATGGCCTGGCGGCACCGTAAGACACAAATCTCTGTTCTGTATATGATCAACTGAAATGAAAAAATCCTAAAAGGCAAAGGCAGACATGACAACGAAACCAGTTACCGTCCAGTCAACAGCTGTTTCTTAAAAGACTGCCTGCACTGCCATTGCTGCTATGCAAAACCCCACCCCAACACAATGTCAACAGAGCACAGTTAAAGAAATTTAAGACTGGTTCGAAATGCTTAAACATGTATATAAAAACGGCAGGTACCTGCAAGGGGTTAGCAGATCGTTGACAATCTGGAAACGCAGGCAATGGACAACTCTATTTGGTTCCGCTCCTTACTTCTGTACTTTTTGTTTTACAGTATTACCTAATTATTCTCTCTATTTCACCTCTATAGCATCAGTTTCTCGCTGACAGTGGTATGCTCTCTCTCCCTCCCTCCTCTACATTCCCTTAATCAGGGCACTCTTTAGGCCTGTATATTTCCTTCCTTTTCATCTCTCAACTCGTGCTTTTTCATCCTTGTAGGATCATGCCTCATAGTGCGGGAATGTTTAGAAGGTGGAATCTTAGGGTCTGGGGATTCCAGAAGTGGTGTGTGGGGAAAAGGAGTAAGGTGTTGAGCAGAGATGGAGGCTTGATCCGTTGCTGGGGGTTATGTATGCTGTTATACCATCAACATCGGAATAAAGACGAAGAAAACGAACTTGGATTACTGCTTGATTCCTACAATCCTCTTACCTCATTTCTTTCTATATATTATCTGCCTCACTCATCCTCCTCCCTTCCATCTCATCTATCAACCTTCCTGTCTTAGTATCTATATTTTCTTGCTTCCTCTCTCACCACATATCTCTGTTTGCATTTTTTCCACCCACAATCTCAATACCAGCTGTTCCTCTGGTGTTCTGCAGAAACTACGTTCCTACATTTTCAGTCCAGCGTACTGGTGCAAGGGACTCAATTATTAGTGCTTAATTTGTGGCAGTGGTGGGTACCAGCACTCATGTGTTTGAGGACCAGAACCTACTTTCCATCATCAGAATTTAACCCAGAGCAAGAGACTGAAGGGCAGAGAAGAAAAATTAAGAAGAGAAAGAAAACGGGGAGAAAGAAAGATGAAGAAGAATGAGCAAGAGTGAGTCAGGAAGTGTAAGGAAGTGGGTTAAAGCCGCATGAGGAACAATCGAGAGTAAGAACCTTTCTGTTCAGCAACCCCAGCATTTAGCATCACAGTGACATGGTCCCAAGAATAATTCTTAGGCTGTGATCTAACTTTTTTTATTTTTACAAATCAACCTCTGATTTTGCCACTTTAATCCTCTTGCCTGGCTCACAGATCCATGGAAAGAGCCGTTTACACAAGCTCAGTCTCGTCAGGAGGAACCAAGTAAGATTTCTCTCATCTATATCATAAACCTAGTAAACCAGCATACACAATTTACTGGTCAAAGTCATATTTAATTTGAAAAAAATCACTATCAAAACATTTAAAATATCAGACAGCAACTGTCAGATCCTAAGAACGAAACCGTCACTACCTGTCTATGAACACCGAAGAGTCAATCAAATTTACATTGCTAAGTCATCTCACTTGGGGACAACTAAGAAGTATTTCCGTATTAAATTATTTCTTTGCACAGCTAAAAAGTGAAGGGGCCTAAATGAAGTTGAGGGTTTGTGAGCTTCTGTAAAACGAGTCCAAACCATCAAGGGATAAATTATTGAAAACACTAATAATTGGAGCCACTTAATGAATCCATTAATAAACGTAAAAATCAACAGAGATCGGCAAGCCCAAAATGAAATAGGGAATGCATTAATACTGCAACGCTCATCTAAAAGGACAAATGCAGCACTGCAGGAGCTTCTGCTGCCAGTGAAGATATACACAACAACATGTGCCGGACCAATGAAATGGATTTGTTTTAATTATTAAAATGCTTTGGTAGGTTAAAACTATGAAGACTCGCCTGTGATTTAAGTGGCTCAATTAATGTGCGTTGACCCGGCTCCACTTGATTCAAAGCATTGTCATTTCAACTGGCGTGCAATCCACCTACATTTGCAGTGCTGGTTCTTCATATGAATCCCTTAAGAGTCACTTCTTCAATGTCAAAAATGAAAAAAAATACTAATAATACAAGTAATGAGTAAATAAAAAAAAATACAACATTAAAGAGCAATATTTTTTTGCGATGAAAATAACAAAATCCCCAGTCTTCAGCCCATCCCAAATAAATGCCAATAATGTCCTTCTTCCTGGTGTGTACACAAATACTCATCACTGAGAAGGGACGAATTTGAAAGCCATGAGCACGCAGGAAAGAAAAGTCTGTAAAGAAATAGTATGTAATTGTATTTGTTGAAAGGAGGACAGCTGAAGGGGGTGCGTTGGGCAATAAGTTACCAATATCTTCAGCAAGCGTGGATCTGTGGACCTATTCATAATAGCCCTGTAGCCACATGCTGTGGTTGAACCAGATCCAGGTCACTGTGCCACTCCCCTGAAGGAGGAGGAATCGGAAAGTATAGGCAGTGAGGAAGCCACTTTCCAGTACTGGTGAATACTCAGTACAAACGTTTCAGGTAAAGAAGCACAACTCCAACTCTGAGGAAAAAAATATAATGTAGATACAAAGCTCTATGTATAAGTGAAGCTCACATTCGCAATCATATCATTTAATTGTGGCAGTGGAGCCTTGTTTAAGAGTGATCATAAGTCAATCAGGGGATGCAATTACAAGAGCAATCGAAGGTACCAGCAAACTCAATACAACTGGGCCACTGCAAAGCCATCAAAAGGAGGGCTCTACAATGCTGTAGGCTAAAGAAGACAGTTGACCAACTCAAGAAAAGCAGGAGTGCCCAATTTTCATCTCAAATACATCAGAAGCTGTATTTTGACAGACCGATTAAGATCACTCCTAATTTTAATAGTGTCAGTAAAACTACGAGGAAGGTGTGGTCTGCTGCAGCCAATGTACGGGAGGACTGAGCAGACAAAATAGGACATCAACCTTCAGTGCAATATGTTTCCTCGCACGCACATTTTCACTGACACAGTGGGAGATTATCTTTGCTCCAGTAACCCTGGGCTGCTTGTAGATTCGAGTTGTGCAGGAGCGTGGTACGGGAAATCAGTGATGACAGATGCAAAAGCAGCAGTCATCACTCTTAGTTGTGTGAGACATAGAAAACTACAGTCTGAAAAGGGCAACTACGTACAATGACAGGCAAGGCTGCAGCATATTGGTAAATGGAGCAGAAGAGAGCAACCACCTTTGGATCCCATCTGCAGCCTTCCCATACATGCAAACCATTACCCCACCTCCATCCCAAAAATGATATACAAGTGCATTTAGATGGTGATGCAAGTTAATTTCCAAAACGCTGTGGAAATCCCAGTCCATCCTATTTAGTGTGTACTGATTTCTACGCGCTGTATATATCTAGGACAGGAAATCAAGCATTTGTTGGGGATATCCTCCATTAGACAAACTCTATAATAGACCTATAATTGTTGGCAATGATCATGAGTTATGAGAAAAATCAAATGGGTTTACACATCGCATCAGATATGGTGATCTAAAATCCTATATGCCACATCATGTTTTGAGAAATGCTAGGTGCTCATTACATTAAATGAATGAAACGTCATTTATAGAGCGCCGACGGAAGCTTCAAACAAAGCATCCCAGGGCCAAGCTGAGATAAGAAGAAAACTGACCAAGTTACATTTTATGGAAGAGGGGGAAAGTCTTCAAGTGAGCCTTGAAGAGGCTTTATATGGAAATAGCTTAGGGGTAAAAAGTTATGGAATTCCATAGCTTAGGGGCAAGAAACAAAAAAGATCTGCCTAATGCGCTGCTTTTATAGACTTTAGTGAATACAGACACATTTTAATTATCGGAGGGTAGAACACGCTGGGGAAAGTATCTGATAACTTTTTCTTGAATACAAAGAGGACCAACTCTATGGAAAGCCCTACAAGTAAACAACAAGGCTTTAAATTAAATTCTCAGACGACTGACAATGAGTGAAGTTGTTTAGGACCTTGTATGACCAATGGTCTTTTGAAAATGTTCAAGACTAGATGTGCTGCTGCATTCCGAATTGACATTATGTGGGGCTTTGAGGTAAAGAACATAGGCATAGTCTAATCAGGAGATAACCAACCTGTGTACAATATATTTGTGGGTGGTAGACGGTCAATATTTCAGAGTCTTCCACAGAGATTTAAGACGGAGAAAACAGGTGTCAGAGGTCTCCTGTGTGAATGCTGAATTTTACTAATAAATATTAATGTATTCGGAATGTTGAATCTATAGAGAAAATGAATTAATATAGAAAATAATGCAGAACTTGGAAAATGTGCCAACATGAGTGGCCATCAGTCATCATCAAGTGTCCTTATTAATTGCTTATTAATGTGGTATGATGTGCTCATGTTTAGAGAAATGTAGTAGTATGTTATATTAATGATTACTTATTATTTATTTGCTTTATTAATTATAGGCCTTAAGTTAGTGAGGTCTTGGGCCTAGTTGCACAGCCTCATGTTAAGTTGAACTGTTTAAATAATTCACATAAAATGTCTGTTTAGAGAATTTATTACTTGCACTGTTCCACTGCATTGACCAAACACTAGTAAATGCTTTATTTCCCATGAGAACTGCTTGCTAGAAAATGCTGTTAGCTATCAATACATTGTAGAGTTTAGTGTGTGTGAAAGCGATGTTCGCAGGAGCTAACAATGGATGCACTGACTGAAGGACAGAGATACAAAATTGTTACCTGACGAGTCTGACTATGGGAACAGAAGAAGAATAGCTAATCACTGACATGTGAAAGACAGTATAGTTATATCTTAGATTTGAAGCTCTACTTTCATTGGACTGAATGTAAACATATGATTCTTTGACCAATGGCAATATGGGAAGAGTGCTAGCGAATTTTAACTTAGCCTGACCGCACTGAGAGAGAAGCCCTACTTTTTCTCTGTTTCCTTCTTCACCGATGAGGTGTACGTGCCTTGATTCCTTTACTGAGAGAATTCTATCCTTAACTTTATTGCTTAGACTTTTGATGCCAAATGCTGATCCTTAGACTTTGCTTTTGTAAATGGTTTGGATAGTTAGAGTCCCCTGTTCTGAACCATTCTCGTTCAGGGTCTGATGCTGACCGAACTGATGTCCAACTGACGAAGAGTCGCAGCTTGCTGATCCATACCGAGGAGAGGTGCTAACCAAATGTTATTGTTTGATGTAATTTGTCTTTGTTCCTAGGTTCCAACCTCTAATTTTGATACAGCCATCGCTAGATGTTTTCCAAATTTGTGTTGACTAAATTGTTTTGCATGAAGCCCAGACACACTATTCCAATCAGAAGGCTAGTTAGGAAACTCACAGAAGACGTTTGCTAATTATTAACAACAGTTGATGAAGTTTCTTTGCTAAATCTAAATTATGCTATTTCTATTGCGCATTTGTTCTTGCTACTGATTTGTACCTCTAGAATATGTAGTGATCCATGCATTGATGAAACTGAGATTCTTTAGACGATTTGGTCAACCAGTGTGGTTTCTGTATGTGTATTATTTGATTTTGAGACTAAGTTACGTGATATTAGCGTTGCTAATATAGGGAAATAAACATTCTAACTTTTACATAAAGGTGTGGCTATTCATGGCCGAAGGAGTCATCGTGTGCGGAATTGCTGACTCCAAAGATTATTGATACTATTGATTACTATTGTTACTGATTGGTATTGGAGAAGAATCTTATGGTGGGATTTCCTTTAAGAGCAGTCAAAAGGTCCATCAAACCTCTAACGCGTGTGCAATAAATACAACAGATGTATCCAAATAAACCCCTAGAGTCTTACCAGTGGAGATCTGTATAAGGACAAGTACAATTTGTTCGGAATCAAGATTTCTCCTATTCTCTACCATCCATGTGGCAAGACGTTAATGCTTAACATTTAATATTACTAAACAGCTCTACTATATCACGGTAAGTATGAAGAAGATTAGGCGGAGGCCGCTGAGGGCCCTTATTGGCATAGCTCGCATCTTTTCCAAAAGGACCATTGCAACGCTTACAATACTGCTTCTTCTGTGTTCGATTAGAAACAATGACCTTTGCAGAAAAGGCCATGTCAGTGGCAGACATATTGTTAAATGAATTGTAAGAATGTTGAAACGAGCCAGCTTTAGTGTACTGAAATTCTAATTTATTTCAAGCACCTGCAATCAATATCTGAGTAACTCATTCCCACCTTGTAACTTGTACTTACCTTTAGAAAGAAATCAGTTGAATTGTGGTGACACAAAGCGTTCTGGTAAAATAATCAGCAGTGTTGCTACAAGGCATCAATTATTTCAGTGGAATGCAAATAAAATATTTTGACTCTGAAACGAAAGTCAGTGGGGTGGCGTTTGTAGTTCATTATTTTACACTGGAGAACAAACATACCAGCCAAATACAGAGTTCTGAAACGTTTCCTGACTGTACGTAGCAAAGTTTTTTAAAATGTATGTTTACAATTCACAAAATCAAGAATTATTTACTTTAACACACGTAAATGTCTCTGTCATTCCTTAGTCTTTGGTTGCAACAGTTTTGCAGAGACCAGGCCACTAATCTATTTTTTTAGGTGGTTTCAATATCATAGCGAATACCTGGATACATGACTCTCTTCCGTACAAAGCTTCAAAGATGGGAAGAGGTGAAGAAAAGACGGGGGCATCTCTATCTTGCAAAGACACAACTATATAAATAAAACAGAGAAGCTACATTATATTCGGTCATGCCCTATAACCCTTCCACGTTTTCAACATTAACCTGGCTAATAGGATGCGTGTGGTCAGGGTCATCGGCACAATCTGCAATCAAAGGAGTTGCCATCTTGTAGTCTACATAGACTCTTCCCCTTCCTTTCTTTCATGATGTTATGTCTTAAAAAGGTAAGGTGATTAAATGGCGGCATTCGTGGAAAACAACTGTACACAAATGGCATGTTGAGTTCTGTTGTGAGGATACACAAGACACGGTTCTTTGGGGGTAATGCAGTGATTGCTTTTAAATTTAAAATAACCATCCATTGGAGTAATGATACAAAGCTCGGATCACTTATGTAAAACCCATTATTAAGTACATAATCTACATTCTAAGTGATTCTAGGTGGCATGTTAGTTAGGCCAAATGAAGTAATGCCAAAGACAAATGTGTAAAGTGCCAACAGAACGATATTTCGAAATGCCACATGTGGATCTCGGAGAACAATGCAAAAAATCACTACATTGGCCAAACTCACAAAAAAGGGGGAAACCATGTTGGGAACATACATTACAAAAACATGCTTTACTTAATATTCATATGTGGGAGCACGCATGGGAGTGTCAGAGGTCCTTAGTAGTTACAACGCAAATTAACTAATCACCTACACTGTTGTGACTTTTCAGATACCACAAATACTTAGACATGCTTTTTCCGCATGTATTTGAAAAAACATTCTATACTCATGAATCTCGTGAGGGGGTGTGCATGTATGTAGGCAGTTTTACAAAATATGTTTACTGGGGTGTCCGATGTATTTAAAATACTAATTCTACACTTAATGCAGTTTGTGATAAGTTATACTTTTGGTTGTCTATGAATAGGTAATAGTCCCATTGCATACGATCATTACAATCTGGATTGTTTCATGTGAATACAATACATATTACATGCATTTGTACGCATAGAAGCAAACACAAGTTTTCAGACTCTCACTTTTTTCTGTTGAACGTATAACAAGTTCCTGATCACCAAATAAGGAAAAACAAAAAATGCTGTGTTTTTAACATCACTAACTTGATATGTGGACATATTAATGATCCTAAGACCCAGAGAAATGGAAGAGCTTCCTCACAAACTACCCAAACATTCTTGATTATATTCCTGTAGACATCCTTCCCATATCTGTTTCTGCATCAAAATTTGGATGCTGCACCCAGAATGAATACAACATACTCAGCTTCAGGGCCAGGGTTTCCAGAAGCATTAAAGGTATGTGGCCCATTGGTCATGCCCATACAACATATTGGATGGCTTAGTCTACAGGGCCAAGACACTATCCCTACTGAACAGTTTAAAGATTGTGAATCCAAGAACAAGTCAAATATCAAATTTCCACTTAAGAAACAAACTGCATCTCTAAACATCTTGAGTTGAAAATTACATTTTTATGCTCTTCATGGGTCATTTGCATGTTTGAGTCGTGGTGGAGGTTGGTGCAGGCTCTGGAGTTTTGAAATGCTCTAACATGCTCTGTGCCGGTAACTCAGAAATGTTTTTTTACCCTTATCCATCTGATCCTGTTGGCTAATCACTTGCTTCTGGCAAAGTCTTCCAGGAGGCAAGATAGACCATCTTGTGTGTCACAAAATATAAGAAATAAAATTAACTTTAGACATCGCCCAGGTGATTGGGGAGGTGTCCTACCCCTTAAATAAAAGGCAACATATTAATTGACATTGTATCGTACATTAGTAATGTGGTATACTTTGGGAGATTGGAATAGAGTAATTCTATTAAACAAAAGCTTGTTAGCTCATTTGCGATTCCGACAAAATAATGTAATCCAGTTAGAGCTATAATTTCATTTACCCTCATATCAGGAAAAAAAAGTGATAGGCATGCATTAGTGGGACAAATGAAGGATGGCAGAGGATAACAGCTGCGGGTGTTTTTTCAGACGTGGTGTTCTTGATGAAAATGAAAAGGACACTGAAGTCGACAAAAATATGTCGAGCAAACATATGGGGCATCTGCAAACTGCAAATCACAGCTCGCACTTACAACACACGTTTCAATTTGCAGTTTTGCTTGAAATCACCAAGCAGTCAAATGCTGAGAAATTTTAACACAGTTTAATAGTAACCGTGTACATTCAGAGGTTGCTCTTTTTGTACCCTGATTGTCGTCACTGCATCTACCAGTAAAGACGGCACTTCTGAATTTCCCCCGGTAATGAATTATGGGAGGTCAGATCTGCTGAAATGTAACGGGCGGTCAAGGGCCCGGTAAATACCAGCACGTGCAGATTTTGATGCAAAAAGCATCTGGTCTACACATTATGCCTCACTTTTGGGGACTTCGCTGTTGAAGGTGCTATTCGATTCATTGCACCCGCTCCACTCCAACCCACCCCCATCCGTTTTAAGGAGTGATTAATGACACCATCGTCCGAGGCGCCTCTAATAAGAGCCTTACAATCTACATATGGGTCTTGCTCCAAACAAGAGCTTGTTTTAACTCAACGTGTGGTAAGTGCTGTCATGTGCGGTCATAAGCAATCGATTTTTAATGTTTTTCAACCATAACCACACTTTAATTATGTTTTACAGTTACTTGAACGTTTGTGTTTTTTTCTCTGAATATCTATCTAGTTAAACATTGAGTTTTTGTTCTGCTTAAAAAACTTGCCAAACTAATGAGTCACCATTTATGATAAGCAATGCACATAACACAAGCCATAACTTGTCCATCTGCTATGGTGTCAAGCTGTTCTCTTGGTCGCGCTTTTGTTTGTTTTTGCTTTTTGCCAAACTGGTGTTTTCAGCATGGTGAGTGGGTCAAGGTATAGCTTGATGGAGTGAGCTGACAGCCATAACTGGCGAATTTCACTGGTTTTACTAGTTTGACCCAGAATTTCACTGGGATTCTTTTGATTTACTAAATTTTCAACCAACACTAAGTACGGCCTCATGCACAGCAGGGCCAACAGCCATGCTCGACTCCCAACTCCGTTGGGCTGTTACTGCCCAATCCACAAAATGCATTATATTTGGATGTGCACTGTGGAGATAGGTGGCAGGGATAGGCACTGGTCCCACTCCATCATGGCTCTCTAACCCTTACTGTACACAGCCTGCTCTGTACCCATGCTGTGCATAAGCCTTTAGCCGGGCCCTGTTCCCAATCACTTTTGGCTGAGTGCACCGGGGTTTGGAAGCACGGTTGGTCTTGAACCCTGATTAATATTGTTAGTTGCCATATTTCATAGATTAATTACTAAATGCCTGTCAACTTTTGTGTGGATTTCTCAAACATTGTTAAATTTATTAGCAGATGAACACTTCTTTCACCCCCCTCCCCCCTTTCAAAATCTCCAGCTCAATTTGGATGGGCCTGCATGACACTGAGAAAACCAACAGGGTTAGTCTCTGGAAAACTGCGTGCAGATCGAGCAGACAATGCCAAAGCCGTTAGAAAATCACAAATGTTTAGATGCCCTTTCTTTAACTTCTTCCCCTCCTCTCTATTGGATCTGCACAAAACCTGAAATATCTTAACTGGGTCTTAAATACCTAACTGCCTGCCACATATGACATCGATTCAAAACGTGCTAAAGTCTAAAAAAATAAATTATTGTATTGCACCGTCTTTAACTTTGCCCCCTACTCACTTGATGGATTTGCACAAAACCTGACATACAAATCAAAAGTCAAATCTTCCAAGCTTCTGCTAAACTGAATGCAGATTAATTACTTGAACTTAAAAAAAACAAAGAAAAAAAACAGGTTGAAAAGCACTAAGACCCATCTAAATTTCATGCACAACCCTCAAAGTGTGACAAATTTGTTAGTAAATCAAAAGCATTTTTGACCACCCCTTAATTTTGCCTCTTTGTTGGACAGTCATGAAAACTATTACACCTGCACCGGGTATCACTTTTTGTCTACTTGCCAAACTTACCACAGATTGGTCAAACAATGCCACAGTTGTAAGCAAATTAAAATGGTATTGACCACGCGTTTAATTATGTACCCCTTTTTTATGGAATGGCACAAAACTGCATACACTAACATAAACCTAATCGTTCCTAGGTTCTGCCACTATGTGTTCAGGGATTTTATCATAAAAGTACAAGTTATTTTATCCAACATCACACTTCTTTTGTTTTGCAAATATGAGCTGCACTAGGGTGTGTAGAGACACTTTTAAATCCAGTTTACCTTGTCCATTAGTAACAAACAACAAAGGCATCCAGTATCCTAAAAAACATAACATAACGCAATTCCGAAGCATTTCACGGACCCCTTCTGGATACGAAAGTTTGCAGAAATGTCACGCGGAGGTCCAAATAAGGAGGAGTGGGATTATTCATCAGCATTGCCCACTCATGTTTCCCATTGTATTTCTATTCACTCAGTTCGGGGTTTCCAAGGTAAAGTACAATTTCGTGTCACAGACGAGATAGTAGTCGCCTACCCATACGCACGGGCTTCCTTTCTCTGCAAGGCTTTCAGGTGTGTGCACCTGCCAAGGCCCTGCTGCCATTTATCAAGGAGATGGAGTGTCATAGACTTTCAGGACATTGCTATGTGGAGCTTAGCTAGAATTAGCGCCATGTCTATGTATTTGCTGGTTGCTTTTAGGGGTTTATGTTTTAAAAACAGCTCCAGCAGGCAGATATTCGGAGTAAGCAGCCCTTCCCTGCCCAGCAGAAACTCCTGCTGCTCCAATGTTTTTCTCCTGTACTTTCGCTACTCATTCAATTCATTATCTTTCAATCTCGTTACCTGTCCAAACTGTATGACAGAAGTCGACGTTTAGGCAAAGACATCTCGGGCAAGTAATCTCTTCAGCGCATATTATCAGAAAGACATGTCTGGGGTTTATGTAGGCCAAATGAAGATAATTACATTGGGTGCCTTTCGGCCCCATGTTCCTGGAAAACTTTTGTGTGCACTCTAAGATCATCACCCACTTCGTGCTATGTAAGTCTTTACCTAATTCAGCCTTGCTTTCAACCTTAATGTGAAGCAAATATGGGGCGGTCATTTCTAACTGGGAACGGTAAAACCAGGTAACCAGCCTACGGTACCCCCCGCCGTGAACAGCAGCTGCAGTACATCATGAGTATCTGGATCTCTTGGCCATTTGTGCTAGTGACGTAATAGTGCATAACTGTGAGAGTGCATCAAGGGATTGCAGTTCCCGTTAGAATATAAGTCAGCAATCATGATCATGCGTGTGAACTCTCAACCAGACGTTACACTTCGGAAATCTCATTAATGGTATTGCAAGGGCTTAAAGAAGCCTGGATACTAATATATGTGTACAGTGCACACAGCACAAGCCGTCAAAATATTTGTGGAAGCTGGACTTCCGTGCAGCCGTGTTCGGTCAATGTCAAATTTATAACTAAATGTACACTTTTTCGCCATACCCTTTTTAACTGCCTCCCACCTCTATGGAAATGCACAAATTTGAAAATACCAATAGTAATCTGGACGTTCCATAAATGATTGTCAAATTTGAGGCATACTTACCACAGTGTCAGAGATAAAAGAAACTTATTAAAAGGATTTTCAATTGGTAAGCTATACTAAAGTATTAACCCTTTGAACCCTACCGGAAACATTTTTCAATTCTTGTATCTCAAAAACTCTACTGAACAGGTTTGCACCAGATGACAGACATTTTTTGTCATAAAGTTCTACTTTCATGTCAAGTTTGGTGTAAATCTGTTCCACAGTTTTTGCTCTATATTTCTGCAAAAATTCCAATGGGAGCTAAACTGTGAAATTATACATTTCCCACTTCGTTTTATCTTTGTTCCCATGCATGGGTCTTCACAAAAATTGGCATGCAACAACTTAGCTGACTAAGTTAGAGTACCACATCTTGAGCACATCTGCCTACACGATCAAAGGTTACATAACTTTCCAAATGAAAGCACAGCTGAACAATAACTTCACAGTGGTGACCGCTACTGTAAAGTATAAGGTACAAATGACATAGGTGTTAAAGTGAGTCTAGAACTAATGTTAAAAACCACAACAATCACTGAACTACACAAGTTTAGTCAATTAACTGTAACTTGTGTCCCACCATGCACTGCTTGTGACCTCACATATCTTGGTGCCCATGAGACTTATTTGAATTACATTGTTCTTAAAACCTAACCATTTAACATGTCATGTGTGATGTAACATGAGGTCCTAAGCAGTGCATGATGTGGGCACAACTATAGTTAATTGACTGAACTATAATTGGCATGCTTCAGTTGTTTTTTTTTTTTTTTTTAAACTGTTAGCTCTTGTCTCCTTTCAACACCCAACTATAAATTCACTGTAATCTTTGACGTTTTCTGGAGATATCAGGGTTTAAGATTGTATTATAAATTAGCCCAGGGACCAATCCACCAAAAGCAACCAAGTCCTGCTGCGCAAGGCCTTAGGCTGTGAGCAGTGTGTGTCGCCTCTGAAGCCAGGCCCTCATGGCCAACAATCCACTTGCATACAGAAGCCCTGGTGCACATGGCCGATTGGCCATGCTTATCGGAAGTTGCCCACTGGGCCTCAACCAATCTTTTGTGGATGACCCTCTGTGGATACGCAGTCACCACTTTGTAAGTGGTGTGCAACAAGTGTTGATTGTCGGAATGAGTCTAAAAGCTAGGTCCTGTAGCAAGTCTTGCATGGTGGGCGCAACGCCCGCTGTAAACAAAATTTGTCTACCAAAATGTTCACTATTTTAAATTTAGGGAGCTGTTAAGTGACTGAGTAGATGTGTTGGATGAGTAAAATGAAAAGTGGAAAGGGGTTGCTGTAGTTATGTAGACGTCTACCTCTATTGCTTGTAGAGCACTTTTCATAACTAAAATATTAGAAAAAATAGTTTTCCCTCAAACATGATTAATCAAATATTACCAGAAAATCAACATTTTTCATAGGACAAAATCACCATTGAGCACATCACAATTTGTAGAATTTGTGTGGCACCACCAACAAACGAATTATATTGTGACTTAAATTTGTTATCATAGCATCTTGCACGTTTTTTGTTGTGACCCTCAAGAACAAGCACTAACACTGTATTTCAATTGGGATCATGTTCCAGAGCTCTGTAATGTCTGCCGCAACATGTTTCCCATACTGTGGTAAGCCAATCAAAAGAGGGGAGGGTCCATTTGGAACCCCAAACAACATCATCCTGGGGATCAGAGGTTGGTCACCCTGCCCCTTACATGGTTCTTAAATGCACTTTCAGAACCTAAGAAACATGTCTCCAAGTACTGCAATGGCTATTAGAACATATTGTTCATGTTGTGACCAACCACAAGGGACTGACGAATCAGAACAGACGTCCATATATCACATCATTTTTCTGGTGATTAAACTCTTCATGCCCACCCACTTTTTTTTTCTTTAAACGGTAATTTATTGTAAAAAAAACAGAACAGATTTAAACAACAAGACAAAAAGCACACTTTCTGAGCAACAATTTAAGTTTGGTGTAATTCTGTTTGAGCATGTTTTTCTATCAGAGAGCAAAGATTCCTCTGGGAATTAAAATGGGGGGGGCGAAAGAGCGAGAGAGTGTGTGTGTGTGTGTGTGTGTGTGTAGTTTTAAACTACCTACTCAACTTGGCAATTGTGTACCCACTTGCCAGGCCTAAACTGTCCCCTTTTGTACATGTAAGGCACCCCCAAGGTAGGCCCTAGGTAGTCCCATGGGCAGGGTACAGTGTACGTTACAGGTGGGACATGTACTGATATGTTTTGCATGTTCTAACAGTAAAATACTGCCAAATTCAGTTTTCACCGTTGCAAGGCCGATCTCTCTCATAGGTTAACATAACTGTTTCTTTTAAATATTCTTAAAGTGCAACTTCCCTTTGATAGCAGATTGAAACATGGAATTTGGGGTCTCTGAACTCACAATTTAAAAATACATTTGTTAGTGAAGTTGGGCTTTAAATTGTTAGTTTGAAAATCCCACATTTAGAAATTGGGAATTTTCTTGCTTTAACCATTCTGTGACTCTGTCTGGTTGTGGGTTCCTTCTTTGGGTCATACTGACAGTTAGGCTGTTTGTGAATCTCCTCTAGACAGACACACAAAGGGAGCTGGGGTGTAGCCTGCATATCCTGATGAGCCATCTGGGCTAGAGTCGAAGGAGGAGTGGTCACTTACACCTGAATGGGCTATGCCTGCCCTCACACAATGCAGTCTCCAACCCCCTTGTGTGTGTCTGGGGCCTTGTCTGGATCCTGCCTTGTCTGGGCAATGCAGGATCCTGTAAACAGAGACTCCCCTTTGAAGTTTGTCTGCTTCAAAGGCAGAAAGAGGTACAAGTATTGGACCCAAATCCCCAAACTTTAGATCACTTCTGGAACTAAGAGGAACCTGTCAAGGAGAAGCGCTGAAGAGAAGTGCTGCTCCTGTCTGTGACTGTGCTTTGTTGGGCTATCCTGCAGTTGCTGCTTCTGCCTGTGAAAGGGGACAAAGACTGGACTTTGTTGTGCATTCCAGCTTGAAGAAGAATCTCCAAGGTTTTGAACTGAGCTTGCCTCATGTTTTGAAGTCTCAGGGCCAAAGGCTTTGTCTGCGAGCACCTAGACTCTCGGCTGAGACTCCTGCCCTGCCGAGTGGTGCCCTATCTAGTCCCTGGGCCCTTGAAAGGTGAAGTTGGCAGAACAAGGACTGAAATCCACAAACACAACACCGTGCGGGGAAATGTTCCACGCACCACCTGCAACGTGGCAGAAAAATGACGTGCCACCTGCTTTGCGGCAAGAATCAACGCTCCACCTGCATCGCAGCTGAGAGACTGACGCATCGTGGCTGGGGAAACAACGCAACACCCGCTCCCGACTTCTGATAATGACTCAAATCTCCATATAACACGGTCTTGTAACACTGTGTGACTGGATTTCTCACGCATCATCGCTAGGCGTCAAAATCATCCTGAACCTGTGCGGATCCGAGGTGTCCCATCCGGAAATCGAAGCATCGCTTTCGTGCGAGGGAGAAAAACAATGCATCGCCTACCCGACCGGAGAAGAAAACGCACAGCCTCACTTGCGAGTAAGAAATCACTGCATACCTGACTTTTCAGATGCATGCTCGCCCATGCGGTTTTATTTTCGACTTAAACCAGGCATTTTGTGTAAGATCAACGTTTCCATTGTTTTCTACGGAGTATGAGGCATTCTTTTAAAAAATCATATCTTGACTTGTGTATGTTGGATTTTTGTCATTTTGGTCTTGTTTGATTTAGATAAATATTGCATATTTTTCTAAACTGGTGTGGTGTCCATTTTGTAGCGTTTTTACTGTATTACTGTGTGTTTGTAAACTATTTTACACACTGCTTCTTGGATAAGCCTTTCTGCTTGTGCCAAGCGACCAAGGGGGTGAGTGGGGGTTAACCAGGTGTGTTTCTCCTTTGCCCCGACTACAGTGATGGTCCTTGCTTGGACAGGGGGGTAACCTGACTGCAAACCAAAGACCCCGTTTCTAACATTGGTTATCAGCGGAGAGGATTGGACTTGTATTTGTATTTGACATACAGTGATTAAGTGTACACTTTTGTTTTCAGTGCAGACCATTAAGTGACCACATACTACTTGCTTTTGCTTTTTCTCTTTTTGGACTTGTTTTTCCTGCTTCCGTATTTTTGGTGATCTTTTTGTTGATCTTTGAACTTCTCATTGGAAACTCTTTTATCTGCCTTGGAGCTTTGCACTTTTGACTTGCCATCATGTCTCAATCTGGAGATGCACCAGCTGGAGCTGTTTTTGAGTTATGGAAACTGGAAAAAAAAACAGTTGCTCAACTGAAACATTTCTGTAAGGGTCTTGCTTGTCCAAGTAAGAGTTCCACCAGGAAGGAGTAGCTGCAAAAGGCACTGAGGGCCAGGGTGACAGCCAAGGAGGCTGGTGGGCACACAGAGCAGGATGAGGAGGATCACAGTGTTCTCAGTGGTGTAGTGGATGTACCTGTTATGCCTGGGAGAGGGTCTCCAGGGCAGGTAGCGTTATGTCATTCAAGGGTCTGCCTCCTGAAGAGTTGCAGGACAGATAGGCAAAGAGGGCTCACCAGTTGGAGTTAGAGAAGTTTAGGGTGCAAAGGGAGATGGAAGAAAGGAGACTGGCCATTGAGGATAAGAAGGTACTGCTGGTTCATGAGCTTAATTTAAGGGAATTAGATCAGAGATGGTGGAAGCAGTACTTCAGTGCAGCCTGACAGGATGGTACACATCCCAAAGGACTTAGTGAAGGATTACAAGAGGGAGGATGACATATCTGTGGGTTAATGGGTATGAGTCTGCTCTCCACATGAACCTGGTCCCTGAAGAAAATTGGTGAGTGGGTCTGTGGAAGCAATTTGAGGTAGAGGGGAGGGATACTCTGACATCCTTAGGGGATCCTCAGGGTCTCACCTACTCCATTGTGAAGGATGCCCTACTCACCAGGTATGGTCTCACCCCTGAGCAGTATAAGGACAAGTTTAGGTTGTTCAAAAAGAAGGAATCCCAAACATGGTTGGAATGTGTTGACTCTTTTTGCAGGTCACTGGATGATTGGGTGAAGGGCAATAGGGTAACAACTTTGGAGGTGCTGTACAATTTGATTGCTTGGGAGCATGATTATAATCTTTGTTTTCCAGAGCTGCACCAGAACCTGATTGACAGCAAGCTGAACTCAGGAAGCTTGCACATGAAGCGGACCATTGGGAGAGCACCAGAGTCCAGAAGAGGTCTGGGGGAGACCACACCAAGGGGGGCAGAGTCCCTCTCTGAAGAATAAGGGTGGAAAGGGTAAACAGGGGGAGTTCTCCAAAGGGCCCCAACCTAGTTCCCAGGGTAGGGATTCCCAACCCCCAGTGGAAAAGAAGCCTTGGATTTCTAAAGGGAAACTTTCAGTGGGGGGGTTTTCGCAAATGTTATGCATGTGACTAGGTGGGTCATATGAGGGGAACTCCAAAAGTCCCAAGTGAACACAGGCACCCCACTGGCGCTCAGTCACAGAGTTTGGCCAGTGTAGCGCTTGGGGAGGAGTTGGTTCCAGGTCATTTGGAGCCAGCTGAGATGACCCATGTCTCTCTAGGGGACAGTGAGATGGTCCAGAGAACCCTTGTGCCTGAAAACACTAAGAAGTACAGGCAGTGGGTGACCATCAATGGACAGAGGGTGGAGGCTCTGAGAGACACGGAAGCCAGTGTGACTACTGCAAGAAGTCACTTGGTGTCTGAAGAGCAGGTAGATCCCCATGTACTTCACCGAATAGTTGTGATAGACAACTCAAAAAGCCTGTGCAGAGTGGCGGAGGTTCCCTTTGAATAGGGGGGTGGTCTCAGGTGCCTTGAGAGTAGCTGTGAGTCCAACCATGCCTGTAGATTGTCTGCTTGGCAATGACCTGGAAGATTCCCCTTGGAAGGAGGTGGAACACAGGTCTCACCTGGAGATGTTGGGTCTGCCTGGGTGGGTGTGTGTCCACCCGGTCGATGGCAGCCCATAAGGGTGATCAGGAGACCCTGGAGCCTGAAAGAGTGGCCAAGGTGTCTGCCAGATGGAGGAAGGGTAAGTGGCGCAGGAAACCCACTCCAGAAATTCCCTGGGTCCAGGAGGAGGCTGAACCGGAGGGGGATGCCCTGGACCCTACAGGGGAACAAGTGGCTGAACTGGGGGAGGGCACTGAGCTGTCTCAGTGGCAGCAGGAAGGGGGACCCACCAGGGTGGCATTCTGTGAGGCACAGAAGGCATGCCCTAGTCTGGAGGGTTTGCGGCAGCAGGCTGCAGACCAGGCATCTGGCAAGGAGCCTGGATCACACGACCTACTAGGAAGATGGCTCTTATATATAGTGATCCTAAGGTTGCTGAGCCTGGGTCAGCCTGTGTGCTGGTGGTACCTCAGTGTTTGAGAGCCTTCCTACTGGGTCTGGCTCATAATGTACCTTTAGCTGGTAATTTGGGTGCATGACAATGCCTTTGAACAGCTTGTCACCCACTTTTACTGGCCCCAATTGGCAGGCACTCAGATGCACACTGTAGGTATTGCCAAACTTGTCAGGCAAGTGGCAAGATTGGGGGGAAATGTAAGGCTCACCTCCAACCTTTTCTTGTGGTCAGCACCCCCTTTGAAAGGGTCAATATTGACATTGGGGGGCCTCCGGATCCCAAGACAGCCATGGGCAACAGGTTCACCCTGATCTTAGTGGAACATGACACCCGGTACCCAGAAGCCATTCCTTTGAGGTCAATCACCTTCCCTGTGGTGGGACGTGCTTTGATTGGGGTTTTTACCCGCATGGGATTCCCCAAGAGGGTGGTATCTGATAGGGGACCAACTTCATATCGACCTATATGAAGTTCCTGTGGAAGGGGTGTGGGGTGACAAGATCACCACTCCTTACCCCCCGCACCTCAAAGTAACGGTCTGGTTGAAAGATTCAACAGTACCTTGAAAGGCATGATCATGGGCCTGTCAGAGCCCTTGAGGTGTAAGTGAGACACCCTCTTGCCATGCCTCAAAAGGGTCTTGGATTTAGCCCTTTTGAGTTACTGTATGGCCACCCTGTCAGGGGACCTTTGAGTCTGGTTAGGGAAGGCTTCGAGAAAGCCTCCAGTAAGTCCCCCAAGGGTGTATTCAGATCCATGCTGGTTTTCAGAAACCAGACAGCCTGCTTCAGGAAGCTCGCCCAAGAGAACCTAGAAGCAAGCAGGGAAGATACGAAGTGCTCGTACAACCAGAATGCCACTCTGGTTGAGTTCCAGCCTGGCCAAAAAGTTTGGGTGATGGCCCCAGTGGAGCCTAGGGCTCTCCAAGACAAGTGGACTGGACCATTTGAGATAGTGGAGGCAAGAGTGATGTCACCTATCTGGTAAACATTCGGACTCCCCGGAACCCTTTGAGGGTCCTGCATGTCAATCGCCTCAAGCCATATTTTGAGAGGACAGAGGTGACTATGCTCTTGGCAACAGATGAAGGGGTGGAGAAAGAGAGTGAGCCTCTTCCCGACCTCCTGTCTGCCAAAGAGAAATATGGTTCAGTGGAGGGTGTGAACCTCTCCCCCTCCCTGGCCCCAGAGCAACATAGGGACTGTCAGTAAGTGTTGGGGAAGTTTGCCTCGCTCTTGTCCTTGATCCAAGGGGTCACTCTTCTGTGTACACATGATGTGGACACCGGGGACAGTCCTCCTGTTAAACGTAAGGTTTACAGAGTAACTATACACATTGCTTCTGGGATAAGCCTTTCTGCTCTGGCCAATCTACCAAGAGGGTGAGGTGGGGTTAACTAGGTATGTTTCTCCTTGGCCTGAATAGAATGATGGTCCTTGCTAGGACAGGGGGTAACCTGACTGCCAACCAAAGACCCAGTTTCTAACAACAATGGAAAGTCTGCAGTAACTATAACTACACTAAGTGCTATTAACAACAGAGTAATGTAATTTACACTCAGAGGTAGGGAAGGAAAGTAAATGACTGCTCCTGCCTGAGGCAGGAGCTATACTACTATACTTACTAGAGGCCCCAGAAAATGTGGTTCCCGAGGCCAATAAATCGCTCGAGTGCGTGTGTTGGGGGGAGGTGCACACGGGCTCCTCTTCCTCAATAAGCAATATATTTTTGGGCCCCAGGGGCTTGGGTCCCCGAGGTACATACTGGGCTCAGGGAGGTGGATCATGCCAAAGTCATTTCACATGAGTCCCAGAAATTGCTATAATATATATTTTTTTAAATTAGAATTTTTCTGAGGAAATCTAATACAGCAATTGACTGTATGCATTGGGAAATAAGCTGAAGCTCTGCAGGGTTCATATTTTGCAAATGCTAAAACCAGACAGCTCTTCCAGCCGCAGCCACAAGGACACATTTGCAAAGTACACTCCTTCAATTCAGGGAGCAGATAAACCAAACAAGCCAGTTCAGAGACAGCCAAGTGAGTTTATATGTTTGCAAAGGCAAAAACAAAGAATTGGATTGGACAAATTACGTTGTAATAGAAGATTGAGCAATAAAAAGAAAAGGGGGATTAAAAATAAGTCTACAAGGAAGTGGTATTTTTTGTCGCGCCACGCCTTGCACTGAAACAAGGTTCTGTGCCAACTGAACACCTTTTGCATCTGGATCGGAGGTCCCTTACAGACCACAAACTGGGCTGTCGTATGAAGATGCATACTGGGTATTGTGCTCGAGTCTACATGCTAGACTGAGCTGTGTCCAACTTGGAATATGGATGCTGGACATTGTGTTTCACTGCAGGGTGACCACACGTCAACATTTTACATGACTGAGAAATAATGCCTTATTTGTTGAGCTAGAGACCATGCTATCAGTGTAGAAGTGATGCATCCATAGTGCTTTAACATGTGCTCACACATCTGCTACCACTGTTGGGTGCCTTCTGCACGGCAGTCACAGGTCTTTTGTGCTTGGTGTTCTAGCTGCATGGTTTGTCTGTATTATGTTGACTTTGTGTGTGTGTGTGTGTGTGTGTGTTCTGTAGTGTGTGTGTGTTTTTCTGTAGTGTGTGTGTGGGTGTTGTTCAGTAGTGTGGGTGTTGTTCTGTACTATAGGTATGTGTGTTTTGTTCTGTAGTGTAGGTGTGTGTTTTGTTCTATAGGGTAGGTGTGTGTTTTGTGGTGTGTGCTGTTCTGTGGTATGTGTGTGCTGTTCTGTGGTGTGTGTGAGTGTGTGTGTGTGTTGTTCTGTAGTGTGTGTGTGTCTGTGTTGTTCTGTAGAGTGTGTTGTTCTGTATTATAGGTATGTGTGTTTTGTTCTGTAGTGTGTGTGTGTGTGCTGTTCTGTGGTGTGTGTGTGTGTGTGCTGTTCTGTGGTGTGTGTGTGTTTTGTTCTGTAGTGTGTGTGTGTGTGTGTGTGTGTGCGCACGTGCGCTCTAATACATTTCAAACTGATAAAAGGCCTGCCTCTGCATTTCAGTGATGTTTGGTCTAATACGATAAGTGTGTGAAGAATCTAAAATGGTTTGGCGTTCTGGGCGGTAGGGAGCGTCTTCCTTCAAAATAAGCTTGGCTCCTTCGCAGTCACTGGCGTGGTGTATTTTATAGAGATCTTGATCTCATGTCATCAGTGCAGTGAGGTCCAAGTTAGAACAGCCAACTACATGTGACTGCCAACATAATCAGAGCTACATGTGGTTCCTATTACTGGAGCCAAATGAAAAAATAACAGAAATGGGTCATGCAGATGTTTGTTCCCTAACATGGCTCTTTAACAGAAAATTCTTAGGGGAGTTTCGTGGTGCATTGCAAAGCAATAATTAGTCGACAGAGAACAATTTTCCAGATATTTCAGAAAGGTCTACACTGGATCTATGATTCTTGGCATCTATAGTTAGCATGCTGAGCAGAGAAACCATCAAATCAACATTTTTTTCCCATTGTGAGCACGTGACTGCTTCAACAACTTAAATTCGTCAATTAGCAGCTGCAGTGTTTCATTAATCCCTCAGATTTCTGAGGCGGCACACTCTAAGACCCAGAGATAATGTAGAATCATTTATCTAAAGCTAAGGCTTATCCTCAGATGCACCACGAGATAGACTGCCATTTACAGTTTGGGTGTCAGAGTAACAGATTGAGGCAGGAGCCGGCAGGTGGCAGAGACCGCCAGGACCCCACAACTGTGGATCCGTACACTGCTAAGAAGCTCAATTACGGAAAGAACACGACTGAACGTCAAACCTGTGGTAGATAATTAGAGCATGATTTCTGATCCACTGGACAGTGTTTTGTAGCAGTAATAGACTGACCCAATTTCTTGGGGCTAAGTGATATTAAAAGTAATATTTAAAAGTTACCAGTATTCGACATTAGCATTCAAACAGCTTAATTTCGTCTAGGTGGGCCTGTATGCATAACTGCATAAAGGGGGCAGGTGGGAGGGAATGGACTTCAAAAATACATGATCCCCGCCATAGCATATATTGCGGTAGTTGGGGCTGGGTTCTCCTTATAGGCAAAGGTGCTGATGCATGGTCTTCATGTCTATATTTACCAAGAAGCATGCTGTACAAAAACAGTATCACTTGGTAAGTATGTTGGAGCACTTTCATCTCTCAAATAACCTCATCGAGCAAGAAAATAATAAATGAATGGCGATTCAGCCGGAATGACTTAAACATTCTCGACTAGCCTTTAAAAGCATAAGGGCAGGTTTGCCAAACTTGAGAAATTCTATGGTGCAGAGATATGTTGTGCGGAACACCTCATATTTCAATTAATGGAACCTGATTTAATTTTAGAAATGTGCAGATATCTTGGGACCTGGAACAGCACTACACTGTTGCACAGCACGAAATCTAATGAAAAGGGCGGACCCAGACACTCTGATCCTGGGTTACTTAACCCAAAACCCTGAGCGATGGCCCGCTGGAGATGGCAGGACGCTATGTGTGAACAGTAGAGGCTACAATTTAAACTTTTGCAACATTTTTGATGTGCATTCTTACCCTTTTCCAAAGAAAATGAAAAACCTTAGTGAGCAGCACACACGTTGGCCAGGAGCACAGACTACCGATTGCACCTTTGTACCATACAGATTAAGACTCGCTTAGAGGGGGAAACTGGGATATTTCCTATTGGATCGGTGTCTGAAAAGGCAGTAAGGTACGGCTGAGGATGCCAGCTTCTCGTTAAGTAAGGCATACTCCTGTCACTACCTTTATCCAAGCCCTTCCAGAGTTTTCCAGTCCCGACCATACTGAAAAGCTTCATAATGGCCAATAAAGAACCCTGTGTAACTCGATCAGAATCGACCTGACTTTTTATATCATTCACTTTGGCAGCTCTTTGAGTGGCAGCTCAAGATGTTGGCTGGTGCTAGTGCTCCTCATTTCTTCTTGCCCCCACAGGAACATGCCAACCCTTCTTCGAGCACTTGTCTATTTTTTTTTTAAACAGACAGGTCACGTGGACCAGTTGTGCCTGTACACAAATCGAAATTACGCTCGGGGAAATGCCTGCAATTCACTCCACTGATTTTTTGCAACACGCTTTCTAAAATGCAGACGAAAAGTAAAAAGTTGGAGCTTATGCATTTGATGAATGCACCTGCTCTCGCATGCCCTGCAACACACTTTTCCTAACCTTGCACGAACATACAGTGTATATACCAATGAGGAAATCGTGGTCCTTAGATTTCAGCATCAGTTTCACATATCATAAAATTGAGAGAAGGGGACATAATGCAATAGCCCAGCTTTTAACGTGCGGACAAAGCATGCTCTTTATGTTAAATATGCTAGCATCATTCTCATTTTAGGAAACTAATATAATTGCATGCTCTTTCGTAGGCTTAGGCACTGGAGCTGTGCATAAACGCACACTCAAACTAGGCATCAGGATTATCTGAATTTTGTAGCTCAGAAAAAGGAATTTATGCAGCATGAGTTGGCACATTTTGTGATACATACATCATTAGTTTCTCATTTTACTAGTCAATTGTATCTTGACAAAGATTTTACCTCATTAGTACCAGTCTAACACTCAAACCCAGATATAGCAGTAAGCAACAGAAAGATGACAGTCAACCCTTGCAGAAGGCCTTCTAAGGCACAGGAACATATGTTCCGACCTCTTTAGTAACTTTTGATCCGTTTTAACTAAATCGGTTTGTTAAAATCTACAGATTGTGCAGCAGATGATGGATTACGTGGCAACTGCATCAAAATCTTAATTATGTTGGAAGTTACCAAATCAGATAATACCAGTCACTGGCCCTGTACCTATTGTAATATTTGATTTAATGTTAGGAATGTATGTAATGGAACTTGTACAGCACAAACCAAGCTAAGTAGGAATAACAAGGGTGGAAATATAATTTTAGGTGGTTAACAAGACGTTAAGTATTTGCTGGCTGAGAATCTTAAGTTTTAGCTGTGTAATGATCTTGGAAGTGGCAGGAGTTAATTTTTTCCTGCATTTCAGTATCTTTGTGGCAGCCCGATGTTGATAAGGATGCTTTTCAATATGCTTGGAGCATAGCCCGAAAAGAACTATCTCCTGGTTATCTTTCGAAATTGTGTGCTACACAGTCTGTGATAATATTATCTCGTCATTCATTTTCTTAAATACACAGGTACTGATGAAAAAAGGGCCTCGTTTTGTTTTTAAATACATTTTGTTGCTGAGAAGAAAAACACTCAATATCTACAATGTTAATTTTGCATTGCACAAAAACATAAGCACATCGTTTTTTGGGACACATTATTTCACCAAATAGATCACATTTCAAGGAATAGAGGACAGACATCTTTAACTCAAGACAAGATATCTAGGTTTTACAAACGTCTCTTGACTTTACCACAATCTGGTTAAATGTGCGTGTCTACAAGCACTTCATCTACAGAAACTTCAGACCACATAAAAACTCCATAGCCAAACTCATTCTTAGCCTTCCCTGACTAACCCACATCACACCCCACCTTATGCAACTGCACTGGCTCCCCACACAGGAGCCAGTTCAAACTGCTGACCCACACACACAAGGCTCGATACAACCAAGGACCGTTGTACATTAACCATCACCTGAACTTCCACCAACCGTTGAGAAGACTACACTCTGCCTCCCTTTCACGTGTCCATACTTCCCACATCTACTTAAACAGAAGTGGAGGATGCTTCTTCTCTCACATCGCAGCAAAAACCTTGAAGAGCCTCCCCACACACCTCTGGACCATTACCTCACTTCCGGAATTCCAAATTTGAATACACATCCGGGACCTGCAAGTGCTCGGATACCCTATCGGGTGATTAGCCACACTTTGTAAATGCTGATTGATTGAAATCCTAAATTATAATCACACTGCACTATAATCCGTTATATTATGGAGAAACAACAAGTTGGTCCCTCAAAAACCAACCCGATTATGCATATGGCGGCATGAGCTTCAGTTACAGACAGTGACATGAAACTCTAGCCAGGCAGTCTCTGCACGTCAAAGATACAGCTTGAATCCTTCTTACTTCCATAATCCGTCCAATGTGTGTGTTTTCAACCACTAACTTCTTGTTGGTCTGGAAAACATTTCTTGGGACACATGTAGGACATTTTGCAAACCACTATAAAAAACACATTCACTGTTCCCAATTATGAATGCTTGTTTATAAGGCCAAGCCCACTAGATTCTTAAGCAGGCACCAGAGAAATAATTTTCAGGACTGAGGCAAACGCTGTCATTAGACTGGATTCCATATAAAAGTGTCCTGTTTGTGTTTATCCTTTAAAAGAAGATCTGACATTATTTACAATGAATTTTAACAAAGGCTATAGTAAATACCCCAGTGGTGTGAAAGGAAAGCAAAAACTTTCTATCATAATATTTCGCAGTATGGATCAGGACATTCTGAAAACTCTCCTTATATGGATACTTTAGAAGTGAATAAGCGTTAAATTAATTTTTAAAGCTGAACACTAAAGATTTCAATTAGCAACAGCAATTGGTATAACGTATTAAAGAATTGTGGCAAGATAGCTGCGGGCGGTACATTTGTTTTACACACGCTGTACTGAGTGAGTTATTTATTATGTTGTTTTGTAAAGTAATTCAAGGGTCCTTTTAGTGGTAAACAATAACAGCAAAGCTCAACTTGACTTTGTTGGCACTTAGAATCTTGATTAAAAGCATCCTTTTTTTATTACTACTGTTCTGCGATTATAATTTGCACACTCACCCCCTAAATTCTCCCCTCTCCTCCTAGGATCACCCTATACAAATGCTATGCAAGGGAGAGAGCAACGTGTGGCTCCCACCAAAGTAGCCGACTCCCCACTACTATTGTCCACTCTATTTATCCCTCCTACTCCCCACCTCCACAAAATGCCTAATATCAGAATCTATTTGGTAAGTACTGGGTCCTTTGGAAAATTCTGAAATGAGCTAAACTTAAGTAAGGAACAGAACAAACTTGCAAACCCAGCCTTAAAACAATCATCAGGGTCCACTTCCTTCTTTCTTTCATGGTAAATAGATATTTACAAACATGTGCCCTATTGTCTTCCCCTATCTCCCAAGGAACCCTAATCTCACTACTTCTGACGTTCCCTCCCATTCTTTTACACAGTCCACTGATTCCGCTCTATTTCTGTAAGAGAGTGGAGAATAAGCAAGGTGCTCAGCAGTAGCTGGGGAAGGCCTGCAGCCGGGCATTTAGCAAACCTGATCCCTGATAAGGGGCTAGAAACACCTTAGGAAGGCAAGGGATATGACCAATATCATTCCACAATTTTCTTGAGGATCTCTGCTGACCCGAGGATGGGGGAAACAGATACCGCAGTAAATGTGGCATTACAATGATTTCCTTAGGTTTCTGGAGACCTTGGGTAGTTAGTGGATCAGTGCCTGCCAATATACCATTTCTCTCAGGTTTGTTAGGGCAAAGGAATGAGCGAGAAGAAAGTAGAGGAGCCAATTATACCACTTCTTACATTGTGGCAGTAACTCAGTGAACCATCAGTAAGGTTTTTCTTATGTCAAGCAGCACAGTTAGAAGGAAGGGCCATCCAACTCATGCAATGGATAACATTACAGGTTTGACTGGTCTGAGCTTCTCAGTCAGACTTAACTTTTATATACTACCAACTTTAACTGTGTCCAGCATTGAGATACACAGTGTTGTTCTAAAAACATATGGGGCTCCTTCACAACAAATGCTTCAGCCTTGGAAGCTCGTCTCATCTCATTGCCTATCCTCTGCAAAATGCTATAGGCGATGACCCAACCAACTGTTAGAAACAAACTTAAACAGGGACAGTCTGGCATAGGCCATAAGTGTGAACACAACCACAACACATATCCTTCCCAGAACACCTAAGAGACAGTGGATACCCAAATACGTGTGCTTCTGAAGGGGAAAAAAAGAAAGGTTTATTTATCCTAAATGCTAAAGTTATCAATAAACCCACATGCATGTGCGATGTGAAATTTGAAGCGTAATCCCCCAAAAAATGTATCCAGCACCAAGCTTGTCCATGGGTAAAATCAAGTTATAAAAGTTTGCAAATCTTACAGAGGCTGCGTTCCCCAGCCTACACTCGTTTCAGTGAAAGATACACTCTGCCTCCTGGCTGTGTGAAAAAGCTGCTTTTGACGTGCCTTTACCCAACCCCTGCAATGTCGACCTTTTTCTAGCTAAAAAAAAAAAATGAGTGCTGCATTTAACACAGCTGCCGTATCAAAAGCATAATGGAAAAAAAAAAAATACGCAGCCAAAACAAGGGTGAAATTCTCAATGAATTAATTTTGTAAAATACTTTGAATGACAAAAGGCCACCATCCCTTTTAAAAGAGAATCCTTTACTAATAACATTTTCTACTCCTTACCTCTCGACCAACAACCAGTTTTAAGACCTAAGCTGGTGTTGTCATTGCCGAACTGAATCAAGCTAGTGTAGTTTTGATCAGCCTGCCAATGAGCTCACACATTTTCTGTTCCAAACTCTCCTACTCTGCCAACGCCAAGTTTGACCCTATTGCCACCAAATTGGGTATCAGTAAGATCTGTGTGTAGGGCAGACGTGCCCAGAGAATGGTTCAGGCATTTGCCTCCTCCCCCACTGGCTTTGGGGAAACGGCACACAGCAAACAACTGTGGACTACCCACAAACCTATGAAACTCAACGTGTGCTTGAATCAGGTGCAGAATTAGTCTGTTCAGCAAACTATTAGCGTGAGAAGCTGGTGGATGTGTTACTAGGCTACATCCTAGTGGTTAGTCCCTGAGATAGTCTTTGGACCCCTCCCATACAGAGGACGCACAGGTCAATAGTAAATGAAGGGGACCCTGTAAGCTTTCACTAGCGAGCAATGGCATACCTAGAGAACGGGGGTAAGTAGCCTCACCACTAGCATGCGACCAGGATATGTTCATTTCAACCTTCTTAAAAAGCATGGGCAAGTGAGCACGATCCAGTCTCTTTCTCATTCTCAGTTTGAAGAGTCAACGGCAGCAACTACATTATTCCAATCACCCAGAAACAAGCCTTTGCTTTTACTAGTGTTACTGACCGTACATGTTTACAAATCTACAATGTGCTGCTATGTGCCTAAGTAGACTTACCCCAGTTCGCCAGCTGCCCGCCTCACAGTCATCCCGGTTTAGTGCTTGAAATGGAAAAAGAGAAGTGCAGGTACCCCCTACCAGAATACCAACTTACTGCTCAGAAGTACCAGCACTCTCCAATTACAAGTATTGCACCTCTGCTGCGGGGTGCAGCTACTCAGAGCTAAACAGTACTGGTCCATATAAAGCACTCTCCCTGTGGCGCCGTTCCTTGAATAAATACCTAAGTGGGCATCGACAGCTGGAATCAAGAGATGTAGAACGGATGATTCCCTGCTCCTTCGGCCTGCGCTACTATGTGTATGAGGTTGCTTATGCTATGACAAGGAGTAGGGTCATACGTGTTCAGACTAAAAGCTAGATGTATGTTGAATTTGTAAAACAGTGCGTGTTCAAGAGGGCGTTTTAGGTGTGGTTTGAGTTTACATTTGCAGGAAAATTTGGAGATGGACCCAAAGTCCACTGCTTCCTATCTTCCACTATCATTAAATCCCCACAGGCATCTCTTACACCAAAACAGGAGGGGTGGGCCTGGAAAAAAAATAACACCTCTCACTAACAGCCCATTTCTCCTCAGTATACCAACCCGAAATCCATTTCCATGTTTCATGCCCATGCTGCATACTGAATACGAAATAAATGCAAAACGTGCAGGCATTCCCTGAATGCCATACCAAAGATCTGGCGGGCCGTAAAGGCCGAAATCAGTTACTCAACAAAAGCAGAATTTGTCTTTTTAGAGCCTCTTCTGTTTATCTGACACTAAAAGCGAGTAATTATCAGCCATCTGCATTGAATATGAAACCTCTTCCTCCCCGATACTAACCCCTCCGGCTTCCGCGCCTCAGGAGATGCAGCACCGCCGGACCGAGGTAACTCACTGCTTTCTGTACACGGATAAACGGGCCCTCGGGCCGCGCTCGGCCCAGAGCTGCAGCGTTTCTTCTGGTGTTAAACCTGCGACGCGAGCTTTCGGATGCTCGCCACACTCTCGCTCGCATGCAGACATTCTCGCCGGCCTGAATTATTTATTCCCCAGTCGTGGCGCGGGTCTCTGGGCGCCGATGAGGCCGGAGCGAGCCGAGCAGCGCGACGCTCCATCTTCGCGAGAGGCCGAGGACAGCCCATCGCTTAGGCCCCGCCGCGGCGCGACCATTAGCAGGGCTGCGCTGTAGATCCTGGGAGAGCCCGGGCACTGCTTCATGCTCGAGAGCAACTGTTAAGAGTTTGACAACAAGCAAACGGGTTCTGCTTAATCCTTCTCCCAAGGTGAAAAGAATGATAGCTTAACATATGCCTGTGCCCTGCTACATTTCACTCCACCCCCCACCCCCCAACACACACACGAGGCTGCCTGCCAAGGACTGCATGCAGTCACGTATGTTTCACAGCATTTGCCTTGCGACTTTGCAGGGTTGGCAGGTTCTCCTACAAGTGATAATTTCGGTAAAACAATATTTCACAAGGAGGTCACTAGTGAAAAAGGCACGTCTGCTATATTTATCGTCTCCACGTTCTTGGAATGTTGCATACGAGAAATCTGCGTTAGAGGGATATAGGAAAGGGCCACCATGACACTTTAAAAAGTCACAAGAAACAAATATTGCAGTATTCACTGGTAGTTTTCTTTCCTTTAACAATAAATGTGGTCCAGTTCACTGGCCCACTTAATGTCTATTCACGTACATTGGAAGTCACAAGTCAAAATGGATCGAAGGTAAAGGTAAGAATCAACATCCGGGGTACTGCTTTGACCAGGTACCAGGCCGACCACTGACTTTTAAACTTACCCTCAAATGTGCACAGTACACCCAACAAAGATTCAAAGTAGTATAACTTACTGAGGGCGTCTCCTGAAGGAGCCTGCACACCCATGGTGGGTATAAATAGGGTAAGATATGGCTGGAAACTAGTCTCCTATTGCCCATCTTCGGCAAAGGTCTGAATCCCACATTCACATTTTGATTATGGAAGCGCAGTGTAAGGAAATACCTCTTTTTGCATGTTCACGCCCACGATTTAGGACCGATACTGCTTGTTTTTCTACTCAGAGTGCAGTGAGGCCTGCTAACCAGACCTCAGTGCCACTGTTTTAACACATACACATTTTATGTTGAACTGGATACATCCAAATGGCAAGGAATGGCTTAATTGTAAGTCCTTCGTATATGGTCCCCAGGGTCTCTAGGGCATGTAAGACAGTGTGTCCATTCAGGGCTGCAGCACTGTTTGTGCCACCTTTCCAGTGACAAGATACAAAATGGCTCCCATCCTGCCACTGCAGACTGGAAAGCCAGTGTTTCACAGTTTTTAAACCAATGGCAAAGGATCCCTGTTCCTTAACATTATATGTAAGTCTTCCTTAAGGAAGACCTATAGAGTACTATGGCATGAAGTGTTATTTTGTGAAGTGGGACATATGTTTTACAATATGTCTTAGCAGCAACACTTCCACATTGTCGTTTTGCTGTGGGTAAAGCTGGTAGCCCCATTGGCTAATAAAGAGTTACTGGGTAGCCTCTCTACCAGGCTAACTTTTGAGTGGGACTACCAAATGTGCTCAGGTAAGATTTCAAATGAATCATGGAATTAAATGTGACCTGATGCCCAGGTCAAAATGAATGTCACTATTAAAGGTAAGCAAATTTTAGAAAGTTGCCAATCTGTGCTCTGTTCGTCCAGTAGCCTCATAAAGGCATACCCACAGACAGCTTTCTGACTGCCCAGGGAGACATATGAACAACTCCCAGGCTCAGGAGCAAGGGAAATGCCACAGCAGCGAGGTGTCACCTCCTCTGCAAGGATGGCTACTCGCGGGGTATAGCCCATTGGGGTGCTTCAATGGAGAAGCCACTTTTGATGGGCCGCCTGGCCCAATACCCCTGAGCAGGATACCTTTTGTTCTTGTAGATAAGTTGGATACAGGACCAGAGAGAGGAAACTCGCCCCCAAACCGGTTTTACCATGAATGTGTTGCCCTCAGGTATCCACTCCTATAGGGTGTGCTACCTTGCTCCTCACAACCGAGGAAGTGTAGTGTCATCTTGAAGAGGGCAAGAATGTGGCATTCAGTGATAGCCAGATGACACATATAACAGGAACTTCATCACTAATTAGGAGTGGACCAAGCAGCTCATTGTCTAGGGACCGTGTGGTCTCCTCTGGGCACGTATCTGGGATAAATATGGCACCCCTGGCACGCTGACCATCAGTACTCGCTGGGCTTGGACGGAGGATGAGAAGAAGACCAGGACCCCGTGCCAGCTCCTACTCCGCTCCGCATGTGCCA
The DNA here is from genome assembly GCF_031143425.1 of Pleurodeles waltl. Lineage (NCBI taxonomy): Eukaryota > Metazoa > Chordata > Amphibia > Caudata > Salamandridae > Pleurodeles > Pleurodeles waltl. The sequence goes on along the minus strand of NC_090438.1, from coordinate 895,275,939 downwards.
GCTCACTCCTTTTGCCTTCACTTGCCTCTTTTCTTTGCCTCTCTCTTCTGCCTATTTAATAGTATGTGAGCATGTGCTTCCTTTGCCTTATTTCATCTGTCAGGGCCTCTTTCTCTTTTCATTGCCTCTCTTTTTTGCCTTATTTAACCAGTCTGTGCCTCTTTTTGCCTTATTTCACCAGTTTGTGCCTCTGTTCTCTTTTGCCTCTTTATGCCTTTTTTTTTTTCTCCAGTTTGCACCTCTTTTCTCTTTGCCGCTTCTTTGCCCCTGCTGCTGCCAGTTTCTTACCTTTCCTGTCTGCCGCTTCACTAATCCCTGAGCCTCCCCTTCAACACCCAGGTCCTACTTAATGGTGGCCTCAGCGTGGCCTAGCAGCAGTCGCTCTGGCGGTGTGCTGAAGGCGCACTAAAGGCAAGTCCGTCTGTTCCATCCGCACCCGGACCACACGAGCCCAGTGCCAGGAACCCTGGTTAACCCGTCACCCGCTCCTACACTAGCGCCAAGCTTTTAGACTCCAGCCTCCGCAACAAGAACTGCACCACACCACTCCACACTCAACAGCAGGACCCTTCACTTGCAGCCACTGCCGCTCCTCCTTCAACGTCAAAACATCTGCATATGCAACTACTGTCACCTTGAGACCCACCACTGCACCAAATCAACTCCACTGCCTCGTGCTCAATGCCTGATCACTTTGCAAACATGTCACTGAAATCTGTGAGACCATAACCTCCCTCACCAGATATAATCTTCCTCACAGAGACCTGGCTCAACCCTACATCCACGCTGACATCACCACAACCGCGCCCGCCGGCTACAAGATAGCACACTAGGACCGCAACAACAAGCAAGAAGGCGGTATCATCATCATCCACAAAGAATCCATCCACTGCACCACTACCGCGGACATCACCACTCTGATCAAACACAACTTCCAACTCAGAATAGACAGCAAAAACATTATCAGAGGTACCCTCACCTACAGTCTCTTCCAGGACGAAACCCCGGCTTCTGCAAAACCATCTTCAAATTCATCACCCCCCCCCTCCAGCTATCAATACCAAACACTACATCCTCATTGGAGACCTCAATTTTCACCTTGATGACCCCAATGACGTCAACACAAAAAAACTTCTCAAAATCATGGGCAACATCGGCCTCACTTGGCTAGTCACAGACCACATGCACATTGTAGGGTACACACTTGACCCCACCTTCACGTCCAGCAACAGAGTCAAGTCCACACACACCGGACGGACAAAACATGTGTCCACTTCACCCTTACAGCAGCCCCCTGCACCGCCAATAGGCCGTCCAGCACCTCTGACCGCAGCTGGAATAAAGTATCGAAAAAGCCAATAGAGCAACGCACTTCCCTGACAGACCTTGAACAGGCTGTCAAAAACTTCATTACCTGGATTTCCGACTGCACTGACAGTCACCCCCATCAAACCCAACAGGCCCTTCAAACAAAACAGGTGGTACACCACGGAGATGAGAACCTTGAAGCGCAAGGACAAACTACTGGAAAGGAAGTGGCGTAACTCCAAGGAGCCCACCTACCAGACCACCTACAGGACTTCACTCAACCAGTACCACTGACTCCTAAAAGAAATTAGAAGGAATGTCTTAGCCAACCGCATCAAAGCTAGCTCCAACCACAGCACAGAACTTTTCTGGATTGTTAAGGAGTAGCCCAACCCATCAGCAACAGAAAATGTCAACACCCTCCTCCCAAGAACTGTGTGACTCCCTGGCAGACTTCTTCGATGACAAGATCTCCACCACCTACAAAAACTTCAAACTCCAAACTCCAACCCATCTATGCGGACACACTCAGCTGCCTCAACCTCATAGACACCACTCCCGACCACCACATTACTGCCTGGAAGCAGTTCACAATGCAGAGCATCGCCAACATCATGCCATACGTTCATTCAGGAGCTCCCATGGACCCCTGTCCACACCACATATTCAATCTCTGCAAAAAACACCATCAGTAACATGTTCACAGCCATCTTCAACACATCCATCACCTCAGCCATCTTCCCTGACGAATGGAAACACGCCAAAGTCAAACCCCTCCTCAAGAAACCGTCGGCCTACCCCAACAAGATCAAAAACTACTGGCCCATCTCCCTGCTCTGCTTCCTTGCCAAAGTTCTCAAAAAGGCATCAACTACCAACTCACGGCATACCTCGAGAACAATGACCTTGTGGTTGCATCTCAATCCAATTTCTGCAAAAACCACAGCATGGAAACTGCTCAGATCACAGCCACAGACTACATCAGAACCACCTCCCCTTGACCAGGAAGAAGTGGTGGCCCTGATCCTCTTCAAACTCTTAGTGGCTTTCAACACTGTATCTCACCACACCCTGATCAAGAGGCTTTATCAGATCAGAATCCAAAAGGACGCCCTCAAAAGAGTCGGTTCCTTCCTCACCAATAGAACACTGAGTCCATCTTCAACCATTTACCTTAGAGCCCAAGAACATAATCTGTGGTGCCCTCAGGGTTCTTCCCTCAGCCCCACACTAACATCTAAATGACCCCCCCAAGCCCTCCCCTGGCCAACATCATCAAAAACCACAGAGTCAACATTAACCTCCACCCAGATGACACCCAGCTCATCCTCTCACTCACGGGTGATCAGTGCACTCTACAAATCCCAATTGATTAACTACTTTGCACCTGTTACAAGCGCACAGAGAGAGGGTGTGATGCTAGAGTGCCTGCACCTGTTGCACTTTGGGCTGGCAGAGTTTGGACTGCATTCTGCATGCCTAGCTTGGGCAAAAGCTGATTCCCGATCCCCAGTCCAAAGCAGAGGCTCCAGAGGTCAGCTGGCTAACCTACCAGAATGGCACTGGGGACATTAAAGCTGAAAGAACCCACGTCACATCTCTGGTAGCCTCCACACATTTTGCCGCTAGCAGACGCTGGGCACTCCAAAGGACAATTCAGATATAGCCAAGAGGTTCACCCTCGTCTTTTGGACCTGTGGGTGTTTGTTGTGACTGGATTAGTCATCCAAGAAGGATACCAGCCTCCACCAAAGATCTGCACTGTGACCGCTGTTCTGCAAAAGTGCAGGGTCTGCATTAGCAGCCCTTGGACTCGAGTAAAGAGAACTTTGTGGGACCTTGAGATCTGTGGACAGAGTCACCCCCCACTTACCTTGGACTGAGACTTTGACCGGATTTCACCCCGTGGACTGCACAGCTTCAGGAGCATGCTTGATCCTCTTTGAGCCTGTATCCCTCAGCATCAGGACCACTCCATTGTAGTATATGGCGGTCACCCTGTAAAGTTTGGATCTTGCTCTAAAAACCTCTACTGGTCAGGTAACTGTCCAAAGAATCCCTTCTGGCCCCCTAGACCTTTATCCTATTGGACTTGTTCACCCAACGCGGGCCAGAGTTTTTGAACTAACTTTTACAAACTTTTCAAAAGTTTCCAAACTTTTTGTTGGCCAATGCTTGTTTGCAGTTGATATAAAAGTTCTTTATTATGTCTAAAATCTATATCTCCAGACCCCTTCACTGGATTTAAGATAAAAGTCTCTAAAAAGTTAAACAAATCTGGTCAATTTTTATAAATCAGTGTCTTGTTTCTTTCATGTCATGCAACCTTCTTATGGTGCTGTTTAATGCTTTACACATTGTTCCTTTGCTAAGCCTTTCTGCTCAAAGCTACAGCTACACAGAGTTGAACATAAGTAAACATACCGGACTGGACCCAAGATGGTATTTGTGAGTGTATTGCACGGTAAGGCTACCCAGCCATACCATATAGTACAGCCAAGTCCTCACATGCAGTATATGTAATTTATTGAGGAGAAGGAAAAACTGAAATTCAAGTTGGCTTGAACTCAAAGGGCAACAAAGTTATGTAGACTGTCACAAGACTCTGCATGAACGTCTATTGCTGAGTTGCCAATTTACTTATGGAGAGAGGGTCCTGTTTTTTTCTGATGTCACATGAATCTCTGAAATCAGGAATACAGTTAAGTACACTATCATACGTGCTCTTGGCACTTCTGAGACCTCTTCAAAATGTTCACTGCATTTCTTGTGGCCGCCTATATTTTCGAAATTCCATCAGAGTCTTTTAATTTATAAACACATTCATTGGACTATTATTTATTATCAACTTAGACATAGTGTCAAAGTGGCCTAAAGTTGCGACAGGGGGCTTGGAGCACAATACAAACCATCAAAATTAAATGAAAAATCTTGGGCAGCGTTACCAGCTATGTCTCACATAAGCACAACTGCTTGACCAAGTATGTGTTTTAAATGGATTACTGGTGAGCGGATGGAGTTCCTATGGCCTACTGCGGACTCCCCTTTCTGGGACTTGTCAATCTACTCCTCCTTCCTGGTCGAAAAGACAGTCCCTGCCCCTCATGTGAAAACAGTGCGTGGTAAATTTGACACTGCACTTTGCATGCTTAGTCAAAACAGTGCTGTCATCAGCACTTGTTTTTTTTTTTCCAACTTTGCACTCTTAAACGTATCCTGTATTGGTTCTTTTCCTCCACAAAAGTGCAAATTCTGAAAGGTTTTATTGCAACAGTCTGGACCATTGCTATTCAGCCTACCCTGATCTGCGCAATTCACTGTGGATAAGCTACAAATGGTGCAATATTTTGCTGCCAAGATAGCAATTTGTCTAAAGAAACGTGTTCATATTTCTTTCTCCCTCGCTTCCTTACATTGGCTGCATGTTAAGGAACAAGTTGTGCTTACGTTGCTCTGTCGGGTGGGCAAGGCTTCATACACTAACCAACATTCCCCCCTTTTCAGTGTTTTAAGTGGCAAATTCTCAGTTGTACGTTGAAATCTAGGGGTGGACATCTCCTTAAGTTTCCGAAATTCAATCAGAAGTTTCTGGCTGACTGGCCTTTGTGGTGGCTGCGCTGTAATGGAGTTCGCTTTTGCTTACAATGTGCCTACAGCCAAATCTGCTGAAGTTGATGAGAGCTTTGAAGACTTATTTCTTCCCACTGGGTAATCTTTCCAGCATTTCCCAATTGGGTTTGCTATTTTGAGTGTTAATTTTATTTTCAGCACCAAGATATCCCTAGGGTGAACATTTGCACTTTATAAAAGTATAACCTAACCTACTATTAATTGAAAGGTTATGGTAAGTAGCCCTCACCATTCATTTACAAAGTAAGGGTAGGAAACGGAAACTAAATGAAATAAAACTAATTTTAGAAATCCAATGCTTCTTGACCAATAAACATACCATTAATGCTTCTCAATTCCTATTAGTCCTTTTTGTGTTGTTGTTGCTTGACCTGAGCATGATATCACTCACAAGCATGGATATTAGGCTTTGAAGAAGCCACAGCTGCTGGTTGGCCATCTTTAAGACCACAAGTCCCTATAAAACACTCAAACATCTTATGCTGTCCAGAAAAACTGGAGATGGTTGAACACCACTAACTTGAGTCATCGCCCTTCCAGTGATAGCTCCTGAGGTGCATAACATGTGCATGCCCTTCTTCTGAGTCATCAATAATAAGATCGCTTTGAAACTTGTCAGATTGCCATTCACACACTGGTTGAACCACGAGTGCATTTAGCACCCCAATTTTGTCAATGGCTACTGTTATACTTTTCTTGTAGGGGCACGCAAGCAACACTAATTGCTGTTTTGGCAGAGAAATTCTTAGAAAAATCCTGCCAATGTAAACGAATTGGGTGATTCCTCAATAGCTTTCGACTTGTTTATACAGAATTAGTAGTTTAACTTGGCCGAAAAAAGAGCTTCTTTTGAACATCTGATCTGTTAGAAGCTGTGAAACAGATCTTCAAGTAGTATGCACTTGGTGTGCCTGCAACAGTGCATACTTGAATAATAGCTGGGGTGCACTCACACTGGTCTACTCATGGGCCACACCAAACGTCGGTCATATTAAATTATACTATGAGGGCAAACAAGGTTGGTGTTGCTGGGACAACGCCCGATCAGAGTGACATCCCAAGTGCGCTGCCAAATATTGCTCTGTGCAAGTCACCTATTAGGTGGGCCGTAACAAAAAAGAACCTATGGCAAATGTGTGGATCAGTATCGGAATTTTTCTTTTTAAGAAAAATTATTAAATAAGACATGTTCACACACATTACTCTCTTTTTAAAGGCTGACATCCTGCTTGGCTGCTTTGATTTCATACCCAAAATAAAAGCCTACAGCATCTGGCACACTCATTAACACTTCATTTGACCGCAGAAGCAAAGTGCTTCACGAGTCAAAGCACCCATTATCATAGCCATAGCCCTGGTCATTATTATTCCCAGGTCATGAGTCATAAAATGTGTTGCCTGATCCATGAAAAAAGAGGTTATGGCGACGAGAAGGATGCATTGGCTTATTTTATCAAAAATACATACCTTTCCACCTTTTTATTTTTGGAAATATAAAAACCGAAAGAAGGCGGCTTGACGGGTTATTCCAGTGCCACCAAAGTGTATTTCATCTACACTAGGACTGTTCTCGTCAATCATCTTGATTCAGACTATGTATTAAGGGACTCCATTAAAACTGACCTGGCTGCTTTTTGAGAGTTTCTAGGTACGTACAGATGAATCCCTAGGTTCTCCAAGGTATTCTCTCAATGTTTCCTCTCTAAAGGCCATTGCCAATCTCTCAAAGATTCAGTTCACTGGAAACATCTTGTATTCGTAGTAGGAGAGTTTTGAATACACTCGAAACAGTATGGAGTGAATTTGAGCAGGCATCTATATACCGGATAGGGACCTGCCTCTCAGTGAATCTCAATATAGAGGTAGTCGGAGTTGCTCTATCGAGGCTAATTGACCCCACTAAATTAAACAGCACTGATTATGGAGCAGCTCCAATCTTTTCCTCCCTTCTTCTATGATCTTAATTTGACACTATGTAACAATTCAGTAAAGACATTTGGGCCAGTCTTATGACCTTTCTTAGTTATGTTTTTAATCAGTAAATTCTCAGAATTCAATTTCCTTTACTTTCGTTGTGCAAGACATTTTGTTTTTCAGCATCCACTCTCTTGATTTGTGTTATCTCAATCTGACTTCATAATGTATTTTTAAAATAAAGTATAGTGAAGATGAAGTCACATGCCTGAATAGGTATAAGCCAAGATATTAGCTCCCCTGGCAAGAACGTCGCCTTATTTTCAGAAAATATCCTCACTAGCCTCAGAGCAAAACAAATGTTAAGCAATACAAACAAGCAGCCAAAAAATCTCTATTTTAAACTGTAATCCCGGCATTCAAAGCTGTTGGGATCTCGTAAACGGTCTGTTAGTGAGAGAGTGCATGCTACACAGATGCCTTCGTAATTTGATAAAAGAATAATTCCCTGCTTCCTCCTAGTTTTTTATCCAAAATATTACATGCAGTAAATGGTAATCATGTAATGTGTAAAATCCATTACTTCATTTTGATAAATCGGGCTGGCCCCAATATCAGGAGATTGTGGCGAGCGACATCAGGCAAACTCTGAGTTCCAAGTTAGTCTGTTATAATGCTCTGCAGGCTGTTTTTGTTACGGACGCTTCTGGCAACCATAATATTGGCAACCTATTACAAGCACCCCCTGAAAACAAGAATTCCTATTTACAAGTCTAATGAAAAAGATTTTGTTTCCGTGTTTGATCCCGTGCATAGGAGCCGCCTCTGAGGCGCCACTATTGTTATAAGATGAAAAAAATAATCACGTAGCCACTTCCTTTGTTATGCTACTGCACTATTGTTAAAGTCAGTATAGAAGTAGATAAATCAGCATGTTACCCTTTCCATCTACCACCAAAAATACTGTATGTGCTGCAGCCCACCTTTAAACGTTACATACAGATAACTTCTAACCTTGTCATCTGATATTTACAAGCTGCAAAGTCCAACCTACATACCAACATTTGTGTGTGCTGACTGTACATTCATCCTACAGCTATGCATGATGACGATGTGTTGCATCAGAGTTCTCTGCAGGAGGGAGGCAAAGTTTTGTATGAAACTGAATGTTAACAAATTTCAGATACAATTGCACACCAAGTACTGGCTACCCAACATTAGCAGGTTACTTCAGTGTGTATGTCTCAGCTACAGACAGCTTTGTCTGTTGGCATGATCTATTGCTTCCAATTCATTTCATAGACAGAGTGGACTTTGGGGCAGACCCCTCCTTATGACTGTATGGCTTTTTTGTCTATCTTACTTACCCACTTTTGTTTTCAACTGCTTTTCTCCTTCATCTTACGCCTGCCCTGTCCAGCAGCATTTCGATTTAACCGTGTGTTGACTGGATGTGGTGTGCTTTCACTGTTGGTGTCAGAGTGCCTGCAAGAGACTAGTTTTTCCCACTCTCTCAAGTCCTCCTCTTATTTACAACCTGCTCAGCTGTCCCACACCACCACACGGCGTCCTCTTTCCCTCCTAAATGACGAAGATGGCTGTGGTAGAATTAATATTAATTTAATGAAGGCCACATGTGTGTACACATGCGCAGCAGGCCTCTTTCAATGTTTTTGTTTTATTTTTACCGGTTTCATTCAGACATGGCCACTGTGGATGTGGGCATCTATAAGGCCGTCTTTGAGTGGGGCTTGTAAAAATAAAATGATTTTAAAGATGGGCACTATAGATGTGAGTGATTATGGTAGAGATAGCATGGCACCTAGTATTGAAATGTAATGCGACTATGAAAGGTTATGTAGCACACTTTCTGCCATGAGACAAAAAGGTACTTCAAGCCAAGTTTGAATTCTGTAACCCGGCAAGTTCCCGGATGACCTATAATATTCATAACATGCATTAAGGGGTACTTCTCTGCAGTTCTTAGTTTGAGGCCTACTTTCTGGTGAAATAAGTATCTTGCAATGGCTCTATTTTCTTCAATATTGACAATATTTGTGGCGCAAATGCTTCATCTAAGGCTCACGATGTCCCTCACAAATTCAGTGGCCTCTTGAGAAACAAAAAGATTTTCAGACTCCAAAATTCCATTGATTAGAAAACCAAAAACATCCTTCTTTTGAAATATAAATCAGCCCCCTTGCATTGGACCCATCCCAGGCTCTTAGTTTACTCATTTTCTTGGTCTTCTCTTTTATTGTAATGGATTCAGAGGTAAGGCACAACATTCCCCAAAATGGTCACTACTTTCTTGCCCATTACACACACCGAACTGCACACATTCTGCAATCCTGGATTTGGCCCAAGCTCCAGTAGAAGCAAGTGCTCTGTGGGCAGGCAGAACATCAGCAGAACTTCAGTTGTTCACACACAGACAACTGCTAATCATGAGGTACTCACAACTACCTTTCACTGAGCCGAATGAAAGAGCTCAGTAGCTTCATTCTTTGGCAGTCAGGCACGTTTTGCCATCTATTCTGCATCAGTACTGTTACAGAGTCATGTAAAAGTCAAATAGATATATAGATATAGACACACGTTTTATTGTTAATTGGGTTTTCTTATATAGAAGGAAGAAATGTGTGTTGTGTTCGGTTGTGTGTCAATTTAAAGAAAAGTGACTGAAGAGGCTGTCCATTTGAGTTGTGAAAGTACACGAATATTCGTAAATTTGGGTGGTTGGGTTTGAGGAACTCGTGAGAGGTCCCTCAAACCCAATTTTAAAACAAATAGAGCGATCTGTCTGGCCCAGGGTTGTTTTTCCCACTTGGGCCGATTCACTGCTGCGAGACCAAGTGCTCTGATTGGATGCCTACAATATGAAGGAAGATGTTGCAGGCAGCCATTATAGAACTCAGAAATCCAGCGGAATCGTGGCATAAAAAAAAATTAAAAAATTAAATGGCAGCTGCCCTAGGGACCCCATTCTCCAGTGCCAAAATAATTATTTAAAGGACAGCTAGGCGCACAGCGCCCCTCCCCGAGTGAACAATGGGCCACGGGACCAACATTTAAGTATAAAGGAGGGAGCGCCAGGGCCCCCTTCTGAGCCTTAAAAGTCCCTGTGGACCCTATCCATTGAGGCTGGCTCATACACTGTGTCCCAGGGAGCACACCCACAGGACACAGTAGTTTCCCTGTCAGGGGGACCTTTCAAATTGTTCCCACCAGGTAGGATCAGAATTTTGTTTTCCAGGCCATATTTTTGCGGGGAGGGAAACTCAGAATGCTCCTGCACAGCGGCAGCAAGCAGAAACAGCTGATCCCGCCGGTGGAAATGATGCCTGCTCCCACAGCAACAACGGTGGGTGGAATTCTCCCAGGAACACCTAATGCCCTGGGGGAAAGGGCCACAGTAGGTTCATAAAGGGATGGGGGGGTGTGCCCCATCCCCAATCAAAAAGATAACTGAATAAAAATAAAAAGAAGGTACCACATCCCAGGGACACGGGCGGTAGTAGCTCCAAGAGGAGGGATGTGCGCCCCACTCACCTCTAAATATAGGGGAGGCCACACCCCCTCCTCTTTATAAAAAGTATTTGTGGGATGGGGTCCCCTGGGCCCAGAGTGATTCACGTAGGGTGGCTGCGCACCACCTCCCCTTAATAAAAAAAGAAAGCCCCTAGGGATGGGTCCCCGGGTCCCCAGGGCCCCAAAAGGGTCGGGGAGGCTGTTCAAACCCCTCCTCTTTTAAAGAAAAATAATAAAAAGTTCCCAGGGGATTGGGTCCCCCAAGGCCTGCAGAGTTGTTGGGGCAGGGAAGCGCATTCTGATAGCCCTATAATAAAAAAATATATATAGCCCCGGGGCTAGGGTCGCTTGTGCCTGCAAACGATCAGTGAGGGGAGCGGCGCACCCCCTTCCCTTTCACATGAATGCGGTCAAGCCCTGTGGCAAACCTCACGCCGCGCACAGCCAAAGAATGTGTATGGGTGGAGTTGGCTCCAGTGCCTGGGCCTAAGCCCTGCACATGGCAAAGGGTTGCTTGTTTGTGAGGGGTTGGGCCCAACCATGCTGCATAAAGCCAAAGGCAGTGCGCATCAAAGGGTTAGATTTATGTACAGTTATAAAATATTACCTTAAGTGTAAAAAACCCTATAAATTCATGAAAAAACAAAGGTTAAAGTGATAGTATAGTTAGGTGAAAATGTCAGTGACATTATCTTTTTAAACAAAAAAACACTGAAATTCACTAGTTATAGTTATCTCTAGTGACTAACTTGTGCCCTCGCTTTTCACATTCATCATCAATGAAGTAATTTCAAATGTTGCAGTGATGTTATCAATTACGTTATATTACATGTCATGAGTGATTTGGTATGTGAAGTAATCAGCTGCACATGGCGAGGGCGACAGTTGTAGTTACCTTATGACACAAGATATCAATCAATCAATCAGGGATTTCTGAAGCGCACTACTCACCCATGATGGTCTCAAGGGGCCGAGGAGGGGAGGGGGGACAAGGTCAGGAGGGAGGTGCTGCTACTGCTCAAAAAGCCAGGTATTGAGAAGTTTCCTGAAGGTAAGGAGGTCTTTGGTGTGGCGCAGGTGGGTGGGAGGAGTGTTCCACGTTTTGACGGCAAGGTGCAAGAAAGATCTACCGCTGGTTGTAGTTCTGCAGACGCGTGGGACGGTTGCAAGGGCGAGGTCGGCGAAGCAGAAATGCCGGGTCGGGTGTAGAAGGCGAGTCGTCTGAGGTATTCTGGTCCGGTGTTGTGCAGTGCTTTCTCAGCATCGGTGAGGAGGTTGAAGGTGGTTCTCTTGTTGACTGGGAGCCAGTGCAGGTTTATTAGGTGGTCTGTGATATGGCAGTGGTGGGGGATGTCCAAGATGAGGCGTGCTGAGGCTTTCTGGATGTGTTGCAGCCTCTTCTGGAGTTTGGCTGCGGGTCCTGCGTAGAGGGCATCGCGAAAGTCCAGTTTGCTGCTTATGAGGGCTAGGGTGAGTGTTCTTCTGGTTTTGGTGGGTATCCGTTTGTAGATCTTTCGGAGCATGCGGAGGGTGTTGAAGCAGGAGGAGGAGATGGCGTTGACTTGCTGGGTCATGGATAGTGAGGGGCCCAAGATGAATCCTAGGTTGCGTGCGTGGTCAGTGGGAGTCGGAGTGGTTCCAAGAGTGATAGGCCACTAGCAGTCATCCCATGTGGAGGAGGTGGAGCCGAAGATGAGGACTTCCATCTTGTCTGAATTATGGTTACTATACATATCTCTAACTAGAGAATTTTGTAGTTTTATTACTTTAAAACATTATGTTGTCACTGAAACTTTGACCCAACTATAACAGCACTTTAACATTTTGTTAAATAGAGGTTTTGATTAGTGTTGCGTAGGAAGATGTTATACAAAGTTATGGCAAGGTAAAGATATTGAACGAACACCAGTGTGAAAAGTATAGCAATACGTAACTTTAAGAATGGTCCCCGTTATCCCCCAACCAAGTGGCCTATAAACTAAAGTTCATGGTTCTCTCCACCAAGGATTTACCATTTCATACCCTCTGACAAGTGGGTCCACATAAGATTCACAGGTCTAGCTTCCATTGGTGCAGCAGGTGCAGTGGGGCACCAAGGCCTGAGGGGCCCAAAAAACCCTGATTGTTGCTGTATTTCAAAGTTCAAACAGCAGCCTGGGGCCCATTTACTTTCTTGCAGTAGGGCCCATAGCACACTGGCTACGCCACTGAGAATATTCGGTCATGGAACCAACAGATTTTACCTAGCTGATGAATGGACAGCTAATGCACTGGGCGCTTATCTTTCATGAAGCAGAACTACAAAAAAAATTCAAATATAGGACTTGGAGTTAACAACACAGACATCACTGCTGCACTAGTTGAACCATCATATATCATTTACCCTCCTGCTAAGCACTCCACTGCAACCATCAACTCTGGGTAGTGCTTCACAAAAACAAAAAAAACATATGGAGGGGAGATATAAAAAATAAAAATAAATCCGACTAGTCAAAGCATGTATCTTTACATTGATTGGCATTACCTTAGCAAAAAAAACACACAAGCGTAATTAGAAACTTTCTATCTCTACTGGTTAATTGGTATAAATATAACATCCAAGAGCACAGTGCAGGGTCAGTACATGTCCCTTTATGGGATATTCATTTGCAACAAACATGGATGTTTTGCAAGCAGCGAACTAATGAGCAGCTGTTCTGCCAGTCCACTGCCACTTTGAAAGACTTCTGCCTTTTCCATAAACTTCATCTCAATTAACTGTGTGGCCACCCTCATTATCGTTATTTATATTGCACCTTTCAGATGGAAGTCACTGTGCACCACCTCTACGGAGGAATGCGTCTGACTAATTATGCAAAGTAAAGCTTGTCCTAAAATGGCATCTCAGCTTTGAACAACTTAAGTTGTCCCTGGTCTATTTTCTTTTTCTTGTGGCTGCGTCATCCCCTAGTAATTTGGTATGTACATCCTAAAGTTCAATAGGTCCAATTCTGAACATATATTCTTTAAAACAAGGATGCAACATTTACAGTGATGGAAACAGCTGCCAGCATTGGAGAAGGTCAAAGCAAATGGTGGAACATGACCAATGTTTTTGCAGAAACAATCATGATTAATCATCCTCTTCCATAAGAAAGGAGCTCACCACAGTGTCACGCACTGAGATACACCTACTTACAGCTTTTCTCTACAAACACAAAGCTAGGAACAATAGCTTTGTCATTTCTTGCCTCGGCCAATGCCCACTTTGAAACAAAAGACGGGACAGGGCGTTCTAGGCGGGCTGGTTCACTGCATGACAGAGGCTGCATTCTTAAATCCACATTCAGGACGGCAACAATTGACCGTGGCGCGTCTAGCAGCTTGATATCTTTACTTGCTAGTCTCTGCATGCTACTCTGAAGACTGCCTGGAAAGAGTTGTTTAGTTCTGAAACTGCGTGTCTGAAAATCGCCAAAAGATTTGACAGTGACAGCACTTTCATCCCGTACACGGAACGCCGTGTATTGTGCATAGGTTTGGAGGAGGTCAGATCACCTCCAGAGATCTTTATAACATTTGCTCTTCCTGGTCGCCACAGTTCCTAGTGCAGTGGTTCCCAAACTTTTTAGAAGCACCACCACATTTTTACAACAGCAACCGTTTGCGACCCACCTACATTTAATCGACAGGAGGAGGGGAGATATTTGTTAAAGAAAATGGCCACTAACTTTGCACAGATATACAGTTTTACTGATGAAACTATATTGCGCACAAATTAATGTGTGGGAAACGTGTTTCGGTGAATAATTATCATATGTGTATTACCAAGTAAAGTGTCTTGATTTGTCTCTTTCCTATTAAAATCTCCCTTGCCGGCACACATCAAAATCACAATAAATGTGTTTCAGTTTTCGCTTTGCCTAACTGCTGAATGACTTTATTTAATTTGCAAGTATCTACATTCTGTTGTGCATTGCAAAAAACAAAACGATATCATATGTTCCTCTTCTCCAGCACGATTGTCACATAATTCTTTAAAAACTCCTCTCTGTGCAGTTAGAGTAGGAAAAGTAAACACCAATCCCATAAGCACGATTTGTCAGAAGACTTATAGCCAGTCATTTAACCTCTGACTTTGACGCGCCAAATATGAAAGATAAACCCAGAATTTAGACTTTATGTATTGCTCCGACTTTCAAGACCCACTAACAATCAGCTGGGACCCACCACAGGGTCGCGATACATAGTTTAGGAAACAGTACCTTACTACAGTAAGGCCTGGGGATAAGAAATTGGACAGATTGGTAAACGGTCCTAAATAAAACGAGGAGAATGTCACTGTTTCGTTAATTGCTGCTAATATCGTTCCGTAATCAAGACTTAACGAAATACCATCGTTTACATTTCATTAGAGTGAACTAAACGTCCTACAGCAGAAGGCCGGGAGATATTGTCGTGGCCTTCATGAAACGGAAGCCTCTCCCAATTAAAAGTGCGTCAGCATCAGCTAGGCCCGAGGTGCGTGCGGGACTAACTATGCAAGAATGGCGGATTCATGGGCAAGATTCACGAGCTCCCCGTCAGCACTTTCTGTCAGTATGCTAATGAGGAATGATCGCGCTATTGGATTAGCAATAAATACTGGCCATTAAGCGGTGCAGAGGATAGCGTGGACCAAAATTTCGTGATTTAATGTACATAAATTAGATCTTCTGGAGCGCCTGTTCCCAGAAGACTATTTTCCTTCATTTAAAAAAATATATAATCACAGCCCTATCAAGAATAATTTGAACCCATTGCTGAGCTTCTCAAATTTAGAAACGTGTAACGGAATGTTATGTATGTGTTCGTCGATAATCTAAGTACATCCAATTTACGGCTAATCAAAAACAGAAGTCTAAACGTCAAACACTGAAAAAATGCATAACAGTAAACCAGGAAAAGAGTTGTGAGGAGGTTAAGGAGATCATGGCTCCAATACATGCCCTTCCTTAATGTGTTTGATAGGAAAATCTACTCGAGTGCTAAACAGAGTCGCGTTTAGAAAAAAGTGATACATTTCCTCCTGCAGGCTTATTTCTAAATTTGGAGTCGACTTCTCACTTTTGCCGCTCCACAAGAATCCTGTTGGCAATCTAGGAAATCTAGGACAGTGGCACATTTACAAACTTACTGGGAAATACATGAGAAAAATCATACAGAAATGTATATTTCTACAGTTACTGTTGTCCTACAGGCAAAAAACGTCTCAGGCAGAGAAACCCTTTCCACTATGTTAATGATATATGAGGAAAGCCCTTTACTCCCACTCAAAGGAGTCACACGCCTATAACTGAAGAAGTATTACATGCATATCCTGGGTTCAAAACAAAATGCCAGATAAATGTCTGCAACTAACCCAAACTTAGAGATTTGTGGATTTGAGTTTTGCGAGGGTCTCCTCACCCCAGTAGCACCTGATTCTTTCCCTCACCCACAGATTGTCTGCCACGGTTGGCGAACTTTGTGCTTCTAAATTCAACTATTGCTTAAATCAAGATGCCAATATGGTTGCTTTGTGTGCCTAAGTATAGCAAGGGTGTGTAGAAACAGTTATAAACCAGGCTTTGACTCCCTGTGTTCAGAACCCAATGCTATCAAAAGAAGTCATTGTTGCACTCTAATGACTCACTGTGGCCAACTCTTGCAAAGCACTGAACCCCAGCAACCAGTACCTAAACTGGCTAGAGGATTGCCTGAAATGAATTTACCATGGAACCGGGTCTTTGAGAACAACATGCTATGTTTGTTTGTTTCTGGCAAATGAACTCAAGCTTAAGTAAACTGGAGCAGAAGGGGAAGAGTCCCATATACATGTTTCAGTGATATACCCGAACAAAGTAGCTGGTTATTTCTAAAAATAATAATAGTCAATTTGAGGATATAATCTTGCCTGGTGAGACAGTAAAAGAGTTCAGCTTAACCTCCAGCAGAGATTGCACCAAGCACAGGAAGAGCAGCTGTTTCCCATCACAAGTCAGGCCTCAAACACTGCAGCTACACTTTCAATCACGGGGAACAGTGGGCGGGATGAGGTACACAGCCTGCCAGATAAGCCACTGGACCTGTCAGGTGACTGGCCGGATGATCACTGAATAGAATGATGCTGATACCAAGGACCAGTGGCACTGCCCAGTCTAACCAAAGATGGTATAGTTGAAAAAGAGGGGCATATTATCATCAATTATCTCCTATCCATTTGGTGAACTCTTGTTGCAGTACAGCTTACTCAAGCACTCTTTATTTAAAAGATCAATGCATTGCTTTGTCATCACAAACCATGCCTTGCCCCACAGAAACCCCTCACCTGCACAAAGGCTGTGGACTGCCCAGGTCCTACATCTGCAGGTAGGATAACTTAGAGATGCCCACAAACTAAGTTTAAAATTGGAGAAATGTCACCACACTGGTAGAGATTTTGTAGCCAAAAATGTCAATTGCACAGGTAAAATTCTAATAGTCCCATTTCAGATTCGAAAATGGGAATTCATCCATGAGTTCCATTTGTGGGTTCACCTAAATAAAACTTATGCTTGCAAAAAGCTTAGCAAACTAGTCTCTTGGTTTTGTATGGCACATGATAATGCTGTTTTTCATATAGTTGTAAATAGCAGCCGATGCTCTTATGCAATGTAATTGTTCTCAGAGATCTACATAGTATCTTCCATGCTACCTTCAGCACATCAGTCGTGTCTTATGAAAGATACCTCCTCCAGAGTCAATTAGTCACCCCTAATGATCAATCTTCTGTTTCACTCAGTGCTGAGAATTATTTTCATTTTTACTGTGCTGTTGCAAAATATTTTTAAGTAAAACATTTTTTCTCTTTCCAGCAAAACCCTACTCTGAAAGATTTCTCCTGGCTTCCCTATTAGAGACCTTAAATTTGAAGGGTCATGATTCAGTAACTTATTTTACAGAAGTGGGTCTCTCCCTAGGCATACTGAGGAGAATGTACACCGGAAGCCCATTTTATAATTAAACATCTTCCAACAGAATAGATACGGCCAGGAACAGCAGCAGCAAGATAGTGGGGGGTGGGGGAGGGGTAGTTTTCAAGCTGCTAAAACGTAATGCCAATTTACTTTTCTGACACATTGTGTCACTCTGAGCAGAAACCTTTGTGCCTCAGTTAACAGTGGAGGTGGTCATAATGGAACCAATATGGAGTAAAAGCAAGGTCTACAAGCTGGACATTAACATATTATGTGCTAATATGACATTATGTTAGAGCTATAACAATGCAAGTATAAACTGCAGCCGACAACTACCAACCACGCTACAAATGGGAGCAACTTGCTTCTGTGAGGGCTTATTTCAATTACAGAAGCAGTATTGTGAAGAACAGATGTCTCCTTCATAATCTGTTTTTGGAATTCCCAGCTGCCTGAGCAAAGGCGTGGCAGCTTAGGTCGAGAGAAGCCATGCTATCGCCACAAAGATCTGGGAACGTGTCATGCTGCATGAAAAAGAACATACTTGGCAGAATTTATTGACTCTCCCCAGAGTCTTAGATATAAAGGCACATATGAAACAGACAGCACCAGAAAGACATTTGGCGCAACACTTGTTTTGTTTGAGCAGGGTACTAAACACACTAAATATATTAAGTAATGACTGTAGGGTGATACACAATGTCTAGCATGAGGATATCCACCAAAACTAAAACACCATATGCCCCACAGTTGCCTACATGAGCACTACTGACCTTTCATACTATTACATGGACAGCTGGGTGATCTAACTGACGGCAAATTTCATACCATGAAAACACCAGTGGATGCTATTGGAATAGGTGTGGGGCAGTTTCCTTAATTAACGCAGTAATAGATGTGATACACAAAAGTTGGGGATCTAGGACTGATCTCCCAGCAGTATATGCTGCATTTGATGCTGTACTTATGCTGGGACATTCAGAAAAGCAGTGACCAAAATCTATAAGAAATTAGTAGACATGACAAAAATGCATCTGCGATCATATGAGGGATCTTAACAGAAGACAGACAAGATTATATATCTGATGGGGAATTGAATAAGATAGTTGCCTATCCATGTGTAGTCATGTGAAATGCTCAATTTAAGTTATTACAATTCAATATTTTACACTGTAGATATTCAACCCCGAACAGACTACACAGAATGTTTAGGCACTCCCTCGACACATCTCCCAGATCTAATGCACCAGATGCAGACCTTCTGAACGTGTTCTGGTCATGCCTGTGTCTCATGGTACATTGGATTAAGGTTTTCAATCATACTGGCAAGATCACTGATCTTAAATTGGTATGTGCCCTAAAATACCCATGTTGTGCTTTTTAGCCTAGGTCAAAAAGACAGCATATAAATTGGCAGATCTAGTCATACTGTTGGTCGAAGAAAAATAGCGATACAGTGGAGGAATGATGAACTGCCCCTTCCCCCACCTCTCCATTTGTGGGATGGTATTCAGAATTGTAAAAAATAGATGATGGCAGAAATTTCTGCTCCGGACCTGCTGGCTAATGATGCTAAAATTAGACAGTGACATGATGAATGTATTGTATTTTTAAGAAAACTGCAGGAAAGGGAGAATATGATACTAGGTAACTGTAGAGTCAGTGATGGACTGGTTCATACATTTCAAGGAGAACAATCATGAAACAATAGGACAACGGAGTGCAATGATATCAGAGTTGTAGAGGAGTAGTTCCTAGTGTGGAAGGTCAATTGATGTCAAATGCAGATGTGCCCATTTGCTTGATTATAACCCATTCTCTGTAAGCTATGTGCTGTTGCATATTAGATTTTTATTTGCATTGACCTGTGTGAGACCAGACCATCCTACATGTATGCATGTTTGTTTCTTGTTCTGCATATACATGTATGCTTATAAAACTAAATAAAAACAGAAGCAGGAGGCCCCATCAACGTCTCTCACATCCTCCATTCCTGAAACAGGTAGCGACATCTAATCTAAAATTATATCAACCAGCCTTGAGACCAAGACTGGACTATGCAAATTCACCTTACTTTGCAATAGAAAAATCTGCTTTGTACACTTAATAAGAGTTGGTTGGTCATGCCAAGTCGCGCACCTAGTCCTGCGTGCTCAGAAACTCGTTACGGACATGGTGCGTAGAATAAAGCCATCTGTAAAAAGTTCTTCTGGAACATTCCGCATTATAATGCCCCAACCTGCAGAACCTATAAGTTGTGTCAGAATCACCTTCATCCTGTCTTGTTAATTGAAGACAGTGAACAGTGCTTGTATCTAACAATAATGACCGAATGTGTATTATTTGTGCAAGATGAACCTAGCTGCCAACCAAGATGGCGCAGTACAAGAGCAGGGTATTACACAGTGACTGCACACGTGTTGCCTCCAAACCATGCAGAAGCAGTACCTGGAAAAAAAGGAGGTGGCAGTTCCCAGCTAGTTCATTTGCTGCCAGAATAAAATACCATTTTCCATCAAGCTGCAACAAAAAGGATAATCCTGACCTTCAGCTCCTCGCTGCTATCCTGCATCCTAAAAACCTATGTATGTTATTAATATTTTCATTAAAGCTTATGAAGGTATTGAATATTTATCGTAAAGGGTATGAAATTGAAAGGGAGGAACCTGCATTTTAAAAGTGTTTTAATATATTCACATCAAGTTGTGTTGGTAATGATCTATCCAGTATAATTAGCATCACAAACAATGAAAAATCACGTTCACGTTGTCTCGGGGAGGTAGAATCCACACTCCCCACGGCTTAAAGTTACGATTCTGCTTTATGGAGAGAAACCTCTCAG